>NC_064560.1:172697962-173947962 GCF_937001465.1 Orcinus orca
CCAATGAAAAAACCAGTCCACACTCAAATGATCACAAAGTAACATTAAAAAAATGCTACACTTAAATTATGAGTGTGAAGGGAGGGTCCTTGTCAGACTTTTTCTTGCTGAGTTCAAGATGCCACTTTGAGAATTCTTACTTATGCATTAGGACAGGTTTGTATGTATGTGTGTGCTGATCAATTCCATAGCAACTGTGGGGAAATAATAGATATGTTCTATTTCAAACACAGAATAAATCATCTATAAAGAACACATGGCCAATGCTTTCACTGGAGCTGAGAAAACTAGTATATTTGAGAACCAAACCACATCTGTTAACCACAACTAAAATTTGAAGAATAGGGTTGTTTTCTTTTTAAATGCTACTGTTTTAGAAGAAAGAAATTTGTACTGACAGTTATAACTATACAATTCTAAAACTACATAGGTAAAAGAGACACAATTGTCTGTGGTCCCAGCACCAATTTTTAAGCATATACAAACCTTGAAAACTGCCCACCATTTAAAATCTGAAGAACTTATGCAAAGTAGATGAGTTCTAACTCACCCAAGCTAGCTTAACTTTAACATTTCCTAGTTTTGGTTGAACTATACTTTAAGCCTTTACCTTTTATAATCCATTATTAATAGTGAATAAATGTCTAGAAAAAGACAACTCTACAGAAATTTGACTCATAAAACTCATTCAATACTCTCAAACACTGAATGGTTTATTTTTTCTCTAGGTTTTGAAAATCACAAACAGCATCAAATATTTCCATAAAATGTTTTGAACTTAAGCTAGAAATATAATAAGGTAATTGGGATAGTTGTAACAATAAGACTAAGCTTATTTCTGCTGCCAAGTTTGGTGACCCTAGTTTCGTTAGACTTTTAGGTAACCACCAGCTTTTAAAAGATGCAGCCCAAGTTAAAAGATTCACCATTCTTTAGGGATAGGAAGATGTGGGAAGGAGATTCGTTAATATTTAATTTAGCTCCCAGAAAAGCTCCTGTTAAACATGGAGTTTGCCTTCTATTTATAAAAGACCTCAGATGTTAATGAAAAAAGTTGACGTGCAAAATGCATCAAAAGACAGTTATTAGAGTAGAGAATAATATTAATTTAAAAAAATTAAATTATGATTCTTTTACCTGCTAAAACAAGAACATACATTAAAACAAATTTATCAAATAGCAAATAAAAAATCAACATATTAGAAACTGGTAGTGTAATGAAACTAGTCTAAAACCAAGACAGAGAGGGAGAAACACAGAGACAATGGGAAGAAAAGACATTTTAAAAGGAAAGGCATCTTGCACCAGTATCAAGCAAGATAACCAAAGGTCCAATACACTTTTTACAAAATAGATTGATAAATGACAGTACTCCTCCCCCTGCAACTAACTCTGCATTAAGGCAATGAAAATGGGCAATAGTCATTTCTGTCATTTATCCTATACAATCTAAGTCCCTAAGTGGCTAACTGGTAAAATTATGCCACAAAGTAAATGAATGGCAAATAACTGTAACTAACTTTATGCATATAAAGTAAAAAAAATTTAAACATATTTATGCTCTGAGAAGCATATGTTGTTTAGTTACAATATCTTTTCATTTGAAAATATTAAGTATGCTGATAACTTCTAACTGAAGTTAAAGTAATCCTAAATTGTAAGGGACTACTTGGAAGGAAAAAAAAAAACTTGCAAATTATCCTGCTTCTTCAAGCCCGCACAAATTTAAAAAGCGCTAGAATGTTACACTTTTAGTTCAAAGATCATTTGAGTGATAGGTTTAAGATGTTTGTTTTCCTATTTAACTGGTACATCTGAGCTACATAATTCTTTAAATTTTAAAACTTTTCTGGCATTCAAACTTGTTCCAGACATGCTATTTCTTCTTTAATCTGTAGGTCTGTACATTTTTACATTTGCTTCCATTTATTTGAAACGATAAGAGGAATATTTATCATCTATGAAAATAAACAAACATCTCCAGACACATAGCTTTTGGCACAATATAAGCATCTGGCACAGTAGATTATACATGTTTGTTAGATGAATGTTCGCTAAAAGAAGGGAAAAAGGCATCTAGAAAATTCTGTATAGTAAAAATATGAAAAGAAGACAAAAAGCATGAATTTTTGTGGACTAACATGATCTGAGATGAACAACATCTGAAGACTTCCAACTTTCTGCAGCCTTTTTCATACAGCATTAGAAAGGGTATTAATAGAAGGGGAAGTTCCAGTGAGTATAATAAATAGGAAATTGGCACTAGTCTCCCAAAAATTCAATCTTATTTTTAAAAATACTTGTTTGCCTGTGCAAAATTATTATACAACACTTGCTCCAAGTCTCCTGGGTAGGGTTAGTCTGAAAAATTTTAAAGAACTTCTTGAATCAAAAGTTCAGAAGTGGTCAATCTTCCTTCAAAGTTCAAAAGTTTAAGTATGTCCAGAAAAGCAATCCAAATATGCATAATTTCATTTTAGTTGTAAAAGACCATGGGGAAATAAGGATTTTTAAGAGATATGCAAAAGGGTTTCATAAACTTTAAACATTAAATATAACATTGTTATGATGGTTATTACAAAATTCAATTTGACCCCATATTGAGGACTGAATTGTTTTCTGTATATTTATTCCAGAAATATTTTTTGAGTGGCTACTATGTGCCAGACACTGTTCCAGGCATAGATATAATTTTTCAAACAGCAATTTGGTTCCGATTTCTAGTAAAAATAAAAACTTATTTTTTCGATAATTTTATTATTTAAATAAGTCCTGTATCTCAAATAACCATGCTTATAGTTTACAATTTCCTTGGTTAAAACCAAAAGGTAAAATAAAAAACTTCACTCAACTAAACAATCAGTTTTAAAACTAGACGGCTTCCCTGGTGGCTCAGTGGTTAACAATCAGCCTGCCAATGCAGGGGACACAGGTTCGAGCCCTGGTATGGGAAGATCCCACATGCCGCAGAGCAACTAAGCCCGTGCGCCACAACTACTGAGCCTGTGCTCTAGAGCCCGCATGCCACAACTATGGAAGCCTGTGCACCTAGAGCCCACGTTCTGCAACAAGAGAAGCCACTGCAACGAGAAGCCCACGCACCACAACGACGAGTAGCCCCTGCTCGCCGCAACTAGAGAGGGCCCAGGCACAGCAATGAAGACCCAACGCAGCCATAAATAAATAAATAAATGGACAGATAGATAGATAGATAGATAAATAAATAGAGGCAGGCACTCTGCCCTTATTAAAAATAAATAAATAAATAAAAATAAAAATAGAGAATAGTGGCTATCTCTGGGACTGCAAGAGATTTTATGTACTGTTTTTGTTCATTTGTATTTTACAGAATGAACATATACTACCTATGTAATAAAGAGAGGTTTCTAATTAAAAGCAGGTTAAAGAAAACTAGACAGTGAAGAGGACTGACTGCTCATTAAACAACTAAATACCACTTCTTAATTATCTTCTGGGCAAACTTAAACCATCCCTAGTTTTTCCTTATTTAGAGAGTAAACATGAAGCCATATGCTGAATTAAGACTTTCCAAAGGCTCATTCCACAGTGACCTTCCAAATGTTAAGTTTATGTAGGCTCTAAGATTTTAATAACTATTTAAGGTTTGTTTCAGGTCTATCTAGTCTATTCACTGATTCATCTGTTGTTTTCAGTTATTAGCATTATGATGTTTAATGACTAGTAGGGTAAATCATTGCATTACTTTTTAAAATGTTCTTAGAAAATCTTATTCTATTACTGAACTTAGAATTATTTTGTTAAATAAGAGATTGAATTTAAATTTCCTGGAAAACTGCATTATCTGAGGCTGTATTTAACTGGGGACTATATTTACATGGACACGGCAAGTCTATAAATTATTATATAAAGTCCCTTTAACATTAATGATGATTAAATGGAGAGCACAGATAGACTAAGAAGGGCTTCAAACATTTAAGAATTTAAATGACCAAAATCTGCAGTAAAGGGTATGTATGTGTGTCTATATATTGTTTTGTTTTTTAGTTTTTTGCATACTATAATCAGTTATTTTTCTCCTCCTCTCCTTTCTATAATAGATTCAGACATTTGTTCGAAAACATAATCCACTTCTCTGAGTTGGTTGCTTCCTTGACTTTGTATCTTTTATATTGAGGAACTGTATGTAAGAGGTCATATAGAATGTACCAAGAAGCAGAAAAGTTTTGATTAAGCAAATTGAGGGGAAAAAAAAGCACTCATTAGTAGCCAAACTTGTGGCAGCCCACCATACCAGCAAACCCAAAGCAACAAGTATTTAATGCTGTTCTGGGGCAAGGGCATGCAGAAGTAATGCTTAAAGCTTTCACAGCAAAGGGGGGAAAGGCCACACATTGGAGAGAAGGTTGTGAAGAGGGCTGTCAGAATTTAAGAAACATTCTTCAAACCTATCCAAAATATGAAGTTAACACTTTAATCTTAACCTTTATGAACTCTGAACTCATTCTCTCCTTTTATTAAATACACAGGCATGTGCCTGGGATGTGTTCTATGGCATAACAGGCAAAACAGACATTATTTATCCTGGAAAAGGACTCTCCATTTCAAGTATGCTGAAGTTTGTGCAAAAGGCAGGGAAATACATTGTTTATGTTAGAGGAGTATAGAGAAGGAAACTGGGGAGTAGCAGTAATGATAATTAAGTCTCCCCAAAATGTAAACCTCACCTGCTGTCAACACAGATATCTCTATTTTACACTTTTTCCTGGAAAGCTGTTTCTTATAGAGTTAAAATCAGTAATTTATAACCCAGTTGTCACAGTTAGGTTAAAAGACTAACTGTAATAGTTTTATCCTGGTTTTAGAATATTATTCATCTATAAGAATTCATACCACTTGCTTAATATGGGTTCTGAATTAAAAGTATCTTTTAGATAATGTCTGGCCTAAATTGAAGAAGTTGGTCATTGTAACTTACACCTTTGGATGGACAACGTGAAATGCTCTTTATTAATGAGCCCACATATTTTGCCTTAAGAGAAATACTGTTCTTACTGGATAGTGGGTCACTAAAATTTACTGAGCAAAATCTTTTGAGAAAATATTTACAGCATATAGATCAACACTGGCAACCATCAAATACATACAGCTTTCAATCTTTTTACAGCATCTTCACAGATGTGCATTCCTCTTGATTCATCAACTTCTACATGCCCAAGGTACTGTAGAAAGAAGAGAAAAGTTACAGCTATTGCTGTTTACTGAGTAGCTACTATACAGTAGATATTACATGGTAGAAAACTGAATATTAAAATTCCTGCACTCAAGAAACTCACAGCCATTATAGAAGAGTTAAGGTAATGTCACTTTACTTACCCTCAGTGTCCTCATGTGACTGAGATTTAGAATAAAGGTCTCCAAGAGCTGTTATAGAGGAGTAGGCGAAAAAGTACATGATAAGCACTAAATGTTACCTGAATCTATTGGATCTGAGGCATAACAGCCTATGCTAGACACAGTTACTATATCTCTAAACATAAAAATAGTCCTAAAACAAAGTGTGTGTGTGTGTGTGTGTGTGTGTGTGTGTGTGTGTGTGTGTTGAAAAGGTACAAATAAAAAACAGTTACTCAAGGGCTGAAGAGATCACATACTCCTTTTATGGGAAGCACATAAGAACAGGGCAGAAAACTAAAATTTTAAGAAGGTAGTGAGTGCATCTGAGCTTTAGAAGATGTGCAGAACTTGAAGAAGCTGTATTGGAAAGGTTGGGAACCTATTTTAGGCAGGTAGAATTTAACAAAAGCTATAGGTGTAGAATAGAATAACTATATATCAGCAAATATTCCTGTCTGGCAAGAATATGAGGTATATGCAGCTGGGGAATTTGAACACTGAAATGAGTCTGTACTTAATCCTCGAGGCAATGGAGAGCTAATAAACCTTTTTTTGGTTTGTTTTTGCAAGGTAGTAATATTATTCAAATTGTACCTTAGTATGGGAATAGTCTTGGGTTAGAAAGCACAAAGGATGATGGCAATATCACAAGTGCTCTCTCTTAAAAGGAAATTTAGAGTCTGGTTCTGGGTAAGATGGAGTAGACATACATTACCCTGTCCCACCCTCTGAATGAAACCATAAAACCAGAACAGAATACATGGAAGCACCTATTTGAGTTCTCTGTAAAGAGTATAAGATGAATCAGAGAAGAATACCAGAATTCAAGGTATTTCTGAACTGGCAGGGAGTTTACCTTCCCTGCCCCTCCTCCCCTTTGGTACCTCCAGCCTGAACTTTACACAGCCAGATATCCAAGTGAGTGCTATGGCACAGACAGAACTCTGGGAAAAGCACTCTAGCTCTGGCCCAAGGACCAGGTAAGGTAACTCCTTATCCTCAGAGAGTATAGGAATCCCCCTCCCTTTTATTTATCTTTTTTTGAACTTTCACATCCCAGTCCCCAGGAAATTCCGTGGTGGTGTCTGTGGTAGCAGCAAGGGAAACCTGCAAGAGCCACACACCTCTGAGAAAAGGCGGCTGTCCTCTGTTTAAAGAGACTGTGATTCCAGGAAGGTGGGCCAACACCTCCACCCCCCTTTCTACTTCCCCCTCGCCGAATCTCCCACCATTTGGCCCTGGATGAAGATGAAACAGTAGTAATTCATGGGCACAATAACCAGTGCCCTACGAAACACAGGCATGGAGAGTTTAAGTAACTTGCCCAAAACCATTCAGCTAGTGAATGCTCAAACCCAAGCAGCCTGACCCAGGACAGTCCTATAATGTTCATATACTGAATTTTTCATTTTTACCTCTATCTTTCCAATACTGAATAAATGCATAAAACCAACATATTAAAATCAATTTAGGAAACTGTTGGACTTTAGGTAGCAAAATACCTGAGGTATCGATCATAAAGATCATATAGACTAAGGACATTAAAGAATTGTAACAGCTATAATTTTGAATAAACATTATACAAAGCAGCAAGAATGCTCACTTTTAAGTGAATCAAATAATATATATATTCAGTTATATATAATATATATTATATATATATTCCTTTTCAGATTCTTTTCCATTACAGGTTATTACAAGATATTGAATAGTTCCCTGTGCTATACAGTAGGTCCTTGTTGGTTATCTATTTTATACATAGTAGTGTGCATCTGTTAATTCCAAACTCCTAATTTATCCCTCCCTTCCCCTTTACCATCTGGTAACTGTAAGTACATTTTCTATGTCTGTGAGTCTGTTTTGTGAATAAGTTCATTTGTATCGTTTTTTTAGATTCCACATATAAGTGATATCATATAATATTTGTCTTTCCCTGTCTGACTTCTTCACTTAGCATGAAAATCTCTGGGTCCATCCATGTTGCTGCAAATGGCATTATTTCATTCTTTCTTATGGCTGAGTAATATTCCATTGTATGTATATATCACATCACCGTATCCATTCATCTGTCGATGGATACTTAGGTTGCTTCCATGTCTTGGCTATTGTAAATAGTGCTGCTATGAATACTGGGGTGTATGTATCTTTTTGGTTTTTTTTTTTTTTTTGGCCATGCCATGCAGCATATGGGATCTTAGTTCCCCAACCAGGGACAGAACTTGTGCCCCTGCAGTGGAAGCACGGAGTGGTTAACCACTAGACCACCAGGGAAGTCCCTGCACGTATCTTTTTGAATTACAGTTTTCTCCAGATATATGCCCAGGGGTGGGATTGCTAGATCATATGGTAACTGTATTTTTAGTTTTTTAAGGAACGTCCATACTGTTCTCCATAGTGGCTGTACCAATTTACATTAACACCAACAGTGTAGGAGGGTTCCCTTTTCTCCACACCCTCGCCAGCATTTATTATTTGTAGACTTTTTGATGATGGCCATTCTGACTGGTGTGAGGTGATACCTCATGGTAGTTTTGATCTGCATTTCTCTAATAATCAGCAATGTCGAGCATCTTTTCATGTGCCTGTTGGCTATCTGTATGTCTTCTTTGGAGTAATGTCTATTTAGGTCTTCTGCTCATCTTTTGATTGGGTTGTTTGTTTTCTGATATTGATGTGTATGAACTGTTTGTATATTTTGGAAATTAAGCCCTTGTTGATCACATCGTTTGCAAATATTTTCTCCCAGCCCATAGGTTGTCTTTTCATTTTGTCTATGGTTTCCTTTGCTGTGCAAAAGCTTCTAAGTTTAAGTCCCATTTGTTTACTTTTGCTTTTATTTCTTTTGCCTTGGGAGACTGATCTAAGAGAATATTGCTACGACTTATGTCAGAGGATGTTTTGCCTATGTTCTCTTCTAGGAGTTTTATGGTGTCATGTCTTGTATTTAAGTCTTTAAGCCATTTTGGGTTTATTTTTGCATATGGTGTGAGGGAGTGTTCTAATTTCATTGACTTACATGCAGCTGTCCAGCTTTCCCAACACCACTTGCTGAAGAGACTAACTTTTCTCCAATGTGTATTCTTGCTTCCTTTGTCGAAGATTAATTGACCATAGGTGTGTGCGTTTATTTCTGGGCTCTCTATTCTGTTCCACTGATCCATATGTCTGATTTCATGCCAATACCACATTATTTTGATTACTGTAGCTTTGTAGCATTGTCTGAAGTTGGGGGGTGGGGTTGTGCCTCCAGCTTTGTTCTTTTTCCTCAGGATTGCTTTGGCAATTCCGGGTCTTTTGTGGTTCCATATAAATTTTAGGAGTATGTGTTCCAGTTCTGTGAAAAAGTCATGGGTAATTTGATAGGGATCACATTAAATCTGTAGATTGCTTTGGGTAGTATGGCCATTTTAACAATATTAATTCTTTCAATCCAAGAGCATGGGATATCTTTCCATTTCTTTGAATTGTCTTCTATTTCCTTCATCAATGTTTTATAGTTCTCAGCATATAAATTTTTCATCTCCTTGGTCATGTTTATTCCCAGGTATTTTCTTTTTTGATGCAATTTTAAACGGGATTTTTTTTTTTTAACTTTCACTTTCTGATATTTCGTTGTTAGTGTAAAGAAATGGAAAAGATTTCTGTATGTTAATCATGCATTCTGCTACCTTGCTGAACTCATTTATCAGTTCTAATAGTTTCTATGTGGAGTCTTTAGGGTTTTGTATATAAAGTATCATGTCATCTGCATATAATGACAATTTTACCTCTTCCCTCCCAATTTGGCTACCTTCTGTTCCTTTTTCTTGTCTAGATTAGAAAAATTTTAATTCAAAATTATAGGCTGTCAGAAATGTCAAGTGTTTGGTGACTCTGTGAACTCGTTCTAGATGTTGAGATTGAGCTCACACCCAGAAATAATAGAATACTTTGTCACTGAAGACTGCTTTTCATCATTCAGTCAGATGCTACAGTGATATACTACATATTACACTCAAATCCTGGAAAGTTGTATTTTTCAGCTTGGAGACAGTGATGAATGGCCATTTAAATAGTTCTTTGAATTCGGCTCTAGAAAATATTCTTTCATGTTCTGTTGATATTTGGCTTTCTTCAAAGCCTAATAATATATTCTTAATTTCTTGGTCCAATAAGTAAAGAAAATCAAGTACTGGGAAAGAGTAAAATCTCAGCAATTGAGCTCTCAGCATTGCTGTTCTAACAGTTTAAGAAATTCTGACATCTCATTCTGGGTACCTTGCCACATATACTATCAATTTTTTAAAATTTGTTATTTTGTTTTTTAATTTATTCTCTATCCTTGATCACTGACTCAATGCCAAATATGTATTTTTAAAAATTACATTATCCTGAATTTTCTATTTTGCTGTACCAATATTTCTTTCTATTTTGGCACAAGCTGCTATTTTGATCATTATGTTAACAACTGCTTTGGCATAATCACTTTTGCTAATTTTTATCCCACAGAATTTTCCTGGTTATTTCCCATGTTTATTCTTTGGGATCAACTTTGTAGTAATTTTGTTCAGTTGCTGACAAATAAAACCTTTGGGATTTTAATTAAGATTACCTTAAATTCACTGGTTAATTTGAGAAAAACTGACATAATATTGACCCATTCCATCTAATACTATTTATTCAAGTCTTTTATGTCTCTGAAGTTTTAAGGTAGGCTTCAAATACACATTTTCTAGATTAATAAGTATTTAATAATTTTTGTTGCTACTGTGAACTGGCTTTACACCCATTATTTATGTATATATTTGTGTATATATATTCTTTTAAAAGACTTTAGTTTTTAGAGCAGTTTTAGGTTCACAGGAAAACTGAGCAGAAAAGTACAGAGTTCCCATATACCCTCTGCACCGCCCCCCCAGCTTCCCCCACTATCACATTCCACACCAGAGTGGTACATTTGTTACAATCAACAAACCTATAGTTTATCCACAGTCTATATTAGGTTTTACTTTTGGCGCTGTAAAGTCTATGGATTTTAACAAATGTATAATGACATGTATTCACCATTGTAGTATCATACAGAATAGTTTCACCGCCCTAAAAATCCTCTGTGTTCCTCCTATTCATCTCTTCTTCTCCCCTAAACGCTGGCAAGCACTGATCTTTTTACTGTCTCCATAGTTTGGCCTTCTCCAGAACTGTCATGGAGTTGGAATCATACAGTATGTAGCCTTTCCAGACTGGCTTCCTTCACTAGTAATATGCATTTAAGGTTCCCCATGTCTTTTCATATATTCCATTGTGTGAACATATCACAGTTTATTTATCCATTCACCTGCTGACAGACATCTTTGTTGCTTCCAAGTTTGGCAATTATGAATAAAGTGGCTATAAACATCCGTGTGCAGGTTTTTGTGTGGACATAAGTTTTCAACTCATTTGGTTTGAGTGTGATTGCTGGGTCATATGGTAACTGTATATTTAGTTTTATGAGAAAACTTCTCCTAAAATCTTCTAAAGTGGCTGTCCCATTTGCATTCCCACCAGCAATGAATTACAGTTCCTGTTGCTCCATGTTTTAACCAGCATTTGATGTTGTCAGTGTTCTGGATTTTGACCATTCTTGATAGGTGTGTAAACTCATTATATTTTTATTTGTATATAATTTGTCTTTCCCTCTCTGGTTGCTTTCAAGATTTTCTTAGTCTTTGATATCTACAGTTTCATTCACGTGTCTAGGAAACAGACTTTTTTTTTTAGATTGAGATATAATTCACGTACCATACAATTCACTCAACGTGCACCACTGAGTCATCAATTAATTTTTTTAAATTGTGGTGAAATACATATAACATAAAATTTGCCAAAAAAAGTTGCCATTTAAACTATTAAGTGTATAGTTCAGTGGTATTTATTATATTCACGATGTTGTACAACCATTACCACTACCTATTTCCTGAACTTTTTCATCACTCCAAACACAAACGCTGAAAACATTAAGCAGTGACTCCCAAGTTCTCCCTTCCTTCAGCTCCTGGTAATCTCTAATCAACTTCCTGTCTCTATGAAATTGCCTATTTTAGATATGTCATATAAGTGGAATCACAATATTTGTCCTTTCATGTACAGCTTATTTCACTTAGCATAATGTTTTCAAGGTTCATCCATGTTGTAGCACATATCAAAACTTCATTCCTTTTAATGGTGGAATAATATTCCATTCTATGTATATACCACATTTTGTTCATCCATTCACCTATTGACAAAACACCTGGGTTGTTTCCACCTTTTGGTTATTATGAATAATGCTGCAATGAATGCTGACATATAAGTATCTGTTTGAATCCCTGCTTTCAATTCTTTGGGTATATGCCTAGGAGTAGAATTACTGGGTAATTATATGTTTAGCTTTGTGAGGAACTGTCCGTTTTCCATAGTGTTGCACCATTTTACATTCCCATCAAAATGTATGAGAGCTTCAATTTTTCTATATGCTTATCAGCACTTTATTTTCCTTTTAAAAAAAAATTATACCAACCTAATACGTGTGAAGCATATCTCGTGATTTTGATTTGCATGCCCCTAATGACTAATAATATTGAGCACCTATCTTTTCATATGCTAATTGGCCATTTGTATATCTTCTTTAGAGAAATGCCTAGTCACATCCTTTGCCTATTTTAAAAATTGGGTTTTACTCTTTAGATATATGATCTCCAAATATTTTCTGCTGTTCTTTGGGTTGCCTTTTCACTTTCTTTCTTCAAAAGAAAACGTCCTTTGATGCATAAAATTTTTCAATTTTGATGAAGTTCAGTTTATCTATCTTGGGCTTCCCTGGTGGCTCAGTGGTTAAGAATCCACCTGCCAATGCAGGGGACACAGGTTCGAGCCCTGGTCCAGGAAGATCCCACATGCCACAGAGCAACTAAGCCTGTGTGCCACAACTACTGAGCCTGTGCTCTAGAGCCCGCGAGCCACAATTACTGAAGCCCGTGCACCACAACTACTGAAGCCTGTGCACCCTAAAGCTTGTGCTCCACAACAAGAGAAGCCACTGCAATGAGAAGCCCACGCACCACAATGAAGAGTAGCCTCGCTTGCCGCAACTACAGAAAGCCCACGCACAGCAACAAAGACCCAAAGCAGCCAAAAATAAACAAACAACAACAAAAAATTATCTCTCTTTTCTTTTGCTGCTCATGCTAAGGACTCCACTGCCAGATCCAAAGCCATGAAGATTTACCCCTATGTTTTCTTCTAAGAGTTTTATGGTTTTTACTCTTATATTTAGGTCACTGATTCACTGAGTTAATTTTTTACATAGTCTGAGGCAGAAATCCAACTTCACTCTTTCATATGGAAATCCAGATGTCCCAGAACCACTGGGTGACAAGACAATTTTTTCTCCATTGAATGAACTTTGCACACTTGTCAAAAATCACTTGGATGTAGATGTATTAGACTAATTTTTATTTATCCCATTTGCTTCTTCAATCTGAGGATTCAAACACTGCTCTGAATGAATTCATCCTCCTCTCTCTTCCTGGAGCTTCCATTAGGTCTGCTAGTGTCATTGGACTTTTAAATTTGTTCATCCACGTTTCTTAACCTCTTTTTCATATTTTCTCTTGTGCTGCATTCTGGGTAACTTCATCGAATTTATTTTCCAGTTTACCAATTGCCTTTTCAGCCAGCTCTAATTCACTATTTAATCTATTTACTAAGTTCAATTTCAGTAATAGTGTTTTTCATTTTTAGAAGGTAAGATTTGATTCTTTGTCAAATCTGCCCATTCCTTTTTTCACTGTTTTATTTTTTTTCCTATGGTTTGAATTCATTTTTTGGTTTCTAATAATTTTATATATACACATTTTATAGTCTCCTCTATAGCCTATTATTTCAAGTTCTTAGAGTGTTAATCCTCTTGTTAATCTTTATTGTATAATCCTTTACTGTCTCTGTTGATCATTTCCACATATGATTTAAAACTTTAAAAAAACTGTAAGCTCACCTCTAGTGAAGCTCAATTTTTGTAGGGAAATTTCATGCATTCTACATTGTGGAGTAGTTTTACATTTGCTTCTAAAAGGTACCGCAGATGTTTAGTAGCCTAAGACCTACTGTATATTAATTTGAAGATTCTTACATCATGCAGGTTTTAGCACATCAAGTCCAAATCCATGGTTTCAATTTTTCCTGGGAGATTCCTTTTCTCACCCAAGTTCTGGGTAGAGGAATGCTTCCTTTTTTGTTTTTGTTGTGTTTTTTTTGGCTTTTCCTTCTAGTTCTCTATTTCACTGCTTGTAAAGCCCACTGAAGGTTCTGTTCCATGCTGGGTTCTCAGTTCTAATTCTCTACTTTTTATGAGTCCAGGACCTTCAGAATGGATGTTAAAACCAAAGGCTCTAGCTCACAAACCGTTTCCCTCTTAGGCTGCTAGTGTGATTTCTGCCTTGCTCTCAAATTCCCTCTTAATTTCTGGTAACTGGAGATCTGTCTTTATCGAAAGCTCAGCTATGGTTTAAGAGAAAAGTTTGTTTGAAAATACAGTCAGCATTTCTAGATATTTGTATTGGGAGTATTACTGTGTTAGCTTAATCCACATTCTGCCAGGATCTAAGACCTATAATATTTCCCAACTAAACTAACTGGTTTTTCTATCCACTGATTTCAGTCTATCTTAAAAGCAGCCAAAATACTAGAATTTCCTATCATTTTCAACAGTTTTTTGGGTTGATTCTCTTGGGTTTTTCAGATAGACATCATCTGCAGAAAAAGAAAATACAGAAAATATCTGGATTTCCCACATTTACAACTTTTGTTTATTTTCTTATCCAAAAGTACTTACTACCATTTCTCAATCACTGTCGAATAATAATGATGTTTAAGAACAACCTGACTTTCCTCCTGAATTCATTGTACATCTTTCATCATTATGCATGACTCTGGGATAGTTTTTCAGTCATTGAAAGAAAGTATTATGCTATTCTGATTTTGATAAGAAGATTTATCAGGATTGAAAAATAATATTTTTAATGTTTCCATTTTACTGATATAATCCACATAACATAAAATTAACCATTTTAAAGTGAATAATTCAGTGGCATTTAGTATATTCACAATGTTGTACAATCTCCACCTTTATCTAGTTCCAAAACATTTTTTTATTTATTATTAGACAATAATTACTTTACAATGTTGTGTTAGTTTCTGCTGCAGAACGAAGTGAATCAGCCATATGCATACACACATCCCCTCCCTCTTGGACCTCCCTCCCTCCACATCCCACCCAACTAGGCCATCACAGAGCACCGAGCTGAGCTCCCTGAGCTATACAGCAGGTTCCCACTAGCTATCTATTTTACACATGGTAGTGTATTTATGTCAAACCTAATCTCTCAACTCATCCCACCCCTCCTTGCCCCACTGTGTCCACATGTCCGTTCTCTATGTCTGCCTTTCTATTCCTGCCCTGAAAATAGGTTCATCTGTACCATTTTTCTAGATTCCACACATATGTGTTAACATACGATATTCGTTTTTCTCCTTCTGACTTCACTCTGTATGACAGGCTCTAGGTCCATCCACATCTCTACAAATGACTCAATTTCATTTCTTTTTATGGCTGAGTAATATTCCATTATATATATGGACCACATCTTCTTTATCCATTTATCTGTCGATGGACATTTAGGTCGTTTCCACGTCCTGGCTATTGTAAATAGTGCTGCAATGAACATTGGGGTGCATGTGTCTTTTTGAATTATGATTTTCTTAGGGTATATGCCCAGTAGTGGGACTTCTGGGTCGTATGGTAGTTCTATTTTTAGTTTTTTAAGGAACCTCCATACTGTTCTCCACAGTGGCTGTATCAATTTACATTCCCACCAACAGTGCAAGAGGGTTTCCTTTTCTCCACACCCTCTCCAGCATTTATTGTTTGCAGATTTTCTGATGATGCTCATTCTGACCAGTGATACCTCATGGTAGTTTTTTTTTTTTTTTTTTTTGCGGTACGTGGGCCTCTCACTGTTGTGGCCTCTCCCGTTGCAGAGCACAGGCTCCAGACACGCAGGCTCAGCGGCCATGGCTCACGGGCCCAGCCACTCCGTGGCATGTGGGATCTTCCCGGACCGGGGCACGAACCCATGTCCCCTGCATCGGCAGGCGGACTCTCAACCACTGCGCCACCAAGGAAGCCCTCATGGTAGTTTTGATTTGCATTTCTCTAATAATTAGTGATGTTGAGCAACTTTTCTTATGCCTCTTGGCCATCTGTATGTCTTCTTTGCTGAAATGTCTACTTAGGTCTTCCACCCATTTCTTGATTGGGTTGTTTGTTGTTTTGATATTGAACTGCATGAGCTGTTTGTATATTTTGGAGATTAATACTTTGTTGCTTCATTTGCAAATACTTTCTCCCATTCTGAGGGCTGTCTTTTCATCTTCTATGCAAAAGCTTTTAAGTTTAATTAGGTCCCATTTGCTTATTTTTGTTTTTATTTTCATTACTCTAGGAGGTGGGTCATAAAAGATCTTGCTGTGATTTATGTCAGTGTTTTCCTATATTTTCCTCTAAGAGTTTTATAGTGTCTGGTCTTACATTTAGGTCTTTAATCCATTTTGAGTTTATGTTTGTGTATGGTGTTAGGGAGTGTTCTAATTTCATTCTTTTACATGCAGTTGTCCAGTTTTCCCAGCACCATTTATTGAAGAGGCTGCTTTGTCTCCATTGTATATTCTTGCCTCCTTTGTCATAGATTAGGTGACCACAGGTGCATGGGTTTATCTCTGGGCTTTCTATCCTGTACCATTGATCTGTATTTCTGTTTTTGCGCCAGTACCATACTTTATAGTAGCTTTATAGTCAAAACATTTTCTTTACACCATAAGAGGAACCTGTACCTATTAAGCATTTGCTTCCCAATGCCCCTCCACACAGGCCCTAACAATCAGTAACCTGCATTCTGTCTTTATGGATTTACCTATTCTGGATATTTCATATAAATGGAATCATACAATATGTGACCTTTCATGTCTGATATATTTCACTTAGCATACTGTTTTTGAGGTCACCACATTGTGGTATGGGGTCACCACACTGTAGTATGTATGAGTACTTTATTGCTTTTTATAGCTGATGTATTTCCATAGTTTGTTTTTCCATTCTTCCACTGAAGGACATTTGGGCTGTTTCCGTCTTTCAGCTATCATGAATAGTGGTGCTATCAGACATGAGTGTACATGTATTTATTTGAGTATCTGTTTTTGACTCTTTTGGGTGTATACCTAGCAGTAGAATTGCTGAGTCATATGGTAATTCTATGTTTAGCTTTTTGAGGAGCCACTAAACTGCTTTTCACAGAAGCTGAACCATTTTGCATTCCCATCAGCAATGTAAGAGGGTTCTGGTTTCTCCACATGCTCATCAACACTTGATTTCCTTTTTGTTTTTTTAAGTATAGGCATCCAAGTGGACATGATGTGGTACTGCATTGTGGTTTTGATATGTATTTCCTTAATGACTAATGATGCTGACTATCTTTTCATGTGCTTGTTGGCCATTTGTGTATCTTCTTTGGAGAAATTTCTATTCAAGTCCTCTGTCCCTTTTTAAATCAGGTTCTTTTATATATTCTGGATACTAGACTCTTATCAGACATATGATTTCCAAATGTTTTCTCCCAGTCTGTAGTTCTCTTTTCACTTTCTTGACGTCAATGCACAAAAGTTTTTAATTTTAATGAAGTCCAGTTCGTATATTATTTCCTTTTTTGCTCATGCTTTTGGTGTCATGTATATGAAGGTCACGAAGAGATCCCCATGTTATCAGCTAAGAGTTTTATGGTTTTACTCTTCTAGTTAGGTTGTTGATCCATTTTGAATTAATTTTTGTATATGGTGTGAGGTAGGAGTCCAGCTTCTTCTTCTTCTTTTTTTTTTTTGCGGTATGCGGGCCTCTCACTGTTGTGGCCTCTCCGGCTGTGGAGCACAGGCTCCAGACGCGCAGGCCCAGCGGCCATGGCCCACGGGCCCAGCCGCTCCGCGGCATGTGGGATCCTCCCGGACCAGGGCACGAACCCATGTCCCCTGCATTGGCAGGTGGACTCCCAACCACTGTGCCACCAGGGAAGCCCCCAGTTTCATTTTTTACCACGTGGAAATCCAGTTGTCCCATCACCATTTGCTGAAAAGACTATTCTTTCCCCATTGAATGGTCTCGGTATTCTTGTCAGAAATCAGTTGGCCATAGATGTTTAGGTTTATTTTTGTACTCTCAATTCTATTCTATTGTTCTATACATCTGTCCTTATGCCATTACTACAATGGTCTGATTACTTAAGCTTTGTACTAAGTTTTTAAATCAAAAAGTGTGAGTCCTTCAATGTCGCTTCCATTGCAATGATGAAGTCTCTTTCCTCTTAGGTCCATCAATTTGATGAACTATATCAAATTTCCTAATACTGAATCATTTGTGGATTCTTGAGTTAAACCCTACTTTTAGATCCCATTTGTTCTACTTTTCTGCCTAGTTTTTCATCTATATTCTTAAGTGGAGTTGGTCTATGATTTTTTGTGTTTGTTTTATCTTTGTTAGGTAGTTGTATCAGGATTTTGTTAATGCCTTAAAAAAAAATTGGAAACTGTCCTCTTTTTCTTCCTTTCTTTCTCTCTTTTTTTCCCCCGTCAGCTCTGGTACAGTTAAATAGCATAAGAGTTATGCTTCAAGGTTGTGAAAGAAAACTGACCTGTAAAACCATCTATACTAAGTCTTTTGGGGATAGCTTTGGAGTTTTTTTGCTTTTTTTTTTTTTTTTTTTTTGGTGGTATGCGGGCCTCTCACTGTTGTGGGCTCTCCCATTGTGGAGCACAGGCTCCGGACGCGCAGGCTCAGCGGCCATGGCTCACGGGCCAAGCCGCTCCGTGGTATGTGGGATCTTCCTGGACCGGGGCACAAACCCATGTGCCCTGCATCAGCAGGTGGACTCTCAAGCACTGCGCCACCAGGGAAGCCCAGCTTTGGAGTTTTAATAACTTTCTCTATTTCCTTCATGGTTAGGGGTCTATTCAACTTTTATGCTTGTACTTTAGCTAATTTTAATAATGCATATTTTCCTAGAATATTCTTAATCTAAATTTTCAAATTTATCAAACTATACAGTATTCACATATTTAGTCTGTAATTGGGTCTCGCCATTTTCTTTCTTTTCTTTTTTCTTTTTTTTTTCTGCGCCACGTAGTGTGTGGGATCAAACCCACGCCCCATGCAGTGGAAGCATGGCATCTTAACCACTGGACTACCAGGGAAGTCCCTTCACACTTTCTTATCTCTAGTATCACCTATCTGTGTGTGTGTGGTGGTGGGGGGGTTTGCCTGCACCACATAGCCTGTGGGATCCCCGACCAGGGACTGAACCTGGGCTCTTGGCAGTGAACATGTGGTGTCCTAACCACTGAACTACCAGGGGATTCTCTTATATATGTTTTCTTTCTTGTTTTTTATTAAGGTTCATTTCTAATACTACCTCTGAGTTATTTAACCTCTGTTTCCATTTTATATTAATAATAAAATGAGAAAGTAGGGTTTTATGTTCTTTGAGTTACCTTTAGGTGCTGAGAAATGAATAGAGGTTTCAAAGTGTTTCCAAGGGATTTTATTCTATCATCTTGATCATCTCAACTGGTCACATATGGGTATTTATGCCAGGAAAAAAAAAAAAAAAGGAGGGAAGGCTTGGTGGAAAGAAGAAAACAAAAGTATCTCATATATGGACTAACTCAGTCGCATAATCTATTTTAGAAATGTGGAGATGGAAATCAGCCTTGTGTCTTATTAGACTATGAGAAAAACATGCCAATTGAAAAAACATTATTAAAGGGTCTCTTTTCTTCTCTGAGACACTATCTCACTGAAGAACTGCAGCTGATTTATGCTTTAATGGCTAAAATATTTGACTCTGGAACGTCTTTTGTCTGTATACCATTTCCAAACTCCCTTTGAGTCAGGGGCTTTTATTCACAAAAAGTAGTTTAGAAAAACTAGTACGTGGAATTTCATTCTTGGATGAATTAAGTCATTTTTCCTTTTCTTGAAAAAAATTATTTAAAAAGATTTCCCCCCTGCTTTGACTGTTATCCATGAGAAGAAATCGCAGAGCTCTGATGTGAGACACTGTACAGTCAGCAGTTCCCAGCATTAACAAAAAGTGACAGAATCATTAATTTATAAGAAGCTACAAGGCACATTATCACATACACATAGCCTATGTTATTTAGCAAATACAGGACACAGATGTGCAGAACATGACATCAGAATTTGTTTAGGGTCTTTAATCAAAAAGGAGTAGTTAAATTAAAATGGACTATTCTTTAAGTATAAATTTGGAATAATACAATTACATTTGAACAAGTGATCTAAACTAAGTATATTCCCTGGTGGACCAGTGGTTAGGACTCCGCACTTTCACTGCCAAGGGCCAGGGTTCAATCCCTTGTCAGGGAACTAAGATCCCACAAGTTGCACAGTGCGGCCAAAAAACCCCACTAAACTAAGCATATGTACTAAATCTAATCATGTAAATTTAAAGCTTAAAAGAACTTAAAGAGATCAAAAAACTTCACCTTCCAAATGAGACACTAGGTGTCAAAAAAGTTACGTGCTTTAGACAAGGTTATATAACTAGTAAATTAACAGGTGATAGTTCTGATAGTACCGAGAAGTACTAAACTACATGCATAATCAGGGGACCCTGCTACTTACCTGATCTCACCTCTACTTGTGCCATCTGCTCTAAAGACACTGGCCTCCTTGCTGTGCCTCCAACACACCAGGCTTTCTCCTACTCCAGCGTCTTTGCACTTGCTGCCCCACTGTCTACAATCTGCTTCCTCAGACACCTGAATGTTGCTTTCTTACTTTTTTTGGGTCTTTCCTAAAAAATCACTTTTTCAGTGAGGGATTCCCAGAGCATCCTATTTTAAATCTCACCCTCCACATACTCCCTTAACACCTAATTCCCTTTTTGTATGCCAGGTACATTTATTTGTTCATTGTTAACACCCACTAGAATGTATGCACTGTGCAAGGATTTTGTCTGTTTTGTTCCCTTGTGTTCCCAGTGCCTAGATGCCTACAACACAGCAGGCACTCAGTGAATATCTTTTGACTACATCAACGAATTACTGGACAGAGAAGGAAATGTACACATTACTTAGTGCTACATTAAACAATAATAAGAGTCATAATAATGAAAACTTTTACAATAAACTCAAGACAAAGAAAGGGAGACAATTTATGGTGTAGAATGCAAATATTATTGACCTATATAATGTTAAAAAGAAAAGCACAGTTGATATCAGTTTGAAGGTAAGAGAACAAAGGGTTTTAGTATTTTTATATTACATGGTAGGGAATGAAGACATACCATCTAAAATTAATAGAACAAAAAAATTTTATGAGTATAGGAAACCAAGAGAAAAAACTAAAAATAATCTAATCCCTGAAGTCTGCGTGGAGAAGGGGCACAGAGAAGATGGAAGGGCAGGATGTGTGGGTTAAATCATCCTTTCTCTTCTTTATAGTGGAGAACCAATGATAAGCATTGGTAAATGAAGAACAGACAGTAAAATCATATTATCTAAAGAACTTAAAATATTACCAATGGGAAGCAGAAATAAAAATGGTTAAGTGTCATTGGGGAGTGGGATTAGGGGTAGGGAAGGCACTGTTGTTTTTTAGCCACAAGCATATATCATATGAATGAAAAGCATATATCATGAAATTTTTTAAAGTTTAATTATATTCAAGACTGTTTTAATAAAGTAATTTTAAATTCACACATTGTGTTATAAAATTATAACAGTGCTTAAGAACACAACCCTCTAAATCTAGACTGCCAAAGTTCAAATCCTAACTTCAAATAATCAGATATCATCAACTATTCCCTAACAATATCATGTAATCTTACTGCATTTTACTCCACAAAGAAAATAAATTCTTAAGAGTTACTGAACAGACTAAATAGCCATTTCTCCAGAGAAGACATACAGATGGCCAAAAGGCACATGAAAAGATGCTCAACAATGTTAATTATTAGAGAAATGCAAACCAAAACTACTGAGGTACCACCTCACACTGGTTAGAGGGGCCACCATCAAAAAGTCTACAAATAATAAATGCTGGAGACGCTGTGGAGGAAAAGAAACCAACCTACATTGTTGGTGGGAATGTAAACTGGTGCAGCCACTATGGAGAACAGTATGGAGGTTCCTTAAAAAACTAAAAATAGAGCTACCATATGATCCAGCAATCCCACTCCTGGGCATATATCCAGAGAAAACTGTAATTCAAAAGATACATGTACCCCAATGTTCGTAACAGCACTATTTACAATAGCCAAGACATGGAAGCAACCTAAGTGTCCATCAACAGATGAATGGGTAAAGAAAATGTGATACATACATACAATGGAATATTACTCAGCCATAAAAAAAGAATGAAATAATGCCATTATCAGCAACATGGATGGACCTAGAGATTATCACACTTAGTGAAGTAAGCCATAGAAAGACAAATATCATGATATCACTTATATGTGCAATCTAAAAAAAAAAAGATAAAAATGAACTTATTTACAAAACAGAAATAGATCACAGACATAGAAAACAAATTTAGGGTTACCAAAGGGGAAAGGGGTGGGGGGGGGATAAAGTAGTAGTGGGATTAAAATATACATACTGGGCTTCCCTGGTGGCGCAGTGGTTAAGAATCCGCCTGCCAATGCAGGGGACATGGGTTTGAGCCCTGGTCTGGGAGGATCCCACATGCCATGGAGCAACAAAGCCCATGAGCCACAACTATTGAGCCTGCACTCTAGAGCCCAAGAACCACAACTCCTGAAGCCTGTGTGCCTGGAGCCCATGCTCTGCAACAAGAGAAGCCACTGCAACGAGAAGCCCGTGTACCCCAACAAAGAGTAGCCCCCACTTGCTGCAACTAGAGAAAGCCCGTGCGCAGCAACGAAAACCCAACACAGCCAAAAATAAATAAATAAAATAATATAAATAAATTTTTTAAAAACCAGGTTTAAAAAATAAATAAATAAAATAAAATATACATACTAGTTTATATAAAACAGATAACCAACAAGGACCTACTGTAGAGCAAGGTAAGTATACTCTATCTTGTAATAACCTATAATGGAAGAGAATGTAAACAAAGAATGTATAACTGAATCACTTTGCTGTACACCTGAAACTAACACAACATTGTATATCAACTATATTTCAGTAAATTTTTTTAAAAAAGAGTTACTGAATAGAGTTGAAGCTTCTTTGTAAAGTATACAGCAAATCATGAGTAACTGAAATGCTTGGGACGAATAAGCCAATAAACATTTCAAAATTTATGTTAAAAACTTATCTGAGGGCTTCCCTGGTGGCGCAGTGGTTGAGAGTCTGCCTGCCGATGCAGGGGACGCGGGTTCGTGCCCCGGTCTGGGAAGATCCCACATGCCGCGCGCGGAGCGTCTAGGCCCGTGAGCCATGGCCACTGAGCCTGCGCGTCCGGAGCCTGTGCTCCGCAACGGGAGAGGCCACAACAGTGAGAAGCCCACATACCGCAAAAAAACCCCAAAACAAACAAACAAACAAAACTTATCTGAAATATCTCATTGCTCTGATCCAAGGACCGATTTTTCCAAATTTTTAATGTTTCAGAAAGAAGAGCAAATTATGATGTATTTGTCATTGTCAGAGTGCTAGCAAACGTAGATGTGAATACAATGTATCTGTTCAACCAACTGTCACTTCAGTCGATTTATTTCATTGGTATCACACGTGGCTGAACATTAAGTTCTACAGTGTGAGGCAGCTTTGAAACAAAACATTACATATGCAGAAGATTGTCACACACAAGCAATAAAATTATAAGCAGCAGAAAATATCTCATCTCTTGGGATAAACAGAATTTTTAAAGCTGGGAGAGGTTGGTATAACCAGTGCATAAGTCCTCAGGCACCAAACATCTATCAAAAACTTCCGGCTACTTTTCAAGAGAACACATTTAACTTGCAGTGTTAAAAAAGTCAATTGAGGAAAACACCAAAACAATAAGAAATGCAGATTAAAAACTCAAGTATTCAGTTGTCATCTAACCAATAACAACAATCAGAGCAGCAGCAGCAGCAAACATTTATTGTGCACTCACTATGTGCCAGACAGTGTTGTATTTTTCATATACTGTATTTACTCATTTAATTTTCATAACACTATACTAATTCTAGTACTAGTTCTCATTTTGCAGATGAAAAACCTGAGGCACAGAGATTTTAAGTAATTTCTTTTTTAATTTTATTTTTTTATTGAAGTATAGTTGATTTAAACTGTTGTATTAGTTTCAGGTGTACAGTAAACTGATTCCATTATATATTCTTTTTCAGATTCTTTTCTCTTATAGGTTATTACAAAAGTGCAGTTCCCTGTGCTATACAGTAGGTCCTTGCTGGTTATCTATTTTATACATAGTAGTGTATATACGTTAATTGGTTATCTATTTTATACATAGTAGTGTATATATGTTAATCCCAAACTCCTAATTTATCTCCCCCTTTCCCCTTTGGTAACCTTAAATTTATTTATTTTTATTTATTTTTTAAATTTGCAAATCATATATTTAATAAAGTACATATATATATAGAATATATAAAGAGCTCTCAAAACTCAAAAATCTGAAAATAATCTAATTTTTCAAATTGGCATCAGATATGAATAGAAATTTTACCAAAAAAAAGTATGAATGGCAAGATAGTTACATGAAAAGATGCTCGACACTACTAGTCATTAGAGAAAAACAAATTAAAACCACAATGAGATACAACCAAGTATCTTTAGAATAGACAAAATAATTAGAACTTTAAAAACCTGACAATTCCATGTTCTGGTAATGATGTAGAATCACTGTAACACTTATATTTGTTGGTGGGAACGCAAAATGGTAGAGACATTTTGGAAAATAATTTGGCAGTATTTTACAAAGTTAAGCACAGATTTACCACATGGTCTGCAATTCTGCTCCTTTGTATTTACCTTATTAAAATGGAAACTTATATTTGTATGAAAACTTACACAATCATGTTTATAGGCTTTATCTGCAATCCCCCCAAGCTGGCCAAACCCAAATTTCCTCTAACTAGAGAACTAATAAATGTGGTACACCATACAATGAAATACTACTCTTCAGTTAAATGCTAAACACAACAACATAGATGAATCACATGTACATCATGTTAAGTGAAAGAAGCCATATTCAAAAAACAAAATATCATATGATTCCATTTATATGACTTTCTGCTAAAAGCAAAAATACAGAAGAGAAAAATAGATCGGTGGCCACCAGAAGCTGGTGCTAAATTTATTTTTTATGTCTGTGCTTCTATTTCTGTTTTGTATATAAGTTCATTTGTATCTTTTTTTTTTTAAGATTCCACATATAAGCAATATCATATGTTATCTGTCTTTCTCTCACTGGCTTATTTCATATAGTATGATACTCTCTAGGTCCATCCATGTTGCTGTATATCGCATTATTTCATTCTTTTTTATGGCTGAGTAATACTCCAGTGTATGTATATACCATATCTTCTTTATCCATTCAACAGAGGTTAAGTAATTTTTAAGAGAGATCACATAGTTAATAATAACTGGCATAGATCAAACTCAACTCAGGTAGTTTGGCTTAAAAGTATATGCTTTTACAGAAGTCTAGATGCCTCTCCAAAATTTTATTACAGAGCCACTGAAGGACAGGAAGCAGGTAAGTGACGTAACCATATGTGCAATTTAGAAAGATCACTATTATGCACTAAGACAACAGTTTGGAAGGGAAACAAGATCAAAAGCAAGAAAAACAGTCAAGAGTTCTTGTAATGGTCTGAGGGAGAAAACAAAGATGAGGACTTGATTAAAGCAGTGGCAGTAGGAAGAAGAACAAAAAAAGAGAGGACAGATACTTAAGAAGATTATATATGATATAGTGACTGTGGCTGACATTGTTAGTTGCCTATGACAGCCATTCTTTCGAATGGTTTCCCTGCCAGAAGAGCTTGCCTCCACGGTACAGGCTGAAAAAAACAAATAACTGCTTTCTTGACTTTGCTTGCAACTATGGATTTGATTTGATTCAATCTTAGCCAACGTAAAGTAGTGGGAAGTCTCTGTGTGTATGTTTGTAAAGAGCTGTCCCATTCTGATATAAAAGGTATTTGCTCCCTCGATCTTTATCTTTTGATAATAATGAGTGAGGACATAAATTATTCTCTAATTTGGTTGCTGGATTCTGTTTATTAATAGTTTCTCTCATACTAGCAGACAGAATTGCAAGACAAGCTTTGAAACCTACTTAACTCTAATTATCACTACTCTAATACTAAATTATTACACTTCCACAGGCACCAGTTTATTTAAACATACATGGCAGAGCCCAAACCAGCTGTAGCTTCACTTGATTAGTGTCTAGTAATTGCATTTCTATTTCTAGTAACTGCATATTCTGTATCACCTATTCTCTAGAGTAGCTATGCCAATCTAATTCCACAACTTCTCCCCTCTCTCTTCTACAGATGTCTTCACTTCCTATTTCCTTGAGAAAATACGTCTTTAGAATAGAACTCCATCAATCTCATGCCACCAACACCATAAATTTAAGTGCATTTACCCCGTTTTTCACCTTTGCTATTGTTAAAAATAGAAGCAGCATCCTTCCTCCAGTATAAAACTAATCTACTCTCTACATGCTTCTTTGTAAAGACCTTTATTTATGCTCAAGTCTCTCCCATTTTAAAAACAAAATTCAACACAAAATCAAACCATGGTGATTTACACACTTTAAATGAGTAAACTTCATTTTATGCAACCTATCTAATAAAACTGTTTTTAAAAACAAAACAAAATACCCCTCCACCCCCAACACACACACACACACAGGTTTTCAACCTCACACTCCCTTTGTTACTCTGCCTTTCTGGTCTCCTTTGAAGACAGACTTCTTCATTAAAAACAAAATTTAAGGGCTTCCCTGGTGGCGCAGTGGTTGAGAGTCCGCCTGCCGATGCAGGGGACACGGGTTCGTGCCCCGGTCCGGGAAGATCCCACATGCCGCGGAGCGGCTGGGCCCGTGAGCCATGGCCGCTGAGCCTGCGCGTCCGGAGCCTGTGCTCCGTGACGGGAGAAGCCACAACAGTGAGAGGCCTGTGTACCGCAAAAAAAAAAAAAAAAAAAAAAAAAAAAAAAAACAAGAAACCCCACAAAATTTAACTGCCTTACTGAGGTATAACTGACATACAGTAAACTATACCTATTTAAAGTACACAATCTGCTGAGTTTTTGGATCATGTATATACCTGAGAAACCATCATCACAATCAATGTAATAGACAGCCATTACCACCAAAGTTTCCTTCTACCTCTTGCAATACTGCCCCCTTCCACCCCTCCCCCGTCACATAACCTTGTCTGACAAACTTCTTGGATTAGTAATCTCTAGATTTGTTGTCTCCTTATTTTGCATCCATCCACTCAACCTAGATTCCATCCTCATGACTCCAATGTAAGTCACCAACACTTTCAAATATTTAATCTAATGAAGTTTCATTTCTTACTTGATTTCTTTATAGCACTTGACCACTTTCTTCTTCCTTGAAACCTTGGTTTCTGAGACCACATTCTCCTGGTTTCCCTTCTATCTCTCTGGCTATTTTTTTTTTTTTTTTTTTGCGGTACGCGGGCCTCTCACTGTTGTGGCCTCTCCCGTTGTGGTGCACAGGCTCCGGAAGCGCAGGCCCAGCGGCCATGGCCCACAGGCTCAGCCGCTCCTCAGCATGTGGGATCCTCCCGGACCGGGGCACACACCCGTGTCCCCTGCATCAGCAGGCGCACTCTCAACCACTGTGCCACCAGGGAAGCCCTGGCTACTCATTCTTTTTCTCCTTTGAAGATACCTATTACACTGCCTGTCCTTTCTATGTTTGTCCCAGGCCTTCTTCTCTTCTCACTTCCCCTAGGCAATCTTACTTACTCATGACTCTAATGTTAATTTATATATAGCCAACCCCTGTTATTCGAGGATTCCATATTTGCAAACTCACCTACTCACTAAAGTTTATTTGTAACCTCAAAATCAAAGCTCATGGAGCTTTTGTGGTCAGTGGGGATCTGCATGTGCATGTCTCATATGCACCTCAAAACTCATCTTCTCTACCCCCAAACATGTTCTCCCTCAGTAAGCATGCCCACCACCTTACTAGTTGCCTACATGGGAAATTTATTTATACCAATCCATTACTAGTTCAGAATTCAGTGGTTTCTAAGGCAAGCCCAGATAAGATATCATTTGCCCAGTTATATCTGAGGAAATGCATCTATTTCTAGGCTATGGGAAAAGAATTTCAGGTTTTGATTCTCCTATTCTATCCTGGGTCACCTGTATGTAAGAGCATGGGATGGTGGGGGATAGGGTGGGTTGGGAAGGAAGGCAGGAAAGGGGAACACAACACAGCAGAGAGGATGAATATCTTGTAGAAAGGATTCCAAAAGACCATTTGGAAAAGGTCAAACAAAAACACCCTAAACAAGCTGCCCTACCTGCATAAGATAAAAATCTCTTATCTTCTGTGTTTACCTCTAAAACACATCCCAACCAGCTGTTTCTTATGACAAATGAGAACTTCACTGAAAGATACTGAGCCTTACTTATCTCACATAAAATACGTTAAAGCTGTATATTTCATAGGCAATTAAAAGTGCTTCAATTAACTTTACTACAGTTATTTCAACACTATACGAGTCTCTCAGAATCCTGTGAATGAGGTTTTAAATATACATATATATACATATATATATGCTTATTACAAATATGATACATGCTCATGATAAAAAATGTCACTAGTTCCAAAAGATATATATTGAAAAGTAAAAGATTCCCAATCCTTCATTACCATTCAGAGTTCAGAATTACCTGCGTCATCTTCTTACAGATATTTCTTACATATATATAAGCATATACATGATTTTTTCTTTTTAACCATAAACAGAATCATTCTATATAAACTGCTCTGTACCTTGTCTTTATCACTTAATAATACACTAAAATCATCTGTATAAGCACATGCAGAGAATATTCTTTCATGTTTCCTATATCAATGATCATCACCTCTATGTTTGGGACAAGATACTAGGTATCATCCTTAATACTACCCTTTTTCATTTCCTAGATCCAATCTGTCTCCAATTCCTGTTGCCTTTATCTCAATTATCTTTCAATTTACTTCATTTCTTTTCATCTCCACAGTCACCACCCTAGTCCAGCCTACCATTATCTCCCCTCTGGATTAGCAATCTTTCACCAGATTCCTTGTAACCACTATGGGTGACCTCCAAACAACTGCAGCTAGAGTCCCAGTTTGGGAAGATGAAAAAGTTCTGGAGATAGATAGTGCTGATGACTGCACAACAATATGAATGTTATTAAATTTTTTTGTTATGTATATTTTATCATAATAAAATAATCAAGTAATGAACAACACACCACTTAATGGTTTCCCATTACTCTAAAAGCCTAAAATCCTTAACATGGCCTACAAAGCTCTGCCTTACTTCTTTCCAGGTTCATCTAACTTCCTATACTACAGCTTTCCTTTAGCTCCTTGCTATTCTTCCCTCCCACCACCAGGGCCTATGTATATACACTTTCCATAATTTTGAAATGTTCTGCCTATCTTTGTACCTAATTCATTCCTACTCAGTCTTTAGATATCAGGTCAAACTTTATTTTCTCAGGGAAGCCTTCCCTGATCCTGTAGTCTAAGTCAAGTTTTTTGTTACACGTTCTTACAGAACCAGATTCCCTTTTAAAAAGCACTTACCTCAAACAAACGTGATCTAATTAAACTTAAAAGCTTTTGCACAGAAAAACAGACCATAAACAAAACAAAAAGACAACCTACAGGGACTTCCCTGGTGGTCCAATGGTAAAGAATACATCCTGCAATGCAGGGGACACGGGTTCGATCCTTGGTCAGGGAACTAAGGTCCCACATGCCGTGGGGCAACTAAGCCCGTGCGTGCCACAACTACTGAGCCCGCACACCTCAACTAGAGAAAGAGAAAACCTGCACGCCACAACTAGAGAGAAGCCCTCGCACTGCAGAGAAGATGCCGCGCGCTGCAAGGAAAGATCCTGCATGCCACAACGAAGATCCCACATGCCACAACGAAGATCCCGCAAGTAACACCCGACACAGCCAAAAAAAAAAAAAAAAAAGGTAAAAAAAAAAGACAACCTACAGAATGGGAAAGAACATTTGCAAATGATGCGCCGGACAGGGGATTAATCTCCAAAATATGCAGACAGCTCATACAGTTTTATATCAAAAAAATGAACAACCCAATCAAAAGTGTCTACTTAGATGACCTAAGTAGACATTTCTCCAAAGAAGACATACAGATGGCCAAAGAGCACATGAAAAGATGCTTGACTTAATTATTAGAGAAATGCAAATGAAAACTACGATGAGGTACTACCTCACACCAGTTAGAAGGGCCACCATCAAAAAGTCTACAAATAATAAATGCTGGAGAGGCTGTGGAGGAAAAGGAACCATCCTACACTGTTGGTGGGAATGTAAACTGGTGCAGCCACTATGGAGAACAGTATGGAGTTTCTTAAAACACTAAAAATAGATCTACCACATGATCCAGCAATCCCACTCCTGGGCATATATCCAGAGAAAACTATAATCCAAAAAGATATATGCACTCCAATGTTCACAGCAGCACTATTTACAATAGCCAAGACATGGAAGCAACCTAAGTGTCCAACGACAGATGAATGGGTAAAGAAGATGTGGTAAATACAATGGAATATTACTCAGCCATAAAAAAGAATGAACTAATGCCACTTGCAGCAACATGGATGGACCTAGAGATTATCACACTAAGTGAAGTAAGCCACAGAGATAAAGACAAATACCATATGACATCACTTATATGTGGAATCTTAAAAAAAAAGATACAAATGAACTTATTTACAAAACAAAAATAGACTCACAGATATAGAAAACAAACATAGGGTTAACAAAGGGGAAAGGGGTGGGGGAGGGATAAATTAGGAGTTTGGGATTAAAATATACACACTACTATATATAAAATAGACAACCAACAAGGACCTACTGTATAGCACAGGGAACTATATTCAGTATCTTATAATAACCTATAATGGAAGAGAATATAAAGAAAAGAATACATATATAACTGAATCACTTTGCTCTATACCTGAAACTAACACAACATTGTGTATCAACTATATTTCCAAAAAAATTTTTAAAAGAGAGAAAAAGAAGTTTTAAAAAGCACATATCTCGGTTTGTAATCATATATTATTAACACAAATATCTAATTAAAGTCTATCTCTCCCACAAGGAGACTATAAACTCTACAAGAGCAAGAACTATATCTTATTTGCTTACCACTTAGCATCTGTCTGGCACATAGCAGGTATTCAAAATAATTTACCAAATATGTGAATACAGATCTACCTTATTCTTACTTTAAGTGTCAAAGAATTCCCCATAATTGATGTCATAATTTCTTTACCCAATCCCAGAATGATGGCATTTAACTTGTTTCCAGATTTTTACTATTATAAACAAACTGCTAGAATGATCACTCATGCCAGTGTATATCTATGGATGTACTTAAACGTAATTCTTAAATGTAAAATTGCTGGTCAAATGAAAAGTGTGTTTAAAATGTTAACTGATATTTCCAAATTGTCCTCCTATAAGGCTGCAAAGTATCCTTCAGGCAATCAACAATGTGTAACAGTACCCATATCGATATACTTTTTTTTTTTTTTTTTGCGGTACGAGGGCCTCTCACTGTTGTGGCCTCTCCCGTTGCGGAGCACAGGATCCGGACGCGCAGGCTCAGCGGCCATGGCTCACGGGCCCAGCCGCTCCGCGGCATGTGGGATCTTCCCGGACCGGGGCACGAACCCGTGTCCCCTGCATCAGCAGGCGGACTCTCAACCACTGCGCCACCAGGGAAGCCCGACTTCGATATACTTAATACTCAATTTGTATAATCAAAATGAACCTACTGGGCTTCCCTGGTGGTACAGTGGTTAAGAATCCACCTGCCAATGCAAGGGACAGGGGTCCGAGCCCTGGTCCGGGAAGATCCCACATGCCACGGAGCAACTAAGCCCGTGCGCCACAATTACTGAGCCTGCACTCTAAAGCCCACAAGCCACAACTACTGAGCCTGTGTGCTGCAACTACTGAATCCTGTGTGCCTAGAGCCTGTGGTCCGCAACAAGAGAAGCCACCAAAATGAGAAGCCCACTCACTGCAACCAAGAGTAACCCGTTCGCCGCAACTAGAGAAAGCCCATGTGTAGCAACAGACCCAACACAGCCAAAAATAAATAAATAAATTTATTTAAAAAAAAAAAAGAACCCACTGTTTGGCTGGGTGTGGGGTAATAGAGAAGAGTGTTAGTTTTTATGTAAGAGAGGTGTTTTGTTTTGTTTTGTTTGTATTTTAATATCATACTAAGCATTTAAAATTAAATATTAAGTTTATTATTCCTATAAAAGAAGTTTCAGCAAATGAGTTGCGTAGACAAAGCTAAGTGATTAGGAAAATGTTTCATTATTGACAGACTGTGGATAATTTGTGTATTTTAAAAATCATGTATTAATTTAACCTGTAGATTCTCAAAAGCACTTTTCCTGTCATATTGATTGTTTTTCTTTCTGAGACTTTAGTCCATGTTTCAATCATAGTACTGAGGCAGTAAAAAGGAGCAGAAAATCACAATAAGCATATTCACACATAAGAATATACAAAAAATAGAGAAAATGCTAACACTTTATATTAAACTAAATTTTTTTTTCAAGATATTAACATTTTGTTGTAGTTCCTTCTATTTTTTGTCCTCATACTTAATACATCTCATAGCATGTTTATACTATTAATTGCTTCTTTTCACTAAGCAGTATAGCATGTACGTTTATTTCTTCCATGACCTTAAATACAGACCCTTCTTCTCCAGTCTCAAGTAGCAGTAACAAAAAGCACCTGCACGGCACCCACTTCCCTAGATCTTCACTATGTTCTTAACCTCTTTAAGCTTCCTTTTTCTGATCTGACAAATGACAGCATTAGTTTAAATGACCTCTACGTGATTAAAAGTTACAAGATTAAAGAGGAAATTCCTTCTGACTTAACTCTTCCCATTTAAGCTTTTCTAGAACATACCAGGCCTGTATTTAAGAAGGCAGATGCCAGCTTCCTCTGTCCCACCACTTAGTAAGCATATCCTGTTGAAAATAATTTGATTCTTGTGATTCTTAATAATTCAGGACTTTTAGATATTTCAGGATTAGTATTCTCATCAGAAGTGATCTTGGGACTGCCCTGGTGGCTCAGTGGTTAAGAATCCACCTGCCAATGCAGGGGACACGGGTTCAAGCCCTGGTCCAGGAAGATCCCACGTAATGCAGAGCAACTAAGCCCATGCGCCACAACTACTGAGCCTGCGCTCTAGAGCCCATGAGCCACAACTACTGAAGCCCACACGCCTAGAGCCCGTGCTCTGCAACAAAGACAAGCCACCACAATGAGAAGCACAGGCACCGCAATGAAGAGTTGCTCCCGCTCGCCGCAACTTGAGAAAGCCCGCACGCAGCAACGAAGACCCAACGCAGCCAAAAATAAATAAATTAAATTTAAAAAAAGAAGTGATTTTATTTGTAGTGATTCCAGATTATATACAAGAAATTCTTATTTAAATATAAAAAGAAAAATCATTAATTATAACCTGTTTTTCTTCTTACTAATTCTATCATTGAAGCAGAATATAAAGGGATTAGCTTTTAGAGTGTTTTCTTTTAACTGTCCTAATTAATGGAATTTCACATATAATAAACTGTCAATTCTTTTCCACGTCTAGATTTATAGAAACATGAGCTCTTACCTTAACTGGGAAGCTACATTTTCCAGTACGAACTCCTTCTTCATCTGTCTGCCACTGATGTGGACGACTGGCCTCTGGAACATAAACATCTTTCTTTCTCCTAAAACTTTGCCGTAGTTTATTCATTTTAATTTTTACAAGCTGTAAAAGAAGTATGAAAAGGAAGTTATTACTTTCTCACATATTTAAAGTTTGGATTACCGTCCTAATAAAAAACTAGTATCCCAAATTAAAGGTTTTGTTTTAGGGGGAAATGAGCAATTAGTATACTTCCTCTTAGAGTAACTCTAGGTTCAAACAAACAAATCACTTCACTTTTTGAAAAGACAATTATAATGCTATTCTTGTAAAACAACAATAACCTGTTGTAGGATCTGAAGAGATGTTATTCTAAGAACTTTCAAGCACTTTAATTGCAATAATCCAATGAGTATTCCTCCTGATCTACCTCTCAAATCCATTCTAACTCCTGAATAAGGAAGTGTGTACCTGTAGCCAAATTATGAACTGCTAACAATTTTTGAAAATATTCTGAAAACTTTGATCCTTATTAAGAAAAAAACATTCTGGAACACTGAAATTTGGGGATCTTTTTGGCTTACTATCAGAAGACACTAAGCAAAGCAGGGACTTTAATAGCCTTTTGTAAAAGATATTTTATAAAAAGAAATAAAGTTTCCTTTAAACATACTTAAAGAAGAAAAAGTTCTAGGATTACATTATTCTAAAGAAGAAATTTCTTGCAAGTAGTATGACATCAGAATGTACTTTCATATTCATAATAATTACAGATATGAAAGTAATCTAATAGTTTTCGATGACAAAGGTCCAAGTCTCATCATTAACTCTGTAAATTTAAAAGTATTAAACTACAGTCAGTGTTTTTGTTTTGTTACTGGAAGAGGCACTTCTCTAATGCTTTCAAAGGTACAGTAGAAATCACAAAACTACAGGGAAGGAAGACTTATCTGATAAGAAACAATGGAGCATTTAAGAGCCAATGAATAAACATAATGATTAAGTGTTCCTTTATAGGGCGAATCTCAAAATCTGAAACCAATACCTTCAGTTTTCTGTTAAGGAGCATTGCTCATTCTTTCCATAAGGGATTTAAGCACCTCAACCAGCCTAAAAAAGAGATCCTAACTTGAGAAAATGATGTGACAAAGCTATATAGAGGAAACATCTTCTCTGTCAGGAGTGTTAAATAACAAGGGATGGAACATTAATTCCCACATTAACAGCAATGAAAGATTTGAAAATCAAAGTTTGCATTCTGAGGAAAAATCATTTTGTATTTTAAAGTTCATAATGCCACAGTAGAACTATTACCAAATTAGCTAATTTACACAGACAGGCCAATCTTACCACACGTTTTTCTTAAAAGGTAAAAATTCTGACAGATGAATGGTAATGTAAAAATCTCTGGATTTTCTAAAAATCAATTTATTATTTCTCAATTCAAAGTTGATTTATAGAGATGAGGTAGATATTAAACAATCAAAGGACTCGACAAAAGGTAATCCATCCCTTTGCCTTTAAGTAGATCACTCATTCCTAAACTACCTTAAATGAGAGCCTACCTTAATCTAACAGACTTCCAAAAAGAATTCCATAACCTTCCTTGATAATACATCCTGTTATATACTTTCATATCACATTTTTAAAATATACACAAATACAAATATAAGAAAATAAAAAGCACCTATATCCTTGCTCAAGTTGGCACCCTAAGAATCTTGAGGCAAAAAGCCTATATGATTCCTTTCTTTTTACTGTCTTTCTCTTAGCAAAAAAAGACTACACACACCTATCCAGCTGGCCAACCCAAACACCTGAAAGTCATCCCCACTTCTATTCTTTCTCTGACCAATACCTATGGATCTTACCTCCTTAGTATATCTTGAATTAATTCCCCCACCCACCACATCGGTTCTACTATCCTCATTTTTGCTTAAATCATTGCAAAAGCTTAACAACTTAATGGTCTCTTTGCTTCCAAGAGAGGTCCATTCTGATCTGTTCTCCTGACTACTGCAAGAGTGCTTTCTAAAATACAAATCTGACCATGCAATTACTCTGCTTAAAATCCTTCAATTGCGTCACATCACTTTCAAGATAAAGTCTAAATTCCCAAGCATGGCAAACACAGTCCTTTTTTTAATCTGCCTTCACTCACCAGCCCCATTCACATGCTAAGCTCCAGCCATATGAAACTACTTACAGTTCTCCAAACAAGGCATGCTATCTTTCAGAGCCTCTGTACATGTTCCTTCATCTGCCTAGAAAGACCTTTCTCTATTTGCTTCTGTTGAAGTTTACTCATCTTTAAAGAGTCAGCTCAGAGTCTTCAATAGAAGCTAGCATTTTTTCTGACAAGCCCCTATCTGGTCTGGGTCCTTGCATTTCACGTGATTCCCATGAACACCCTCCAGATAACTCTATTACTCTACTCCTCAAGACTTACAGCAATTTTCTATTTCCTTTATGGTAGGCTATATCTTATTTGTTTAAACTCATTTGTTTAAATAGTACCCCTGCATCTAATACACTGCCTGTCATATATATGGCATACTATAAATTTGAAGAAATGAAAGATAAACCCCATCGTATTAGATGATATTTACTAGGTAGGATAAATGTAGACATGTAAGACCAGAGAATCATCGATGTTGGAAGAGACTGCATTTAATAGTAGGCCAACCTCCCACTGACAAAGGAACTACTTTGACAACTTTCCTTAGAGGAAGACATCCAACCTCTGTCTAAATAGCTCTATTACAAATTTATTTGCTCTTGGGCAGCTATTTATTGTTGTACCACTCTACTGACCAATAAGACAACAGACTGGAAGTGTCAATTGGTTTGGGGGGTCTAAATATCATGTCACTTTCAGTACTAAAATGCTTTGCAATCAGCATTTCTACAAAGAAAATTACGTGTCAGTGATTCTTGAACTATGCATTAGGTAGCCCTAGGATTTCCACAGAGGAGTCCCCAGGACCACCAGTTGTTTGGAAGGGAAGAGAAGGAGGTTAGAAGACTAGACAAAACTCTCAGGAGGAGCTTCAGGTCCCTGTCACAGCTTCAAACAGACAAGCTCCACTTTCTCTGATTTACATGTTGGGGTTCCATGTAAAAGTTTAAGGAAAGGGTTTCACAGCCAGAAATTTTTGAAAATTAGTGATATTAATTATAATTGTTCTAAAATGAACTTGGCAAAGTGAAAATACACAATGATAGTATCTTGCTTGTTACTTCTTAATGAGTAACTACCACTGGCCTGTAAAATAATCTAGCAATTAATAATACAGGGAAGAAACCAAACATTCTGTTTTCAAGTAATCTATGTATAATGATTTTGCTTACCAAAAAAACCAGATAATAAAAAAATAAAAAAAGTTAACTCAAAGTAACATTTACTATTGGTCCTCAGCAAGGTCGAACTTTACTCCCAAATAAAGAAAATCATACCCCTTCTGACAGTCCTGGTTGAATATAGGTAAAGAATATATTTTTGTAACTATAAAACCTGAGAACCAACTTATTTTGTCCTTTCTAAATTTTTAAAAAATGAAATCCCCATTCTACTAGAATTTTCAAAGGTCACTAGGTACAACTTAATTGCCAAATTCAGAAAATCTTTTCACAGTTCTCATTCCTTAAATGCTCTGCAAAATTTGACACCACAATTCCAGCTCTCCTTTGTACACGTGTTTCCTCCCTGCCTTTCCCTGTCCCCATACTCTACTCCTCTGGTTTATCTTCTTCACTTCTGTCTCTACTGATGCCTTTGAGGGCTTCCTCTACTTTCTCCTACACATTGAGGGTATTCCCCAAATATCAGTCCTCCACTGGTGTTCTCTGTGCATTATCACTCTTGGAGAAATAATCAACACAAACTATTACCCCAACTATGATCATTTCCTAATTGTACTCTTAAGTCTTACTCTCTTACTCAAATTCCTACATTTGGGTGCATCAACGCTGTCTCAATCACATTAATTTAATGTTAAATCATCACCTCTGGGCTTCCCTGGTGGCGCAGTGGTTGAGAGTCCGCCTGCCTATGCAGGGGACACGGGTTCATGCCCCAGTCCGGGAGGATCCCACATGCTGCGGAGCGGCTGGGCCCGTGAGCCATGGCCGCTGAGCCTGTGCTCCGCAACGGGAGAGGCCACAACAGTGAGAGGCCGGTGTACCGCAAAAAAAAAAAAAAAAAAAATCATCACCTCTTATCTCCTATTCCTTCGGTCTTCCCCCCTCTGACCCAAATTGTTTGGGTCAGTAAAAACTGTTTGAAAACTTACCATGTGCTGGGCCCTGTTACTAATGCTAGTGGATACAGAAATTCGTAAGACAACTTGCTTTTTGGTGGCTCTCTTCCCTTATAAAAGGTTAATTTCTGCACAATATGGGGAATGGAATAATAATACTATACACAGTATGGCCTAGAAGCAGTCTAGGTTCAGGAAACATTTCCTGTAGGAGATACTACCTGAGTTAAGTTTTAAAAGAACAAACATTAGCCACATACTGTGTAGAGTAGGAGGGAAAAGATATTTCAGGTAGAGGCAACAGCATCAACAAAACACAGATTCAGGAAACCTATGAATTAACTGAGTCAACATGATATAACTGTGCTCCAGGGAAGTATTTTGCCCAAAATGAAAATGATAAGACTGTAAGCCAAGCATTAGCTTCACTGTGTCAGGAAAGTTTTACAAACTAATTTATCTGGGCAAACAATTTGTACATCAGGGCAAACAGCGCTCCTGACAGGATAACAGACTGCTTCAAGAACCTTTTCTTGTTAAGTCCACTAATTTTAAATATTGTGTCACAAACTTTGCCCATCCCAATCAGTTCCCCACCTTGAAGGACCTGCCTTAAACCACATGAGTCCAGATCTCAAAACCCTAGAAATACCCTTTCCTAACTTCCCCTAACTATCAAGGCTCTGTCAAAGTGGTGCTCTCCCTTGCTGCAGTAAGTTTAATAAACTCAGCTTTGCTTGATCAACAGGACTCTCTTTATGGGGAAAGTCAAGAGCAGGAATTTATTACAGAAGGTGAGGAAGAGGGAGAAATCCAAATATGACTCCTAAGTTTTAGGCCTCAGTAAACTGGATAGATGAATTCAGCAAACTGAATTGTTGAATTTGAGGGGTCTGTTTATAGGGCTTCTAGGTGGAGATATGTATAAGCCTGAAGTTCAGGCAAGAGATCAGGGCAACCATAAGCAGTCACGACAGGTGAAACTTTTCTTGTGATGATCTCATTATTTCCCTATTTTTCCTAATAGGAGTTAGGATACAGTAAGTAGAATTACACCCAGCACACTCAAACATGAATAAATAGAGGTGCACACACTATATAACTGGCCAGTATGAATTAACATAGCCATAGCAGTGATTAAGTTTTTGCAATGCTTGCATTCTAGATAGTAAACAGCCACTGTGCTGAGCCCCTAGCCTAGCATCTACCCCTTGACCGTCCACAATCCAACAACTGGTTCAGCTGAGTAGTAAGGCCAGTGAATGTTTTGATTGGTCAGTAACAATGTAAGTCCGATTCCAAAAGTCTCATCTCTCTCAGGCAGAGTTGCTGGCTTCCTACAGGGTCCCCAAAGGGTTGGCCTGCCTTCATGTGCCTCTGCCCGGTCCCAGGTAGGCACAGCAAGGATGATACAACAGTACTCACCAGCCCTCCACCCTGTCCACCATGGTCCTGAGTGTTGGCCCCCATCGCCACATGTTCCCCCAGTGAAATGTGGAATAGACTTGTTAGGGGAGACAGTACCTTCAGCAGTGACACTAGCTCCCCAGTAGTCAAACAGACTAACTCTTCATTAGGCTGGATAAAAAAGCAAGACCCAACCATGTGCTGCCTACAATAAACCCACTTAAACCTAGAAAAATGGTACAGATGAATCGGTTTTCAGGGCAGAAATAAAGACACAGACGTGGAGAACAAATGTATGGACACCAAGGGGGGAAAGTGGTGGGTGGGGTGGTGGTGGTGGTGTGATGAACTGGGAGATTGGGATTGACATGTATACACTGGTATGTATCAAATGGATAATTAATAAGAACCTGCTGTATAAAAATATAAAAATAAAATAAAATTCAAAAATAAATAAACCCACTTAAAATATAAAGACACAAATAGGTTAAAAGTAAAATGATAGAAAACAGTATACCATATTATACAAGTATACATAGTATACAAGTCAAAAGAAAGCTAGAGTGGCTATATACGCCCCCCTCAATAAGTAATAGAGTAAGTAGGAAGAAAACCATCAAGGATATAAACAGCAAGACTTGAACAACAGTTATCAACCAACATGACCTGACTGACATTTATAGAACATTCCACCCAAAGACAACAGAATATACATTCTAATCAAGTGCATGTGGAACATTTACCAATACAGAACATTTTTGGGCCATAAAACAAGTCTCAGATTTAAAAGGCTTCAAGTCATGCAAAGTATGATCTCTGACCACAATGGAATTAAATTGCCAAATATTTGGAAACTAAATAACACATTTCAAAATAGCCCACCGGTCAAAGTAGAAATCGAAAAGGAATTTAGAAAGTATTCTGAACTGAATGAAAACAAAATATATCAACATTTGTGGGATGTAACAAAAGCAGTACTTAGAAATTTATAGCACTAAACCGGTGGTTCTCAACCGGGGGTGGGAAGGGCAATCTTGTGCATTTAGCAATATCTGGAGGAGACATTTTTGGTTGTCACTAGGGGAGATGCCACTGACATCTCATGGATAGTGGCCAGAGATACTGTTAAACATCCTATGCATAGGCCAGCCCCTGACAACAAAGAATTATCCAGCTTAAAATGTCAATAGTGTCACTACTGAGAAACCCTGCACTAAACGTCTATATTAGAAAATAAGAAAGGTCTTACTTAAAACAATGACCTTAGCTTCTACTTATAGAAACTAAAAGGACAAAGAAATGCAAAGTAAGCAGAAAAAAAGGAAATAGTAGGAATCAAAGCAGAAAACAATAAAGTAGGAAAATAGAAACAGAGAGAAAAGGAAACCAAAAGCTGGCTCTTTGAGAAGATTAAAAAAACTGATAAACCTATAGCTGGACTATTTAGGGGGAAAAAAGATACAAATTACCAAGATCAAGAATGAGAGAGGTGTTGTCTCTAATATTCTAGATATTAAAAATAATAAGGGAATATTATGAACAAGTTTATGCCCATAAATTCAACAACTCAAATGAAATGAAAAAATTCCTTTAAAGTTACAAACTTTCATAGCTTATTCAAGAAGAAATAGATAACCCAAAATAGTCCTATATCTATTAATGAAACTGAATTTATAGTTTAAAATCTTTCCACAAATACAACTCCTGGGCTAAATAGATTCACTGGTGAATTCTGCCACACATTTAAGGAAGAAATCATACCAATTCTACACAAACGCTTCCCAAAAAATTGAAGAGGAGGGAATATTTCTCAAATCATTCTATCAGGCTAAGATTACCTGACACCAAAACCAAACAAAGACATTATTTAAGCTTCTTAAATAGATACACCAATATCTCCCATGAACATACATAAATTCTAAACAAAATTTTAGCAAATCAAATTTTAAAAATACATTAAAAATATATCATGACTACATGGGAGTTTTTCTAATAAATGCAGTTAGTCAACATTTGAAAATCAATCAACATAAGTCACCTTATTAGCAAACTAAAAATGTCCCTGTTAATATGTAAGGTTATAGCTCATGACAAACTGTACCTTTCCTTCTCCGAATTCACAGATTATATACTGAACTGAGATTTTTTTTAAATTGGTTAAAATTCAACTAATAATAAGCATAAATTCTTTTCTTTCTCTATCTCCCATAGAGTTCACATTTAGCCCTGACTTCTTTGTGATTTCTAGTCTTGTACTTCCAATTCCAATTCAAATGTCTCCAAATCAATTTATCTTTCCTTTCAAACAAGCTCTTCTTCCTGACTTCCCTATTTCTATGTAACACCTTTACATCCATCAAAGCTTTGAAATGAGAAGAGCATACTCTAAGATTCATCTCTGACACTTTTTCATAATTCTTCCATACCAAGTCCATCAACAGGTGGTACTGGATGGGAATAGGTATCAATATCTCTGGTATTCAGCCATTCAGCATTTCTATTCCTAATTGCCCTGGCAGAAAAATCACTTCATCCATGAACCTCTGCAACAGCCCCTGGACTCCAAGTCCTCTTTCCTCTAATCTCCTTACATAGTTGTGCCAGATTAATATTCCTAAAATTCTTCCTTGAATGTGTTCAAAAACTGTTGGGCTGGAAAAAGGTTGGGTTCACGTTGTGGAGGCTCCTGAATGCCAGACTCAGACATTAAACTTCAGGATCTTCAACAGTCCAGCCTTGTCTCCCAATGCTTTCCTGCATAATCCTATGAAGATCAGACCTTTCAAATATTCTGTGGCTTTCCCACTTCTTTCTCTTTCTTCACCCTATATATTCTACTTGTAATATTTTACTTTCCTCCTCATTTAACTAAAATACTATACTAGGGTATGATAAGGAAGCTGATTTTAAAATAATTTTCTCATGTAATAGATGTGACTTGTAAAGAACAGGAAAAACAGAAAAATCCAAAGAATGAAATACAAATGACCTGTAATCCCACTAAGCAGAAATAACCTCCATCAACATTTTAGAGTTTTCACCTTTGTTTTTCTCTGTGCATATATGCTTCAATTTTTTCTTTTTATAAAAGAGGGATCACATGATATCTTTCTCTCAGCAAGGCAAATTTGAAAATCTTTCCATCCCTTTCAGAGTAACATGCTTTTATTTATAATCTAGGTCAATAATTCAGAGAAACAAGAATTTTATGCTAGTTATAATCAAAACTTAATATTTAAAAATGAAGAAAAAAGTTTCAATTTATTTGAAGACAAAATTTATTTTTCACTCAGCACCTAGTTCATTTATTTACATTAATTTAAAATTATATATAAAAGACCTCAAATATTTAATTAAAATTCAGTCACCAAGTATTTATTGACTGCCTACCATGCCATGCTGCAGTAACCAATACAGAACAAAACCCCTGCCTCTATGAAGGAGATAGACAGAAAATAAATAGCCAGATTATTCACAGTGGTGTGCTGACTGACAAGATCCAACTGTCAAATTTTCAGCAAGTTTGTGAACTGGGTGCTAAACATAGCCTTTATTACAAATTAAATTATAATTATATGTTATAATTATATGTTATATAACTTATATAAGTTACTTTAAAACAAAGGTAAAAACTCATCACTTCCTATTTTTTTAAACTACATTTTACCATTATCTATGCTCTTGGGGTTATTTATGATTTTCTATCTGTAAGGTAGAAATACTATCTAATGCCGGGCTATTGTACATCTCTTCCCAACAACACGTTCAGTTCAGTGACTTCATGTTGGTAACTTGAAATCGGCCATGGTGGAAGTATTTACACTACAGAATTTGGCAAAAACTACCAATCACTGCTTGACTTATTGTTCTGTGATTGTCTAGATCTAAGAAACTGATGGAGAAAATGTTAACACGCAGATTGAACTTAAAAGTGTGTGGTGTCTATAACCATTACATTGTGAATAGCACAAAAATTTTGAGGAAATATTCTTCCATTACTTGAAAACTATTATCCGATTCAGCAAAGAAGTCTCTTACGTCAATGACAAATGAGTGAAAATTTGACACACATCTTCATTGCTTCACTTTCATCTTACTAAACAAGCAAAAATATCAACCATCATTCATGTTGGAACTATACTTGGAGAACTAATTGTGAAACATTTACCCGAACACCACCAACTCTGTGGTATGTTAGAGGTGGTAAATGCTATGCAGAAAAAGATGAACAGGGTTAAGAGAGGGATTAGAAGTACTGGAGGCAGGGATGAAATTTTAAACCAAGAAAGTAACACTTGAGCAAAGAATTGAAGAAGGGAAAAAAGTGAGCCATGCAGTAGGATGAGCGTTCCAGAAAAAGAAAATAATTAATGCAAAGGTCCTGAAGGGATAGCTTGCCTAGAGTGTCTGACAAACAAAAGAAGGTCTGTGTGTCCAGTGCAAAATGAAGACAAGAGAATAGGAGAGATGAGACCAGATGGGTTATACAGGACAAAGTAATATAGGACCCTGTGGGCCAAACACTTTAGTTTTTCCTCTGAGAGAAATGGGGAGCCACTGAAGGGTTCTAAAAGGAAGCACCTATATTTTACATTTGGCTGCTGGGTTAAGAATAGATTGAAGAGAACAAGAATGAAGCAGGGAGACAATTAGGAGGCTACTATAATAATCCAGCAGATGACAGTGAACTGAATCCAGACGGTTAGTACTAGAAGTGCTCCTGAATCTTGTTTTCATGCCTGCTCTAGAAAATGCACTATTTGCTGATATAATATCTGTTGAAATCAGATTTAGAGTATTTAAATGGGAGAAAGGTGTACTAAATTCCAGTGCTGGAATTAAAGGCAGTTTTCTAAAAGTATTTGCTCGACTGTTTCAAATAGGAAATCTTATCTATAATATTAATCAAAAGATCAGCTAAATTATCATACTTTTCATGGTAATTAACCTCATGCTTGACAAGATAAATAGATTTCTTGAACACTACCTAGGTATACGAGTGTATGAAGGATTACAAGCACACGTGGTAATTTGCTCTACCCAGGAAAGACCAAAAAAGAACAAGAAGAAATAATAAATATTAGGCATCCACTGTGAATGGTATTTTAACAGGAGTTTCATGTGCAAGTTTACAGATTGTTAAGAAATACTGTCTCTGGGCTTCCCTGGTGGCGCGGTGGTTAAGAATCTGCCTGCCAATGCAGGGGACACGGGTTCAAGCCCTGGTCCGGGAAGATCCCACATGCCACAGAGCAGCTAAGCCTGTGAGCCACAACTACTGAGCCTGCGCTCTAGAGCCCGCGAGCCACAGCTACTAAGCCCATGCACCACAACTACTGAAGCCTGCACGCCTAGAGCCCAAGCTCCTCAACAAGAGAAGCCACCACGAGAAGCCCATCGACATAATTAGAGAAAGCCTGCGTGCAGCAACACGACCCAACACAGCCAAAAATAAATAATTTTTAAAAAGACACTATATACCATTTTACATCTGTCAGTTTTGCAAATATTAAAGAATCAGACAATAAAATATGGAGCAATGGGCACTCTCATACTCTTACAGGAGCATAAACTAGTGCAACCATTTTGATAAGTAATTTGGCATTGTCTAGGAAAGTTGAAGACTCACATACCCTTACAACTCAGCAGTTCCTTCTCTAGGTGTATATCCTAGAGAAACTCTTAAACATGTGCACAAGAAGGTGTGCAAGATGTCTGTGTAGCATTGTTTATTATTTGTAACAGTAAAATAAACATTAGAATCTAATTATCCATCAACACAAGCAATAGAGAATATTCACACTATTACAATACCATGCAGAAATAAAAATAAGACCTCAATTTAAACACTCTTAAAAATAAAAAAATTAATTAAGAGAAAAAGAAGTAAAAATAAATCATCTACAGCTATAACTATCAACATGGATGAATCTCACAATCATGTTGAGGGAGGAGGGAAGCAAACTGTTTATATTATGATTCCTTCATACAAATACTAACTCAGAGAATACTGCCTGCGTACCAGGCACTGTACACTGTGCACTTTGCATATAATGACTCACTTTATTCTCACAATAGCCCTATCAGGTAGATTCTATTTTTAATCTCTATTTCATGAATGAGGAAACAAGCACTGAAAAGTTAAGTAATTAGCCCAAATCACATGGTTAGTTAAGTGGCAGATTTGCCTGGCTCCAGAATTTGTGCTCTTAGTCCCCTCACATTACCTCTCAAAATTATGCAAAACTACACATGATAACATTTAGGGATATGTGTATAGAAATAGAAAGAAAAACAAGAGAATGATAAACATAATTAAGGGCACTGTTACTTCTGAGGGAAAAGAAAGGGGGACATAATCAGGAAAGGTTCACATGGGGACTCCAAAAGTTTTAGTAGTGCTTAAGCTGAGTAGAAGATACACAAGTTTTCATTTCATTATGCTCTATAACCTACATATGGTACATATATTCTTTTGTATACATCAACTATTTTATAATTTTAATTAGGCGGAAAGCAAGTCACCTAAAATCCTTCTGAGGATAGAGACGGGGAGTGTAGAAATATAAATACATACACACCTATAATTATGAGATATCTAACAAGGGGTAAGAAAAACAAGTCACGGGACTTCTCTGGTGGCGCACTGGTTAAGAATCCGCCTGCCAATGGAGGGGACACAGGTTCAAGCCCTGGTCCGGGAAGATCCCATATGCCGCAGAGCAACTAAGCCTATGCACCACAGCTACTGAGCCTGTGCTCTAGAGCCTGCGAGCCACAACTACTGAGCCCACGTGCCACAACTACTGAAGCCTGCATGCCTAGAGCCCATGCTCTGTAACAAGAGAAGCCACTACAATAAGAAGCCCACGCACTGCAACGAAGAGTAGCCCCCGCTCACCACAACTAGAGAAAGCCTGCGTGGAGCAACAAAGACCCAACGCACAGGAAGGAAAGAAAGAAAAGAAAGAAAGGAAAGGAAAGGAAAGAGAAAAAGAAAGAAAGAAAAACAAGTCACATTTAGTTATAATATTTAAGTCTCACTTTTACTAAAAAGAATAAAGTTACTGAAATTCAGTTTGTCCAGCCCAGTCGAAAATGAACCAGATGGAAATTCCCTGGCGGTCCAGTGGTTAGGACTCCATGCTTTCACAGCTGAGGGCTCAGGTTCCATCCCTGATCGGGCAACTAAGATCCTGCAAGCCACGTGGTGCGGCCAAATAAAATAAAATAAAATAAAATGAGCCAGAAGAAAAAGAAAAAAATAATTTAAAAAAGAAGTTTTTTTAAAAAGAGAAAATAAAACGAACCAGAGGCTTCTGCAGGGCCAATAGAGAGCTACAACTCTTAGAAAAATGAGGACTTTTCTCTCTAGAGTTTTTTTTCCTTCTAAATTATACTTGTTTGCTTTTCTTTGTTCTATTGACACAATTATACCTCTAGCTTTAGGCCCCTCTTGTATATAAATTATAAGGAAGATTGGACAAGACAATGCTTTAGAAAATTCACTATGAGAAAAAAAAACAACGCTAAATAGCACATACTTGATAAACACAGATATAGACAAGACACATACAGGAAACTTGACCTTGACACTTAAGATAGTTTCCCTTTAAGAAAGAAAAAGAAAAATCAAAGTTAGGGAAAATCGTAAAATTACTCTAATTGTTAAAACAGTATTAGTTGGTTTCAAATGTAAAAATATATAAACTAAAATATAAAACCATGGGTACCATTCTGAATAGCTGGGAAAAAAATAAACTCACAAATTTCCTTAGATTAGCTAAATTTATCTTTTCAGGACACTCTAATCTCACAGGGTTAAGTTCCAAAGGTAGCTCTAAAAGCAAAACATCACATAAATTCAAAATAACATTGGGAATACTTTTTTTTTTTTTGGCTGCCTTGGGTCTTTGTTGCTGTGCGTGGGCTTTCTCTAGTTGCGAGAGCGGGGGCTACTCTTTGTTGCAGTGCGCGGACTTCTCATTGTGGTGGCTTCTTTGTTGTGGAGCACAGGCTCTAGGCGCATGGGCTTCAGTAGTTGCAGCACACGGGCTCAGTAGTTGTGGCTCTTGGGCTCTAGAGCGCAGGCTCAGTAGTTGGGGCGCACAGGCTTAGTTGCTCCACGGCATGTGGGATCTTCCCAGACCAGGGCTCGAACCCGTGTTCCCTATTGGCAGGCGGATTCTTAACCACTGTGCCACCAGGGAAGTCCCAACACTGGGAATACTTTAAATCATCCACAGAGTACCACAGTACACTCTCTTGCAATAAGTGCAACACACCCAAGGATTATTTGTAATATGGAACAGTTTGCTATTTTCAACTGAACACAATTGAAGTAGCTTACTAATGTTTAGGAATTATGCTATGAGAAAAATATCTACCTAGCACTAGAACCACAGAGCATGCTCACAATATGGGAGGCACAAGAACACTGTACAGCAGAAACTCATTGAGAACAATAGAGAATCTAAATTTAATTATATTGTTTTTAACTCTCACTTTTATTTTACTGTTCTCTGAACAAACACGGTTGAATGTGCATATATACAATTCCACTATATTCTTTGTTTTTTTTTTTTTTTTTTGTGGTACGCGGACCTCTCACTGTTGTGGACTCTCCCGTTGCAGAGCACAGGCTCCAGATGCGCAGGCTCAGCAGCCATGGCTCACGGGCCCAGCCGCTCCGCGGCATGTGGGATCTACCCGGACCGGGGCACAAACCCGTGTCCCCTGCATCGGCAGGCGGACTCTCAACCACTGCGCCACCAGGGAAGCCCTCCACTATATTCTTCATCACACTTCTACTCCAGAATTCTATAAGTTACAAGAAAAAAATTGCACTGACTGTCCATCTGCCAATAATAGTAATAATAATAATTTGTTCAGTCACTAAAAATGTAAGCTAAAAATGGCATATATTAAATCACCATTTAAAGTATAATATTATACCATAAAGCATTTCGTTTTTGAATTTTCTTTCTTTGATTTCTACTTTTTCTTGTGATGTGAAACTTGCTTTCAAGATTTAGAGTGAAGGAAAGAAATCCTTTTATTTGATCAAGTTAAGTAAGTGAAAAAATGTAAGGAATCCTAGACTCTTACCATGGCCAAAGGACTTAGAGGTAGGTCATCTAGTCAATCACCTACTCAATCAGTGAATCCTAAGAGTTCTGGATTTAAAAAAAAAAAAAAAAAAAAGAGTTCTGGATTTCATTAAATATTGGTCGAACTGGCATAGTCTGCCTAACAGGAAACAATTTATAATTTATTAAGTTGTATCACTAGCTCAGTGTTCCACTTAGGCACTAACCCAAATGAAAAGTAACAAAGTACAGATTCATCACCAACTGTGAAATAAATATGTCCAGTACTTAACCTATAGGACTAATAAAGTTCATTTTAAAAGTTCACACTCAGGGGGCCTTCCCTGGTGGCGCAGTGGTTGAGAGTCCGCCTGCCGATGCAGGGGACACGGGCTCGTGCCCCAGTCCGCGAGGATCCCACATGCCGCAGAGTGGCTGGGCCCGTGAGCCATGGCCGCTGAGCCTGCGCGTCCGGAGCGTGTTCTCTGCAACGGGAGAGGCCACAACAGTGAAAGGCCCGTGTACCGCAAAAAAACCAAAAAAAACAACAACAACAAATTGAGTCTGGGCTGCCCTAAAGATTGGTATTTGAGAAAAGATTACTGTCACAGTATGAATGTTGAAGCTCTCTAGGCACATTCTACTCCTCAGCCCTGATTACCATTCAGACCACGTGTTCTCGACCAGGGCATCTGCATAGGCTCTTCAGATTTAGCAATGCCCTAAGATTATGTACAAATCTGAATGCACATGTATCTGTGCACTTTCTGGGGCCAGATTCTTCAACTTTCTTTGGTATCTCAAAGGATTCTGTAACTACCAAAAATTTAAGAACCACTGATTTAAACAGTATTCCATGATCCTTATCTATTATCTGACTTTAATTTCAGATTTCTGCTTTACGAATTTTCATATTGTCCACAAAATTCTCCCTTTTGTTTTGATACACGGCTTCTTTACTCACTCCTTAAAAACAGTGGAAAACTAGAGCTTCATAAAATGAGGAAAGACCCTGTCTACTTAAAACTTCAGTCAGGGACTTCCCTGGTGGTCCAGTGGATAAGACTCCGCACTCCCAATGCAGAGGGCCCGGGTTCAATCTCTGGTCAGGGAACTAGATCCTGCATGAACGCCACAACTAAGAGTTCGCATGCCACAGCAAAGATACCGCATGCTGCCACTAAGACCTGGAGCAGCCAAAATAGATAAATTAAAAGATAAAAATAAAATTGCAGTCAAAGTTGGTTTCAAAAGCTGAACCTATATATATTTAAGAAACATTTAAAAAAGAAAGCTATCTCTTCTGAGAGTTTTTCTTTCAGTTACACAACCAATTTTATCTTTTAGTTGATCACTTGCCTTTCAACTGAGAAAACAATTGGTGAACTGAATTTGCAGTTCAGCTATTCTTACCCTTATCTTTTAAGGCATGTTGAGACTTAACAGATAAAAATACATATGACCATCACCCCTAATCCCACAAAACACATATACAGAGACTGACTTCCTAAGATGCTGTTCCTTCAAGAATTAAACCTTTACTTATAGAACAAAATTGTTTTGCTCTGATATAGCAAGGACTGATTTAGCAAGGAACATCTTGATGAAAAAGGGCAGAACTGCTGAGAATGCTAGCCTACTTTTCAACTGACTTTCCTCCTCTAAGCATCTGTCAAGTGTGGGATAAGAAAAAGGTGCTGCAATCTGGAGAGGCAGACTAGAATAAAAATATATTTGGTTCCAAGAATTTTTTAAAAAGACAGAAATGCCACAGGAAAAATGACAGACATAAGAAGGTTGAAAAGAACTCTGCTCTCCTTTACTGACAAATAACTTCGCAAATTATCTACACATATCATCTCTTCAATTCTTTAACCCTCTCCAATCTGACTCCTTCCTTTCCCTCACAACCCTCTCCCTTCATCCAAGACATCAACAAAAGACTTGTAAATATATCTTAAATCCGTCCACTGCTCTTCACCTCTACCATCAGAACCATAGTCCAAGATTACTTCATATCCTACCTGAACCACCATCAACTAGTATTCATTTCTATTTCCTCTGCTGTCCCCTTCTGATCAACTATGTACAAAGTAGCCAGCGTAATCTTTAAAAATGGATCATGGCACTGAGTAATAGTTCCATGGCTTCCCAATGCATCTTCAAATTAAATCCAAACTCTCAGCATTCAGAGAGTCAGTATGGCACAATTACTCACAATGCTCAAGAAGTGCTTGGAACAGTGGCCAGCACTTCACTAATGCACAGCAGATGTTAGCGTATTAAGGTATAGCCCCTGCCTGCTCTCCTACCTCGAGGTGGCACTTTCCTCAACTAACTAGTATTCTTTCAGTTAACTGCAAGCTCTTCCCCACTTTGGGCCTACTGTTTCCCACTGTCTAAAATGCTTTTGTCTTTGGGACCTCCCTGGTGGTCCAGGGGTTAAGACTCTGTGCTCCCAACCCAGGGGGCCCGGGTTCGATCCGTGGGGTAAGGACACTAGATCCCGCATGCCACCAACGAAGACCCAGCACAGACAAATAAATAAATAAATATTTAAAAAACAACCAAAAACACCCAAAAAAACTTATGTCTTCCACTCATACTTCAAGTCTCAACCTAAATGTCACTTCATTGATGAGGCCTTCTTTTCCTCTCTTTCTAAATACAATCCCCTATAATAATTTTTTTTAATATCTTTATTGGAGTATAATTGCTTTACAATGGTGTGTTAGTATCTGCTTTATAACAAAGTGAATCACTTATGCATATACATACGTCCCCATATCTCTTCTCTCTTGCGTCTCTCTCCCTCTCACCCTACCGACTCCACCCCTCTAGGTGGTCACAAAGCACCGATGTGATCTCCCTGTGTTATGTGGCTGCTTGCCACTAGCTATCGATTTTACATTTGGTAGTGTATATATGTCCATGCCACTCTCCCACTTTGTCCCAGCTTACCCTTCTCCCTCCCTGTATTCTCAAGTCCATTCTCTAGTAGGTCTGCGTCTTTATTCCTGTCTTGCCCCAAGGTTCTTCATAACCATTTTCTGTTTTTTTAGATTCCATATATGTGTGTTAGCATACGGTATTTGTTTTTCTCTTTCTGACTTACTTCACTCTGTATGACAGACTCTAGGTCCATTCACCTCACTACAAACGACTCAATTTCATTTCTTCTTATGGCTGAGTAATATTCCATTGTATATATGTGCCAAATCTTCTTTATCCATTCATCTGTTGATGGACACTGAGGTTGCTTCCATGTCCTGTCTATTGTAAATAGAGCTGCAGTGAACATTATGGTACATGACTCTTTTGGTTTTTTTTTTTTTGCGGTACGGTATCAAGACTGATTCAGTCTTGGCAGGTTGTGCCTTTCTAAGAATTTGTCCATTTCTTCCAGGTTGTCCATTTTATTGGCATAGAGTTGCTTGTAGTAATCTCTCATGATCTTTTGTATTTCTGCAGTGTCAGTTGTTACTTCTCCTTTTTCATTTCTAATTCTATTGATTTGAGTCTTCTCCCTTTTTTTCTTGATGAGTCTGGCTAATGGTTTATCAATTTTGTTTATCCTTTCAAAGAACCAGCTTTTAGTTTTATTGATCTTTGCTATCGTTTCCTTCATTTCTTTTTCATTTATTTCTGGTCTGATTTTTATGATTTCTTTCCTCCTGCTAACTTTGGGGTTTTTTTGTTCTTCTTTCTCTAATTGCTTTAGGTGCAAGGTTAGGTTGTTTATTCGAGATGTTTCCTGTTTCTTAAGGTAAGATTGTATTGCTATAAACTTCCCTCTTAGAACTGCTTTTGCTGCATCCCATAGATTTTGAGTCGTCGTGTCTCCATTGTCATTTGTTTCTAGGTATTTTTTGATTTCCTCTTTGATTTCTTCAGTGATCACTTCGTTATTAAGTAGTGTATTGTTTAGCCTCCATGTGTTTGTATTTTTTACAGATCTTCTCCTGTAATTGATATCGAGTCTCATAGCGTTGTGGTCGGCAAAGATACTTGATACAATTTCAATTTTCTTAAATTTACCAAGGCTTGATTTGTGACCCAAGATATGATCTATCCTGGAGAATGTTCCATGAGCACTTGAGAAAAATGTGTATTCTGTTGTTTTTGGATGGAATGTCCTATAAATATCAATTAACTCCATCTCGTTTAATGTATCATTTAAAGCTTGTGTTTCCTTATTTATTTTCATTTTGGATGATCTGTCCATTGGTGAAAGTGGGGTGTTAAAGTCCCCTACTATGAATGTGTTACTGTCGATTTCCCCTTTTATGGTTGTCAGTATTTGCCTTATGTATTGAGGTGCTCCCATCTTGGGTGCATAAATATTTACAACTGTTATATCTTCTTCTTGGATTGATCCCTTGATCATTATGTAGTATCCTTCTTTGTCTCTTGTAACAGTCTTTGTTTTAAAGTCTATTTTGTCTGATATGAGAATTGCTACTCCAGCTTTCTTTTCATTTCCATTTGCATGGAATATCTTTTTTCATCCCCTCACTTTCAGTCTGTATGTGTCCCTAGGTCTGAGGTGGGTCTCTCGTAGACAGCTTAAATACAGGTCTTGCTTTTGTATCCATTCAGCCAGTCTATGTCCTTTGGTTGGAGCATTTAATCCATTTACATTTAAGGTAATTATCAATATGTATGTTCCTATTACCATTTTCTTAATTGTTTTGGGTTTGTTATTGTAGGTCTTTTCCTTCTCTTGTGTTTCCTGCCTAGAGAAGTTCCTTTAGCATTTGTTGTAAAGCTTGTTTGGTGGTGCTGAATTCTCTTAGCTTTTGCTTGTCTGTAAAGGTTTTAATTTCTCTGTCAAATCTGAATGAGATCCTTGCTGGATACAGTAATCTTGGTTGTAGGTTTTTCCCCTTCATCACTTTCAATATGTCTTGCTACTCCCTTCTAGCTTGCAAAGTTTCTGCTGAAAGATCAGCTGTTAACCTTATGGGGATTCCCTTGTGTGTTATTTGTTGTTTTTCCCTTGCTGCTTTTAATATGTTTTCCTTGTATGTAATTTTTGATAGTTTGATTAATATGGGTCTTAGTATGTTTCTCCTTGGATTTATCCTGTATGGGACTCTCTGTGCTTCCTGGACTTGATTATCTATTTCCTTTCCCATATTAAGGAAGTTTCTGACTATAATCTCTTCAAATATTTTCTCAGTCCCTTTCTTTTTCTCTTCTTCTGGGACCCCTATAATTCGAATGCTGGTGCGTTTAATGTTGTCCCAGAGGTCTCTGAGACTGTCCTCAGTTCTTTTCATCCTTTTTCCTTATTCTGCTCTGCAGTAGTTATTTCCACTATTTTATCTTCCAGGTCACTTATCCGTTCTTCTGCCTCAGTTATTCTGCTATTGATCCCTTCTAGAGAATTTTTAATTTCATTTATTGTGTTGTTCATGATTGTTTGTTTGCTCTTTAGTTCTTCTAGGTCCTTCTTAAACGTTTCTTGTATTTTCTCCATTCTATTTTCAAGATTTTGGATCATCTTTACTATCATTATTCTGAATTCTTTTTCAGGTAGACTGCCTATTTCCTCTTCATTTGTTAGGTCTGGTGGGGTTTTGCCTTGTTCCTTCATCTGCTGTGTGTTTCTCTGTCTTCTCATTTTGCTTAACTTACTGTGTTTGGGGTCTCCTTTTTGCAGGCTGCAGATTCATAGTTCCCATTGTTTTTGTTGTCTGCCCCCAGTGGCTAAGGTTGGTTCAGCGAGTTGTGTAGGCTTCTTGGTGGAGGGGACTAGTGTCTGTGTTCTGGTGGATGAGGCTGGATCTTGTCTTTCTGGTGGGCAGGTCCACGTCTGGTGGTGTGTTTTGGGGTGTCTGTGGCCTTATTATGATTTTAGGCAGCCTCTCTACTAATGGATGGGGCTGTGTTCCTGTCTTGCTAGTTGTTTGGCATAGAGTGTCCAGCACTGTAGCTTGCTGGCCGTTGAGTGAAGCTGGGTGCTGGTGTTGAGATGGAGATCTCTGGGAGATTTTCGCCGTTTGATATTACGTGGAGCTGGGAGGTCTCTTGTGGACCAGTGCTGCTCCTGAGGCTGCTGGGAGAAATTTCCATTTCTCTTCTTTGTTCACACAGCTTCTGGGGTTCAGCTTTGGATTTGGACCTGCCTCTGCGTGTAGGTCACCTGAGCCCGTCTGTTCTTCGCTCAGACAGGACGAGGTTAAAGAAGCAGCTGATTAGGGGGCTCTGGCTCACTCAGGCCAGGGGGAGGGAGGGGTACGGAGTGCAGGGTTAGCCTACAGTGGCAGAGCCCAGCGTGACGTCGCACAAGCCTGAGGTGTGCCGTGTGTTCTCCTGGGGAAGTTGTCCCTGTATCACGGGACCCTGGCAGTGGTGGGCTGCACAGGCTTCCGGGAGGGGAGGTGTGGATAGTGACCTGTGCTTGCACACAGGCTTCTCGGTGGCTGCAGCAGCAGCCTTAGCGTCTCATGCCTGTCTCTGGGGTCCACACTGATAGCCGCGGCTCACACCCATCTCTGGAGCTCCTTTAAGCAGCGCTCTTAATTCCCTCTCCTCGTGCACTAGGAAACAAAGAGGCAAGAAAAAGTCTCTTGCCTCTTCGGCAGCTCCAGACTTTTTCCCGGACTCCCTCCTGGCTAGCTGTGGCACACTAGCCCCTTGAGGCTGTGTTCACGCAGCTAACCCCAGTCCTCTCCCTGGGATCCCACGGAAGCCCGAGCCTCAGCTCCCAGCCCCCGCCCGCCCCAGTGGGTGAGCAGACAAGCCTCTTGGGCTGGTGAGTGTTGGTGGGCACCGATCCTCTGCGCAGGAATCTCTCCACTTCGTCCTCCGCACCCCTGTTGCTGTGCTCTCCTCTGTGCCTCTGAAGCTTTCCCCCTCTGCCACCCGCAGTCTCGGCCCGCAAAGGGGTTTCCTAGTATGTGGAAACCTTTCCTCCTTCACAGCTCCCTCCCACTGGTGCAGGTCCTGTCTCTATTCTTTTGTCTCTGTTTTTTCTTTTTTCTTTTGCCCTACCCAGGTACATGGGGAGTTTCTTGCCTTTTGGGAGGTCTGAGGTCTTCTGCCAGGGTTCAGTAGGTGTTCTGTAGGAGTTGTTCCACATGTAGATGTATTTCTGATGTATTTGTGGGGAGGAAGGTGATCTCCACATCTTACTCTTCTCCCATCTTGAAGCTCCTTCCTCCCCTGTAATTCTTTACTGTTACTACTCTTTTCATTTCCTTCACAGTGCTTTATATTTTTTAATTACTGGGTTTCTTTTGTTTATTTTGTTTTTTGGGGCCATGCCACACGGCATGTGGGATATCTTAGTTCCCCAACCAGGGACTAAACCTGTGCCCCCTGCAGTTGAAGTGCAGAGTCCTAACCACTGGACGACCAGGGAATTCCCTTTACTTACTTTTTTTGTTTCATTGGTTAAACTCTTTCTTGAACATCATCAGATGACTAAACATCCATCTAATAAATTCTCTAACTTGCTTGACGTAGGAAACACTGGATTATGTTGTTTATATTCAAAATAATCTTAACTAATGTAGGTATTAATCTCCTCTCACCAAGAAGCTAAAAAACTGGTCACTAATATAAATGTGTCACAGTCTGTGCTATGATTCATTATACCTACACACTTCCATTAATTGTTAATTAAATACAACCCTGTGTCCAACAAAGTACTGTGCTAAGTGCTGGAAGAAGAGGAGTCAGGATGAGAAAATAAGGATTATTTCCTCCATTAAGATCTTGAATAATATAAGCATAGGATGGGAGAGACCAAAAAATAGGGCATTTCAAGTAGAAGATGGGGTAGGATAAAGAGTCATAGCATGTATGTAAAAATGTATATTTCATCAAAGCTAAGATACCATCAGTTGCAAGATATATCATTATTTTACGTTCCAAAAGAGAAAAAAATGCTGCCAAAATTAATTGTTAATTAATAATTGTTCATTAATTGTGAAATATCATCAATAGTAAGATGCATCTCAATATGAGAGATACATCCCAGTTCAGATATGTTCAAGTGTAAAGAAAAAGGAAGAGGAGAAGGGAGAAGAAGAGAAGGAAAAGAATGGGGAGGAGGAGAAGAAAGAAAAAGAAAATGACTATTCTATGGTTAACACAAAATCAATCTTTTTGAGACTTCCTCAAAACATCTCAATGATACGGAATATTAGTTATTTACTAAAGTTTGCTATCAGGAAGGGGACAAAAAGCCACTGAAAGGAATGGTCACAGAGCAACTCTTCCTTTCTTAGTGTTTCCATTTGCCTTGTATATCTTCACCTATCCCTTTTATTTTTCTATATCACCTTGTGTCTCTTGTATACAGCATAGTTGAGTCCTGCTTTGTAATACAAATTGAAAATCTTGTTTCTTTTTAAAGGTGAGTTAAATATAACAAAAAGATAAATCTTTTTTTCAAGATTTTTTTGATGTGGATCATTTTTTTTAAGTTTTTATTGAATTTGTTACAACATTGCTTCTGTTTTGTTTTGGTTTTTTGGCCACGAGGCATGTGGGATCCCAGCTCCCCAACCAGGGATCGAACCCGCTCCCCCTGCATTGGAAGGTGAAGTCGTTACTGGACTGCCAGGGAAGTCCCAGGATAAATCTTTTAAAATCCACATACTTCAAAATTCCAATTGACTTGTGGGTCCTGGGTCATGGCTTAAGGAGGCAAGCATAACTGAAAATCACAACAGCAAATTAAAAATCTTAAAAATGTGTAGTTAATAATAATGAAAATACTCTATTTCAAACCTCATGAGCCACTTACAAATGTATAGCTCTAAATGCTTATATTAGAAAATAAGGCTAATAACTGGTGAGCTAAACATCTATCTGAAGGAATCAGAAAAAGAATAAAGAAAACCCAAGGAAATTAGAACAAAAGACCACCTCCAGTAACATATTAGGCTAGATTATTCACCCAATTCTCTCACTGAAAACAACTAAAAGTGATGGATAAAATTTTATTTCAAAACATATTAAAAGTATCGAGGAGCTCAAAAGATGGTAAAGGAATAACCAGACCAAAATCTATAAGAAAGAGATAAGTGGCTTAATAAAACTGTCTTTGTCCTATAGACATCTGCCTAACTCACAATGTTGAGCTTCAGATTTGATGATCTCCTGGCAAAGAACAGAAGTCAAAGTTCAAGACCCACCCAACATGGAAAATCTAACAGAAGACCCTTTCTTCATAAAGCTGGGACACACACACACACACACACACACACCCCCCACCAAAAGTTTCATCCTCAGGAAACAAGTGAACCAGAAGTAAACCTAGTCCACCCATTGCCACATAGGATCCCCAAAGGACTACAAGGAAATTTGTCTTCCTGTGGCAAAAGAGAACAAGGATTCCTAAGAGATTGTGAAGACAAGCAAGCCCACACACATAATTGTAACCCAAATTCAATTCCTTTGGGTGGTCCAGAACCTCAAAGGATGAATCTAGTCACCAAACTGTAGTACCTGAGGCATCTGGAAAAAAAAAAAAAACAGACGTAAATCCTCTTGAAGCAATGCATTTCCTTCTTAGGCCTCAAAGAACACCCACAAATATTTTTTCCAAGGAAACTAAGCAGTTCACAATCAAAATCTCACATAGGATAAATAAAAGAAATCGATAACTAGGCACAACATATGAAACTTCAGAAAATCAAAAATCACAGAGCTCAAAAGCAGTCCGAGGTAAAAACAATTCGCTTAAGTGAATAACTATTTGGCAGCTGATTTATCAATAGCAGCAATGGAATCCAGAAGACAGTGGAATTATTTCTTCCGATGACTGTGAAAATAACTACCACCCCAGGATTTTATACCTAAAGAAGGTAATAAAGACTTTCAGACAAAATAACTGAGTTTACTATAGAAAATCTCATTAAAGAGAATTCTAAAGAGAAAATTTTCTGAAAGATAGTATGCACATGGAAAAATCTGAAATCTCTAGAGGAATCAAGAGCACACCAAGCTGGAACTGACATCAAATTTCAGAGACTCATTTTCACTATTTTCTGCCATGTAGACTGAAGAGTAGAAAAGCCAATTGATAGCAAGACAGAAAGAAATAGACTTAAAGGAAAGAGAAAGAAGTAAGGTCCTAGTACCATTGTAAGCCCTGGTTCCAGCTGTTCTTAATCCCTAATGAAAGCCTGTCCTTGGGAACTGGGAGACACCCCACTGTCCTTATGTTAGACCCTGCATTTCCCTTAAAAATGAAGAAGGGAGAAAGGTCAGAAATTAATGAAATTGGAAACATACAATAGAGAAAATCAAAGTCAAGCACTGTTTTTCTGATGAGGCTAAGAAAATACATAAAATCTCTAGCAAGACTGATGAAGGAAAAAATGGAAGGCACAAAAAATATGAGGAATAAAAAAGACAGAGATAAATACTTACACAACAGAAATTTAAAACAAAAAGAATGCTTTAAACAACTTTATGCCAAATACTTTAAAAACGTAGACAAAGTGGATGGATTCTTAAAAAAAAGAGAAAAACTTTCTAAAACCTGGCTAAACTAGAAACAGAAATCCTAGATAAAACCATTTAGAAAACCAAATACATATCTCCCCCTCAAAACACTAAGCTCACACCTCTCCTCCCAAAACACTAAGCCCAGAGAGTCAAACAGAAATTCAACCAAACTTTCAAAAAATAGATCAATCCAGTCTTTTCTTTTTTCTTTTATTTATATTATTTTTGGCTGCGTTGGGTCTTCATTGTTGCAAGCAGGCTTTTCTCTAGTTGCGGGGAGCAGGGGCTACTCCTTGTTGCGGTGCGCGGACTTCTCATTGCAGTGGCTTCTCGTTGCGGAGCGTGGGCTCTACGCGCGCAGGCTTCAGTAATTGTGGCTTGTGGGCTCTAGAGCACAGGCTCAGTAGCTGTGGCACACGGGCTTAGCTGCTCCGCGGCATGTGGGATCTTCCCGGACCAGGGCCCAAACCTGTGTCCCCTGCATTGGCAGGCGGACTCTTAAACCACTACGCCACAAGGGAAGCCCTACCATTCGAGTCTTATACAAATCCTTCTGGGAGGTGGGGATGGGGGGGTTAGTTCCCACCTCATTCTTTAAGGTTGGCATAATCTAGATACCAAATCAAATAAGGGCAATACTATAAGAAATAAAAATTATGGACCAATTTCATCTGTGAACATACATACAACAATTCTAAATGGAATATTAATAAGTTAAATTCAACTACACTTTTTTTTTTTGGCCACTCCATATGGCATGTGGGATCTTAGTTCCCTGACCAGGGATCGAACCTGCGCCCCCTGCAGTGGAAGTGTTAAGTGTCAACCACTGGACCACCAGGGAAGTCCCTCAACTACATGTTATTTAAAAAGACCATCATGATTAAGTTGGGTTCATCCCAGCAATGGAAAGGTGATTCAACATTAGAAACTTGATAAATGTCATTCATCATATTAACAGAATGAGGACAACCACATGACCATCTCACAAATGTAGGGAAAGCATCTGATAAAATTCAATACTCAAAAAAAAAAAAAATTCAATACTCATTCTTCACACACATACAAAATCTTAGCCAAATAGCAAAAGAAATGCCTTTAACCTACAGAGTATCTATCAAAACTCTATAGCAAAGATTATTCTTAATGGTAAAACATAAGGAGCACTTCCTTTTAAAAACTAAGTGCAATATAAGAATGCCCACTGCTGGGACTTCCCTGGTGGTCCACTGGCAAAGAATCTGCCTTACAATGCAGGGGATGCTGGTTCAATCACTGGTCAGGGAACTAAGATCCCACATGCCGCGTGGCAACTAAGCCCACGCGCCGCAACTAGACCCCACATGCTGCCAACTACAGAGCCCATGCGCTCTGGAACCCGTGCACCACAACTACAGAGGTCACGTGCCCTGGAGCCTGCGCACCACAACTAGAGAAGAGAAAACTCGCATGCCACAACTAGAGAGAAGCCCGCACACCACAACAAAGGGCCTGTATGCCGCAACTAAGACCCGACATGGCCAAAAATAAATTAAATAAATAATTAAAAATTAATTTTTAAAAAAAAATTCAAAAAAAACCAAAACCCAAAAACAAATGCCCACTGTTAACACTTGTATTGAATACTGTAGTCAAAGTCCTAACAAGCATAGTAAGGCAAGAAAAAGAAACAGTGTAAGCACTGGAAAGGAAGACACAATTACAATCATCATACTTTAGTAACTAGGTACTAAACATAGATCTATATACCAAAAAAGCTTATCAGCAAACAAAATGGAAAAAAAGAGGAAAAACGTACTATTTACAATAGTAACAACAAATAAAGTATCTAATAATTAAATTTAAGAGATTTGAGAGACCTTTACAGAGAAAAAGAAACTTTACTGAAAAATATTTTAAAATATCTAAATAGCTAGAAAGATATACTATGTTCAAAGAAAGGAAGGCTCAATATCATAAAATAAAGAGAATAAAGTAAATGCATGTGTAGATTAAAGCTTCTGGAATCTTGGGCTCATATACAAGCAAGTCCCATTTTTAATAACAGCTTTTGAATTTTTACGTAACTTGACTCAAATTACTCACTTTGATGGATATTTTTGCAATTGGTATAAACTTATTAAGCACTAATTATATATACTTTTTAACTAATTGTAGCAAGAGTTGATATCACACTTCAGAATTCTGACAGCTGCAAGGAACAAGTATGAGTGAGGAGCATATGATCGGTACATGGCCGAGTTCTAGTTGAATGTGCTGTGGTCCCACTGATTCAAAGGTCATTCAGTGTGCACAATCACCACAATGTAAGTTCTAATAACCACTCCTGCAAGTGATGAAATGTTGCCAACATTTTACATAACACGTAAAGTTTTCATTCTTGATAATTATCTGTGAACATTGCCAAAACACCATCTCCTTAAAAGTCACCTAAAAATGTAAACATTTATTTTGAATACAAATTCCTCTTACAAGAGGAAAACAGACAAAACACATTCATCATACAATGATCATATTGAGCTCAAAGGGTACCTCTAGTGGACCTATGTGTGGTGCTTACACATACAATACCCTTTGTACATGTGAGACCGATAAGCAGTTGCCCAGTCTGCTTTTATAATAGATCTGAACTTGATCAAATGAATGATTTTCTTTAGGTCTAACTTATTCAATTTTAATTTTGGTTTACATAGATTTCATGAGCTGCTTAAACTTTGCTTTATCCAAATTTCCTAATAGAGTATTAAAAATAATGATCATCTGTTTTACTGGTTGTTAGGAGATGATAATACTAATAGTTAATACTTATTGAATGCTTAGTGTGTGGAAGGCACTGTTTTAAGTGCTTTGTATACAGTAAATCATTTAATCTTCACAATAACCCTCATCAGGTGGATAATATTACTATCACCGTTTTACAGATAGGAAAACTGAGGTACAGAAAAGTTAAGTAACTTTCCCAACGTCACACAAGTAAGTGGAGACGCTTAGTGATTCATACCCAGGTAGCTGTCTCCAGAGCCCAGACCCTCAATTACTATATTATATTTCTTTTCACGATATTTAAAAGATACACAAAATTACTATGGATGAAAAAACTCACCATTAAAAAAATTATCAATAAGAGTTAAACAACAGTTAAGCAATATTAATACAACTTATCATAGGTTGACACTTCACAGCTATTTCAAAGTTTCATGGCCATGATTAAGAGTTTTGAAGTTGGACAGACCTGGCTCTGAATCTTGACTGTGCCCTTTACAAGCTGTGTGACTTTGGACAAGTTTCGTAACTTCACCAAGCCTCAGTTTCCTCATCTGTAAAATGAGAATAATAAACATCTCACAAAACTGTTGTTAGTAACATAATTATTGCTACATTACATTGATATGTAAATCCAAACAAAACAACAGATACACAAAATAGAGGAGGTTCACAATTTCCCCCAGAAATCAGGGCTTTATTATAAATAATGAAGATGACCACTCCAAGTCACCACAGCAACTATAAGACTCCCATACAAACAGAACCATAATACCCTCTAACTCATAATAAATAATTCCCCTGGATAAAAGTCAAATGCCTAGAGGTAAATTACTGAATCTCTGAAATATAAAATACCATATATACACAGAGAAAGAGACAAATAGATAAGACGTTGTTTGTTGATAACAACTCCCACGAATCCCATTCCACGCATACACTTTCTAAGACTAGTAGTATTCAAGGGGCCCAAAAGAGGAAGAGCGGTGTCAAGAAGGAGTGATTCCTGGCACTGGTGGGAAGAAATTTTTTTAAGAGAAAAACATAAAGAAATAAACATGTCATCAAAGTAGGGTACAACTATCGTTACCATCAAAGAATGATTGTGTCCCTTTACACCTGGCATTTTACACTAGTCAAAACAAGTAAAACTGTCACTACTGCTGTCTTTAGAACCTCAATAAAATAATTTTACAATGAATAATGAGATTTCTATCAATACCTGCATTTACCAATAATACATCCATCTGTGATAAGGTTAGGTGTTTCTTTGACGGGGGTGATTTTAGCAATACAATACAATGATCATTTTAAAAAAGGAAAACTAGGAATTATATTATACAAAAATCCTATAGGATAATTTTGTTAAACAGCTCATCAATACTATCATCAGGGCTTCCCTGGTGGTGCAGTCGTTAAGAATCCGCCTGCCAATGCAGGGGACACGGGTTCAATCCCTGGTCCAGGAAGATCCCAGATGCCACAGAGCAACTAAGCCTGTGTGCCACAACTACTGAGCCTGTGCTCTAGAGCCTGCGAGCCACAACTACTGAAGCCTGCACACCTAGAGCCCGTGCTCCGCCACAAGAGAAGCCACCACAGTGAGAAGCCCGCGTGCAGCAACAAAGACAAATGCGGCCAAAAATAAATATATTTTGAAAAAAAATACTATCATTGGGCTTCCCTGGTGGCGCAGTGGTTGAGAGTCCGCCTGCCAATGCAGGGGACACGGGTTCGTGCCCCGGTCCAGGAAGATCCCACATGCCGCGGAGCAGCTGGGCCCGTGAGCCATGGCCGCTGAGCCTGTGCGCCCGGAGCCTGTGCTCCACAACTGGAGGGGGGGGGGGGGACCACAACAGTGAGAGGCCCGCGTACCACAAAAAAAAAAAAAAAAAAAAAAATTACTATCATCAAGGTGAGTTTTTATGAAGGTTACTAGTCTAAAATATGAATTATATTAATTAAAATAACGTATTACATTAAAATAATTATTAAAATGACTGTGTGTTCATTGTAGCTCAAAGATTTAATAAGGAAATAACTTCCATCCCCCAAAATATCCCCTTTTAACAAATAATTGCAAAAATGGCCTTCAATTTTTCTTCTTTTTTTTTTTTTGCGATACGTGGGCCTCTCACTGTTGTGGCCTCTCCCGTTGTGGAGCACAGGCTCCGGACATGCAGGCTCAGCGGCCATGGCTCACGGGCCCAGCCACTCCACGGCATGTGGGATCTTCCCGGACCGGGGCACGAACCCGCATCCCCTGCATCGGCAGGCAGACTCTCAACCACTGTGCCACCAGGGAAGCCCCAAATTTTCTTAATAAATTTGTAAAATTATCTGTCTGGAACAAAGGTCATCTAATTTTTACAAAGCACCTTTTTAAAGAAAACTTATTAGTTATATAGGAAATGTTCAGGAAATCCTTAAACTACCTATTTTATAAAAGTTTAAGGAAATGAACATACGACATGAGGTACTCGAGGTTACTACGCCAGGACGGAAATACAAACAAAAAAATCAGGTCCTTTGACTCTGTATCTTAACAATTTGGAGTTTTTCTACCTGATCAGCATTTCCTTCACTACTCTACTTTCTCTAAATGATGAGAATAATTTTTCTGTCCTTTTCATGAGCTCTACAAATCACTGATAAGGTCAAGTCGGTTCAATCACAACTCAAATATTTTAATTTAGGAATTTTTAGGTAAATTTTTTACCTAAATTTTTTATGTAACATAGAGAAAATTTGCAAATATCACTAACTATTTACATTTTGCCCCATTTGCTTTGTCAGTCTCTTTCTTCCTCACACATTTTTTTCTGAACCACGTGAGAGTGAGTTGCAGACACTGTAGCATTTCGGCCCTCAATGTTTTCAAGTAGTTTCCTAGGAACACACACTTTCACTTAGATAACTACAGTATAGCTAACCAAATCAGTATTGTGTCAATGTTAAAATTTCTACTATATAATTACAGCACATATTCAAATGTCATTAACTGCCTTAAAAATGTCCTATAAAGCCATTAAATGTCCATTTAAAAGTGTCCTCTGATCTCCCCAGTCCAGAATTCAATTCAGAATCATGTACTGCATTTAGTGGTAATGTCTCTTTAGAATCCTACCATCTGGAACAGTTCCTTAGTCTGTCTATGTCTTTTAAGACTGATATTTTTAAAGAACACAGACCATTTATTTTGTAGAATGTTCCTCAATTTAGGTTTGTCTGATGGTCTCTCATGTTTAAATTCAGGCTATGCATTTTTGTAGGAATGTCACAAAGTCATGGTAGGTGCTTCTCACTGCATCATATCAGAAGCTGCAAGAGGCTAGTGGGTTCTATTACCAGTGATGCTAACTTTGATCACTTGGTTAAGGAGTATCTGCCAAGTTTCTCCACTGTGAAGTTATTGTTTTTCTCTTTGTAATAAGTAAATATTTCGTTAGGAACTGTCTTGAGACTATGTAAATATATTCCTCATCAAACTTTCACCCCATAGTTTTGGTACCTGCAGAAGATTCTTGTGAGAAAGTACTATTTTAATTGTTCCAAAATGGTCATTTTCTAATTCCATTTTCTAATTCTACACCTATTAGCCATTTTAATGAATAACTTTCACTTCTCCCCAACTTAGTAATTTATTCATTCACTTACTTATATTCGTATGGTTCTTATTTTTTCAATGGGTTATAATCTATAACTATCATTATTCATTTGGCCAGTGGATGCTTCTCCAAACTGGTTCCTGTTCCTTTTGACTGTCCCCACCATTCTTTGACTATCTCCTTACTTTCTGCAACAATAATATGTTCCAGCCTCCTCTTGTACTTTCCCTGATCCAGTTCCTCCTGGGATCATCCATTTCTCCAAGGAGCTGTGGTTTCCTTTAAGTGGAGAATGGTTTTGAAACCAGCATATGGGAGTTAGGTGTGTTCACTGTAACTGCTTCTAGGCCTCTTAGCAAACAAAGCTGGAATATACACAAATACATCTACGCATATGCATACACATATATATGTATACATACAAATACACACATATGTCTCTAAGGGAAAGATACGTAAGTGTATACATGCATACATGTATGTTTCTCTGTCTTTATATAAATAAATGTTAAAAACCATGAGTTCATAACCTCTGATTCAAATCCAGCGTCACAGGGTTCATTGGAGTCTTTTCTTCCTTATATCTAAAACTCCCTTCTCCAACAAAGAAAAACCTGGCTCCCATTTTCCTCAATACACTCATTCATTTGTTGAGTCCTAAAATAGATAGAAAATAGTTTCAAAATTACCAATTCACACCATTACAAAAAACAGCCTACAAATTAGGGTTTGTTATTTGTTTACAGCTCCTTTTATCTTGAATTTCAAAGTATAGGATGCTCAAAAGTTATTTGGCTTACTTTCTCCCTTCAGTGTGTTTATGTTATGAATTTGAAACACAGGTTTGTTTCTGTTTATATTTTAGTGTTTTATCCCAACTTTATTGATTTCCTTTTATGTTTTTAATATAAAAACATGTTATTTATGTTATTAATTTGAAACAGGTTTATTAATTTGTGTGTTTATGTTATTAATTTGTTTATATTATGTTATTTAAATTATGTTATTAACTTGAAACACAGGTTTATTTGTTTCTGTTTATATTTTAGGGTTTTATCCCAACTTTATTGATTTTCTTTGCTGATTTTTTGTTTTGTTTTGGTTAGTATCTAAAACATTAGCATGACAATGTTCTCTGATATTCTGCACTGATATCACATGCAATGCTACCAGGGGTTCTCTCTCAACCAGTGATTGTAATACAACTTCATAGTTTAGAAAGTATATTTCCCACAAGAAATGAGCCTTTCTGTAGCCAATCACATGTATCTACCACCATCCCACTGAGGCCAAGCTGTTTTCCGGGAATTACTGTTTCTAGATATAGAAAGAAGGATAAAATGAAATGGGCAAACCCTACTACAGCAAGATATTACTTGTAAAATAGTTTTCATGCTACTTAGAGAGATGCCACAGGGTAGAAAAGGGCAGGACCCAGTGGGTAGAACTCCAGGTCCCTGCCCTGACTTGAATTCAAGATGCTATTGCTTTCACTGATATAATATATTGAGCTTTAGTCTGAGATTTTGCTCATCCAATTCATTCAGCAAACATTCACTGAGTGTCTATGTTGTCCCAGGCACTGTTGTAGGTGCTTCAGTGAAAAAAGCCTTCATGGGACTTACAATTCTAGTTGTGGGAGAGATAAACTATAAACCTAAGTAAACTGTATATAGTTAGTTAAAAGATGAAAGTTATAGAAAAAATTCAACAAGATAGTTTGCAATATTATATAGCATGTCCAGTTTAGGTCTCACTGAAAAAAGAAAGCTTCCTTTTATATGAATAATTTTTTTAAGTTTGAAAGTCATTAGGAGAGAAGAAGAGCAATCCAATTTTTCAGTTGGTGCTAACCTTATATCTACAGGCCCAGGGACAGACTATGAGAAAAAAGTCATAAGACATTTTCCTTCCTTCTTTCACTGAATCTTAGCCAAAATCTAGAAATATTTAGGTTGGTTTTTCTCAATCCAGATCCTCTACTTTGTAAGTAATTACATATCTCTCCTAGACTCTGGCAAAGGGCTTTCCATCAATCTCAAACTCAAAATATTAAATTTCTTTTTTTCTTCAAACGATTTTAGTGGGAAATTGATAGAGGCACTATCAGGGCTATTAACCACTCTTTTAGACCTTTAATCCTAACCAGATCACACTATCACTCCCCTACATTTACAATCAACAAAAGACTAAGCTAGCTAATCTTTCTCAGTTGTGCTAGACCATACCACTCAAATCCTAAACAACTGGGTTTGTTTGAACCTAAGTGCAGAACTTTATAATAACCACAGGTAACAGTTAATAGTCCCTGCCACGTCCCAGGTATTATTTTAAATGACTTATATATATTACTTCTTTTATACTTCAAAACAACCCTACGTGATAAGTATCATTAGTACATCCCTTTTATAGATGAAGAAACTGAGAAATGAAGAGGTTAAACAACCTGCTCAAGGTTACAAAGCTTCTAAGTGATAGAGCTGGAATTAAAAAACAGGCAGGCAGTTAGTTTGTGCCATTAACTGCACATATTAAACTGATTCTCAAAAAATCTTTATATAATGTGTTCTAGATTCTATCTTGCTAGCTTTAACCAATTCAGTCTATGGAGGGAAAAAATATCTGACTTCAATGCTGTCATCCCATATATATGCTATTTTTCAAAGCTTCAACTGAATACTTGATCACCATGCCATGAAAGGGTCCAATGAAACTATTAATAAAAATGTGACCAGGAATAGTAGCAAATCAAATCCAACAATGTATAATAAGAATTATACACCACAACCAAGTGGGATTATTCTCAGGTATGCAAGGCTGATTCAACATTTGTAAATCATTTAATGCAATCCATCACATTAACAGGCTGAAAAGAAAAGTCACATGATCATATCAAGAGATACAGAAAAGGCATTTGACAAAATCCAACACTCATTCATGATAAAAATTCTCAGCAAGCTAGGAGTAGAGAGTAATTTCCTCAACTTAATAAAGAACACCTACAAAGACCTACAGCTGACATTTCACTTAATCATGAGAAACTAGAAGGCTTCCTGAAAAGATCAAGAACAAGGCAAAGGGACTTCCCTGGTGGTCCAGCAGTTAAGACTCTGCGCTCTCAATTCAGGGGGCCCGGGTTCGATCCCTGGTCAGGCAACTAGATCCTGCATGCCACCACTAAAAGATTCCACATGCCGCAACTAAAAATCCGCATGCCGCAACTAAAGATTCAGCATGCCGCAACTGAAGACCCCATGTGCCCGCATGCTGCAACTAAAGATTCAGCATGCCGCAACTGAAGATCCCATGTGCCCGCATGCTGCAACTGAAGACCCAGGGCAGCTAAATAAATAAATATTTTTTTAAAAAAAGGAACAAGGCAAAGATGTCTCCTCTTACCACTCCTTTGTAACATCATATAACTCCTAGTTAACATCATTAACTAGGAAATGCTAGTTAATGGAATAAGACAAGAGAAGGAGATAAAAGGTATACAGAATAGGAAGGACAAAGTAAAACTGTCTTTGTTCGCAGATGATATGATCATCTACATGGAAAATCTAAGAGTCGGCAAAAAAAACTCCTGGAACTAATAAGCAATTAACGATAGCAAGGTTGCAGGATACAAGGTCAATATACAAAAGTCAATCACTTTCTTATAGTATACCAGCAATGAACAAGTGAAATTTGAAATTAAAAATTATACATTTACATTAGCACCTAAAAAATTAAATACTTAGGTATAATTTATGGCAAATCTAACAAAATACGTACAAGATCTTGAAAACTACAAAATTCTGATGAACAAAGTCAAAGATAAACTAAATAAATGGAGAGATAATCCATGTTCATGGATAGGAAGACTCAATATTGTTGAGGTATCAATTCTTCCCTACTTGATCTATAGATTCAACACAGTTCCAATCAAAATCCCAGCAAGTTGTTTTGCAGACATCAACAAACTCATTCTAAAATTTAAAGCCCCAAATGGACCCACGTAAACACTGTTAACTCATCTTTGACAAAAGAGCAAAGGCACTATAATGGAGAAAAGATAGTCTTTTTAATAAATGATACTGGAACAACTGGACAGCTACATGCAAAAAAAATTAATTTAGACACAGATTTTACACCCTTCACAAAAATTAATTAAAAATGCATCGGAAACCTAGATGTAAACTGCTAAACTATAAAACTTGTAGAAGATAACACAGAAAAAAAAAATCTAGATAACCTTGGGTATGATAATCACTTTTAAAATAAACCAAAGGCATGATCTGTGAAAGAAATAACTGATGAGCTAGACGTCATAAAATTAAAAACTTCTGCTCTGCATAAGACACTGTCAAGAGAATACAATCCACAGAATGGGAAAAAATATTTCCAAAAGACACATCTGACAAGGGACTGTTACCCAAAATATACGAAGAGGGACTTCCCTAGTGGTCCAGTGGGTAAGACTCCACGCTCCCAATGCAGGGGGCCTGGGTTCGATCCCTGGTTGGGGAACTAGATCCCACATGCATGCCGCAACTAAGAGCTTGCATGCCACAACTAAGAAGACTGCATGCTGCAACTAAGAGCCCACATGCCCCAACTAAAGATCCTGCATGCTGCAACGAAGGTCCAGCATGCTGCAACTAAGACCCTTCGCAGCCAAAATAAATAAATAAATATTTTAAAGTATATATACAAAGAACTCTTAAAACTAACAATTCAATTTTAAAAATGTGCAAAAGACTTGAACAGATATCTCAACAAAGAAGATATACAGGACTTCCCTGGTGGCACAGTGGTTAAGAATCCACCTGCCAATGCAGGGGACACGGGTTTGAGCCCTGGTCTGGGAAAATCCCACATGTCGCGGAGCAACTAAGCCCGTGCACAACTACTTAGCCTGCGCTCTAGAGCCCGCGAGCCACAACTACTGAGCCCACACACCACAACTACTGAAGCCCTCACACCTATAGCCCATGCTCGGCAACAAGAGAAGCCACCGCAATGAGAAGCCCATGCACCACAACAAAGAGTAGCCCCCGCTCACTGCAACCAGAGAAAGCCCGCGCGCAGCAACGAAGACCCAACACAGCCAATAAATAAATAAACAAATAAATTTCTAAACAAAAAGGAAGATATACAGATGGCAAATAAGCTCATGAAAAGATGTTCAAAATCATATGCCATTGGGGAACTGCAAATTAAAACGACAATGAAATACCACTATACACCTATTGGAATGACTAAAATCCAGAACACTGACAACACCAAATTCTGGCAAGGATGTGGAACAACAGTTACTTTTCATTCATTGTTACTGGGAATGCAAAATGGTACAGCCACTTTGGAAGAGTATGGCAGCTTCTTACAAAACTAAACATACTGTTACCTTACAATCCAGCAATCCCCTCCTCCCAGGTACTTACCCAAAGGAGCTGAAAACTCCACACAAAAACCTGCACATGGTTGTTTATAAAAGCTTACTTCATAACTGCCAAAACTTGGAAACAACCAAGATGTCCTTTAACAGATGAATGGATAAATAGTAAACTGTGATACATCTAAAGAATGGAATAATATTCAGCACTAAAAAGAAATGAGTTATCAAGCCATGAAAAGACATGGGGAAACCTTAAGTGCATATTACTAAGTGAAAGAAGCCAATCTAAACATACTGTATGATTCCAACTCTACGACATTCTGGAAAAGGCAAAAATATGGGGACACTAAAAAGACTGTCAGTGGTTGCCAGGGACTAGAGGGTTTTGAGGGATAAAGAGGCAGAACACAGAAAATGTCACGACAATGAAACTATTCTATATGATACTCTAATGTTGGATATGTTATATATGTGCCAAAACCCATAGAATGTACAAAACCAAGAGCGAAACCTAATGTAAAATAGACTTGAGGTAAGAATGATATGTAATGTAGGTTCATTGATTGTAACAAAGGGCACCACTCCAGTGCCAAATGTTACTAGTCGGGGAGGTTGTTTATATGTGGAGGCAGAGGGAATATATGAACTCCCTGTACTTTCTGCTCAATTTTGCTGTGAATCTAAAACTGCTCTTAAAAATAAAGTCTGTTAAAAAAAAGAAAAAAGAAAAAAAGACCAGACCCAATTAGGAAACTTACAACAGGCCAAAAAGACTTCTCTCCAGGATCAAGTAGGCATGGAACCATATATGTTTGCCCTTTGTGTATAGCATTTTACCCAGTTATCAACTCACCTACCTGAACTATCAAGAAACCCACATTTTGGGTAGAGGTAGAGAAACAGGTGAAAGGGATGAAGAAATACAAACCTTCAGTTAGAAAATATACAAGCTGCAGGGATATAACATACAGCATAAGGAATATGGTCAGTAATATTAGAGGACTTCCCAGGTGGCACAGTGGTTAAGAATCTGCCTACCAATGCAGAGGACATGGGTTCAATCCCTGGTCCAGGAAGATCCCACATGCTGCAGAGCAACTAAGCCCGTGTGCCACAACTACTGAGCCTGCACTCTAGAGCCCACAAGCCACAACCACCGAGCACATATGCCACAACTACTGAAGCCCGCATGCCTAGAGCCCATGCTCCGCAACAAGAGAACCCACCACAATGAGAAGCCCTCGCACCGCAACAAAGAGTAGCCCCTGCTCGCCTCAACTAGAGAAAGCCTGCACGTAGCAACGAAGACCCAACACAGCCAAAAATAAATTAATCAATTAAATAAAATTTAAAAATATAGTACAGGGCTTCCCTGCTGGCGCAGTGGTTGAGAGTCCGCCTGCCGATGCAGGGGACACAGGTTCATGCCCCAGTCCAGGAAGATCCCACATGCCGCAGAGCGGCTGGGGCCGTGAGCCAAGGCCGCTGAGCCTGCACATCCGGGGCCTGTGCTCCGCAACGGAAGAGGCCACAACAGTGAGAGGCCCGCGTACCGAAAAAAAAAAAAAAAAATTACAATAACTTTGTATAAGGACTAGACTTATCGTGGTGATCATTTCATAACGTATGCAAATATCAAATCACTATGTAGTACACCTGAAGCTAATGTAATACTGTTTGTCAACTATATTTCAATTAAAAAAGAAACCCACATTTCTATATCTTAATCCAAAAACATGTCTCAAGAGTAACAGTTCCCCTTCCTATATTACACAAAAACATCTAAGTGCTGCTTCTTAATTCTAGAATTATTTTTTAATGCAGTTTGTAAAAAACATTGTTATTTGAACCAGAAAACATACCATATGAATTGGGGACCATTTATAGGACAGATACTCTTCTAGACTGTGGAAATAAGGCAGAGAATTAACCAAAGTCCCTATCCTCCTGGTGGTGTATTCTATTTGGGGAGAATGTGAAAATAATAGAGAAACAAATATATGTTATGTTATGAAGAAAAATCAAGCATGGTGAGAGGAAAGAAAGTGTTGGTGTTGGAGGGTAGATAGAAAGGACTCTCTTTTAAATAAAGTGATAAAGGAAGGCTTTGCTCATTAGGTTATACTTGAGCAGACAATTCTGAAGGTATTGAGTAGCGAGAGGGTAAGCCCAAGTAGAGAGGTGGGAAAGAACATTCCAGGTCAAAGGAATAAGTGTACCAGTCCTGAGGCAGAACTATGTTCCCTGTGCTAGAGAAGAGCAAGGAGATGATGTGGCTGCAGCTCCTACAGTGAAGGGAAGGTAGAAACTGAAGTCAGAAAGGAAGCCAAGTGCTTCAAAGGGTTTCACAGGATATTTGGCCTATTTATCAAAAATACAATAAATCTTGGTCTTCTATTCTTAATAAGACAAGCCACTGGAAGGTTCTGAGCAGAGGAATAATGAGATTCATATTTTTAAAGGATCATTTTGGTTACTGTAGGTAAACATCATAAAGCTGGAACTAGTCAGGAGGCTATTAAAGCTGGAACTAGTTAGGAGGTTATTAAACTAACTAAACTAGTTAGAAGGTTCTGAGCAAGAGGAATGAGATTCATATTTTTAAAGGATCATTTTGGTTACTGTAGGTAAACAGATCATAAAGCTGAAACTAGTTAGGAGGCTATTAAACGAATCCAGGTGAGAGGTGATAGTTGCTTGGACCAGAGTGATAGCAGTGGAGGTAAGACAGGTCAGAGAGATAGGTGGTCCATTTTTATATGTGCCCTCAGCTCAAGAAGAGACCACACCTGGAGCAGCAATTGCATGAGAAATCACCAAATGAATAAATTTACGATAATCCACAGTCATTTTCCAGGACATGTATCTTAAGATATATCTTAAGAATGGAAAAAAAAAGAATGGAGCTGACAGGATTTTGTTGATGAACTGAATATACAGAGTGAGAGAAAGTGAAGAATGAAAAATGACCTTAAGGTTGCTGGGCTGAGCAATCGCAAGAATGGAGTTGCCGTTTACAGTGATGCAGAAGACAGAAGGTGGAGTAGGCTTAAGGGGGTAAATGAGAAGTTTGTTTGTTAAGCCTCACAAAATGTAGACGTTTACAAATGAGATAGTTATATATTGTAACTATTGGTATATGTCATGTCCTATAGAGCTCAGATACCTTGAAAGCAGAGTTCATGGTTTATAGTTGTACAATAGTAAAAAGGCCTACCATTTATTGAGCACATTTAACAATTAGAGCTCATTTAATCCTTCTATTATTGCTTCTATTATTAGTATATACCACATGGGAAAATTCTGGTTCAGAGATATTAAATAATTCTATTCATCCTTCAGAGCGCTGGTCAAATATCACTTCCTCAAAGTAGCTATCCTTGACCACCCCATCATCTGAACTAAATCTCTATAATAAGCTCATAATACCCTGTACGTCTCCTCTACTGTTTATCACAATATAAATAAATAAGTGTGTTCTTGGTATCTCTCCTCCCTACAAGAATATAAGCTGCATAAAGGCAGGATACCCATACGTTAAGTTCACTACAACGATTAATATATGCTTTAAATCATTTATAATATTGCTTTATTATTTTTTAAAATAAATTTATTTATTCATTTTTGGCTGCATTGGGTCTTTATTGTTGCACACGGGTTTTCTCTAGTTGCGGCAAGCGGGGGCTATCCTTCATTGCAGTGCGCAGGCTTCTCATTGTGATGGTTTCTCTTGTTGCGGAGCATGGGCTCTAGAGCACAGGCTTAGTAGTTGTGGTGCACAGGCTTAGTTGCTCTGCGACATGTGGGATCTTCCCAGCCCAGGGCTCGAACCCGTGTTCTCTGCACTGGCAGGTGGATTCTTAACCACTGTGCTACCAGGGAAGCCCTGCTTTATTATTATAAATTATTAATATTATTTAATAAATGACTTAATAAGTAGAGACATCCATTACAAATTATTATAGAGTAGATCAGACCAACTCTCTTTGCAAGATAAACTATAAAAAAAAATAAATAAAATAAAGAAGGCAGCCAGGATGTAAGAAGTCAAAATACCAGGGGCTTCCCTGGTGGCACAGTGGTTAAGAATCCACCTGCCAGGGCAGGGGACACAGGTTTGAGCCCTGGCCCAGGAAGATCCCACATGCCACGGAGCAACTAAGCCCATGCACCACAACTCCTGAGCCTGCACTCTAAAGCTCGGGTGCCACAACTACGGAGCCCGTGTGCCACAACTACTGAAGCCCACGCACCTAGAGCCCATGCTCCGCAACGAGAAGCCACTGCAATGAGAAGCCCGTGCACCGCAACGAAGAGTAGCCCCTGCTCGCCACAACCAGAGAAAGCCTGTGCACAGCAACAAAGACCCAACGCAGCCAAAAAATAAAAAAACCAAAATACCAGCGAAAAAGGAAATGCATAGTTAAGCCTAACATTCTACACTACTTTTTCCTCTTGAGGCAACTAGCTGCAGACTAGAGCTTTTAGTAGTCTTACAGGCCTGCAGAGACAGAAATCAGAGTTCAGGGCTTATCAAGACAAGCAGGATTTGAGGGGCTAAGATTTCAGAGAGAAGGCAACCATAGAAAAGTGAGTGGACATCCTGTACTGTTTTTGCCCTCAGGCTATTTACTGAATTCTAACCTGTGTGGGGCCAAGAGGCCAAAAACCAAGCAAAGTCCCTATTTTAAAGCAAAATGGTAAGTAGAATTTTTGGTAGTCTCACAATGCCAGGAAAAGAAAAATTACAGTTCAGGGCCTGCCAATATGGAGAGGCCCTGGCAAACACCACAGGATTCTATTTGATACCTCTGAAGGACAGCGCTCTTGGACTAAGGGGAAACTGGATTTAAACCAGCCCTTAAGAGGCTTAAAACAAAGCCTCAAGTCATCAAGCCTGTATTGAATCAGGGTCATCTGCTCCTGCTTCTAACTACCACCAGAAGAAAATTAGATCCTCCCTAGAGAACAATATCACCATCAAGAGCCTCTATAATTTCTCATACATAATGTTTGACATTCATTTTTTAAATTATCAGGAATCCTAGGAGACAAGACCAGATGACTGAAAGCCAAGAGAAAAAGCAGACAATAGAAAAAGACCAAAAGGGGATCCAGATATTATAATTATTAGACACACACTTTAAAATAACTGTGATTAATATGTTCAGGAAAACAGATGACAAGATGAGAATTTCACCAAAGAAGTAGAATCTACAAAAACAAATGAAAAATAATTAAATTAAAATTCTAGAACTAAGAAATACATAATAAAAAATTAATAATAAAACAGATTCTTGTAACAGCAGATTGGACACTAAATGAAATAGAAAATAGGTCAACAGAAAATATCCAGATGAAGAACAGGGGAAAAAAAAAAATGGAAAATACAGAAAGAAGGAAGGAAGGGAGGGAGGAAGGAAGGAAAAGAGAAGGGAAGAGAAGGGAAGAGAAGGGAAGGGAGGGAAGAACGGAGGAAGGAAGGGAGGGAGGGAGGGAGGGAGGGAGGGAGGGAGGGAGGGAGGGAGGGAGGGAGGGAGGGAGGGAGGGAGGGAGAAAATACCGAACAGCACATGAGAGATATATGGGATGCAGAGAAAGATCTAGCACACATCTAAAACCCCAGAAGAAAGTCAGTGCAGGAGTGGGGCAGAAGCAATATCAGAAGAAATATTCCAAACCTGACAAAAGACATCAAGCTACAGATTCAAGAGTATCTGTGGAACTCAAGCACCTTAAATACAAAGAAAACTGCCTAAAAGGCCTTACTGAAAACATGAAAAACCAAAGACATTACCTCTCTAACAAAAACAATGGAGTCAGAAGGCAATGGGATGATACACTTAAAATGCTGAAAGAAAATAACTACCAACCTGGAATTCTATACCCAATGAAAATATCCTTTAAAAGTGAAAACAAAATAAAAAGTGCTTTCAGACAAAAAGAGAATATTCACTACCAGTAGACTCACACTAAGAAAAAAATGATCTAGTGAAGTCAGTCAGACAAAGACAAATATTATATGTTATCACTTATATGTGGAATCTAAAAAATAATACAAATCAATCTATACACAAAACAGAAACAGACTCACAGACATAGAAAACAAACATATGGTTACCACAGGGGAAAGAGGGGGATAAATAAGGAGTATGGAATTAACAGATACAAATTACTATACGTAAAACAGATAAGTAACAAGCACAAGGAACTATATTCAGTATCTTGTAATAACCTATAATGGAAAAGAATCTGAAAAAATATATATACATATAACTGAATCACTATGCTGTATACCTGAAACTAACACAATATTGTAAATCAACTATACTTCATTTAAAAATTTAAAAAGAAATTATCTGTGAAGAAAGAAATACTCTCAGATGAAAGCATGATAACACAGGAAAGACTCAAGAACACCAGAAAGAGAAAACATGAGTAAAATTAAATAACTATGAATTATTTAAAACAATAAAAAAATAAATAAAAACAAAGCAAAAAAAAATAAACAAAACCCAAAATGGGAACGATAAATGGAATGAAAGAGCTGTAAGGTACCTGTAGTGTCCAGAAAATAATAGCAGTAGACTGTGTACAAAAATGGCCACAATAATTCCTCCCATTCCTTATGCACACCCCTTTACAATGTGACTTTGCTACTCTTTCTATCAAGAGGTGGAATTCATTTTCTCTACCTCTTGAATTTGGGCTTGGACATATGACTTGCTTTGGCCAATGGGACATTAGAAAATGTGATACAGCAGAGACTTTAAAAGTGCTTGCACATTTCAATCTCTCGGCTACTCTTAGAACTTTGAGTCATCAGGTGAATGAATGTGCCTGCTGGAAAGAACACATGGAGAACAAACTTCCCACACCCTTACCCTGGCCAAAAGCTTGCCAACCAACACACATATAAGTGAGGCTATTCTATACCATTTGGCCCTAGCCAAACCACCACCAGACTACGGAGACCAATATACCCCAAACTGACAATCCACAGAACCATGAGCTATTAAATGATTTATTTTAAGCTACTAAGCCTTTTAAGTAAAAACTAACTGATACAGCACTAATATGTGTAAGTAGTCAGTGGTTCTCAAACAAGGTTGATTTTGCTCCCAGGGGACATGTGGCAATGTCTGGAGACATTTTTGATTGTCACAACTGGGTGAGTGCTACTGGCATCTAGTAAGTAAAGACCGGGGATGCTGATAAACATCGTATAAGGTCTCCACAACAAAAAATTATCCTCCCCAAAATGTCAACAGTGCCCAGGTGGGGAAACAAAAATTAAAGAATGACAGAATGAGGCAGACTTTAGAACAATCGTATCCAACAGAACTTTCTACAATGATGAAAATGTTTTATATCTGTACTACCCAATACGGTAGCCACTAGCCACATTTGGCTAGTAAGCACTTGAAATGTGGCTTTGATGGAGGAATTACTTTTAAATTTTATTCACTTTTAATTAATTTAAACTTAAATAGCCACATATGGCTAGTGGCTTCTGTACTGAATAGCACAGCTCTAATTACTGAGATACTGAGAGTAGTGAAAATTTGGTTGGATAACAGTGGAAACGGGTTTGATAAAGTTAAGGCCCATAGTCACTTGCTACAAATAAATATTCCAAACATTCTTCTCTGTTTCAATATCTATCAATTCTGAAATGTACTACACTGATAAAACTATAACTGAAAGTTTTTAATAAATTTACCATATCCTCCTGCAAAAAACCCCAATTATTCAGGAAATGCTGACTGACAACCTTAACCAGAGGGCTTTTCTAGATTATTGGCATGAAAGCCCTAGGAATTTCCTAGGGCTTTTTTTTTTCCCCCCAAAGTTTAAAGTGATCCAAGAAGAACTGCTGCACTTTAGAGGCCTTCAAATTGTACCAAATGAATAGCTGTTTTTAAAAATTAATTTTTATTGGCGTATAGTTGCTTTACAATGTTGTGTTAGTTTCTACTGTACAGCAAAGTGAATCAGTTATACGTATACATATATCCCCTCTTTTTTTAGATTTCCTTCCCATTCAGGTCACCACAGAGCACTGAGTAGAGTTTCCTGTGCTGTACAGTGAATAGCCTTTAATCAAATCATTTCAGGTAATTAAATATTCATTTACTCCCCTGCAGCAGTTCACTCTCCTTTCTTATCCTCTTCTCTACTCCACCCTATCCACCACAAGAGAAGGAAGAAGTTAATCCAATGCTGGTACATTTCCAAAGATTTTTTTTTTTAACTTGTCAGTATTAAGTAGGACAGTTCTCTGCTATTGGGTGTTTTGGCAATAGGTTTTCTTACTAGAATACAGTGGCTACTCAGACTGGTAAGCACATAACACAAAGAAAAAACAGACTCTGAATAACCTCCTAAGGGAAGAACAGGCTGCCTAATCTCTAGAAGAAAATCCCTGAGTCTTAACTGAATACTACCAGGAAATTGTGACAGCAAAACAAAACAAAACAAAAGTAAAGAAAGTTCCAATTCAAAATTTGTTCTACATAGTGAAGTCTAAAGATTCTAAATGCCCTCAGTGCCTAGCAACCCACAGAGATTTTGTTGAGAGTCATATGTTATCAGCCCAATTATAATCACTGAGATTATAAATCAAAGGAAAGGTAATAAAGGATACTCAATCTATCAGATGTTTTGTTAAGCAGTCTAATAAAAAAAAAACTTTATCACTATAATGAAAATTATGGAAAACCTCTCCCTTGTAAGATATAACTTCCTTGTGAGGACTTTTTTTTTTAAGTGAGAAATGACTTAAAACTTTTAATGATTGTATTACAGCAGAAAGCAAATTTCGTAGAAGTTTATTAGAATAAATGATTTATACATAATTGAGCTATCATTATTTCTTTTAAAAATCATTATTGTCTATTGTGGCTCTGAGAACTCATTTTTAATCATTTGTCAATCAAATATTAAAGAAGAAAACTGACAGGTACACATTCAACTAGTTAATTTATTTCATATCAGACCAAAAGTTCCTGCAGGGGCAAGATTAATATTCCCTATTAAGAACAGTGGTTCAGGGAGTTCCCCAGTGGCCTAGTGGTTAGGATTCCAGGCTTTCACTGCCGTGGCCTGGGTTCAATCCCTGGTCAAGGAACTGAGATCCCACAAACCACACGGCCAAAAAATAAAGAACAGTGGTTCAAATGAAAGAAAGGTCAAAACAACTATATTTACTGAATTTGTTTTCCAGAAAGTTTCAAGAATTTTGACAAATTCTAGAAGAAAAGAATGGAAATACTGCAAACCATATCTTTTTTTTTTTTTTTCGGTATGCAGGCCTCTCACTGTTGTGGCCTCTCCCGTTGCGGAGCACAGGCTCCGGACGCGCAGGCTGAGTGGCCATGGCTCAAGGGCCCAGCCGCTCCGTGGCATGTGGGATCCTCCCGGACCAGGGCACGAACCCGTGTTCCCTGCATCGGCAGGCAGACTCTCAACCACTGCGCCACCAGGGAAGCCCCCATATCACTTTTTTAAAAAACAATTTATTTATTTATTTGGCTGCACCACATCTTAGATGCAGCATGCAGGATCTAGTTCCCTGACCAGGGATCGAACCTGGGCCCCCTGCAATGGGAGTACGGAGTCTTAACCACTGGACCACCAGAAAGTCCCCAGATCACTTATTAATGTGACTATAGAACACACTTAATAAATTACATGAAAAAATAATGCACTGTGTTCAATATTCATATTGCTATAAAATATGCTGACATTCATTTTACCATATTTCACTCGCTATTAGAAGCAAAATATTTAGAAATATAGAACATTCCAGATATAATATAAATTCCAGAAAAAAGCCGGAAATTCACTCACATTCATTTTTACTTAAGAACTAAAATAAATGCACTGCTAGACTTTTTCTTTTCTTAAAGAAAAGGAGTTTCAGCCAAGAAGCTACCCATTCTCTTTTCCATTGTCAGATGTTAAAAGTAGACAAAATCAAATTTAAATAAGTAAAATTTAAAAATCTGAATGTCAAAATATACAACGGCTCTACAGAAAAAAATTCCCAATACTTATAAATTCTGGCTCCTAATTTAACAAAAGTCTTTAAAATAAAGTACTTCCAGCTTATTGTCTATGTGGGCCAAGAAGAGTCACAAGTTCTTACTGGGATCTTTTCCCCTGTTTTACCAGCTTGGCACCATTAGTAGCAACTTTCACAGCAAGTCTTTGTACATTTTAAAGTTGTGTTTCAGAATGAAATACCGTGCCAGAGGTAAGGAAAGAAGAATGATCTAACTATTCACAACAGGCATTAAAGGTAGGTACTCACAGGCATAGCCACATATGATGTGTTCTGCAGCAGGAAAGGCATAGTTTTTTTCTGTGTCTTTTTAAACTGTTCTCTTTTTAAAAGTATAAATAACATTAAAGTACTTTATTGTTGAAGATAATGCAGGTGAACTGAGTTCTAGGATGTATAAATGGATACAAACAGCTAAAAAAGAAGTAAGATCTTTAATACAGCTACTTTTCTCTATATAGAAAAAGAACCTAAAAGGAAGTTGATGTAGACTTCAAGTGGGAATGGAAACTAGTACAGCCTTTTTAGAATACAGTTTGGCAATATGCATCCAAAGACTTTTAAATGAAAATATATCTAGGAATTTATCATATAGAAATCATCAGATCAATCAGATAATTTACAGTACATCTGTATACTTCTACAGTGCTTCTCAAACTTCAGCATGCATCAGAATCACCTAAACAGCTTGTAAGACCATAGACTGCTGGGGCCCCAACAGAAGAGTTTCTGATTCTGTTAAGTCTGGGTAGAGGCCAAGAATTTGCATTTCTAACAAATTCCCAGTTAACACTGATACTGCTGGTCTAAGGACCACAGAGAACCACTGAGCTACAGAATGGACTTCCATGAAGCCACTGAAAATGAAGTAGATCTATATTGATATAATGTATATATGCAGTAGTGTGCTGATAAACTGGCTCTGGATTCTGGACAGAACTCAGCAGGGAAGGGGAAGCCCCGATTTGTAGCATTTGCCAATTTCTTTAGTGTAACTACTCCCACCATAGCTAATATCAAGTTACCAATGATATGGATTTGCATAATTCTTTAATTACTGGCTCTGGTGAGTCAATGATTTAGAAAAATATCAAAAAAGATATAAGGTAAGGGACTTCCCTGGTGGCGCAGTGGTTAAGACTCCATGCTCCCAATGCAGGGGGCCCAGGCTCAATCCCTGCTCAGGGAACTAGATCCCACATGCATGTCGCAACTAAGAGTTTGCATGCCCCAACTAAGGAGCCCAAGTGCTGCAACTAAGGAGGTTGTGAGCTGCAACTTAGGAACCCGCCTGCAGCAACTAAGACCCAGCGGAACCAAATAAATAAAGAAATAAATATTTTAAAATAAATGCACAGACACTATATGTCAAAAAAAATGATATAAGGTAAAATGGTAACAGTTATCTTTGAGTAGAAGGATTACAGGAATTTTATTTTCTTTATGGCTTTCTATATTGATTGTTTTGCAATGAACATTCTTACTTTTATAATAAAAAGCTATTAACATTTTGAAAAATAAAATGAAATTATCAATTTAGATTAGAGGTTTTTTTTGTTTTTTTTTTTTTTTGCGATACGTGGGCCTCTCACTGTTGTGGCCTCTCCCGTTGTGGAGCACAGGCTCCGGATGCGCAGGCTCAGTGGCCATGGCTCATGGGCCCAGCCGCTCCGCGGCATGTGGGATCTTCCCAGACCGGGGCACAAACCCGTGTCCCCTGCAAAGGCAGGCGGACTCTCAACCACTGCGCCACCAGGGAAGCCCTAGAGTTTTTTACAGTTGAAATTTAGCAGCCCTCTATCAGAGGAGACAGTGATATTTATTAAATGCAGGTCTAAGTCTACTCTTGAGCTATCCTTCTCTGCTAACCTGGGCTTGCCAAAGTGGGAAAAAAAAGAGAGAAAGATAAGGCCCAATGGGGAAATCTTTGAACTCTAGCCCTGGAACATCAAGGGCTAGATGTCATCTTTATAAAATGAAGCGTTAACAGCTGCCCTAGAATCCAAGCAGAAAACAGACTGAGCCTGCAACTTGCTATAAACCCAGTTTCACAAAGGGAGCAAAAGCATGATGCCTCTAGCCCTGCCTCGTCAAAATGCAGGCTTGATTAATAGTTCACCAAGGTATGGATAATGAGAGGAAAAAACGTAAAAAGCATAAATGTGCCATAGTAGATTAAATAACTTAAAGCCAGAAAACGGAATGATATGCACCTATTACATGGTGATGTAAAAAAATTTCCAACAACAGGGGAAAATGGTCATAAATTATTGTGAAGTGAAAAGTATAAGTTATGAAATTGTGTATATGATCTTATGAATAATCAAAAATACATATTTGTGTATGTGTATACGAATTTGTACATGCATGAATATTTAAAGACCAGAAAGATACAGCCATATTAATAGCAATTACCTCTGGACTGGAGTATTAGAGATGACCTTTTTGTATCTGCCTATTTGTATTTTCAAAAATATCTACAACTAACAAGTATTGTTTGAGTAACTTTTTTAGTCAATATGCAGGGGAGACACAAATGATATCAAAGTAAATAAAGAGATACCCAACCTCACTCTCAATCACAGAAATGTAAATTAAAACAAAATACTACTTTATTCCCATCAGATTGACAAGACTAAACAGATGGATAAGACCAAATGCTGGCGAGGATTTAAGGAAATGGGAACCTTAATACACTGCTGGTGGGAGCATAAACTGGGAAACCATTCTGGAAAACAATCTAGCAGTATTTAGTGAAATTAAGTATGTGTATAGACCACAAGTCAGGAATTCCTTTCTTCAGTATGTACTACAGAGAAACCTTTGCACAAGTCGATAGGGGATATGTATAAGGAAGTTCATAGCAGTACTATTGTATCAGTAATTTTTAAGCCACACCTAGAAATCCATTATCAGAGAAATACATAAGTAAAATGTAGAAATGCATATAAAATGCAATATTATACAACAGTCAGTAGGTATAAACTAGATTTATACACGTTTAAGTCTTAAAACAGTGTTGAGCAAAAAGGAATGAAATTCCCAGCACAAAATCATTGTACCAAGGTCCCAAAATTCAAGCCAGTTTCATCTTGCGTAACCAAAATCTCACCTTCACAGCTAAATTTAAAATTCATTTTGTTTCCTGTTTCCCTTAGTACCCAGTAAGATGTTATTATGTAATTATAAAGCACCTATGTGTTGAACATCATACTGAAATAAAATGAATGCATTTCTAAAGTAAAATGAATGCAATCATATAATTGTGACAGATGCTGTTTACTGGCTACCCAAAAAGCCACTCCCAAATCCTTCCGCCCTCCTTGCCTCTCTATAGAGGCCAAAAGGCTAACTACAGTTAGAGGTGTCCATATAACCCAATTTAGGCCCATGAGACATTAGAAGCACTTCTGAGCAAGTCACTTCTAGGAAAGCTTTTGCTTGGCCTGGATCTTTTGCCTTCATCCTTAATTGTGCGTGGAAGGCTAGAGCTACAGAAGTTATCTTAGGACCATAAAGGCCAAGCAAATCACAAAGATATGGGCCCCAACATTGTTGAGTCACTGAAGCAACATGAGCAACTGCCTACTTCCAGACTTCAGTAAGAAAAACAAACTTCTCTTTGTTTAAGCCTTGTAGTCAGATTTTTAATTACTTATAGTTTATACAATCCTTATATATCACCGTATCAGAAACTCTACAACTTTAACTGTAAGTAATAAATTAGCCTGACAAAGTTCTAACCTCCTGATAAGGACTATTCTAATGAGTATCTGCTCACAGACCTGTAGGAAGTCTGAGCTGAAGGAAGAATGAGAGAGAACAAGAATATAGAATCAGGAAGCTCTCTAGGCTCTGAATTGCACACACTGTAAGAGCCCAGACTCTCAAAATAACCACCAACAGCATATCATCAGGAGAGCCATCTCCTTGAACAATAACTTAAGCCTTCAAGAGTCAAAATTAAAGCCCTGGAACATTAAGACTACTGTCCAAAAAAAATTCATACTGTTAATATTCTTAGGTATGATAATGGTATTGGATAATGGTACTATTCTTTCAACATTCTTATACATTTGAAGGTTATTATGAAACCTTCAAATGTTGGTGTTAATGTTAATATTATGAAAACTTCAAAAGTTGGTGTTAATGTTAATTTCCTGGTTTGGATATTGTGCTATAGCTATGTAAGATGTAACCACTGGAGGAAACTGCGTAAAGAGCACACAGAACCTCTCTGTCCTCTTTTTACAACTTCCTACGAATTTAAAATTATATCAAAATAAAATGTTAAAACAAAACGCTGGGAAGACTTGCAGTTTAGTAATAAACACACACCTCTCTTTATCTCCCACTGAACTAAACTATAAAACCTGGACAGAATGCATGAAGAACTATTTGAATACTGTGAAATGTAAATATTACAGGTAGATCTGGGAAGAGCACCAGAATTTAAAGTATCACCTAACTTGCTGTGAGTTTACCATTTTTCCCCTCTAGTATCCCCCAGCCTGCACTCAACACAACCCAAAACCCAGAAGTGAGCACTACCTGTGCAGGCAGCGAAATACAGGAGAAACCCTCTAGCTCTGGCTCAAAGCCAGAAAAGGGAACTCCTAAAGTGCAAAGAAAGTGGAGAAATCCACTTGGGTATTTTTTCTTTCTCCTTTCTCTCTCATGTCCCAGTCCCCAGGTCTTCTGTGGTGGGTGCAACAGCAACAATAGCAAGATCAACTGGGAATGGGAAGCCTTCAGGAGTGAAAATTGTGAGGGGAACATTCCTCTCCATTCAATGGAGCCCTGCCTCCAAATGGGCAGACCAAACTCCATTGTTTTTTTCCTTCTCTCTCCGTTCTCAAGAAAGTGACTCCATAAAGTTGTTTATGAACTCCTGAGCTCACACTCAACCTGTGTAGGTATGAATCTGATGCTAATTAACATAGTAAAATTTTTGAAAACTGAGAAAATGAGTAGACCTCCACCCAGATCCCAGACTGACCAACGAGTGGAACACATATGGGACAGATCTGACACTGACAAAGCTCTGAAAACTGAATTGACATTGGAACCACAACCCACAGAATGCTAAAACAAAAATATCAACATTTTCCACAGACTTTAAAGAAAATCTAGAATCTCATTACATAATACTCAGAAGGTCCAGGATACAAACCAAAATTACTCAACATAAGAAGAACCACAAAAATCTCTGCTCACATGGGAAAACACACCACCAATGAAGAGATGAACTTAGATGTGGGAATTATCTCACAAGGACTTTAAAGCAGCTATTGTAAAAATGCTCAAATGAACATCAAACACTCTTGAAATAAATGTTAAATTAGAAATCATTAGCAAAAAAATACAAGACATAAAGAAGAACAAATTTTAGAACTGAAAAATCAAGTAACCAAAAGCTGTGAATAAGATTTCAATGTCCTCTGAATTAAAATATACTTTTTCTTTCCCTCCCATTTTAATGTTTTCAAAAAAATCAAACTACTGAAATACGTTCAGTCTAAAAAAAAAGAAAAAAGGAATGAAAAAAACTCGGAAACCATTCATCTCACATAATGAACCAGGAGGCACCTACCACTCTTCTTCCTCATCTTTAAGCAACCCCTCAATGTAGACTGACCTCTTTTCAGACTCCCAACTTACCTAAAATCCTACTCAATCACAGGACACCACTCAAATGCCATATCCATGAAGCAAGTAAGAAAGAACATTTCTCACCTATAAACTCAAGAAGTACTATAAGTTGCACACTGAAATTTGGCATCTATGTTAAGAAATATAATTTCTTTTTTATAGTTATTTACAAGTTCCATCTCTTCTAAAAGATTTAAAATGCTTTCAGACCATGAAGTTTGGCTCCCATCTCTTACCCACCTCAACATCTTCACTGAATTAATATAAATTTGTTGAATTTAACTTCAATTATTAAAAGATCTTTGAAACAAAATGTACTGAATTAAAGAACTTTGAGCTACATCAAAATTTTCAGTTTCTCTGTTTTAGTTTTGTTTATGAATCAAAACCTACATAATCTACAGAATGACAAATCATTTTTCACAAAAAAATGAAACAAGGATTTACTGTATAGCACAGGAAACTATATTCAATATCTTATAATAATCTATAATGGAAAATAATCTGGAAAAATATATATATATAACTGAATCACTTTGCCATAAACCTGACACTAACACAATACTGTAAATCAACTATACTTAATTTTTTTAAGAAATGAAGAAACATGTACTATGGAAAAAGAGACATATTCTTACTCCTTTTCTTACAAAAGTTTCTTTTAAAAGAGAAAAGAAATAATATTATAATTTAGTCCCCCGATAGGCAACTAGAACACAAAGGAATTTAGATATAACTTGTTAGGATAAAACAGTTGAAGTTGATCCTTTAAAATGGGATTAACTTAAAAGTTGTAATAACCACCTTCAACTTTAAACAAATGGCTGTAATGCTATCAATTATTGCCTACTCTCAAATTTCTTATCTATACACAACAATGCCATACTATAAAACAGGCATAGAAGGTGACCATAAAATCAACTTTCCCTTCTACCCCCCAGAAGTCCAATTTAACATCTATCCTTTGGGCTAAAAATTATAGACAGTTCACTACAAGTAAAAGACACCCAAATCAGTACTATGGGCAGTGGAAAGAGCACATCCACTCTTTGGAATTAATCCTGGATTTAAATTCTCATTCTGGCTTTCAAAGTCATTTAACCAGTCTAGGCTTCAGTTTCCTCATCTGTAAAAACATCTACCTCATTCGGATTAAATAGGAAAGTATATACGTGGCTTAACATAGCAACTGGTATACAAATAAATGCACAGTAAACAGCAGTTGGTATTATCATTTCACCACTGGCAGAACCACTGAGAAAATATTCTTTTTCCAGCTCCTCCAACCCTTAGTTGTCCTGCTCTACACAGGAATTCTGATATCATTCATTCTGTTTACTAATGAAAATCTTAAACCCCTAAAGTGACTAAGTACCAAAAGTCGTCTTCCTCTGTGCCTGAGATCGAAGTATCAGCAGGCTTGAAGAACCTTTTGAAGAAACAAACCGAACTTCTAACAGGACAGAAGTCTCAACATATCACCTGACTGTCCTGAAGCCTTTCCATTAACAATTGCTACTATCCTTTCCAAACAAATTAATGCCCCTTTTAAAAAGCAAAACTTCTCCTAATGTCCACTAGAGAGTGTGGTATCACTTGTTTTCTAAAAAAAGGCAAGACTCAATTTAGAAAATAGGGAGGGAAGCTAGATTTCTAAATGACTCAGAAAATGACAGAATTAGAAAATTCTGGGAATTCCTTGGCAATCCAGTGGTTAGGACTCAGTGGTTTCACTGCCATGGCCGGGATTCCATCCCTTCTGGGGGAATTAAGATCCCGCAAGACACGGGGGGCCGCCAAAAAAAGAAAAAAAGAAAATTCTGCACCTAACAATAACAAGGAATATCCAAATCTTGCTAGTCTCTGGATATAGGAAAATCATACAAAGGGGGTGGGGGGAAGTACCCAATTACATATTTTTAAAAAGAAAAAATTTAACCTAACCTACTTAACCTATAGTGAAAGGCTACTCCCCTGCTTTAATTTCTTAGTAAATTCAGATACCAAATATCGATTTTTTTCAAGTTGGGACATATATACATTTCTAAATTTCACTGAACAAACTAGAGTTGGTGGGTACAAGTGGTTAATAAATCAAACTAATTGTTGGTTAACACTATGATTGATAACAATAAGTAACATTTATACATGCCAAGCACTGTGCTAAGGCTTTTAGATGCACTGTCACGTAATTCTTAGACCCATGAAAATAATTCTTTTAATAACATACAAGGTTGTTATACTTCCACAAATTTTTATGCAGTACTTGTTAACAAAGACACCATTTTATATCTTTCTGACACACATCTGACAGATAACAGAACCTCTGGCTCACAATGAACTAAAAATATACCAACAGCCACTGAGGAACTTCTAAAACCTTCCCCTATTAATGAAAAAAATTTTTATGCGTTTAAGAAATATTTACTCAATACATTTTCTGGGTAAGTCACAACCCACATAAAATATTATGGAAAATAGCAGAACATGACCTCAGCAAGGTTCTAGTACAATAAGAAACATACAGAGATAGCCTCATCCACCAGTGGGCAGACAGCAGAAACAAGAAGAAATACAATTCTGCAGCCTGTGGAAGGAAAACCACATTCACAGAAGGATAGACAAAATGAAAAGACAGAAGATTTTGTACCAGATGAAGGAACCAGATAAAACCCCAGAAAAACAACTAAATGAAGTGGAGATAGGCAACATTCCAGAAAAAAAGAATTAAGAATAATGACAGTGAAGATGATCCAGGACCTCGGAAAAAGAATGGAGACAAAGATCGAGAAGATGCAAGAAATGTTTAATAAAGACCTAGAAGAATTAAAGAACAAACACCTAGAAGAATTAAAGAACAAACAAACAGAGATGAACAATACAATAACTGAAATGAAAAATATACCAGAAGGAATCAATAGCAGAATAACTGAGGCAGAAGAACAGATAAGTGACCTGGAAGACAAAACGGTGGAGTTCACTGCCACGGAACAGAATAAAGAAAAAAGAATGAAAAGAAATGAAGACAGCCGAAGAGACCTCTGGAACAACACTAAACGCAACAATATTTGCATTACAGGGGACCCAGAAGGAGAAGAGAGAGAGAAAGGACCCGTGAAAATATGTGAAGAGATTATAGTCGAAAACTCCTCTAACATGGGAAAGGAAATAGCCACCCAAGTCCAGGAAGCGCAGAGAGTCCCAGGCAGGAGAAACACAAGGAGAAACATGCCGAGACACACAGTAATCAAATCGACAAAAATTAAAGAAAAATTATTGAAAGCAACAAGGGAAAAACGACAAATAACATACAAGGGAACTCCCATAAGGTTAACAGCTGATTTCTCAGCAGAAACTCTACAAGCCAGAAGGGAGTGGCAAGATACATTTAAAGTGATGAAAGGGAACAACCTACAACCAAGATTACTCTACCCCACAAGGATCTCATTCAGATTCGATGGAGAAATCAAAAGCTTTACAGACAAGCAAAAGCTAAGAGAATTCAGCACCACCAAACCAGCTCTACAACAAATGCTAATGGAACTTCTCTAAGTGGGAAACACAAGAGAACAAAAGGACCTACAAAAACAAACCCATAACAATTAAGAAAATGTTAATAGGAACATACTTATCAATAATTACCTTAAAGGTGAATGGATTACATGCTCCAACCAAAAGACACAGGCTCACTGAATGGATGCAAAAACAAGGCCCATATATATGCTGTCTACAAGAGACCCACATCAGACCTAGGGACACATACAGACTGAAAGTGAGGGGATGGAAAAAGATATTCCACGCAAATGGAAATCAAAAGAAAGCGAGAGTAGCAATATTCATGAGATAAAATAGACTTTAAAATGAAGAACGCTACAAGAGACAAGGAAGGACACTAGATAATGATCAAGGGATCAATCCAAGAAGAAGACATAACAATTATAAATATATATGCACCCAACATAGGAGAACCTCAATACGTAAGGCAACTGCTAACAACTATAAAAGAGGAAATCGACAGTAACACAATCATAGTGGGGGACTTTAATACCTCACTTACACCAATGGACAGATCATCCAGACAGAAATAATAAGGAAACACAAGCTTTAATGACACAACAGACCAGATAGATTTAATTGATATTTATAGGACATTCCATCCAAAAACAGCAGATTACACCTTCTTCTCAAGTGCACTTGGAACATTCTCTAGGACTGATCACATCTTGGGTCACAAATCAAGCCTTGGTAAATTTAAGAAATGTGAAATCATATCAAGCATCTTTTCTGACCACAACACTATGAGATTAGAAATCAATTACAGGGGAAAAAACATAAAAAACACAAACACACAGAGGCTAAACAATATTTTACTACGTAACCAAGACATCACTGAAGAAATCAAAGAGGAAATCAAAAAATACCTAGAGACTAATGACAACGAAAACACAACGATCCAAAACCTATACGATGCACCAAAAGCAGTTCTAAGAGGGAAGTTTATAGCAATACAAGCCTACCTCAAGAAACAAGAAAAATCTCAAATAAACAATCTAACCGTACACCTAAAGGAACTAGAGAAAGAACAATAAACAAAACCCAAAGTTAGCAGGAGGAAAGAAATCATAAAGATCAGAGCAGAAATAAATGTAATAAAAACAAAGAAACCAATAGCAAAGATCAATAAAACTAAAAGCTGGTTTTTTTACAAGATAACCAAAACTAATAAACCATTAACCAGAGTCATCAAGAAAAACAGGGAGAGGACTCAAATCAATAAAACTAGAAATGAAAAAGGAGAAGTTACAACAGACACAGCAAAAATACAAAGCATCCTAAGAGACTACTACAAGCAACTCTATGCCAATAAAATGGACAACCTGGAAAAAATGGAAAAATTCTTAGAAAGGTATAACCTTCCAAGACTGAACCAGGAAGAAATAGAAAATATGAACAGGCCAATCACAAGTAATGAAATTGAAACCGTGATTAAATATCTTCCAACAGGGCTTCCCTGGTGGCGCAGTGGTTGGGAGTCCGCCTGCCGATGCAGGGGACACGGGTTCATGCCCCGGGCCAGGAGGATCCCATGTGCCGCGGAGCGGCTGGGCCCGTGAGCCATGGCCACTGAGCCTGCGCGTCCGGAGCCTGTGCTCTGCGGCGGGAGAGGCCACAACAGTGAGAGGCCCGCGTACCGCGAAAAAAAAAAAAAATAGTTAAAATATCTTCCAACAAACAAAAGTGAAGGACCAGAGGGCTTCACGGGTGAATTCTATCAAATATGTAGAGAAGAGTTAAAACCCATCCTTCCCAAACTCTTCCAAAAAATTGCAGAGGAAGGAAAACTCCCAAACTCATTCTACGAGGCCACCATCATCCTGATACCAAAACCAGACAAAGACACTGCAAAAAACAAAAATTACAGAACAATATCACTGATGAATGTAGATGCAAAAATCCTCAACAAAATACTAGCAAACAGAATTCAACAACACATTAAAAGGATCATACACCATGATCAAGCGGGATTTATCCCAGGGATGCAAGGATTCTTCAATATACGCAAATCAACCAATGTGATACACCATATTAACAAACTGAAGAATAAAAACCATATGATCATCTCAATAGATGCAGAAAAAGCTTTTGACAAAATTCAACACCCATTTATGATAAAAACTCTCCAAAAAGTGGGCATAGAGGGAACCTACCTCAACATAATAAAGGCCATATATGACAAACCCACAGCAAACATCATTCTCAATGGTGAAAAACTGAAAGCATTTCCTCTAAGATCAGGAACAAGACAAGGTTGTCCACTCTCACCACTATTATTCAACATAGTTTTGGAAGTCCTAGCCATGGCAATCAAAGAAAGAGAAATAAAAGGAATACAAATTGGAAAAGAAGAAGCAAAACTATCACTGTTTGCAGATGACATGATACTATACATAGAGACTCCTAAAGATGCCACCAGAAAACTACTAGAGCTAATCAATGAATCTGGTAAAGTTGCAGGTTACAAAATTAATGCACAGAAATCTCTTGCATTCCTATACACTAATGATGAAAAATCTAAAACAGAAATTAAGGAAACACTCCTATTTACCATTGCAACAAAAAGAATAAAATACCTAGGAATAAACCTACCTAGGGAGACAAAAGACCTATATGCAGAAAACTATAAGACACTGATGAAAGAAATAAAAGATGACACAAATAGATGGAGAGATATACCATGTTCTTGGATTGGAAGAACCAATACTGTGAAAATGACTATACTACACAAAGCAATCTATAGATTCAATGCAAATTACCAATGGCTTTTTTTTTTTTTTTTGCAGTATGCAGGCATCTCACTGTTGTGGCCTCTCCCGTTGCAGAGCACAGGCTCCGGACGCGCAGGCCCAGAGGCCATGGCTCACGGGCCCAGCCGCTCCGCGGCATGTGGGATCTTCCTGGACTGGGGCACGAACCCATGTCCCTTGCATCAGCAGGCGGACTCTCAACCACTGCGCCACCAGGGAAGCCCCCAATGGCATTTTTTACAAAACTAGAACCAAAAAATCTTAAAATTAGCATGGAGACACAAAAGACCCCGAATAGCCAAAGCAGTCTTGAGGGAAAAAAAAGGAGCTGGACGAATCAGAGTCCCTGACTTCAGACTATACTACAAAGTTACAGTAATCAAGACAATATGGTACTGGCCCAAAAACAGAAATATAGATCAATGGAACAGGACAGAAAGCCCAGAGACAAACCCACGCACATATGGTCACCTTATCTTTGATAAAGGGGGCAAGAATATACAATGGAGAAAAGACAGCCTCTTCAATAAGTGGTGCTGGGAAAACTGGACAGCTACATGTAAAAGAATGAAATTAGAACACTCCCTAACACCATACACAAAAATAAACTCAAAATGGATTAAAGACCTAAATGTAAGGCCATACACTATCAAACTCTTAGAGGAAAGCATAGGCAGAACACTCTACGACATAAATCATAGCAAGATCCTTTTGGACCCACCTCCTAGAGAAATGGAAATAAAAACAAAAATAAACAAATGGGACCTAATGAAACTTAAAAGCTTTTGCACAGCAAAGGAAACCATAAACAAGATGAAAAGACAACCCTCAGGAGGGGAGAAAATATGTGCAAATGAAGCAACTGACAAAGGAATTATCTCCAAAATTTACAAGCAGCTCATGCAGCTCAATATCAAAAAGCAAACAACCCAATCCAAAAATCGGCAGAAGACCTAAATAGACATTTCTCCAAAGAAGATATACAGATTGCCAACAAACACATGAAAGAATGCTCAACATCATTCATCATTAGAGAAATGCAAATCAAAACTACAATGCGGGCTTCCCTGGTGGTGCAGTGGTTGAGAGTCCGCCTGCCGATGCAGGGGACTTGGGTTCATGCCCCGGTCCGGGAGGATCCCACATGCCACAGAGCGGCTGGACCTGTGACCCATGGCCGCTGAGCCTGCGCGTCCGGAGCCTGTGCTCTGCAATGGGAGAGGCCACAACAGTGAGAGGCCCGCATAACGCAAAAAAAAAAAAACTACAATGCGATATCATCTCACACCGGTCAGAACGGCCATCATCAAAAAATCTACAAACAATAAATGCTGGAGAGGGTGTGGAGAAAAGGGAACCCTCTTGCACTGTTGGTGGGAATGTATATTGATATAGCCACTATGGAGAACAGTATGGACGTTCCTTAAAAAACTAAAAATAGAACTACCATACAACCCAGCAATCCCACTACTGGGCATATACCCTAAGAAACCCATAATTCAAAAAAAGTCATGTACCTCAATGTTCACTGCAGCTCTATTTACAATAGCTAGGACATGGAAGCAACCTAAGTGTTCATCTACAGATGAATGGATAAAGAAGATTTGGCACATATATACAATGGAATATTACTCAGCCATAAAAAGGAAATGAAATTGAGTTATTTGTAGTGAGGTGGATGGACCTAGAGTCTGTCATGCAGAGTGAAGTAAGTCAGAAAGAGAAAAACAAATACCGTATGTTAACACATATATATGGAATCTAAAAAAACAAAACAAAAAAATGGTCATGAAGAACCTAGTGCAAGACGGGAATAAAGATGCAGACCTACTAGAGAATGGACTTGAGGACATGGGGAGGGGGAAGGGTAAGCTGGGACAAAGTGAGAGAGCGTATGTGCACATATACACTACCAAACGTAAAATAGATAGCTAGTGGGAAGCAGTCACATAGCACAGGGAGATCAGCTCGGTGCTTTGTGACCAGCTAGAAGGGTGGGATTGGGAGGGTGGGGGGGAGTGAGACGCAAGAGGGAAGAGATATGGGGATATATGTATATGTATAACTGATTCACTTTGTTATAAAGCAGAAACTAACACACCATTGTAAAGCAATTATACTCCAATAAAAACGTTAAAAAAAAAAAAAAAAAGGACACATGCATCCCAATATTCATTGCAGCACTATTTACAATAGCCAGGTCATGGAAGCAACCTAAATGCCCATCGACAGACAAATGGATAAAGAACATGTGGTACATATATACAGTGGAATATTACTCAGCTATAAAAAGGAACGAAATTGGGTCTTTTGTAGAGATGTGGATGGATGTAGAGACTGTCATACAGAGTGAAGTAGGTCAGAAAGAGAAAAACAAATATCGTATATTAATGCATATATGTGGAACCTAGAAAAATGGTACAGATGAACTGGTTTGTAAGGCAGAAATAGAGACACAGATGTAGAGAACAAACGTATGGAGACCAAGTGGAGAAAGTGGCGGGGGTGTGGTGGTGGTGGGATGAACTGGGAGATTAGGATTGACATATATACACTAATATGTATAAAATAGACAACTAATAAGAACCTGCTGTATAAAAAAATAAAATTAAATTTAAAAAATTAAAAAAAATACAAATAACAGAAGTATACATACTAGAAGGAATAAATCACTATACATAAAATATCCTACAGGAATTATCAGGACAAAAGATAAGTTTTGGCAGGGATAAAAACATCTAGGGGGTATTCCCTGGTGGTCCAGTGGTTAGGACCCCATGCTTTCAGTGCTGAGGGCAAGGGGTTAATCCCTGGTTGGGGAAGTAAGATCCCAAAAGCTAACAACAGCAACCCAAAAAAAACATCTAGGGAGGGAGTAGTGTTTAAACCAGGTAGAAGCATAGAACCTAGGATGACAGGACCTGGGTTACAATACCAAACTCACCAATTCACTCATTCAACGTACATTTATTGAACAGTAACTCTGTTCTAAGCCTTGGGATAAAGAACTGAGTAAGTCTTGTCCCTTAAGTAGTTTCATTTATTCAGAGAAACAAACACAAAACACTGTAAGTGTACTTAAACTCTTTAAAGGGAGCTAGAGAACACAGAGTAAAAAGAAAAAAAAACCAAAAGCTTCCTGGTAAAGCTAATTTTTAAGCTGAGTCTAGAAAAATAATCATTCCTAACACTGAATTATTAAATGATCAAACTTTGCCACTAAAATATTTACTCTAAGAGGATATCTATTTATCTTACCTGAAAACTATTTTTGGAACCACCCTATATGAAAAATTAAACCTCTTCCTTTGCTCTACTGAACAGTGGTTAAGTGGGATGGCTCTAGAGCCAGATTTTGCTCAGGTTTGAGTCACATGCCCTTTACTTATGTGAATATTTGAGCTTCAGATTCCTCGGCTGTCAAATGAGGATAACAGTTCCTACCTTATGAACTTGCTATGAGGATTAAATGAGTTAATACATGTAAAGGATTTAGAGCAGTACTTGGCACACAGGAAAAGGTCAATCACTCTTTGCTATTACTATTACATTTACCAGACCTTAATTAAACTCCTATTATGTACCAAATAGTATGCAGCGTGTGATACAAGAAAAATCAAGGTAAACTGATCTCCAATTTTCAGTCTAAATTTTATTAAAAGTCTCTTAACAAAGATTTATTTCCTGTGATATCAACTATTGAAAATAGAAGGCAGCATGGCCAATCTAAAACCAATCTAAAGCTTATCAGGTCCAGTTGTAAGCCAGGGGGATCTAGCCTAGTTTTATTAGATGCAAGCAGGGTCTAATAAACTAGGATGAGGCAAGTGAGGTACCCTAGCACAAAATTTAAGGTGGCACTCACTCTCAGGGTCATGCAAGTGGCTCACCCATGAAGCTACCACCCATTCATTTATTCAACAAGTATCGGATGAATAGGCCCATTCCTTGTCCTCAGGGAGGTAGCAGTGCAGTGAAGATACACTAATAAATAATTGCAATTTAGTTTGAGAGTTGCTATAATAAAGGTACATGCTAGATACAGAGGTATCATAGAAGATGAAGTGGTTAAATTGACTTGGGTAAGCCAGGAAGCAATTCAGAGAAGTGATTTAGCTGGAGCTTAAATAATTTATCATAGTACCCCCAAGAGGCTAAAGGTGGGCAGCAAATAGTATTCTAAGCAAGGGGAATAGTTAGCAAAAGCTCAAAGGCAGAATTTACTGAAGGAACTACAAGGAATATGGTGAGAATAATCTAAAAGGAAGCAGTGGGCTGTAAAACTGAAGTGGTAGCTAGAAAGCAGATAAAGTTCAGGCCCATAAGGTAGGGCTCCTTAAACACCACATTTAGGAATTTATTTCACAAGTAGTAGGGTTTATTTATGAGTGGTAAATCAGACCTGTGACTTAGGATAATTCTGGTTATTTTCTGACTGTTCTGGACTAGAACAGTGACCTCCAAACTTTTTTGATCCTGTACCCCATTACCAAATATTTTGAGCATATCCCTCAATGTGTGTGTATGTATACTACATCTAGACATTACTATAGTCACATATTAAACACATAAGTAGAAAATGTTTAAAGGATGAGATGATAAATATAATGATATAAATATAATAACAGTCAAAAAGTGGAAGCAATCCAAACATCTATCAACTGATGAATGAATTTTTTTTTTTTTTTTTGCGGTACGTGGGCCTCTCACTGTTGTGGCCTCTCCCGTTGTGGAGCACAGGCTCCGGACGCGCAGGCTCAGCGGCCGTGGCTCACGGGCCCAGCCGCTCCATGGCATGTGGGATCTTCCCCGACCGGGGCACGAACCCGTGTCCCCTGCATCGGCAGGTGGACTCTCAACCACTGCGCCACCAGGGAAGCCCCGAATGAATTTTTTAAATGTGCTATATCCATACAATGGAATACTATTCAACAATGAAAAGGAACAATGCTGCTTGATACATGCTACAATATGGATAAACCTCAAAATCATTAAGTGAAAAAGGCCAGACACAAGACCACATATTGATGTGTGTATGATTCTATTTATATGAAATCTCCAGAAAAAGCAAATTTGTAGAAATGGAAAGTAGATCACTGACTACCTGAAGCTGGAGGTAGGAACAAGAATTGACTGCAAATGGGCACAAGGAATTTGGTGGGGGGGAAGGGGGGGGTAATGAAAATATTCTAAAATTGAATTTTGGAGATGGTCATATAACTTTGTAAGTTTACTAAAAGTCACTGATCTGTACACTTACAACAAGTGAATTTTGTGGTATATAAATTACAGACATACCTTGGAGATATTGCAGGTTCAGTTCTAGACCACTGCAATAAAGCAAATATCACAATAAAGGCATACAAATTTTTTGGTTTCCTAGTGCATATAAAAGTTATGTTTATTATATGTAGAACAAATGAACAAACAACAAAACAGAAACAGAGTTACAGACAGAGAGAACAAATAGGTGGTTGCCCTAGGGGAGGGGATGGGGAGGAAAGAAATAAGTGAGGGAGATTAAGAAGTTTAAACTTCCAGTTGCAAAATAAATGAATCACGGGTATGAAATGTACAGTGTGGGGAACATAGTCAATAATTTTGCATGGTGACATATTGGAACTAGACGTGTCATTGTGATCATTTTGAAATGTACAGAAATATCAAATCAATATGTTGTATAACAGGAACTAACATAGTGTTGTAGGTCATCAAAAACAAATAAAACTCATAGGAAAAAAGAATCAGATTTGTGGTTACCAGAGGCAGGAGGGTATAGGGAGGGGGAATTACATGAAGGCACTCAAAAGGTACAAACTTCCAGTTATAAGTACTAGGGATGTAATGTACAACATGATAAATTTAATGAACACTGCTGTGTGTCATAAATGAAAGTTGTTAAGAGAGTAAATCCTAAGCGTTCTCATCACAAGGAAAAATTTTTTTCCTATTTCTTTAATTTTGTATATATATATGAGATGATGGATAAGTTTCACAAAACTTACTGTGATAATCATTTCATGTTATAGATGAGTCAAATCACTATGCTGTATACCTTAAACTTATATAGTGCTGTATGTAAATTATGTCTCAATAAAACTGGAAAAAAGTTATTTTTTCACTATACTGTAGTCTAAATATTTAGAGTGTACAACAGCATTATGTCTAAGAAAACAATGTACATACCTTAATTTAAAAATACTATATTGCTAAAAAATGTTGAACATCACCACCAATGCAACCAAAGAACCAACATGATGATGTTTCCTCCCACCGTGAAAAGAGGAACCAAGGAGAGTTACTTGGAAGGAGAGAGACGGAGAAACCAATCTAGTTTCCAGTCATCAGGTTAGAACCGAGCACTCTCTTCCCTGTAGTAAGAATTGTAAGAAATCAGGAATTGGAGAGCCCCTGATTATCGAGAAGTTCAATGATAAATTGAGAGGATGTACTGGGTGGAAGTTTGGACTATATGTTTGTTTTTTTCTTAATCCTTTACACAGTTGAGGTTGTCAATTTCCAGACATATCCATTCACATTTTCAACATTATAAAAGAATTCAGTGAGGTCCTTACTCTCTGGGTAGGGAGTTTACTAAATCACTATTCTCACATGAAAGCATCTGCTCTGTTAATGATGCACATGGATTTTAGGTTCCTTAGAGGAAAGAACCCTTCCCAGCAAGTGGGGCCTGTGGGTAGCTGGAGGCATCCATCAACCTTATGACTGCCCACTACATGAAAGTGGACCAAGCCATGATCATCTTCCAACATAAAGATTTCAAGTGAAAATGTTAAGTGTTTTTGAAACATTACTCCTGGAAGGAATTTCTTTCCAAAAATCTCTTTATGAAAAGAAATGTTATTAAGGGTTTTTGTTTTGTTTTGTTTTTAAAATAAATATTGCCCAAAATAGCCAAGCTGGACAACCTTGCCCTTCATTAACATTGCAGTATATTTGCATTCGTCCATCCTGACCCCAGAGCAACTGGTTCAGAAAAAAATGGGGTTACTCAACTTTACCTCACTTTGGTACAATTGCAACAAATTCCCCTACAGAAGATTAAAAATTTAGGTTGGGACAATGGCCATCAACATTTAAGTTCCAATAGGTATGCAGTTTTGCCCTGTCCAAAGCAGCCTGACTCTGATAGGATGGCTGAGTGATGTTCCTAAGGGCAGGAGATGGGCCCTGCGTTATTTAAGGATCCTATTACCCCACCAGGGGAAACAGACATGAGACAGAGCAAAAAGCATGTATAGGTGGAGAGAATGATCTGGTGAAGTACAAAGCCAATCTTTGAGTTTCCTGATTTCCCATCATGTCACTGGGCCCTCTGGAACCAATCCAGTAGTGTAAAAAAAAGAATCAGCACCCACTGCAAGACCTGGTTCTAAGATGTTAGGTCCAGAAACATCACTAGTATTTGGTCTGTCTTTGTCAACTTACTCAGGTGACAGAATGAACTTTCATTAACCACTCTCCAGAAAGCGTGAAACTTTATTTTCCTTCTTATTTGAGTAAACGAATTATTCAGGATGATCTATTACCTTGTTAAGGATTCTGGACATCAGTGGATTTCATGTCATTTAAAAAAAATTCTGAAATATTTGTTTTTCAACAGTGTCGTGTATTTTAACATCATACTGTGCATTTAAAAAATGAAAAACAAATCATGTAAAAACAATACTATATTGCTAAAAAATGTTAAATATCACCTGATCCTTCAGTGAGTCATCATCTTTTGCAACAGTAACACCAAAGATCACTGATCACAGAACACCATAACAAATATAATGAAAATGAAAATATCTGCAATATTGTGAGAATTACCAAAATGTGACACAGAGACATGAGGTGAGCAAATGCTGTTGGGAAAAACAGCGCCAACAGACTTGCTCCATGCAGGGCTGCCACAAACCTTCAATCTATAAAAAATGCAGTATCTGTGAAGTACAACAAAGCAAAGTGCAATAAAATGAGGTATGCTTGTATTGTCAATAAATCTACCTAAAAATAAGAAATAAATATAATTAAAAATTTTTAATGCAGATATCTATGCAAAGCAAGTTCCTAATAGACTAGAACACAAAGCTGGCAGTAAAAAGGCTGGTTGGGGGCCTATTTGACAGTTGAAAGACACCAATGACACCTAAATGCAAGACAATGACAGTGAGAATGCAAAGAAAAAGACTTGCTTAAAGTTAAAATGCAGAGCAAGACTATTAAATTATTCACATCACAAAATCATCCTGAGATTCCATGTTTAGCAGGTCCATATTACACTGATAAAATAAATGACAATATTCTTATTAATCTTAAAATTCCAAAGACCAGACCCAATCAACACTATCTCAGTTTTGCTCTGGCAAAAAGAGTTAATTTCAATACAGTACCCCAAGCTCTGGGAAATTCCTTCTTATGGCACTGTCGTCACTTTCCAGACTTAATTTGCAAGCTGCTCAAGCCTCTAAAAGTTCTCCTCTACTTTTTCTTAATCAACATGTCACGAATTGGGTAAAATGCAATTGCTGAAAATGGTGCAGTTTTATGATATGAATAACCAGGTTTTTCTTATATAGTTAATGGACTCAGAAAATAACACATTTTTCATTCAATCACATTTTTCTGTGAAACAGTTCTTAATAAATATTAACTAGTATTAACATATTCAAAAGGATGAGATATAATGTAAAGAAATATAAATATCCAAATATCCCGTTAGGGCTTCCCTGGTGGTGCAGTAGTTGAGAGTCTGCCTGCCGATGCAGGGGACACGGGTTCGTGCCCCGGTCCGGGAAGATCCCACATGCCGCGGAGCGGCTGGGCCCGTGAGCCATGGCCGCTGAGCCTGCGCGTCCGGAGCCTGTGCTCCGCAACGGGAGAGGCCACAACAGTGAGAGGCCCGCGTACCGCAAAAAAAAAAAAAAAAATCCCGTTAATCTTTAATTCATCCTTCGCTGCTCATTCTAACCCTGGTTTTATTGAGCACTGAGTTTTCTAATTTACCTTTAACCACTGCCAGAACTGGACTTTCCTGATGTTTATCGCTTTAAGACTCTCCAGAGATTCAAAGATATCAAAATTCTCAAAGGCTCCCTTTTCTAAAGATTAAATTATCCCAACGGGAGAGGGAGCTCTGACTTCCTTCTACTGTAGTCAGAAAAGGCTCTTAGGATTCACCTTTCCTGTAAATTTAAATGGTTCTCTGTGAGTCGGAGTTAATAGATAAGTTTTCTCTTCCATAGCTAGAAGATAAAAGAAAAACATCTGTGCAAAGTATCTCTAATGTTAATGTTTACTGATTAACATACAATCTGTGCCCTTATAAACATAGGCTTATGTCATGAAGTTTTTACTGTCAATCCTCTGACACAGACTGTTCAATCAGTCAAAGTAACTTGGAGTTAGTAAACTTCCAAATTCTCTCAGAAGCTAACATTTTTTAAATATTATGATCAGGTTAAAACCAAGACAAATTTATATCTCTACTGATATAATATAAAAATGGCCAGTCATTATGAATGACTAAGCTCTTATAATATGCAGAATTGGGCTTCCCTGGTGGCGCAGTTGTTAAGAATCCACCTGCCAAGGCAGGGGACACGGGTTCAATCCCTGGTCCAGGAAGCTCCCACATGCCGCGGAACAACTAAGCCTGTGTGCCACAACTACTGAGCCCGCGCTCTAGAGCCCACGAGCCACAACTACTGAGCCCATGTGCCACAACTACTGAAGCCCTTGCGCCTAGAGCCCATGGCCCCACAACAAGAGAAGCCATGGCAATGAGAAGCCTGCGCACCTCAACAAAGAGTAGCCCCAACTCGCCGCAACTAAAAAGAAAGCTGCACGCAGCAACAAAGACCCAACACAGCCAAAAATAAATTAATTAATTTAAAAAAAAACCACCTTTAAAAAATAATAATATGTAGAACTTCTAATTTACTGAATTGATAAAAAAGAAAAGTTAGTATTCCACATAATGTGAAACATCACCATATGCATCAAAAGGCAAGACCTCCTTGGCAAAATGTAGAAAATAGCCTAGCCTCCATTAAACATTGTAAATAGTTAAGCATAAAAAAATAATGTCCTGCTACATAAAAGAATAAAATTAGCACACTCCCTAACACCATACACAAAAATAAACTCAAAATGGATTAAAGACCTAAATGTAAGGCCAGACACTATCAAACTCTTAGAGGAAAACATAGGCAGAACACGCTATGACATAAATTACAGCAAGATCCTAGAGAAAAGGAAGTAAAAACAAAAGTAAACAAATGGGACCTAATGAAACCTGTAAGCTTCTGCACAGCAAAGGAAACCATAAACAAGACAAAAAGACAACCCTCAGAACGGGAGAAAATATTTGCAAACAAAGCAACTGACAAAGGATTCATCTCCAAAATATACAAGCAGCTCATGCTCAATATCAAAAAGCAAACAACCCAATCCAAAAATGGGCAGAAGACCTAAATAGACATTTCTCCAAATAAGATATACAGATTGCCAACAAACACATGAAAGGATGCTCAACATCACTAATCATCAGAGAAATGCAAATCAAAACTACAATGAGGTATCACCTCACACCGGTCAGAATGGCCATCATCAAAAAATCTACAAACAATAAATGCTGGAGAGGGTGTGGAGAAAAGGGAACCCTCTTGCACTGTTGGTGGGAATGTAAATTGATACAGCCACTTTGGAGAAAGTATGGAGGTTCCTTAAAAAACTAAAAATAGAACTACCATATGACCCAGGAATCCTACTACTGGGCATATACCCTGAGAATACCATAATTCAAAGAGAGTCATGTACCACAGTGTTCACTGCAGTACTGTTTACAATAGCCAGGACATGGAAGCAACCAAGAGTCCATCGACAGATGAATGGATACAGAAGATGTGGCACATATATACAATGGAATATTACTCAGCCATAAAAAGAAACAAAATTGAGTTATTTGTAGTGAGGTGGATGGACCTAGAGTCTGTCATACAGAGTAAGGTAAGTCAGAAAGAGAAAAACAAATACCGTATGCTAACACATATATATGGAATCTAAAAGAAAAAAAATGGTTCTGAAGAACCTAGGGGGAGGACAGGAATAAAGATGCAGATGTAGATAATGGACTTGAGGACATGGGGAGAGGGAATGGTAAGCTGGGATGAAGTGAAAGTGACATGGACATGTATACACTACCAAATGTAAAACAGATAGCTAGTGGGAAGCAGCCGCATAGCACAGGGAGATAAGCTTGGTGCTTTGTGTCCACCTAGAGGGCTGGGATAGGGAAGGTAGGAGGGAGACGCAAGAGGGAGGAGAAATGCAGATATATGTATATGTATAGCTGATTCACTTTGTTATACAGAAGAAACTAACACACCATTGTAAAGCAATTATACTGCAATAAAGATGCTAAAGAAAGTTATTATGAAAAAAAAAAAAATGTCCTGGGGGCTTTCCTGGTGGCGCAGTGGTTGGGAGTCTGCCTGCCAATTCAGGGGACAAGGGTTCAAGCCCTGGTCTGGGAAGATCCCACATGCCGTGGAGCAACTAAGCCCGTGTGCCACAACTACTGAGCCTGTGCTCTAGAGCCCGCAAGCCACAACTACTGAGCCCATGTGCCACAACTACTGATGCCTGCATGCCTAGAGCCTGCACTCCGCAACAAGAGAAGCCACCACAATGAGAAGCCCGTGCACCGCAACAAAGAGTAGCCCCTGCTCACCCCAACTAGAGAAAGCCCGCGTGCAGCAACAAAGACCCAACACAGCCAAAAATAAATAAATTTATTTAAAACAAAAATAATGTCCTATTCAATACTGTACTAGACATGCTAGCTAGAGAATTAAGCAAGAAAAAGAAACAGAAGGAATCCAAATTATAAAGAAGTAAAACTATCTCTATTCTCAGATATCTTGATTCTACATGTAGAAAACCCCAAAGAATACACACACACACACACACACACGCATTAGAGCTAATAAATGAAATTAGCAAAATTTTCAGGGTACAATATCAACATACAAAATCAGTTGAGTTTCTGTATAAGGTTGACCCTTGAACAACACAGAGGTTAAGGGCACTACCCTCCATGCCATCGAAAATCCATGTAAAACTTTATAATCTGCCTTACATATCCGTTCCTCCCAGTCCGAGGTTCCACATCTATGGATTCAACCAATCTTGGGTCTCATAGTATTATATGCATTTATTGAAAACAATCCATGTATAAATAGACCCTTGCAGTTCAAACCCATGTTCTTGTTTTTGTTTTTAATTGAAGTATAGTTAACTTACGCTTCAGGTATACATCAAAGTGATTCAGTCAAACCCATGTTGTTCAAGGGTCAACTATACTAGCAGTAAAATATCCAAAAAGGCAATTAAGAAAACAATGCCATTTATAATAGCATCCAAAAGAATAAAATACCTAGAAATAAGTTTAACTAAGACTTCTGTACTGAAAAAAACTACAAAGCACTGTTGAGAGAAATTAAAGACCTAAATAAATGGAAAGACATTCCATGCTCATGAACTGAAGAACTTAATATTGTTAAAATGGCAATACTGGGACTTCCTTGGTGGCACAGTGGATAAGACTCTAAGCTCCCAACGCACAGGGCCCAGGTTCTATCCCTGGTCAGGGAACTAGATCCCACGTTCATGCCACAACTAAGAGTTCACATGCCACAACTAAGGAGCCCACATGCTGCAACTAAGGAGCCCACCTGTCACAACTAAGGAGCCCGCCTGTCGCAACTAAGACCTGGTGCAACCAAATAATTTTTTTTAAAATGGCAATACTACCCAAAGCAATCTACAAATTCAATGCAATCCCTCCCAAAATTCCAACAGCCTGTTTTTCAGAAATAGAAAAGACAATCTTGAAATTCATATGGAATCTCAAGGGGTCCCAAACAGCCAAAACTATCTGGAAAAAGAAGAACAAAGTTAGGGGCTTCCCTTGTGGCACAGTGGTTGAGAGTCCGCCTGCCAATGCAGGGGACATGGGTTTGTGCCCTGTTCCGGGAGGATCCCACGTGCCGCGGAGCAGCTGGGCCCGTGAGCCATGGCTGCTGAGCCTGCATGTCCGGAGCCTGTGCTCCGCAACAGGAGAGGCCACAGCAGTGAGAGGCCCGCGTACAGCAAAAAATAAAATAAAAAAGAACAAAGTTAGAAGACTCACACTTCCTCATTTCAAAACTTAACTACAAAGCTACAGTAATCAAACAGTATGGTACTGACATAAGGATAGACATATAGATCAGTGGAAAAGAATTGAGAGTCCAGAAGTAAATCCATATATCTATGGCCAATTGATTTTCAACAAGGATGCCAAGACCATTCAATGAGGGAAAGAACAGTCTCTTCAACAAACGGTGCTTGGTCAACTGGATAACCATATGCAAGAGAATGATGCTGAGCCCTTACCTCACGCCATATAAAAAAAATTAACTCAACCTTACACCCTATACAAACATTAACTTGAAATGGATCAAAGACTTAAATATAAGACCTAAAACTATAAAACTCTTAGAGGAAAACATTGGCGCAAAGCTTCATGACATTGGACTTGGGAATGAGTCCTTGTATATGACACCAAAATCAAAGGCAACAAAAGTAAAAATAGATAAATTAGACTACATCAAAATTAAAAACTTCTCATCAAAGGGCACAATCGACAGAGTCAAAAGGCAACCTATAGGAAAAATTGTCTACAAAACTTATATCTGATAAGCAGTTAATACCCAGAGCTCCAACAATGCAACAACAAAGAAAACCAAACAACGTGATTAGAAAACAGGCAAAGGACTTGAATAGATATTCTCCACAGAAACTATATTTATATTTGTATAATGGCCCACGAGCACAGGAAAAGATGCTCAGATGGCTCAACATCACTAATCATTAGAAAAATACGAATCAAAAGCACAATGAGATACCACCTAGCACCCGTTAGAAAGGCTATTATTTTTTTTTTTTTCCCCAAGCTTTAATTCCAACTGGAGCTGGCTGCTCAGGGGAGAGAAGATGACACAGAAGGATCAATGCAGACTTCCAGGAGTGATGGGGCCAAGGAGGCAAGCAACATTTACTGAATGTCTAGACTATGCCAGGCCATCCTAACATTTAATACTGAATGATAGAAGGACAATTGTACCCTTCTAACAGATGAGGTTAACAAATGTGCTCCAGGTCACATGGGTATGAAGAGGTGGGCTCCCCACCAGCACTCACTCCAGTATATCTGATCAAAAGTCCATGCTTTTTGCATAGAAAGGCTATTACTGAAAAACAAACAGAAAATAACAAGTGTTGGTGAGGATATGGAGAAACTGGAACTCTTGTGCATTGTTGGTGAGAATGTAAAATGGTGCAGCCACTATAGAAATGGTATGGCAGTTCCTCAAAATTTAAACATAATTACCACAATTCCACTTTTGGGTATACACCCAAAAGAACTGAAAGCAGGGGCTCAAAGAGGTATTTGTACACCAGTATTCATAGCAGCATTATTCACAGTAGCCAAAAGGCGGAAGCAACCCAAGTGTCCATCAAAGGATAAATGGATAAACAAAATGTGGTATATACAATGGAATATTATCCAGCTTTAAAAATGAAGGAAATTCTGATACATGCTACAGCATGTATGATCCTTGAGGACATCATGCTAAGTGAAATAAGCCAGTCACAAAAAGATAAATAGTGTATGATTCCACTTACATGAAGTACCTAGAGTGGTCAAATTCATACACAGAAAGTAGAATGTTAGTTGCCAGGGGCTAGAGGGAGGGAGGGAATAGGGAGTTGTTTATTGGGTAGAACTTCAGTTTTGCAAGGTTTAGAGTTCTGGAGATTGGTTGCACAACAATGTGAACATACTTAATACTACTGAACTGTACACTTAAAAATGATTAACATGGGGACTTCCCTGGTGGCGCAGTAGTTAAGAATCCACCTGCCAATGAAGGAGACACGGGTTCGAGCCCTGATCCGGGAAGATCCCACATGCCGCGGAGCAACTAAGCCCGTGGGCCACAACTACTGAGGCTGTGTGCCACAACTACGTAAGCCCACGCACCTACAGCCCGTGCTCCACAACAAGAGAAGCCACTGCAATGAGAAGACCGCACACTGCAATGAAGAGTCGCCCCTACTCACTGCAACTAGAGAAAGCCCACGTGCAGCAACAAAGAACTAATGCAACCAAAAGTAAATATAAAATAAAAAATAAATTTATAAAAAGAAATTATTAATATGGGGACTTCCCTAGCAATCCAGTGGTTAAGACTCCATGCTTCCAATTCAGGGGGCACAGACTTGAGCCCTGGTCAGGCAACGAAGATCCCACAGTCGTGCAGTGCAGCCAAAAAAAAAGATTAATATGGTCAAATTTTTTTGAAATTATTTATTTATTTGGCTACATCAGGTGTTTAGTTGCGGCATATGGGATCTTTCTTTTGCGGCACATGGGTTCTAGAGCACGCGGGCTTAGTTGCCCCATGGCATGCGGGATCTTAGTTCCCCACCCAGGGCTCGAACCCACGTCCCCTGCATTGGAAGGCGGATTCTTAACTACTGGACCACCAGGGAAGTCCCCAATATGGTCAATTTTATGCTAGGTCAATCAATTCCTTGCCACAGATTTTAAATACTTTTGTTAAACATTTCATATATAAAAGGTACCATACCTTTTAATAATGGGGCACACACAAGAAGAAAGTCACACAACTTCTGTTTTGCCAAAAACCTGAATGAGCATGAACTGAACGCCATTTGTTAGAAATAAGAATCTCACCAAAAGATAATGGTAAGCAGGAGAACCACCGACCCCAAAGAAATATGTCTGCCTTCCACAATTATTCAAAATTCTTTTTGCGTTTTAAAAGAATATTTACACAGCCATTCATATTTACAAGAGAACCTCATCATTTACCTCCTTCCATGAATTGAATAAAGTACCACAGACTAAACACCACCATATTTGCAATTTCTATATGGTGTTTTAGGAGTTTCCATTGTCTTTTGTTTTAGCTTCAGTCAGAAAGCAGTATCTCACTTACTTAAGGGATTTTTATCCCCTCAGGCATTGGCCTTGTGGAAAGGAGGCAAGGCAAAGTATTCAATAAACCTGAAGATGTTATCAGCAATTCACCTATTCAGACTACTTAAACGCAAAAGTGGGCTACAAAAATGCTTAAAACAAAAAAGGCAGCAAGTTAGTTGCTTAAAGACTTTATATATGTTCGTACATATATGCACATATTTTGTTGTTGTATAAGATACACTATTTTATAATATCTGTAATCATTATTCCCAATCTAATTCTCCTGGAAACCATCTCATCTTGTTTTTAAATGCCAAGAAAAACAAAAACAGCTTTCCCAATTATTGTACCTTTTGAACTAAAATATATCATTTCACAAATTCAGTCAATTCTTATTATTCACAGTTGAGAGAAAAACGATTACCTCTATTGTCACAATAGCTGGTTCAGTCACTTTCCATTGTAAAGTATCTATCTACCTGTGAGTAGTGGGGAAATAGTAATGAACCAACTCAACTGAATTAGGCTCATTATAACATAAATCAACTAGAAATGGGAAAGCATCTAGATAGCAAGAAAATGTTCTGGGTCTAAGAGATAACGAGACGCTTGCTCCCTAGAACTTATTTCCCAGCTATAGTGAATGGATCAACACCCTCATGTAACGCTTAGAAGATTATCTAAAAACATCCCGTTACATCCAGAAATTGAGTATTAGCTATATTCAAAATTGCCACAGATCTATATAATTTTATATAATTATATAAATGCCACAATTTATATAATTGGTAAGTGTGATCAATAAGACAACCAAATATTCTATAACTTTCCAAGTTTTACTGTCACACTGAAAAAATATTTTCCTATTTAGCGGAAGTTTAGCAGGTAAAAAAAATCCTGAAAAAGATTACATAGTTTTTCTTAAAAGAAGCAGAGAGACAAACTTGATGAACTAATTTCTCAAATCTAAATACTGTATTGGAAATCACTTTCCCAAATAATTCTCAAATTATTAAAATAAACAAGGAAAAAAAAACCCAAGTAAACTTTGAACAAAAATAACTAGCATTTTCTAAAAAACAACAAACCCGAACTACAAATCTTATTTTGCATCTTGTGTATAAATTTTTGTCTCTACTTTTGATTATAGCAGTATGCTGCTTTGTTGATACGCAAGAAAATTCAAAATCTATTTCACTTCTTCCTGTTTGGGCATCTTATTTTCAATATCATATTCTAGTAGACAAGAGCACAAAAAATTCTTATTGGACTCATACACCATAATTTCCTGCAAATATACCAGTTTTTCATTTATTATACCCATGTTTATATTCTTTATCTTAAAAGTAATACAAATTGTGGCAGATTATATCATCCAAAAATGGCTACAATGGCAGATTCCATCCCATATGCTCTTATAAATTGATGTTGATACTCTTCCCTTCAAGTGGTGGGGTCTATGTCCAGCCCCTCCTCTGAACCTGGGTGGACCTTTCTGACTACCTCAACCAACAAAAAAAGAGCAGAGTAACACTAGGTGACTTCCAAAACTAAGTCAAATATGCCATGTAACTTCGCCTCGCTCTTTTGGGATGCTCTCGCTTGGAACCCACCATGCTGTGAGGAAGCCAAGCAGCCAAAAAGAGAGGTCATCTGCAAGTGTTCTGGCCTACAGAGAGCACTAACCACCAGACACATGAGTGAGCAAGTCTTCAAATGATTCAAGGGTGGGAGGGAGACACAAGAGAGAGGGGATATGGTGATATAAGTATACGTATAGCTGATTCACTTTGTTATATAGCAGAAACTAATACAACAATGTAAAGCAATTATACTCCAATTAAGATGTTAAAAGAAAAATGATTCTAGCTCCCAGCCATTGAGCCACCACCCTCCCTCCAGCAACCCCACCTCACACCACGTCTTAACAGAGATAAGCTGTCCCCACCAAGCGAGCCTTGCCCAAATTGTGGATTCATGAGCAAAATAAATGACTGATGTGTTTCAAACCACTAAGTTCCAGTGTTTTGTTATGCAACAACAGGTAACTAACGCAAGTTCATAAATACAATTTGGAAAAACATACAAAAAGAAAAATATTTTAATTACCCTAAGTTTCACCACTGATAACATTTTGACACATATTTTACAATCAAGAAAATGTTTTGCCCACCCACCTAGAATTCCAAATGCTTTGTTTTTAACAGGATAAAGGGTTAAATTCTTAAAGGCAGTCAACTGTTTGCATCTAACAAGAAATAGGAAGGAATCGTATTAGCACTCATTCTACTTTTCTTATCCTTCTTATCTCTTTCACTTACCTGTCCTCAGTGAGGTGTCTGAGGATGGCTGGCCCACCAATATTCCAATCTATGGATGTGGATCAAAATCTTGGGTTGCAACAGCAGCTGCACTGGCCTTCTTCCCTGGAAGTTGTTTAAGCCCCAAATCTGAAATTTTCAAGGAAAGAAAACGCTAAATATAGACATCTTTTTAAAATCACTTATAATTCCATCTCTACAACTGAATGGGAGCTGTTAGAGTAGGTTAAAATTACATGGAAGTGAATGCACAGGTTTCGCTAAAATGGATTTGGGTAACATGGATTCAGTCCAACTCTACTTCTTAACAGCTATATGATCTTAGTGAAGGCACAAATTGTGCCTTAATCTCAGCATGTGATGAAGACTGAGGGGACAGGATCAAAATTTGGGGCTGAGAGTCAGAAGATCTGGGTTCTAAACTCAGTGGTCATTCTGCCTTGCTGTAAGAACTTGGATACTTCTCTAGATTCAGATACATCATCTCTAAAAGGAGAGGACTGCATTAGATAATAGTTCCTGAAATCTAATTCTTGAACAGGTACCAGCCATGACCAAAAAGATGGGTTTAAAGTTACCAAACTGTGCTTACTATGAGATTGCCTTTCCTACTTTTTTGGTGTTAAAATGGCTTCTTTTATGAGATGATGTGATAGACAGTAGTAGTTGTGTTTTAAATACCCTAAATAGGCAAAATCAAAAGCTGAAGCCCTATGTAAACAATCAAAAATTGTATTTTAGAAATTTAGTGTCTAATATTTACATGAGCTCTAAAATTCCTTTTACTTCTAACATTCTACATATTCATTCACTACTCAACTTTTATTAGGTAACTAATATGTGACAAGTACTCTACTAGTTGCTGGGGGGGCCCCAGAAATACTTAAGACTAGTCCCTGCTCTAAAAAAATCTCCCAATCTAACAGGAAAACAGACACATAAACCTCAAATACAATTTAATGGGTTAAGTCTTCAAAGAGAGGTCTTGTACCTACGACAAACATACAGGAGGTAGAACAGTAAAATGAATGAGTTTTTAAATTAAGTAGGATTTTGGACTGAGTTTTGTAGCTGTATGAGGAAACTACCTCTTTGAACCTCAATTTGCAAATTTCCACATTTGCAAAACAGGAATGATTACAGATACCACTGAGTTGTGGTAAATATGACAAGATGCTAAAAATAAAGGGCCAATCCACCCACAAATTTGGCTTATATACCTTCCTGAAGACAAAATAAAAATGTATCATGTATTAATGAGCTGGCACAAAAGGGGTTATTTACAACACTGATTTACTCTCAGTGGTACCTTTCTCTACTAGCCTCTGAACAACTGAAGGACACACCCAAGTTTGCTCCATTTTACATTCCTAGCACCTAGTACAATGCCTTATAAAGAACAGGTATCAATAAAGTTTATTAGGAAAAAATGACTTATTGAATGAATGGCTTCTCTCTCTTTTTTTATACAGGAATTAAAGTTATAGTAGCTGAAAGTAAAAATTCTTAAGATTTTTATTCAAAACTAATTTTAAGTGTATATGTTAAGCACCCAAACCTGTCGTATTAGAACCTGGATATGCATGCCTGTTTTAAAAAGCAAAATAAATTCATCATAGACAATGCAATAGTGGTGTTCCCAAATAAAAAGACTAGCAGCAACTAACATTTATTGAATACTTACTGTGTGCCAAAACTCTTCAAAGCATTTTCCGTGGATTAATTATCTCACTTAATCCTAACAACAATACTTATGAAATGGACTATTAATGATTTTATAACCAGAAAAACTGAGGCACAGAGAAGTCAAGTTACTTCCAACATCACAAAACTACTAAGCAGTAGGGTTGGGATTAAAGAAAAAAAATCAGGCTGCATGACTCCAGACTCCTCTTTTTATTTTTCTTTAACTAAATAACTTTAAGAAAAAACAAAACAGATTTTACCAGAACTAGAAACATATGCTCCTAATGAGTCTTAAAAAAAAAACTAAACAAAGAGTCCTTTAATATGTGCGCTAAACACAAATATATAATATAGTTCCTGCCCTCAAAGGCTCAATTACACACCAACGTGGTGATGTAATATTAACAAGTCACACCCTAATTTTATTCTTAAATTTAATTATTTCAGTATTAGACTTATCTGTATTTTCTTTCTCATTTACTTTACATTTACATTACTTTTTCATTTATTTCATATTTCAATTACATTTCCAGGTATTACTATCTTGAGTTTTCAGAATATATAGGAAAGGCTTGTATGGTTCTAAAGGAAAACTGGGTTAAAAACTGGAAAACGTTAGAAACTTATTTTGTATGGACACCTACTTTGAGATATTTACATTTTTATTTTTTATTTATCTTATTTATTTTGGCTGAGCCGGATCTTAGTTTCGGCATGCAGGCGTCTTAGTTGCAGCATGCATGCAGGATCTAGTTCCCCAACCAGGGATCGAACCCCGGCCTGCTGCACTGGGGGTGAGGAGTCTTACCCACTGGACCACCAGGGAAGTCCCCAGATAACTACATTTTTTAAAACCCACAGAATAAGAACAGATGAATTTCATTTCCAGTAGATGCTCTAACAAAACAATTTCAGATGTAATTTGCAAATATATTTTTAGCCTATAATGTGTTTTACTTAATTTCTTCCTTGGCCTGATTCTAGAACAGACTATAATGCTTTTAATGTTTTACTTTCAGTTTTAACAGTTATGTTAAAAGAGAACGAAATACTGAAATAACAATAGGTGCAACAAACGCTTTTCAAATATGCCAGAAATCGCACTGGGTTTGTAACTAGCGAAAAAACTTGACATGTGGTTCATTTAATCATAATGAACCAATAAAATTAAAGGAACAATGAGATTTTGTCCATGATTACATTTCACATCTTTCTGCCTACATAACAGTACAATAACTAAGTCTCCTTACAATATTATAACTATTGGGTTGGCCAAAAAGTTCGTTCGGGTTTTTCCTTACGGAAAACCCAAACTAACTTTTTGGCCAACCCAATATTTTAAAAGGAAACCAACATGTTCCAATGACACTAAAACAAAGAGCCATAATAAATTATGGATGTTAGTAGTAATTCCCCAATATCTTCAGATTGGAACAAACTAGGTGTTATATTAAAGAGGATACATGAAAATATGTTACTTTTAAAATAGTACCAGAAACGGGAAAAAAAAATCTAAACTTCTAAAAACACAACTGGAAACACTAGCACTGTGAATTCATAAAACTAAATAAAAGGTTGCTGGTTCAAAGATTTGGCTTGCCAAATTTTTCTCTATGGATAAATGCTTGATACCCACTGGACATTTTATACCACATCCAAGATTAAGAGTCTTCTGTTAATTCTGTGAAGATAAATGAATTCCCAGGTTGCTTATGCTCCAAGTAGCTGTCACCAGAGGAACAGATCAGAGAAGGGCAACTTAATCACATTTAAGCTTATTCAGATCTGTAAAACAAAGGAATTTTTTTTTTTTTTGGCGGTATGCGAGCCTCTCACTGTTGTGGCCTCTCCCGTTGCGGAGCACAGGCTCCGGACGCGCAGGCTCAGCGGCCATGGCTCACGGGCGAAGCTGCTCCACGGCATGTGGGATCTTCCCGGACAGGGGCACGGACCCGTGTCCCCTGCATCGGCAGGCAGACTCTCAACCACTGCACCACCAGGGAAGCCCAAACAAAGAAATTTGACATACTCTCCACACAGAATATGCCTATGGGAAAAATTATACTATTTAAAGAAAAAAAGCCAAACACTTATTTTTACTTTTTTTTTTTTTTACTACAATCACTATGCCAATTAGACTAAGTATAAAGAGGAGAGAAAATCTTCCCAATTACAAACTAAGTCCTCCTAGTCAATACCTAACTCTTAACAAATTTTGTTTCTCTGACTAGATATTTACTTTTATCATACCTGAAAATCCTCATCTCTTTCACCGCCTAGTATCTTTTCAAAGGTTTTAGACCCACCCACTATCCAACCTCAGTTGATTACCTCCTTAATACCCCTTCTTTGTATATGAACATTAACAGCTCTTATCATTTCACTTCACCAAGGCCAAGTTCTGAGTGATGTGCTGCTCAGAATTCCAAGTCTGTGCTGCATGGCCCCAAATCACTCCTCTCAAAATGGTAGCAGGCTATTCTTCTTTTCTCTTATTTATACACTAATTCCTTGCTACACAAAGTGTGGTTCACAGATTGGTAACAGAAGCAGCACCCAGAAGCTTGTCAGAATTGCAGAATCTCAGGCCCTACCTTAGACCTATTGGCTAAGAATCTGCAATTTAACAAGATCCTCAGGTGATTCATACACATAGAAAAACTTGAGAGGCACTGTCCTTGTTCACTCATTCAGGGTCTCTTTCTCCTGCTTTACAGTTCCTCACTTCCTATCTGGCATATAAGGGGACCAGATCCTTTTTCTTTTGAGCATACTGAAACCCACCAAAATGAAATAAGGAATCTTTAAATAAGACTACATAGTTTCTTCCTAACCTTTTCATAAAAGATTGTAAACTCCATGAAGCCAGGGACTTCATTGTATCCTCAAAACCAAAACAGTGCCAGGCAAATATTTGTAAAGGGAACAAAATAGATAGCAGATGATCCCTAAAGTCCTCCAACTCTTAACTCTTTGGCTCTTCCATTTGCTATGTAAGCAAAATTCTACCTAAGGTAAGGGAAGCTAAAATATGAGATCACCTAAACTTAAAAAAGGAAAAATATAACACTTTAAAGGATTTGATCGAGGTCACAAGGCAGGTTCATGATTAAGTTCATAAGACTCAACAACATTTTAATCAAATCATTACATCATTATTAATATTACTGTATTTCATTATTATATTCTAGGTCAAATGACTCTAATACTTCCTCTACGTATATCAATACATCCTCCACTATCACCTAGGTAGCTAGCAAGTTCAACTGTCCAGAAGAGTTATGCACTCAGAGTTTAAGGAAGCCTAAAATTTACACACTGCTGGACAGAATCTGTACATAAAAATTAAAGATTACATGGTATGATTAATTTTTTTAAAACCAGAAGAAATAAGTTCTTTCGATCCTTATCTAGCTCTTGTTGAAACAGAGAAAAGAAACAAAAGGAAAAGAAATGAATAAAGGTATGGAAAAGACAAAAAAAATCAGGAACCAAATATAGCAACAAGATATAGAAAAGAAGAGATCAGGATTAAAAGTAATCAAAGGTCTCAAGGAATGAGATATAGGCAAAAGTGGCTGCAAAGACAAAGAGCAGAATACCAACCGAGGCAGCATCCTCGTCAACAACCTCTAATGATGACACATAATGCAAGAAATTTTTAGAGCAAGTAGACTGTAGAATATCTCATGAGGTTAGTGTATCATTTCTCCCATCTACTATATCCTACATATCTAAATTAACAAGAAAATACATCCCAAACCCTTAGAGATCAATAAAAAGCAAATTAGGTTCAATATGTACTATGTTTTCTATGGCAAGTTAAGTATTGGTTTGGAAAAGTATTTTTATTATCTATAATAAATTATAGATGTAAAACAAAACCAGTAAAATGTATGGCCATTCCTCAAAAAATTAAACGTAGAATTACCATATGATCCAGCAATTCCATATGGTATATACCTAAAAAAATTGAAAGAAGGACTCAAACAGGTATTTGTACACCAATGTTCACAGTAGCATTAGTCACAAGAGCCAAAAGATGGAAACAATCCATGTGTCCAGTGATAGGTTAATGAATAAACAAAATGTACATACAATGGAATATTATTCCAAATAGACATACAATGGAATGTTATTCAGCCTTAAAAAGCAATGTTCTAAACGTATGGACACCAAGGTGGGAAAGTGGGGGGGGAGGGCGGGTTGGTGGTGGTGGGATGAATTGGGAGAGTGGGATTGAAATATATACACTAACATGTATAAAATAGATAATAAGAACCTGCTTTATAAAAAAATAAAATTTAAAAAAAAAGCAATGTTCTGATAAATGCTGCAACATGGATTAACCTTGAAGAAATTACACTAAGTGAAATAAAGCCAGATACAAAAGGACAAATATTGTATAATTCCATGTATATGAGATATTCAGAGTAGTCAAATTTGTAGAGACAGAGAGAAGAATGGAGATTGCCATGGGCTGAGGGAAGAGGATAATGGGGAGTTAATGTTTAACAGGTACAGAGTTTGAGTTTGGAAAGATAAAGTTCTAGAGATAGATGGTGGTGATGGTTGCACAACAATGTGAATGTACTGAATGCCACTGCACTGTACACTTAAAAATGGTTAAAACAGGGCTTCCCTGCTGGCACAGTGGTTGCAGGGGACACGGGTTCGTGCCCTGGTCCGGGAATATCCCACATGCCGTGGAGCGGCTGGGCCCGTGAGCCATGGCCGCTGAGCCTGCGCATCCGGAGCCTTGCTCCGCAATGGGAGAGGCCACAACAGTGAGAGGCCCACGTACCTCAAAAAAACAAAAAAACAAAAACATAATGTTGATTAGCCAAAGCAAGCAAGAATATACATACACCATGGTTCTATTTTTAGAGTTAAAAAATAAATAAAACTAAACAATATATTTTTGAAATACATGCAAATGTGGTAAACTTTTAAAAAAAGGAAGGGAATGATAAGTAAACATTCCAAAACAAAATCCTGAATAGTTTCATCCCTGGTGGAAAGACAAGTAGATGGAAAACAAGGAGAAATATCCCAACAACATTGGTAATGTTCTTTTTCTTGAGTTGGGTGGTGGGTTTACAGGTATTGGTTTCATTATATGCCTCATTACTTACATACACAGTACCATATTCTAATCTATATATCAAATAGTTCATAATGGGAAGGGAAAACAGAAAACGAAGGGAGAGGGAAGAAAAGGAAAGGGAAGGACAGACATCAATAATGAAAGTCAACATGGAACTCCTATCTCTCCCTGCAAAGGGGACATAAACTTCCATTAAATATAGGCTCCATCCTGAAACCCCACTAAAACAAAAAAAGTTTTTTGTTTTGAAAGCATAAATCTGAAATGAAACGCAAGTAGGTAACTTACCTATCCTCAGTTTTTAAAAATTACGATAATGCCTAGGGCTTCCCAGGTGGTGCAGTGGTTAAGAATCCGCCTGCCAGTGCAGGGGACATGGGTTTGAGCCCTGGTCCGGGAAGATCCCACATGCCTTGGAGCAACTAAGCCCGTGCGCCACAACTACTGAGGCTGTGCTCTAGAGTCCATAAGCCACAACTACTGAAGACTGCGGGCCTAGAGCCTGTGCTCCGCAACAAGAGAAGCCACTGCAATGAGAAGCCTGTGCACCACAACGAAGAGTAGCCCCTGCTTGCCACAACTAGAGAAAGCCCGCGCGGCAACAAAGACCTGATGCAGCCAAAAATAAATAAATAAAATAAATAAAAATTTTTTAAAAGATAATGCCTAATGTAATATAAGAGGGGAAAAAAGTAATTTTTAATAAAATATTTTAATATGTAAATGTACCAGTATAACCATCCTAAAATTCATATTAATAAGAAAATAGACACTTGCTCCCACACACAGAAATGCCATGAACAGGGACTTCCCTGGTGGTCCAGTGGGTAACATTCCGTGTTCCCAGTGCAAGGGGGCTGGGTTTGATCCCTGGTTGGGGAACTAGATCCCACATGCATGCTGCAGCTAAGAGTTCACATGCCGCAACTAAGAGTCTGCATGCTGCAACTAAGAAGTCCGCATGCCACAATGAAGATCCCTCATGCTGCAACTAAGACGCAGCACAGCCAAAATAAATAAATAAATACAAAAAAGAAAAAAAGAAAAGAAATGCCATGAACATGACAGCTACAAATGAAGACTGACACAAATGAGCTGTGTTGGGAAATCAAATACCACAAGGGGCAATGCCATTGGTAATATGATTTTCCAAAACAGTTAACAACTCGTTTTAGTTCTGAACAAAACAAAGTACAATTTGCTCTCCATTTACCCAGTAATTACATTCCTGGAAAATTCAGTGTCTATTAAAGCCATGCAAAAACCCACTTTGTGTTTAAATGTAAAACAGAACTAGGATCAGATAAGTACAAACAGGTTTTTCACCCTTAAGAAGGTCTGGGGAAATGTTCAAAATTCATGCAGAACTGTCTCATACCTTGTGAGATGTATGGCATTCCTGAGTCCTGCTCACTAAATGCCAATGCTGCACCTACCCCACCTTAATCACTGTGGCAACCAAAGGTGCACACTCAAAGATCCAAGCACATCATAGGGGAAGTACTTACTCCATTGAGAACCGGTGACTTTGAGAAAGGCTAGGTCCCAATTTGGATTCTAGACGCCCCTTATTTTACATGACATCACGAAGCTGAATGTAAATGATAAAGTCTAACCAATTTCTAACTTTGGCAAAGGAGGAATCCTCATAAGGTGAAGAATTTATTGTTAGGGAAAATATAAAGGCAGGCAAAAACCTAAGGATATTCGCCTTAAATACAATTGATACATCAAACCAAAAGCTGGCAGTCTTTTCACCCAAATGATGGCAATCTTTAAGGACAGTATTGCTATCTGGCTAAAATACAACAAATGTCACAACTGAAAAACACTGTAAGAAAGGGTATGTTATAGATCACAAAGCATTTTTAATTTTAATATTTATAGCAATTCTATGGGACAGATATCATTATTCTTTTCAAATTACTTATAAGGAAAACAATCTAAAAAGGTCAGGGCTTCCCTGGTGGCGCAGTGGTTGAGGGTCCGCCTGCCGATGCAGGGGACATGGGTTCGTGCCCCAGTCCAGGAGGATCCCACATGCTGTGGAGCGGCTGGGCCCGTGAGCCATGGTCGCTAAGCCTGCGCGTCCGGAGCCTGTGCTCCACAGCGGGAGAGGCCACAGCGGTGGGAGGCCCGCGCACCACAAAAAATAAATAAATAAATAAAAAGGTGAAAGTCGGGGCTTCCATGGTGGCGCAGTGGTTAATAATCCGCTGCCAATGCTGGGTACACGGGTTCGAGCCCTGTCCAGGAAGATCCCACATTCCATGGAGCAACTAAGCCCATGTGGCACAACTACTAAGCCTGCGCTCTAGAGCCCACGAGCCACAGCTACTGAACCCGTGTGCCACAACTACTGAAGCCCGCGCACCTAGAGCCCGTGCTCTGCAACAAGAGAAGACACTGCAATGAAAAGGCTGCGCACCTCAACGAAGAGTAGCCTCCGATCACCGCAACTAGAGAAAGCCTGCGCGCAGCAACAAAGACCCAACACAGCCAAAAAATAAATTAATTAATTAAATTTTTTTTAAAAAAGGTCAAAGTCACAGACCTAATAAACTGACAGAGACAGGACTTTAAGCTCTCTGATTTCAAATCCTGCGTCTTTCCCTCAAACTAGTATCTGCTTCACAAAGGCCCAATATGGCAATACAGATCAAAGGAAATTCATCACTCAGTACAACAGAAGTGTCAATGTATAGCCTCAATCTATTTTGATATATGACAGATAGTTGCACTTATACTACGTATGTCAGTTATTTCTCAATATGAGAATTTTTTTTTTTTTTTTTTTTTGCGGTACGCGGGCCTCTCACTGTTGTGGCCTCTCCCGTTGCGGAGCACACGCTCTGGATGTGCAGGCTCAGCAGCCATGGCTCACAGGCCTAGCCGCTCCGCGCCATGTGGGATCTTCCTGGACTGGGGCACGAACCTGTGCCCCTGCATAGGCAGGCAGACTCTCAACCACTGCGCCACCAGGGAAGCCCTATGAGAGATTTTAAAATGTTAACAGTCTTGTCTCATATTGAAAAAGAAAAAGAAAAATACTTAAAAAGAAAAAAGTAAACTTTTAGCAGTTACCATGACATATAGTGTCTAATTATTTCCTAATATCAGAAAGATTCTGGATCAGAATCCTAATGAATCTTCTACTGAATCAAACACTTCAGAATCCCACCACAGATTCTGACAATTAAAGAGTTAATGGGAGACTTCCGGGAAGATGGCGGAAGAGTAAGACGCGGAGATCACCTTCCTCCCCACAGATACACCAGAAATACATCTACGCGTGGAACAACTCCTACGGAGCACCTACTGAACGCTGGCAGAAGACCTCAAACCTCCCAAAAGGCAAGGAACCCCCCACGTACCTGGTTAGGGCAAAAGAAAAAACTAAACAGAGACAAAAGGATAGGGATGGGTCCTGCACCAGCGGGAGAGAGCTGTGAAGGAGGAAAAGTGTCCACACACTAGGAAGCCCCTTCGCGGGTGGAGACTTCGGGAGGCGGAGTGGGGGAGCTTGGGAGCCGCGGAGGAGAGCACAGCAACAGGGGTGCGGAGGGCAAAGCGGACAGATTCCAGCGCAGAGGATCGGGCCGACCGGCACTCACCAGCCGAGAGGCTTGTCTGCTCGCCCGCCGGGGCGGGCGGGACTGGGAGCTGAGGCTCCGGCTTTTGTCGGAGCGCCGGGAGAGGACTGAGGTTGGCGGCGTGAACACAGCCTGCAGGGCGTTAGTGCACCGCGGCTAGCCGGGAGAGAGTCCGGGGAGGAGTCTGGACCTGCAGAAGAGGCAAGAGACTTTTGCGTCCCTCTTTGCTTCCTGGTGCACGAGGAGAGGGGATTAAGAACGCTGCTTGAGAGAGCTCCAGGGACGGGCGCGAGCCGCGGCTAAAAGTGCGGAGCCCAGAGACGGACATGAGACGCTAAGGCCGCTGCTGCCGCCACCAGGAGGCCTGTGTGCGAACACAGGTCACTGGTCACGCGCCCTTCCGGGGAGCCTGTGCAGCCCGCCACTGCCAGGGTCCCGGGATCCAGGGACAACTCCCCCGGGAGAACGCACGGCAAGCCTCAGGCTGCAACGTCACGCCGGCCTCTGCCGCTGCAGGCCCGCCCCACACTCCGCGACCCTCCCTACCCCCCGGCCTGAGTGAGCCAGAGCCTTCGAATCAGCGGCTCCTTTAACCCCGTCCTGTCTGAGCAAAGAACAGACGCCCTCCGGCGACCTACACGCACAGGCGGGGCCAAATCCAAAGCTGAGCCCCTGGGAACTGTGAGAACAAAGAAGAGAAAGGGAAATCTCTCCCAGCAGCCTCAGAAGCAGCGGATTAAAGCTCCACAATCAACTTGATATACCCTGCATCTGTGGAATACCTGAATAGACAACGAATCATCCCAAATTAAGGAGCCCTGTGGATGAAAGGCTCTTGGTGCTGCAGCCAGGAGTCAGTGCTGTGCCTCTGAGGTGGGAGAGCCAACTTCAGGACACTGGTCCACAAGAGGCCTCCCAGCTGCACATAATATCAAACAGCAAAAATCTCCGAGAGATCTCCATCTCAACGCCAGCACCCAGCTTCACTCAACGACCAGCAAGCTACAGTGCTGGACATCCTATGCCAAACAACTAGCAAGACAGGAACACAACCCCACCCATTAGCAGAGAGGCTGCCCAAAATCATAAGTCTACAGACACCCCAAAACACACCACCAGACGTGGACCTGCCCACCAGAAAGACAAGATCCAGCCTCATCCACCAGAACACAGGCACTAGTACCCTCCACCAGGAAGCCTACACAACCCACTGAACCAACCTTAGCCACTGGGGACAGACACAAAAAACAACAGGAACTACGAACCTTCAGCCTGCAAAAAAGGAGACCCCAAACACAGTAAGATAAGCAAAATGAAAAGACAGAAAAACACACAGCAGATGAAGGAGCAAGATAAAAACCCACCAGACCTAACAAATGAAGAGGAAATAGGCAATCTACCTGAAAAAGAATTCAGAATAATGATAGTAAGGTTGATCCGAAATCTTGGAGATAGAATGGACAACAGAATGGACAAAATGCAAGAATCAGTTAACAAGGACCTAGAAGAACTAAAGATGAAACAAGCAACGATGAACAACACAATAAATGAAATTAAAAGTACTCTAGATGGGATCAATAGCAGAATAACTGAGGCAGAAGAACGGATAAGTGACCTGGAAGATAAAATAGTGGAAATAACTACTGCAGAGCAGAAAAAAGAAAAAAGAATGAAAAGAACTGAGGACAGTCTCAGAGACCTCTGGGACAACATTAAACGCACCAACATTCGAATTATAGGGGTTCCAGAAGAAGAAGAGAAAAAGAAAGGGACTGAGAAAATATTTGAAGAGATTATAGTTGAAAACTTCCCTAATATGGGAAAGGAAATAGTTAATCAAGTCCAGGAAGCACAGAAAGTCCCATACAGGATAAATCCAAGGAGAAATACGCCAAGACACATATTAATCAAACTGTCAAAAATTAAATACAAAGAAAACATATTAAAAGCAGCAAGGGAAAAACAACAAATAACACACAAAGGAATCCCCATAAGGTTAACAGCTGATCTTTCAGCAGAAACTCTGCAAGCCAGAAGGGAGTGGCAGGACATATTGAAAGTGTTGAAGGAGAAAAACCTGCAACCAAGATTACTCTACCCAGCAAGGATCTCATTCAGATTTGATGGAGAAATTAAAACCTTTACAGACAAGCAAAAGCTGAGAGAGTTCAGCACCACCAAACCAGCTCTACAACAACTGCTAAAAGAACTTCTCTAGGCAAGAAACACAAAAGAAGGAAAAGACCTACAATAACGAACCCAAAACAATTAAGAAAATGGGAATAGGAACACACATATCGATAATTACCTTAAATGTAAATGGACTAAATGCTCCCACCAAAAGACACAGATTGGCTGAATGGATACAAAAACAAGACCCATATATTTGCTGTCTACAAGAGACCCACTTCAGACCTAGAGACACATACAGACTGAAAGTAAGGGGATGGAAAAAGATATTCCATGCAAATGGAAATGAAAAGAAAGCTGGAGTAGCAATTCTCATATCAGACAAAATAGACTTTAAAACAAAGACTGTTACAAGAGACAAAGAAGGACACTACATAATGATCAAGGGATCGATCCAAGAGGAAGATATAACAATTGTAAATATTTATGCACCCAACATAGGTGCACCTCAATACATAAGGCAAATACTGACAACCATAAAAGGGGAAATCGACAGTAACACATTCATAGTAGGGGACTTTAACACCCCACTTTCACCAATGGACAGATCATCCAAAATGAAAATAAATAAGGAAACACAAGCTTTAAATGATACATTAAACGAGATGGAGTTAATTGATATTTATAGGACATTCCATCCAAAAACAACAGAATACACATTTTTCTCAAGTGCTCATGGAACATTCTCCAGGATAGATCATATCTTGGGTCACAAATCAAGCCTTGGTAAATTTAAGAAAATTGAAATTGTATCAAGTATCTTTGCCGACCACAACGCTATGAGACTCGATATCAATTACAGGAGAAGATCTGTAAAAAATACAAACACATGGAGGCTAAACAATACACTACTTAATAACGAAGTGATCACTGAAGAAATCAAAGAGGAAATCAAAAAATACCTAGAAACAAATGACAATGGAGACACGACGACTCAAAATCTATGGGATGCAGCAAAAGCAGTTCTAAGAGGGAAGTTTATAGCAATACAATCTTACCTTAAGAAACAGGAAACATCTCGAATAAACAACCTAACCTTGCACCTAAAGCAATTAGAGAAAGAAGAACAAAAAAACCCCAAAGTTAGCAGGAGGAAAGAAATCATAAAAATCAGACCAGAAATAAATGAAAAAGAAATGAAGGAAACGATAGCAAAGATCAATAAAACTAAAAGCTGGTTCTTTGAAAGGATAAACAAAATTGATAAACCATTAGCCAGACTCATCAAGAAAAAAAGGGAGAAGACTCAAATCAATAGAATTAGAAATGAAAAAGGAGAAGTAACAACTGACACTGCAGAAATACAAAAGATCATGAGAGATTACTACAAGCAACTCTATGCCAATAAAATGGACAACCTGGAAGAAATGGACAAATTCTTAGAAAGGCACAACCTGCCAAGACTGAATCAGGAAGAAATAGAAAATATGAACAGACCAATCACAAGCACTGAAATTGAAACTGTGATTAAAAATCTTCCAACAAGCAAAAGCCCAGGACCAGATGGCTTCACAGGCGAATTCTATCAAACATTTAGAGAAGAGCTATCACCTATCCTTCTCAGACTCTTCCAAAATATAGCAGAGGGAGGAACACTCCCCAACTCATTCTACGAGGCCACCATCACCCTGATACCAAAACCAGACAAGGATGTCACAAAGAAAGAAAACTACAGGCCAATATCACTGATGAACATAGATGCAAAGATCCTCAACAAAATACTAGCAAACAGAATCCAACAGCACATTAAACGGATCATACACCATGATCAAGTGGGGTTTATTCCAGGAATGCAAGGATTCTTCAATATACGCAAATCAATCAACATGATACACCATATTAACAAATTTAAGGAGAAAAACCATATGATCATCTCAATAGATGCAGAGAAAGCTTTTGACAAAATTCAACACCCATTTATGATAAAAACCCTGCAGAAAGTAGGCATAGAGGGAACTTTCCTCAACATAATAAAGGCCATATATGACAAACCCACAGCCAACATCGTCCTCAATGGTGAAAAACTGAAAGCACTTCCACTAAGATCAGGAACAAGACAAGGTTGCCCACTCTCACCACTCTTATTCAACATAGTTTTGGAAGTTTTAGCCACAGCAATCAGAGAAGAAAAGGAAATAAAAGGAATCCAAATCGGAAAAGAAGAAGTAAAGCTGTCACTGTTTGCAGATGACATGATACTATACATAGAGAATCCTAAAGATGCTACCAGAAAACTACTAGAGCTAATCAATGAATTTAGTAAAGTAGCAGGATACAAAATTAATGCACAGAAATCTCTGGCATTCCTATACACTAAGGATGAAAAATCTGAAAGTGAAATTAAGAAAACACTCCCATTTACCATTGCAACAAAAAGAATAAAATACCTAGGAATAAACCTACCTAAGGAGACAAAAGACCTGTATGCAGAAAATTATAAGACACTGATGAAAGAAATTAAAGATGATACAAATAGATGGAGAGATATACCATGTTCTTGGATTGGAAGAATCAACATTGTGAAAATGACTCTACTACCCAAAGCAATCTACAGATTCAATGCAATCCCTATCAAACTACCAATGGCATTTTTCACAGAACTAGAACAAAAAACTTCACAATTTGTATGGAAACACAAAAGACCCCAAATAGCCAAAGCAATCTTGAGAACGAAAAATGGAGCTGGAGGAATCAGGCTTCCTAACTTCAGACTATACTACAAAGCTACAGTAATCAAGACAGTATGGTACTGGCACAAAAACAGAAATATAGATCAATGGAACAGGATAGAAAGCCCAGAGATAAACCCACGCACATATGGTCACCTTATCTTTGACAAAGGAGGCAGAAATGTACAGTGGAGAAAGGACAGCCTATTCAATAAGTGGTGCTGGGAAAACTGGACAGCTACATGTAAAAGTATGAGATTAGATCACTCCCTAACACCATACACAAAAATAAGCTCAAAATGGATTAAAGACCTAAATGTAAGGCCAGAAACTATCAAACTCTTAGAGGAAAACATAGGCACAACACTCTATGACATAAATCACAGCAAGGTCCTTTTTGACCCACCTCCTAGAGAAATGGAAATAAAAACAAAAGTAAACAAATGGGACCTAATGAAACTTAAAAGCTTTCGCGCAGCAAAGGAAACCATAAAGAAGACCAAAAGACAACCCTCAGAATGGGAGAAAATATTTGCAAATGAAGCAACTGACAAAGGATTAATCTCCAAAATTTATAAGCAGCTCATGCAACTTAATAACAAAAAAACAAACAACCCAATCCAAAAATGGGCAGAAGACCTAAACAGACATTTCTCCAAAGAAGATATACAGACTGCCAACAAACACATGAAAGAATGCTCAACATCACTAATCATTAGAGAAATGCAAATCAAAACTACAATGAGATATCATCTCACACCAGTCAGAATGGCCATCATCAAAAAATCTAGAAACAATAAATGCTGGAGAGGGTGTGGAGAAAAGGGAACCCTCTTACACTGTTGGTGGGAATGTAAATTGATACAGCCACTGTGGAGAACAGTATGGAGGTTCCTTAAAAAGCTACAAATAGAACTACCATATGACCCAGCAATCCCACTACTGGGCATATACCCTGAGAAAACCATAATTCAAAAAGAGTCATGTACCAAAATGTTCATTGCAGCTCTATTTACAATAGCCCAGAGATGGAAACAACCTAAGTGTCCATCATCGGATGAATGGATAAAGAAGATGTGGCACATATATACAATGGAATATTACTCAGCCATAAAAAGAGACGAAATTGAGCTATTTGTAATGAGGTGGATAGACCTAGAGTCTGTCATACAGAGTGAAGTAAGTCAGAAAGAGAGAGACAAATACCGTATGCTAACACATATATATGGAATTTAAGAAAAAAAAATGTCATGAAAAACCTAGGGGTGAAACAGGAATAAAGACACAGACTTACTAGAGAATGGACTTGAGGCTATGGGGAGGGGGAAGGGTAAACGGTGACAAAGCGATAAAGAGGCATGGACATATATACACTACCAAACGTAAGGTAGATAGCTAGTGGGAAGCAGCCGCATAGCACAGGGAGATCAGCTCGGTGCTTTGTGACCGCCTGGAGGGGTGGGATAGGGAGGGTGGGAGGGAGGGAGACGCAAGCGGGAAGAGATATGGGAATATATGTATATATATATAACTGATTTATTTTGTTGTGAAGCTGAAACTAACATACCATTGTAAAGCAATTATACTCCAATAAAGATGTTAAAAAAAAAAAAAGAGTTAATGAAGTCTTTTTTAAAAACTTTCAGTTTGGGGAGAAATGCATAACCATTAAGAACTCTTTAAAAATCTCAACTTAAGCAAAATACCACTAACGTAGTCACCAGCTGGATCAGTCCTCTGTGAAACACATATCTAAAGTTCACCTGAGAATGACTACATGATGGGATGACATATTGAATTAGTTTTCATTCATGACCAGTAGATTAAGACTCTAAATGGTATTGTGCCATGCTTCTTTCTTTGAACCACTTTCTTGGTTCCAAATACCTATATGTGCACAATAGTTTACAACATAAGACAAAAATAAAAGCCCTTGCATCAGGGCTTGATGCAAGAGGAAAAAGGAAGTAGTGTGTCTTATTATTTCAGCTGAAGAAATAAGGAAGTAAGATCATTTATCAGCAAGCACCATCTTAGACACATCTCTAAAGGGCAGAATAATCGATTCGGCATAACCTTAAAAACAGTAGTAGCTGATGACCTATCAGACTCACCCTTCCACTAATTCAAACCCAAAATCCAAGAAGAAAGAATAATTTAACTGACATTTCTCTTTTAAAAGAAAAAAATTTTTAATTTATGCTTCTGAATTCATGGGTAAAGTTTTAACAGACTAGAATGAAGGCTTTAGGGGTTACAATATTCAAGCATATTAGTTATACCTAAACACACAAAATGGAAATCTGTCATAATATTTTATCCCTCCTTTTTGTTCCTCTTTCCCAAAGAGGATCTTTACCTCAGCGTAACTATGCTTGTCAAAGCCAAAACCTCTCCCTCAAACCACGCTTTTTCCTCTCTCATGCACACTTTTAACATTCCCTTTCCTGACTTAAAATTCACTCCGTTGTAACTTCCATAATCTCTATGATATTCTCACATACTGCACTGACTTTTTGACTAGTAGCTAATGGAAAGTACATGCAATAGAGCTTAAAAGAATATCAATTACTGGACTACCACAAACACAAAGAATAAAGCACTTCAGCACTTTATTACATTGAAAAAAAATTTGTAATTCCTCCTGAAAAATTTCCAATTCAAGCTTGCCAAAACACAGATTAAAATTCAATTTAAATGTCCCACCAAAAAGCCTCAAAACATGCCATAATCCCCAGACACATCTGCAGAAATTTCAAATAATGACTGACAAGTGTTTTGGGGTCACTACATATATATAATGCACACTATATATATACACACACTATATATATGTGTGTGTGTGTGTGTGTGTGTGTGTATATACACACACACACACACTGTCTAAACACAGAAATCAACAAGGAATTCTAGGACTCACCTGAACATACAACAGCTCCCATATATAGAGAACTGACTTTATGCTAGGTATTGTTCTAAGAATTTATATACAAGTGTGTAAAAAGTTTCTCAAGGTGGTACAGTAAATTCACCCAAATAACAATCAATATATAAACGTATCAAATACATAAACAAACAATGCAGGACTTGGCGCAGTGGTTAAGAATCCGCCTGCCAATGCAGGGGACACAGGTTCGAACCCTGGTCTGGGAAGATCCCACATGCCTCGGAGCAACTAAGCCCATGTGCCACAGCTACTGAGCCTGCACACTAGAGCCTGTGCGCCACAACTGCTAAAGCCTGTGTGTCACAACTACAGAAGCCCGCGCGCCTAGAGCCCATGCTCTGCAACAAGAGAACCACCACAATGAGAAGCCCACGCACCACAGTGAAGAGTAACCCCCGCTCACCACAACTAGAGAAAGCCTGCACACAGCAACAAAGACCCAACACAGCCAAAAATAAAATAAATAAATTTGTTAAAAATTAATTAATTAAAAGAATAAACAAACAAGGCATAGCTGGCTCAAAAAACAATATAAATATCTCTCAGGCAGTGATAAGGAACAGAGATGCAAAATGATGTGGTGCTGAAACCAGAGGCCCACTGGGTTCCTGGTCTAGAAACAGGCGGTGGCAGCTGGGACTTTGGCTTCCCTGGGGAACAGGGACTAAAAGTGCTCCATATGAGACAGAGGGCTTATCAGAGCTAGGCCAGAGCTAGGGCTGGGTAGGGCTCTCTTATAAGGAAAACAACTGCCAACTCTGCCTGAGGTCATGGCTTACAGGAAATAACCCCCAGGAAGGTTGCAGGATACAGACACAGCTTCAAAACCAAGAAAGAAACCAGGCCACCTGCTAGGTCTGTGACTGGGTCTGCAATATCCACAGTATCACCAATATCTCTGAGGGGCAGGAACTCTAAGCCTGGTTCTAGAACTGGGGTCCAAAGGCAAGTGTGAAACTACTATACAAGGAGGGAGGTGAACACAAGAGGGACAAGGAAAGTTAGCTGAGACTCAAGAATAGAAGACAACTAAAGGGACTTCCCTGGTGGTCCAGCGGTTAAGACTCTGTGCTCCCAATGCAGGGGACCCGTGTTCGATCCCTGGTCAGGGAACTAGATCCCGCATGCCACAACTAAGAGCCTGCATGCTACAACTAAAAGATCCCACGTGCCACAACTAAAAGATCCCACATGCCACAACTAAAAGATCCTGCATGCCGCAACTAAAGATCCCGCACACCACAACGAAGATCCCATGTGCTGCAACTAAGACCCGGCACAGCCAAATAAATAAATAAATATTTTTTTAAAAAAAAGACAACTAAAGCTGCTGTTATAGTCTGAATGACATTCCATTATCTATTTCCTGAAAGTGTAACTATTAAGACCGTTTCCAGGGCTTTCTCTTACATCTCAGTATTTATAAGATAAATCCTCATTACTTAAGGTAACCAGGAAAAACCTAACACTCTTAAACCTTTTCTACCTTCCCAACAAACCAATAATCACGATAATCTGAAAAGATTACTTTTTTAAATGCAATGAAGTGTCAAAAACCTATTTCTAAATGATAGCCTTTGACAACTCCAAAATCTAGCACCCAGTTTCCCATGGTTAAAGGAAACTGTCTTTATAACTAAATGTGTTGACTATGCCTACACAAACTTTAAGTGATGTAGCATCTCTCAAATTCAGCCTTCCTATTATCAACCAGACACAGGACTTTCCTACCACTAAGAAGGTTGTGGTTTCCAGCTTAAAGATGACACAATTGAAAGGTTCTGAACGGCCATTTAAAATAGTCTCTAGAAAGAATAACTCGAATAAAAAGTGTTTTGGTAAAACAAGCATCAAATTAGTAACCCACCATTTAAATTCTAGACCTACTTCTGCCACTAACTAGCTATGTGACTTTAGCTAACCTAAACTAGGCTTCATCTTTACCTGTAAAACAAACACTATAAGTCTCTAGGGCTTTACTAATTGTAACACTGTAACATTCTTTTAAACTTATGGTAAGAATGTTTGCTAAATGCAGACAAATTCATCATGTATGCGTTTTCTAGAGCTTCAAAGAATTTTATAAATGCCAATAATGCCTGTCCACCGCTCTCTCCTCCCAAAAAGTTACATATGCAAAATCTAAAAATAAACAAAACAACATTTTCTTGAGACAGTTTTCCAAAATACTTTTTAATATGGTAACATATTACATGCTAGAACTTTAACTGAGGTATAATTTATATACACTAAAGTTCACTTTTAAGTGTACACTTCTGAGTTTGAAAAACACATAGTCATGTAAACACCACCACTGTCAAGATATAGAACAGTTAACAGACAATATAGAACACCACAAAAAACTCCCTCCTACCCTGTGTAGTTAAACCATCCCCCCACACCTTGGCAACCACTAGTCAGTTTTCTGTCCCTTTAGTTATGTTTATTCTAAAGTACCATTAAAATGGAACCATACAGTATGTGGTCTTTTGAGTCTGGCTTCTTCCACTTAGCATAATGCATTTGATACCCATCCATGTTGTTGCATGCACTGCCAAATAGTACTCCATTTTTATGAATGTACCAAAGTTTATCAATTCACCAGCTGAGGTTCATCTGGGTTTGTTTCCAGTTTGGGGCATTAGCATATAGATTTGTGTGTGACTACACGTTTTCATTTCACTTGAGTAAATACCTAGGAGTAGAACTACTGGATTATTATGTTAACTGTATGTTTAACTATATATAAGAACCTGCCAACCTGTTTTTTAAAAAGACTATACCAAAAATGAATAAGTTGTTTAATGGTTTTAAGGAAAAGTAAGTTTAGATCTTATGTCACAAACTTCATAGAAAGATCCTAAATAGATCCAGAGGAAATTATTTATTTATCAGAGGAAATTATTTTCCTATGTCCTATTTATAGGAAGTAGGAGTTAACAAAGGAAGTTGATTTGATAAATAATAAATATTCATATTGATAAATATCTGTGTTTATCAAATAGACAAAAAAGATTTTTTTAAGACTTTAAAATATGTCATGTTTTACACAAAAGTAAACTCAAAATGGATTAAAGACCTAAATGTAAGGCCAGACACTATCAAACTCTTAGAGGAAAACATAGGCAGAACACTCTATGACATAAATCACAGCAAGATCCTTTTGGACCCACCTCCTAGAGAAATGGAAATAAAAACAAAAATAAACAAATGGGACCTAATGAAACTTAAAAGCTTTTGCATAGCAAAGGAAACCATAAACAAGACGAAAGGACAACCCTCAGAACGGGAGAAAATATTTGCAAATGAAGCAACTGAAAAAGGAATTATCTCCATAATTTACAAGCAGCTCACGCAGCTCAATATCAAAAAGCAAACAACCCAATCCAAAAACCGGCAGAAGACCTAAATAGACATTTCTCCAAAGAAGATATACAGATTGCCAACAAACATGAAAGAATGCTCAACATCATTCATCATTAGAGAAATGCAAATCAAAACTACAATGAGATATCATCTCACACCAGTCAGAATGGCCATCATCAAAAAATCTACAAACAATAAATGCTGGAGAGGGTGTGGAGAAAAGGGAACCCTCTTGCACTGTTGGTGGGAATGTAAATTGATACAGCCACTATGGAGAACAGTATGGACGTTCCTTAAAAAACTAAAAATAGAACTACCATATGACCCAGCAATCCCACTACTGGGCATATACCCTGAGAAAACCATAATTCAAAAAGAGTCATATACCAAAATGTTCATTGCAGCTCTATTTACAATAGCCAGGACATGGAAGCAACCTAAGTGTCCATCGACAGATGAATGGATAAAGAAGATGTGGCACATATATACAATGGAATACTACTCAGCCATGAAAAGAAACGAAATTGAGTTATTTGTAGTGAGGTGGATGGACCTAGAGTCTGTCATACAGAGTGAAGTAAGTCAGAAAGAGAAAAACAAATACTGTATGCTAACACATATATATGGAATCTAAGAAAAAAAAAAGGTCATGAAGAACCTAGGGGCAAGACGGGAATAAAGACACAGACCTACTAGAGAATGGACTTGAGGATATCTGGAAGGGGAATGGTAAGCTGTGACAAAGTGAGAGAGTGGCATGGACATATATACACTACCAAACGTAAAATAGATAGCTAGTGGGAAGCAGCCGCATAGCACAGGGAGATCAGCTTGCTGCTTTGTGACCACCTAGAGGGGTGGGATAGGGAGGGTGAGAGGGAGGGAGGGAGACGCAAGAGGGAAGAGATATGGTAACATATGTATATGTATAACTGATTCACTTTATTATAAAGCAGAAACTAACACACGATTGTAAAGCAATTACACTCCAATAAAGATGTTAAAAAAAAAAATGTCATGTTTGAAATCACAGTCGTAAGCTCTATAGGGACTTCCCTGGTGGTCCAGTGGCTACGACTCCGCACTCCCAATGCAGGGGCCCGGGTTTGATCCCTGGTCAGGGAACTAGATCCCACATGCCGCGACTAAAGATCCTGCATGCCACAACTAAAGATCCCCCATGCCACAACGAAGATCGCAAGATCTAAGACCCGGCACAGCTACATAAATAAATAAATATTTTTTAAAAAAAAAAGCTCTATAGGTCACTAACTCTGTCCGTGTGCGCACCCACTTCAGTCTAGCTAGAATGTGGGTTTAAACTGTCTATTTAGAATGGAAGGTTCCAAGTGGTTAAGTCTTCACAAATTCTGGTCATTTGGAACATAAATGAGAAAGACATAATAAAAAAGATTTGATCTTTCCAACTCACTTGTTCAACTGGCCGTCAGAAACAATTCTTAGTTCTTAGGACTTCCCTGGTGGTGCAGTAGTTAAGAATCCGCTTGCCAACACAAGGGACATGGGTTTGATCCCTGGTCTGGGAAGATCCACATGCCATGGAGCAACTAGGCCCGTGCGCCAGAACTACTGAGCCCATGCACCGCAGCTACTGAAGCCCATGCATTCTAAGGCACGTGCTGCAACTAGTGAAGCCCGAGTGCCTAGAGCCCGTGCTCCGCAACAAAGAGAAGCCACCGCAATGAGAAGCCCACGCACCACAATGAAGAGTAATTCCCGCTCACCGCAACTAGAGAAAGCCCATGCACAGCAACAAAGAGCCAAAGCAGCCAAAAAGGGGAAAAAAAGAAGAAATAATTCTTAGTGCTTAATGAGAGGACCTATTTATGAAAGTCTCCACTTGGTCCTTATCAATCTCCTGGTTTCACTCCTTTTTTTGGGGGGGGGGGGGGCCTCGCCAAATGGCATACAGGATCGTAGTTCCCTGACCAGGAATCGAATCCGTGCCCCCTGCAGTGGAAACACAGAGTCTTAACCACTGGACCACCAGGGAAGTCCCTCTCTTTTTTTTTTTTTTTTTTTTTTTTTTTGCGGTACGCGGGCCTCTCACCGCTGTGGCCTCTCCCGTCGCGGAGCACAGGCTCCGGACGCGCAGGCTCAGCGGCCATGGCTCACAGGCGCAGCCGCTCCGCGGCATGTGGGATCTTCCCGGACCGGGGCACGAACCCGCGTCCCCTGCATTGGCAGGCGGACTCTCAACCACTGCGCCACCAGGGAAGCCCAGTCCCTCTCTTTTTTATCCAACTAAGATTTCACAGTCCAACAATATAATCACTCCTTGAACTCAATTCAATGTTTCCCATGTCTCTCTCCTTCACACTCTCCTAGCAAAATTCCAGCTAACCTTCTCCAAGACTGCAACAGAGCAGTGGAATATTGAAGAAGATAACATATCCAGGCAGAATGGTTATTGTCATAAATTCACACTTAACAACTTCAACCAAGTTCGTGCACCTGACAAACAGTGAGGCCAAACAAACCAAAACATCGGAGTTTGGAGTGAAGAAAAATTTATTGCAAGGACCAAGCAAGGAGGATGGGGCAGCTCATGCTCAAAAGGCCCTAACTCCCTGATGGTTTTCAGGGAAGAAGTTTTACAGGCAAAATTGCAGGGAGGGCTGCAGGGTGTGTGACCTTCCTCTGAGTGGGTGGTGATGAGGTAACAGGTGTTGTTCTAGGAATCTCAATCATCAGCCTCTGGTTCCAACCAGTCTGGGGTCCACGTGCTTATGCTTAGCCTGAAGTTACCACACTCCACCTGGGTGGGGGGCCTTAGTTCCTATAGAACTCAGAGGTATGTATGGATCAAATTGCTATGCACATCCTCTGAGGAAGAACCAGGACTCTGCCCATCATTGCACTGGGGCTTCTTTCTGCATTCCTACACTCCCCCAATTAGCAACTGTTTGAATCTGCCCTTTGGAACTCAGGGAAGGTCTAGCAGACTGAAAGCCTTTTTTCTGCAAACAAGAAACAGGGACAGGGAAAGGCCTCTGTGCCTGGGAGGGCCCCATAGGGTCCCGCCCAGTTTCAATATCACTCTAAAACTTCCCCGTAGTTGCTGCTTTATACTTTTTCCTCAGTTCTTAAACATCTCTCCCCTCCTCTCCATTTCCTCCCAACTCTTTTTTTTTTTAATTTATTTATTTTATTTATTTTTGGCTGTATTGGGTCTTCGTTGCTGCGTGTAGGCTTTCTCTACTTGTGGCAAGCGGGGGTTACTCTTCATTGCAGTGCACGGGCTTCTCATTGCGGTGGCTTCTCTTGTTGCCGAGCACGGGCTCTAGGCGCACGGGCTTCAGTAGTTGTGGCAAGCGGGCTCAGTAGTTGTGGCACGTAAGCTTAGTTGCTCCACGGCATGTGGGGTCTTCCTGGACCAGGGCTCAAACCCATGTCCCCTGCATTGGCAGGCGGATTCTTAACCACTGCGCCACTGGGGAAGTCCCCCTCCCAACTCTTTTAATTTGACACTTTCATTAAGAAAATGGAAGCTACATGCAAGAAACTATGATAGGCAACTGTGGGAGTTACAAAGAATAAGTCAAAGTAACACGGATCCTGTTCCCAGTATGTACATAATCTAGTTAGGGGGGAAAATGTAAACTTAACTATAATGCAAAGCAGACAATATGCCATATAACATTGGTATAAAGTGCTAAAGAATCAAAAGAGAAAGAAAAAATGTAGAGAAAGTGATAAGAAAGCCCTCATGTAAGGAGATGGTTCTATTATGGCTTGGAAGGACAACAAAGAAAAAGCATTCAAAGCAGAGCAAACAACCTTAATGAAAAGACAAAAAGGGAGAAAGTAAAGGGTATATAAGGAGAGGAGGTTAAAAAGATCAATGCAGCTAGAACATGAGGAACTACAGAGTTCTACTGCAATGTTTGATAATGGTAGTTAGGAAATAGGAAACAAAATTTTCAGTGAGTGTGATATAGAACTCAACTTTATCCACTATAAAATGAAAATATGGAGTATTTTCAAGTAAATGAAAACGAATGTCCTTTCCAGGTCTAAATTCCAAATGATGGAGCTTATACAGACAACTAGTTTTAAAGTAAAAGATACTCATAAAGCATGTTTCATCAATTTCATGTGAAATTTATCATGACTTTTAAAGTGGTTTTAAACTATTTGTCTAAACTACAATTTTTCAAAAATCCTGCTTACTCTTTCCAAAACTGTAACCAAAGGGAGTATGGAATGGGGCAGGGAGTGGGGGGAGCATTCAAGATATTTAATATTACACCCAGTCTAAATTTCAAAGTAATTTAATTAAACATTTCCACAAGGAAAAGCCAAGTATTTTAGTGGTATTCTCAAAAGTCAAGAGTCATATTTTTACTGATATTAACTTGTGACACGTTGTTGTCCATAAGCTTTATAGAACATAACTAGCTGTTGTTCATTATACTCATTCAATAAGTAAGTATTGATTACCAAGCAGTATTACAGTTCTACACACAAAATCACAGAATTTTATAGGCTAACAGAGAGAAGAAAAATCAAGATAATTTTAAAGAATAATGAAGTGGGGGGATGGGGCCTCACCATACCAGACATCTAAATTTATTACAAAGCTACAGTAAATAAAGACAGTGTAGTACTGCCTCATGGATAGGCAAATAGAGAGAGCATAAAAAACAGGCCCATGCGTATACAGAACATGACATATGACTTAAGATTCTCACTGTAGGGCATTCCCTGGCGGTCCAGTAGCTAGGACTCGGTGCTTTCACTGCCGAGGGCCAGGGTTCAATCCCTGGTTGGGGAACTAAGATCCCACAAGCCACGTGGTGTGGCCAAAAAAAAAAAAAAAAAACCAGATCCTCACTATAGATCAGTGAGGAATGGATGATACTCAATAAATGGGGTGTTAGTACTACTTATTTTCTATATGGAAAAACTGAATTATATTCATTGTATTATTCACTGTAATTTTTAGAATAATTTAAATATTTCAGCATCAAAAAAACTTTAAAGATCTAGTCCAATGACTTCACTTTATTAAAGAAGAAACAAAGACCCAGAGAATTTAAAACATTTAGCCAAATCACAGAGTGTGGCAGCACAGGAATTAAACTCGTATCTCATGATTTATTCATTCGGGAATTGGCATTCCCTCATTTAATACACACAAAATACTTCCCACCCACCCCAACTTCAAGTTACCCATGATATCAACATATCAACAGACACAAATCAGAAGTGGAGGAAGCCACAAAAGGTATGGTGAAAGAAAAAGCCGATACTTCTTTCATTTTCTTCCATCTCCAAATCTTCTTTCAAGGAAACTAGCCAAAAAATATAGTCCTCCCCTCAAAGATTAATCTTATCTAAACCCAAACTAATGACAAAGAAGTGTTCCATGGGTCAGTATGCAGGGGTTTCAGAAAGAAAGAAAAGAATGTCAAGAACTGTGATTCCCCATCATAAATATCTATGAACATTAAGTATTTTAGATAGTGCTGTTATTAGGCCCAACATTTTTCAGGCACAAGTTCCATCAACCTCGTATCTCACTCAGTTTGTTTCCAGAGGATGTTAAACATTTACACTTAGAGATTTTCACAAAGACCAGTTAAACAAACACTACTAAAGACTGTCCAAAAATAAATGCTCCAATTCCAAGAGTCAATTAAGGTATAGAGAGAAATGACATCTTCTCTAGGAAAGCACTCAATCTCAGGTTACTAGGGTTTCCATCATCTGTTAATTCAGATAAAACTTTCCTTCCATAAATCACCCCCCGGGATACATGACAGGAGTATTGATAGTGAAGGGAGAGAGACTGGTAGACAGCCTATGTTCAAACTTAGAAATCCCAGTTTAAACTCTGACCACCACTACCACACATTCTATAAAGAATGCAAATTTGACTGCATTTGATTCAATTACTTTAGCACTGAGGGGTAAGAATATGAGTCCATCACTTGCTCTATGATTTGGGGCAAACTGCTTAACCTCTGTGCTTCAGATTCCTCAACTGGAAAGTAAGGATAATAACAGTACCTACTCTCGTAGGGATTATTGTAGGATTAAATTAGTGCATGTAAAGCACTTCGAGCAAAGCCTGGAATACAGTGTTAGCTGTTGGTAGTATTATTATTATTACCTGATACCCTTACTAGACTATCAGTTCTCACGTGTGGCTCAAATACAGAATAGTTTTTGAGCCAGATCATGCAATATTAATGTTCCTGAATCAATGATTCAATTGCAAAAATTCAAAAAGCAGCTCTACAACACACAGTCTGAAGTCTTCCTTTTGAATCATTTACTTATCAAAGTTCTCACAAATATTAATCAACAGCAAATGTTTACTTAACTCCAAGAAACCACTATGAATTATCACTATGATATGGACCTTCTGAAAAATCTTATACTTGAAATATTTTTCATTTTACTTTTAATTACAAATTAATCTCTGATCTTACAAATCAGATAAGTCTAGATCCATTATATAGTAATAAAACACACTGAACTTTCTGTTAAAGTATTTACTATCAATCTGCAAATTTGCCTTTGTAAAAGATTTTAACCAAAAAAAAAAAAAAAATCAGTAAGTGCTCAACATCTTTAGTCACCTGGAAATTGCAAATTAAAACCATTCTAAGATATCACTTTACACCCATTAGAATGGCTAAAAGTCAAAAAGACGAACAACCCAAGTGGTGGCAAAGACATGGAGCAACTGGAGAACCATTCAGCAATTGCTTATAAAGTTAAACATATATCTGCCCTGTGACCCAACAATTCCACTCCTAGGTATTCGACCAAGAGAAATGAAACATATGTTTAAAAGACTTGTACAAGAATGCTTACAGCAGTCTTATTCATAACAGGCAAAAAAAACAAAAACAAAAAAAACAGAAATAATGCAAATGTCTATCAACAGGAGAATGGAAAAACAAAGTGTATTATATTTATAAAATGGAATACTATGCCACCTAGGAAGTTATCTGGTGTTTACAAAAATGTTTTGAATTTACTATTCAGTGAAGAAGTCTTATTTTTATTCTCTTCAAATTCTCTCTCATTTTAAAATGCATTTTAAACAATCCCTAGTTGAAGATAATTTTTATTCTGAAAATAACCTTATTTTTTGTTTGTTTAGTAACTAACTTGAGTTTTCTTGCCACAATATAAACTTTTGAGAAATGTTTTAATTGGTGCTTTTAAGAGGCAAATAAATCCCAGGGTTTTATTAAATGATTCTCCCACAGAAACTTTTAAATGTATTTGCGCATACATATTTTTCTTATGCATTCCTGGTGCATGTTCATCCTGAGTAGAGTGCTCTCTCCAGAAATTACCCACGTGTAGAAATAAGACTGGCTTAAAATGGCTACTGTGATGGAAATGGTGTCCTAGGGAGATACAACTTGGACTTGAGGTAAATTAAATAGTTAACAAACTGTGGTTTAGAGAATGCTTTAATGGCATTTTATTTTAAAGGCCATACCATTGCTGTAATTTTCTATTGGTTATGGTTTCCTTAGTAATAAAAGTGTACAAAACAAAATGAATCTCAAAAACATGTTAAACAAAAGAAGTCAGATAAAAAGAGTACATATGGGGTTTTGGTTTGTTTTTTGGTTTTGGGGGGTTTTTTTGGCCGCACCACGCGGCATGCAGGATCTTAGTTCCCTGATCCTCGAACCATGCCCCCTGCATTGAGAGTGCAGAGTCTCAACCACTGGACCACGAGGGAAGTCCCAAGAGTACATATGGTATTACTGCAAATATATGAAATTCAAAAACAACAGTAACTTAACTTAAAGGAAATACTTAAAGGTTAAAGATCACATTTAAAATATTTGGCTAGTGATCGAATAAATTCAAATTTAAGAAATCAGTTACTATTTTCTCTTTATGTTAACATTTTAAATATTTAAAATACTTTAAAAGGTATATATCTCAATCTTATGTATCGCTAATGGGAATGTAAATTGGTCCTACAACCTTTCTGGAGAGCAACTGTGCAATGTTTTGCTCTCTTCAAAGCCCTAAGAAATGTATACCTTGACTTGATAGTTCCATTTACAGGAATCTATCTTAAAAATACAGAAATGTGGGACTTCCCTGGTGGCGCAGTGGTTAAGAAGCCGCCTGACAATGCAGGGTACACGGGTTCGAGCCCTGGCCTGGGAAGATCCCACATGCCGCAGAGCAACTAAGCCTGTGAGCCACAACTACTGAGCCTGCGCTCTAGAGCCCAAGAGCCATAACTACTGAAGCGTGCGCCTAGAGCCCGTGCTCCACAACAAAGAAAAGCCAGTGCACCGCAGCGAAGAAAAGCCCCCGCTCTCCGCAACTAGAGAAAGCCCGCGGGCAGCAACGAAGACCCAACGCAGCCATAAGTAAATAAATTTATTTTTTAAAGAACACAGAAATGTGGACAAAGATTTGGGTTTCGCATATTCACTAAAGTTTTGTTTATAATAACTGGAAATTAGCAATCTAAATGTGAACACTATGGACACTGGTTGTATAAATGATGTATCCATTATTGGAACATTCTTCAGCTCTTTTAAACTGTTTTCAAATAATTGTAATGATATTAAAATGTATGTTAATAAAATGTATGTTAATAAAAGTGTCTGAATTTTATTGTAAGAACACAAGTTATACCCCTCACTAACTAGGTCTACTGGAGGGGGAAAAAAAGACCAAAAGAGTAAGAACATTCATTAAAGAAACACACCATTAGTATTATATTATTTCAGATACGAACAGCCAACTCAGCAAATGAAGTCAAAGTCCTTCAGGGTATGCTAACAAATCTATAACAAGAAAAACTCACAGAATTCAATGCAGTGCAAATATATATCAATCATATTTAATTTGAACTGGGGAAAATAATTAGATAATTTAGTGATTTTCCACAGGACTGAGCTCAGCTCTTTTACAAAGCAACAAAAGAAGAAGGGAAAGGCACAGCAAGAAGTCAAGCCAGCAATCTGATTTCCCAGGAAATTAGCTCTTTCTTGGCAAAGTACTGGCCTCATATTCTAAAGAAGCAGAACTCTACAGAGATGAGACACAAAAAATTCAAATACTCCGTAAAAGATGTATACTTTTGCCTTTGCTTGTAAGACCTCCAAAAGAGAATAATTAATGCCTCTTAAAATAGGAAAAAAGTTAAAAGCCCAATTTAGAGTTAAATGTTCTATAAATAATGTTTCTTTCAAAATGCTAAGTAATCTCACAAGTTGTAAAATAACTGTATTTTTATTTTTTTTTTAAATGAAAGGAAAATACCATGCTATTTCTAACCTTCAACTAGGATTACAAGGAAAAGGAAACTTTGATATTATTGATATTAATTCTGGATTTTAAATTTACCAAGGTTAACAAAAATACTTATAATTTCTCTATAATGTTTTCAATCGTCACTATAAAACATTTCCTTCAATCTCCAACTTAAAATAAAAAAGCCTTAGTATTTGATCTTCCTTCAGAAAAAGACTATCTGTTAATAGTCCAAAAGAAGAGTCTTCTTAAGATAAAAAGGTAATAGGATAGGTGAGTTAAAGAAGGAAAAGGGGGGAGGGGTAGGAAAAGGGGCCATAATAGAAGCTTTTCTTCTTTTAAGCCACATGTTTAAAAATCTGACCCTGATTTCCATTAAATGGTCCAGCACTGAAGCTTCTGCAGAACTATGGGACATGGTCGCCCAGTAGGCAGAAAAATGGCAGCTGAACTTCATATAGTATTCAAGTATAAAGTAATGTAATGATGAAATTAGACAACCATATATTTAAATCAGCAGGTTCATTTATAACCCATTCTTGCAACTCTAAACTGTTTCCCTCAGCACCATGACCCCAACTGCCACACTAGACCAAAAGGCCAACAAAATGCTACTTCAAAGAATCAGTAACAAAGCAGAAAATTTTATTAAACTTTTCTAACAAGCCAATAAACAAAAAGTAATGGTCTCAACAAATGGTGCTGAGACAACTGGATAACCATATGTAAAAGAATTACGTTGGGCCCCTTCTCCATACCATACACAAAAATTAACCCAAAATAGATCAAAGAACTAAACATAAGAACTAAAATTTGTATAAACTCTTAGAAGAAAACATAGGCATAAATATTCATGACCCTGGATTAGGCGATTGTTTCTTAGATATTATACCAAAAGCACAAACATAGCGCTATATCAAAGTGAAAAAGTTTTATGCTTCAAAAAAAGTTTCGTGCATCAAGAATGTGAAAATAGGGGCTTCCCTGATGGCGCAGTGGTTAAGAATCCGCCTGCCAGTGCAGGGAACACAGGTTCGAACCCTGGTCCAGGAAGATCCCACATGCCGCGGAGCAACTAAGCCCGTGCGCCACAACTACTGAGCCTGCAAGCCACGTGCCACAACTACTGAAGCCCGCACACCTAGAGCCCGTGCTCCGCAACAAGAGAAGCCACCGTAATGAGAAGCCCGCGCACAGCAACAAAGAGTAGCCCCAGCTCGCCGCAACTAGAGAAAGCCTGCATGCAGCAACGAAGACCCAACGCAGCCAAAGATAGATTAATTAATTAATTTTAAAAAAGAAAGGAAGAAAGTGGAAATACAAGCCACATATTGGGAGAAAATATTTGCAAATCATACATCTGACAAGGGACTTGTATCCAGAACATATAAAGGTTTTTCACAACTCATAACTCAATAATAAAAGATGACCCCGTTTTTAAATGAAGACCCAACGCAGCCAAAAATAAATTAATTAATTTAAAAATAAATAAATAAAGTCAATTCCAGTTTTTCTAACTGCCACATTGCTTATAATCACAGTATCTGGGATATTAGCCCTTCCTAGAAAGAGAAGTCTAATATTGTTATAATTACTAATAAAAAAAATTAACATCATCATGTGTTGAGTGCCCACTATAAGCAAGGTACTACATAAAATGCTTTTCATTTAATTCTCAGCTTAGTTAAGGAGGATAAGCTCTATTTTATAGATGACAAAACTGAGGCTACAAGAGATTTAATAAACTGCCCAATTAGTCAATTAGTAAATGACAGATCCAGGATTCAAAAACATGGTCATACAATGATAAAACTTGGATTTTTCTTCCATTCTATCATTCTTACTCAGAACACAAATGATGCTTTTTTCAATATCATAATATGCTATTACAAATATACTTCTGTGATCATCAGGCTATTCTATGACTCCATGAGATTCTAGGTTGAAAAAAAAGTTTATCTTGATGAAATAATCCTGGGAGCTAAAATTCCTGATAACAAAGTCAGCTATATTAAAAATAACTAGGTAAATAAACCCTTATAAATTATGCAAAGCAGTACCACATGACACAATTGAAAGGTACCCATGGAGTACTTGTGCACAGCTGACCAGGACAAAAGCACCACTTTTACTTTTCTAAGGCCAAAGGAAGTCAATTTTAAAGATATAAATTTTGCTTTTTTCTGTGTTCCTGACTTCCCTGACTTTGCCTTTATTCAGGAGCCAAGCAGTGTTCTATGGCTTTAAATCCCTCTTCCTCCCCAACTAAACTGGAAAAAAACTGGATAATAATCATTTTCCTAATTAACTATATCCACCTTAATATAAACAAGTTACCACAATTAATATTTTGCTATCTAATCAGAGAACTCAAGACTTTGATCCTGAAGGTAAGGTATCAGCAAGCAAGTAGGGAGAAACAGTTTCGGTAGAGAGGGAAAGGGAAGTCACTGAACATTAATTATTAAGCAGCCCCTTGGTTAATCCATTTAAGATGACTGGGAGTCTCTTCCTACTGCCTAATCCCAGACTCCATTAGAAAGGACAACTGGGAAGACTTGGCCTAGTTACAATTGTTGGGCACCTATTCCCAAGAACCGGAGCAGAGACAAGTGTCCAGCCTTCTAAATCCACATGGTCCTGCAAAGCCTCCCATCCTAGGACTAGCAATTCTCAGTGTATTCATTTGTATTCTGACACGCTTTCCTGAGAGGAACACAACAAAGAAAGAGTTCTAACAAGCACAGCGAAAAATATGTCCGTGCGAGAATGTTGCAAATAGGATCATCCTCCTTTACATATGTCACTCCAGGAAAACTGCCAAGAAAGGCTCACTCCTCTAGACATACTTCCTGCAGATCCTCCGACTCCTCCTCAAACATATCAGTATTCTCCTCATTCTCCCTTAGTCTCAATCCTTTTGCCCCAAGATTTACAAGTGCATATTTTATATTCTCAAAAATATATGGCAATAGGATAATGACATCCTATTTATCATTACCTGTGTCTCATATCTGAACAAACGTCCTAAAGCCTTATATAGAATTTCCATCTTTAATAATGAGATTTCCAATACATTATATTACTGAATATAAATTTTCTTTGCAAATAAATTTTTCTTTCTTTCCAAAAAATTGTATTTCTTTGCAAATAAAGGATTTATCATAATGTCAAGATAAAAAATAATATAGCAAAAAAATTTAAGGAGTACAATTGTTTCCTTTCTCCCTAGCCCCACCAAGGAAACATATATCAGAGTTCAGAAACTGGCAGAATTAAAGATCCATTCCATAGAAATCAAAATTTATTAAACACAATACATGTATTTTGGCAAGTCCAAAGTAAAACGTAGCTTTCCGGGCTTCCCTGGTGGCGCAGTGGTTGAGAATCCACCTGCTAATGCAGGGGACACGGGTTCGAGCCCTGGTCTGGGAGGATCCCACATGCCGCGGACCAACTGGGCCCGTGAGCCACAACTACTGAGCCTGCGGGTCTGGAGCTTGTGCTCCACAACAAGAGACCGCGACAGTGAGAGGCCCGTGCACCACGATTAAGAGTGGCCCCCGCTCGCTGCAACTGGAGAAAGCCCTTGCACAGAAACGAAGACCCAACACAGCCAAAAATAAATAAATAAATTTATTTAAAATAAAAAAACACGTAGCTTTCCAAGTACTCTATTAAAAGACTTTTTTTAAGGTAATAAGTTTACCACGGGACCTTTTCTGATAAAAGGAATTCTCCCAGCAAACTAAAAACCAGATGTTGGGGTTCTGTACTTTCACAGAACTAGATTTTCAGGCAGCACATTTCCATTAGGATTTATTGTATGAGTAGTTGAAGAGAAAGAAGCAGAGAAAGCAGATCAGAAGCGATGTGTAAAAGACAAAACTTTATTGAAATAGAAAATAAACTTAATGAACTAGTGTTAATTGAACTTCCACTTTTAAAAACCATTTACCTGAATAATCTTTGAAACTGGAAAATGAGCCTCACTAAATTGTACCATCAGGAGCAGTTTCTCTGGAATTTAAAAACCACCATTTTTTCAACTACAAATTAACAAATCTCACTGTAAAAACGGTTGAGCAATCAGAGATATTCCTAGATAAGTATGATTAAATTATGGGTGAATAATAAGTCAACTGAATAAAGTCCATTCATTAAAAAGCAAGTAAGTAATCAAACTAGTTAATGTCCACAATTATGACGAATGAATTTTATATTTTTCCCACACTCGATTACTAAGATTTTACATTCTTCCATCAGTTAGTAAAGAACTGAATGATCAGGCTTCCCTGGTGGCGCAGTGGTTGAGGGTCCGCCTGCCGATGCAGGGGACACGGGTTCGTGCCCCGGTCCAGGAAGATCCCACATGCCGCGGAGCAGCTAGGCCTGTGAGCCATGGCCGCTGAGCCTGCGTGTCTGGAGCCTGTGCTCTGCAACGGGAGAGGCCACAACAGTGAGAGGCCCACGTACCGCAAAAAAAAAAAAAAAAAAAAGAACTGAATGATCTATACAAAAGTGCCCATCAATTGTACAATGACTTAACCATTTTGGTGGTAGGGATACTACATTTAACTCAAAGCAAGTAATTCAAAAGCTTTCATCCTTGGAACCTCTGCCACAAAAAATTAGTAAATTTGTTTTATGAAAAGACTGCTTATGTTTTTCAACTCAAAAATGAAATAATTACATGTTTCATAGTCTTCCAAACAAAAATTAAAATTTTGTAAAAATATAATAAAAACATGAAATAGAACTAAAAATTATTTGAGAAAAAAATCTAAAAATCCTGATGCAAAGCTACTCCAAAAGTTTCTTCACAATTTCATAAAACATTAATGAAAGGGTTATAAATCCCCTAGATTAAAGATTTTAAAGAGACCTATAAGAATGTCTTTCAGTTTTCAATACTGTTTTCTCTGTCCTTACATCCATTAAAACAAACATGAATCAACTCTTTCTAAATATAAACCATCTAGTCTTACAGAAGAAAAATCAAACGAAGAACAGCACAAAACATACATATATATTCTTAATATAGCTTAAAATAAGTATATAGATTACATTTGGGTCCCTCAAACAAGTTAAATTTACAACTCTATGCCAGATCCAGATCATTCTCAAGGGAGAAAACCATCAAAACAAAAGCTCCTGCTTAATAAACTATTTACTTTGTAGTTAAAACTCTATCCCAGGTGCATCTGAGCATTATTACTATGTCTTCTTTCTTCAAAAACCTAGAAATCTAAAATACACAAGTATATCTGGTTCCCTTAAAAATGCTTTTATATTATATATTTTGTATTAAGGCCATGAAAACTTCAGAATTCCTTACTCTCTAAAAAGGAAACACCCTTTTGCTTTTCTCTTTTGAAATGTGTCTTATTTGGTTTTTGCTTACTTTCTATACAGGAACTGATCTCAAACCAGTCTATTTGTGTTGGTTGTTTACTGTCAACACGTCTGTGTATACTTAGGTTTTATACAGACAGTGCTTTACAGTACACTGGTAAAAAAGAAAAGGTAAACAAGAGGGCATGAGTGAAACAAAAGTGGACCACATCTGAGAAACACCACTCAATTTCACCTCTCTACCTCAAATTCCCTTTAGTCCTCCTGTTAAAGATTCTCAGTATTTAAAAAGAAGCGCAACACAATGTACGATAAGGCAAACACAGGAGAAACCAATTCAGAAACTGAAGAAATTTAATAGAATGTATCACCACCTGATAAAATTACCACAAAAAGAAAAATAAATAAACAATAAACCCAGTCGCTGGATGTCCCTACTGAAGGGCTGCTTTTGCTGCACTGCATGGCTCAAAACAGTTTTACAAACTCTTTTTAATGCAAGAAATACATTTTACATTGTGACCTAGTACACACATGTATGAGCAAAATTTCCCAAAACAATATTTTTCCTTGCCACGTGCAATGGTAGTCAATTCTGTTCTATTCTATTTTATTTTTAATCAATTTAACCCACTAAATTGATTTTATAAATTACTAATAAATCATGATCCACAGTTTGAAAAACACAGGCTTAAAATACGGCATCCCTTATACATTATTAGGATCTTTGTTTTGCAATTTGCTTCTACCTGTCTCTAGCAGGGTAGACAAGTATTTTAAGGTTGCTACATTATTACTGTTTTCAATAAAGCAAGTGGTTCCCCTGACCAACATAAGCCATCACCTGAGATAAATGCAAACTCTCAGGCCCCATCCCAGACCTACTGAATCAGAAACTCTGGGTGGAGCCAGCAGTCTACATTTTATCAAGCCGTCCAGGTGATTCTGGTTTAAGTTAAAGTTTGAGAACAACGCATTAAAGAATTCAGGACTTTCTTTATCCTCTACACATTTAATAATCCAGTACAGTGCTTACTTTGTGCCAGTCACTATTCTAAAAGTTCCACAGATATTAACTCATGTGAAAAAGCAACCCTAAGAAGTAGGAAGTATTGTTATTCCTATTACACAGATGAAACTTCCAAACAGAGAGAGGTTAAGTTGTCAAAGCTAAGTGGTAGAACTAGAATTCAAATTTATTTCTAATTTGGCGAAAGTTAAGCCTGTTCTCTTCATGCCTCTCTTCTAAGTCCCCGGTCGCACTCCTTTAGTTCAGCTATCCCCTTTTCCCCTTTTAAATTCCCCATATTGTCAATGTCCTTATTTTCTAACATTATTGCTCGCGTCCTAAAACAAATTTCTTTTCTAAAGCATTGGAATGTAAGTCACAACTCTGCTTTTAGAACCCTTTCTCTGGTCCTAGATGGCATCTTAGTATTACGAAGCTGAAGGTTCTACTATTTCTGAAGTCCTTAGACCCTATTAAGGGCCCCATGTTAATTTCTCATATCTACTGTTCCGGCCAGTTTCCACAAGACCTCTAGTCTCTTCCCGAGCAACTTTCTCGCTCCCTCCTACTACACCCTACCTCCCACTCCCTTCCTACAAGGAAACAACTTCTCCCGCCCACCGCCGTGTCATTTTGCTTGACTTATCCCCAACTGAGAGAACTTCCATTCCTCACCTAAACCCCTCACCACAGTCTCAAACCCGAGCTACCCCTCCAAAACTTTTTTCAAAACCCTGGTTTCCTGGAGACCCTCAGACCTAGGGGTTCCCAGGCCAGTCTTGAATTTCCCATCCCAGACCAGCGGTGGGGGGCAGGGCGCTCCCGTTCCTCCCCAAGCTATTCAAGGTCTCCACGGGTCCGACACTCCAAAGCTCCCCAAGAACCCCAGGAGCGCTCCTCTCTCGGATGGCCGCCTTTCTCAGGAGGATCCTCAGGTGCCTTCCCTGCCTTTCCTCGACGCCCTCGCTGAGACCCCGGCCGCCCTCGGCCTCCCTTCTCCCTCGGACCCGGGCCACTCCCAGTCTCCCGGCCCCCCAGCTTTCTCCTCTCGGGCCGCTCCCGGGCTTCCCAGGTTCCCCTTCCTCCTCGCACTCAAGCTGTCCTGTCCGAGTCACCTGGCCCGCGGACCAGGTCGTAACCGGTCACCCCGGGTCACCCCTTTCTCTGGGACCCCAGACACCCCCGTCTCCCCAAGGACCTACCCCTCACACACCGGACGCCGGGCAGTGCCCCAGACCCGCGCAGCTAAGCGTCCCAAGGGACCTCCCGGCCTGACCCGCTTGGGTCTGGCCCCAGCCTACCTTGCCACCACGAACTCCGCCGCCAGGAGCCGGGCTGCTCTCCCACCAGCCCAGTCAGCGCGAACTCGCCGCCGCCGCCGCCGCCGCCCCCGCCCCGGCCCCGGCCCCGACCGGGGCCCGACCCGGCCCGCAGTCCAGGCCCCCTTCCGCTGGCTTCCGCCTCAGGAGCGCCGAGCTGGAGTTTCCGCCCCGCGACTGCCCCCAGACCTCAGGTCCGCGTTACCAGTACTCACCTGCCGCTGCCCGCGGCCAACTCCACTGCCACTGCCTCTACCTCGGGCGCCAGTAGCCACCTAGCGCCACCACCTCCCCCATGACAACAGGCCCACCCCGCTTCACACTTCCTATCTCTCCATTGGGTAGTGGGGCGGCAGCTCTCTGCTCTTATTGGTTTAGTTTACCCGTCCGTCAAAGCTTCCTTCCCACCCCTTTTCCTGACCCGGTATTACCCCCCCCTCCCGGACCTGGAGCGTCCTAGACCAAGCTTTAGTTGTAATTGGTTGATGGTTGGGCAGTTCAAAGTTCTGATAGGCTGCCGAAAGTGTCTGTTAAGTCAATTGGCAAAGTATGTGACGGCCATGGTTGGTTCTAGCTTGGGCACAGTTTGGTTGCGCAGTAGAAAGCGAGGGGCAGACGCTCACGTTCGAGGGGAAGGGTTAACTCTTTGTGGTACAGTGGACTCTGGAAACTCGTCCCTTTCTCCAACTTCCTCCCTATAAGGAGAAGCTTATCACTAATAGCTTACCCAGGGGGTAGTACTTACAAAACAGCAACATCAGAGGTTGTGTTTAAAAATCATTTACAACCCCTTGAGAGAAAAGCAGTATACAGATTAAAATTTCCCCTTCTTGAGGTCCTAAGATGCCCAGTTTCCTTGACGTTCTTTCCAGAAGTCTCCATGCTAAAGGGCAAAGCACAACCGTTTATTTTGCAGAGGTCAGTCCACTTTGGTTGCAGTTAATAAATTGAAGTGGCGTGTTGAGGGTTCTCCAGCTTCCAGACTCACCCCTGGCTGGCTCCTGCGAAGTGACCAGGCAACCAACAGCAAGTTTGGACTAAATGGGCCATATTTTACCCTTGTGATGCTCTGGACAAGAGAATTCGGCTCCCGCAACTTGATTTTTATGCTCAGCAGTTCTTAAATAGCCCTACTAGTTGTGTGTCAGATACTTAAAAACTTGTCCTTTTTCTAAACCTCTCCTCTTCCTAAGCAGTCTAAATTAGGACCATTGAAAGACTGCAGTTCCTTTCGCATATTGGCACAATGCACAAGAATAAATGATTGCATTTTTACTCATTTGGGTACAAATCACAGTAGACACTTTTGAGAAATTTGGTGTTGCTATAAAAACTCTTGCGCTCCTAGAAATATATCCATCATTAGTTTTTTGCATTTCTTTTTCATTTCCACCCCTTTTCCTGCTCCTAAATAGCAAAATGCTGGCCTAATTATTCTTTCAATTTCTGAATCAGATTTAAATGTACCTTCCTCACAACTCCACCTAGCATACACAAACCTGTGGGTCATGAAACATACACTCAGGAATGGACTGGGACAGGTCAAGGGTACTTCCCTCTTAAGCATCCCTTTAGTGGTTGGAGACTTTCTGTGGCACCAAGAATCTGGACTTTGCCCCTTTCTTATTCCCACTAACTCTTTGTTCCATATCTCTTCTATTTACCCTTATATCCTGTTCCAGCAAGCTACAAGGAGTTTAAAACTGCATGGTTCATTATCCAAAAAAACATTGTCTATTTTCTAACATATATTTTTAGTCAGGTTTAAATAAACTACATACCTCTATCACCAAACTAAGCGGAAATTATTCCTCCAGCAACTCTACATAACAATAAGGTGTCTTTTCCCAGTTATTTTCCGGAACTTTCCTCCCCCTTCTCTCATCCTCACCTTCCAATTTAGAAATAACCTCCCCTTCAATTCAATGACTCATAAAAAGCCTGTAAAAGGAAAGTGGAAAAGCCAAAATAACTTCAGAGTTGTCTGAATCATTCAATTGAAGGAAAGATCAGACATTGACCATGATAAGACGGAATCCAAGACAAAAGGCAAGGCTGAACTAACATCCCATAACAAAAGAAGTAACGTGTAAATGTGAAGACACTCCAATGAGAAGGAGGTAGCAGTAAGTCCTTTACCCAGCTTTTTAGTATATTACCAGCAGCTTTCTTCTCTCTAGTCTTGGCAGTGTGTCCTACCTACCAATTTTAGAGCAAGTTGGAAGGCAATTAATGTCCTGGAAGATAGGAAACAATAACGTCATAGGAGGACATGTCCATTATTATGGTACTTTGGGTAATAATGGCTCTTGCACAGTCATAGTCACTATGTGCCATAGAGAACATAGAATTAGGCCAGCCTCACTAAGAGGACTTGTCATCTAAGTTCAGGAACTGAACAGAATTACTATCACAAAACCAGGAAAATTGCCACAAAGGTCAGCTATTCCTTCTATTTCGTTTTATTTATTTATTCATTTTATTTTTTGGCCACACCACACGGCACGTGGGATCTTAGTTCCCTGACCAGGGATCGAACCTGTGCCCCCTGCAGTAGAAGAGCAGAGTCTTTTCTTTTTTTTTAATGTTTTATTTATTGCTGTAATACAAGTGCCTAGAACAAGTGCCTGGCATAGAGAAGATGCCATTAATGGCTTTGGGGATTTCTGTTCTCTCCTTTTCTTGGGGACTTAAGTAGTGGGTGAGGGATGCATAGTCCCTGGTACCGTCTGCTCACACTGACACCCACAGCTATGGCAGTCACTTGGACTGGGCTTTGAACATCAGCCAGGCAGGGTGCTGCAGAGGTGTCCCTAGATCCCAGCTGTATGACTCCTTCAGGTATGGAGGGCCCCTCTGTGACTTCCCCGCTACTCTCGGGGACACAGAAGTCATTTGGTTGCTCCCATGCATGACAGGGTACAGCAACTCTTCAAGGCTGTCCATCTGCCCAGGTGCTTGCTGAGACTCTCCTTACTGGGCTCATTTTTTTTTTTTTTAACATCTTTATTGGAGTATAATTGCTTTACAATGGTGTGTTAGTTTCTGCTTTATAACAAAGTGAACCAACTATACATATACATATAACCCTATATCTCCTCCCTCTTGTGTCTCCCTCCCACCCTCCCTATCCCACCCCTCTAGGTGGTCACAAAGCACCGAGCTGATCTCCCTGTGCTATGCGGCTGCTTCCCACTAGCCAACTATTTTACATTTGGTAGTGTATATATGTCCATGCCACTCTCCCACTTCGTCCCAACTTACCCTTCCCACTCCCCATGTCCTCAAGTCCATTCTCTACGTCTGCGTCTTTATTTCTGTCCTGCCCCTAGGTTCTTCAGAACCTTTTTTTTTTTTAGATTCCAAATATATGTGTTAGCATACAGTATTTGTTTTTCTCTTTCTGACTTACTTCACTCTGTATGACAGACTCTAGGTCCATCCACCTCACTACAAATAACTCAATTTCATTTCTTTTTTTGGCTGAGTAATATTCCATTGTATGTACGTGCCACATCTGGAAGAGCAGAGTCTTAACCAGTGGACCGCCAGGGAAGTCCCCCTCCTATTTCATACACTAAAAGAAAAAAAGCATTTATAAATATTTTTGCTCACACATACATATACACTCCTACCCTCCCATTCCTTGTGAAAATCAGTTAAGAAGAAAAATGGGGACTTCCCTGGTGGTGCAGTGGTTAAGAGTCCGTCTAGTCCGTCTGCCAATGCAGGGGACACGGGTTCCGACCTTGGTCTGGGAAGATCCCACATGCCGTGGAGCAACTAAACCCGTGCACCACAACTACTGAGCCTGCGCTCTAGAGCCCGTGAGCCACAACTGCTGAGCCCGCGTGCCACAACTACTGAAGGCTGCACGCCTAGAGCCTGTGCTCTGCAACAAGAGAAGCCACCACCATAAGAAGCCCACGCACCGCAACAAAGGGTACGCCACAACTAGAGAGAGCCCATGCGCAGCAGTGACGACCCAACACAGCCAAGAATAAATAAATTTTCAAAAAGAAAAGAAAAATGTAATATAAACACGTGCAATGCAGTAAGAAGAGAGAAAACCTTAAAGAAGGAAGGTTTTAAGGAACATTCTTTGATCCCACAGAAGGCTATTGTGTTATCGAAGCCCATGCAGTACTGGAAAAGTTAATGCTTGAACCCTACATTTTAATTTTGTTTTGATTTTGTGTGCACAAAGTAACCTTGTAAAGTAATTACTCCATCCATCTTCTCTTTTCTTTCCTGTGTTATGTGCTTCTCCATCACTCTCAAGGCCCCCTCTTAAAAAGCAAGAGCCCTGGGGTCAGGGAGTCTGCAGCTTTGCGTCGCATGGCTGGCTGTGGAGGTGGTGCAGATGGTATCTGTGCAAAACCACTTGAGCAAGACCGGGACGACAGGTATATTACAGGCAAAAATAACCTTTATAAATCCTGATGAAGTGGAAAATGATGGACTCAGAGTGATGCCCCAATATCTGAGTGGTATGGTTTGCCTTGGGCTCTAGTGTGTGCTGGTGCTTTTTGCTCTCTTTTCTTTGCTACTCCTCTCTTTTCATCATATCACTTTTCAAGGGAGCAGAATCTAAGTCTCTTTTCATTTCTGTTTTAGTCCAGGGGTCAGTCTCACTATGGAAAAGCTCCTTTTGGGGGTTTTTGTTTGTTCGGTTTTGGATTTTTTTCTCCGTGATTTCTACACACAATTCCAAATGGATTAGAGAAACAAACAACTGGTGGAGAAGAAAATCACTCAGATAAGCGGACAAGGGCCAGAGCTGCCTGCTGCTAGAAGTTAGGGGCAAAGCCATGATATTTGATAGGCGATGGTTCCCTGAGTTTGGGACCCCTGAAGGTGGAGGTTGACAGGGATGAAGGCATCGGAGAGAAGGGAGGAAAGAGAGAGAAAGAGAGACAGAGACAGAGGAAATGAGAACTGAGAAAGAGAAAGAAAAAGAGAGAGAGGGCCCATAGAGAAGAGGGTAATGAAATCGAGAAAGAGTCAAGAGGCCACAATCAGAGTGCTGAGCCAGCTTAGAGTCCTACCCCCACCTCCGCAGCTATGGACTTTACACCAGGTTGCACAATTGCACCAGCCAAGCGCAGCCTCTGCCACTGGTTGAAAGGAGAATGGGGCCAGAAGGCTACCCTATGGGATCATCGTTCTCCTGCCACCTGGAAATCGCCAGGTGCTGCTTCGGCACCAGGGCAAAGCTGACAAGGAAGGATAGATCCCTGCAGCCAGCCATCAAGTGCATCTTCATTTGATTTCATAAAGGTGACCAGTGGCATGAAGCTCTGGATAAACAAAGGGAAATTTTCTGGAAGAAGATGTTTTTGCCATCCCAAACTGGGGAGCTTCCAACAAAAGGACGTGCCAAGCTGCTTTCCATGCTCGAACAAAGCACTGTGGTTTCAAAGTTCAAGGCTCTGTTCCATGGAGGGAAGAAGAAAAAAAAAAAAGTCAGTGGAAGAGGGTGTTCCCTCAGGCAGAACCATTTGCTTTCCAATTCCAGGGCTCATGTGATTTTTAAATAGCACACCATACCTTCTCATAACTCAATGCATGAATTTTCATCCTCAAGAAAAGTGTGTGTACCCCTCTACCCACCTTGCATAGCATAGGTAAGATGGCTTGAGTGCTTGTAAAATGGATGGGCTGCAGCTCTTAGCTCTGCCATTGTGCTATTGAATGGAACCCCTGGTTACTATCACCAGATCTATGGGTGGACCAGCCATTCTTCTGCAGCAGGGAGTGGGCCGCTCAAAGAACTTTTAAACTTTTGTCCATCCCAGTTTTACACACACACAAAGAGTTTCCTGGAAACATGGCTACACTCCAAGGATTTCAGAGAGTAGAATACCTTCTAGAGCTCCAGTTTCCTAATCACTTGGAATCTCATAAGAAAGTAGACTTGAACTCAGACTCTTGAACCTAAATGTGTTCAGATCCTGGCTCTGCCATTCGTAGCTGTGTGACTTTGGGAAAGTTGATTCATCTGCCTAAATTTCAGTTCCTTCATCCACAAAATGGGATATGTATTAGTTATCTCTTGCTGCACAACAAATTACGCAAAAACTTAGTAGCTTAAAACTGCAATTATTATCTCTGTTTCTGTGGTTCAGAAATCCTGATGCAGCTTAACTGGGTTCTCTGGCTCTGGGGGTCTCACAAGGCTGCAGTCATCTCAAGGCTCAATTGGGGGACTTCCCTTGTGGTCCAGTGGTTAAGACTCCATGCTCTGAATGCAGGAGGCCCGGGTTCAATCCCTGGTCTGGGAACTAGATCCCTCACGCCGCAACTAAAGATCCTGCATGTCACAACGAAGATCCCCCACGCGGCAACGAAGATCCTGAGTGCTGCAACTAAGACCCGGCACAGCCAAATATATAAATTAATTTTTTTTAAAAAAAGGCTCAATTAGGATGAATCTGCATCCTAGCTCAGTCATATCATTGTTGGCAGGGTTCCTTAGCTCACAGGCTTTAGGCTAAGGCCTTAGGTCCTCATGAGCTGTTAGCTCAGGACTTCCCTCAGTGCCTTGCCTTGTGGATCTCTCCATAGAGCACCTCAAAACATGGCAGCTTACTTCATCAGAGCAAGCCAGCAAGAGGGCAAGAGAGAGGGCCAGTAAGAATGAGACTGCTAAAGAGACGCAAGTCATAGTCTTTTGTAATCTAATCACAGAAGTGACATCCCAAAATTCTTGCCACATTCTATTAGTTAAAAGCAAGTCATTAGGTCCAGCCCACACTCAAGAAAAGGGGATTACACAAGGATGTACATACCAGAAGAGGGATCATTGGAGTCACTTTAGAAGCAGACTACCTTAGTATAATAATAATAATAATAATAATACCTACTTGTAGGTTTTGTTTAAACATTAAGGGAGAGAATATGTTCAATTCAGGGCCTGGCATATATTATGTACCTGGTGTATACAATAACTATTATTACTATTAATGTTATTATTGAGTATATAATGATTGGTTTTCTCTCCCTTCTAGCTACTAGGAGGAAACTTTTATGAGCAATAAATGAGATAATCTACATTATTCAGGAAGGACCTGACGCATAGTAAGCGCTCAGTAACCATTAATTATTATTAATGTTATATGAGTGTATGCTATCTGGTTGCCCCTCCAAGCTACTGGAAAGATATGCTATGATTACGGTAACTTCCAGAGTGGTCTAATTTTCAAATGTTTTGCCTCATTTATCCATGTGTACCCTATACTTGCCAGAACACAATTCTAGATTTGGGGCTCATAAAATATGACCAACAAAGCCATGATCCAGTCTAATTTCCTGCCTGCGCTATACTAAGAAAGGCATGCTCAAAACAAGCAAGATGGGCTAAGTATGGCAGCACCTTCCAGTATGCAGAAATCTGAGCCTGGATCCATTAAAGTTCCAGAGAGAGGGGAGTGTGCCCAGAATGAGCAAGGACTTGGCTGTGTGACTTTTGTCCCTTTCAAAAGAAGCTGGTCACTGTGTAGTCTGCTGTCAGTCGTTAACTGAGGATGAGAGAAAGGGGGATTCTACCCAGGCTCCGTGGATGGAGTAAGGACACCCAAGAGGTGGATTGCACACCTGGATTGGGAGAAGTCAGAATCAAGAGACTGAAGAAAGAGAAATTTTGCAATTAGAAAGTTGGAAGAAGAGAGTCCAGTTTGCAACATGAACGAAAGATCACTACAAGGTTAGAGTGACCCAGCAGGGCTGCGTTGAGTGGATTCCTTGTAAGGGAGGAGGATATTGAGGTCTGGCTAGTGGCCAGAGAAAATGAGGAACTATAATCAAGGAAACCCCGTTATTTTGGCTTTGAGTCATTTCTCAGGGCTCACCCATGATTATTATATAGAAAAATGGCAGAGAAATACCCCTAAAGTATAAATGATTTTTAAACCGAAAACACTGTAGAAGAACAAAGGTCCAAGTGCATAGCTCACCTCATCTTATCTTTTCAGGCTAGGAGTAGGTACTCAAATATTCTCTCCCTCCCTCCCTCCCTCCCTCTCTTTATATTTGTACATGTTCTTTCCTTTTGTCTGTGTTCCAGGCAGAAGAAGAAACTATCCTCACAAGGAAATGCCCTAGGATCTTTTCAACTGGAGCTGTTTCCTGATCCAGAGCCTCCGTCTCCAACAGTTTCTTCTGTGGTGCTAGACCATTAGAGCTCAATAAATAACAGGTAATAACAGTTACACCTCTGCCTCCAAATCAAGTCACCTGTGCAGCTGTGATTTCAACAGGCCCCTTGATTTTCTGAGATGCACCAGCTCTGGTCCCTTCTCCTCTGGGCGTGTTCCCAGGTGTTTCCAGGTTTGTGCACAGAAAGGCTCAAAGCAGAAGTTGCTGGGAAAGTTCCGTGAGGTTAAAGGAGAGGTGTATAGCAACATCAAGTTCCTCTTCCTGTTACTCTTGTCTCTTCTTCTTCTAACTCTATGTTTCCTCTGTGTTTGAGAAAGGGGAGAATAATAAATAAGGCTCAGTACCACTCAGCAGCCAGAGAAGATCTCTGTCTGCTTTTTTGCAGGATGGCCAATTTTAGAAGGGAAAGGGGCTGAGGAGATGAGGACTTGCCCCCAGGAAGTCTGCCTACACAATAGAGATGGTGTGTTTATTTATTCAGCCTTTTCCTACAGGCAGCCAGAGCAACAGCCATTTCATTTTGTCCTCAGGAAGTGTATTTAGTGGTAGGCTTTCTTTCTTTTCCTGTTAGTTTCCTGCAAAAGGACACCAGTGTCTTCTCAGAGCAGCAGCTGATAAGAAGGATTTTGTTGCTCAAGTGAAGGCAGACAAACATATTTCCTGAGGCAGACCCAGCACATCCCAAGGGCACGGAGAACTGAGCCTGGGTGTGGAAATAGAAGAACCTGATTTTCACACCTATTTCCCTCGTGCCATCTTCCTCCCTGAAATAGTCTCTCTAGTGGGATACAATAATTACATCTTCCACTTGTGTAGAATTTCACACTTTCCCAAGGTCTCGTCACACTGTACAGAAGCAGACTCCGAGGCACTGTATTTGAAGGAGCCTGGGAGTTACTTTGGAGGGTTGATATAAGGAGGCAGCTTTGGGTTTAACTCTATGTTCTGGGGAAATTATACCAATAGTATAGGGTTACCCTAAGTTAGATTCCATTTACTAGCTGCTTCTCATCTTACAGATCTCACCTTCAAAGTCACTACTACAGTGGGGCCTGCTGACACCTCCTCTCCCAGCCACCACTGGGTTGGATGCCCCTCTTATACACACTGCACTTCCGTGTGGAATACACACACCCCATGTGTAAACTTGCGTAGTGCCTATCTCCCCTGCAGCATTGTGATACCAGGAAACTCATCCATCCTGCTCACAGCTCCTAGCACAAGGCCTGACCCAAACTAGCTCACTAAATGTTTAGTGAATGAATGAGTCAGGAGTTGTCTCTAGGGGCAGCCTTCCCACTCTACACCATCATTTATTTTGGGGTGGTGCTATGGGAGTTATGAAAAAGGCATGTGCTAATTATCATATAATGATCACTAGTGGTTACATTAATTAGTAGGTAAAAGCACAGTGGGGGGATATGACTAAATAAAGCCTTCTACCAGTGTGCATAGGGCCTTCCCTGCATTATGAATTGGAAATCTCATTGCCTGTCTCTGTTGGACTCCCATAGAGAGACAGGGTCATTCCTTCAGTCGCCAAAAGTGGGGAGAGGGAGAACTCGGTTTCCTCCGACTCAGTGAAACTGTTCTGGTCTGAAAATTAAATTAAAATGCTGGGCTGGTGGTGGCCCTCTGCTACTTCCCTCTCAGGCTCTGGGATGGATTTCCCCATCAAGGGTCTGCACTGAGTCATTCCTGCTCCAGATAAAAAACAAAAAAATTCAACTCCCTCAGGATGAGTGATGCAAGCAAAGACTCATCCTGCTAATCCTCCCGTTGGGGGTTGTTGTTCATGGCCTTGGCCTCCTCCTTGGGAACAAGAGGATAAACTGAGAGAAAAGACAAAACTCTTCCTTCCCATTCCTTCCTACCTCAAAAGCTCTTGGTCTGTGGTTTCCTCTTCTTCTGCAGAGGGGAAGTGAGGATGGACATAGAGAAGGAGGAAGGATACACCACAGGACACAGCACTCTGATGGCCCTGAGATGGTGGGGGAGTTGTGAATTGGGATGAAGGATGACAAGACATGAAGAATCCCTAGGGATCCTTCAACAGGATCTTCAAACAACCAAGGCACAGCCCACTTGCCAGGACACAGGGAATCAGAAATGCAGTCAGTGGGAAGTGATGACAGCAAAGAAGCTGGCAGATCTGACACACAGGTCCTACTAAGAACTATGCCCCATGGGAGCACAGATTGCTGCAGATTGGGTAGTAAAGAGAGGGAGTGAGCGTTGAGTGTGAGGTCTTGGATCAGGAGGCCCACACTCTATTTCCTGCTCAGCCATCAGTTGATGGAAGGACCCCACGCAAAAGATGATTGTCAGAGATGTGGCTTAATCAGCTACCCAAGGAATGGGCAGATGTTTGTGAAATGCTTTGAAATCTCTAGATGAAAAGACATGCCAGGAAAAGTTGTTATTATTTTGATTGTTGATTCATAGAGGACCCGGAGCATCTTTGAGCTCCTGTATTGGAATCAGAGGCCACAGTATTTTCATCTTGGGTGGACCAGTCCCTGGAGATCTGTTTTCTAATAACCTCAGTTGAGAACATGTTCATTGCTGATGTCTGTAAGGAATACAACCAAAAATCCCCATCATTGGAGTATTACAAATTTCCAACCAAGCACCAGTAAGTTTTCTGTGCAACAGATCCTGGCCAGGCCTAATTTGTGTGGAGGGATGTATAGGCTGTGACCTGGTAACACTTCTCCCTCTCTCTCTCTCTCCTAAGCCCTCCCTCCTATCCTCTTTTTTACATGTGTGTAAGGCTACTTAGGAACTTTGACTTATCAAAGGATATTTGGAGACTCCAAAATGATCACCCCAATTGTGGCTCTCCATCTCCCACCACTTAGCCCTTTTATTTTTAAGGAAGTGGTTAAACCAGACCCTTTTTCATTCTATTTGGCAGGTATGTGACCCTGGTATTCTACTTCTCTATTCACTCCCTTGTATACTTTGCTATAAATGCTCCTGCCCCACTACCCCTCCTGGTCTCTGTTCCACAAACCAACCAGATTGTCATTCCAAAGTGATATGTTAGTCACTGAGTTCTTAAGTGAAAGTATATTCCCCTTCTTGGTGTCTCCAAAGCTAACAGGCTGACTAGACTCATAACAGGACTTTAACCTGAGCCTGTAACAAGTACTTACCTGTCCTGAATGACCTAAGCAGTAACAATCCCAGGTCACAATCATCACAGGAACAGATATTATTTTTCTGCTGTTGCACAAAGTGGACAAAGGTTGTCGAACTGATGCAGAATGGATCACCTAATAAAGCCAGAGCTGCGTGTAAACCAAGAAAAATCTCAAGAATGGGCACGTGACTGCTAGGCATGCTTTAGGGGGAGAGCTGAGCTAACTCTATAGTATCACAAACAGCACGGGGAAGATCAGCATGAACTCTGCTCTCAAATCCCCGAATCCTAGGATTATAACATCATTGACAAACTTCCAGTAGAGTTAAGATGAGGACTGGTAAAGAAAAAGAATACTTTAAGGTGTAGGTAATAAATGCATGGAGCTCATTATCCAGGGAGGGAATATAGTCAGAATACAGAAATGATTAGAGCAAATTTATGAATTGCAGAGTCATACATGAGTGAACCAGTCATTTTTCAACCCCAGTCCTACTGCAGAGTCCCAGATCCCTTTCCTAGTTCCAGGGGTTCCACTTCATTAGGTTGGAGTAGGGTCCAGAGATCTGTACTTCATTTTTGCAAAGCTCCACCAAGTGATTCTGATTCATAACCAGGTTTAAGAACCACTACTTGAACAACCTTTCATCCAAGGTAAGAGAATATTAAATGGACTATAGGTCTGTCTCAACCTGGTAATCCTTATGGTCCTAACTGTCAAACTGCTTGGTTAGTGAATGCCAACTCAGAGACATAACAGCTGGTATCTTTGTGATACGGACCAAACTCCAGAGTAGCCATTAGACCCTGGATCCAGTGATCAAATGTAGTAATATAATAATTCTCCGGCCCCTGGCTCATTTAGAACCTTCTGCAAGATCTGTGAGACTTTACCACCTCAGGGATGAATCAACTGGAGCTTTTTAGAACAGCCTTTGGAAGGAAATATTCAAATCTGCTTACCAGAATACAGTGCAGACTTCTTTAAACATTTCCCTTGTGACTCTTCATGTGCAGTGCTTAGAATACTAGGCATTCACTCATTCAGTAAATATCCATTGACTAAAAATTAGACACATACTCTATGCTAATAGTTTGCTGCTGAGGGTGTAAATAAGTAAATAAGACAGTGGTAAAACAGATGTGGTCCCTAGCTTCATAAGTAACTAACAGGCTCTCAAATTCTTTTTGTTTTTTTATAATGGCTGGGTACCGTGGAACAGCCATCCCAGGAAATTCTATGAGGGCCATTCTACCCTCTTAGGGACATAGCATTTGAGTTCTAGATGTAGCTCGCCTGAGGCCAAGAACAACTGTAAAATGAGATGCCCACCCCCCTTTTTTCTTCCCAAATGTACCTACAAGTAAAGGATAAAATGAGCTTCCAGAGGATAAGAACTATACTTTGTTCACCTTTGGATCCGCAATTCCATGTAGAGTACCTTGTGCATAGGAAAGTTCAGTGTTTTTGAATGAGTGAATGAATGAATGAGGCCTGAATCTAAGCTCTGCTGCTTACTGTGCATCCTGTACAAGGCACGGAATCTTTCTGACCCTCTGCTTCCTCACGATAGAGGCAATAACTATCTTGCCTACTTGTCATACGATTAGAAATCACATGGTCACTAGCACTATAGCTGGCATAAGGCAGGCAGGTACTCAACAAATGGTTGTAGGGACGGTACAGGGCTGTTACTGTGAGAACAGGTAAACAGAAGCTTCCAGGAACCAACTTGCATGGTCAGACTGACACCTGGTGGTGCAATCTTAGAACCTTTGCCAAAAGTATAGTCAATTGCTGGATTGAAATTTAAGTTAGGGAGTAACTAGGAACTAGTAAGATGGGCTTTACCCAAGTAACAATTTTTTTTTTTTTTACACAAGTAATATTATTTAATCCTCACCAGTGATTTTCAATCCTGACTGTATATTAGAATAATCTACAGAGCTTTTATAATCTACTGCTATCTGGATCTCACCCTCAGAGATTTTGACTTAATTTGTAGAACAGGCTGCCACATTTTTTTTTAATTAAAAAAATTTATTTTGATGTGGACCATTTTAAAAATCTTTATTGAATTTGTTTCTCTCTCTTTTTTTTTTTTTTTGGCTGTGTTAGGTCTTCGTTGCTGTGCGTGGGCTTTCTCTAGTTGTGGTGCGCGGGTTTCTTATTGTCGTGGCTTCTCTTGTTGTGGAGCACGGGCTCTGGGCGTGCAGGCTTCAGTAGTTGTGGCATGTGGGTTCAGTAGCTGTGGCTTGCGGGCTCTAGAGCTCAGGCTCAGTAGTTGTGGTGCACGGGCTTAGTTGCTCCATGGCATGTGGAATCTTCCCAGACCAGGGCTCGAACCCGTGTCCCCTGCATTGGCAGGTGGATTCTTAACCACTGTGCCACCAGAGAAGCCCACTCTGTCTTATGTTTTGGGGTTTTTTTTGGCTGTGAGGCATGTGAGATCTTAGATCCCCAACCATGGATCAAACCTGCACCCTCTGCATTGGAAGGTGAAATCTCAACCAACCACTGGACCACCAGGGAAGTCCCAGGCTGCCACATTTTTAAAAGCAATGTTAATGTGCAACCAGGTTGAGAACCACTGCAAAAGACCCGTGAGATAATTATCATTCTTCCCATTTTACAAATGATGAAAGTAAAACTCAGAATGATAAAGTACTTTTCACAGAGTCACATAGTTATTCGTAGCAGAAGGGAGTTTGAACGCGACTCTACCATTTTTCTCTATATCACATTTTCTTTTTTTTTTTTAACATCTTTATTGGAGTATAATTGCTTTACAATGGTGTGTAGCTTCTGCTTTAAAACAAAGTGAATCAACTATACGTATACATATATCCCCATATCTCCTCCCTCTTGCGTCTCCCTCCCACCCTCCCTATCCCACCCCTCTAGGTGGTCACAAAGCACCAAGCTGATCTCCCTGTGCTATGTGGCTGCTTCCCACTAGTTATCTATTTTACGTTTGGTAGTGTATATATGTCCATGCCACTCTCCCACTTTGTCCCAGCTTACCCTTCCCCCTCCCCGTGTCCTCAAGTCTATTCTCTAGTAGGTCTGCTTCTTTATTCCCGACTTGCCCCTAGGTTCTTCATGACCATTTTTTTGTTTTGTTTTTTAGATTCCATGTATATGTGTCAGCATACAGTATTTGTTTTTCTCTTTCTGACTTACTTCACTGTGCATGACAGACTCTAGGTCCATCCACCTCATTACAGATAACTCAATTTCGTTTCTTTTTATGGCTGAGTAATATTCCATTGTACATATGTTCCACATCTTCTTTATCCATTCATCTGTCGATGGACACTTAGGTTGCTTCCATGTCCTGGCCATTGTAAATAGAGCTGCAGTGAACATTGTGGTACATGACTCTTTTTGAATTATGGTTTTCTCAGGGTATATGCCCAGTAGTGGGATTGCTGGGTCATATGGTAGTTCTATTTTTAGTTTTTTAAGGAACGTCCATACTGTTCTCCATAGTGGCTGTATCAATTTACATTCCCACCAACAGTGCAAGAGGGTTCCCTTTTCTCCACACCCTCTCCAGCATTTATTGTTTGTAGATTTTTTGATGATGGCCATTCTGACCGGTGTGAGATGATATCGCATTGTAGTTTCGATTTGCATTTCTCTAATGATGAATGATGTTGAGCATTCTTTCATGTGTTTGTTGGCAATCTGTATATCTTCTTTGGAGAAATGTCTATTTAGGTCTTCTGCCCATTTTTGGATTGGGTTGTTTGTATTTTTGTTATTGAGCTGCATGAGCTGCTTGTAAATTTTGGAGATTAATCCTTTGTCAGTTGCTTCATTTGCAAATATTTTCTCCCATTCTGAGGGTTGTCTTTTCGTCTTGTTTATGGTTTCCTTTGCTGTGCAAAAGCTTTGAAGTTTCATTAGGTCCCATTTGTTTATTTTTGTTTTTATTTCCATTTCTCTAGGAGGTGGGTCAAAAAGGATCTTGCTGTGATTTATGTCATAGCATGTTCTGCCTATGTTTTCCTCTAAGAGTTTTATAGTGCCCGGTCTTACATTTAGATCTCGAATCCATTTTGAGTTTATTCTTGTGTATGGTGTCAGGGAGTGTTCTAATTTCATTCTTTTACATGTAGCTGTCCAGTTTTCCCAGCACCACTTATTGACGAGGCTGTCTTTTCTCCACTGTATATTCTTGCCTCCTTTATCAAAGGTATGGTACCACGCTGTCTTGGTAGAGGCTTTTGGAAGTCTGATGTGCTCCACTTAGCTTCTGCCTGTGAAAGTCTCAAACTCAGAGACACTGGAAAATTCCATGACCCTATGGGGTGAAGTACCCCAAACAGCATTTTGGTGTTGAGAGGGTAAAATGGCCTAATGAAGGCACTGACTTCCTGAATTCTCTCTATAGAATCCCTCTTCCCAGAGCTTTAAACTCTACTGCTCTGTTGATGGACAAATGAGCAATTTAAATTTGTTTGACTCTGAATTGAATAGTTACAAGATATATTTAAAGCTTTTTTTTTTTTCTTTTCTGAGATCTGGGATATGTTAGAGAACTAAAACAGATTAATTATCCATTACTGAGTTCCAGGAAACAGCCTCCCATACAACTAGTGCGCACTTATATGTTTGTCCAAAAACAGTTGAGGTGACAGGTATCAGCAGATAAAGAAGAATGAAAGGGCTAAATCCTAACATCTGAGACTGTGTCCTAAACTGGCCTCCCAAAGAGATTCTCAGAGGACAGATGATCTTGAAAGGTATGGGAAGCACAAGCGCCTTCCAAACCTACCCTGTAGGAAGTGCCAGCTCAGCCCAGGCATGGAAAATGAATGGGGCCTCACTGGGTCATTGAGGAAGCCTGCAGCATCTTATACAGATGGGTGAGATCCAGGCCACTGCCTAGCTCAATTACTTGCTAGGACGATTCCCCTGAATTTTTGAGGAATTTTTCTTTGGTTGGCGCTGGGCAGCACATGGGAACAGGCTGAGGGTGCTGAGGGCAATAGCCTAGAAACTCACCCTCTGAAAAGCCTACATCAGGGGTCACAAACTCTCAGCCCAAGGGCAAAATTTGGCTCCCAGATGTGTTTTGCACAGTGTTAGTTTTCAGTGTTTTTAATATTTTTAAAGTAATTGCCAATGTTTTACGGTGGACAAGTTTCATGTAAAAATCTAGATTTTTTTGCATGAGTTATAATGTAGAAAACCTTGGCTATCCTGGTCACTGCTATATCCCAGAACCTAGAACAGTTCCTGGAATGTAATAACTCTTTAATAAATATTTTTTGAATCAATGTTTTTTTAAAAAAAAACAAAACCCAGTCCTATGAAGTAGGAATTATTGTCACCATTTTACAGTGAATGAAAGAAATCTCAGGTGGCAGAGTGGTTAATAATCTGCCTGCCAATTCAGGGGACAAGGGTTCGAGCCCTGGTCCAGGAAGATCCCACATGCCGTGGAGTAACTAAGCCTGTGTGCCACAACTACTGAGCCTGCACTCTAGAGCCTGCAAGCCACAACTACTGAGCCCATGTGTTACAACTACTGAGTCCATGTGCTACAACTACTGAAGCCCATGCACCTAGAGCCCGTGCTCCACAACAAGAGAAGATACTACAATGAGAAGCCCACGCACCACAACGAAGAGTAGCCCTCACTTGCCGCAACTAGAGAAAGCCAGCATGCAACAACGAAGATCCAATGCAGCCAAAAATAAATAAATAAAATAAATTTATTAAAAAAATAATAAATCTCAGAGAATTTAAGTCACTCACCAAAGGTCACATAATTAATAAGCAGCAAAATATTTGGACTCAGGCATGTTGACTTCCAAAGCCAGAGTTCTGTTCACTACTCCACACTGCACAGCATCCTACACTTGTGGGCCTTTCACAGTCACAAAAGCCTTTCGATTTAGATTTTTTAAAAACAGCCGAATTGAGGTACAATTAACATACTATACAATTCACCCATTTAAAGTGTATGATGCAATGTTTTTTCATTTTATTCACAAGGTTGAACAATCATCACCACAGTCTAATTTTAGAACATATCTGTTCCCCCCAAAGAAACCCCATTAACAGTCAATTCCTATTCCCCTCTCCAACTCTCCCTCCCCCATTCCCACCTCTCCCAGCCCTAAGCAATCACTAATCTACTTTCTGTTTATATAAATTTGATATTCTGTAATCTACTGCAAAGGAGGCAAGAATATACAAGGAGAAAAGAGAGTCTCTTTAGCAAATGGTGTTGGAAAAGCTGGACGGCTACATGTAAAAGAATGAAATTAGAACACTCCCTCACACCATATACAAAAATAAACTCAAAATGGTTAAAATACCTAAATATAAGACATAACACCATAAACTCCTAGAAGAGAACATAGGCAAAACATTCTTTGACTTAAATCGTAGCAATATTTTTTTGGACCTGTCTCTTAAGGCAAAGGAAACAAAAGCAAAAATAAACAAATGGGACCTAATCAAACTTATAAGCTTTTGCATAGCAAAGGAAACTATCAACAAAATTAAAAGACAACCTATGGACTGGGAGAAAATATTTGCACATGATGCAATTGACAAGAGGTTAATATCCAAAATGTACAAACAGCTTATGCAACTCAATATCAAAAAAAAAAAAAACCCAACCCAATCAAAAAATGGGCAGAAGACCTAAACAGACATTTCCCCAAAGAAGACATTCAGATGGCCAACAGGCACATGAAAAAATGCTCAACACCACTAATTATTAGAGAAATGCAAATCAAAACCACAATTGGGCACTACCTCATACCGATCAGAATGGCTATCATCAAAAAGTCTATATAACGATGTTAAAAAAAGAAAAAAGTCTATAAAAAAATGCTGGAGAGGGTGTGGAGAAAAGGAACCTCCTACACTATTGATGGGAATGTAAATTGGTGAAGCCACTATGGAGAACAGTATGCAGGTTCCTCAAAAAACTAAAAATAGAGCTACCATATATCCAGCAATTCCACTCCTGGGCATATATCTGGAAAAGTTGAAAACTCCAATTTGAAAAGACACATGCACTCCAATGTTCATAGCAGCACTATTTACAATAGCCAAGACATGAAAATAACCCAAGTGCACATCAACAGACAATTGGTTTAAGAAGGAATAGACAAATTAAAAAATTTGTCCAGTCTGGAAATTTCATATAAATGAAATCATACAATATGTGATCTTTGGTAACTGGCTTCCTTCACTTAGCATAGTGTTTTCAAGGTTCAGCCACGCTGTAGCACTTATCAATACTTCAGTATATTGATTTATAATGTGTTAGTTTCATGTATACAGCAAAGTGATTCAGTTATATATTCTTTTTCAGATTCTTTTCCATTACAGGTTATTACAAGATATTGAATATAGTTCCCTGTGCTATACAGTAGGTCTTTGTTGTTTATCTATTTTGTATGTGGTAGTGTGTATCTGCTAATCCCAAACTCCTAATTTATTCCTCTCCACCCCTTTTCCCCTTTGGTTACCATAAGTTTGTTTTCAATGTCTGTGAGTCTCTTTCTATTTTGTAAATAAGTTCATTTGTATCATTTTTTTAGATTCCACATATAAGTGATATCATATAATATTTGTCTTTCTCTGCCTGACTTACTTCACTTAGTATGATAATCTCTAGGTCCACCCATGTTGCTGCAAATGGCATTATTTCATTCTTTTTTATGGCTGAGTAGTATTTCCATTGTATATGTGGGTATACATTTATATGTGTGTATATGTATATATATATATATATATATATATAAAATCACATTTTCTTTATCCTTTCATCTGTCAATGGACTAGTACCTCATTACTTTTTATTGACAAATAATACTTTATTGTATGGATACACCAAAGTTTATTTATCCATCCATCAGTTGATGGACATTTGGGTTGTTTCCACTTCTTGGCTATTATGAATAATATTGCTATGAACATTCATGTTAATTTAGATTTTTGACATTGTTTCAAAAGTTAGTCATTGTAATTTTTTGTGTTAAAAGCAATAATTTAAGTGGATACATTAAAAACCTACTGTATTTTTAGAAATTTCATTTTGGCACTTCATTTTTAAAAATATAGCTGAAGTCTCAAAAAAGTCAGAGTATCCAGCTCACTCTTGACCTCTGAGAGGCACTGATGCTGCTGCCTCCAACAAATGAGCCCCTTTTATCCAGTAAGAAAACAAACTCCTCAGAGTCAGAAAAACTGTCTTACACTTCCTGGCACAGCCATGATGCCTAAGTATAATACATGCATTTGGTAACTATTTGTTGACAGTATAGCTCTTCCAGAAAGGATACGATGGAGTGGGAGGATTAAGTGATAACCAATGGGAGGTTGTGGGATGGGAGAGAACAAATTCTAAAGAACAAATTCTAACGCAGGTGTTTTCCTTCGACCCACCACCCTCCCTTTGCTGTTAGTCTGGTCAGGAAGATTTCTGTTGATGTAGTTCACTAAGGGATGCTAACTTAGATGGAATATGTAAACTAATAAGGACATGAATCTTAGTTGAAAAATGGAAAATTTCTCTAGATCTCGACAAAGAGAAGGTCAGCATAGTGTTTCTCCCACAAATTGGGCCAAACAGAAGCTTCCTTTTAAAGTAGGATAGGCAGCAATCCCTTGTCTAATCAACCTGTGGAGTTAGCGAATGTCTGGGGCAGAAGAAAGGAGATGAAAAATGGAAAGAGCAATGGAAAGGAGACAGCCGAAACATTCTGTGCGGGAAGACTCTCCTACAACTGCCTCAGTCTGGAAGGACAGGCAAGGATCTCTGGAATATTTTGTCATTATAACAGTTTATTAATATGAATAGATACAGCTAGAAAGCACAAGGGCAAGGAGAATGGATGACCTGCTTCTTTATTGTGAAGCAACAAGTGAACCGATTTGGAAACACAAGAGGAAAATGGAGCTGTCGTGGAGCCCTGCCGAGTTCCATCCTCCAGCTTTTCTTGTGTCCTTCCCCCCACCTGGAAGATCTTCCCTCCTCCCCTCACTCTATCTAAGGCTTGTGCTATCCCTGAGACCCATGACTACTCCAGCGCCCTTCTCCCCTGGACTCCTACAACACATCTTCTGTGTACCCCACAATTCCTACTAGATTAAGCATACTGTCTTTCAAAGGTTCTTATATGTGTGTTTTATAGAACCCTTTGTACACTCCTCAAAGACAAGGGCCATTTCTGCTGCTTCTGCTACATCTCCCAGAGTGCCAAAGGCCTAATAGACCCTCTGTTTGGCCTTGCTGACTGACTGAAGGGTTCCGTTCAGGCTTCTTGTTCCTGCCAGTGATGCAGAGAGCACAATAAAGTCCTTTCATTATGAAATGACAAAGTCAAAGATAGAGGGGCTGAGAAAGTACTCACAGAATTATTTATTGTCTCAAATGTCTCATGGCAGCCAGATCTCAGAATCTTCAGACTTGATAGATGTGGAAATAATTTTGATGTATGTGATGGTGCTTTTTGGATTAGTATTTAACTTGAAGTGTGTAAATTAATAAATTAAAACATGGGTTACATGAGTCAGGAAAAGGGAAGATTTTCTTTTACATACTTAACTGATATCCCCCCAAAGTTCTTTTTTCCCCCATGTTCAATAGCTGCTAGGTGTTCATAGTAGAAATTATTGCTTTTTATATTTCTGATCGTAACAGTGCAACCAGAAGAGAGGATCTGATTAGGGGGAGAAAAATGGAGAGAGAAATTAATATTGGCTTTATTTTAATCACTGAATGTCCCAAAGGTATTTAGGGTGTAAACAGCAATCAATATTTAGGAAAGAAAGCTGGATGAGTTCTGCTACTATGAGTTCTGGATCTTTCCTCTTCCATGGCAATTTTTTGGGTATTGTGTGCTCTTACGGGATCCCAGCTTAGGATACAGATACCGTCTGTAACTCTCCCATGATGCCTTAATCTTTTAAGCATTAAGTACATTAAGGAGGCTCATGAGAATGCTAATCAGCCTTGTGAAACTGCAGCAATGCTTCCTAGGGATCTAAAAGTGTTCACACCCACCCACACAGTACAAGGTGGAAAATATTGTACTAGCTCTGTTTTCTTGTAACAGTCCAGTGACATGGCTTCCTTATTGCCTTCTGGGCTGCAGTTAAAGAACTTGCTCTAAAACAAGACTAGACTTGTAGATAGAAAACATCACTTAAGATTTTCTTTCCTAGATTAATGGGATTCTAGTTTGGGTTTCAAAGGGCTCTTTGTATAGCTTACAAAAGATTCTGGGTCTTTGAATATTTCTATTCTAGTAAAATTTGGAGTTCTGACCTATATTTAATATAGGACTTTTCTGGGTTATGGAAAAATATGGACTGTCACCTAATGTGTTGTCAATTTTCTTTAACCCTCTGTGTAAATGGTGCACATTAAAGAGCCAGGTTTACTGTTAAACAGATTTTTCTTTATAAACATAATGACAAAGAGATACACAACATCAGTTAAAGAGAAGAATGTGACTAGGTCCACTGCTGCCTGTGTCTTGGAGCAAGAGAAGGGCTCATCCCAGAAATAATTACCTTTCCTTCTAGGGGAAGAGGACACGACCCTGGAAAAAACTTGCGTTTTTACTTAGCTAGAGATCTTGGTTGTCAGATCCAAATGGTCCCATCGCAATTCTTTTTTCCCGGGCAGTGCGTAGATCTTTGACAAGTGATGAATGACCTCTGCTTCTTGTGCTTAGGCCCGGGACTGGACTCTGTGACCAGGGATTTGGTGTGCGGGGCCTCACAGGCTGCAGAGAGATATTAACATGTGAGCGCATGTGCAAAATGTGGTCTCATGTGACAGATCCAAAGAGAAAGCCTCTTCAGCCATGGTTTTATCAGAATAGCTCTGTGAACTACCATAATAAATGAAAGAATAGAATCTATGAATCCAAGACCTGCCTGTTTTGATTGCAGTCAGCAGCCTAATGTGGAGAATATGCCTGAATTTCCCACCCAAGGCTTGGACCTCCACATGGTGATCTTTGGGGTTAGCCTGTGTTTTCTATGTCTTTATTAATATGTAGTAGTAGCAGCAGCTATGGGAACTGTAGTAGCAATGACTAAAGAGCTTTATTCTTCATGTGTGCTAAGGTGGATTCACTCAGGGTGAACAGCCCCTGGGGACACAGCGCTGCTCTATTTTCACCTTATAAACCAAAGTAGTGATGGCCGTAGTTGAGTTTGTACCTAGGTTAAAGCGTTCCCAGGAATCTAGGCTGTTCTAATGTTAATCTAGGTTTCTGTATTACTCTATGAAATAGTAAGAGAGTTATCTCATTCCCAAATGTATTCTTAGCTTAGAGCCAAAGTACAAATGGAATCCCATTTACTAAACGTCTACATATTTAAACGTTATAAATCAAGCTAGTAGGGATTTCCCTGGTGGTCCAGTGGCTAAGACTCCCACCCACTGCAGGCCGCCCGGTTTGATCCCTGGTCAGGGAACTAGATCCCGCATGCTGCAACTAAAAGATCCCGCGTGCCGCAGGATCTTCTAAGACTGGGCGCGGCCAAATAAATAAATAAATATTTTTTAAAAATCAAGCTAACAAACGGTTTTGTTGTTTTTTTTTTTTTTGTGGTACGCGGGCCTCTCACTGTCGTGGCCTCTCCCGTTGCGGAGCATAGGCTCCGGACGCGCAGGCCCAGCGGCCATGGCTCACGGGCCTAGCCGCTCCGCGGCATGTGGGATCTTCCCGGACCAAGGCACTGAACCCGTGTCCCCTGCATCGCAGGCGGACTCTCAACCACTGCACCACCAGGGAAGCCCCAAACTTTTTAAAAATATATATATATATTTATTGACTTGGCCGCACCGCGTCTTAGTTGTGGCATGCGGGATCTATTTCCCTGACCAGGGATCGAACCCGGGCTTCCTGCATTGGGAGCACGGAGTCGTAACCACTGGACCACCAGGGAAGTCCCCAAACTGTTAACTAAAATACATACTATCACCTACATTGACAAAAAGACCAGGTTTGAATTTGGAATTTTTGCAGTCTTTGGAGCTCCTTACCAGAATGTGGTGGTGCAGGAAAACTGCATTATAAATAAATGCACCATGTTTTTCTTTTGTGATAGGATCAAGCAAAATAGAATACATCAGAATTGTGTATTTGCAGGGAACAAACCTCTAGTGGTACTACAAATGGTGAATTTTTTTAAATTTTAATTTAATTAATTTATTTTTTGGCCATGCTGTGAAGCATGCAGGATCTTAGTTCCCCAACAAGGGATGAAACCCGTGCCTCCTGCAGTGGAAGCATGGAGTCTTAACCCCTGGACCGCCAGGGAAGTCCCTTGTGTATGTATATATCTTCCTCCTTCATTAAATAAATAGGAAAAATTTTATTATGATGTCTAATGAATTTAATGGGATTATTTCTGATTTTTTATATTGGGTCGGCCAAAAAGTTCATTCGGGTTTTTCCCATAAGATGGTACAAAAACCCGAACGAACTTTTTGGCCAACCCATACTTGACTATTCTTTAATTAATCTCAAAAGCCTAACCCCAAAGTTTGATATATGCCCACTTACATATATGCAGAGAGAACACCATGCCTTGTATAATATTTCTTATTTCACAAATAACTTACAATTTTAGCTACATATTATATTGTATTTTTGCTATTTAAGGAAAAAGAACCAACACATTATTTATTATCTTGTTTTTCATTACTTAAAAAATTGAATAAATCAATTGTGACGGGTCATATCATTTTAACTTTTAATTTGTAAGTCTCACCTGCACATGAATGTTTGTAGCAACTTTATTCATAATCATTAAAAACCAGAATCAACCTTCAGTAGGTGAAATGAAAAAGTGTGGTATATCCATACAATGAAATATTGTTCACAGACAAGAAATAAGCTCTCAAGCCACAAGACTTGGGTGAACCTCCTTGAACATGTATCGCTAAGTGAAACAACTTAGCCTGAAAAGGCTACATATGTATGATTTTAATTATATGACATTCTAGAAAAGGCAGAACTACAGAGATAATAAGAAGATCACTGATTGTCAGTTGTTTGCGGGGAGGAAGAGAGGATGGAAAAGAGGAAGCACAGAAGATTTATAGTGTGGTTAAACTATTCTGCATGATACTGAAATGGTGGATACATGGCATTATGCATTTGTGAAAACCCGTAGAACTATACAGCACAAGAATGAAACTTAATGAATACAAATTAAAAAGAAAATCATTTAGGAGGTCAGGGAATCCCAGGAAAAACCCAGACTATGACAAGAGAATATAACCGTAACCTCAATTTAAATACATATTTTTGTTACAGACAGTGTTATGATGATGAAAAATATTTTCAAGCATAAACATATAGTATATTAGAATAAAATTCTGTCTGGAAGTTATTTCAAAATGGAAATGTAAGCTTAAAAAAAGACATTAAATTTTCAACTTCAAAGAAGAGCTTGTTTATTTTATAATTTTTTTAAATGGATGATGGTAGGTATCGAACTGTTATAGATTTAGTTGGATGTTTAAAGTGATGTAACAGTTTTTTGTGGGGTTTTTTTGCGGTATGCGGGCCTCTCACTGCTGTGGCTTCTCCCGTCGCGGAGCACAGGCTCCGGACGCGCAGGCTCAGCGGCCATGGCTCATGGGTCCAGCCGCTCTGCGGCATGTGGGATCTTCCCGGACCGGGGCACGAACCCCTGTCCCCTGCATCGGCAGGCGTACTCTCAACCACTGCGCCACAAGGGAAGCCCGATGTAACAGTTTTAATTTAAAATATCAATATATATAAATGCTGGACTATGTAGATGTTAGAAATTAGATGCTTTGTGTCTATTTAAACTTAAAAAAAATGTTTGATGCCAATGAAAAAAGGTGAAGAGGTGACATAGCTTTTCACAATTCTTTTAGAGGGTCCATGAGCAAAAGAGTTGGAAGTTCAACATCCTAGACAGCATCTTACATGATGTACTGCAGGACTTGGCAGACTTCTGTGAAGGGCCAAATATTAATAGTATATATTTTAGGCTTTGTGGGCCTGATGGCCTGTGTCAAAACTGCTTAGCTCTGCTATTGTAGTATGAGAGTAGCCACAGACAGTCTGTAATGAATGAGTGTGGTTGTATTCCAATAAAATTTATCTGTGGGCACTGAAATTTGAGTTTTGTACACATTTTATTTCAGAAAATATTATTCTTCTTTTGATTTTTTTCAACCATTTAAAAATATGAAAATCATTCTGAGTCCACAGGGTGTGTAAAAACAGGAGTCAGGCCAGATTTGGCCTGAGAGTTATAATTTGTTGATCCCTAATTTACAGTAATTTGGTAAAATAGTTTTACAAATTAGTGAGTCAGTAGTCTCAAAGTTAGACTGTAATCTGTCTCACATTTGCCAAAGCAAAGTCCTATATCCTTGAGGTCTTAAGCAAAATTATTCAGAAATGTATAAAGTTAAACATGAAAGTTCTTCTATTGCCAATAATGCCATTCCCCAGAGGCAACCTCTGACTTCAAATATTCAACGGTGCAGTCACACACACAAATACAACATATGTGGTTTTAAAGAAACTATATATAAATGTATATGGATTTTTTAAAAAAGGGACAACATATATGTTGTGCTGCAATTTGATTTTTCAGTTTACAATATATTTTCAACATCTTTCCTAGTCATTATATTTAACAAGAATTCTTGAAACTTAGTCGACATTTGAGTCATTTCCAATTTTGAAATGATAAGCAATGAGCATCTGTATATATCTCTGTCTCTATCTCTCTCTATATCTATATATGTTTGTACACATGGATGAATATTTCTGTAGGATAGATTCCTAGAAGCAGCATTACTGGATCAAAGATATCCACATTTTTATGTTGATGGGGTCATCCAAAAGTTTATCCTAGGGTTTCTCAACCTTGGTACATTTAGGGCCGGATAATTCTTTGTTGTGGGGCTGTACTGCACATTGCAGGATGTTTAGCAGCATCTCTGGCCTCTACGCATTAGATGCCAGTAGCATCTCCCCTGTTGTGACAATCAAAACTGTCTCTCGATATTGCCAAATGTCCCCTGGAAGGGAGGGGGGGCAAAATCATCTTGGGCTGAGAACCACTACCCTGGACACTTGTTTTTCTTTTTTCTTTAATTTCTTTTTCTCCCTATCCCCCTTTCAACAACTTATCATGTTATCCTTCCTTCAAAAAGGAAAAGTGCTTAAAGGAATTTGTGACTTAGTGTATATCACCCCTCTGTTATGGGATAAATTGTGTCTCCCAAAATTCATGTGTTGAAGTTCTAACCCCCAGTACCTCAGAATGTGACTGTATTTGAAGATAGGGTCTTTAAAGAGGTTATTAAGTTAAAATGAGATTGTAAAAATGGACCCTAATCTAATATGACTGATGTTCTTATAAAAAGGAGAAATTTTAACACAGAATTGTACAGAGGGAAGACCATATAAAGATTGGGAGAAGGCAGTCATCCACAAGCTAAGGAGAAAGGCCCCAGAAAACAGCCCTGCCAACACCTTGATCTCGGACTTCTAGCCTCCAGAAATTGTTTTCTGAAAATAAACTTCTGTTGTTAAGGTCAGCCAGTCTGTGGTACTTTGTTATGGCAGCCCTGGCAAATTATTACACCTTCCCAGTGTATTTGAATTTTAAATAAAGAATGAATGAAAAAGGCAATGACTTATCCAAAGGTATAACTATCTAACAATGGGATTTGGTGGGGGAGATAACTTTTCTGAGAGGATTCAGATCATTCTATGTAGATTTAAACATGGGATTGGCTCTATTCAAGATCTTTTCTACAGCAGCTTCTCTGATGAACAATTAGTAACTTCTGTAATCTCAATGTCAAATTTCTTTCATTAAACAAAGATAATATCAATTCAAAAAAATAAGAGCAAGGCAAGCAATGATTAGAGATCAGAAGAAATGAAATGAATTAGGGAGAGTGAAGTTTGTTGTTTAAAAAAACACTATATATGTTTTTCTTTTTTTTTTTTTTTTGGCCATGCCCCACAGCTTGCGGGTTCTTAGTTCCCCAACCAGGGATGGAACCCTTGCCCCTGCAGTGGAAGCACGGAGTCCTAACCACTGGACTGCTAGGGAATTCCAAAAAAAACACTATATTTTTAATTGCACAAATGATATGTACAATGTAGAAAACCCAGACCATGCAAATATGCAAAGAAGAAGAAAATAAAAATCACCTGGAATCCCACCATCCAAAGACGATCACTGTTAAATATTGCGGCATAAAGACTCCCAAACTTTTTTCAGTAGTATGTATATATGGATGGATGTATAGATAGATAGAAATACACATACATATCGACACACACATATATATCTCCCAAATGGGATCCTACCATAATACTTATTTTGTCTGCTTTTTTTCTTATTCAATGATATATTGAGAACATTATTCCATGTCAGTAAATATATTTCTTTTTCTTTTTCTTTCTTGTTTTTGGCTGTGTTGGGTCTTTGTTGCTGTGCACGGGCTTTCTCTAGTTGCAGTGAGGAGCAGGGGCTACTCTTCGATGCGGTGCGCAGGCTTCTCATTGCGGTGGCTTCTCTTGTTGTGGAGCACGGGCTCTAGGTGCGCAGGCTCAGTAGTTGTGGCTTGTGGGCTCTAGAGCGCTGGCTCAGTAGTTGTGGCGCTCGGGCTTAGTTGCCCTGTGGCATGTGGGATCTTCCTGGATAAGGGATCGAACCTGTGTCCCAGGCATTGGCAGGCGGATTCTTAACCACTGCGCCGCCAGGGAAGTCCCAGTAAATATATTTCTGAAAATGGTTATTAATAGCTGCTTTTGTTGAACTAAGTAGAGCCACAGGAAAATGATGAAATTAAAAGTAAGTCAGTCTCCAAAAGGTGTCTCCCAGTCACAAGGGAAACTAGAAGATAGATAGCAACAACATTCTTTACTTGAGGAAATCACAAAATGTTGAAGAAAGAAAAGGATGAGGTCACAGGAAAGACTAAGAGGAGGAGATATTGTACAGGATGTGGAAAAGACAAATTTACAGCTCTCGTCTAGCTAAGCCCAGTGTTTCCCAGCTTTGCCAGCAGAGAAGCATAGCTCATCCCCCCAGTTCACTACAGGATGTGTCCACTGTCTATTGAAAACCGCTCCCTTTGAAAAAGCAATGAAACCTCCCAGTGCCATCCTTGACCTGCCCTCTGCAATATTTCCCTGGGGAATCTGATATCAGGGTCTGGCCAGCACACACAGCCTGTATGTCAATTAGGAAGAGGGCTCCCCCTCTGCTGGCCCTTCCTCCAGACACTGCAGCCCTAGAGTAGGGCACAGGACTTTCGAGGATAACATCGGTTGGTTTCAGACCCTACTCTGGCCCTTGGCCAGGTAACTTTGTGCAGACCGATACCTCACACGATGGCCTTGTCTGAAACGGTCCCACTCACCCATTTAAACTTCCACAGGGCACAGGCAAAAATAGTCTTAATCTTCCCATCCCATGCTGTCATCCTGGCCAATTCAAGAACTTCTCTGACTCCCCCACTCCTAGTTTCTCTGAACTAGGCCAGAGGCACAAAAGCCATCATACAGGTCCTTGCTCCACAATAATAAATTATAGCTACAATTTTTTAAGTGTTTAGATCTGTACCAGATCCTGTGCTAAGTGCCTTGCATGCATTATTTTATGCTCACAATAAAACATTATTTTCTCCATACATCTATGAAGAAGTATGTTCAATGACTGCTCCTGCTTTACAGATGAGATTACCGAGATCTGAGAGAGTAACTTGACTGAGCTAATGCCACAGATAATGAGTAGCAGGGACTCAATTCTGGTTGGTCTGCTTCCCACAAACATTTCCTGTGCATCTTCTCTGTGAAGAGCAGTGTGCTAAAAGCAAGAGAAAGAGGCATAAGGAAGTCCTTTGCTCGAAGGAGTTTACAGTTTAGGAAGTTGAAGAAGGAATCTGATATATAGTACACCAATACACGCACAATGTGCTAAAGCAATGTGAAAGGGCCAAAGTTCTCCTGTGACTAGGGAGATGGGAGAGCCCTTGGGGAGGAGATGGAATGTGAAATGGGCTTTAATAAGGGTACTTTTTTAAATTTAAGATTTTTTTGATGTGGACCTTTTTTTTTTTTTTTTTCTCCGTACGCGGGCCTCTCACTGTCGTGGCCTCTCCCGTTGCGGAGCACAGGCTCCGGATGCGCAGGCTCAGCGGCCATGGCTCATGGGCCCAGCCGCTCTGCGGCATGTGGGATCTTCCCGGACCGGGGCACGAACCCGCGTCCCCTGCATCGGCAGGCGGACTCTCAACCACTGCGCCACCAGGGAAGCCCCATTTTTTTTTTTTAATCACAAACATTTATTACTTTCCCCAAAGCAGTTTGAAAAACATTTGGGAGGCAATGTAGAAGGCCCACTAGGTAGAATTAAAAGGCTTCTTTCTTTCCTTTTTTTTTTGAAATATAGTTGATTTAAAAGGTTGTGCTAGTTTCTGGCGTACAGCAAAGTGATTCTGATATATACATATTCTTTTTCAGATTCTTTTCCATTATAGGTTATCACAGGTATTGAATATAATTCCCTGTGCTAAACAGTAGGACTTTGGTGTTTATCTATTTTATATACAGTAATGTGTATATTAATCTTTTTTTTTTTTTTTTTTTTTGCAGTATGCAGCCCTCTCACCGTTGTAGCCTCTCCCGTTGCGGAGCACAGGCTCCGGACGCCCAGGCTCAGCGGCCATGGCTCACGGGCCCAGCCGCTCCACGGCATGTGGGATCCTCCCAGACCGGGGCATGAACCCACGTCCCCCGCACCGGCAGGCAAACCCCCAACCACTACGCCACCAGGGAAGCCCCTGTATATTAATCTTAATCTTAATCTTAAGATCCTAATTTATCCCTCTTCTCCCCTTTCCCCTTTGGTAACCATGTTTGTTTTCTATGTCTGTGAGTCTATTTCTGTTTTGTAAATAAGTTCCTTTGTATCATTTTTTTTAGAGCCCACATAAAAGTGATATATGATCTTTGTCTGACTTACTTCACTTAGTATGATAATCTCTAGGTCCATCCATGTTGCTCCAAATGGCATAATTTCATTCTTTTTTATGGTATATATATATATATATATATATATATATATATATATACACACCACATATTCTTTATCCATTCGTTTTTGGACACTTAGGTTGCTTCCATGTCTTGGCTATTGTAAATAGTGCTGCTATGAACATTGGGGTGAATGCGTCTTTTCGAAATAGAGTTTTTGTCTTTTCTGGATATATGCCCAGGAGTGGGATTCCTGGATCATATGGTAGCTCTATTTTTAGTTTTTTAAGGACCCTCCATACTGTTCTCCATAGTGGCTGCACCAACTTATAGTCCCTCCTACAGTGTAGGAGGGTTCCCTTTTCTCCACACCCTCTCCAGCATTTATTATTCGTAGACTTTTTGATGATGGCCATTCTGACTGGTGTGAGGTGATACCTCATTGCAGTTTTGATTTGCATTTCTCTAATAATTAGTGATGTTGAACACCTGTTCATGTGCCTTTTGGCCATCTGTATGTCTTCTTTGGAGAAATATCTATTTAGGTATTCTGCCCATTTTTTTTTAAAGATTTATTTATTTTTATTTATTTATTTTGGCTGCGCTGGGTCTTAGCTGCAGCACACGGGATCTTCGTTGCAGCATGTAGGATCTTTTAGTTGCAGCATGTGGACTTCTTAGTTGTGGCATGCATGTGGGATCTAGTTCCCCGACCAGAGATCGAACCCAGGCCCCCTGCATTGGGAGTGCTGAGTCTTACCCACTGGATGACTAAGGAAGTCCCTCTGCCCATTTTTTGATTGGGTTTTTTGTTTTTCTAATATTTAGCTGTATGAGCTGTTTGTATATTTTGGAAATTAAGCCCTTGTTGGTCACATTACAAATATTTTCTCTCATTACGTAGGTTGTCTTTTTGTTTTGTTTATGGTCTCCTTTGCTGTGCAAAAGCTTATACGTTTGATGAGGTCAAAAGGCTTCTTTCTTGAACTGAAGTTTCTCTCCTATTCTTGATCAAGTCTCTTGTTCTGAGTTCCAGAGAATATGGCAGGGGAAACCAGCAACATTGTTTCTCATCAAGGCCCAGTATAAACCCACATGTTGAGCTGCCTGTAGAGTTTGCAATTTCTTTTTTTTTTCTCTTAATCATTATTAGAGTATAGTTGCTTTACAGTGTTGTGTTAGTTTTTACTGCACAGCAAAGTGAATCACCTATATGTATACATATATCCCCTCTTTTTTGGATTTCCTTCCACTTTAGGTCACCACAGAGCATTGAGTAGAGTTCCCTGTGCTATACAGTAGGTTCTCATTAGTTATCTAATTTATACATAGTATCAATAGTGTATATATGTCAATCCCAATCTCCCAGTGCATCCCAACCCCCCCCATTGCCCCCTTGGTATCCATAGGTTTGTTCTCTATGCCTGTGTCTCTATTTCTGCTTTGTAAACAAGATCGTCTATACCAATTTTTTCAGATTCCACATATATGTGTTAATATACGATATTTGAGTGTTCCCTGGGAAGGCAAAATTGCCCCCACTTGAGGACCACTGTAATAGACCATGTGAGAAATTAAAAGTGTAGATGTGACACCTGGGTAGGGGTAAAATCGAAATGCTTTCTCAAGGGTTTGGATAGGAATGTGAGGAAGAAGATTGAGAGATCAAACAGAAACACAGAAAAGGCCCTAGAGGCCATGTAGTCTAACCTGCTCATAATTGCTTGCAAGGTTGTAAACTCTTTGGGAGGAAGTTTGGTAAAACCTATAATAATCACAAAAATTATCTTGCCCTATAATAATCACAAAAATTAAATTGACCCAGCAATTCCATTCCTGGTAATCTATCATAAATGTTTCAAATGAAGACAAGTAATCTTTATGTATAAAGCAACAATAGTTACATGGGGACAGTGACCATGTTCTCAACAATTGCACCCTCATGCCTACCACAGTGCCTGTTAATGAGAGGCCCAGATTTAAGAAGTCGATTTAAGGTTCAGAGGAGGTGAGTTTGAAGATTCTGGAGAGAGAAGTTGTAGCTAATAAAACAAAATCCCAGAGGGGGTGTGAAGGGCAGTTATCAAGAATACAGAATGGCCCCGGGGGCTTACCTGGTGGCGCAGTGGTTGAGAGTCCGCCTGCTGTTGCAGGGGACACGGGTTCGTGCCCCTGTCCAGGAGGATCCCACATGCCGCGGAGTGGCTGGGCCCGTGAGCCATGGCCGCTGAGCCTGCGCGTCCGGAGCCTGTGCTCCGCAACGGAAGGGGCCACAACAGTGAGAGGCCCTCTTACCGCAAAAAAAAAAAAAAAAAAAAAAAGAATGGCCCCGATTCCCCTGAGGAGGCGCAGGTCGGCCCCCTCCCCACCCCTGCCGCCCGAGTGAACTGGATTGACGAGGGACCAAAGTTCCCCTGGACCAAGACGCTGCGCGCAGCTCTTCCTAAACAGCATGGGCAGCTTGGAGAGAACACGTGGGACTCAGAGTTGGTCTCCCGCAGCAGCTCGGGGACACAGGAAATTTTTTGGATGGACGCTCAACTGCCACCAAAAACAGTGAGGATATCGCTCACCTCTGCATCTCCGGTGTCTAGAAGAGCGCCTGGCATATGGTCACCTCTCAAGACCTTCTGAAGTAGGATGACACTAGACGTGGACTCTAAAAAGAATCGTAGGCAGCCTGTATATATAGTGACGCTCCTCTGAGTCACTTTGACTGGAGAAACTTGGGTCACTTGGTTAAGCACAAGCCAATCATTGTGGCCAGGCCTTCCACAGTCTGGGAGCATTCACTGTGTTCTGCAGCACTTCTGGAGACCAAGTGGAGTCCCAGCACAGGATGGTTCTTCAAAGGAAATTCAGTGTCTTTCGTCGCGGGGGCGGGGGTGGATGGCCGGGATGGATGCTGGGCAGGTAGAGTCAGCATATGTTCACTGAATATGGAATTATTAAGTCAGAAAATATTCCTTTCCAGTTTAATTAAGAAGTAGCCTTGGAGATGAACTTCAAGTTTGAGCTGGATTAAACTAGCAAAGATGAAGGGAAGAAAAAGGAAAGTGTGCATTTCCTTGCAGGTTGATCGTGTCCTCTGAAACGTGTCCCATGAAGGCAGGTGATAGTCTGTTTCGTTGTCTTGTTTATGATTGTTACTCCGATGCCATCGCAATGTCTGTCACTTACTAGTCAGTAAACATTTGTTAAATTAAAAAAATAAAATAAAAAAAGAATACAAGTAGAAAAGTCTGTAGCTTCATTTTCAGAGAGAGCAATGACTGAAAATTTGTAATGGAGAGGGGAGGAAGGGAAGTTAGGCGGAGGAATTTAGGGCTTCAATCAGTCTGTAAAGAGACCCAGGTGGATCGAAATTTGAACCTAGAACTTTGCCTGAGGGCATTCCTTGAAACCAAGAATTGTGCGCTTTCTCATGCAAAGCTGCTGGGGAACGTGTTTTTCAGAAACGGGGGCCTCCCGAGGAACACTGCAATTTGCAGACACTAGAAGGAAAAAGTTCAGTAGCTAACTTTCTTTCTCCTGGAGTCCCTGGCAACTTGATTTGTAAACTGCCCCCTAAATATGGAATCCGTGTTAATTTGGCAGGGACTCCGCCGCTCTACCGGGAAGCCATGCATTGAATTAACATCTTCTAAAGGGGCCAGCCGGAGGCGCCGGCGGCGCCGGCGGCAGAATGGTGGGCGGGGACAACCCAGAGGCGGCTGGAGGCCCACCCCTTTCCCAGAGTACACTGCGGAAGCCGACTGCCTGAGCCGGTTTCTCGCCATCTCCCGCTGGGCTCGGGAGAGGGTAGGACCATGGACGGGCTCCGGGCTAGCGCTGGGCTGCCGAGGCGCGGGCGGTTGAGGCGCCGGCGCCAGCCACAGCCACATAGCGGGTCGGTCCTGGCCCTGCCCCTGAGGCCCAGGAAGATCCGAAGGCAGCTGAGGAGAAGTGTCGCGTCCCGGATGGCCGCGCTGAGGGCCCAGGCGCTGCCGAGCGAGGACTCGGAGGACTCGAGGGTGGAGTCGATGGTCGACGATCGCAGGGACCCGCTGGCTGGAGGGGCGGCGGCCCTCTCGGATGTGACCCGGCGGGAGCCGTACGGCCACCCCGGGCCCGCGGAGCTGTTAGAGGCCTCGCCCGCGTCCCGATCCCTGCAGACTCCCCGCGCCCTGGTGGAGGCGCAGACCCCATCGGCGCGCTTGGTGGAGGCGCAGACCCCGCCGGCGCGCCTGGTGGAGGCATCCGCCCTGCCGGCACGCCTGGTGCAGGCCTCGGGCCCCCCGCCGCGCTTGGTGGAGACCTCGGCCGTGCTGTGCTCTGCCCAGCACTTGGCGGCCGCCCCGCCGTCCGTGGCTCCAGCGACGCTGTCGGGGCCGCAGGGGGAAAGCGCGGGTGGGGAGCTGCCCTGGGACTCCCCGCTGCAGCGCGTCTTGGCTGAGCTGAACCGCATCCCCAGCAGCCGGCGGCGGGCGGCGCGCCTCTTCGAGTGGCTCATCGCGCCCATGCCGCCCGACCACTTCTACCGGCGCCTATGGGAGCGCGAGGCTGTGCTGGTGCGGCGGCAGGACCACACCTACTACCAGGGTCTTTTCTCTACCGCCGATCTGGACTCAATGCTGCGCGACGAGGAGGTGCAGTTTGGGCAGCACCTGGACGCCGCGCGCTACATCAGTGGGCGGCGCGAGACCCTGAACCCACCCGGCCGCGCCCTGCCCGCCGCCGCGTGGTCCCTGTACAGGGGCGGCTGCTCCCTGCGCCTCCTCTGTCCGCAGGCCTTCTCCACCACCGTGTGGCAGTTTTTGGCTGTGCTCCAGGAGCAGTTTGGAAGCATGGCAGGCTCCAACGTTTACCTCACGCCCCCCAACTCGCAGGGCTTTGCCCCCCACTACGACGATATCGAGGCTTTTGTGCTGCAGCTGGAAGGTAGGAAACTCTGGCGGGTCTACCGACCGCGGGTTCCGACCGAGGAACTAGCCCTGACATCCAGCCCCAACTTCAGTCAGGACGACCTAGGAGAGCCGGTGCTGCAGACGGTGCTGGAACCTGGAGATTTGCTCTATTTTCCCAGAGGCTTCATTCACCAAGCCGAATGCCAGGATGGAGTGCACTCTCTGCACCTGACCTTGTCCACATACCAGCGCAATACCTGGGGCGACTTCCTGGAGGCCGTACTGCCTCTGGCAGTGCAGGCTGCAATGGAGGAAAATGTGGAGTTTCGTAGGGGACTGCCCCGAGACTTTATGGATTACATGGGGGCCCAGCATTCGGAGTCTAAGGATCCGCGAAGAACTGCTTTCATGGAGAAAGTGCGGGTCTTGGTTGCCCGCTTGGGACACTTTGCCCCTGTCGATGCTGTGGCTGACCAGAGAGCCAAAGACTTCATCCACGATTCTCTGCCCCCAGTGTTGACTGAGAGGGAGAGGGCACTAAGCGTTTATGGGCTCCCAATTCGGTGGGAGGCTGGGGAACCCGTAAACGTGGGGGCCCAATTGACAACAGAAACAGAAGTGCACATGCTTCAGGATGGTATAGCTCGGCTGGTGGGTGAGGGAGGCCATTTGTTTCTCTATTATACAGTGGAAAACTCCCGAGTTTATCATCTGGAAGAGCCCAAGTGCTTGGAGATATACCCCCAGCAAGCTGATGCCATGGAACTCCTGCTCCGCTCCTACCCAGAGTTTGTGAGGGTAGCGGACTTGCCGTGCGACAGTGTGGAGGACCAGCTTTCCCTGGCGACCATGTTATATGACAAGGGGCTGCTGCTCACCAAGATGCCTCTAACCTGAACTAGTTACTCCTTGATTGCCAGAAACAAGACAGTAGTGATTCTCTCCTACCACCACCACTTTTTTTGGGGGGAAAATTCGTTCTTACCTTAATAACCATGACTGTGCTTACATTTACCTTTATGACTGCTTCAATGTCACACAACTCAGACGGTCTTCTAGGAAACACCACCTCATCTAGGCACAAAAGTAAAAGCAGAAGTTGGAGGTGGAAGAAGGAGCTTGTTCTGAAGTAACCCTGATTCCTGATCGTTTGAGAGTACCAACTTCATCATCACCCTCAGGCTTCCGTGTACTGTGTGGCATTTGCTGTGTTACTCTGCTTGAGACATTAGAAGTTTTTATTTGGAATTTGCATCCTTCATTTGAGTTCTCTTTCATCAGTTTGGGGGGGAGGGTTGGGGTCAGTATCCTGTTTGTTACTGTGAGTCTGTGTGAAAGTTAGAAAAGTTATTAAAATGCCAGAGAATGTTTTCCTTTTTCTAGGGCTAGATTCTTATGTGGCATGGTCTGAAGAAACGTGGGAGGAGGGAGGTCGATAGGGAAAATCAACAGCTGAGGTGAAAGGTAACTTGGGACGGTTGTAGGATTGGGGCCAATTCTGCAACTTTGGGGGTAATTGATTCATTTTAATCATGTTACTCGAACCCCAAACAGCACAATCCTATTAGAAAAGTTTTGAGTATATTATGTTTTTAAAAGTGTATTAGGGTTTTGCCCAGTGCTTGCTTGCATCAGTGGCTGGCACTGCTCCCAAAGAGACAGAATGTCACCTAGTTGTGCTGTCATAGGCCTCAGTCAGCCAACTTGTAGCAAGCTGGCCATGAGGGAAGGCTGGTGTTCAAGTTACTTTCCACTCTCATTTTTTTCTGGCAGTTGGAAGAAACTTCCCCAAATCTGGCAAGTGAATATTCTCATGGTTGGTGGAAAAGAGCCTGGTGTACCAGAGAGAGCACTGGACTTGGAAGCAGAAGACCTGGGTTTGGGGTGGTGGCTGGTGGGCAGCTGGCTGAATGACCTGAGGCTGCTGCTGCGCCTGGGCACACTGATTTTGTAAGTATGTTTTGGTACAGCTTGATGTCTACACCTCATCATTTAGGTTGTATCTGGAACTTTTAAGATCCTTTCACCGTAACTGATAGGTTGAGTTATGTAAAGCTGAGAACTTTATGAAATCGTTTTTTTTTTAAAGTTGCAAAAGCGTAGATGTACGTATAATCTCACTTTCCAGAGGTAATATTACTATTCAAGGTTAAGCTTCAAGGATTTTTCTGAGTGCTTAACCAGACGTACACACGGCAGTTTTTTGTTTTGTTTTTCTAAGGCGTCCGTTTTTTGACCTAACTTTCAAATTGGTTCAGATAGAATTACATCATTCTTTTTTTAAGGGGCAGATAGCAAATCAGAGCCTGGGGGAGGGGGACAAGGAAACGATAACAGAAGGACTGAGAGGATGGTGGCCAAGAAGAAAAGAAAGTGTCCTTTCCTGGCTCTCATCCTACAGGGCTCACAACTAAGTCCCCAAACATCCAGTCATGAAAAAGGCTTGTTAAAGGAGTCAAGGCATAGGACTCACCCCTAGAAAACTTACCCTGAAAAGTTTCTTGGAGAAAAGTATGGAATTTCAGTGGTTTTTGCCCTTGTTTGGGTTGCATGTAAACACGTTTTGCTTCCTCCTTCACTTTTCCTATGACTGTCTCAATCTTGAATATTTTCTGTATCAACAGTTCCTTTTGGCTTAGTGTTTGAATCTGAATCAGAACAAATGTTGAAAAAAACAACTATACTAGGCTGTAAATCATCAAAAAGCGTTAATAAAGTAGCATTGCATCATGCTTATTAGTATTAGGTGGTATGTAAATGCCTGAGAACATTGTTCTCTGGTGATATTGGTTGGACATTTTTCACATCTGTTATTGAAAAATTTACTTTAGCTTTTTGGACATGATGAAAGGAATCTGCTAAGAAATGCTTGCTTGATGTGAAATTGGTTTTGTGAATCATATGAAGAATCTTTTGCCTTTTTTTTTTTTTTTGCGGTACGCGGGCCTCTCACCACCGTGGCCCCTCCCGCTGCAGAGCAACAGGCTCCGGACGTGCAGGCTCAGCGGCCATGGCTCACGGGCGCAGCCGCTCCGCGGCATGTGGGACCCCCCCGGACCGGGGCACGAACCCGTGTCCCCTGCATCGGCAGGCGGACCCCCAACTACTGCGCCACCAGGGAAGCCCTCTTTTGCCTTTTTAAAGTCCTTTTCCCTCGATTTTTCATCTCCTCTAACAGCTTTGAAAAATTAGAACCACCTGTTCAGCTAGAGTTCCTTTGGTGAAAGAGCCCAGATTAGGAATTAAGGAAAGTTTAGAAGGAAAAAGAAAATCTAGGGACCTCCCTGGTGGCGCAGTGGTTAAGAATCCACCTGCCAGTGCAGGGGACATGGGTTTGAGACCTGGTCCAGGAAGATCCCACATGCCACGGAGCAACTAAGCCCGTGCGCCACAACTACTGAGCCTGTGCTCTAGAGCTGGCGAGCCACAACTACGGAAGCCCGTGTGCCTAGAGCCCATGCTCCTCAACAAGAGAAGCCACCGCAGTGAGAAGCCCGTGCGCCGCAACGAAGAGTAGCCCCCACTTGCAGCAACTAGAGAAAGCCTTGCGCAGCAACGAAGAACTAACACAGCCCAAAAAAATTAATTAATTAAAAAAAAAAAATCTAGGGGGCCTATTCCAGTCCCTCATTCCTTCTTTATGCCTATCTGCAAAAAAGAAAGAACTTGAGTTTAGAGGATGGTGGGGGAAAAAAGGGAAGGAAAGGAAACAATATTTCAGAAACAGCTGATTTTGAGGGCTACTTGACAGGCCTAAGGGGATTTTTGCTTTGTTTTACTTTTTACTAGTAGGATTTTATAATCCTATCTTGCACAGATGTATTTTGTATCTTCAAGTGAGATATTGTATCTGGGGCTGTAGAAAGTATTTCTGTGTTGGGGAAGAGGGTACGTACATGCTTAGGGGGAAAAAGGGGTCTGAGGAACCCTTGAGAGCCCTGAATTTTTTCTTGAAAACATAGCTTGTACTTATCTACCCTGTTCTTGATCTTCTGAAGCATTTCTTGGTTTCCTTCATTTTCTAAGTTGAGTATCTTCATTGCATGGTGAATTTCTCTGAAAGGTAAGAAGGACTTCTTAGGCTGTTCTTCCTATCCTTAAAGCATGGAGGTGGAAAATACAGGACTTGGAATCAGACAAGAATCCTAAGTTCCAATCCTAACTGCAGTTTTGCTGAGCTTTATTTGCAAAAATTGTATGATGCTTAGCTTGTAGGGGTGTTCTGTAGTTTTTGAGATGATATACTTGAAGGTACTAGTAGATATTATTTATTGAACACCTTTATGACAGGTACTAACATGTTATCTCATTACTCATCACCACAGACCCATAAGGCAGAGTGCCGTCTGCATTTGATACATGAAAAAATGGGCTCAGAGAATTTAAGTAACTTACCCAGACTCACAGAGCTAGCACATGTCTGAGCTGGGGTTCAAATCCTGGTCTTTTTGACGCTAAAGCCTATCGTCACTAAGTAGGCACTTGATAAATGTTAGTTGAATAAAAAAACCCACCTGGGATGATGAACAAGTACGTAAACTACATGAGCTTGACTTTTAATCTAATTCAGGCCAGTTTTTCTGTTACCCACTTGCTCAGTAGATGAATGGCCCAGGTGAGCCTGTGCTTTTTACAGCCATTAAGCAGCCTGGAAAGGCAGGCACATACTCTGTTAACAAGGTTGGGAGAGTTGGCAGTAAAACAGGTCACGGCAGGAACCAGAGGGTTAGTGCTTACTTTAGAACAGCATCATGGTTCTCTAGGAGCAGCATGTCTAGGAAGGTGTCCCTGACTCGGTCTCCTTGAAGTTTGAGGGCTAGGATGCTACGGCAAGCCTCTAGTCGTACACCTGGTGATTCTTCATAGTGTATAGCCCAGAGCAGGGAGTCTATCAGTTGGGGATTCACGTGGCCAATTTGTCCCAAAGCTGCAGAGATTAGAGGGCAGCGTGTTCCACTGTCACTTAAGATTGAGCTTGCTATATCCTAGCATCCAGAAATGGCCTTATTAATAAATAATAATAATAAGGTATAGGCAACCACTTGCAATTATTTAATTTGCAATTAAATATTGCAAATACTAAACTAAGTATTTTGTCTTTACCTTCCCTTTTAGATGACAATTACCATTAGAATTTTAGGAATGGGTTAGAATAGGACATTATCCCCAGAGAATTCCCAGAAAAGGGGGGGGTATTCCACGCCATCCTTGTCCATTAGGATGTGAGAATATACTAATTTACCTATTTATCTAGGAATGAGATATGGGATAGATAACTCAGAAGACCAACCTAGTCAAGGCAGGGTAATGGGGAAAGAAGGCACAATTACTTCACAGCTTAACCCAGGGCAGATTCTTAAAGGGACCTGCCAGACTGTCAGAGAGAAACAATGCCAAAAATCCGTAAAAAGAAACTCTAGGAAATTTGAGGGCAGGATTTTAGGTTTGTAGCAGTCTTGAATCTGGTCTGACTTTTACAGAGTCCTATGGTTGAAACCTCCAGAGAAAGCAAGTATATCCAACAGTGGATACCTACTTGGAACTCATACCTAACTCTGTTGGCAGGGATTGTCCTTTCAGCCCTTTGCCTTAAAGCGTTTGACATAGACCTAGACGCCTTAACTAAAAATTAAAAAGAACAAGAAAATAATCTTTAATTTCTCAGGCAAGGAACTTCTGAGAAGCTGTGATTATCCCCTCCCTTACACTCTACTCTCTTCCTAAAGAGGTTCTGGGGATCATCTATACTAAAATACGGGAAGGTTGAGGAGCTGGGGCCACTCCTGTAATACCTCGAATGGCAAAGGCCTTGATTTTCCAGCAGGGATCTCTCTGTGTGAGATTCAGAAGGCATTCAAGGACCTGGGATGGATAAAAGGCAGTGCTGAGTGGAGAGAATCAGAGCAAGAATGAACCAGAGACAGGGACCCCTCTTGTCTAAATGTGCTTTAACTGGAAAAGTGGCCCTCTATCAAATCTAGTGAAAAAATGAGCTGGAGCCAGAAGTACTGGCTTAGGCGCAGAGTGCTCTTATCTCCTGTCTGTAGATTGATTTTCCCAGCTCACAGATCTATGGCCATATAGGCTTCTTTTGAATACCTCCTTCGGGTTTTCCACTCATAACTAGGGATTATAACTCGATTCACTGGAGTCAATCCCTAAGCCTATCAGCACCCATGTAATGAGAAGCTAGTTAACTGAGGTGAGAACAGGATTCAGGGTGTGCTCTAAAGTGAAGTCTAGGCTGGCTTGGAGCTAAGTGTGGTCCAAACTGTTGGTGTGGCCTATATATCTCCTCACCTTCCTGGTTCTGATCTCTCATTCTGTGTCCCCACAGAATGGTGAGTATGCTATGTACGAATGAAGCACAGGGTAATGCCCTCTTGGGTTGATCAGGTAAGATGGGTACATGTCTCCTTGACTCACCATATTATCGTGGATCTGCAGGGCACCAGCAGCCAAACAAGCTGCCTGCCGAACTGCCGTGAAGTCATCAGAGAAGCAGTTCAGAAAGCTTGGGAGAAGCTTGGCGGTCATGAGCTTGAGCCCACGAATCAGGGAGAGGGCTTCCACACGCTCCTGGGAGTTTCCTTGGCCCAGCTTGACTCTGTAAGGCACAGGTGCTTTTATTTTCCCTCCTTAAACTTTTGGTCCCTCGCCCTACGCCCACCCCCAGTGCCCTCAGGATAAAATCCAACTTCTGTAGGCTCTCCATTATCCATTCCCACCCTTTCCTACTTAGCCTTATGCACATTAATTTAAGTTTCACCAGGTAGAGAGACCTCAACTGTTTTATTTACTTGAATCCCTATTACCTAGAGTATGCTAGGTGCTAAACTATGTTGAATGACTGAATAAAGGAAACTTTAAACATGGATCTCTTGCTACAGTCAAGTTCTCTTCCCCACTGCCCTCACATGTGCCATGTTCATTTCTGTATTTGGCTCCCAGTGTGGAAGGTCTTACCTTCTCTCTGCCTACGTAGTCTTACCCATCCTTCATGAAACTTGACTTTGCTAGGCATTTGTGTATCTTGCCTGTATAATCAGAATCATGGCATACATTTGAACTCTCAAACATCTAAAACAGTGCCTAACACCTAGTGGGCATTCAATTAATGATTCTTCCCTTAGCTACATTGTTAGTGTCTGTAGGGGCTGTTAATGTTTTATTTTATTAAAAACAAAAAAAATCTGCAATGGGATCTATACAATGCTGAGCAGACAGAGCAGCTTAACAAATGCTGGCTGGCTGGAGCCCAGGCTCCCTGGACACTTTTAAGAATAAAAAAGCTTCTTTCTCCATGTTGACAAGGTCTTACCTGATTGTGTCATGCACCTCTTTCCCAAGGCTCATTTGCCCCAGAGCTTGGGCAGCTGCTTGTCTCACTTTCTTATTCCAGTCACCCAACATCAGCTGGATCAACTTATGTTTCACATCCTACACAGAGGTGTAATAATTAGCTACCATTTATTACCAAGTCAATTTTGTACTTGGCACTGTGCTAATAAGTATTTCTACCTGTCACGTAATCCTCCCAAACAATCCCATAAGGCAGATATTACCATTTATAGGTGACAGAATGGAGGCTTAGATTTCTTGCCCAAGGTTAACCTGCTGAGTGCTGGAGCCAGGACTCAGACCCAGGCCTGTTTTTGAAGCTTATGCTTTATTTATTCATAAATTTATTTTATTTATTTATTTGTTTATTTATGGCTGTGCTGGGTCTTCGTAGCTGCATGCGGGCTTCAGTAGTTGTGGCTCATGGGCTCTAGAGTGCAGGCTCAGTAGTTGTGGTGCACAGGCTTAGTTGCTCCGCAGCATGTGTGATATTCCCAGACCAGGAACTCGAACCCATGTCCCCTGCATTGGCAGGTGGATTCTTACCCACTGCGCCACCAGGGAAGCCCGAAGCTCACGCTTTAAACTACTGTATTATATCTGTACTTGAGACTCTTAAAATTTGAAAGTGATACATTAGTAGGGTGACCAACTCATTCCAATTTGCCTGGGACTTTTCCTGGGTTTAGTACTGAAAGTCCTATGTACTGGACAAGCTAGGACAGTTGGCCACCCTATGTGTTAGTACATCTCTCAAAGGGAAAGGGACGAAGATTACTAGTTGGTGATTATGTAATGTGCCCAAAGCTATTCTCCCTGCCTGAAACATCTCGCTTTTCCACCCCTATCTGATACCTGATGTTTTCCTGTTCTTTTAGGATTGAACTCAAAAAGCATCTCCTCAGTGAACTCTCCTCTGCCTTCTGTAAGCAATAGGAAATCCCCATAATACTTTACAGCTACTTCTGTTATCTTTGCATCCCCAGTGGTAGCATGCTGCCCAGCATGTAGGATGTGGTCAGAAACTGCTTGCTTACTGAATGAGTGAAAGGACTGATGGACATATTGCTTAACCCCAGCAGTCTGATGTGAAGTTCTCATCTTTACCCCGTCCCCTGCTTGCTCTGCATGGCTTTTTACTTTCAGTTGGCCATCCTGAGTAACAAGTGCTGAGGAGGTGAATGTGCAAATTAATCAGATGTTGTTAAAATGGTGTTGTTAAATTCAGGTTCTGATTGAATTGACCAGAGGTGAGATTTTTCACTTCCAGCAAACTCCCGGGTGATACCTATGCTGTTGGTCCAAGACTTTAGCAGCAGGGTACTACTATGGCAGTCGAGGCAGAATTAACCCAGACTAGAATTATACTGATTACACTGAATGGCCAGGTTTTGTGCTTCCCACATCAAAATGTGAGGGTCAAGATGGAGGGTGCTCTCTTCTCGTGGGAATGGCAGTGTTCTGGGCCATTTTGGAGTTACTTAGTGTTATAAGGAAAAGATAGTGGCACATAGGAAGAAGGGAAAAATCCCATTTGGACAGCTGAAGTTGATTTTAAAATAATGGCAAGAAGGAGGTCAGGTGAAAGCCTAAATGATGGTCAGGGTTTCCCGTGCCTGGAAGTCTTTTTTTCAGTTCTGTCCCAAGTCTTGCTCAGCTGACCCACACTCCTTCCTTCACAGAACTTTAACTGACGGGTTCAGCCCACACTAATCTCTCTCTGAAAAGTTTTGAGTACATTACATTTATCACTTGTTCTTGAATCATTTGTGTATGTTAGTCTTGTTACTCTAACTCTAATGTCAGGTTTTTGAAAGTAGGGACAGTATTGACTGATACTTATAAAAGTACCTTGATGTGGAGGCAATGTCAAATTACTATAAAAGTTTCTAAACTTTTCTCTTTTTTTTTTCTTGCTTACTTCATTGTAGGTAGGTTACAAACAGTTTGTGGACTGCCACCAGGCTGAGAAGCAGTGTCTTAAGTAATAGAACGATATGCTGGCATTTGAAGAGAATTCTGGGTTAGGAGTAAGAGGTAGCAGTATGGGAACAGAGATCTGTGTGGCAAGAATGGGATACTAGATAGCAGCAAAAAGTGGAAGAGCTCCCTAGCTCAGTTTTGCTTAGACTTTCTGTCCTGGAAACACAGGAAGAGAAGGCTTACCACATTGACATTTCCACCAATCTGGGAGAGAGCTCGGCAGGCTACAATCCGGTCTTTCCATTGATGGCTATTCAGCTCCACGGCAAGCATGGTATGTATCAGGGTCTGAGGAAATGGAAGACGTGTATGGATATCCAAGATCACTTTTAGAGATGATGGGGCCTTGAAGAAGTTATATCCTAACCTGGCATCCAGCATAGTTAATGTCACAAACACATGAGATGCCCGTTGCTAGCAAAGGAGAGTGGGTTTACAATGGGGCACTCTTCCATCCAAGCCAACTGATTTCTGGGGAACAACATACAGATTTAGTAATCTGAACAGAAAATTCCTAGGACCTTCTCTTCTTAATTTAACTATCTTTCCCCCTAAAATGATTTGTATATGCCTCAATCTGTGAGTTTCACATTTCTACTGGAAGTAAACAGAATTGTAGGTCTGTGTAGTTTTCAGTGGTAAACTTCTAGCAGAAGCAAATTCTGCATATCACAACTTTCCTTGCCTACACAGTTAGAAGCCATCTGCAGCCTACTTTTCTCACCTTTCTCAGCTAGCTGTTGTCACTCTTCCTTGTATACACGCCGGTTCACCCACACTTAGTCCGGTTTTACCTGTGCTTGAGATGATCCCTATCCAACCACCTGCATTTTCAGTTCCTTACATGCACCGACCTCAAAGACCCAATTGTTCCCCCCAAACTCGGTTTCTTTCTCTGACCCCGTAATGGACACATACTGTCTTTGCACTTAGATGGCTCAAGAGCATACAAGACTGTTGCTCAGTGTCCTCATTCTTCTTGTTAAACAGCTGATGGAGGATCCTCGTAATCACGGGGTAAGTGGCAGCACCTTCCAGAGCCAGGCACTGAGCTGCAGCCCAGCTGTCCACGCTATTACCTGCCACAGTGGGGTGAAAAAGGAGTCCAGAATGGCGATCTCTTCTCCCCACAGAGAGAGCAGCCTTTGGGTTGGTACACAAGGCTGCTACCTGCCTGATATCTCACTTCCCTCTGCCCCCTGTCTCAAAATTCAATCCCTTATTTAAATCATATTTAAATGGATTGTATCAAGGTTCTAAATATAGACTGAAAATCTTAACCTGCAAAGTCAAATCCTAATATGTTTTTGTTAGGTAACAGCAGGAAGGCACTTCCGGCCTGGGTGAGAGATGCAGTTGTCCCTCTCACTAGAGATTGGGAAGTCTGGAGTGGAGGCTTTCTTAAGACAGATGAATTAAATCGTTGAGTATCTCCGTGCCGAAGGCCAAACTGGTCAGCCAGTTGTCCTCCACCCCTGCCGCCACGCAAGGAGCAGGTACATCTTTCAGACAGAGCATTTGGGCACCTTGGGCCTATCATCTGACAGAACCTTTCTGCTTGTATTACTCCAGCAATGCTTGTGGACAATGCCTGTAAGTTCATGTGCAAAAATGGAAGCAAGATGTGTTCAAGTAGTGATTTAAAAAATTTTTAGAACGTTATCTTTAATATTACATTATCTTTTCAATTGAAAATCTGGTTTATGAAAGGGGACATGGTTTCTGTTCAAATGCACTTATGAAACGTTTAGCCCAGGTACCACTAGGTGGCAGTGTACCTATTTTGTAAAGTACCTGGGAAGAACAAATCTCTGAGTATCTAAATGGAAGCCCAGACCCAATACAGTAGACATCATAGAGCATGATGGTGGAGAGGAAAGGATTAGGAAAAGCTGATGGTGAGGTGTCCTCTCTTTACCCCATATTTCCAGGTCAAAAGTAACAAGGAGTTACTCACCCTTCAAAAGGGCAGTCTGCATGATTTCCCGGGCAAGAAGATTATCTGACTGCATGGCATATTGGCATACTGCTGCTGCCATCCGCACACTGGCGTTCTTGTCACAAAGGGCAGCCTTTAGGGGGGCCTGTAGAACCTCTGGCAAGTCCTGGATAGGTGGAGCTTTGACGGTTTCCTTGTCTGTGATCAAAAGAAAGCCAGTAAGAGGGTGCTAGCTAGCCCCTTTGCTTTCCTCTGAAACAGAACTTTTTCCTGTAGTCACATGGTGGCCAACCTCAGTCTCAGTTGCACATGCTTACTGCTTCTTAATATAATTAGAGTTTAGCTGAGCCCCTACAATGGGCAGGATTTTAAGGCTGACTTTTGTGCTGGGTATTCCTGTTCCCAATCCTTTATCATCTGGCCTCTACAGAGCTATATTCAAGCCAAAGGAGAATGTTTCCAGCTAGGCTATGGTGACCATCACCATTAGTTTTAGTGATGAAAATCAACCTATTTAAATATTTTTGTATTTTTAATAATAATAGCAAATATATTTAGGTAGTGCTTTGCTGCTTATATGGTGTTTCATATTCATTATCTCATTCAGTCTTCTAACCCTCATTGAAGTAGGCAAGGCAGGTATGACTGCAGAGCTCACCTGAAATATGTGTATTGCAGGAGTCCTTTCAGGTTTAACTACACAGTCTCACAAGACTATCATAGGCCACGCATGGCACTAATCTTTGGAAGGAAATAGGATGGAAGCATAGTTTGCCAACAGGACAGCATCAGGCGTTCCTTTTGGCAAGAGTTCTTGAGGTGGTTTGTCTAGCATTCCATGGAGCCTTCTGGGGACAGTTCAGGAGCATGGAATCGATCCCCAGGTATGTGTCTTATGTTCCACCAGAGTTATCTCTTTTATAGAACAACTCCATAGATATAATTCCAAGGTCCTCAAAGGGCATGCTTTGACAAGTTACAGCATTCATGGGAGCCCAAAGGATGGTGCCTCCTTCAGGCGTGTATATTTCACTTACAGTTCTTCCCAGTCCAGATGTAATTTATCAGTCAGGGTTCATTTTTATCATAAGCAATGTTGCCTGCAAAGATAGTTCCTATCCTTATCAGGTTATCGGGACAACAGGTAGGCATTTAACTAAAGCTCATTTCTCAAGTAAGAGGGGAAAGTGTTTTGTTAACCTTTTGTCCACAACTAGTTTCATTTTATAGATAAGGAATTTGAAGTTCAGAGAGGTTAACTGACCTCCCAAGATGTGGCAGAGCTAGTTCTATAGCTAAGGTTTTAGAATTTCTGATCTGTCCTTTTTGCTACTACTGTGGGCCACTGTGCCATCTGTTAAGAATGGGCTAGGTGGAAATATGTGCATTTCAGGGGAACAGACAGAAGTCAATTATTTCAAGAAATAATGAGTAAGATAATTTTCTTTGGGAAGTTGTGGGAAGGAAACAAGACAAATCAAAATCTAGACACCCAGGAAAGGGATCACATGAAAGGGAAAGACAAAGGTATTCTCTAATGTATGTGGAAGATTTGGGGATAAGATAATATCTCTTGCCACCTATTGAAGGTTTTCTCTATGTGCCAGGCACTAACATACATCATCCCATTTAATACCCAAGGAAATAAGCGTTTAAAATAAAGGATGTGTACATGTGGAAGCATATTAGCAGGGACATCAAACCAAGTCTGGGTGGTGGGGCAGGGAAGACTCCTCAGAGGAAGTGATACCTTAGCTGAAAATTGAAGGGCATGTATAGAAGTTAATCAGGTAAAGAGGGAGAGGTAGAGTTTCCCAGCAGAGGGAGCAGCAAATTTGAAAACCTGGAGTTAAAATGCCCATATCTGGAACTCAGAAGACAGGAAATAAGTGAAATGAAACTTTAAAAACCTGACAACTTTGTAGAGATAAAATTAGTTCCCACCTCTAAGAAGTTCCTTGTTTGGTAGAGATGGCAGAAAAGTAAACAGACAATTATGACAGAATGATAAATGTTAGGGCAGAATAATATCAGGATGCTACCAGACTTCCCTGGTGGCGCAGTGGTTAAGAATCTGCCTGCCAGTGCAGGAGACACAGGTTCAATCCCTTGTTCGGGAAGATCCCACATGCCATGGAGCAACTAAGCCCCTGTGCCACAACTACTGAGCCCACGTGCTGCAACTACTGAAGCCTGTGTGCTGCAACTACTGAAGCCCATGTGTCTAGAGCCCATGCTCCACAAGAGAAGCCACCGCAATGAGAAGCCTGCACACCGCAACAAAGAGTAGCCCCCGCTTGCTGCATCTAGAGAAAGACCTCACGCAGCAACGAAGACCCAGCGCAGCCAAAAATTAAAAATAAATAAAAATTTTAAAAAGATGCTACCATCAGCAGAGAAGGAAGAAGTATCAGCCCAGGCTTCTCACAAAAGGTGGTATCTGAGAGGGTACCTGGGGGTTAGTAAGTCAGTTGGTTTTATGTCCTTTCAGCAGCATTTTATAGTTTCTGTCATCTGGCTCCTGTGTCTTGTTAAGCCAGCTCCTTGGTAGATTACAGTTCTGGCTCTTGTAGATGGGAAATTTTCCTTTTTAACTGCTTATTGCTAGCAAAGAAAAAACTATTGACATTTCTTTTTCAAACGATTACAGACCATTGGGGAAAATGGCCAAGTCCTTAATTCATTTTAAAAGGCTAGTAAAAACTAAAACTTGATAAAGATAGTATAAATAAACACAAAACTACCGATTTCACTTACAAATGTAGTAAAATATTCTAAAATATTAACAAATCAAACCCAGTGGAGTGAAAGAAAGATCCATTAGGATTTTTTCCAAGAGTTTAACAACAGAATTCATTATATCCACAAATTAAAGGAGAAGAAACTAGAAAATGGCTGGTAAAATTCAACACTCATTTTTGTAATAAATAGAAAAGCTCACATGTATGTTGGCATATGTTTGTAAAAGCATAGGGAAAATGGTGGAATGCCAAACTAAACATTGGTTACCCTGGGGAATGGCATGGGGGTGGGATTGGGACTGGGAAGTGAGTTGGGGGAAGGTAATCACCTCTTTTTTTAAAAATTTTTTTGTCTGCACTGGGTCTTTGCTGCGTGCGGGCTTTCTCTAGTTGTGGTGAGCGGGGGCTACTCTTTGTTGCAGTGCGCGGGCTTCTCATTGCGGTGGCTTCTCTTGTTGTGGAGCAGGGGCTCTAGGCACACGGGCTTCCGTAGTTGCGTGGGCTCGGTAATTGTGGCTTGTGGACTCTAGAGCGCAGGCTCAGTATTTTTGGTGCAGGGGCTTAGTTCCTCTGTGCCATGTGGGATCTTCCTGGACCACGGATCTAACCCGTGTCTCCTGCATTGGCAGGCAGATTCTTAACCACTGAGCCACCAGGGAAGTCCCACCTCTTTTTATACTCCTCTGTGTTGACTGATAATGACACTTTATATTTCTTTCATAATAAAAAAAATGTTTAGGAAGCAGAATCTGTAGAATTTATTGGTCGATCGGTTGTGGGAAGAGGAAAGATTTTATCCAGGATGACTCCCAGGGTCCTAGCTCAGAAACTGCATGGATTGTGGGGATGCCGATTGCGATGTGGAATGTGGGGAGGGGTCTGTGGAGAGGGTGATGAGTTCAGTATGGGACATGTTGAGTTTGAGATGAGCGCTTCAAAAGAAGCGCTAAAGTGGAGTCGGGAGCAAAGTGTGTGCATTCACACACACATACACATACTTTTTGGGTATTACGAATGGGATCTCTCAAGGTAGAACAATGTGAACTTACTTGTAAGCTACTGATCATCAAAGGGTGATGAAATTCATGCAAAAAGCACTAGACTAGGAGTCAGGAATTTTAAATTCATCTCTATTGCTGGTAAGAGATGGGTCTTGGTTTTTCAGGCCAGTCTCTGGGTCTTGGTTTCCATTTTGTGAAATGATCTCAGATAAGCTTCAGGGTCTCCGCCAGTTCAAAATTTCTATGGCTCTGTGAATTGCTTATATTCTCAAGCAGTCCAGTTCTGGCTCTCACCTGAGTCCCCCTGGCTGATGGCAATACGGGGCCGTTCTAAAGCAGCTGTGGCACAAGTGATGATGGCTTGGATGCGGACGTCATCATGGATGTCCACCAAGCTCTGCAGCAGGCCCTCTATTGTCTTATGGTGCCACTCGATGACTACCATGAGGAGGAAAATTAGAAGAGAACCACCTGGTTAGGGCTAGATATTGTGCTGCAGGCAGGTGACAAGAAGTCCCCTTCCCCTAGGACAATTCAAGCAAAACAGTTCAGAAGAATAAAGGGCTCCAGAGATGGAGTCCTGTCCTGAGGGAAGTTATTTCTCTGATGATCCATGTACCCTCTTAGGTAGTTCCCAAACAAAACTCCTAATCCCATCCTATATTCTTTTTTTTTTTTTTTGGCTTAAATAACTCTTGATTGTTATCACCTGGTAAATAGTTAGGTACAATAAAACATAGCGGTTAAGGAGACTTAGTCATCAGACATACCTGGTTTGGAATCGCAATTACTAGCTATGTGACCTTGGACAAATTACTTAACCTCACTGGGCTTGAGATTTCTCATTTGTAAGATGAGAATAATGCTGGAACCCATTGTATTGAGTTACGTTGAGTGTTAAATGAGTTAACTGGACAAAGTGTTTAGCAAAATGCCTGCAAGATAATAAGGGCTCACATGTTAATGGTTGTGGTTATCATTAGGTTTCCTTGACTTCTAGGGCTCTTCCATCTGGCTTTCAAGGGCTTCTTCCTTTTATTGCTAACTGCTCTCTTTATAGCTTTGGAGCTTTTATTTCAGTGCTCCCACCACCTGTAGGTGCTCCCCACTGGTAGCTTTTACTCAGAATCTCTTTTTCAACTCTTTTTTTGTTTACCTGAACCAGTTTATGTGATGAATCACCTCTCTTTTTCCTGCACTAACTAAACTAGTTTTTCATGTTCTGAAAGCCAGCAGCCCTTGAGTCCTCAAATCTTGCAGCTTTCAACACTCCTTGCTGGGCCCTTCCTCTGTCCCAGGCACTCAGCGTTCTATTCCCATATCGCTGAAGGCAAAGTAAATATATGATAATCCCAAATTTACAAATGAATTTTGGAAAAGGGTTGTATATACCACGGCCAACTGAAGTTTCTTTTGATCACTGCATTTCCATTGCTTGGGCAGCACATTTCACCCTTTCTTTCACGCATCACTTATTGAGTGTAAAGTTTCAGAGGTCAGTAAGATAGGGTCTCGGCCTGTGAAGAGTTCTCAGCATAGTGAGTTTCCACAAATTACTGATGTAAAACCTGCCCGTGCAAAAAGTATCTAGATAAATGCAGCTGTCATTGTGTGAAAAGCTCTTTTCTAGTCTAACCTTGATGAGGCAACCAGATTTTTATGTCTCACAAGAGAGGGATGGATTTTCAAAGATTGAGAAACACTAGTCCAAGGTGAGAACCTCCTCCTTCACAAATAACATGCTGATATGTCAGGACCCCCGCCCGCCCCACCCCCTTCACTCACTTAGAGCCCAGGCCATCTTCCATTCCTGCAGCATCCTCCGCAGGACCACCAGTTCCCAAGTCACATTCTCCTTCAGTGACTCTGCCTGCTTCTTCAGTCTTCTAGTCTTCATGGGCATGTCCTCCTCACCCACCTGCAGCAGCAGATCCTTGGCCGGTATGGGCAGAGCTGTCCAGCGCCTGGCTCCTTTCACAGGCCTGCAAGCTGTGCGGGGCAGCAGTATGAGGTATTCTGCCCACTGCCCTAAGCGTGTGTTCCCAGCCAGCATCACATTCCTATTCCTGGCTAGCACTAAGGCAAAACAAAACTGTCAAGAGCCAACTTTCTTGTGATTATGTAGGAAACTGAGTACAAGTCCCATAGGGAGTTATGACAAGTCCTGACTACAAACATGATAAAGCCATGATGATGGAGCAGAGAAATTTGGGGAAGAAAAGTTGAGATACATATAAGCCTTTTTATAAGTTTAATAAATCTTTAGGAATATAAATATGTTTATATGTAACAACGTTTGCTCATAAAATTCAATACTTGATATATTGCCATTTAAAGTAGAATGTAATTGGCCATTAATTCCTAATTTATTGTTTTCTTTTTAATGTTTTTAATTTGGGAGGAGGAATGGTGCTATAAGCTGCTAAGTGTTTACGAGTGCCTTGCTATAGGAATGATTAGTGTCTCAGTTTTAATGAGGCAGCTGAAGCCCTGGGAGGTGACTTGCTAAGACCCAACCCAAGGCTTTGCTACATGCTTTCTTCACTGCTTTATAATCGTAGCCCTCAACAAAGGAGGAGGCTGTGTGAGTTTGGTGGAAGCTGCCCACATCTGCCATCATTAGCACCTCCTCTGCTCTAGTGGCTATTGCCTCTAGAGCCAGGCAGCACTAGAGACAGAGGTTTGGGGCTGGTAGGAAAAAGAATGGTTCACTACTGCTGCTAGTTTCTGCACACCAGTGGGCCCATCTGAACGGTGACACTGCAAAAAAAAGAGTCATGGGGAATGGAGACGTAGTCTCTGGAGGATGGGCACTTTTTTTTTTTTTGCGGTATGCGGGCCTCTCACTGTTGTGGCCTCTCCCGTTGCAGAGCACAGGCTCTGGACGCGCAGGCTCAGCGGCCATGGCTCACGGGCCCAGCCGCTCCGCAGCATGTGGGATCTTCCCGGACCGGGGCACGAACCCGTGTCCTCTGCATCGGCAGGCGGACTCTCAACCACTGTGCCACCAGGGAAGCCCGAGGATGGGCACTTTTTGTTTCATAAGTTTATTTCTTGGTTAACTCCTTTCCCTCTACCTTACCTAACTTACAGAATGAAGGATGATGTACTCATGAAACAGAAATTTGAAACACAGGTTGATTCTAGGGCCTGAAGCAGGTATGGGCCTGAGAATGGAGTGGGAGGGTAGAGCCAGCCCAAGGAAAAAGGGCAGAGTGCTAGATCAGGGGTTTGATGTACTTCATTTGGAAGCATTAAGGTGAGATCTGTCTTATTAGGAATTACTGGCCCTAAACCACTTGGTTACAACTAAGTTCCATCTCATTTCAGCTGTATGGGCCACAAAGGCTTTTCCTGTTACAATTAGTATTTTATAATTTTATGAGATGATTTTTAGTTAGTAGGAAGGGACTCACCTAGATGCTGGTGGTGTCCCAGCCTATGAAACAGGGACCTTAAAGAACTAACCCTACATCCACCTTTACCCCCATTATCAGCTTCGTGCTTACATGATTCAGGAACTGGCTGGGAAGTCCACCTTTCTGGGGTTTCAGGGAAGACCTTAGATAGCTGCTTGCTGTATCGATTGAGGTTTTCCAGGAAAATTTGGTCTCTCTTTGTACCAATCTGGTGGATGATCTGGACTTTATCTGTGAACAGATAAATAATGAGTCCCTAGAACCCCCCTCCTTCCTCTCTTCCTGGGTTTTTGGTCACCAGGATCAACCGAGTTTCCTTTTGCCCTACTCTAAGCCTCTAGGACTCATGACTACCATGCTCTGGGGGCATCCCTTGAAGGTGACTGTTGCTTGGAAGTATGACCTGGTGGCCTCATAAAAGCCTGGAAGCCAAGTCAGAACCTAACTTACAGGCATTGTCCGCTATGAAAAGCTAGATACTAATGAAGGGTTACCTAATTCATCTCTTATCAGTCATAAATACCTTTGTCTGAATAATTTTGTTAAACATTTTAAGAAGACTTTCAGTTGAAAGCAGTTTCGGAACAAGATGAGGGTAGGGAAGAATAAACAGCTTGGAACGTGCAATCCTAGATTGTGTATCCTGGAAGCCCAGGCATCTAAAGGGTAGCAGGATGGAAGGGGAAGGTAGTGGACATTCATGGGTATTGGGCAAGAAGCATTATATTTCTTGTCTACTTAAAGTGCATTTTTGTTAATATTGTTTTACAAATAAGGTATGTAAGGCTTGGACAGCTTATATAATTTGCTGAAGGTTAGTAGGAAGGGGCTAAGCCAGGATTTAAGCTCAGATCTCCAGAGCCTGTGGTTGTTTTTTCCAACATAGCACCTCATTGGGGGAATTATCTCAGTGAGAGAAGGGAGAACAGAGAAGAGGTAGGTTGTTCCCAAAGCTGAATCTTGCTTACTTTGCAATCCTACCTCCACTACCTCTTTAGTAAACATAAAGGGATAGAGAGAGGGGAAAGAGGAAGAAGAGTTTCCTTCCTATCAGATACCTACCCCCTGTCCCCGGCCTCCACCCCACAAACCCAAAAAAAACCTCATGTGCTAGTAACCAGGAAGTGTCAACATGAACACTTGGTTCATCCAGGGCCTCTCATCCACACCCATGACTGTGTTATCCCCCAGCTACCTTCCACCTCCCTGCTCCATGTCCCCCTAGGCCCCCACTACAGGGCCCAAGCTCCATTACCAAAGTAAATCTCCTGTTCAAAGGTGTTGTCTGTGGAGTAAGCAAACTTTCCAGCTCGGGGATTCACCTGTCGGAAGTGGCTCTGTCTTGGGGGCTGGTAGATGCTCCCCTTTCCATCGATGTCCTCAGCAGTCTTACTGATGCCAGGTGTGATTTCAACTGTCTGCACTTGCGGCAAGTAATTGGGCAATCTTGGAATGAGTGACATGGGGAGAAAAGCGGGGACGGGTAGCTTTAAAACTGGTGCCCTTAGAGGGTGCATGGACTTGGGGAAGGGAACCCACCTCCTACATTACCTCACTTTACCTATTATGTGTGTGGTTGTTTAGTGGACAGACTGTAAGCTCTTTAAAGGATAGGTCCGTGTCGGTTTCATTTACATTGTATTCCCAGCACTTTGCAGAGTGCCTGGAAAGTGGTGGCAATGCAATTTATATTTGTCCAATAGATGAATAAATAAATGTTTCCACTTATCTTTAGTTCACTTTTAGGAATCAGGGATGTTATAGCTCCAGTCTTCCTTAGAGTTATAAATGAAAAGGAAGCAATGTGAGAAACGTGCAGTTATCCTCTTCTCTAAGCTTGTTTAGTTCTCCATCCTGCGCCAGTCAGTTTTCGAGTCAGTTGACACACTGGCTCCTTATTCAGACTGAGGCAGGACCAAACCTCATGAGGTCTCTGCCTTCCTCACTCCCACCATGGATTCGTTTCTAGGAGCACCTGGATAGTACCTGGAACAGCAGAATGGCTCAGTCTGCTGGGAAAGGCTGAGAACCCATTCCTTTAAAGGCAGTGGTTCTCAGCTGGGAGCAGCTTTGTCCCTCAAAGGGACATGTGTCAGTGTCTGGAGACATCTTTGGTTGTCACACCTGGAGAGTGCTACTGGCATGCAGTAGGCTGCTGCTAAACATCCTACAGTGCACAGGACCAGCCCCACAACAAAGAATTACCCAACCTCAGGAGTGCTGAGGTTGCGAAACCTTACTTTGTGGAAATCTTAGCAGGTTGGTGGTGGAAAACACAAGAGGTTAATGTGACAGTGTGTTCTGAAATAAGGAGTGTGAGGCCACCCAGGAGTCCTTGAAGGGGAGCCAGGGATTCTCAAAGGCGCGCCCGAGGCCCCAGCCAGTCTACCTATAATAGACAGGAAGCAGCAGCTCTGGCTTCTTTTCCTCCTGGGTGGGCAGAACGACACTTCGATCCTCAAATTCTGCTGTCTCTTCTTCCTCCAGCTGTTTCAAGAGCTCCAGGTCGCTGGAGGAAGTGAGCTCATCCCGGATGTGGCTCCAGTCGTATTGCTGGTGCAAGAAGCTCTGCCACTTACTGGGGGACACCCCAGGCCTCAGAGGACTCTTGTTCTGGATCCATCGGGCAGTGCGCTTGTTAAGCTTTTCCAGCACGACGGCCTGCCATGCTCTGGCCTCCTTCTCAGAAGGGGGAAGCCAGGTTTCCCTCTCCTCCAGGTAGACATCTGGAGAAAGTGACAGATCCAGCACGTCTAGCTCCCTGCTTGGATGAAGATTGAGAGGACCAGATGCTTCCTGGACTGCGCTTGCTGGCTTTGATTTCTTCAGCTTCTTAAGATTGGCAGAGCTTTCCGTCTTCATAGCCTGGGAGGTGACCCTTGTTGAGGGACCTGAAAAATCCAGGAACTTGAAGCTGACGGGCTTCTCAGCTCGGGGCTTCCTGACTTGGGGAGGCTGGATGATGCCGTCTGCATCGTAGAGATGGTCAAAGCTGTTTTGGCTGTAAGGAATGCTGGCCAGCCCTCGCTGCTGCACCACCTCCCGAGAAAAGGTGAGGTTTGCAGCTGCCTGTTTCAAATATTGGTTCTTGAGGTTTGCACAGTGCTGCGGGCTGGAGTGGAAGACTGGAGGCACACTGGAAACGGAGGCGCACTCCTCCTTGTTTCTTGGTTTTAAGTAGGAGAAAATCATGCCCCATCCCAGCCGTGGGGGGAGTGACTGACGGAAATGCTGGGAGAGAAAGGTCTTTCCCTTCTCGGTCTTAGTCATTGTTTCCCAGCAAATGCTTCCTTCCACACTGCCTGGTCCAGAGGAGGACCTGGAGGCATGACCAGGCACCTGTTAAGGGGATGGGAAGAACTGTTGAGAGCTCTAGGTCAGTAGAAATTGGTAGCCCATAGCAGTCAGTAAGAAAAGAACTTGGAGAACAGGTAGGGGAGGGGGGAAGCCACGGGAATTAGAAAGACAAAAGAAAGAAATGCTGCAACATTTGAAATGGTCCTTGTTCAGACCTTTGCTTCCAGTTCTCACATTTGTCCCAAAGCTCAGACCCTCATCTCCTTATGAGGGATTACTGCTTTTCAGCAGTATCCCAGGTTTCCAGTTTTTCCCCAAAAGCTGCTTCCTCCCTGTTCAAAGAACTTACAGCGTAAAGTTCAGACAACTCAGCCTGGCATTCAGGGTTCTCCCTGAGTATGACCCCAGTTTATGACCTTGTCCTGACATGTAACCTCTCCTCTCGACTCTCCTAGCTCTTCTCTGAGTGTTCTTCCCTCCACAAGTAGCTCTTCCTTCTGTGCCATGTGAAGCCTTTCTTCCATACTTGACACAAATTCTGTCCATTCTTCCAGGCCCAGCTCAATTCCTGCCTACTCCGTAACTCTTTCTTGACCTATCCAGGCCTCCCTGTCATACACAGATTTACAAATCACTCCTAGTCCATTCCAGTTATTTTAACTTTTAACCCTGTGACACCTCACATCGTTAAATATTTGGCTCCTTAACTGCACCATAAGGACCACGTCTCCAGTCTGTTGTCCTTCAGAGTCACCCAGTACTTTTCCATATTGTTACATAGTCTTCATTGTTAAAATGTTTTACAGCTACAGAATATTTTATCAAATAGGTAAATCACTTTAGCTCTTAATTATCAGGCAAGTTGTTTCCAGGTTTTAGCTAGCATGGAAAACACTGTAGAGAACAATTGCCTAGAGTTAGTGCTTTTTAAAAATTTTTCCTTCTGAAGCACTTCCTTGGCCTAATAATAATAATTGACAATTATGGGTACTTTGCTAAGGGCTTTACACTGGGGTGATATTATGGTCTTTATTGCCTGTGGGAAGAAGCTGAGGCTCAGAGAGGTAGGTAAATTACTTCAGATCACATAGGCCATAAGTAGCAGAGTCAGGCTTCAAAGTCAGCTGCCAGATTCCACCCCAGAGCACTTAACTTCTGTGCCACACTGGCTTTGGCTCCATACCACTCATTTTGTTGGCCTTGCCATTCCCAGGGGCAGGTGACACTGCCCCCCAACCTCTGCCCCAAGCATGAAGTGAGACCATTATTCTGTTGTGCTTAGTGCCAACTCCTGCCTTTCCTGCCCTGTGCACAGGGTACCCCTTAGCCTGGATCTGACTCTTCTCTCTCTCTTTCACAACACCCAGCACAGTACCTTCTCTTTTTAGGGCTTGATTTATTCCATTGTCTTCTGTGTATTAAATCTGTCCTCTTGGTGTGTCTTTTTGTTAAGGGTCAGCTTTTACCTAGATGTCACTAGGCCAGAATTAATGACCTAACTCACATTAAGTCACACATGATTAATGTGATGTCCCTCCAGGAATTTTTGCACATAAGGTTAAATTTAGTCGTTCCATCTCTTCACAGTCACGAAGGCAACATGGCCACCGGGCACTGAGTATTTTAAAAGTCAGCCTAAAAACTTAGGGCAAGGCTAGAGGGTGGTCACAAGGTGCTGTTTTTCTTTAAACAGTGTCTACTCTCACTGGTTGAAAATGAACTGCGAGATGAACACAATATTAGTGTTCTCCTGCCTTGTGTATTGCCTAATAGAACATCTTATTCTTAACATATCAGTGTGTCAGTATCTTGCTCCTAAGTCAGGGGGCATTTTGAGCCTAAACACTTGAAAAACAGAATGAGGACTGGTTTCACCCTAAGATGACTATCTATATGGAATGATTTGGGATGTCCCCAGATATATGCCCTTTAGCCTGTGACATACAGAATCTTTGGTTACAATGCTGTCATCACAGAAAGAATACCATGTTATCATTATCAGTTATTATAAATTCTCAAGGAATAGTTATCATCATCTAAGATAATGGCTTGTTGAAAAAGGATGAACACATGATAGATATGTTTTTGTAAAGGAGTTGGGACAGGACAAAATGTTCTAAGGTTTGGTCAAAAGAGGTCTGTCCTGGACGGACTTAGAGTCAGAAGACAAGTGTCAGGCCAGGTTCTGCACTTCCCAGCCATGTTTAAATGATTTAATATCCCTGGTTTGCCTTAGTTTGCCAATCTGAAAATAGAGTCTGATACCTGTTCTAATTTAGTGTTGATATGAAGCTCAAAATTAGGGAACATGTATGAAAGTTCTCTGCAAGCTGCAAAGTATTACATAACTGTGAGGAATTGTTATTGATTTAGAGCCTGGAGTATTGTCCTTAGAAGGCAAGTCTCTGGAGCCCCACAGGTAGATGCACTGGGCACTTAGGGAAAAGTTTAGGAATACTGGGGCCCTAGGCAATTAAGAGAGGGAAGAAAAGACCTACAAACAGAGTTTGGAAGCTCCATATTATCCAAACTTAAGTATTACTTGGCCTAACATTGAGGCAGGGTTCCCTCCCAACAAATAGCCCTTAAGAACCAAAAGCAGAGTGGCAGGTTCCGGGTGCTTTTGTGCACTGACAGCATAAGAAATTGAATAAATTGCAGCCTACAGTTATTCAAAGCTAGCATAACTGCAGATCAGGCCCTGTAATCTGGTAAGCAGCAACCACCAGATTATCTCTTGCATTTCTAGGAACTTGGCTAGACAGGCAGGAGTGGGGCTCGAAGGTTTATGCCACATGTGTCCAGTTAACACCTGATATAAAAATCCAGACTCAAAATGGATGCTATCTCAGAGGTTCCAAATTTAGTTCCACTCTTCTGTTCACTTCCCAGTCCCCGACCCTCACCCCCTGGTCTGTTGCCTTTATTCTGCAGAAATAGTTGAAGTGGGCTAAATAATGCATGCTGAAAGGAGAAATATCTTCCTTCTGTTACTAAAGCAGTGGAAACTGCCACAGAAGGAAAGGCTATAAACCTTAGCACAGTATCTTGAGAGGTTGTTTTTTTTTTTTTTTAATTTATTTATTTAATTTATTTGGGCTGCGCCGGGTCTTAGTTGCACCACGCAGGGTCTTCGTCACAGCCTGTGAGATCTTCTTAGTTGCAGCACTCGGGGTTTTAGTTGCGGCACATGGACTTCTTAGTTGCGGCATGCGGGATCTAGTTCCCTGACCAGGGATGGAACCCGGGCCCCCTGCATTGGGAGTGTGGAGTCTTATCCACTGGACCACCAGGGAAGTCCCATCTTCTGAGCGTTTTAGACAAGTAATACACTCTGATCTACATCCACAGATTCTGAAGTTCTGAGGAAGGGCCCAAGAGGGGACAGTCAGCTTCTGTGACAGTGCTTGTTAGATACAGTTAAAGGACCTTCTGCATCAAGGTCACCTGAGGAGTTTGTTAAAATGCACATTCTTGCGTCCCACACTCTAGAATATTGATTCAGTGGGCTGCAATTGAAGCTTAGAGATCTGCATTTTAACAAGGTCTCAGAGGTTTTTATACACATTAAATTTAGAGAAACCATAGCTCCAAAATGTATCTGTCAGATTTGTGAAGGAAGTTTGGTTAGTGGGGAGAGTGGGATCAGGGAACACAGCCTTTTAACCTGGCTTATTTCAAATACCCTCTCTCTGCTGCCTTTTTTTTTTAAGTTATGTATTTTTAAAATTAATTAATTTATTTTTTGGCTGTGTTGGGTCTTCGTTGCTGCCCATGGGCTTTCTCTAGTTGTGGCGAGCAGGGGCTACTCTTCGTTGCGGTGTACAGGCTTCTCATTGCGGTGGCTTCTCTTGTTGCGGAGCATGAGCTCTAGGTGCGCAGTCTTCAGTAGTTGTGGCATGTGGGCTTCAGTAGTTGTAGTGCGCAGGCTCAGTATTTGTGACTCATGGGCTCTAGAGCGCAGGCTCAGAGCCTACTTCAGTAGTTGTGGTGCGTGGGCTTAGTTGCTCTGCGGCATGTGGGATCCTCCCAGACCAGGGCTCGAACCCGTGTGCCCTGCATTGGCAGGTGGATTCTTAACCAGTGCGCCACCAGGGAGGTCCCTGCTCCTCTTTCTTTTTTTTTTTTTTAACATCTTTATTGGGGTATAATTGCTTTACAATGGTGTGTTAGTTTCTGCTTTATAACAAAGTGAATCAGTTATACATATACATATGTTCCCGTATGTCTTCCCTCTTGCGTCTCCCTCCCTCCCACCCTCCCTATCCCACCCCTCCAGGCTGTCACAAAGCACCGAGCCAATATCCCTGTGCCATGCGGCTGCTTCCCACTAGCTATCTACCTTACGTTTGTTAGTGTGTATATGTCCATTACTCTCTCTCGCCCTGTCAGTGTGTATATGTCCATTACTCTCTCTCGCCCTGTCACAGCTCACCCTTCCCCCTCCCCATATCCTCAAGTCTGTTCTCCAGTAGGTCTGCGTCTTTATTCCTGTCTTACCCCTAGGTTCTTCATGACATTTTTTTTTCTTAAATTTCATATATATGTGTTAGCATACGGTATTTGTCTTTGTCTTTCTGACTTACTTCACTCTATGACAGACTCTACGTCTATCCACCTCATTACAAATAGCTCAATTTCGTTTCTTTTTATGGCTGAGTAATATTCCATTGTATATATGTGCCACATCTTCTTTATCCATTCCCTGCTGCCTCTTTCTTAACAGAAAGTTCCCTTCATTTTTTTCCCCCTCTACTTTCTTTTTTCTTTCTTTCTTTTTTTTTTTTGGCATGCCGAGTGGCTTGGGGGATTTTAGTTCCCCTACCAGGGACTGAACCTGGGCCAGAGCAGTGAAAGTCCTAACCACTGGACTGCCAGGGAATTCCCTCCCCTCTACTTTCTAATTCCCATTCTTTGCCATGCACTCATACAGGTACACTGCTGTCTCATGAGATTACTCTGGAAATGCTGCCATAAAGATAATCTGTTAAAACTCTTTTATATTAGGTTTCAAAACCAAGGTCTGGAGAGCAGACGTGACTAAGATCACAGCACTGCTTAGTACCTGAAGCAACACACTGATACTTTGACACTAAATCCAAAATATTTTCAACTACTTCTCTCTGTCTCTTATCATTCATCTGATGCTAATAAGCTCCTTTCACATACTGGTGAAGCAGCAGTGTTTTGAAATTACCTTCAAAGTGGCTTCCCACACACAGTCTTCAAAGGGAAGCAAGTTTCTTCCATCTTAAACCTTCCTTAGTTTTAGGTTCCAAAGCTGCTTATATTGGTTACTAGGCAACCACCTCTTTAGAATTCCATGAGGCTACTCACAGAACCTATGGGTTCAATCAGGCGTATCTTCAGCTATTTATTAAATTTCCTTCTTTGTAAATTGAACTTTGGGAAGTTGCATTGTATTTACTGATTGGTGGCAAAATGGATTTCTTGGTCATCCTTTGAAAAATAAACCTCTAGGTCTATGCAGCTCAATGTCCACCCCCCCCGCCCCACCATTCGTTCATAAGTCCTACTGAGAAAGAGACAGAGCAAGGGAACACATGAACACCCAGCTCTGGCATGCTTCAGACCACCAGGTTGATAGAACAAACGGTAAAGCAGAATGAGTGTCTTTGGGACCTTTCCCATTCCCCTTTCGTCTCTGCCCCTGCTTAATCTCCTTCCTTCACACAGTTCAGTTCCATCTCCCCTGCTTCCCAAATTCTGGCTAGGTTGTCAGCCAATAACACTATTTTTTTTACAAGGGGACTCTTCAAGTCCTATATTTTTAATAATAAAATTCCAGGCCTACAGAATACTGGTCTTCAGGCTTCCCCTTGTGAAGAGAACTAATTTGTCCTGACAGTAAAGAAGATCTCTGGCCATAATGTTCTGTCTGTCTCGTTGATCTGGGGCTGTGCTATTCAGGTGGTTACCATCTCTTGCTGACCAACCTGAACACTAACTTTAGTACCAGGGCTCAGTTTGTGCTCAGACTCTGGGTCCCTCACAAAAGAGTGAAAGGACATGTTCTCTGAGATGAAATGAATGAAAGAATTAAGAAATTAAATATTAAAACACTGGTTAAGGGCTTCCCTGGTGGCGCAGTGGTTGGGGGTCCGCCTGCCGATGCAGGGGACGCGGGTTCGTGCCCCGGTACGGGAGGATCCCACATGCCGCGGAGCAGCTGGGCCCGTGGGCCATGGCCGCTGAGCCTGCACGTCTGGAGCCTGTGCTCCGCAACGGGAGAGGCCACAGCAGCGAGAGGCCCACGTAACGCAAAAAAACAAAAACAAAAACAAAAACACTGGTTAAGGTTCCTCAAGAAATTAAAATTAACATGTGATCCAGCAATTCCATTTCTGGGTATATACCCAAAGAACTGAAAGCAGAGGCTCATACAGATGTTTGTACGCCCATGCTCATAGCATATTCACAACAGCCAAAAGGTGGAAGCAACCTAAATGTCCATCGATGGGTGAATGGATAAACAGAATGTGGTATATACATACAATAGAATATTATTCAGCTTTAAAAAGGAATAAAATGCCGGTACATGCTACATATATGGGTGAACCTGGAAGATATTATGCAAAGTGAAATAAGCCAGACGCAAAAGGACAAATACTGTATGATTCCACTGATCTAAGGTACTTAGAATAGTCAAATAATAGCTACAGAAAGTGGAATAATGATGTCCAAGGGGCTGTGGTAGAGAGGGAGGAATGAGGAGTTGTTTAATAGGTACAGAATTTCAGTTTGGGTGATGAAAAAGGAGATAGGGTTAAAGGTTGCACAACAATGTGAATGTACTTAAGTAACTATGCATTTTAAAATGGTAAATTTTATCTTTGTATATTACCACAGTTTAAAAAAACCAACCCTGTTTAATTATAAAAGCCATGTGTTTTTTGGTGATAGAAATTCTGCACAAAGAAGAAAATTAAAACTACTCATGATACCCCAAAGCCTAAGAGACAACAGTTTAGGGTAGCTTTCTACTAGTCTTTTTTTTTTTAATGTTTATATATATATATATATATATATATATATATAAAGTTCTACAAACTGTTCTCTACCTGCTTTCAATGTCATGAAAATTTCCTCATCATATTCTGCTATATCATTTTTAATGGCTACATCTCTTCTGTTGTATTACTGCATTACAATCAAATTGACTAAACCAAATTTATCTTGCTAGTTTCTTTTTCCTCTGTTAAAACAACGATATGGTAAACATTGTTATAGCCAAATATTTACACACATTTATGAATGTTTATTTAGGCAAAGTTTCTAGAGTGGAATTGTGAGTCAAAGAGAATGCATCTTTTAAATATTTTTAACCAGGTTGCTCTGAAAAGCTCATACCAGTGTGTACATCCACCAACAGTATATGAATGTCTGTTTCCCAAATCTGCTCAACTAGGACATCATCATGTGAGAAACAAAGCATAATGGTTCAGAGCACAGGCTCTGGAATTGGATTGCAAAGATATAAATCCCAGCATTTCCACTTTCTAGCTGTGTGATCTTCAGCAAATCAATTCACCTCTCTGGGCCTTAATTTTCTCATAAGGTTCTTGTAAGGATTAAGAGTTAGCTATTATTATTTACCGTCTTTAGTTTGAGTCTCGTGCACAAAATACACTGTGAAGTATCCCACAGAACCAGTACAAAAGTAATTAGAGCTAAAGGGAGTTGCATGATTAATGACCAGCAGGACAGGAGAACATTCGAAACTAGGTAAAAAGTCTTGTCTGGGAAGCTCATGGGGGTGGCCTTATTAGGAGCAGAGGCAAACACAGGTTTTGTGGGTTTGAAGCTTATACAATTTGCAGGTTTCTCTAATAGAAAGGATATGAATTCATGAATGTAAAATCAAGTACAAGGTCTTGGAAGGGGCCTGCAGTTAAGTTTGATGAAAAATTCACCACTGGATGGAACCCATAGCTTATGAAATAGTGGGAAAAGGTGAGCAGTCCAGGGCGAGAGGGAGATAACGTTTGCCTAAATGGAGCAATATAAGAGTCCAGATAACAAAATAACAACTATTACCTCATTTGGCTGTTTTTACACCCATAAGGAATGAAAGTGAGGTCACACAGCTAGTAAGATGCCAGGCCCCTTAGTTGTGGAATGGTGTGGAAAAATAATCATAATAGACAAATAACATACAAGCAAAACACCATGGTGCACATTTTATTTTTATTTTCATTTTTTTTTTGGCCGTGCCGCACAGCATGGAGAACTTCCCCTAACAGGGATCGAACTCATGCTCCCTGTATTGGAAGGGCAGTGTCTTAGCCACTGGACCGCCAGGGAGGTCTTTTTTTTTTTTTTTTTTTTTTATGGTGCACATTTTAAAAGAAAAGACATGATTATTAGCTGGTGTGAATTACTCAACAAAGTGACAAAACTCAATTCCAGTCCACTCCTCTGGCAATTAATGTTACCGAACATAAGTCCATGTGCCTGACGCACAGTGAGGCCAAACAATACCAAAACGTTGGAGTTTGGAACAGAGAAAGGTTTATTGCAGGCCATGCAAAGAGATTGGTGGCTCATGCCTTAAAAACCCCAAACTCCCCTAAAGCTTTCAGCAAAGCCTTTTTATAGGAAAGGTGGAGGGGGCGTGGTTAGTTGTTGCAAACTTCTTGATGTTAGATCCTTTTTTTAAAAAAAAATTATGTATTTATTTAGTCGGCACCAGGTCCTAGTTGCAGCATGCTTGCAGGATCTAGTTCCCCGACCCCCTGCATTGGGAGCGGGGAGTCTTACCCACTGGACCACCAGGGATGTCCCAGATCCTTTGTTCTTGAGGTCAGGTCAGGTCAAGGTCAGGTAACGATGTTCTCATAAATCTCCACCAAACAAATGTTATTCTCTGTTCCGGCCTGAAAGGGCAAGGTCCCAAGGCACAACTTTCACCCTCAGGGCCGGGTCCCCAGACCCTGCCCAGCCGTCATCACTGAGGGAGCAAGGCGTCCAGAACCCAACTGGCCCTCAGGCTCCTCAGGCCGCCCAAAAGGCGGAGGTCAGGTCCCACAGACTGCGACCCAGGCAGACTGCCGCTGCCATTAGGTCGCAGAGACGGGCATGGGGGAGAGGTTCACCACTGCCTCAAGGCCTGGGCCCCGCCAGTGGGCAGCCTTGGCAAGGGCTCTGAAGCCCTACAGGACACAGCCCCCAGCCTGTCCTGGGGCTCCCCAGCGCACCTGCTGGCAGGAGGCTGCGGAGGGCCTGGAGGGCCCCAGGGAGAAGGCTGTGGTCTGATCCACCTCTTACCTCACTCTCCGCTGGAGGACCACCGCCGGTCGGACAGTTGGCGGAGAAGGACCGCTAATCGCCTCTCTAACCTTCCCGCTTTGGGGTTCTCACGGTAACCGGTCGCCCAGAGTAACTGCGTGCAGCAAATCCTGCGCGCCAAGGGCTGCTCGCTGCCCCGCTCCACCACAGGATCCCGGGCAGGCTCAGGGGCTCGGTACCGCCGAGGGGCCGGCGCTGCCTCAGCTGCCGTCTGCCTTAGCAGCTGGGCTGGGGGCGGGGCCAGAGACCGGGGTCGCCCTGGTCGGCCCGGGGCCCGCGTCGGAGCCAATCGGGCGGATGGCTGCAGGAGGCAGCGGCGGCCGCACGCTCCTACATCATAGAGGCCCGGGGTCCGGCCGGCGCGCCCTGCCCTATTACATTAATTTTGGAGACTGGACACTTTGTTAAGTGCCAGGTTCCTTCAGGGGCAGCCCGGTCCAGCCCACGCTGCACGAACCAAAGAACTTCCAAGAGGCAAAACTAGGAAAATTCTTCCCAACATAAAGTTCCTGTGTGTCTGCTTTCGCTCTTGCTTTTAAAGGTCGGCCACTGATCGGCAGGACTTCGCGGCCCTCCAAAGAGTTATAGCAGGCTGCTCGGCCCCATGAGGCCTTAGGCTGCAGGTAGGCAGCCTGTCGCTAGAGGGACTCTAGTTTCTAACCTTCTTCACAGCCCTCTGAAGTTGACCTGAGATCTGAAAAAGGCGCAAAATGGTGGTCTCATTTCCGGCTCTCCTGCGACCCTTCCGACTCTGTCGATGGGACCCGACACCCTGGGCGCGGTTGGCAAGGCCTACAAAGCTCAGGACCGGTGACCCAAACTCTTGGGCCCCTGCCAGGATGGCGGTGACAGTGACGCTGGAGCCCGCGGGCCGCTGCCGCTGGGACGAGCCGGTGCGCATCGCCGTGAGCGGCCTGGCCCCGGGGCAGCCGGTCACGCTGCGCGCGTCCCTGCGCGACGAGAAGGACGCGCTCTTCCGAGCCCACGCGCGCTACTGCGCCGACGCTCACGGCCAGCTGGACCTCGAGCGCGCGCCCGCGCTGGGCGGCAGCTTCACGGGCCTCGAGCCCATGGGGCTCCTCTGGGCTCTGGAGCCCGAGAAGCCCTTGCTGCGGCTGGTGAAGCGGGACGTGCAGACGCCCTTCGCCGTGGAGCTGGAGGTGCTCGATGGCCACGACCCGGAGGCCGGAGGGCTCCTGGGCCGGGCGGTGAACGAGCGCGACTTTCTGGCGCCGGGGGTGCGGCGCGAGCCCGTGCGCTCGGGCCGGGTGCGCGCCACGCTCTTCTTGCCGCCGGGTAAGCCCCCTGCTTCCCTAACTGTTTATCTTGTCTGTGAGAGAGAAAGGTAATAAGTAGGTAGCTCCCAACATTCCGAAGGTCTGTGGGGCCTGAAAATTTCGAGTAGACAAGAATGGAACGTAAGGCTGGCTGGGGAGGTGGCTCTGCTGCTCCAAGACAGAGGTCAGAACGAAGACATCGCAAGGAAAGGGTCAAGACAGTTGTAATTTAAAAAAAAAAAAAGTATAAGGAGTTTGCAGTTTTTAAAGTTTTCTTTCTAAAGTTTCTCAGTTTTACAACTTTGCTTCTAACTCCCAGAGTATATTAAGATTTAAGAAAACTACCATGAAGGAAGAAGGCCTCTTGCTATCCACTGGAAATCTTCTGAATTATTGGTTAATTTTACCATTACATAAAAAGCAACAGGCCAATGAAAAAGTTAAAAGATGCTTGTCCTGATTAGGATCAGGGAAATGCAAAGTAAAACTAAACACTACACTCAACACCCTCAAAATTTAGAAGTCTAATATTACCAGTTTTTGACCAGTATGTGGAGGAAAAGGAACTCCCATACACTGCTAAAAGGAACACAGAATCTGCCTGCCAATTCAGGGGACACGGGTTCAAGCCCTGGTCCGGGAAGATCCCACATGCCGCAGAGCAACTAACCCAGTGCACCACAACTACTGAGCCTGCGTTCTAGAGCCCGTGAGCCACAACTACTGAAGCCCGCGCTCCACAACAAGAGAAGCCACCACATTGAGAAGCGCACTGCGAAGAGTAGCCCCTGCTCACCGCAACTAGAGAAAGCCCGCCAGCAGCAACAAAGACCCAACGCAGCCAAAAATAAATAATTGTTTTTAAAAAAGGAACACAATTATTCATCTACTCTGGAAAAAATTGCTTTTACTTAGAAAGTTGACTGTCATTCTACTCCTGGTGCACCAATAGGTATTTATGTTTGTAAGAGCAAAAACAACTGGAAACAGCCTAAATGTCCATCAGCAATAAAACTGATGAATAAATTGAGGTATACTATAGCACAAAAGTGATTGAAATATAGTCACAAGAATCAAGGGACTTCCCTGATGGTCCAGTGGTTAAGAATCCACCTTCCAATGCAGGGGACACGGGTTCGATCCCTGGTGAGGGAACTAAGATCCCACATGCCGCAGGGCAACTAAGCCCGCGTGCCACAGCAACTAAGACCCCACACAGCCCAAAATAAATATTTTTTAAAAACCAAGAATCAAAATGGATGAACCTCAAAAACAGTGTTGATGGAAACATCAAGTCCCCAAAGAACACATTCAGTATCATTACATTCAGATAAAATTCAAAAATTAGGCAAAATAAACAAAATGCCATTTAAGGAATACTTACAAGTAGTAAGACTGTAAAGAAAATCAAGAGATTGATAAAATTCAGAATAGTGGAAAGTGAGGGAAGGGGAACAGGTACTGACAGGGCTTTGATGGTTAGTACTGAATTATTAAAGTTCTGAGTATAAAGTATTTGCCTTATAAATTGTCCTTAAAATTTGCACATTAAATACAAACTTTTAATGTAAATAGTGAAAATGTGACATAACTAGACTTATACACAGTAGGTAGCTTTTTTTTTTTTTTTTGCGGTACGCGGGCCTCTCACTGTTGTGGCCCCTCCCGTTGCGGAGCACAGGCTCCGGACGCGCAGGCTCAGCGGCTATGGCTCAGGCTCAGCGGCTATGGCTCACAGGCCAAGCCGCTCCACGGCATGTGGGATCCTCCCGGACCGGGGCACGAACCCATGTCCCCTGCATCGGCAGGCGGACTCTCAACCACTGCGCCACCAGGGAAGCCCATAGGTAGCTGTCTGAGTCTAGCATAATGTATTTGAGATTCATTCCTGTTGCTCCATATATTGGTAGTTCCTTCTTCTTGTGTCTTAGAAGTTTCCCATTAGATGGATGTGGCACAGTTTGTTTATTCTTTCGCCAGTTGGAGGACATTTGGGTTTCAAGTCTTTGGAGATTAAGAATAAAGTCACTGGAAACGCTTGCATCCAAGTTTTTGTGTGAACACAAGTTTTCATTTTTCTTGGGTAAATACCAGGGAGTGAGATTGCTGGGTCATAACCTAAGTGTATGTTTAACTTTATAAGAAATTGTAAGCTGTTTTCCAAAGTGATTGTATCATTTTGCACCCCCACTGTTGCCCTTAAATATAAAAGTTAGTTACTTGACTAACAAAAATGGGTTAATTTGGGAATAGCAGAGAATTGCAAATTGGAACAAGCAAGCTACGGCTAAAACCATAGGCAAGTGCGACAAAGCAAGGAGAAGAACACTATTTTATAGAGAAAAAGGAGGAAGCTGGGAGGGGTTGTTTTGAACAAAAGTCCATCAGAGAAAAGAGAGTTTGGGATAATGGTGATTTTTTACTGTTGAGTTGTTGGGGTAGTCAGTTTCTTGGAGGGGAGGCCATTTACATCTTTTGCTGTTGGGGCCTGTAGTTGATGATTCTTTCCTGTTGATGTAATTGACAATTCTTCCTATAATTGACATGGAGTGGTACTGCAGGAAAGCTCCCCAATTCTGTCCTCCTTACTCCGTTGTAGTGAGGTTTCCCTTTATTAGTTTTCACATTTCTCCCTTTTAATCACGATCTTTCTCCAAAACCATCGATGATCAAGAGTCAGTAGAGTGGCTTTTTGTCCTTCTGTGTCAGGAAGGACCTTTCCTGGGTGTCATGTCCCTTGTTAGAGGGAAACTGCACAGAGTGGAAACCTAGTGAGGTCACATTTGAGTAACAAGGAGGGGTAGGAGGGAGAACTTTCAGGAACTTTCCATCTATAGTCCACATTTCTCAAGACCCTAAGAACTAGAGATCATCTCTTTTGGTATATATCATTTTTACAGAGGTTTGACAGGAAACAAGTATAGAATCAAAAGTAACATGACAATTCCAAATTGTATGATGATTCTAAACCAGGATCCTAGGCCTGAAGATAGCCAACTGAACAAATATTTATTGGCACTTACTCTGATTTCGGGGAGAAAAGTTATCCCTACTGAGGTGAACCCAGAGCCATGGATGCCTCCTGGAAGTCCCCGTTTAAAGCAGCCAGGAGAGCAAAATAGACTAGCAAATACAACAAGGGCATGGTCAATCTAAAACAGTTAACCAAGTGCATTCAGGAAGGTACAGTGCAGGCATAAACATGAGGCAACAGCTAATGAACTCTTCATGAAGATAGCAAAACTTAAAAGACATTTTAAAACAGTATTCTTACCTTAAAAGAACTGTTTGTAACCAAATGTGTTATTACTGGCATAGCATGTGAGGTTGCAAGTTCAGTTACCCTGAATCTGGATAAGAATCCAGAGTCAGTTAACAGTCCAGATGAAAAAAAGAATGTGAATCCTGAACTTTCTAACAGTACTGGCCCTGACGTCTTAGCAAAGCTGTCTGGTCAGATGTCGTGCGCTTCAATTCTAGGAAATCTTTACTTTCAGGTCATCCTATGATGTGAGGTCCAGTGAGGGTTTGGTGCTTTTTTTCAGATGTGTCATGTAAGTGAAGAGTCTGTTCCCTGGAGTTTGGCAGCACAAGGGTTGTTTAGCAGTAATTGAAAGTAATTGAAAGGGGCCTTCCCAGTGGGGTTAAAAAAAGTCTTTCTGGAGGTGTCTTTTTCAAGAGGAAATCTCCAGGATACAAGGTATGATGCTTAAGGTCTTCATCTCCTGGGATTGCTCTGTGACAAGATTGCTCTGCCAAAGCATGATTATTTTTAATGGAAGCAACTAGGTCTTTACAGTATGAAATATACCTCCTTTTATCAGCTGTGAATCAAAAGAGGCAGGGGCCAGGTGCATTAGATGTCTTGTGACTATCGCAAAGGGTGAGAGCTTATGAGTTCCAGAGGGGGTGGATCTGAGATTTAGAAGGACCAACGGCAATGCTTTTGGCCAAGGTATTTGGAGGGTTTGTATGAATTTTGCCAATTTAGTCTTTTTTTTAAAAAAAATTATTTATTTATTGGCTGCGTTGGATCTTAGTTGCAGCACTTGGGATCTTTGTTGCGGCATGCAGACTTCTTAGTTGCAGCATGTGGACTGTTAGCTGCGGCATGCATTCAGGATCTAGTTCCCTGACCAGGGATTGAATCCCGGCCCCCTGCATTGGGAACACAGAGTCTTACCCACTGGGCCACCAGGGAAGTCCTGCCAATTGAGTCTTTGTTGTTGTTGTTGTTGTTTTGGCTGCACTGGGTGTTCATTGCAGGCTCTAGAGCACAGGCTCAGTAGTTGTGGTGCACGGGCTTAATTGCTCTGCGGCACGTGGGATCTTCCTGGACCAGGGCTTGAACCCATGTCCCCTGCATTGGCAGGTAGATTCTTAACCACTGCGCCACCAGGGAAGTCCCTTTAAATTATTTTTAACCACAAAAATAGTACATGTTCTTTGTAAAAATCTGTGGGGCTTTGAGGCCCCAGGTATAGCAGGGAATGTGGGTTTAGCCTATGCCACAGTCTGGATCTTTGAAGACCAGAGCCATTCAGCATTTCTGATTGTCAACAGAAAACTTTGACATCACCAAATAGGTAAAAATGGCTTTTGACGCCACTGCAAAGAGTTTCAAGTATAGTTTAGTTTTGTGTTTTGTTTCTTCCCAAGGACCTGCACCCTTTCCTGGGATTGTGGACATTTCTGGAACTGGACGTGGCCTTCCGGAATATCGAGCTAGTCTGCTGGCTGGGAAGGGTTTTGCTGTGATGGCTCTGGCTTATTATAACTATGAAGACCTCCCCAAGAGCATAGAGAACCTCCACCTGGAGTACTTTGAAGAAGCTATGAACTACCTGCTTAATCACCCTCAGGTTGGAACTTCCTCTAATTTTTATGTTCTGCCTATCAGTTCTCCTGCTCTTAAATGCTCTTGGTTTTCACAGAACTTGACAAATTCATGACAGCCCTTTCCTGCCCCCAACACACACTACCTTTCATAGTCGCTTTTCCCAGACAGTTTCCATGCAATTAGATGTAGCCGTAATAGATTTCCTGCTAGTAAAGATGTCCTAGTTGGAATTATGGAATTTTAAATTCCAGTATTTTATACTATTTCATTACAAGCCCAAACACATTGAGAACCCTGGGTTTGACACAGGAAGTAGAGGAAAAGGGGAACGAGATCAGTGTCTCTAGTTTAAATGTTTGTGTTTAATAAACCTCTCCTCCATGTGCCCCTCTGAGAGCAGAGGATTCAGTTTTAAAGAACCTGGTGACAAAGAACCTAGGTAGTACGGAGCGTTTGGAGGGCTCAGGATATCAGAGGATTAGAAGATAGACCTTGCTTATTTTATAATTCAGTCAGAGCTCAAGGGGGATGGAAGTGCTGGAGCTCTTAGAAAATGTGATGGGGTGTAGTGGAACCGGCACAATATGTTTGATAGAGAAAAGTTAAATTTGAGGTTTGATTTTGCCACTTAACTAGCTTCATGACCTTGGGGCCTCTGTTTCTTCCTCTCAAAAGTTGGGATGACAGTAATATCCCATTCCGAGTATCTTTATGAGAAATAAGTGGCTGAAAACAGTTAAGAGTGCTCTTGTAGAAACCATAACAACAACAACAACAACAAAAAGTGCTGTTGAGAGGTCAATAAAAAGGCATTTGTAACAGAAGAGTTTGGTAATTGACAAGAAGAGTCCTTATGGAATAGGGCATACCCAAATTACCCTGGAGGGGATTGAGTAGAAAATGAAGAAAGAAAATAACTACAAAATTTCCCACAAGTTTTGCTGTGAAAGGGAGTAGAAAACTGGGGCAGAGTGGATTTAAGCTCAAAGGATTGTTATTAAAATGTAAGAGGTACTAGAGCTTGGGGTACACTGACGGGGATGAGCCAGTAGAGAGGAAAGTTATGAAGGAGAGAAGGAGGAAGTAATTGCAGGAGCAAAGTCCCTGAGGATGAGAATAGATGGGATCCCAAGCACAAGCAGAGGGTGGCCTTGAATTAGAGATACCTTGGAAACAGGAAGGAAGGAGGAGAGCTTGATTCATGTAGAACTACGTAGACTTGGAAGGGAAAATTAAGGACAAGTTCCTACCTGATAGCTTCTATTTTTAGTGAAGGGGAATAGGGGTTAAAGGGGCTTACAGAGGTAGGAGACAAGGTGGAATGGCCTTTTGGAGAAGTGGAAAGCAAACATCAGGGAAGCAGGATTGAGGGGCAATATGGACGCTTATTTGAAATTTGTGGTCATGACATGAAAGTAAGATCTGTCCGCACGAGCATATATATATATTTTAAATTAATTTATTTTTGGCTGCGTTGGGTCTTTGTTGCTGCGTGCAGGCTTTCTCTAGTTGTGGCAAGTGGGGCTACTCCGTTGCGGTGCGCAGGCTTCTCATTGCGGTGGCTTCTCTTGTTGAGGTGCATGGGCTCTAGGCACACAGGCTCAGTAGTTGTGGCTCGCGGGCTCTAGAGAACAGGTTCAGTAGTTGTGGCGCACGGGCTTAGCTGCTCTACGGCATGTGGGATCTTCCTGGACCAGGGCTCGAACCCGTGCCCCCTGCATTGGCAGGTGAATTCTTAACCACTACACCACCAGGGAAGCCCAACAAGCATGCATTTTTTCCTCCAGCAGTGTTCATTTGCACAAATGCAGGCCAGGAGGAAGTGAATAACAGGTGCTAACTGAGGTGAGCACTTTTCTAGGCGAGTAGGACCAAAGGGAGAGCAGTATTAAGGGAGTTAGGAGTGTTTGCAGGGGAGCGATAATAACGATGAAGCTTGAAATCTAAGCTTGAAATCTAAGCCGGATGAGGTGAGAAGTGAGAAAATGAGAGGTACTGATAGGGAAAAAATGGTAGTCAGGGTCTCAAAGAGGTGGGAGTGGGCAGTACTAGAATTGCTAAACTGGAGGTAAATAAGTTGGTGATTAGACAGTAGAATGCTTGAAGCTGATGTTTTGGAGATGATGTACTTATTGATGACTTGACTTAGGTTATGACAATGGGAGTGTGTGTCTGAGGTCGGGGAGAGAAAAAGATAATGGGAGGTTTGGAGGTCAAGGAACTGAGAGGCCAAAGTATTTAGTTGTCGTCCACATGGTTGAAGACACCAGGAATGGTGATGGAGAAATTGTGGAAAGCAAGGTAGAGAGGAAGGCTAAGTCAGTACCCCAAGGCTGCAAACCCTGATAAGTGGGAGAGCCCAGATCCACGCTCAGTTCTAACCGACTCTCAAGTCCAGGCGCTACTCGCCACACTGCACTGTTCACGGACTCATTCTCCTTTTCCCTTTGGCCTTTTCTCAGGTAAAGGGCCCAGGGGTAGGGCTGCTTGGGATTTCCAAAGGAGGCGAACTCTGCCTCTCCATGGCCTCGTTCCTGAAGGGCATCACCGCGGCTGTCATCATCAATGGCTCTGTGGCCAGTGTCGGCGGAACCTTACACTACAAGGGTGAGACACTGCCGCCTGTGGGTGTCAGCCGAAGTCGATTCAAGGTGACCAAAGATGGCCTAACAGACATTCTGGATGTCCTGAACAGCCCTTTGGAAGGACCTGATCAGAAGAGCTTCATTCCTGTGGAAAGGGCTGAGTGTGCCTTCCTGTTCCTTGTGGGTCAGGATGACCACAACTGGAAGAGTGAATTCTATGCTAATGAGGCGTCTAAACGCTTGCAGGCCCATAGTAAGGCGAAGCCCCAGATCATCTGTTACCCAGGGGCGGGACACTACATTGAGCCTCCTTACTTCCCCATGTGCCGGGCTTCCCTGCACACCTTGGTGGGCAGTCCTGTCATCTGGGGAGGGGAGCCCAGGGCTCATGCCAGGGCCCAGGTGGATGCTTGGCAGCAGCTCCAGACTTTCTTCCACAAACACTTGGGTGGGGAAAAGGGGCCAATCCCAGGAATGCTGTAATCGTTTATCCCGGGGACAGCTGCCACAATTAGTGTATATGTGTAGTTTTTTTCTTTTTAATAATTACTTCAGTGTTAAAGTGAATGTACCAAGAAATTTTCAAGATATTTATAAATTACATACTTTTTCAGTTGTTTGGGAGGAGAGTGATTCTACAGAAAACACAACAGATGGAGAAAGCATGCCCTTTAGTGTCTAACAACACATAACTGACAAAACTTTAGCTCTGAAAGGAAAAGAGTAATACCTGGTACACAATTGGTGCTTAGTTATTATTTGAATAATTTATTATTGATTTTGTTTAATAATTAATTTATAAATAAATGATTACCTACTGTGGAAGAAAAGCATACAAAATATCAAAAATATTATCAGATCTGAGTTTCTAATTTAAGAATGGAAGTGAACATCTTAGCTGTAAATTACTATACTAGTTATAGAACTACTTAGATGAAAAAAATTAATAAAAATTTTCAAAGCAAGTATGGTTTTAGTTCTTTGATATCTTCTCCTTGAATGAGTAAGCATTCTCCTCATGCAAGTGTATTTTAAGTTATTTTTGTATCTTCACATATGGACCTTTGTGATCTAGTTATTTTGAAAGCTGGTAAAACATTTAGATGAATTTCATAAGTGACTTTAATAACGATTAGCGTGCAAATATTCAGTTTTGTACCACTTGATATAAATAGTTTCATATTAAACTTACTGAACTTTTCTAAAGCTTAATGTGTTTAAAATAAAAAACACCTTAATTTGTGATATGGTATTCCAGTTCCTCAACTTTCTTTTTCAGTAAAGCAATTCCTGACAGGTGTTTTTTCTCAAAATTCAAAAACAGTACAGAACTCTTTTTGTTTTGCCAGCTGTTTTTTTCTTCTATACCATTGTGAGGCAGGTGTCATCTTCCTTTTACAGATGAGGAAACTGAGACTCAGTACCTGCATGGTACCTCTAGAGCTGGGGCCCCGGCTCCCCACATCAAGTTTCTTCTCTCTTGAGCCCGTCCATGCCCTGTGCAGGGCAGCAGCCCCAGTCACAGGCAAAGGAAGTGGCTCGTCTTTCTCCTGCCTAAGTTCTCAGGGGAGTTCCTGGACTTGCAGTGGGGGGGTAGGGGTATTTCAGGGCACTGATGTTGAAAGAGTAGATCTGGAACCGTGTTTAAACCCTTGACATAGTAGTATGGTTTTGCGGGAGCTGACAGGCAACTCAAAATGCCTACACTCCTTCCCTTGATTGTTAACAATGTGTATGTGATTTGCCCTCCTCTTCCTCTTTCCTCTCTTTGTATCTCTCTTTCTGCTACTTTCTGTAAACAGCGTCTTCCGTGACACTTGAAGGAATCGCGCCATCTATCAAGCTGGAGTGTCAGTCTTCTCTAGATGCTGATCGTGAGTGATAAAAGGCAGAAGCAGCAGAAATTTGGGGGCCAATTAATGACGAAGTTAAATTGTAGACCATGTATTTCAAAAGACACAAAGATGATTTCCTCTTTAAATTCTCTTGAGTAGGAGGATCTAAGAAAAGGGGAAATAGAGACACCATAGGCATGTGTTCTGGAGGGGAGAGTGAAACTACATACTATGATGTAAAGATTAGAAAAGAATTCAGAGTGATAGTGGCTTTTGATATGGGTCTTAACTGATAGGATCTCTTTTTCTCGAATCTAGAGTAATAAAAATTCATAGAAAACTTGGAAAATAGAGAAAATTATTCACTAGAAAAGGAGTTGCATATAATCCATTCACTAGAAACTAGCACACTTAACATTTTAGAATATTTCCATTTTCCTCTAGGCTGCTTGTTGTGTGTATTGAGTTTTTACTCAATTAAGTGTACATCCATTTTACCTCAGTATTGTATGATGTTTTTCTTACCATGTTATTATATTCTTCAAATACATGACTTTTTAAAAACAGTGATATGTATTCCATTGATTGGTGCTACAACTCTTCATTTAATCCATCCCCTATTGTTAGCCCTTGACATTGTTGATAAGTTTTTCTTTATAAAGTCCGTTCCTATGGTGAAGGGACATATACATGTATAAGTCTTTGTGTATCACTGATTATTTCTTTAAGAGAGATTCTTTGAAAGGAAATTACTGGGTCAAACTTCTGAACAGTATTATGATCCTTTACTATGCATACCAGAAACAATCAAGTACACCATCAAAGACACTGTATGAGACAGCCATGTTGTCAATACTGGTGTAATGTGTGTGTATAGGTGTGCGTGTGTCTAATTTTTATAATTTTATAAATTTTATAGGTTGAAAAGAGAATCTCATATTGTTGTGCTTTTTTTGTTGTTGTTAGTGAGGTTGAATATTTCCCTCACTTATTGGGAAAATATTTGTATTCCTTTTAATCTACATTTCCCATTCCTTTAGAATGTTCACCTGTTTCTTCATGACCTAGAGCAGCATTTCATTATGTGTTTTAGAAGTAGCTAATTCTAATATATGTTGGCAACATTATATTACCTTGTTATTTGCCATTTAAACTATGTGTATGTGTGTGAATATATGTGTGTCAGGTTTTGCAAGATGGACTTGATGACGGAAGGTGGAAATGATAAGAAATACGTGTACTGGTCTCTGCCTGTACCCTTCTCCCAACTTCCAGCACAGAGCTCCTAAACCCTTGTAAATTCCTAACTGATAAAAGCACTAGTAGCATCTTTTGTTCTATCGAGGCAACTCTGGGTGGGCTCCTGGATGGCTCCTGGATGGGGACTGGTAACCAGAAAGACCAATCCATGATTAGAAGCTTGGAATTTTCAGCCGTCTTGCCCCATTCTCTGGAGGAGAGCAGGGCCAGAAACTGAGTTAATAATTGATCATGCCTAATGTGAGGAAGCCGTCAGAAAATCCCAATAGTATGGGGTTTGGAGAGCTTCCAGGTTGGCAAACACTACCACACAGGCAGGGTGATGCACCCCAACTCCACAGGGACAGAAGTTCCTGTAGTCGGGACCCTCTCAGACCTCGCCCCACGCATCTCTTCATCTGGCTGTTCCTCTATATCCTTTGTGATTTCCTTTAATAAGGTAGTTGATGTAAGGGTTTCCCCGAGTTCTGCGAGCTGCTCTAGCAAATTAGTTGAACCTGAGGAGGGGGTTGTGGAAACCTCGGATTTATTGCCAAATCACACAGAAGTTGTGGATACCCTGGGGACCTATCACCTGCAATTGGCAGCTGAGGAGGGGTGAGAGCAGTTTTGTGGGACTGAGCCTTTAACCTCAGGGAACTGACACAGTCTCCGGGTAGATAGTGTTAGGACTGAATTAAATTGTAGGACATCCAGATGGTTGTCTCAGAGATTTGCCTGGTGTGGAGATAAAAACCTCCACACATGTGGTAACCAGCAGTGTCAGAAGTGCAGTGTTCTGTGTGAGTAGTAAAGGAGACACATAGAAAAGAAAGACACAGGAGGAGAACTGTAGGTTTTTCCTTATATACAGAAGACATTTTAGGAAGTCAAAATAACAGGCTCAGTGGTGGAAAACTCAAGTGTGTTCAAGTATAGTTGTCCATGTTAGAGCATAGGGTACACATAAAATAGCAGTGTGTAAACACTACAAAAGGAGGAGAATGTTGTGTGATAGACAGTCTTAACTGTGTTTAATTGTACAGGCAAAGGGAGACCTTAAAGATTGGTAAGAAAGAGGGTGATATAGTTGCCATTGTACTTTAGAAAAAGAATATGGTGGGAAGTACCCACATGGGCACTATTGCAATAGTGAAGGATTCTACTGCAATGCCTTATGGGAAGAGTGGGCCCTTTCTATCTTACATACTTTATAGGATCTCAAAATTTCTTGATACTTTCTAGTTAAACCTAGAAGCTGTAGGGAGGGAGGAGGACTGTTCCTTTTCCTAAAAGAGGTTTCATTCTGAACAGTACTTGGACACCAATTCTGCATGGACATCAGTTTGGATCTGGAGAAGCCCCAGGGGTAGGAACTAATCAAACCTCATTTTAGGAGAGGACAGTGCTCTTCAGGCTTCTTCATCCAGCCACTGACTGGACCATGTCTAGCTAATCAGACCCCCTTGACATCATCTGTTACCTCAACAGTATCCCTTTGTTTGTGCTCTATTTCAATACCTGTTACTCTTTGAATATCAACAAAATTTCTACTAGGAATGCATGTGGTTTTACCTTATCTCACCTGTGTAGGGGAGGAAAATTTTTTACCTCTACTCTTTTGGAGTTTCTGAGTAGGCTTGAAAATAAAATTGACATAAGACAGATTAATAAGAGAAAAGAATACTAAGTTGTTTTTTTTTTTACATGAACATCAAGGTCTCAACAAGGAAATGAAGACCCGAAGAAGTGGAAAAACCGAAGTATTTATACAGTAGTTTGAAGAGAGTGCAAACTGTGGAAAAGTAAAATATACTGGGAAACTAAAGGAAGAGAAATTATCGTGACAGTCATGTGCAGAATTCTCTCAGCCTTGACTCCTATTTCTGGTGATAAGACTGAACTTTCCTCCCGTATAGGGAGGCACCGCTCACAAGGGAGTCTCCTCTTCTGCTTTCAAGGAAAAAACGGGGGATAAGTGCCCTTCTTGCGCCTGCTGTTTTTCAAGTGCCTTTAGCTCTAGTCACTATGCCAAAGTGACATATTTTGGGGTGGCATCTGCTGAACCCTTCACCTGAATTGTTTCCACAGTGTCTCTCATCCCCACTTGACTTTGAGAACTGAAGATAAACTGAGGGAGAATTTTCATCTTGCTGTGAAATACTGTGTGCTTAATTTCTTCATGTTTCCTAACATGTTTTTTTCTAATGGCAAATTCTGAGTTCAAATCTAAAACACAAGAATATTCTAAAAGTTAACCTCTAAATTCCTTAACTGGTCCCACTAACAGTCATAATTCTTCTTATTATTTATTTATTTATTATTTAAATAATATATTTATATATTATTATTTATTATTATTATTAGTCCCATATTATTATTAGTTATTTATTATTTATATATTATTATTATTATTATTAGTCCCATATTTTCCTTCTGTAAATTCTAAAAAATTCCTTTCTTGTTCTAACTTCTAGAAAGCCACCAATACCGTAATGGGTCTCCTCCACTGCTCTCAGGGATGTTGTCAAGTGCTTACCCAGCAAACATTACCCCTCCTCCTGGTATAAGACTTCCGGATTTTCATTCAGGAATTGGCCATCCTCTGCAGCTATGGGCATCAGGGAAAGCTAACTCCACCCTGATGGCAAGGGCAATGATGGTCATCCCTGTTGGATTTAAGTCAATCTCAACATTCCATCCAGGGGAAAGTATGTAACTTAGGTGACATACTTGGAATTCTGGATTTTCTCCCTCCCATTAAACATGAACGAAGATGCAGGAAGCCCCAGTTATTCCACCAGTCACCATGTGACACTGTGATTGCCAGAGCGGACAGAAGGAAATCGTTCTTGGTGTCATCATTGAGCTATCGGATCAATCAAATATGAAGCCAGACCTATTCCTGACTTTCTATGAAATAAATTTCCTTATATTTTTAAAGGCTTTATTTTTTTGAGCATATTTAGGTTCACACTAAATTGAGAAGAAGGACAGAAATTTCCCATAGATCCCCTTCCCCCACATATGCACAACCTCCCTCACCATCAACATCCCACACCAGAACGCTACATTTATTACAATTGATGATGCTACATTGACCCGTTATTATTACCCAAAGTCCCTAGTTTACATTAGGTTTACCTCTTGGTGGTGTACATTCTATGGGTTTGGACAAATGTATCGTAACATGAATCTACCCTTATTGTACCATACAAAATTGTTTCACTGCCCTAAAACTCCTCTGTGCTTCACCTATTCAACCCTCCCTCCCTCCAACCTCTGGCAACCACTGATCTTTTTACTGTCTCCATGTTTTACCTTTTCCAGAGTGTCACAGAGTTGGAATCATACAGAATGCAGCCTTTTTAGATATAACTTAGTTATATGCATTTAAGGCTCCTCCATGTCTTTTCATAGCTTGATAGCTCATTTTCTTTTTATTCCTGAATAATATTCCACTGTCTGGAAGTACCGAAGCTTGTTTATCCATTCACCTACTGAAGAACACCTTGGTTGCACCCAAATTTTGTCCCTCTCCTCACATTTTGAAGCAAGTTAGGCACCAGTCTTCACTAGCTCTTATTTAAGCCTTGACTTATGGATCCAGGCTTTTTTCTATGATGTAGCTTTGCCAACTGAAACATCTGCAGTGGCTTCCAAAATTAGCATGGAAAGGAAAGAATACAGGGAATCATGTTTTATGACCAGCCCAGGGGGTAGCATTTTTGCCCTCACCCCACTGGTAGAACTTAGTCATCTAAACCTACCGAACTACAGAGGAGGCTGGGAAATATTATCCTGTTTTCCAGGAAAGAGAAATAAACTGGTAGTGTTAATTAATTTAAAAGTGTATGCAGGATGGTTGTGGCATTGGGAACCAGTCAGACTCTTCTGCAAACACATCCTAACTGAGCTACAGGCCCCTGGGACACTTAGCCCCAGGTAATACTTGAGACCACACTCAATAAAATGTGAAGAATCTGGTTAGGGAAGCTTTCTACTGGTAAGTATATAGGCTTAAAATCTCCACAACAGACAGGGGATGGGGGTGGGGGAGGTGGACAGGAGAAAAGGCAGCTCTGACCAGGGAGGGGACTATACTAAATAAATATCTCCAGTTTCAGGAGAAAGGAGTAAAGTCCTCCTTTTTTAATAGGACAGGGAGGTTGTCCCCAGTGAGTCAGCATGTTCAGTGACCTGAAATTAAGCCTGATAGTGACATTCACATACCCCACACATTTATATAGAACCTACAGTCACTTCCCATTCAGGAGAAGGCTGCTGGGGCAAAAAACTTCTACAACTGCAGAAGAAACATGCAAGCTACGTAAATCAGTGAGTCTAACCCTTCACTTGTGAATATAAATGGACCATGAGGAAAAACCAACAGCATGAACCATAAGGGCCACATTGAGCAAACAGAACCACTGACCCAAGAATAAACACAGATTATCCAGGGAACCATATACAACTTAGAAAAAACTCTCACTGACATCCTCAGATATGATATTTGAAATATTTTATCAGAAAACAAGAAAAAGTTGCAAGTTTTAAAAATCAGAGAAAAAGAATTTATTGGAAATTACAAATATGATTGCTGAGATACACAATTCAGTAGATGAGCTGAAAAACAAAATGGACACGACTAATAGCCAAATTAGGGATTCGGAAGGAGGACTTAAAATCTCTCACAATTTGCTGAAGCAAGAGGTGGGAAATGTGTGAGAAAAAATTAAGGCATAGAAGATTGTAACACATACTCTGCTCTACTAGCAGCAATGGTCTCGGTTTTGGATTAACAAATTTATAAAACAGAATAGGCTTCACCCAGCACCAAGTTTACTTAGATTTAAGAATTCAGAAAAAGAGAAGACACAGCCACAGTATAAAGTCATTATGCACTCAGGAGGCATGTGGTCACACAGATGAGGCTGAGTACATGTAGACAACTTCTGGCTTCAGATTAAAAGGCTCTACACAGAAATGAAGAGAAAGCCGTTAAAAATGTCCAATTGTGGGGGGCTTCCCTGGTGGCACAGTGGTTGAGAGTCCGCCTGCCGATGCAGGGGACACGGGTTCGTGCCCCGGTCCGGGAGGATCCCACATGCCGCGGAGCGGCTGGGCCCGTGAGCCATGGCCACTGAGCCTGCGCGTCTGGAGCCTGTGCTCCGCAACGGGAGAGGCCACAGCAGTGAGAGGCCCGCGTACCGCAAAAAAAAAAAAAAAAAAAAAAGTCTAATTGTGTATTGAAGAATTAACACTACCAAACAAGAGGGCTGGTCATTACCCTTGGCTACTAGAAGGTGATCTCTAGGCTTCTGGAATGCCTGAAAGCAGTATCTTTGCTCGGGGGCCTTGGGTCACACTGGATGATTTAGGGTGGGGGCTGCCCACACCTTAGGGTAGGGACTGGCCACACCAGAAAGACCAATAGTGTGATTTAGACTGGAGGCTTTGGGTGTCAGTCCACCTGCAGACTGAAGACTGAGATCAACCATGTGGACAATCAATCAATCATGCCTACGTAATGGAGCCCCAATACAACTGAACAGTGGGGTTCAGGTGAACCTCCTGGTTGTGCAAATTACTGCACATCAAGGCCAGGATAGTAACACGTCTTGACCTCACAAGAGAAAACAACATAAGCTCCACGTTAGGAACATGCCTGGACTCTGCCCTGTACACATCTTCCCTTGGCTGACTTTCATATGTATCTTTTCTTGTAGTAAGTCATAACCAGGGATATGGTAGCTTTCATTGTGTTCTGGGAGTCCTTCTAGGAAAATTGTTGAAACTGTGGGTAGTTTTGGGAACCCTTGCCTCACCCAAACTTACTATTGGTGTCAAAAGTGAGGGTGATCTTTTCAAAGAACTGTTCCCTCTAACTCTGTAGTTCACCCCAGACTCCTTGCACCAATCATAATGAAGTGGATAATTTATCTTTTCTTTGGCTGCCTAGCATCTGAACCCCCTTTCTAAGTTAGTCCAGTTTCCTTAGTCTTATGAGACTTGCTGGGATACAGAGCCCAACTATCACAACAGAATTTAGGAACAGCATTAAGGCTAGAGATGGTTGGTAGTGACAGAAAATCCCCCCAAAAGTGGGTAAAACAAGATAGAATTAATTTCTCCTTCACAAAAATTGCAGGTAAGGGGTACAGGGCAAGGATTATTTTCTACAGTGTCAGGCACCCAAGCTCTGCTGTCCTTACTAAGTAGCTTCCACATCATGGTATAAGGAAAGCTAGCTGCTCCAGCTATCATGTACGATTCCAGCCAGCAGGAAGAAGAAAGGGGCAGGGGAAGGGCACACTATCTCCCTTGAGAATACTTTCCCAAACTTTCACATTCCACTTCTGCCTCTATGCTATTGGTCAGAACTTTGTTACATGACCACATCAAGCTGCAAGGGAGGTAGGGAAATACAGTCTTTATTCCTGGTAGTCACGTACTCATAAAATATGCAATCCAGCAAGACGTCAGAATAGTCACAGACATTTATATATCTAACAATATAGTTTTAAATACATAAAGCAAACACTTTAGAAATACGATAAGAAACTTAAAGTTCTACAATAATCATATATGTATTTAAACTCTCAGAAACTGACAGATGTAAGGTAAGCAATAAGTAAATCTCTATAATATGAGCTACATAAATAATAAATTTGATTAGATAAGATAGAGCAAGAAAGAGAATAGGAAACTGCTCACAACAGACAGATGATACATATTCTTTTCAAATACTATTGGAATATTTATAGAAGTTGACAATGTATAAAACATTAAAAAATTCAACAAAGTCTCAATAGTAGAAATGATGCAGACTTTATTCTCTAAATACTACACAAGGAAATCAAAACAAACAAAAAGTTACAACCCACTTGGAGCATTAACACCGTTCTGGGAGAGATGAAAAGTGGAAGTTTAAACACTTGGGAAAACACAGGGGTTGCTAATACCTCTATCTTCTAAAGTCACAGATTTAATTGAAAGGTGATGAAACAAGAAAAAAAGACTTAACTATATTATTTAAAATTACAAATGAAACCAAAAGAAAAGCCCAAAATACTAATACATTTATCAAAAACTGGGAGGAAGAAGAAAGAGTAAGTAGAATGTTCATGAGACAGTGAACAATTCTAAAATGCAAAAATTAAGAAATAGAGAAAGAGGGCTTCCCTGGTGGCACAGTGGTTAAGAACCCGCCTGCCAATGCAAGGAACACAGGTTTGAGCCCTGGTCCAGGAAGATCGCACATGCCGTAGAGCAACTAAGCCCGTGCGCCACAACTACTGGGCCTGCACTCTAGAGCCCACAAGCCACAACTAGTGAGCCCGCGTGCCACAATACTGAAACCCGCGCACCTAGAGCCCATGCTCCACAACAAGAGAAGCCACCCAATGAGAAGCTTGCACACCGCAACGAAGAGTAGCCCCCGCTCTCCACAACCAGAGAAAGCCCGTGCACAGCAACAAAGACCCAATGCAACCATAAATGAATGAATGAATGAAATAGAGAAAGAGGCATAGTGTCTAATATAATGGAGGTAACCATAAAAAGAAGTGAAAACAGAGAGAGTTAAAAGAGGTTGCTCAAAGAACATGAGATTTTGTGACAGAGGAGGGGAGGAAAAGAAGACTTCTGATTTGCATTTTAAGTTCTTTCCTATGCTTATACTTATTACAATGTGGAAATTACTTCAGAAAAAGTTAAGAATTTCAATTTATACAAAAGCTGCTTCTAAATAACTTGGATTAAAAAGGAGCTAAAGGGGCTTCCCTGGTGGCACAGTGGTTGAGAGTCCGCCTGCCGATGCAGGGGACGCAGGTTCGTGCCCCGATCCGGGAGGATCCCACATGCCACGGAGCGGTTGGGCCCGTGAGCCATGGCCGCTGGGCCTGTGCGTCCGGAGCCTGTGCTCCGCGGTGGGAGAGGCCACAGCAGTGAGAGGCCCGCATACAGCAAAAAAAAAAAAAAAAAAAAAAAAAAAGGAGCTAAAGGAAGCTGAAAACTATCTTTAAATTATGATGAAACAATAATGAAAATACAGTTAACCCTTGAATATCAAGAGTTTGAACTGCATGGGTCCATTTATACGTGGCATTTTTCAATAAACCCACTCTTGGTTGAATCTGTGGATGCAGAACCACAGACAAAGATGGAAAGCCATAAAGTTATACTCAGATTTTTGACTGCATGGGGGGTTGGTACCTCTAAACCCTGAGGTGTTCAAGGGTCAATAGTACTGCATATAAAACCGTCACACATGTAGCCATATTGGTGTTCAGAGGAAATGTATAGCCCTAAATAAACTTATTAGTATATAGCAAAAACAAAACAGAAGAACTAATCATTCAACTCAATAAATTTTTTAAAATGTAACCTTATCAATGAAAGAAAGAAGGCACTAATAAAAAATAAAAGCAGACACTAAAGACATAGAAACAGGAAGCAACAATAATATGAAAAATGAAAAGGTGATCAGAGTTAAAGTACAATCAGCCCTCCAAATACATGAGTTCTGCATCTGTGGATTCAACCAACTGCAGATCAAAACTATTCGGGGAAAAAAAATTCCAGAAAGTTCCCAAAAGTTAAACTTGAATTTGCCATGTGCAGGCAACTATTTACATAGCTTTCACATTGTATTTACAACTATTTGTATTATATTAAGTATTATAAATAATCTAGAGATGATTTAAACTATATGGGAGAGAATATTCATAGGTTATATGCAAATACTATTCCATTTTATGTAAGGGCTTGAGCATCTGCAGATTTGGGTATCCTTGGGGGTCCTGAAACCAACTGGATACTGAGGGACAAGTGTATTCTATGGTCTTTGTCATATTTGAGAGAAAGATAAAGATACTAACTGTCCACTCTGTTAACATTTCAACAGTAGTCATTAAAATAACAGGTACCTTTTCAAAAATTCAAAAGTAACTACTAAGAGAAAAGAATGTTTAATTTACAAATGAATAGAAGAGAACCCAATAAAAAAAAGAAAACCTCATCAAGTCCAAAAGAGGGCAAGAAAGAAATACAAAAGAAGCATAGAGAAAGTACACAATAAAATGGTAGAAATATCTGAATATATCAGTAATCACAATAATTATCTATGGATCAAACTTCCCTGTTAACATAAGTGGATTGTGAGACTGGATTTTTAAAAAAATTAGCTGTGGCCATGACTTGGAGATGTACCAACTACTTAAAAATATTTTTTAAAAAATTAAAAAGGGAAAACAGAAAAGGCACATCAGGCAAATACTAACAAAAAATCAAATTTGTGTTGCTGTATTAACATCAGTCCAAATGAGCTCAAAGCAAACAAGTATTATTATAGGTAAAGGAGACCATGATGATTTTTTAAAAGTTCAATTCACCAAAAAGATATAGCAACTCTAAACTTGTTGCACTTAATAAGATCACTTCAAAATATAAAAGATAAAAGTATTTGAAGAAAATACAGGAAATTTATCTTCTAAATCTGAGAGCATTTATGTTTGGGTTTTCTCAAAAGCAGATCCTAGAACTACAAAACATTGCTGAATAAAAATAATGAAGACCTAAGAAATGGAAAGACATCCCATTTCATGGATCAAAAGACTTAATATTAAGTCTGAGTTAACTTAGTCTATGTTAAGATGGCAGTACTCCCTATTATGGGCTGAATTGTGGCTCCCCAAAATTCATATGTTGAAGTTCAAATCCCTAGTACCACAGAATGTGACTGTATTTGAAAATAAGGCCTTTAAAGAGGTAATTAAGCTAAATGAGGTCATATGTGTGGGCCATAGTCCAATATGACTGGTGTCCTTATAATAAGAGGAGATGAGGATACAAATATGTATGAGAAAACACCATGTGCAGATACAAGAAGATGGCCATCCACAAGCCAAGGAGAGAGTCCTGCAACGGACTCTTCCCTCATGGCCCCCAGGAAAAAGAAACTGCTGACACCTCCATCTTGATTTCTAGCCTCCAAAACTGTGAGAAAATAAATTTCTGTTGTTACAGCCACCCTATCTGTGGCTGGCAGACCTGGCAAACTAACACGCTCTGCAAATTGATCTACAGATTCAATGCAATCTCCATCAAAATTCCAGGTGGCTTCTTTGCATAAACTGATAAGTTGATCTTAAAATTCCTATGGAAACTCAAGAAACCCATAATCTTGACAAAAAAGAATAAAACTGGAAGACTCACAATTCCCAATTTTAAAACTTACTAGAAAGCAACAGTGATTAAAACAATGTGATACATACATAAGGACAGACAAAAAGATCAGTGGAATAGAAATGAGATTCCAAAAATAAATCCTTACATTTACAGTCAGTTGATTTTTTTTTTTTTTCCTGCGGTACGCGGGCCTCTCACTGCTGTGGCCCCTCCCGCTGCGGAGCACAGGCTCCAGACACGCAGGCCCAGCGGCCATGGCCCAAGGGCCCAGCTGCTCCGCGGCACGTGGGATCCTCCTGGACCGGGGCACAAACCCGCGCCCCCTGCATTGGCAGGCGGACTCTCAACCACCACGCCACCAGGGAAGCCCCAGTCAGTTGATTTTTGACAAGAAAATTCAAGGGAGAAAGAATGGTCTTTTCAACAAATTGTGTTGACACAACAGGATATCCATATGTAAAGAATGAATTTCAATCCTACCTCACAGCAAACACAAAAATTAACTCAAAATGGATCAAAGACATAAATTTAAGAGCTAAAACTACAGAATTCTTAGAAGAAAATATAGAAGTAAATCTCTGTAACCTTGGATTAGATAATGGTTTGACATCAAAGTATAAGCAACAAAAGAAAAAATAAATGAATTGGACATCAAAATTGAAAACCTTTATGCATCAAAGGATACCATTAAAAATTGAAAAGACAGCTCACAGAATGGTAAGAAATATTTCCAAATCACATATATGTTAGTGACTTGTATCTAGAATATATAAAGAACTTTTAAAATTCAGTACTAAAAAGCAGCAAGGGAAAAGCAACTAGTAACATACAAGAGAACTCCCATAAAAATGTCAGCTGACTTTTCAGCAGAAATATGCAGACCAGAAGGGAGCAGCATGATATATTTAAAATGATGAAAGGAAAAAAACTACAATCAAGAACAACCAGCAAGGCCATCACTCAGATTTGAAGGAGAGAGAAAGAGTTTTAAAGACAAGAAAAAACTATAAAAGTTCAGGACCACTAAACTACTTTAGAAAGTAATGTTAAAAAAAACTTCTCTAAGTAGAAAAGAATAGGCCACAACTAGAAATGTTAAAAGTATTAAAGAAAAAATGTCATTTGTAAAGGCACAGTAAAGATACAAGTTCAACCACTAATAAAGCAAGGTTAAAAGACAAAGTAGTCAAATCACCTAATATATCCACAATAAGTAGTTAAGATACACACAAAACAAAAGGATATAAAATATGATGTCACAAACAGTGAACAGTGGGGTGAGGTGGGGAGAGTAAAAATGCAGAGTGGTTAAAATGTGTCTGAAATTAAGAGATCAGAAACTTAAAATAATCACATATATATGTAGATTTCTATAAATAAACCTCCTGGCACACACAAACAAAATTCTATAAGAGATACACACACACACAAAAGAAAGGAATCTAAACATAACACTAAATATAGTCATCAAATCACAAGGGAAGAGAGAAAGAAGAAACAAAAAACAACTACAAAAACCAACCAGAATACAATTAACAAAATGGCAGTTAAGTACACACCTATCAATAATTACTTTAAAGGTAAATGGACTAAATGCTCCAATCAGAATACATAGAGTGGCTGAATGGGTAAAAAACAAGGATACAAAGGATCATACAAGATAACTATAATTATATGCCAATAAAATGGGCAACCTATAAGAACTGGATATATTCCTAGAAATACAATCTCCCAAGGCTGAATCAGGAAGAAATAGAATATATAAACAGACTGATTACCAATAATGAAATAGAGTCAGTAATAAAAATTTTACCAAATAGTAAACAAAAGTTAACACCTATCATTCTCAAACTATTCCAAAAAATTGAAAAATTCAAAGTAAACGTTTCCAAACACATTCTACAGGCCAGTATCACCCTGTTAAAACCAGACAAAGACACCACCAAAAAAACAAAATGACAAGCCACTATGGCTGATGAACATAGATGTAAATATCCCAAACAAAATATTAGCAGGCTGAAGTCAATGACACATGAAAAAGATCATACACCACAATCAAGTGGGATTTATCCTAGGGATGCAAGGACAGGTCGGTATCAACAAACCAATCAATGTGATATCCCACATTAATAAATTGAAATAAAAATGACATGATCATCTCAATATATGCAGGAAAACCTTTTCTCTCAACATCCATTTATGATAAAAACTCTCAACAATGTAGGTATAGAGGGAACATACCTCAGCATAACAAAAACCATATATGACAAGCTGCAGCTAATGCTGCATCATACTCATGTATAATGTAACATCATACTCAATGTTCAAAAGCTGAAAGCTTTTCTTCTAAGATCAGGAAACAAAACAAGGATGCCCACTCTTTCCACTTTTATTCAACACAGTATTGGAATTCCTAGTTAAAGCAATCACACAAGAAAAAGAAATAAAAGGCATCCAAACCAGAAAGAAAGAAGTAAAACTCACTGTTTGCAGATGACATGATACTATATACAGAAAACTGTAAAGACACCACCAAAAAAACTATTAGAACGTATAATTAAATTCAGTAAAAAAAAGTTTCAGGATATGAAATAATTTGGGGATTGACATGTACACACTGCTGTATTTAAAACAGATGACCAGGACTTCCGTGGTGGCACAGTGGTTAAGAATCCACCTGCCAATGCAGGGGACACGGGTTTAAGCCCTGGTCAAGGAAGATCCCACATGCCACGGAGCAACTAAGCCCTTGTTCCACAATTACTGAGCCTGTGCTCTACAGCCCATGAGCCACAACTACTGAGCCCACATGCCACAACTACTGAAGCCCGTGGCTAGTGTCTGTGCTCTGAAACAAGAGAAGCCACCGCAAGGAGAAGCCCGTGCACCGCAACAAAGAGCAGCCCCTGCTCACCGCAACTAGAGAAAGCCCACGTGCAGCAACGAAGACCCAATGCAGCTAGAAATAAATAAATAAATAGATAGATAGATAGATAACCAACAAGGACCTACTGTATAGCACAGGGAACTCTGCTCAATATTCTTTAACAACCTAAATGGGAAAACAATTTGAAAAAGAATAGATATATGTATATGTATAACTGAATCACTTTGCTGTACACCTGAAACTAACACAACATTGTTGATCAACTATACTCCAATATAAAATAAAAATTAAAAAATTAATATACAGAAATCTGTTACTGGGCTTCCCTGGTGGCGCAGTGGTTGAGAATCCGCCTGCCAATGCAGGGGACACGCGTTCGATCCCTGGTCTGGGAAGACCCCACATGCCGCGGAGCAACTAAGCCCGTGCACCACAACTACTGAGCCTGTAAGCCACAACTACTGAGCCCACGTGCCACACGCTGCAACAAAGAGTAGCTCCCGCTCGCCGCCAACTAGAGAAAGCCCATGTGCAGCAATGAAGACCCAACACAGCCAAAAATAAATAAATTAAAAATAATTAGTGTTTCTATACACTAACAACAAACTATCAGAAAGAGAAATGTAAAAACAATCCCAGTTACAACTGCATCAAAAAGAATAAAATACATGGTAATAAATTTAATCAAAGACATGAAAGACCTATACTCTTAAAACCATAGGACATTGAGGAAATAAACTAAAAATGATAAAAATAAATACAAATACATACAGTGCTCATGGATTGGAAGAATTAATATCTTTATTTTTAAAAATTTTTATTGGAGTACAGTTGATTACAATGTTGTGTTAGTTTCAGGTACTTTTTAAAAATAATTAATATCCTTAAAATGTCCATACTACCCAAAACAATCTACAGATTCACTGCAATCTATCAAAATATCAATGGCATTTTTCACAAAACCAGAACAAATAATCCTAAACTTTTTATGGAAATACAAAAGACCCTAAATAGCCAAAGCAATGTTGAACAAGTAGAACAAAGGTGGAGGTATCATGCTTCCTGATTTTAAACTAAACTACAAAGCTACAGTCATCAAAACAGCATGGTACTGGCATACAAATACACACATAGATCAATGAAACAGAAGAGAAAGCCCAGGAATAAACTCATGCTTATGTGGTCAATTTACCTATGACAGAGGATGCAAGAATATACAGTGGGAAAAGACAATCTATTCAATAAATGGTATTGGAAAAACTGGTCAGCTACCTGCAGAAGAATCAAACTGGACTACTTTCTCACACCATATACAATAAAAAACTCAAAATGGATTAAAGACTTAAACATAAGACCTGAAACCATAATACTCCTGGAAGAAAACATAGACAGTATGCTCTTTGTCATTGCCTTTGTCATCAACAAAATGAAAAGGCACCCTATTGAATGGGAGAAGACGTTTGCACACAATATATCTCATAAGGGGTTAACAGCCAAAATAGACAAAGAACTCATACAATGCAACATGACAAAAACAAACAGCCTGATTAAAAAAGAAATGGGGAAAGGACTTGTATAGACATTTTTCCAAAGAAGACAGATACCACCAGGCACATAAAAAAGATGCTCAACATCACTAGCCATCAGGGAAATGAAAATCAAACCCACAATGAGATATCACCTCACACTTGCAGAATGGCTATTATCAAAAAGACAACAAATAACAAGTGCTGGCTTGAATGTAGAGAAAGTGAATCCTCATGTACCATTGGTGGGAATATAAGTTAGTGCAGCTGCTCTGGAAAACAGTATGAAGGTTCCTCAAAAATAAAAACAGAACACCGATATGATCCAGCAATTCCACTTCTGGGTTTTTTTTCCAAAGAAAACAAAAACACTAATTCAAAAAGATATATGCACCCCGATATTCATTGTAGCAGGATTTATAATAAACAAGATATGGAAGCATCCTAAGTGCCCATGAATAGATGAATGGATAAAGAAGATGTGATATATGCATGTATATATGTATATGTGTATATACACACACACACACACACATATCACTGAGCCATAAAAAAAAACTGAAATCTTGCTACTTACAACACATGGATGGACCTAGAGGGTATTTTACTAAGTGAAATATATCAGACAGAGAAAGACAAATACCATATGATTTCACTTATATGTGGAATCTAAAAAACAAAACAAGACAGAAACAGACTCACAGACACAGAGAAGAAACAGGTGGTTGCCAAGGGGGAGGGGGTAGGTGGTTCAGTGAAAGAGGTGAGGGACATTAAGGTACACACTTCCATTACAAAATACTTGAGTCACAGGGATGAAATGTACAGCATGGGGAATATAGTCAATAATATTGTAGTAACTCTGTATGGTGAGAGATGATAACTAGACCTATGTACATTTTGTAACGTACAGAAATACTGAGTGCCTACGTTGTGCACCTGGCACTAACATAATGTTGCAGTCAATTATTCTTCAATGTTTAAAAAATAGGCAAAACATATGGATACCTCACCAAAGAAGATATACGGATGACAAGCATATGAACAGATGCTCAACATCATATGTCATTACAGAACTGCAAAGTAAAATTAACAATGAGATATGACTACATACCTATTAAAATGACTGAACTCTAAAATACTGACAAAATTAAATGCTGGAGAGAATATGGAACAAGAGGAACTCTCATTTGTTGCTGGTGAAAATGCAAAATGGTACAGCCACTTTGGAAGACAGTTACCTATTTCTAACAAAGCTAAACATAGCCTCAGCATATGATCCAACAATCACTCTATTGTATAATACATCCATACAATAGAATGTTACTCAGCAATAAACAGAAATGACATATCAGGATTCAGAAAAACATGGAAGAGGCTTAGGTGCATATTGCTAAGTGAAAGAAGCTAATATGAAAATGCTACATACTGTATAACTCCAACTATACGATGTTCTGGCAAAATAAATATCTAAAAATATCAGTGGTCGCCTGGGGATGGGAGGAGGGGACGAACAGGTGAAACACACAGAATTTTTAGGTCAATGAAATTATTCTGTATGATACTGTAGTGATGGATACGTGACATTATGCATTTGTCAATTTTTACAGGCATACCTCCGAGATATTGCAGGTTTGGTTTCAGACCACTACAATAAAGCAAATCACACAAATTTTTAGGCTTCCCAGTGCATATAAAAGCTATGTCTACACTGTACTGTAGTCTAGTAAATGTGCAATAGCATTATGTCTTAAAAAAACAATGTATACACCTTAATTAAAAAATAATGCTTAGGAGTAAGACGGGAATAAAGACACAGACCTACTAGAGCGTGGACTTGAGGATATGGGGAGGGGGAAGGGTAAGCTGGGACAAAGTGAGAGAGTGGCATGGACATATATACACTACACCAAATGTAAAATAGATAGCTAGTGGGAAGCAGCCACATAGCACAGGGAGATCAGCTCCATGCTTTGTGACCACCTAGAGGGGTGGGATAGGGACGGTGGGAGGGAGACGCAAGAGGGAAGAGATATGGGAACATATGTATATGTATAACTGATTCACTTTGTTATGAAGCAGAAACTAACACACCATTGTAAAGCAATTATACTCCAATAAAGATGTTAAAAAATATATAATAATGCTGTTGAGAAAATAACATTGATAGACTTGCTGGATGCAGGGTTGCCACAATCCTTCAATTTGTAAAATACTCAATATCTGCAAAGAGCAATAAAAGGAGGTATGCCTATATAACCTAACTCAGACTTCGGTTAATAATAATGTATCAATATTGCTCCATCCACTGTAACAAATATGCCACACTAACACAAAATATTAATAATAGGGAAAATTGTGTGGGAAGGGAAACTGGGGATATGGGAATTCTCTACACTTTCTGTTGAATTTTACTGTAAAGTTAAAACTTTTTCAAAAATAATGCCTATTAGTATTTTAAAAATCAAAACTTATCTTAAACAAGTGGTTGAAGTGGGAAAATAGTACAAAGTATATAACTCTTTTATTTAAAAAAGCAAACAAACAACAATAAAAAGAACAGTACCGTAGCGTGTTCACACTCCCATATATGTACGTACTTTAAACATTCAGAATCAAAATCTAGTTGGATGCACTCATCTTTGGGGGAAAGCGGCAAATGAACAGAGAAGACTATCATTCACACTGTAAACGTTTCAGTATTGCTTACATCTGCTTTGGAAAATATGTCTTTTCCTTTAAAAAGAATTTAAAAAGCAGGATGCAAACCTATGGCAAATATCTCATGAGAAACAAAACACTGCATGGGCTCAATCTCTGCCTCTACGAAATCAAACATGACATTTTGCTTCCTAATATTCTTCTAAGACTTTCACATACACTATCACCTTTTATCTCCATATAGGAGACTTTCATCACATTACACACAAGAACTCTTAAACCCCAAAAGATATAAACTTACTTAAGACTTCAGAACTAGTCAGTGCTGAACTCAGAGGTAGAATTCTAATATATTTCACTGCAATGCTGCTGCTCACTGTTGAGTTCCACGTTTGGAGTTAAGTCATGGTTCTGACAGTTATTAGAGGCTAATCCTCAGCATCTTAACATTTTCCAAGCCTCAGTTTCCTCCTTTCCAATATTTGAAAAATATTCCCAGTGTTTTATAAACTTGTTAAATTTTGTATGTATAACAGGTGGGACATTGCTAAAGAGTAGCCATTACTATACTACATATAAAATGCTGGGCATCCCTGAACATTATACCTATATTGCTTCTAACGTGACATTCAAAAGCTTGACATTTAGTATCTACTAAGGCCGAACATTATTATTCTCTATAATACAGCAATTCCACTCCTAGGTATTCACTCCACTGAAACGCACATACATGTCCATCAAAATGGACACATGTTCACTGAATGCTCAGAGCACTATTCCTAAGAGTCCTAAACTGAGAACTACCAAATGTCCATAGGCAATAAAATCGTCAAATACATTTATGATCACAAAATGAAATACTATTTGGCAGTGATAATGAACAATCTACAACTACGCCCAACAAAACGATGAATCTCACAAACGTAATGAATGTTGAGCGAAAGCAGACACTAAAAAAGGCACACTGAAGGATTCATCACCATAAAATGCAGAGTTGGGAAAAACTAGCCTGTTTTGTTGGACTCGGATAGAGCACCTTGGGGAAGGGAAAGTGACTGGAGCAGAAATGAGGGTGGCTTCTGGAGAAGTAATGATGTTTCCGGATCCTTGTGCTTGGTTACCCCAAGTATGTTTGGGTTGTGAAATTCACTAAAATACACACTTAGAATTTATGCACCTTTTGTGTGTGTGTATAACTCATTAAAAGTTAGAAAAAGAAAAGGTTGTCCTTTTCCATGGAGAGGATGGAATTCTTGGTATTCTACCGAAAGTCATTCAGCTCTGGTTTCACCACGAATCCATACCCAACAAGTTTCACTCCCACGAGGGAGAGGTTTGAGAAGAGGAGTATACGCGGGCGGGTTGGGTGCCACAGCCAGACAACAGGACATCCCGGTAGGCCCCGCCCCGGGCCTAGAGAACAACCTAGCGCTTTTACCTCAGACGAGTCGGGACCGCGGCAGTGCGCCGGGGATGGCGGTGACAGTGACGCTGGAGCCCGCGGGCCGCTGCCGCTGGGACGAGCCGGTGCGCATCGCCGTGTGCGGCCTGGCCCCGGGACAGCCGGTCACGCTGCGCGCGTCCCTGCGCGACGAGAAGGACGCGCTCTTCCGAGCCCACGCGCGCTACTGCGCCGACGCCCACGGCCAGCTGGACCTCGAGCGCGCGCCCGCGCTGGGCGGCAGCTTCGCGGGGCTCGAGCCTATGGGGCTCCTCTGGGCTCTGGAGCCCGAGAAGCCTTTTTGGCGGTTTCTGAAGCGGGACGTGCAGACGCCCTTCGCCGTGGAGCTGGAGGTGCTCGATGGCCACGACCCTGGCGCCCAGCGGCTCCTGGGCCGCGCGGTGCACGAGCGCGACTTCCTGGCGCCCGGGGTGCGGCGTGAGCCAGTGCGCGCGGGCCGGGTGCGCGCCACGCTCTTCCTGCCGCCGGGTAAGGCTGGGGTGCTGGGACCTCGACAGCATGTTCCCTGGGCTGCCTTGGTTTCTGATACCGCCTCCCAGGGAGTTTGGCTTGGGAGCACGGTCAGAAGAAGCGGATGTTGACTAAATCAGAGACCTGACAGCCACATTGGAGGCTTTTGATATGTTCCGCACTATGCTACGAGTTTTGCTTGCATTATCTCATTTAATCTCTATATTGTCCCAATGAGGTGGATACTGTTATTGTGCAGATAAAAAAAAAAAGACTGGATGGGATCGGTAGGTTCACTTTGCTATTAATAACTACGCTACAGATCTCTACAGGCATCAGCTGATCGCTTTTACACTAAATGATGATGGTCAAGGAATCTATTGCCATGTCTCCCTTCTGTAGTGTCCTGGGTACGCTGGGCCCCTTACCCACTTTTTCATGTTCCTCTCTACCACAGATCACTTTTGAGACTTCACTGCCTTCCTCACCTGAAGCCTCGCCTGGTATTTCTTTTTCTTTCCTCTAAGTTGACATCTGAACCAAAAATAACGCCAAGGGTTGGTGCAACACAGTATAAAGCTTTGTTTTGATTGTTAACTCTGTGTCCAATCCTGTAACAGAACACTGCAATTCAACACTGTCTAAAAGGTGAAATTCCTCCTTCAATGATGCAGTCATTAGACTTTGTTACCCTCCCTTACAACTAAAGATTCTTAGAACCTTGGAGATAACTTGGAACTTGTATTCCTTGTCAATAATGACTCAGGAAGCCGTTTTCGTTGATTCACGGGAACCCACTAAATACTTTAGAAAGCTCTCTAAAAGGAAAGCAATTTCTTTAAATTATATAATACCTTCTCTCTATAATATTACCTTCTCTAGGACCAGGACCTTTCCCAGGGATCATTGACATCTTTGGTGTTGGAGGAGCCCTGTTGGAATATCGGGCCAGCCTTCTGGCTGGCCATGGCTTTGCCACATTGGCTCTAGCTTATTGTGACTTTGAAGATCTTCCCAAGAAATTCGACACCATACACCTGGACTACTTTGAAGAAGCGCTGTGCTACATGCTTCAACACACCCAGGTTCTCCTAATGTCCTTTATCATTCTCTCTAGAACTACCTCCAGAGAGGGTGTCACTTTGCACTCACCTGTGCCAGGTGCATTGATTCTGCTCTATTCTTCACAGAGATTTCTTCTACTCCACTTTCTTTGTCAGATGGATTAATATTGCAGAATTCACTGTAAAATTCATGTGATATTTTATTTTAGGGAATTATGTAGTAATATTAAAATTTCTTTTGCAAGTGGAGTTTCTAAATTTTTAGCTTTGCATGCTTTTTAATCTTTATTCTGATAGCAGAGTATGTTCTCAGATTTTGATCAAAACTTGTCCACCCATTTCATAAGCTTAGAACCACTCAGTTGGACTCTGAAGTTGTACTTTGTTTCTATAAAGTTAATCATTTGTCAATATATATTTAGATGGGGTCTGATGAAAGACTCACTTCTTGGAACAGAATTTGGTTCCACACAGATGCCCAGGAACATTGATGCTTTAATTCAACCTGAATGAAGCTCTGAAATTGACAGGCTCCAATGACTCAGCATTCTCTAGTGGATGACTCTCTGGAAGTTTGCAACCAATTCCCAAATTTGCCAGTGAGTTTAAGATTTGTTTGCCGTGTGTCCAGCACGATAGTCTCTACATGGGAAGAAACTCTGTCAGCTGAGGTTGAGTCTCTTGTGGCCAATTCACAAATTAAAGCTAGCAGCATCTCTAGTCACATTTAGAAAAACATTTTTCTGTTGGGTAGGTTCTTGACTTTTGACTCTTGTCCCTTCTTTTCTTACAGGTAAAGGGCCCTGGCATTGGACTTCTGGGCATTTCTTTAGGGGCTGATATTTGTCTCTCCATGGCCTCATTTTTGAAGAACATCTCAGCTACAGTTTCCATCAATGGATCTGGCTTCAATGGAAACAAAGCCATATACTACAAGGAGAATAGCATTCCACCACTGGGCCATGACCTAAGGAGAATGAAGGTAGCTTTTTCAGGCCTCCTGGACATTGTGGATATAAGGAATGATATTGTAGGGGGATGTGAGAACCCCTGCATGATTCCAATAGAGAAGGCCCAGGGGCCCATCCTCTTCATTGTTGGTCAGGATGACCATAACTGGAGGAGCGAGTTATACGCCCAGATAGCCTCTGAACGGTTACAGGCCCATGGAAAGGAAAAACCCCAGATCATCTCTTACCCTGGGACTGGGCATTACATTGAGCCTCCTTACTTTCCCATGTGCCCAGCTTCCCTACACAAATTATTGGACAAACCTGTGATCTGGGGTGGGGAGCCCAGGGCTCATTCTAAGGCCCAGGTAGATGCTTGGAAGCAAATTCTAACCTTCTTCACCAAACACCTTGGAGCTTGCCCCAAATTGTAATGCCCCAAATTGTAATTGGTCTGTTATTGATAGGAGAGATTCAAGGTCAGATTTTAGTGTTTAATAATCTTATGTGAATCACTTGTCCCCTGGATAACATTAAATTCATGTCATTGGTATTAATGCTATATTTTAGGTTACTTTTTTGAGATTAATTTTGTCATTAATTTTTCTAATGTAACAAATGCCTATTGTAGAAGATCCAATTAGAAGTATACAATACTAAATAGTAAAAAGTATCAACGCTATTAAAATTTGTGTTTTCATCTAGATTTTTTTACTTAACACTTTGAGGCACAGATGAAATTTAAACCTGAACAAATACTGGGCTACTTTTTCCATCACTGGGAGAGAATGGCCATTCAGTGTCTGCTACTGGTTCAACTACTGGTAGCAGGGTAGAATTTTTATTGGCTAAAATATACAGAGAGGTGTTGATAGAGGGAAAGCCAGACTGACCTTTTTCTCACGGAGATTAGAGAAGAATCCTCTGAGAGGAGTTACGGTAAGAAGGGGATCATCTGGCTCTGGATGGTCAAGTCAAAACTCTGTTCCAAAGGTGATTGACTATGAGCTATTTTCCTTTTTGCTTCCTGGCTGTAAGAACAGACTTTGGAAAATCATACTGTGACATTCTTAGAGGCATCATCATCACTTTCTCTGATATCAAGGCTACAAAGTATCGTGTAAGTGTATTTGAAGAGATAATGGCTGAGAATTTTCTAAAGCTGACAAAGACATCAGCCACATATTCCAACAGCACTATGTCTTAGTCAGCTCAGGCTTCTGTAACAAAATACCATAGATGGGGTGGCTTAAACAACAGACATTTATTTCTCACAGTTCTGGAGGCTGGGAAGTCCAAGATCAACGTTCTGGCAGATTCAGTTCCTGGTGGCGCCTCTTCCTGGCTTACAGACAGCTGCCTTCTTCCTGTGTCCTTACCTGGCAGGGAGAGAGAGGGAGCTCCAGTTTCTCTTCCTCATTTCATAAGGACACTAATCCCATCATGGGGGCTTCACTCTCATGACCTCATTTAAACCTAACAACCTCCCAAAGGTTCTACCTTCAAATACCATCACATTGGGGTTTCGGATTTCAACATATGAGTTTTGAGGGGACACATTCAGTTCATAACAACCATAAACCTCAAGCAAGTTAACCATATTTAACACATCACAGAAAAATTGTTTGTGGCAGTTTTATAACATAGAATTTATAACATAAATTCTTTGACATTTCTGCCACCAAGAGGTGGGAGATCTATGTCCCCTCCCCTCAAATCTGGATGGGTTTCTGACTGCCTCAGTAGAGTACAGCAGAACTGATGCTTTATGATTTCAGAAGGTAGGTCGTAAAGGCCATGAAGGTGATCCCACCTTGCTTGCTGGGAACAACTGCTCTTGGAGCCCTGAGCCACCCTAAGAAGTTTTACAACTTCGAGGCTGTGATGCTGTGAGGAAGCCCCAAATACACGGAGAGGCCAACTGTAAGCTCTTCCTGTAATAGTCCCAAATGAGCTCAACCTTTGAGTCATCTCAGCCCAAGTACAGGGATGTGACTGAAAAAACCTCAAGATGATTCTAGCCCCCAGCCATTTGAATCTTCCCAGTGAAGGCTTCAGATATCCTGAAGCAGAGAAGAGTTGTCCCAGTCAAGCACTGTCCAAATTGTGGATCTGTGAACAAAATATTGTTTTATGTGACTGTGTTTTGGGGGGCGTTTCAGTTATCTATTGCTTTGTAACAAACCACCCCAAAACACAGTGGCTTAAAACATTAACCATTCTTGGATTTCCCTGGTGGCACAGTGGTTAAGAATCCGCCTGCCAATGCAGGGGACACGGGTTCAAGCCCTGGTCCGGGAAGATCCCACATGCTGCGGAGCAACTAAGCCCGTGCGCCACAACTACTGTGCCTGCATACCACAACTACTGAAACCTGCGCCTAGAGCCCGTGCTCCACAAGAGAAGCCACCACATTGAGAAGCCTGCGCAGCACAACAAAGAGTAGCCCCCGCTGTCTGCAACTAGAGAAAAGCTCACGCACAGCAAAGATGCAGCCAAAAATAAATTTATTTTTAAAAAAACATTAACCATTAATTTTTCTCACTCACATGGCAGGCAAGTTGGTATTGGCTGTCAGCTAAGATCTCAGGCAGGGCTATGGTTCAGAGGTCTCAGTTCTCTCCTTGTGGGTCTTTACAATGGCTAACTGGGCTGGGTTCCAAGAGTGAGCATCCCAACGTAGCAAAGCTGAATTGTATGGCATGTTTTTGACCTAGTCTTGGAAGCTACATAGCATCACTCTTGCTGTACACTACTGGTCAAGGCAATCACAAAGACCCACCAAGTTCAAGGAGAACATAGAGTTCACCTCTCAAAAGGAGAGTGGAAAGATTCTAGAAGAGCAGGTGGAATGGGAAACATTGTGACCACCGTTTGGAAAATCTGCCTTCTAGCCACAATGGCTCACATTCCTCCCCCCTGTAAAATATGGTCATCCCTCCTTTAAAGCCCGCCCCCGCCCAAAGTTTCATTCCATTATAGCATCATGCTCAGGCTCAAAGTCTAAGATTGTATCATTTATATCAGGTCCAGGTGCAGATGAAGTTCCCCAGGTATAATTCCTTGGGTATAGCTCCTTGAGTATCTTTCTTCTCAATCTGAAGATCTGTGAACTAAAGAGACAAGTTAGCTGTCCACATACACAGACATCCAGAATACGATGGTAGGCAGGTATAAGATAATTCTTACAGATATTCCTGTTCAATAATGGGGAATATGGGAGGCACACAACACTCACTGGCCCCTAGCCATTCTGAAATCCCGCTGAGAACATGTTACCAATTCTTCCATTGGTGCTCAGTTTACTCTCTGTGAGTTGTTCTCTGTAGCTCTTGGTTCCACCCTCTGAGTTGAAACCTGTATTTCCCATAAGAAAATTAAATTAGCAAAAAAAGCCTCCTGGATCTGCTTCCTGGATGAAAAAGATGAGGCATCCAAAGATCTCTTTTTATTTTGCACTGTTTCTATCTCTTTTAGTTCAAACTCATTGTGCTTCCACCAGAACCATTCTCTTAAGAATTATGTAGGTTTTCTAAAAAATATCAGTGGGGGGGCTTCCCTGGTGGCACAGTGGTTGAGAGTCTGCCTGCCGATGCAGGGGATACGGGTTCGTGCCCCAGTCCGGGAAGATCCCACATGCCGCGGAGCGGCTGAGCTGGTGAGCCATGGCCGCTGAGCCTGCGCGTCCGGAGCCTGTGCTCCACAACGGGAGAGGCCACAACAGTGAGAGGCCCGCATACCGCAAAAAAAAAAAAAAAAAAAAAGATATATATATATATCAGTGGGGTTCAATTCCTTAGACAACACACCACTACAAATCTGTTTGAGATAGGAACTTTTCTATCTGGGGCTCCTTGGGAGAATGCTGCAGGCAAACATCCTTAAGATTCCCATAAATTCTGTTATATAATAGACAGGATCTGTTAGGTGCACCTTAAAATCTTTAGAGGAACTTTGTCATTCTGAAATGTTCTATGAAGCACTACCTTGAATCTTTGAGGTCTTTACAAAGTCTCTCCCACAGAGCCACCCTAGGTTTGACTTTGCTCTGAGGTCCAGTCTTAATTATAGAATAATTACAGAATAATTTACCATCTGGAGAAGCTGGAAAGGAGAAACATTATTATTGCCAAGCTTGGCAAGTCCTGGTTGCTTCCTATTTAGCAGTTCTTAGCTCACCTCTTCCTCTTGTATATTTTGTCATAGGCAGCAAGGAGAAGCCAGGTGTCACTGTCAGTACTCAGCTGGGAAATCACTTTAGCTAGATCATTGAATTCATTAGGTATATTTACCCTTTTTCACATTACTGCAGGTGTCAGTGTTGCCTCTAGCTTCCAATAAATTTATTTTACTTTCCTTTAGGTCATCAATAATGGCCTTCATGAGTCCCTTTATAGTCTCCCTGGAGCCCTTCCAATTTCTACCTGCCACCTAGTCCTAAAGCCAGTTGTGATTCCTGTGCATATGAATTTCTCCACAGGCTGCTTGAGCTTCCTCACAGCATGATATCTGGGTTTCAAAAATGAATGGTCCAAGAGAGGAAGGCAGAAATACATGGCCTTTTTATGACTTAGCTTTGGAAGTCACATATCATTGCTTCAGCTGTACTCTACTCGTTGAGGCAGACACAGAGACATTAGGTGCAAGGAAAATGTGTAAAGACTATCTCCTGATAGGGGAATGGCAAGTTTCTAGAAGGGCATGTGAGATGGGAGTTATTTGTCATAATCATCTTTGGAAAATTCAATCTGTCCACAGAATTGTTTGTTACGTAGCAAAAGGCAATGGAACACTGCAGAAAAGAAAGACAAAGATTAAAAAATCTTACCAGCAACCACAGAAAGAAGTCAACCTTCAAAGAAGCAGCAGTAAGTCTAACAACTGATTTCTCCACAGCTATGATGGAAATCAGGAACCACTGAAAAACGTTTAGAGTGTCGAAAGAAAACATCTGACAACCTCAAAGCCTATTCTAGCAAAATAGATTCTTACATATGAAAGTATATATTGTTCATAAAATTGAAAAAAATTTAACAGAATCAAAATAGTCATTTTCAAAAAAATAGAAATTGAGAGAATTAATATAGCATACCTGCAAGGAAAAACTAGGGTGTTCTTCAAGCAGAATGAAGATGACTCAAGGTGGAAATATGGAAATGAAGGAAGAAATGGAACATAATGAAAAAGGTTAAATATGCATGTAAATATAAATATTTACAAATAACATATTGTGGGGTTTAAAATACACATAGAAAAAATGCTTGATGTAATTTCTGTCCTCTTAAATTTGTTAAGATTGTTTTCTGGCCTAGCATGTGACCTATCCTGGAGAATGTTCCATGTGCACTTGAAAAGAATGTGTACTGTGCTGTTTTGGGGTGTAATATCTTATCTATTGGGTCCAACAGGTCCATTGTCTCTTGGACCCTGTGGCTTGTGAAATCCCAGTTCCCCGACAGGGATTAAACCTGGGCAGCCAGCAGTGAAAGCGCTGAGTCCTGGACCATCAGGGAATTCCCCCATTGTCTCATTTAAGATCACTGTTGCCTTACTGATTTTCTATCTGGATGACCTGTCCATTGATGTAAGTGGGGTGGTAAAGTCCCCAACTATTATAGTATTATTGTAAATTTCTCTCTTTATATCTGTTAATATAGCTTTGTATATTTAAGTACCCCTGTATTGGTTGCATATACATTAACAAGTGTAATATCCTCTTCTTGTATTGATCCCTTTATCTTTGTCTTTTGTTACAGCCTTTATTTTCAGGTCTAGTTGGTGTGGTATGTGTATCACTACCCCAACTTTCTGGTTGTTTCCATTTGCATTTGCATGAAATACCTTTTTCCATCCTCTTACCCTCAGTCTGTGTGTGTCTTTAGTTCTGAAGTGAGTCTCTTGTAGACAGCATATAGATGGGTCTTGGTTTTTTTTTTAATCCAATCAGCTATGTCTTAGGAGCATTTAGTCAATTGACATTTAAAGTAACTATTGATAGGTATGTACTTATTGTCATTTTGTTTCTTGTTTTCCAGTTGTTTTTGTATTTCTTCTCTGTTTATTTCTTCTTCTTTTTCTTTCTTTCCTTGTGGTTTGATGATTTTCTTTAGTAGTGTGCTTGTGTTCCTTTCTCTTTAGTTTTCATGTATCTATTGTAGGTTTTCTTTTAATATATATATTTTAATTTATTTATTTTATTCTTTTTTTTTGGCTGTGTTGGGTCTTCGTTGCTGTGTGCAGGCTTTCTCTAGTTGAGGTGAGCAGGGTCTACTCTTCATTGCAGTGTGCAGTCTTCTCGTTGCAGTGTCTTCTCTTGTTGCAGTTGCTAAGCATGGGCTACAGGCACGTGGGCTTCAGTAGTTGTGATGTGTGGGCTCAGTAGTTGTGGCTCACAGGCTCTAGAGTGCAGGCTCAGTAGTTGTGGTGCATGGGCTTAGTTGCTCTGTGGCATGTGGGATCTTCCCAGACCAGGGCTCGAACCCATGTCCCCTTTATTGGCAGGTGGATTCCCAACCACTATGCTACCAGGGAAGCCCCTCTATTGTAGGTTTTTGATTTGTGTTTACCACAGGTTTCATATATGATGAACTATATCTAAATCTACTTGTTCTGAACTGGCAGTCATTTAAGTTCAAACACATTCTAAAAGATCTACATTTTTTATTCCCCTCACCCATATTTTGTGTTTTTGATGTCATGTTTTACATTTTCATGTTTATCCCTTAACTGTTTGTTGTAGTTATAGTTGATTTTACAGTTTATTGTCTTTGAATCTTCATACTAGCTTCTTTAAGTAAGTGGTTAATCTTCAGCTCTTACTTCATATTTTCCTTTCCTAGTGGGATTTTCCCTTTCCTATGGAATCTTACTTCTTTTCCACTTAGAGAGGACCCTTTAACATTTCTTTTAGGGTAGGTTTATTATTGATGAACTCTTTTTCTTTTTACTTTTCTGAAAAGTTCTTTATTTCTCTAATTCTAAACAATAATCTTGCTGGGTAGAGTATCCTAGGATGAAGATTTTTCCCTTCTGGCATTTTAAATATATCATGTCAATCTCTTCTGGCCTGCAGAAGAAATCAGCTGATGGACTTATGCAGTTTCCTTTATATATGACTCTTTGTTTTTTTTCTTGCTGACTTTAGAATTCTCTCTTTAAGTTTTTCCATTTTAATTATGATATGTCTTAGTGTGGGTCTGTTTAGGTTCATCCCTCTGTGCTTCCTGTACCTGAATATCTGTTTCCTTCTTCAGGTTTGGGGACTTTTCAGCAATAATTTCATCAAATACATTCTAGATCCCCTTCTCTCTCTCTCTCCTCCTTCTGGAACCCCTATAATGCAAATTTTGGTATACTTGATGTTATCCCAAAGATCTCTTAAACTATTTTCATTTTTTTAATTGTTTTTTTTTAAATAATAGAGCTGGGATTTTATTTTATTTTGGCCATACCACACGGCTTGCGGGATCTCAGTTCCCTGACCAGGGGTTGAACCTGGGCCACGGCAGTGAAAGCCCAGAATCCTAACCACTAGGCCACCAGGGAACACCCATTAAATTTGTTTTTCTATTTGTTGTTCTTCTTTGGTGATTTCCATTATTCTATCTTCCCAATCACTTATGTGTTTTCTGTATCACTTAATCTGTTATTCATTCCTTCTTGTGTGTTTTTTATTCCAGTTAATGAACTCTTCATTTCTTATTGGGTCTTTTATATATATTCTAGTTCCTTGTTAAAATTCTCACTGTGTTCATCTGTCCTTTTCCCTAATTCAGTTAGAATTTTTATTTGACTTTGACTTTTTTATCTGGTAAACACAACTTTCCAAAATCTATGGGATTCAGCAAAAGCAGTTCTAGGAGGGAAGTTTATAGTGATACAGGCCTTCCTGGAGAAACATGAAAAATCTAAAATAAACAACCTAATGTAAAGGAATTAGAAAAAGAACAAACACAGCCCACAGTCAGCAGAAGGAATAAAATTATGAGGATCACAGAGAAAATTGTCGGGAGCCACATAGGAAGTGCCTTTGAGTTACAGCACAGACGAGACCCGTAGTGTCAAGCAAAGTTGATGCTATCGGGTACAAATATGGAGAGGCAAAGTTCTCCTCTGCAAAGCTGATGCTGTCAGACACATATATGGAAAAGCAAAGCTTCCTGAACATAGGGTTTTTTACACTCCCCCTACCCTGTTGAGGCCTCCTGGTGGCTGGTGTCTTGCAATCGGTCTCTCTTGCCCAGTGTTGTAAGCTGGGCCCTCCCTGGAGGAGAAACCTGGGTTCCCGAAGTCATGTGACCAGAGCCGGGGCCCCGCCAGTTGGCGAGGGAATCCCAGGGCAGGTGCTGGGCGTGGAGGCCACGGGGGCATAGGCTACCAAGGTGACAGAGAACTGACCTTCTCTGGGGGCACTGCACCTCGCACACCTCACATCTCCCTGCTTGGCCCCGGAGGATGGCTGGTTAGCCAGAGACGGGTAAGATTCCTCAGGGAAGGAACAACCTAAGACAGGCACAGTCGCAGAGGGGCCATCAGGAGAGAACTTGGGGGCCAACAGAGGTGGGGCATAGACCCTCACCCCCCAACTATGCAGGAGCCTGAACCCTGTCCCCATGGCTGCTTCGCTTCCCACGCCCAGCTCAGATGGGAACCCAGGTAGCAGACAAGAGACCTGGCCAATGGCAACTGCTCTCCCGCCGCAGCAGGGCTTTGTTTCCCATTTCCTCCGTGGACCACAGCTTTCCTCTGTGTGGTAGCAAGGCTTTGCTCTGTGTGGTTCCCCTTGTCTTCCCCTGCCTTTGCCTAAAGTGATTTTGTAGGATTGCTATTGGGGTTGGGAAACATTCCCAGTTCCGATGGAGGGTTTGAGGAAAGATCCCAACTAGGGAAAAGCCAAGAAAGATTGTAATCACTCCGGCTCCCTTGATGACTACACCTGAGATCCCCACTCCCAGGCCAGGGCGTTGGGCTCGGGGAAATACGACAGGAATGTTTTTGTGGCAAGAACCTACTTTACAAAGTAAATTGGATGAGTTGTGGCCTCCCTGGGGAGTTAAAGATATACTAGGAAATTCTTGGGTTTGGTGGCGGGGAAGGTTTTTATTACAATGGGTATATGCGAAATTAGATAGGGTAAGCTTTAAGGCAAATATATATAAGCTTTACTGCTCTTTTTATAAGAATAGATATAAGGGACGAATTATATTTTGTAAATATTTTACAAAGGACCTTGGTGACAGATTTAAGGTACAATGCCCTCCACAAAGACCCCCTAGGGTTAGTACGTTTATAGCACCTTGTTTTGATGTTAAAGGTAAAATGTTACGGCCTGAAGGCATTTACAGATTGTAAAAGAGTAATGTGTTTGAGTTTGTGTTTTGTGTAACCAGCTAACTAAACAGAACATACAGGTATAAGAACATTTACTTCTGGGAAGAATAATGGAACCGCAGATAAAGTTCCTGACCTAGATGTGACCAAGATGTACCTAACCACAGGGGATGAAAGAGACTATAGAGATCAGAAGACTACTTGACCATAAAAACCTGTTTAACCTGTTGATGTAATCTGCTGACAAAAACGACCTTTGTTTTATGGCTTTGTACCTTTGTTTTTGATCTTTGTTTTATGGCTTGTAAGGGGTTTTTGGCTAGGGAACTAAATTGTTAAGATTGAAAGTGAGATTGCCTCACAGTATAAAAGCTTCGGAATTATAAAAATAAATTTGGCAGATCCTTGCATCCTCTGAGGTGTCTTGTGTTCTGTCCACGCCGACTCCGTCTCCCCTTTCGGTGAAACCTGTTCAGCTGGGGCTGGTCCCCGGCAAGTGGCGCCCGAACAGGGACCTGAAGGGGTAAGTATTATTTTTTTCTCGGACGGATAGGAGTCTCACCTTAGGGTGCTGCAGACCCCCAGTTAGGAATACTGGTTAGGAAGGTGAGTAAGGCGGTGTCAAGATGGGACACACTGAGTCCAAAGAGAGGCTCTTATTTATTGATATAGTTAAACATATGATAAATGGAAGAGGAATTAAGGTAGCTAGTAAGCAACTAACTCAGTTTTTTCAGTTTGTACAGGAACAATGCCCATGGTTTCCAGAACAGGGAACAGTTAATATAGAAACCTGGCAAAAGGTGGGACAAACTTTGCAAGTATATTACAGTCATTTTGGACCTGAGAAGGTTCCAGTAGATACTTTTACTTTATGGAACCTTATTAGAGAGAGCATTGCTCCTTTGCCTGAAGGTCAAAAGAACCCATATAAGTATCCTGCAGAAGTAATAGATGAATGTACTCCGTTATTTTCCCAAAAAACATCAAAAGAAACTGAGGTTTTAGCTGCAGCTTTAAAAGACTGTAATCTTAATGATAATGACTCAGAGGAGAAAAATGAGTCACCTATTGATACTAAGTCTAATTTGTTAAAGAATCCTCCTTTTGATGATGAATTGCCTCCTGCAGATCAGGATGATTTAGATGCTGATGCATATGATTATGAAAGAAGGAAGTATGAACCCCATGGTGCTTTTTCACTGCAAGAAACTAAGAAAAATAGGCCTAATTTACAGGATATGCGCCCTTTGGGTCGTTTACCGACCGCCCCACCGGCACCTTTAAGTTCTTCATTTCTCCCTTTAAAGAGATTAGGACATTCAACTTTAAATGTTAAGGGCCTACCACCTCCACCGCCTTTAAAGGCTAGGGGCCCACCACCTTCGCCACCTTTTAATAAAAGCCAAGGTAAAAATAAAAAGCATAGGAGAATAAAAGGTGACGATGATGATTATGCTTTTGCCGCCTGCTTTCCAGTCATTTATGAGGATGGTTTTGATGATGATGATGTATATTGGGATCCTTTGCCTCTAAAACTTTTAAAAGAACTTAAAAAGGCCTATGTAGATTATGGACCGTTGGCGCCTTATACTATGACTCTTATAGATGCCTTGGCAAATAGATGGATGACTCCATATGACTGGATTCAGGTTACGAAGGCCTGTTTATCTGGAGGACAATATTTGCTTTGGAAGACAGAAATATAAAGAAATTTATTTAATACATTATATGGATGATATATTATTGGCCCATAAAGATAAGGCCTACTTACATCAGGCATTGCAGGATATGATGGAAGCTTTACAGGAGTATGGATTAAAAGTTGCTCCAGAGAAAATTCAAACTGAACCTCCTTATAATTATTTGGGCAGATTAATACAGGAATTTTCCATTCAGCATATACCTTTTCAATTAAGAACTGATCATTTGGTTACTTTAAATGATTTTCAAAAGTTTTTAGGAGATATAAATTGGATAAGGCCTTTGTTAAAAATTACTACTATGGAATTAAAACCTTTGTTTTTGATATTACAAGGAGATTCTAACCCCTTATCCCCTAGAGAGTTAACTGCAGAAGGAAAACAAGCCATAGAGAAAATAGAAAAAGCTTTAAAAAATGTTTTTATTAAAAGATTGGATTATACCAAACCTTGGGATTTAATTGTTTTAAGGACTCCAGTTATTCCTACAGGATTATTATGGCAAAATGGACCATTAGAATGGATACATTTGGCTGCTAGTCCAAAAAAGATTGTTGCCTCATACCCTTTTATGGTTAGTTTGTTAATTATTAAAGGTAGAAAGAGAAGTAGAGAGTTATTTGGAAAAGATATGGATAACATAATTATACCTTATAATAAAGATCAATTAGAGGCCTTGCTGTTGTTAGAAGATTCATTAGAAATAGCCCTGGCCTCATTTAGAGGTCAAATTTTATTTCATTTGCCTAAAAGTATATTGCTACAGTTTTTTAAGGAACATATGGTGGTTTTTCCTACATATTATAAGATAAAACCTTTGGAAGAGGCTATATTAGTATTTACTGATGGATCCTCCTCAGGGAGGGCAGCCTATATTATTAATAATGAAAAGAAGGTATTAAATACAGAAAATTGCTCAGCACAGCAATCAGAAATTATGGCAGTTATAGAAGTAATGAAATTAACCAGGGATAAAAAGATTAATTTATATACTGATTCCTTATATATAGTTAAATTATTTCCAGCAATAGAAACAGCGGCCTTTTCTGAGAATAAGAGTACAATAATTAAATTACTTAAGAGATTACAAAAAAGTATATGGGAAAGAACACAGCCTTATTATATAGGCCACATTAGAGCTCACTCTGGATTGCCAGGGCCTTTAGCAGAAGGCAATGCCTCTGCTGATGCCCTGACTAAAATTTTTATAGTAGATGAAAATAAAGTACAAGAAGCAATAAAATCTCATCAGCTGCATCATCAAAATGCTAATGCCTTAAGATATCAGTTTGGCCTAACCAGAGAAGCGGCAAGGGAAATAATAAAAAATTGCTCTGTGTGTCCTACACAAACTAATGTACCTCAGCAAGGAGTAAATCCTCGAGGTTTGCGAGCTAATGATCTATGGCAAATGGATGTGACTCATGTGCCTAGTTTTGGAAAGCTGTCCTATGTACATGTTTGTGTGGATACCTTTTCACATGTAATTGTAGCCTCAACTAGGACCGGAGAGGCCTTTAAGGATGTGTGCCAACACTTGATGTTTTGTTTTAGTTATTTGGGAATTCCCCGAAAGTTAAAAACTGATAATGGCCCTGCTTATGTTTCTAAGTCTTTTCAGCAATTATGCCAACAGTTTGGCATAGCCCATAGTACAGGAATTCCTTATAACCCACAAGGACAAGCTATAATTGAAAGGACCAATCAGGTATTAAAAAATATGATTTATAAATTACAAAGTGGAGATTTAAAATATTTTTCTCCTCATCATTTACTTAACCATTCCATGTTTGTATTAAATTATTTAAATATAAATGATAAAGAGAAAACTCCTATGATAAGACATTGGGAGATAAATGAAGAAAATGTGAAACCAAAGGTATTATGGAAGGATGTTTTAACAGGAAAATGGAATGGACCAGATACATTATTAACTAGCGGTAGAGGATATGCTTGTATTTTTCCTCAGAATTTTGATTCACCAATTTGGATTCCTGATCGATTAATCAGACACCCTGAGGTGGGGAACTTATCGAAGCGTCTTTCAGAAAAGAACTTTCACTGCCGAGATGGCGGAACTGCATGCACAAAAAGTGAAACCAGATAATCTTGTGGCTGCGAGGTTAATTCCCCAGATAAAACAGCTGTCACTTAAATCATCTTGTGATAAAGAGGTACAAGCCTCTCCAGAATTATCGGAGAGAAAGCCTTCATTGCCTTCTCGTTCACAAAAAAGAAGGTATGCTGTCTCCACCACTGAAGCGGCTCCAATTACCTGGGGAGCAATTAAAAAGCTTTGCCTGAATGCTGAAAATGCTATAAATGCTCAAGGATTGCCTTTGACGACTGCTAATTTTTTTGTGGCTATGCTTAGCTTGCTTTCAGTTCAGGTAAGTGCCAACGGTACGTATTGGGCTTATTTTCCAGATCCCCCTATTTTACATACCTGTACTTGGAAAGATTCTAATATTCCAGTAACCTCCTCATTTCCTGAATTAACTGATGGCAGTCGAGGAGTACAGGATTATAAACAATTTGTAGTTAATTTTAATTATTCATTTACAGGTCAGACTGACTTTCCTCCAATATGTTTTTTTGTTGGCTCAGGGTCAATAGGAAATAATCAAACAAAGAATGGATGTTTATCAGTAGTTGATACAGGATTCTTGACAGACTCTCCTAAGAAGCCAATAGGAAGAGATAAGACTACAAGATATTTATGGTCATTGTTAGGGAAAGTTGTAAGACAAAATCAAGTTTATGTTAATAAATCTTTGCCTAAAGTTGTTCATCCTCCTAAATATGATGATTGTGATGAGGCTGCAGGGGAAGCTACAAATGAATGGATTTGGATAAATATTAAAACTGGATATCCTTCATGGATATATTGTATGTATAATAAAGAGAATAAAATAATCATTCCTGGAACCAGATATTATATTTCAGATTGGAGTATTAATCTTCCTGAGGGAGATTATAGAATATATTTAAAAAGCGGCTTGATATACCCATGAAATGATTCCTATATTCCCCGTCCATTGAAGGTAAATAGATGGAATAGTCATGGATGGGTGGCTCCTATTTATACCTTTGTTCATGAAAATAAAACCTATTATCAATCTCAGTTATGGAGATTGCCCTTAACCACTCGTAAAATAACGCTAATTAGAGCTACTACCCATGTGGAAGAGTATTATGTTCAAACCTGTGTGTCATCTCCATATTCCTTATTGCTTTCTAATGATAGTGAAAAGTTGCAGATTATGCAGTATAATATGAGGTTTTATATTACTTGTCAGCAATGTATATTAACCACTTGCATTGTTCCTAAAATGAATGTATCAACCATAATGGTGTTAAAAAGACCAGCTTATATTATGCTGCCAGTAGCGCTTAATGAATCTTGGTATACAGATATAGGGGCAGAAATTATAAGACAGGTTGGAGAGCTCATACGGCCAAAAAGATTTGTAGCTACTTTGATTTTGGGAATTTCCGCCTTAATAGGAATATTAAGCTCTTTTACTGTCGCAACATATGCTTTAGTGAAGGAAGTACAAACAGCACAATATGCTAATGATTTATCAAAAAATATATCCTTGGCTTTAGCAACCCAGGAAGCAATAGATAGAAAGTTAGAAACTAAAGTTAATGCCCTTGAAGAAGCAGTTTTACATATTGGTCAAGAACTTACCGCTTTAAAAATTCGCTTATCTTTAACATGCCATAAAAAATATTCTTGGATATGTGTTACTCCCTTAAAAGTAAATCATTCTGAATATTCCTGGGAAAAAATTCAGATGCATATTTTAAATATATGGAATTCTAATGATCTAGGAATTGATTTGGAACATTTACATAAACAAATTCATGATATTGCAGCCTCTCAATATGATATGAACCCCTCTAAGGCTGCTGCAGAATTTTTACAAAATTTACAGAGTTATTTTAAGGGTAATTCCTTTATACATATTTTAATAAATTATGGGGCTGCCGGAGTGGTTATAATTTTGCTTCTTATTTCTTTTCCAGTCATTATCCGATTAATTCAAACTGCCCTTCAAAGTGTATACAGAACCAAAGTGGAATTACATACTGCCTTTTTAAAAAATAAAAAAGGGGGAGATGTCGGGAGCCACATAGGAAGTGCCTTTGAGTTACAGCACAGACGAGACCCGTAGTGTCAAGCAAAGTTGATGCTATCGGGTACAAATATGGAGAGGCAAAGTTCTCCTCTGCAAAGCTGATGCTGTCAGACACATATATGGAAAAGCAAAGCTTCCTGAACATAGGGTTTTTTACACTCCCCCTACCCTGTTGAGGCCTCCTGGTGGCTGGTGCCTTGCAATCGGTCTCTCTTGCCCAGTGTTGTAAGCTGGGCCCTCCCTGGAGGAGAAACCTGGGTTCCCGAAGTCATGTGACCAGAGCCGGGGCCCCGCCAGTTGGCGAGGGAATCCCAGGGCAGGTGCTGGGCGTGGAGGCCACGGGGGCATAGGCTACCAAGGTGACAGAGAACTGACCTTCTCTGGGGGCACTGCACCTCGCACACCTCACATCTCCCTGCTTGGCCCCGGAGGATGGCTGGTTAGCCAGAGACGGGTAAGATTCCTCAGGGAAGGAACAACCTAAGACAGGCACAGTCGCAGAGGGGCCATCAGGAGAGAACTTGGGGGCCAACAGAGGTGGGGCATAGACCCTCACCCCCCAACTATGCAGGAGCCTGAACCCTGTCCCCATGGCTGCTTCGCTTCCCACGCCCAGCTCAGATGGGAACCCAGGTAGCAGACAAGAGACCTGGCCAATGGCAACTGCTCTCCCGCCGCAGCAGGGCTTTGTTTCCCATTTCCTCCGTGGACCACAGCTTTCCTCTGTGTGGTAGCAAGGCTTTGCTCTGTGTGGTTCCCCTTGTCTTCCCCTGCCTTTGCCTAAAGTGATTTTGTAGGATTGCTATTGGGGTTGGGAAACATTCCCAGTTCCGATGGAGGGTTTGAGGAAAGATCCCAACTAGGGAAAAGCCAAGAAAGATTGTAATCACTCCGGCTCCCTTGATGACTACACCTGAGATCCCCACTCCCAGGCCAGGGCGTTGGGCTCGGGGAAATACGACAGGAATGTTTTTGTGGCAAGAACCTACTTTACAAAGTAAATTGGATGAGTTGTGGCCTCCCTGGGGAGTTAAAGATATACTAGGAAATTCTTGGGTTTGGTGGCGAGGAAGGTTTTTATTACAATGGGTATATGCGAAATTAGATAGGGTAAGCTTTAAGGCAAATATATATAAGCTTTACTGCTCTTTTTATAAGAATAGATATAAGGGACGAATTATATTTTGTAAATATTTTACAAAGGACCTTGGTGACAGATTTAAGGTACAATGCCCTCCACAAAGACCCCCTAAGGTTAGTACGTTTATAGCACCTTGTTTTGATGTTAAAGGTAAAATGTTACGGCCTGAAGGCATTTACAGATTGTAAAAGAGTAATGTGTTTGAGTTTGTGTTTTGTGTAACCAGCTAACTAAACAGAACATACAGGTATAAGAACATTTACTTCTGGGAAGAATAATGGAACCGCAGATAAAGTTCCTGACCTAGATGTGACCAAGATGTACCTAACCACAGGGGATGAAAGAGACTATAGAGATCAGAAGACTACTTGACCATAAAAACCTGTTTAACCTGTTGATGTAATCTGCTGACAAAAACGACCTTTGTTTTATGGCTTTGTACCTTTGTTTTTGATCTTTGTTTTATGGCTTGTAAGGGGTTTTTGGCTAGGGAACTAAATTGTTAAGATTGAAAGTGAGATTGCCTCACAGTATAAAAGCTTCGGAATTATAAAAATAAATTTGGCAGATCCTTGCATCCTCTGAGGTGTCTTGTGTTCTGTCCACGCCGACTCCGTCTCCCCTTTCGGTGAAACCTGTTCAGCTGGGGCTGGTCCCCGGCAGAAAATAAATAAAATAGAGAACAAAAAAATTAGAAAAGATCAATGAAATGAACCAAGAGCTATTTTTTTGAAAAGATAAACAAAATTAATAATCCTTTAGCCAGGCTAATCAAGAAGAAAAGAGAGAGGATCCAAATAAACAAAATAAGAAATGAAAGAGGAGAAATAACAACCAATAACCACAAGACAATACCATAAATGGTTATAAGCCAACAAACAGAACAACCTAGAAGGAATGGACAAATGTCTAGAAACGTACATTATGCCAAGACTGAATCAGGAAGAAAAAGACAACTTGAAAAGACCAATCACTAGTAGTGAAATTGAATTTGTAATTTTAAAAACTCCCAGCAAACAAAAGTCCAGTACCAGATGGCTTCACAGGGGACTTTTATCAAACATATAAAGAACAGTTTATACCTATCCTTCTCAAACTATTCCAAATAATTGAAGAGGACAAAACACTCCCAAAATCATTCTACAGGACCACCATTACCCTGATTCCAAAACCAGACAATGACAGCACAAGAAAAAGAGAATTACAGGCCAATATCTTAGATGAATATAGATGCAAAAATCCTCAATGAAATGTTAGCAAATTGAATCCAACAATATATAAAAGAATCATATATCCCAGTAAGTGGGATTTATTTTAGGGATGCCAGGATTGTTAAATATTTGCAAATCATCAGTGTGATATACTACATTAACCATAAGAAGGATAAAAATCATATGATCATCACAATAGATGCAGAAAAATCATTTGACAAAATTCAATATCCATTCATGACAAAAACTCTCATCAGTGTTGGTATAGAAGGAACATTTCAGAAAATAATAAAGACCATTTATGACAAACCCACAGCTATCATCATACACAACAGTGAAAATCTGACAGCCTTTCTTCTAAATTCAGGAACAAGACAAGGATGCCCACTCTCACCACTTCTATTTAACATTATGTTGGAAGTCCTAGCTACAGCATCAAAAAAGAAAGAGAAATAAAAGCATCCAAATTGGAAGGGAAGAAGCAAAACTGTCACTATTTGCAGATGACATGATACTATATATAGAAAACTCTTAAAACTACTGAAAATTATTAGAATTAATAAATGAATTCAGTAAAGTTGCAGGATACAAGATTAATATACAGAAATATGTTGCTTTTCTATACGAAAATAATGAACAATCAGAAAGAGAAACAAAAAAACAACCCTGCTTAAAATTACATTGAAAAAAAAATTACATTGAAAAGAATAAATTGCCTAGGAATAAACTTAACCAAGAAGATGAAGGACCTATACACTAAAAACTATGAAACATTGATGAAGAAATTTGAAGATGATACAAAGAAATGGAAAGATATCTTGTGTTCTTGAATTGAAAGAATTAATAGTTAAAATGGCCATACTCCCCAAAGCAATCTACAGGTTTAATGCAATCCCTATCAAAATATCCAAGACATTTTTCACAGAAGTAGAATAATCCTAAAATTTATATGGAAAAGCAAAAGGTCTTGAATTGCCAAAACAATCTTCAGAAAAAGGAACAAACTTAGAGGTATCATGCTCCCTGTCTTCATACTATACTATCAAGGTACAGTCATCAAAACAGCATGTACTGGCACAAAAACAGATATATAGATCAATGGAACTGAATAGGGAGCCCAGAAATAAACCTACACACCTATGGCCAATTAACCTATGACAAAGGAAGCAAAAATATACAATGACAAAAAGACAGTCTCTTCAATAAGTGGTGCTGGGAAAATCGGACAGCTACATGTAAAACAATGGAATTAGAACATTTCCTCACACAATATTAAAAAAAAACCCTGAAAATAGATTAAAGACTGAAATATAAGACCTGAAACCATAAAACTACTAGAAGAAAACAGAATGCTCTTTGACATAAATCATAGCAATATTTTTTTGGATCTGTTCCGTAAGGGAAAAGAAATAAGAGCAAAAAGAAGCAAATGGGACCTACCTAAACTTAAAAGGGTTTGCACAGCAAAGTAAACCATCAACAAAACGAAAAGGCAACCTACTGAATGGGAGAATATATTTGCAAATGATATGACCAACAAGGGGGTTATATCCAAAATACATAAACAACTCATACAACTAAATATCAAAAAGAACAAAACAACCCAATTAAAAAATGGTCAGAACACCTGAATAGACATTTTTCCAAAGATGATGTATAGATGGCTAACAGGCATATGAAAAGATGCTCAACATTGCTAATCACCAGAGAAATGCAAATCAAAACTACAATGAGGGCTTCCCTGGTGGCGCAGTGGTTGAGAGTCCGCCTGCCGATGCAGGGGACACGGGTTCGTGCCCCGGTCCGGGAAGATCCCACATGCCACGGAGCGGCTGGGCCCGTGAGCCATGGCCGCTGAGCCTGCGTGTCCGGAGCCTGTGCTCCGCAACGGGAGAGGCCACAACAGTGAGAGGCCCGCGTACCGCAAAAAAATTTTTTAAAAATTTAAAAAATTAAAAAAAATCTTAATAAACATAAAAAAGGTATTAGATCATGTATAGTATTGATTTCTCGTCAGAAAATTAAAAATAGACACCTTAACCTCAAGTGGCAGCAGGGACCATACCATGCAGGATATAAAGTAAAAGTATAAGATAAAAGAATTATTATATTTAAACACTGTTCTAAGATTTTATCATGGATAAATAATAAAATCCAATCTCATTGAAAATTAGTCAGTTTAACCAATCTGTTTAAGCTCTGTATCTCCTATGTATATTCAAAATTGATTTATATTAGGTATTAATAATATAGCATTCACTTTGTCAAGGTGAAACAAATTTGCTGAGTACCTTGTTGAAAAGAACTCCAAGGTAAGAGAAAGCTTTTATTCTCTATTTCCTTTCCTGGTGTTGCCTTCAGCCATCCAACTTCATTCAAATATTTATTGAAAGCCTACTATGTGGCAGGCAGAGGTCTAAGCTCGTGGTAAAGATGAACAAAGATAACAAAGTCTTTGCTGTCAGGAGTATTTATCCTGGTTTGGCAGTCAGAAAATAAAATGATAAATGCTATGAAGAATAAAAAGCAGAAAAAGAGTACAGCATGATGAGGGAGGTAATATTTTAAATAAACCAGTCAGGGAAGGCATATATGAATAGGTCATCTTTGAGCAGAAACCTGATTGAGGATGAGAGAGTCGAGCTTCAGGCTGAGGTAATGGTGGAGGCAAAGACCACAGTGGAAGCATGTGCTTGGTCTTAAGCCAAGTGGGTGAGGGAAGGAGGAGTAGAAAAATGAGGTCAGAGAAGTAGCCAGGGGATCCCTCTGATTATGGGAAAACACTGGGGAATTGAAAATAGGCAATTGGCAAAATCTAAATTAACCTTTAAAAATACTATTCTGGCTTCTCTATGGAGAAACTGTAGGCAGTGTTAGCACTGAAGTAGTGAAGCCAATTGGGAGGCTACTGTAGTCATCCAGACGAGAGAGAATCATTTTAGAGTAGGGTGCTAGCAGTGCAAGTGATGAAAAGTGGTCAGATGCAGGATACATTCTAAAGTACAGCAGCAGAGTTTGCTGAAGGGTGGAATATGGGATGGAAAAAGGAAGGCAAGAATGACTCCAAGTTTTTGTTTTTGTTAATTCCTTAAACTAATGGATGAATAGTGATGCCATTTACTGAAACAGAGAACCCTGGGGAAAGAGCAATATGGGGAGAAAAAAGTCAAGATTTCTATTTCTGTCATGTTAAATTTTCCTATTGGACACCCAAGTGAAGAGGCCAAATAGGAAGTTAGACCTACAAGTCTGAATCTCAAAGGAGACATGAGAGCTGGAAATATAAATGTGGGAATCAACAATCAGGAAACTGGAAGATGAGTGATAACAAAAATATGGGATGTAAGAGGATCAATGTTGATTTTACATTAAAATCCACCATGAATTCTGGCTAACAAAAATACATTAAAAACTGACATATAGAAATGTATGGGCTTTTTTTTTTTTTCCATGTGAGGTACCTGAATCAATTCTCCCACTGTAAACAACTAATACTCCTGGATAAAATCTCTTCTAAAAGCATTTGTCAACCTGCCAAGAAAGAAAAGTTCTCAGATCAGGGACTGAGTAAAGATGGGAATGCTGATGTAAGCAGAGCAAGGCAACTTGTTTCCTGAGAGCATTTGCTGAATCCCAAATTGATGTATTAATACATTTCATTATACAATATCAAAAAAATCACATTAGTGATTACACACTACTGATCTCATTTTTTTTAAAAAGTCTAAGTATCAGGAAGCTATCAAGCTCACAGTGGTTGATAGGCAGGTTTTCCTAAATTCTCATTTTCTCTCAAAAAGTCAAATTTCATCATTAATGACAAAGTTGTTTTCTTTGAAGCAGCAGGCTAAGTTCACTTTTGGAAAAAGTTCTGCCAAATACCCAAGCCTTACTGACAATAGTCAGTCAATCGTTCTTTCAAGTAAGTTGGTGTTCTGTGAAAAAAGTGGCTAGTTCAGCTCACAACTCAATCACATAGGTGCTTTTACTTAAGATGACTGTCATATTCCTGTTGCAGCAGAAGTGCTTTATGTGTACCTCTCAATTTGTCAAACAATATTTTAAAAACATGTATTTAAGGTAAAGATTTAATAAAACTTTATTAAAAGATTTAAAACTTTATTAAAGATTTATTTAAAAGATTTAATAAATTTTACAGTTTCATCAAGGAATTCCTAATTGTAACTGGCTTTTTTCTTTTCTTTTTCTTGCTAGTGCATGGTGGTGAGGAATGCATGACTACTGGTACTGTTTGTTATACTGCCTTTATTAATGCTAAAGCAGCAGCAATTTTACCTGTCATTGCTTTTGCAACATCAGTACAAATGTTAACACAGTGAAAAAGGCACATGTCATCTTAGTATTATTATAAAATAGTTTTGATCCGTACCCTGAGGTCTGTAGACCAACTTTGAGAATATTTATCCTAGAGAAACTCTTTGTTTATGTACCAGAGAACAAAAAGAATATTCCTAGCAGTACTGTTTGTACTAGCAAAAAAAACCCTGTAAACTATCAAAATGTCTATTAACAATAGAATGGACAAATAAATGGACTATTCATAAGATGTAATATGATGAAGCAGTGAAAATTAATGAACCGCAGTGACCCAACACATAAAATAGATGCGTCTCAGGAAAAATATTTCATAAAAAAAGCAAATCGCAGAAAAATAAATGTTTTTTTTTAAAACTATGACACCAAAAGCACAAGCAAAACACTAAATAAGTTGGGTACCTTTAAGATAAAAACCGTTTGCACTTCAAAGGACACTGTCAACAAAGTGAAAGATAACTCACAAAATGGCAAAAATATTTGTAAATTCTATATCTGATAAGGGACTTGTATCTAAAATATACAAAGAGGGACTTCCCTGGTGGTCCAGTGGCTAAGACTCCACAGTCCCAATGCAGGAGGCCTGGGTTCAATCCCTGGTCAGGGAACTAGATCCCACATGCTGCAACTAAGAGTTTGCATGCCGCAACTAAAGATCCAGCATGCCACAACTAAGAACTGGCACAGCCAAATAAATAAATATTTTAAAAATAAATAAATAAAAAAAATATACAAAGAACTCTTACAACTCAATAATAAAAAGACACATAACCTAATAGGCAATGTTTCTTTTTTTTTTTTAACACCTTAATTGGAGTATAATTGCTTTACAATAGCATGTTAGTTTCTGCTTTATAACAAAGTGAATCAGCTATACATATACATATATCCCCATATCTCTTCCCTCTTGCATCTCCCTCCCTCCCACCCTCCCTATCCCGCCCCTCTAGGTGGTCACAAAGCACCGAGCTGATCTCCCTGTGCTACGCGGCTGCTTCCCACTAGCTATCGATTTTACATTTGGTAGTATATATATGTCCATGCCACTCTCTCACTTTGTCCCAGCTTACCCTTCCCCCTCCCCATGTCCTCAAGTCCATTCTCTAGTAGGTCTGCGTCTTTACTCCTGTCCTACCCCTAGGTTCTTCAGAACCATTTTTTTTTTCTAGATTCCATATATATGTTAGCATACGGTATTTGTTTTTCTCTTTCTGACTTACTTCACTCTGCATGACAGACTGTAGGTCCATCCAACTCACTACAGATAACTCAATTTCGTTTCTTTTTATGCCTGAGGAATATTCCATTGTATATATGTGCCACATCTTCTTTATCCATTCATCTGTCGATGGACACTTAGATTGCTTCCATGTCCTGGCTGTTGTAAATAGAGCTGCAGTGAACATTGTGGTACATGACTCTTTTTGAATTATGGTTTTCTCAGGGTATATGCCCAGTAGTGGGATTGCTGGGTCATCTAGTACTTCTATTTGTAGTTTTTTAAGGAACGTCCATACTGTTCTCCATAGTGGCTCTATCAATTTACATTCACACCAACAGTGCAAGAGGGTTCCCTTTTCTGTAGGCAATGGTTCTGAATAGACATTTCCCCAGAGAAGATATACAAATGGCCAATAAGCATATGAAAAGATGAACAATATCATTAGGCTTCAGGAAAATGCAAATTTAGCCACAGTGAGATACCACTTTATACTCACTAGAATGGCTACAGTAAAAAAAAAGAAGAAAAAGTGCTGGTGAGGGGGTGATGAAATTGGAACCCTCATACACTGCTGGTGGGATTGTAAAATGGCATAGCCACTTTGGAAGCCTTGCTTTGCCTCAAAAATTAAACACAGAATTGCAGTATGACCCAGCAATCCCGTTCCTAGTTATGTATCCAAAACAAATGAGAACTGCAAAACACACAAAAACTTAAATACAGGACTGTTCACAGATACAGTATTCCTAGTAGCCAAGAAGTGGATACAACTCAAATGTCCATCAGTCGATGAATGGATAATGAAATTTGGCATATCAATTTAATGGACTATTTAGCAATAAAGAGGGAAGGAGGTACTGATACATGCTATGACATGGATGAAACTTGACAGCATTACATGTAAAAGAAGCTAGTCACAAAAGACCACATATTTATGACTTCCCTTATTAGAACTACCCAGAACAAACAAATCTACAGAGACAGAAAGTAGATTAGTGATTACCCAGGACTGGAAATAAAGACGGTTGTGGGGAAATGGAGATGACTACTAATGGGTACTGGGATTCTTTGGGGGATGATGAAAATGTTCTGGAATTAAGTAGTGGTGATGGTTGTACAACCTTGTGAATATACTAAAAACACTGAACTGTGCACTTTAAGTAAATGAGTTTTATGGAATATAAATCATACCACATAAAGATGTTATTTTTTTAAGTAGAATGCACTCATAAGATTTGCATACAGCTAAATAAAAATTAACTTTGACCAAGTGAAAATAATGTTTTCATTTACGTAAGACTCAAAAGTTGGCAGAACAAAAAAACATTGTTTAAAGATACAAATGTGAGTCGGAGCAGTCCAAGACGCCATAGGAAAACTCTGAAATCACTTCCTCCCATGGACATACCAAATTTACAGCTACAGTTGGAATACTTTTCCTCTGAAAAGGACCTGAGAACATGCAACTCCGAAACAGAAGACAAAGTTACATCAAAAATCATAGAAGAGGCACAGACGTGGCCTTACCTGGGACCTCACCCTACATGCTGTGACCCCACAATAAGGAGGGATCCCATAAATACAGAATTCTCCCTCAAGGTGTGAATGGATTGTGCCCCACATCGGGCACCCCGACCCTGGGGGCCAGCACTGGAAAGACGACCCCCACACCTGAAAAAAATCTGATTTTGAAACTCAATTGGTACTAAGACCAGGAGAATCATGGAACCATAGGGAACAGAGATCCCACTCTCAGAGGACTCTCATACAAACCCACTGGCCCCGAGATCCAGCACAAAAGCAACAGATTGAAAAGCGCCTAGACCATAAGTGAGGTAGACCCATTTACTAACTTTAAAGTGGCTGACAGCAAGACAAGAACCTGTAGCGTCTTTATCTGAGGACAGAAGCACTAGTGGACACCATTTTTGCAAGCTCAATCTAAGTTGCTGGTGACAAGCCTACAGGAGCCATTTTTGGTGCCCTTCCTCTAGCCTGCTAGCACGGGAGGGCATGCTCTGCCCACCTTGCACTACAACCAGGCTGGGCGAGCATCCCACCCTGTGCAGAACCCCAGGTGCAACGCAACCTGGCAATCGTCCTGCCCTCCCCACACAGCAGCCGAGCCACAATTGGCCTGGGAGGCACCCTGCCCTGAGCCCCACCCAACCCGCACAGAGACGGAGCTGCAACCGTCTCTGCAGAGTAGCTGAGCCAAAACTGGACCAGGCAGAACCCCGAGCCCTGCTCACCCCAGGCAGCAGACAAGTCACAACTGGGCCAGCAAGTGTCCACCTTCCCCTGACAGCAGCTGAGCTGTCATCAGCCTGGACAGGCACCCCAAGTTCCATCCACCGCACGCTGCAGCTCAGCCGCAATTGAATTGGGCAAGTGACTTGAACCCTGCTCTCCCCGCACAGTGGCTGAGCCACAGTTGGCTAGGTGAGAGCTCCCAGCCCCGCCCTATGCAACGCTGTCACAGCCATCAGACTCAAGCAGCCCACACAAGTGATGCCCATAGAGTGCCTGGCTCTGGTGGTCAGGGGAGACTGTGCTTCTGGACCACACAGAACAGCTCCTACCCAGGACCACTCTTTCGAGAGTGAGGGCGCTAGCCATTTCGCCTAATTACATGTAACACTGAGAGGCAAAATGAGGACACAGGAATTTGTTGCAAACCAAAGACCAAGGCAAATACCCAGAAAAAGACCTTTATGAAGTTGAGATTAAAAACACTGACCTGATAGTTTAAAATAATGGCCATAGGCAGAGGCACAACACCCCTTTATTTTCAGGTGCAAACATCACCAGTCATCAGAACTGGCACTGAGAACAGGAGCGAGGCCGAGTCGCGGCAGCTCCACCGCGAGCGCAGCACCGTGTATGTCCGTGCAGCGCGTTTCCACGGGGCACGGCCCGGTCCCGGGCTCGCACTCCCCGCGTGGGTCGCCAGCCCACCCCACTCCAGTGAGCCCCGGTCTGGCCAGGGGCAGTTAAGAATCTGCCTGCCAATGCAGGGGACACAGGTTCAATCCTTGGTCTGGGAAGATTCCACATGCTGCAGAGCAACTAAGCCCATGTGCCATGACTACTGAGCCTGTGCTCTAGAGCCCGTGTGCCACAACTACTGAGCCCACGGGCCACAAATACTGAATCCAGGTGCTGCAACTACTGAAGCCCGGGTACCTAGAGCCCATGCTCCACAACAAGAGAAGCCACTGCAAAGAGAAGCCTGGGCACTGCAATGAAGAGTAGCCCCAGCTCGCTGCAACTAGAGAGCCCACGCACAGCAATTAAGACCCAATGCAGTCAAAAATTAAATAAATAAATGAAAATAAATAAAAGCAAAAATAATGGTCATAAAGATGCTCACCAATCTCAGGAGAATAGATGAACACAGGAGAACTTTAACAAAGAGAGAGAGAAAATATAAAAAGTACTAAAGGTTATAACTGAAAAATACACGAGAGGTCCAACAGCAGAATGGATGAAATAGGAGCACGAATCAATGAGATGGAAGACAAAGCAATGGAAAACAGAGCAGAGAAATGAGAAAAAGAATTAAAAGAAGCAGGGGGGCTTCCCTGGTGGCGCAGTGGTTGGGATTCCGCCTGCCGACGCAGGGGACGCGGGTTCGTGCCCCGGTCTGGGAAGATCCCATATGCCGCGGAGCGGCTGGGCCCGTGAGCCATGGCCGCTGAGCCTGCGCGTCTGGATGACTGTGCTCTGCAACTGGAGAGGCCACAACAGTGAAAGGCCCGCATACCCCAAAAAAAAAAAAAAAAAAAAAAAAGAAGCAGGGATACCATAAGGCATCTCTGGGAAAACATCAAGCAGAAAAACATTTGCATTATAGGGGTCCCAGATGGAGAGGAGAGAGAGAAAGGGCCAGAAAAAGTATTTGAAGAAATAATGGCTGAAAACTTCCTCATCTGGGAAGGAAAGAGACATCCAGGTCCAGGAAGCCTAGAGAATTCCAAGTAAGATGTCCCCAAAGAGAATCACACCAAGATACATTATAATTAAAATGGTAACAGTTAAAGAGAGAGAATCTTAAAAGCAGCAAGAGAAAAGCAACCTATTATGTACAAAGGAAACACCATAGGTCTATGAACAGACTTTTCAGCAGAAACTTTATAGGCCAGAAGAGAGTAGCATGATATACTCAAAGGGCTGAAAGGAAAAAACTGCCAACTGAAAATTCTCTACCCAGCAAGGTTATCATTCAGAATTGAAGGACACATTAAGAGTATTCCATGGTAAGCAAAAGTAGAGGAGTTCATCACCACTAAACTGGCCTTCGGCAAATGCAGCAAATGTTAAAGGAACTCCCCTAAGCTAAAAAGAAGAGGCACTAACGAATAAAAAGAAAACATATATAAGTAAAAATCTCACTGGAATATGTAAATAAATAATAAAGGTAGTAGATCAATCACTTATAAAGGGCAAAAGACAAAAGTATTAAAATTAATGAAAATACCATAGTTAAGGGATACATTAAAAGATGTAAAATGTGTCATCAAAGATATAAAGCACAGGGGGGAGTAAAAATATAAAGCTTTGGAATGTGTTCAAAATTAAGTTACTATCAACTTACATAAAGACTGTTATATACATAAGGTGTTATATGTGAACTTCATGGTAACCACAAAGAGAAAACTTATAGTAAATATATAAAGGAAAATGAGAAAGGAATCTAAACATAACACTAAGAAAACAGTCAAACCACAAGGGAAGAGAGAAAAGGAACAAAAGAATGAGAAGACAGTTAACAAAATGGCAAAAAGAGTATAACTACCAATAATTACTTTAAATGTAATGTATATTTGCCAATCAAAAGATATAAGGTGGCTGAATAAAAAACAAGACTCTTCTATATGCTGCCTACAAGTGACTCACTTCAAACACAAAGACACTTACAGACTGATAGTGAAGAGATGTAAAAAGATGCAATGGAAAGGAAAAGAAAGCTGGGGTGGCAATAATTATATCACACAAAAGAGACTTTAAAACAAAGACTGTAACAAAACAAAGAACAGTATATGATAACAAAAGTGTCAATCCAGAAAGAGGACATAACATCTGTAAACATTTATGTACCCATAATAGGAGCACGTTATATATTGGGTTAGCCAAAACGTTTGTTCGTTTTTTCCCATAAGATGACTCTAGTAGTGCTTAGTCGTCTTTAACTTCATTCGAAACAATTCTGTTAGATTGTATTATGACAGCTGACATATCAGCGTGCATGAAAAAAAAACTTATCAAAACTGGTGAATTTTTGTGTAGCCATTTTAATATTGAAGATGGAAGAAAAACAACATTTTTAGCATATTATGCTTTATTATTTCAAGAAAGGTAAAAACGCAACTGAAACACACAAAAAAGATTTGTGCAGCGTATGGAGAAGGTGCTATGGCTGACTGAACATGTCAAAAATGGTTTGTCGAGTTTCGTGCTGGAGATTTCTTGCTGGATGATGCTCCACGGTCGGGTAGACAAGTTGAAGTTGATAGCAATCACGTGGAGGCATTAACTGAGAACAATCGACGTTATATTACGAGGGAGATAGCCAACATACTCAAAATACCCAAATCAAGCGCTGAAAATCATTTGCTCCAGCTTGGTTATGTGAATCGCTTTGATGTTTGGGGTCCACATAAATTAAGCGAAAAAACCCTTCTTGACCGTATTTCCACATGCAATTCTCTATTTAAACGTAACAAAAACATTCCGTTTTTAAAACAAATTGTGACGGGTGATGAAAAGTGGATACTGTATGAGAATGTGGAATGGAAGAGATGGTGGGGCAAGTGAAATGAACCACCACCAACCACACCAAAAGCCGGTCTTCATCCAAAGAAGGTGATGTTGTGTATACGGTGCGATTGGAAGAGAGTCCTCTATTATGAGCTCCTTCTGGAAAACCAAACGATTAATTCCAACAAGTACTGCTCTCAATTAGACCAGATGAAAGCAGCACTTGATGAAAAGTGTCCGGAATTAGTCAACAGAATCCGCATAATCCTCCATCAGGATAACGCAAGATCACATGTTTCTTTGATGACCAGGCAAAAACTGTTACAACCTGGCTGGGAAGTTCTGTTTGTTTGTTTTTTGCGGTACACGAGCCTCTCACTGCTGCGGCCTCTCCCATTGCGGAGCACAAGCTCCGGACGCTCAGGCTCAGCGGCCACGGCTCACGACTCACGACTCACGGGCCCAGCCGCTCCGCGGCACGTAGGATCCTCCCGGACCGGGGCACGAACCCGCGTCCCCAACATCAGCAGGCAGACTCCCAACCACTGCACCACCAGGGAAGCCCTGGCTGGGAAGTTCTGATTCATCCGCTGTATTCACCAGACACTGCACCTTCGGAATTCCATTTATTTCAGTCTTTACAAAATTCTTTTAATGGAAAAAATTTCAATTCCCTGGAAAACTGTAAAAGGCACCTGCAACAGTTCTTTGCTCAAAAGGATAAAAAGTTTTGGGAAGATGGAATCATGAAGTTGCCTGAAAAATGGCAGAAGGTAGTGGAACAAAAGGGTGAATATGTTGTTCAAAAAGTTTTTGGTGAAAATAAAAAATGTGTCTTTTATTTTTACTTAAAAACCGAAGGCACGGGATTTTGGATACAGGATCAGACATAATGCAAATTCCTGGAAACTTCAATCAAATGGGAAAGACTATGTGTTCAAGGATATGGAAGAGCAAGGATCTGACTGAGGTGAGGTTTTACTACCCCTACAAGTTGGACACAGAGGACCAAAGGAATCCTCTAGGGTGGTTTTATCACTCCCTGGTATTTTAACTTTTTATTTGGCAATAATTTTAGAGTTACAAAAAAGTTGCAAAAATAGCCCAGCTATACTCTTCATCTTGATTTCCCTTAATGTTAACTTCTTACATAACCATAGTACACAATTTCAAAATCAGGAAGTTAACACTGATACAATACTATTAACAATGAGATGATTATTGAAATTAAGGTATTGCAATCTTGGAGAAAGAACATACTCAAATGGATAGATACTGGCTGCTAAAAACAGAAACGTGGAGCTCTCTTGTCCTACTAAATGGTAATAGGAAATAGTACCAGGCCCAGGATCATCAGTGAAACCACACCTAGGATACTGGAATAACTGGGAGTCTGTTCCCACCTCCTGCCTCTTTCCCCTTTAACTCTCACTTGGGGTTATCAGAAAAGCAGATGGATCTGGGTGTTGACTGAGAATTACAGAAAACAATGAATTTTGTGTTAACTATGGCTGACATTGTTTCTCTATAGGAAGAGCTTTCTAAATCACCCCTGACTGAAATCCTGTTATTGATTTTACAAGCATTGTTTTCAATCCCAATACGTTTTAAATATCAACAGCAGTTTGCTCTCACTCGGCAGCCAGCGATTTACCTTTACAGTCTTGCCTTCTGAGAGGCAAAACTAGGAAAATTCTTCCCAACATAAAGTTCCTGTGTGTCTGCTTTCGCTCTTGCTTTTAAAGGTCGGCCACTGATCGGCAGGACTTCGCGGCCCTCCAAAAAGTTATAGCAGGCTGCTCGGCCCCATGAGGCCTTAGGCTGCAGGTAGGCAGCCTGTCGCTAGAGGGACTCTAGTTTCTAACCTTCTTCACAGCCCTCTGAAGTTGACCTGAGATCTGAAAAAGGCGCAAAATGGTGGTCTCATTTCCGGCTCTCCTGCGACCCTTCCGACTCTGTCGATGGGACCCGACACCCTGGGCGCGGTTGGCAGGGCCTACAAAGCTCAGGACCGGTGACCCAAACTCTTGGGCCCCTGCCAGGATGGCGGTGACAGTGACGCTGGAGCCCGCGGGCCGCTGCCTCTGGGACGAGCCGGTGCGCATCGCCGTGAGCGGCCTGGCACCGGGACAACCGGTCACGCTGCGCGCGTCCCTGCGCGACGAGAAGGACGCGCTCTTCCGAGCCCACGCGCGCTACTGCGCCGACGCCCACGGCCAGCTGGACCTCGAGCGCGCGCCCGCGCTGGGCGGCAGCTTCACGGGCCTCGAGCCCATGGGGCTCCTCTGGGCTTTAGAACCCGAGAAGCCCTTGCTGCGGCTGGTGAAGCGGGACGTACAGACGCCCTTCGCCGTGGAGCTCGAGGTGCTCGATGGCCACGACCCGGAGGCCGGAGGGCTCCTGGGCCGGGCGGTGCACGAGCGCGACTTCCTGGCGCCGGGGGTGCGGCGCGAGCCCGTGCGCTCGGGCCCGGTGCGCGCCACGCTCTTCCTGCCGCCAGGTGAGCAGCCCACTTCCCAGGCTGTTGTGGAAAGCCAGGTAGAGTCCTGAGACCCTGGGCGGCCCCTTGCCTGTCTAGGGAACCCCGTGGTTGTGGAACTTCCCTAAATTCGTCCCCAGGCTCCAAAGTCTATCATGAATTCTGGGTGGAAGTTTCTCCTCTAAATTTCAGGACACTTCCTGGAGGTACTGCCATTCCCTCAGCTATATGCTAAAAGTTCATTCAGAGTACTCAAAAAGTGTATTTATGCTGCTATGTGCCAGCCATGCAGCTGTGTCTCAGATACTAATATTAGGCAGTGACTTCTGCTGGTGTGCAGGAGTGATTTGGGCCTTCTTTCACATCAAACTTCAAAGGAAACTAAAACCCAGAGATAGAGGCAGTGCCCCATAATACTAAAAAACAAACAAAAAAACTCCCTGAAGGTCCCCTCCCCCATAATAAACAGTCTGTCAGTGTTTCTCAACCTGGAATGATTCTCTTCCACTCCAGGGGCAATTGGTAATATCTGGAGACATTTTTGATTGTCACAATTGGAGAGGGTGCTATTGGCATCTAGTGGGTAGGTGCTAAACATCTACAATCCATGGGACAGCCCCACAACAAAGAAATATCTTACTCAAAATGTCTATAGAGCTAAGGTTGAGAAACCCTAGTCTAAGTAAAAACAAGGTGCTTGGTAGGTAAAAGTGGCCTGTAAACAAGACAACTGACCCACCCCTTCCAACCAAATTCCTGACTGAAACCCCTGCTATATAGAAATGCTGGAGTTGCCACTGCTCACAGAATTCCTAAACTGAATTCTGTGATTATTCTCCAAAACAGGAGGCCCTGCTTTATTCTTACAGCTCTTCAGCAATTCACAGCCTTAACTAGCACTGCCCACTCAACTGTGAACTCCTGGGTCTGGAATTGGCACTTATACATCTCCATATCTCTGTATGCCTAGAGGCTTACACAGGGATTTAATAAGAGCTCAATAAATCATACTGACTGATTCAATAAGAATCTCCTAAAGACTTTAATTTTTTAAAAAATATTTCAAAAAAAAAAAAAATCTTTCACTGCCCAGCTGCGATATTTCAATCAAGTCAGTTGTTAACTATTTTAGTATCTACTCTGTGGCCCATTTAAAATTTATTGTTTTCTGACTCAAAGGATTTTGTAAATAATGCAGAAAAGTTCAATTATTTAACAAATATGTGTTAAATCAAGGACTGTGCTACATACAGTAGCTAGCAAATTCACTCATGGGCCTCACTGTACCTACCGCCTAATAGAGGATACCGGCAACTATACTTGGATCTGTAAGTGTGGTAAGTGCTATGATAGGGGAGGTACAGGCCCAGGGTGCTGGTGGGAACATATCAAAGGCTATGTAATTCAACTCAGCCTTGGAGGGCATCTGGGAAGTCTTCCAGGAAGGGAGCTCTAAACTTAGATTTGAAGACTGATGAGTCAACCAGTTCAGAAATGGTGGAGAGGGGAGGAGAATAGTGTACACCATTTTCAGGGCCAAAGAGAGCATAGCACATTTAGGAATGGCGTTCTTGAAGGCTGGAGGAGGGTGTAAAGGAGGTGGGGAGTATATTCTAATAATCCCCTGTATATGTAGAGCGCTTTACAGCTGTCAAAGCATTCTCAGTTTTTGGGGGGTTTTTTTGAGGAAAATTTGGTGGAAAATGTACATTTCATCTTATGTTATTTCTAATTTGGTTTATATTATCGTTGTTGTTTTTTGCAAATATATGAAAAATTACGGAGAAAATAAGGCACTTTTCCCCCCCTCCCTTCTCCCCAAAGTTTATTAAAAAAAAAAAGACAAAGTAAAAAGAGTCCTTTTCCACCAAACTCCCACCCACAACCTTCCTTGCTTTAAAAACTTCTCTTTGCTGACTGCCAAAATCTGAAACCCAAGAATGTCTTTTGAGTGTCTAAAACTCCCTATGATTTGTGGTGCTCTCCAGGCACAGGACCATTCCCTGGAATCCTCGATCTTTTTGGAAGTGGTGGTGGCCTTTGTGAATACAGGGCCAGCCTCCTGGCTGGACATGGTTTTGCTGTGCTCGCTCTGGCTTATTTCAGATTTGAAGACCTCCCTAAATATTTGAATAACGTGTGCCTGGAGTACTTTGAAGAAGCTGTGGACTTCATGCTGCAACATGCAAAGGTGGGTTCTGGTGCTCACCTGAATGCAGAGGAGAGGGGGTAGAGCAGACACAGGGCTGGATCCAAAAGCTCTACCAGGACACCCAGGGCTGGAAATATGCCATGAGACACAAAGGCTCCTTCAAAAGTTGTTAGGATTATTATTTTCATTTCTGCCCATCTCTCTCCAATCCCTTAAGACTCAACTGTTTAGTTCCCTTTAGTTCTTGACCAGAATTCAAAGAGCTAGACTAAAAAGTTACTAACCTTAAGTTCTGGTTCTGTGTCTACCACCAAGTGGCATTATAATCCTGAATAAGGCAGTTTCCCTTTCTGGAATTCAGTTTTTCTCATTTGTAAGAGTAAGGTAGGGACTTCCCCAGTAGTCCAGTGGTTAAGACTCCACGCTTCTGCTGCAGGGGATGGGGGTTTGATCCCTGGTTGGGGAACTAAGATCCCGCATGCTGTGCAGCACGGCCCCCCCCCCCAAAAAAAAGATTAATGTAAATGTATAGAGAAAAAAGTGACTGTAAAGAGATTTTTGAGACAATTGGTGACATTTGAATAGGGGTGTGTATTCGATGATATTAAGGAACCATTAATTTTGTTAAGTGTGTTAATGGTATTGTGGTTTTGTAAAGAAAGTTCTTATATGAGACTGGAAAAATTAATTAAAACATTTTGGTATGATTATCAATGGAATACATAGTCTTTGCTACTATCTAGACTTAAAGAAACCCAAACATTCTAATGTTAAGGAGTAAGATGTACTGCAAGGTCTAACTCTGTTAGAATTCAGGGACTGGTCTCAATAGAGCTGCTAAAACCTAGATGATCATGAACTGTGATGACTGGTTTATTTATGGGATATAAGCCCCCAGGAACAAGAAGAGACCAATATATACTATCAGTTCTGCCCTTAGACCTAGGCAAGAGGGGCTTCTGCTCTGGACCTTTTGTTTTAGATGACCACTCTCTGGCCTTCCTTTGGCTGCATCCCTGACCACAGGGTGCGGAGTTTGAGGGGCCAAGGGAATGTGTCTACCTGGAACCCATGTGCCCCTCACACCATGCCCTTTGGATCTGGAACCCCACAACTATCTTCCAGCCAGCTCTGATCCTGCTTCCAAGCCCTATGCCTCCTCTCTGGGTCCATTAATGTGAATACACCTAGGCCTTAAACATATAGGCTAGGGTGTCCAAACGCATGTGTGAGAGGGCCCTTATGGTACATGATGGAGCCAGGCAGGGATGGGAAGAGAAAGAGAGTTGGCCAAGGACCAGGGACTAGGGCCAGGGGCTGGCACTCCCCTCATGCCATGTTCTAGTACAGAACTCCAGGAAGTTCTAAGATATGAAATTTGAACCTGACCTTATAAGTTGTTATGGAGGTATATTTATCAAGGTAGCAGAAAAGAATACATTTTATTTAATTTTCAAATATTTATAACTCTTAAGTATTTAGGTATACGGTATATGGGCCTCTGTGTGTACTCTTGACCTAGTCACCATAAATGTTAGTGGAGGGCCTGTGTACCAGGAAATTAATTGATTTGTTTGGGACTTCCATGTTAGTCCAGTGGTAAAGATTCCGTGCTCCCAATGGAGGGGACACGGGTTCAATCCCTGGTCAGGGAACTAAGATCCTGCATGCCGTGCCAGCACAGCCAAAAAAAAAAAAATTGATTTGCTTATTAGAAGATACGTTTGAACTTTGTGGATTGTTGCATAAGAAAGGAAAGCAAATGACATTTGAGAAAGCTGCCTAGACAATGTAAAATCACAGTTTAAGTTCTCCCTTTATGAATTCTAGACTTGTTCTCTCTCTCTTTCTTTCTGTCTTTTCATCAGGTGAAAGGCCCTAGTGTTGGGCTTCTTGGCTTCTCCAAAGGAGGTGACCTGTGTCTCTCAATGGCCTCTTTCTTGAAGGGCATCACAGCTACTGCAGTTATTAATGCCTGTGTGGCCAACACAATAGCTCCTCTGCATTACAAGGATATGATTATTCCTAATCTCAGCAGTGACCCAGGAAAATATAAAATCACTGAGTCAGGCCTTTTGAATTTGGAGGATATTTGGAATGACCCACTGGAGAAACCCAACCACCGAAGTCTTATTCCATTGGAAAAGGCCCAGGGACCCTTCCTGTTTATCGTTGGCATGGATGATCATAACTGGAAGAGTGAATTCTATGCTCAGATAGCCTCTGAACGGTTACAAGCCCATGGGAAAGACAGACCCCAGATAATCTACTACCCAGGAACTGGCCATTGTATTGATCCGCCTTATTTTCCTCTTTGCAGAGCCTCTGTGCATGCAGTTTTGGACCAACCAGTATTCTATGGAGGTGAGCCAAAGGCTCACTCAAGGGCACAGGTAGATGCCTGGCAGCAAATCCAAACTTTCTTCCATAAACACCTCAATGGTAAAAAATCTGTCAAGCCCAGCAAATTGTAACATTGTAATCATAGACCATATACTGTTAATAAAAATCCTAGTCATACAACATGTATTAGGTTTTCCAGAGAACCTAGGAACCTTTTTGTAACAAAGCAACCATCTCAGCTTCATTGTCAGGTCCTACTGGATTCTGAGCCTTAGCAACACTACTCTCTTCACTGCTGGGTCCATCCCTTTCTCCCCTGAACTTTTCCCAGTGTATAGGCTTAACTCTGATCTGATCTGTAGGACCAATCTTAACCTTAAGCAGGAAAAATGTAAGAAGTGCCTGCCCAAGTCTCAACTGCTGGCCTAGATTTGGCCTTCTGTTCTGGTTCTGAGGACTGAGCTTTTGTACTGCTAAGAGTCCCATATACTCTTTGGGTCCTAACTGACCATGTCTGAACCTTGGGAACCTGCGCACTTGAGCCCCTTAAGGAGTGGACTCTGCTTCGTTCTTGTTTCTGAACCCCACTTTGAAGATTGGGGGCATTGACATACTTAGTATCCTAAGCTTTGCTTTTATTTTATGAATGAGGCCCTAGACTTCGATTTCTTCCTTACTGATAAAGTATCCTTTACAAATTTTGAATTTAAAATTCAAAGGATACTTTACAAAGTAAAATTGAATCCTTTACCAAAAAAAATTGCTGTAAGCAAAACAGTTTATTGATATATACTTTTGATATACTTCCTCTGTATTTACCGTCTGAAATCTCAATCTCAGTGCTTGGCTACCTAGAGAAATGCCTCGATGCCAATAGATTTTCAGGACTTAATCTTTGGATGTCAGGTTATACCTGACAAATTAGACTTCTTCCTGGTACCATCGGTTCCTATTACATTCCTACTGGGAAGGACTGGGATCAGTCTATCTCAATCCATTGCCTTATACTGGGCACTATCTAGAGTCATGAGACCAGAGCAGAGGGTCTTCCCTGAGTGCAAGAACATTTTTCTGAGACACATCACTTGGCTTGCTGGGCACATACTGTCTTTCACCAATTTGAGTCTATTCAAGCAAATGCCCATTAGATCTTAATCTAATGAGAAGGGTTCCTTACTTAATTTTGACCAATTGTTAAAAATACGTGTTGAGTGTATTTATTCACTATGAGTATAATTTTCTGTGATTTGAATCCTTAGAGCCTGTGCTTTAACTCACTCTGAGGTGGTCCTGCTACTCTAGAGATGCCTTTGGGATGGGGTATCATAGGAAGAAGTTATAAGGAAAATGGCTGGGAGGGTGAGAGAAGTGAGGGGCGGAAAGGTAACACCAGAAGCTTAAACATGAGGGTGATGACTAAACATATCTGTGTACTAAAGCACTAGGTGTAGGGATGGCCCTACATCCTAATTTCTTCCTTACTAATAAAGTAGCCTTGGAATGCCCTATACTGACTAAGATATTTGCTCACTTTCCCCTCAGAGTTGATCATATATGGCCCCCTGTCTCTAAGATTTGAAAAAGAATTTCAGGTTGTTACAAAGCTACCTAAAATGTGGTAAATGTGAATTAAAAGGGAGAAACAGAAAAGGTATCCATAAAATGGAGCCAGAAATGAGGTCAACAGAATAGTGCTTATTATGAGGCCTATATACTTGCCTTGATTGGGCCACTCGTTCAGTCATTTGTTTTCTAGTGGTTTATGCAGAGAAGGAAACTTAATCAGTTGCACAAAATTTACAGCCTTCATAAAATAAAATCAAAGCTTAGAAATCAGTTTCTCCCAAAGGCTGTCTTACTAAGAAACATTAAATGACGTAAAGGGTAGTACCCTCAAGGTTGCCTCTACAGTAGATATAAATCCCAGGCTCCATCGCTTACTGTGTGACCTTGGGTAAGATATTAACCTCTCTAAGCCTCGATTTCCTCATCTATAAAGTGGGGATAATTATAGTGATAAGAATAGAAACTACTTCATTGGGCTGTTGTGATTAAATTAGGTCATCCAAGTAAAGCACGTAACATATTTAAACTCTCAAATATTAGCTCTTATTATTTCAGATGAGGAAATTGAGACCCAGGAGGGTTAAGAAATATATCTGGTTGATGAGAGAACTGGGCCAGTCCAACTCCAAAGTCCATGGCCTTCAGTAACCATTTGGCTCTACAGCCTTCCAACCTGAGGAGAGAAGCTCAAATAGTGCAGAGCTGACTGGTGAGGATTACTTAGCTGGAAAGTCAAGGATAAGTTACGGTCCCATAATGGAGGCTCCATAAGCCAAACTGGAGAGTTCAGATTTATGTATTTATTTTGGAAACCACCGTTTTATTGAGGTCTCCTCACCGCAGAGACCTATTCCAGCAGTCTTTTTGCCACAGGCATCACAGACACAGGGGTGTGACCAGCGCGCCCCCGACTGCCCACTATTTGACCCACCCATGAGAGGGAGATGGAGAGTTTAGACTCAAAATAAGAAATAAGGAACCATTTTTTAACATACTGATTTTTGTTTTTCAATGACAGTAATTTTTCCTTGATGCTTAGTGGCTCAAAGAAGTTGAAGCCTAAAAGAAACTTAGTTGGAGACACTTAAAAACAACAACAGCAACAAAAAACAAATCAAGGGCTTCCCTGGTGGCGCAGTGGTTGAGAATCTGCCTGCCAATGCAGGGGACACGGGTTCGAGCCCTGGTCTGGGAAGATCCCACATGCCGCGCAGCAACTAGGCCCGTGCGCCACAACTACTGAGCCTGCGTGTCTGGAGCTTGTGCTCCGCAACAGAGGCCGCGACAGTGAGATGCCCGCGCACCGCGATGAAGAGTGGCCCCCGCTCGCCGCAACTAAAGAAAGCCCACGCACAGAAATAAAGACCCAACACAGCCAAAAAAAAAAAAAAAAGTTGGATCATATATTCAAAAACAAAAAATCAGAAAATATAACCAAATTCAGCCCATTGTTCTGCTTTTGTTTGTACGCCTAATGCCCTTGAATGTACTTCCATCGGGATGAGAAAGGCCAATGAACCATTTTGAAAGCAAATATTGATACGTTTTTGTCAACCACTGATCCTTTAAGAAATATTTGTATAAACCTGTTACAATTTTCAGCAAACTGAAAACCACAAACACTTCTTAATTCTTTCAGAGTATCATGGTTAAGCTATTGTGTACATTCATTTTAAATGGTCTTTGCACACTGGAAAGATAACAGCTTGTGGGAAGCATTCTGTTTTTTCAGGTGGTACATGCAGAGATGCACAACATCCAATATTTATGGCCACTATAATGATGGATGTGGGCGGCAGAAGTCAAAATTCTTTGAGTTAGGGACTTCCCTGGTGGCGCAGTGGTTAAGAATCCGCCTGCCAGTGCAGGAGACACAGGTTCAAGCCCTGGTCCGGGAAGATCCCACATGCCGCGGAGCAACTAAGCCCGTGAGCCACAACTACTGAGCCCACATGCTGCAACTACTGAAGCCCGCGTGCCTAGAGCCTGTGCTCCGCAACAAGAGAAGCCACTGCGATGAGAAGCCCACACACCGCAACGAAGAGTAGCCCCGGCTCGCCGCAACTAGAGAAAGTGCTCGTGAACAACGAAGACCCAACCCAGCCATAAATAAATAAATTTATTTTTAAAAAAAAATTACTTGAGTTGTTTTCTAAAACTGGGAGTCAGCCATGTATTCTCCAAAGACAGAGAGACTTTAAACAAGTACTTTTCAAAAAGACAGGGTTGTTGGTCCAGTAACCATGTGCTTTCAGTGGCAAATATTTTCCATCCATAAATCAGAATACATGATAATTACAATCTTATTTATGGGGTAAGAGGGATAAGATATATATCTGAAAATGAGATTGTTCCAAAGGGAATTCAGGATTACATATCCACACATCTTACTTGACATAGCAGTTTAATAGAATGGTTTTACCTGGGTTAATAAACCTCATTTTACATGTACATTTTAAGATAGAATTCTATACTGGAAAACAAATTTTAAATTACATATATAAGTACATTCTTCATTGTAAAAGATTCAAGTAATACAGATAAAATTTAAAAACCTCTTAACTCATTGCTCAATCGCAGTCTTCTCCCAGAGGTATTTACTGGTACCAACTTGAAGTGTAGCCTTCCAGAACCATTTTGTATACATGGACAGTTATATTGTGAGTCCTATGCCTTTTTCTTTTAAAAAACAAACAAACCATAAATGTCATATAATGTAAGTTTTTTTCCCTTCATGTAAAAATATACATTTTTAATAATTATGTCAGGCCACAGGACAATATAGATTATTTCCACAGTGTATATACATCTGTACTCTGCCTCATCTGAAACGTTTAAACTTTAATCTCGACAGTCTTTTTTTCTTTTTTAACAGTCTTTATTAATCCAGGCAAAAATAACCTCAAGCAAGAAAAGGGATTTGGCGGGAGCCTAGTACATGGAGCCTCCAACTAAGTTTAGGGAACAGTGTCCCCTGATGGCCAGAGAGGGATTTTAGAGAAGGCGACCGGAGGCATTTTGTCAGAAATCATTAATTTCTCATTCTCGACACGTCGAAGGGTAGGCTAGGTATAAGCTCCTGCCTCTTCCGGACGGTCCCACTTCGGGATCTCCAAAAGCACAACCGACCCCGGGCCCTCCTAAGTCGCCCCTTTTTGCAGCTCTTTACTGAGTGACGCCCCAGGAACCAGTCCACGTCCTCTTGAGACCCGGCCTGCTTTTTTCCCGCCGGGCCACGCCCCTCCAGGCCCAGCCCCTCCTGCTGCACTCCGGCCGGCCCCGCCCCTGCTCCCGGCCCCGCCCCGCCTACTGAGCCCAGTTCCCTTTGCGCCAAAGCCACGTCTGTGTGCCTGCGCTCAAAGCCGCACCGCGAAGATTCCCGCACCCAGTGACTGGCAGCTCAGGCCGTGCTCCGAACTCCCGGGACTCCCGTCCAGCTTCGGAAGTCTGTCTCCACATCATCCCTTTCCTCCCAAAAGGCCGCGACCCTGGCCGTCAAGCGCAAGACTGGACTAACCAATAAGCTCCTGGGTATTAAAGTGGAAGGCTTAGGCCCCAGGGAGCGGGGCCCTTTGGGGTTCAGTGATCGAGGGCGCCTCTTCCTCTCGCCTGCCGACAATGAGGCGGACGGCAGTGGGGCGGGAGGTGTTGGACCCGGCCAGGGACCGATCTCCGAGCTCTGGGCGGCAACTTCAGGGGCGTGGAGCCCATGGTGCTCCTGGGGAGCCTAACGCCGGCCGGCTCGGAGGATGCCTCCTCTGCAGGATGCCGAGGGGAGTGATGAAAACCCCCTCAAAGTGGAGGTGACCGTCCACCACGCGCCGTGTCGACTGGCGGTGCAGCTGAGCCCGGCGCCCGCCTCCGCCCAGGTGCAGCACAGTTCTCTCCGCGCCGAGCTCGGCAGCGAGCTGGCCGCCTGCGCGGCTTCCTGCTGCCCCCTGGTGCGTGAGGCCTTTAATGCAGAGAGCCTTACAGTGGATTTAGCGACTGGACTTAAACTGGCTTGCTTTGCTAGTTAATTTGTCGTCTGAGAATAACGCGAGTGTCTTTTTTTTTAAACACATGATATCGTTTATTCTGGAAGCATTTCCCCCTAAAAAGACAGTATTTTAAAGAAAATTAGCTTTTCATAGGCACTTGTATTTCAATAATCTGGTGAAGTTTTGCATGGTTTTCCATCACATGAGAGTTATTTCTCTGAAGTGCCAATTACGTTATTCAATAAGATACTATTTTTTAAAATTTTAATTTATTTTTTTATACAGCAAGTTCTCTATATATATGTCAGCCCCAATCTCCCAATTCATCACACCACCCCCCCACGCCCACCCCATGCCTCTTTCCCCCTTTGGTGTCATATGTTTGTTCTCTACATCTGTGTCTCAGTTTCTGCCCTGCAAACCGGTTCATCTATACCATTTTTCTAGGTTCCACATGTATGCGTTAATATACGATATTTGTTTTTCTGACTTACTTCACTCTGTATGACAGTCTATAGATTCATCCACGTCTCTACAAATGACCCAATTTCGTTCCTTTTTATGGCTGAGTAATATTCCATTGTATATATATACCACATCTTCTTTAGCCATTTGTCTGTCGATGGGCATGTAGGTTGCTTCCATGATCTGGCTATTGTAAATAGTGCTGCAATGAACATTGGGGTGCATGTGTCTTTTTGAATTATGGTTTTCTCTGGCTATATGCCCAGTAGTGGTATTGCCGGGTCATAAGGTAATTCTATTTTTAGTTTTTTAACGAACGTCCATACTGTTCTCCATAGTGGCTCTATCAATTTACATTCACACCAACAGTGCAAGAGGGTTCCCTTTTCTGTAGGCAATGGTTCTGAATAGACATTTCCCCAGAGAAGATATACAAATGGCCAATAAGCATATGAAAAGATGAACAATATCATTAGGCTTCAGGAAAATGCAAATTTAGCCACAGTGAGATACCACTTTATACTCACTAGAATGGCTACAATAAAAAAAAAAGAAGAAAAAGTGCTGGTGAGGGGGTGATGAAATTGGAACCCTCATACACTGCTGGTGGGATTGTAAAATGGCATAGCCACTTTGGAAGCCTTGCTTTGCCTCAAAAATTAAACACAGAATTGCAGTATGACCCAGCAATCCCGTTCCTAGTTATGTATCCAAAACAAATGAGAACTGCAAAACACACAAAAACTTAAATACAGGACTGTTCACTGATACAGTATTCCTAGTAGCCAAGAAGTGGATACAACTCAAATGTCCATCAGTCGATGAATGGATAATGAAATTTGGCATATCAATTTAATGGACTATTTAGCAATAAAGAGGGAAGGAGGTACTGATACATGCTATGACATGGATGAAACTTGACAGCATTACATGTAAAAGAAGCTAGTCACAAAAGACCACATATTTATGACTTCCTTTATTAGAACTACCCAGAATAAACAAATCTACAGAGACAGAAAGTAGATTAGTGATTACCCAGGACTGGAAATAAAGACGGTTGTGGGGAAATGGAGATGACTTCTAATGGGTACTGGGATTCTTTGGGGGATGATGAAAATGTTCTGGAATTAAGTAGTGGTGATGGTTGTACAACCTTGTGAATATACTAAAAACACTGAACTGTACACTTCAAGTAAATGAGTTTTATGGAATATAAATCATACCACATAAAGATTTTATTTTTTTAAGTAGAATGCACTCATAAGATTTGCATACAGCTAAATAAAAATTAACTTTGACCAAGTGAAAATAATGTTTTCATTTACGTAAGACTCAAAAGTTGGCAGAACAAAAAAACATTGTTTAAAGATACAAATGTGAGTCGGAGCAGTCCAAGACGCCATAGGAAAACTCTGAAATCACTTCCTCCCATGGACATACCAAATTTACAGCTACAGTTGGAATACTTTTCCTCTGAAAAGGACCTGAGAACATGCACCTCCGAAACAGAAGACAAAGTTACATCAAAAATCGTAGAAGAGGCACAGACGTGGCCTTACCTGGGACCTCACCCTACATGCTGTGACCCCACAATAAGGAGGGATCCCATAAATACAGAATTCTCCCTCAAGGTGTGAATGGATTGTGCCCCACATCGGGCACCCCGACCCTGGGGGCCAGCACTGGAAAGACGACCCCCACACCTGAAAAAAATCTGATTTTGAAACTCAATTGGTACTAAGACCAGGAGAATCATGGAACCATAGGGAACAGAGATCCCACTCTCAGAGGACTCTCATACAAACCCACTGGCCCCGAGATCCAGCACAAAAGCAACAGATTGAAAAGCGCCTAGACCATAAGTGAGGTAGACCCATTTACTAACTTTAAAGTGGCTGACAGCAAGACAAGAACCTGTAGCGTCTTTATCTGAGGACAGAAGCACTAGTGGACACCATTTTTGCAAGCTCAATCTAAGTTGCTGGTGACAAGCCTACAGGAGCCATTTTTGGTGCCCTTCCTCTAGCCTGCTAGCACGGGAGGGCATGCTCTGCCCACCTTGCACTACAACCAGGCTGGGCGAGCATCCCACCCTGTGCAGAACCCCAGGTGCAACGCAACCTGGCAATCGTCCTGCCCTCCCCACACAGCAGCCGAGCCACAATTGGCCTGGGAGGCACCCTGCCCTGAGCCCCACCCAACCCGCACAGAGACGGAGCTGCAACCGTCTCTGCAGAGTAGCTGAGCCAAAACTGGACCAGGCAGAACCCCGAGCCCTGCTCACCCCAGGCAGCAGACAAGTCACAACTGGGCCAGCAAGTGTCCACCTTCCCCTGACAGCAGCTGAGCTGTCATCAGCCTGGACAGGCACCCCAAGTTCCATCCACCGCACGCTGCAGCTCAGCCGCAATTGAATTGGGCAAGTGACTTGAACCCTGCTCTCCCCGCACAGTGGCTGAGCCACAGTTGGCTAGGTGAGAGCTCCCAGCCCCGCCCTATGCAACGCTGTCACAGCCATCAGACTCAAGCAGCCCACACAAGTGATGCCCATAGAGTGCCTGGCTCTGGTGGTCAGGGGAGACTGTGCTTCTGGACCACACAGAACAGCTCCTACCCAGGACCACTCTTTCGAGAGTGAGGGCGCTAGCCATTTCGCCTAATTACATGTAACACTGAGAGGCAAAATGAGGACACAGGAATTTGTTGCAAACCAAAGACCAAGGCAAATACCCAGAAAAAGACCTTTATGAAGTTGAGATTAAAAACACTGACCTGATAGTTTAAAATAATGGCCATAGGCAGAGGCACAACACCCCTTTATTTTCAGGTGCAAACATCACCAGTCATCAGAACTGGCACTGAGAACAGGAGCGAGGCCGAGTCGCGGCAGCTCCACCGCGAGCGCAGCACCGTGTATGTCCGTGCAGCGCGTTTCCACGGGGCACGGCCCGGTCCCGGGCTCGCACTCCCCGCGTGGGTCGCCAGCCCACCCCACTCCAGTGAGCCCCGGTCTGGCCAGGGGCAGTTAAGAATCTGCCTGCCAATGCAGGGGACACAGGTTCAATCCTTGGTCTGGGAAGATTCCACATGCTGCAGAGCAACTAAGCCCATGTGCCATGACTACTGAGCCTGTGCTCTAGAGCCCGTGTGCCACAACTACTGAGCCCACGGGCCACAAATACTGAATCCAGGTGCTGCAACTACTGAAGCCCGGGTACCTAGAGCCCATGCTCCACAACAAGAGAAGCCACTGCAAAGAGAAGCCTGGGCACTGCAATGAAGAGTAGCCCCAGCTCGCTGCAACTAGAGAGCCCACGCACAGCAATTAAGACCCAATGCAGTCAAAAATTAAATAAATAAATGAAAATAAATAAAAGCAAAAATAATGGTCATAAAGATGCTCACCAATCTCAGGAGAATAGATGAACACAGGAGAACTTTAACAAAGAGAGAGAGAAAATATAAAAAGTACTAAAGGTTATAACTGAAAAATACACGAGAGGTCCAACAGCAGAATGGATGAAATAGGAGCACGAATCAATGAGATGGAAGACAAAGCAATGGAAAACACTCAGAGCAGAGAAATGAGAAAAAGAATTAAAAGAAGCAGGGGGGCTTCCCTGGTGGCGCAGTGGTTGGGATTCCGCCTGCCGACGCAGGGGACGCGGGTTCGTGCCCCGGTCTGGGAAGATCCCATATGCCGCGGAGCGGCTGGGCCCGTGAGCCATGGCCGCTGAGCCTGCGCGTCTGGATGACTGTGCTCTGCAACTGGAGAGGCCACAACAGTGAAAGGCCCGCATACCCCAAAAAAAAAAAAAAAAAAAAAAAGAAGCAGGGATACCATAAGGCATCTTTGGGAAAACATCAAGCAGAAAAACATTTGCATTATAGGGGTCCCAGATGGAGAGGAGAGAGAGAAAGGGCCAGAAAAAGTATTTGAAGAAATAATGGCTGAAAACTTCCTCATCTGGGAAGGAAAGAGACATCCAGGTCCAGGAAGCCTAGAGAATTCCAAGTAAGATGTCCCCAAAGAGAATCACACCAAGATACATTATAATTAAAATGGTAACAGTTAAAGAGAGAGAATCTTAAAAGCAGCAAGAGAAAAGCAACCTATTATGTACAAAGGAAACACCATAGGTCTATGAACAGACTTTTCAGCAGAAACTTTATAGGCCAGAAGAGAGTAGCATGATATACTCAAAGGGCTGAAAGGAAAAAACTGCCAACTGAAAATTCTCTACCCAGCAAGGTTATCATTCAGAATTGAAGGACACATTAAGAGTATTCCATGGTAAGCAAAAGTAGAGGAGTTCATCACCACTAAACTGGCCTTCGGCAAATGCAGCAAATGTTAAAGGAACTCCCCTAAGCTAAAAAGAAGAGGCACTAACGAATAAAAAGAAAACATATATAAGTAAAAATCTCACTGGAATATGTAAATAAATAATAAAGGTAGTAGATCAATCACTTATAAAGGGCAAAAGACAAAAGTATTAAAATTAATGAAAATACCATAGTTAAGGGATACATTAAAAGATGTAAAATGTGTCATCAAAGATATAAAGCACAGGGGGGAGTAAAAATATAAAGCTTTGGAATATGTTCAAAATTAAGTTACTATCAACTTACATAAAGACTGTTATATACATAAGGTGTTATATGTGAACTTCATGGTAACCACAAAGAGAAAACTTATAGTAAATATATAAAGGAAAATGAGAAAGGAATCTAAACATAACACTAAGAAAACAGTCAAACCACAAGGGAAGAGAGAAAAGGAACAAAAGAATGAGAAGACAGTTAACAAAATGGCAAAAAGAGTATAACTACCAATAATTACTTTAAATGTAATGTATATTTGCCAATCAAAAGATATAAGGTGGCTGAATAAAAAACAAGACCCTTCTATATGCTGCCTACAAGTGACTCACTTCAAACACAAAGACACTTACAGACTGATAGTGAAGAGATGTAAAAAGATGCAATGGAAAGGAAAAGAAAGCTGGGGTGGCAATAATTATATCACACAAAAGAGACTTTAAAACAAAGACTGTAACAAAACAAAGAACAGTATATGATAACAAAAGTGTCAATCCAGAAAGAGGACATAACATCTGTAAACATTTATGTACCCATAATAGGAGCACGTTATATATTGGGTTAGCCAAAACGTTTGTTCGTTTTTTCCCATAAGATGACTCTAGTAGTGCTTAGTCGTCTTTAACTTCATTCGAAACAATTCTGTTAGATTGTATTATGACAGCTGACATATCAGCGTGCATGAAAAAAAAACTTATCAAAACTGGTGAATTTTTGTGTAGCCATTTTAATATTGAAGATGGAAGAAAAACAACATTTTTAGCATATTATGCTTTATTTCAAGAAAGGTAAAAACGCAACTGAAACACACAAAAAAGATTTGTGCAGCGTATGGAGAAGGTGCTATGGCTGACTGAACATGTCAAAAATGGTTTGTCGAGTTTCGTGCTGGAGATTTCTTGCTGGATGATGCTCCACGGTCGGGTAGACAAGTTGAAGTTGATAGCAATCACGTGGAGGCATTAACTGAGAACAATCGACGTTATATTACGAGGGAGATAGCCAACATACTCAAAATACCCAAATCAAGCGCTGAAAATCATTTGCTCCAGCTTGGTTATGTGAATCGCTTTGATGTTTGGGGTCCACATAAATTAAGCGAAAAAACCCTTCTTGACCGTATTTCCACATGCAATTCTCTATTTAAACGTAACAAAAACATTCCGTTTTTAAAACAAATTGTGACGGGTGATGAAAAGTGGATACTGTATGAGAATGTGGAATGGAAGAGATGGTGGGGCAAGTGAAATGAACCACCACCAACCACACCAAAAGCCGGTCTTCATCCAAAGAAGGTGATGTTGTGTATACGGTGCGATTGGAAGAGAGTCCTCTATTATGAGCTCCTTCTGGAAAACCAAACGATTAATTCCAACAAGTACTGCTCTCAATTAGACCAGATGAAAGCAGCACTTGATGAAAAGTGTCCGGAATTAGTCAACAGAATCCGCATAATCCTCCCTCAGGATAACGCAAGATCACATGTTTCTTTGATGACCAGGCAAAAACTGTTACAACCTGGCTGGGAAGTTCTGTTTGTTTGTTTTTTGCGGTACGCGAGCCTCTCACTGCTGCGGCCTCTCCCATTGCGGAGCACAGGCTCCGGACGCGCAGGCTCAGCGGCCACGGCTCACGGGCCCAGTCGCTCCGCGGCACGTAGGATCCTCCCGGACCCGGGGCACGAACCCGCGTCCCCTGCATCAGCAGGCGGACTCCCAACCACTGCGCCACCAGGGAAGCCCTGGCTGGGAAGTTCTGATTCATCCGCTGTATTCACCAGACATTGCACCTTCGGAATTCCATTTATTTCAGTCTTTACAAAATTCTTTTAATGGAAAAAATTTCAATTCCCTGGAAAACTGTAAAAGGCACCTGCAACAGTTCTTTGCTCAAAAAGATAAAAAGTTTTGGGAAGATGGAATCATGAAGTTGCCTGAAAAATGGCAGAAGGTAGTGGAACAAAAGGGTGAATATGTTGTTCAAAAAGTTTTTGGTGAAAATAAAAAATGTGTCTTTTATTTTTACTTAAAAACCGAAGGCACGGGATTTTGGATACAGGATCAGACATAATGCAAATTCCTGGAAACTTCAATCAAATGGGAAAGACTATGTGTTCAAGGATATGGAAGAGCAAGGATCTGACTGAGGTGAGCAGGTTTTACTACCCCTACAACTTGGACACGGAGGACCAAAGGAATCCTCTAGGGTGGTTTTATCACTCCCTGGTATTTTAACTTTTTATTTGGCAATAATTTTAGAGTTACAAAAAAGTTGCAAAAATAGCCCAGCTATACTCTTCACCTTGATTTCCCTTATGTTAACTTCTTACATAACCATAGTACAAAATTTCAAAATCAGGAAGTTAACATTGATACAACACTATTAACCATGAGATGATTATTGAAATTAAGGTATTGCAATCTTGGAGAAAGAACATACTCAAATGGATAGATACTGGCTGCTAAAAACAGAAACGTGGAGCTCTCTTGTCCTACTAAATGGTAATAGGAAATAGTACCAGGCCCAGGATCATCAGTGAAACCACACCTAGGATACTGGAATAACTGGGAGTCTGTTCCCACCTCCTGCCTCTTTCCCCTTTAACTCTCACTTGGGGTTATCAGAAAAGCAGATGGATCTGGGTGTTGACTGAGAATTACAGAAAACAATGAATTTTGTGTTAACTATGGCTGACATTGTTTCTCTATAGGAAGAGCTTTCTAAATCACCCCTGACTGAAATCCTGTTATTGATTTTACAAGCATTGTTTTCAATCCCAATACGTTTTAAATATCAACAGCAGTTTGCTCTCACTCGGCAGCCAGCGATTTACCTTTACAGTCTTGCCTCCAAGATATTTCAATTCTCTAACATTTGTCATAATCTGTGAAGGTGGGATTTAAACAGGTGTCCTAAACCTAATTCAGATAGTAAAATTACTCATTATTAAAATTACTGCAAAAAAGAAAGAGAAATCCTTTACAGATAAGGAAACTGGATTCAGAAGCTTAATTATGTAACTTGCTAAGAATCACCACGCTATTAAGGAGCAGGATCAGACTGGAACCCAGGAAGTTCTCTCTCCAGAAACATCTCCCCGCTCTGGAAGCCATTGTAGGTATCCTTAGCTCTAGGAAAAAGGCTCAGTAAAGGATTGAGGGTTAAGGGTAGGATTAGGACTATGTTTCCAGTGATCCCTTTAATTACAATCACCTGGGATGCTTTTTAATACTGATAAATCAAACATTTATAAATCGAATGGAATATATATATATATATATATTTGTGTGTGTGTGTGTGTGTGTGTGTGTGTGTGTGTGTGTGTGTGTGTTACGCGGACCTCTCACTGTTGTGGCCTCTCCCGTTGCGGAGCACAGGCTGCGGACGCGCAGGCTCAGCGGCCATGGCTCACTGGCCCAGCCGCTCTGCCGCTCCGCGGCACGTGGGATCTTCCCGGACCGGGGTACGAACTCGTGTCCCCTGCATCGGCAGGCATACTCTCAACCACTGCGCCACCAGGGAAGCCCTGGAATATTTATAAATGGAATATTTCCTGCCATATCAATAAACAAAGGATGTCACAGTCATCAACGATTGCAACCCTCCAACGTGAGCCCGTGAGCCCTGAGGAAACTCAGGGCTGAAAAGAATACCTGCCATCTAGCAGCCATCAGACTGCAGCCACTTCCTGCAATGAGCCCTGAGGAAACTGAGGATGTGAAAAATACAGGGTACTGGCCCCAGATAGCTGAGGCGCATAGCAAAGGAATGATTTCAGTGAGCCCAGACTCTTGCATCTTCCCATACATAGAAAAGCACTAAATTCCTTAACTTGAGATATCTGGTTTTCTTTAATTAACCATAATCTTTTGACTTCCCGACTACCTTCCCTTGGTTGCAAAACTCATATATCCTGGCTCCTGCCCGCCCCCCCCGCCCCCCCCCCCCCGCCTCCTTGGAGCAGTTTCTCAGAGTTATCTGAAATGCTGTTTCCAGGGCTGCAGTCCTCATTTTGCCCCAAATAAACCCCAAATAAAACTTAACTCACAACTCTTAACGCTGTGCATTTTTTTTAAGTCAACAATACTCAAACTTCTTGGAACTGCCCGGTATCTTTCCCAATCCTTTAGCTGTCAGCAATCTTTGTACTTCTATTTCGACACTCGCCATGTTGGACCGCAGGATTAATAATTACCATAAAACTCTTATTTTAGCAGATACTCTTCCAGGCAGGCAGTAGTGGACTGCACAAACTCCAGGAGACTTCACAAAGCGATTTAGCAAGTATCCCTTCGGCCGCCCAACCGGAGTAGCGCAAACGTTCCAATTGCGACTGCCTCCCAGGGAGGTGGAGAGACGCCAGGCCCTGCCCTTGACTCCGCCGGGCCGCCCCTTCTCTGCTGGGATCCAGATGGCGGCGACGGTGACGCTGGAGCCCGCGGGCCGCTGCCGCTGGGACGAGCCCGTGCGCATCGCCGTGCGCGGCCTGGCACCGGGGCAGCCGGTCACGCTGCGCGCGTCCCTGCGCGACGAGAAGGACGAGCTCTTCCGAGCCCACGCGCGCTACTGTGCCGACGCCCACGGCCAGCTGGACCTCGAGCGCGCGCCCGCGCTGGGCGGCAGCTTCACGGGGCTCGAGCCCATGGGGCTCCTCTGGGCTTTAGAGCCCGAGAAGCCCTTGCTGCGGCTGGTGAAGCGGGACGTACAGACGCCCTTCGCCGTGGAGCTGGAGGTGCTCGATGGCCACGACCCGGAAGCCGGAGGGCTCCTGGGCCGGGCGGTGCACGAGCGCGACTTCCTGGCGCCGGGGGTGCGGCGCGAGCCCGTGCGCGTGGGCCGGGTGCGCGCCACGCTCTTCCTGCCGCCAGGTGAGCAGCCCACTTCCCAGGCTGTTGTGGAAAGCCAGGTAGAGGCCTGAGACCTTGGGCGGCCCCTTGCCTGTCTAGGGAACCCCGTGGTTGTGGAACTTCCCTAAATTCGTCCCCAAGCTCCAAAGTCTATCATGAATTCTGGGTGGAAGTTTCTCCTCTAAATTTAAGGACACTTCCTGGAGGTACTGCCATTCCCTCAGCTATATGCTAAAAGTTCATTCAGAGTACTCAAAAAGTGTATTTATGCTGCTATGTGCCAGCCATGCAGCTGTGTCTCAGATACTAATATTAGGCAGTGACTTCTGCTGGTGTGCAGGAGTGATTTGGGCCTTCTTTCACATCAAACTTCAAAGGAAACTAAAACCCAGAGATAGAGGCAGTGCCCCATAATACTAAAAAACAAACAAAAAAACTCCCTGAAGGTCCCCTCCCCCATAATAAACAGTCTGTCAGTGTTTCTCAACCTGGAATGATTCTCTTCCACTCCAGGGGCAATTGGTAATATCTGGAGACATTTTTGATTGTCACAATTGGAGAGGGTGCTATTGGCATCTAGTGGGTAGGTGCTAAACATCTACAATCCATGGGACAGCCCCACAACAAAGAAATATCTTACTCAAAATGTCTATAGAGCTAAGGTTGAGAAACCCTAGTCTAAGTAAAAACAAGGTGCTTGGTAGGTAAAAGTGGCCTGTAAACAAGACAACTGACCCACCCCTTCCAACCAAATTCCTGACTGAAACCCCTGCTATATAGAAATGCTGGAGTTGCCACTGCTCACAGAATTCCTAAACTGAATTCTGTGATTATTCTCCAAAACAGGAGGCCCTGCTTTATTCTTACAGCTCTTCAGCAATTCACAGCCTTAACTAGCACTGCCCACTCAACTGTGAACTCCTGGGTCTGGAATTGGCACTTATACATCTCCATATCTCTGTATGCCTAGAGGCTTACACAGGGATTTAATAAGAGCTCAATAAATCATACTGACTGATTCAATAAGAATCTCCTAAAGACTTTAATTTTTTAAAAAATATTTCAAAAAAAAAAAAATCACTGCCCAGCTGCGATATTTCAATCAAGTCAGTTGTTAACTATTTTAGTATCTACTCTGTGGCCCATTTAAAATTTATTGTTTTCTGACTCAAAGGATTTTGTAAATAATGCAGAAAAGTTCAATTATTTAACAAATATGTGTTAAATCAAGGACTGTGCTACATACAGTAGCTAGCAAATTCACTCATGGGCCTCACTGTACCTACCGCCTAATAGAGGATACCGGCAACTATACTTGGATCTGTAAGTGTGGTAAGTGCTATGATAGGGGAGGTACAGGCCCAGGGTGCTGGTGGGAACATATCAAAGGCTATGTAATTCAACTCAGCCTTGGAGGGCATCTGGGAAGTCTTCCAGGAAGGGAGCTCTAAACTTAGATTTGAAGACTGATGAGTCAACCAGTTCAGAAATGGTGGAGAGGGGAGGAGAATAGTGTACACCATTTTCAGGGCCACAGAGAGCATAGCACATTTAGGAATGGCGTTCTTGAAGGCTGGAGCAGAGGGTGTAAAGGAGGTGGGGAGTATATTCTAATAATCCCCTGTATATGTAGAGCGCTTTACAGCTGTCAAAGCATTCTCAGTTTTTGGGGGGTTTTTTTGAGGAAAATTTGGTGGAAAATGTACATTTCATCTTATGTTATTTCTAATTTGGTTTATATTATCGTTGTTGTTTTTTGCAAATATATGAAAAATTACGGAGAAAATAAGGCACTTTCCCCCCTCCCTTCTCCCCAAAGTTTATTAAAAAAAAAAAGACAAAGTAAAAAGAGCCCTTTTCCACCAAACTCCCACCCACAACCTTCCTTGCTTTAAAAACTTCTCTTTGCTGACTGCCAAAATCTGAAACCCAAGAATGTCTTTTGAGTGTCTAAAACTCCCTGTGATTTGTGGTGCTCTCCAGGCACAGGACCATTCCCTGGAATCCTCGATCTTTTTGGAAGTGGTGGTGGCCTTTGTGAATACAGGGCCAGCCTCCTGGCTGGACATGGTTTTGCTGTGCTCGCTCTGGCTTATTTCAGATTTGAAGACCTCCCTAAATATTTGAATAACGTGTGCCTGGAGTACTTTGAAGAAGCTGTGGACTTCATGCTGCAACATGCAAAGGTGGGTTCTGGTGCTCACCTGAATGCAGAGGAGAGGGGGTAGAGCAGACACAGGGCTGGATCCAAAAGCTCTACCAGGACACCCAGGGCTGGAAATATGCCATGAGACACAAAGGCTCCTTCAAAAGTTGTTAGGATTATTATTTTCATTTCTGCCCATCTCTCTCCAATCCCTTAAGACTCAACTGTTTAGTTCCCTTTAGTTCTTGACCAGAATTCAAAGAGCTAGACTAAAAAGTTACTAACCTTAAGTTCTGGTTCTGTGTCTACCACCAAGTGGCATTATAATCCTGAATAAGGCAGTTTCCCTTTCTGGAATTCAGTTTTTCTCATTTGTAAGAGTAAGGTAGGGACTTCCCCAGTAGTCCAGTGGTTAAGACTCCACGCTTCTGCTGCAGGGGATGGGGGTTTGATCCCTGGTTGGGGAACTAAGATCCCGCATGCTGTGCAGCACGGCCCCCCCCCCAAAAAAAAAGATTAATGTAAATGTATAGAGAAAAAAGTGACTGTAAAGAGATTTTTGAGACAATTGGTGACATTTGAATAGGGGTGTGTATTCGATGATATTAAGGAACCATTAATTTTGTTAAGTGTGTTAATGGTATTGTGGTTTTGTAAAGAAAGTTCTTATATGAGACTGGAAAAATTAATTAAAACATTTTGGTATGATTATCAATGGAATACATAGTCTTTGCTACTATCTAGACTTAAAGAAACCCAAACATTCTAATGTTAAGGAGTAAGATGTACTGCAAGGTCTAACTCTGTTAGAATTCAGGGACTGGTCTCAATAGAGCTGCTAAAACCTAGATGATCATGAACTGTGATGACTGGTTTATTTATGGGATATAAGCCCCCAGGAACAAGAAGAGACCAATATATACTATCAGTTCTGCCCTTAGACCTAGGCAAGAGGGGCTTCTGCTCTGGACCTTTTGTTTTAGATGACCACTCTCTGGCCTTCCTTTGGCTGCATCCCTGACCACAGGGTGCGGAGTTTGAGGGGCCAAGGGAATGTGTCTACCTGGAACCCATGTGCCCCTCACACCATGCCCTTTGGATCTGGAACCCCACAACTATCTTCCAGCCAGCTCTGATCCTGCTTCCAAGCCCTATGCCTCCTCTCTGGGTCCATTAATGTGAATACACCTAGGCCTTAAACATATAGGCTAGGGTGTCCAAACGCATGTGTGAGAAGGCCCTTATGGTACATGATGGAGCCAGGCAGGGATGGGAAGAGAAAGAGAGTTGGCCAAGGACCAGGGACTAGGGCCAGGGGCTGGCACTCCCCTCATGCCATGTTCTAGTACAGAACTCCAGGAAGTTCTAAGATATGAAATTTGAACCTGACCTTATAAGTTGTTATGGAGGTATATTTATCAAGGTAGCAGAAAAGAATACATTTTATTTAATTTTCAAATATTTATAACTCTTAAGTATTTAGGTATAGGGTATATGGGCCTCTGTGTGTTCTCTTGACCTAGTCACCATAAATGTTAGTGGAGGGCCTGTGTACCAGGAAATTAATTGATTTGTTTGGGACTTCCATGTTAGTCCAGTGGTAAAGATTCCGTGCTCCCAATGGAGGGGACACGGGTTCAATCCCTGGTCAGGGAACTAAGATCCTGCATGCCATGCCAGCACAGCCAAAAAAAAAAAAATTGATTTGCTTATTAGAAGATACGTTTGAACTTTGTGGATTGTTGCATAAGAAAGGAAAGCAAATGACATTTGAGAAAGCTGCCTAGACAATGTAAAATCACAGTTTAAGTTCTCCCTTTATGAATTCTAGACTTGTTCTCTCTCTCTTTCTTTCTGTCTTTTCATCAGGTGAAAGGCCCTAGTGTTGGGCTTCTTGGCTTCTCCAAAGGAGGTGACCTGTGTCTCTCAATGGCCTCTTTCTTGAAGGGCATCACAGCTACTGCAGTTATTAATGCCTGTGTGGCCAACACAATAGCTCCTCTGCATTACAAGGATATGATTATTCCTAATCTCAGCAGTGACCCAGGAAAATATAAAATCACTGAGTCAGGCCTTTTGAATTTGGAGGATATTTGGAATGACCCACTGGAGAAACCCAACCACCGAAGTCTTATTCCATTGGAAAAGGCCCAGGGACCCTTCCTGTTTATCGTTGGCATGGATGATCATAACTGGAAGAGTGAATTCTATGCTCAGATAGCCTCTGAACGGTTACAAGCCCATGGGAAAGACAGACCCCAGATAATCTACTACCCAGGAACTGGCCATTGTATTGATCCGCCTTATTTTCCTCTTTGCAGAGCCTCTGTGCATGCAGTTTTGGACCAACCAGTATTCTATGGAGGTGAGCCAAAGGCTCACTCAAGGGCACAGGTAGATGCCTGGCAGCAAATCCAAACTTTCTTCCATAAACACCTCAATGGTAAAAAATCTGTCAAGCCCAGCAAATTGTAACATTGTAATCATAGACCATATACTGTTAATAAAAATCCTAGTCATACAACATGTATTAGGTTTTCCAGAGAACCTAGGAACCTTTTTGTAACAAAGCAACCATCTCAGCTTCATTGTCAGGTCCTACTGGATTCTGAGCCTTAGCAACACTACTCTCTTCACTGCTGGGTCCATCCCTTTCTCCCCTGAACTTTTCCCAGTGTATAGGCTTAACTCTGATCTGATCTGTAGGACCAATCTTAACCTTAAGCAGGAAAAATGTAAGAAGTGCCTGCCCAAGTCTCAACTGCTGGCCTAGATTTGGCCTTCTGTTCTGGTTCTGAGGACTGAGCTTTTGTACTGCTAAGAGTCCCATATACTCTTTGGGTCCTAACTGACCATGTCTGAACCTTGGGAACCTGCGCACTTGAGCCCCTTAAGGAGTGGACTCTGCTTCGTTCTTGTTTCTGAACCCCACTTTGAAGATTGGGGGCATTGACATACTTAGTATCCTAAGCTTTGCTTTTATTTTATGAATGAGGCCCTAGACTTCGATTTCTTCCTTACTGATAAAGTATCCTTTACAAATTTTGAATTTAAAATTCAAAGGATACTTTACAAAGTAAAATTGAATCCTTTACCAAAAAAAATTGCTGTAAGCAAAACAGTTTATTGATATATACTTTTGATATACTTCCTCTGTATTTACCGTCTGAAATCTCAATCTCAGTGCTTGGCTACCTAGAGAAATGCCTCGATGCCAATAGATTTTCAGGACTTAATCTTTGGATGTCAGGTTATACCTGACAAATTAGACTTCTTCCTGGTACCATCGGTTCCTATTACATTCCTACTGGGAAGGACTGGGATCAGTCTATCTCAATCCATTGCCTTATACTGGGCACTATCTAGAGTCATGAGACCAGAGCAGAGGGTCTTCCCTGAGTGCAAGAACATTTTTCTGAGACACATCACTTGGCTTGCTGGGCACATACTGTCTTTCACCAATTTGAGTCTATTCAAGCAAATGCCCATTAGATCTTAATCTAATGAGAAGGGTTCCTTACTTAATTTTGACCAATTGTTAAAAATACGTGTTGAGTGTATTTATTCACTATGAGTATAATTTTCTGTGATTTGAATCCTTAGAGCCTGTGCTTTAACTCACTCTGAGGTGGTCCTGCTACTCTAGAGATGCCTTTGGGATGGGGTATCATAGGAAGAAGTTATAAGGAAAATGGCTGGGAGGGTGAGAGAAGTGAGGGGCGGAAAGGTAACACCAGAAGCTTAAACATGAGGGTGATGACTAAACATATCTGTGTACTAAAGCACTAGGTGTAGGGATGGCCCTACATCCTAATTTCTTCCTTACTAATAAAGTAGCCTTGGAATGCCCTATACTGACTAAGATATTTGCTCACTTTCCCCTCAGAGTTGATCATATATGGCCCCCTGTCTCTAAGATTTGAAAAAGAATTTCAGGTTGTTACAAAGCTACCTAAAATGTGGTAAATGTGAATTAAAAGGGAGAAACAGAAAAGGTATCCATAAAATGGAGCCAGAAATGAGGTCAACAGAATAGTGCTTATTATGAGGCCTATATACTTGCCTTGATTGGGCCACTCGTTCAGTCATTTGTTTTCTAGTGGTTTATGCAGAGAAGGAAACCTAATCAGTTGCACAAAATTTACAGCCTTCATAAAATAAAATCAAAGCTTAGAAATCAGTTTCTCCCAAAGGCTGTCTTACTAAGAAACATTAAATGACGTAAAGGGTAGTACCCTCAAGGTTGCCTCTACAGTAGATATAAATCCCAGGCTCCATCGCTTACTGTGTGACCTTGGGTAAGATATTAACCTCTCTAAGCCTCGATTTCCTCATCTATAAAGTGGGGATAATTATAGTGATAAGAATAGAAACTACTTCATTGGGCTGTTGTGATTAAATTAGGTCATCCAAGTAAAGCACGTAACATATTTAAACTCTCAAATATTAGCTCTTATTATTTCAGATGAGGAAATTGAGACCCAGGAGGGTTAAGAAATATATCTGGTTGATGAGAGAACCGGGCCAGTCCAACTCCAAAGTCCATGGCCTTCATTAACCATTTGGCTCTACAGCCTTCCAACCTGAGGAGAGAAGCTCAAATAGTGCAGAGCTGACTGGTGAGGATTACTTAGCTGGAAAGTCAAGGATAAGTTAGGGTCCCATAATGGAGGCTCCATAAGCCAAACTGGAGAGTTCAGATTTATGTATTTATTTTGGAAACCACCGTTTTATTGAGCTCTCCTCACCGCAGAGACCTATTCCAGCAGTCTTTTTGCCACAGGCATCACAGACACAGGGGTGTGACCAGCGCGCCCCCGACTGCCCACTATTTGACCCACCCATGAGAGGGAGATGGAGAGTTTAGACTCAAAATAAGAAATAAGGAACCATTTTTTAACATACTGATTTTTGTTTTTCAATGACAGTCAGTAATTTTTCCTTGATGCTTAGTGGCTCAAAGAAGTTGAAGCCTAAAAGAAACTTAGTTGGAGACACTTAAAAACAACAACAGCAACAAAAAACAAATCAAGGGCTTCCCTGGTGGCGCAGTGGTTGAGAATCTGCCTGCCAATGCAGGGGACACGGGTTCGAGCCCTGGTCTGGGAAGATCCCACATGCCGCGGAGCAACTAGGCCCGTGCGCCACAACTACTGAGCCTGCGTGTCTGGAGCTTGTGCTCCGCAACAGAGGCCGCGACAGTGAGATGCCCGCGCACCGCGATGAAGAGTGGCCCCCGCTCGCCGCAACTAAAGAAAGCCCACGCACAGAAATAAAGACCCAACACAGCCAAAAAAAAAAAAAAAAAGTTGGATCATATATTCAAAAACAAAAAATCAGAAAATATAACCAAATTCAGCCCATTGTTCTGCTTTTGTTTGTACACCTAATGCCCTTGAATGTACTTCCATCAGGATGAGAAAGGCCAATGAACCATTTTGAAAGCAAATATTGATACATGTTTTTGTCAACCACTGATCCTTTAAGAAATATTTGTATAAACCTGTTACAATTTTCAGCAAACTGAAAACCACAAACACTTCTTAATTCTTTCAGAGTATCATGGTTAAGCCATTGTGTACATTCATTTTAAATGGTCTTTGCACACTGGAAAGATAAAAGCTTGTGGGAAGCATTCTGTTTTTTCAGGTGGTACATGCAGAGATGCACAACATCCAATATTTATGGCCACTATAATGATGGATGTGGGCGGCAGAAGTCAAAATTCTTTGAGTTAGGGACTTCCCTAGTGGCACAGTGGTTAAGAATCCGCCTGCCAGTGCAGGAGACACAGGTTCAAGCCCTGGTCCGGGAAGATCCCACATGCCGCGGAGCAACTAAGCCCGTGAGCCACAACTACTGAGCCCACATGCTGCAACTACTGAAGCCCGCGTGCCTAGAGCCTGTGCTCCGCAATAAGAGAAGCCACTGCGATGAGAAGCCCACACACCGCAACGAAGAGTAGCCCCGGCTCGCCGCAACTAGAGAAAGTGCTCGTGAACAACGAAGACCCAACGCAGCCATAAATAAATAAATTTATTTTTTTTAAAAAATTACGTGAGTTGTTTTCTAAAACTGGGAGTCAGCCATGTATTCTCCAAAGACAGAGAGACTTTAAACAAGTACTTTTCAAAAAGACAGGGTTGTTGGTCCAGTAACCATGTGCTTTCAGTGGCAAATACTTTCCATCCATAAATCAGAATACATGATAATTACAATCTTATTTATGGGGTAAGAGGGATAAGATATATATCTGAAAATGAGATTGTTCCAAAGGGAATTCAGGATTACATATCCACACATCTTACTTGACATAGCAGTTTAATAGAATGGTTTTACCTGGGTTAATTAACCTCATTTTACATGTACATTTTAAGATAGAATTCTATACTGGAAAACAAATTTTAAATTACATATATAAGTACATTCTTCATTGTAAAAGATTCAAGTAATACAGATAAAATTTAAAAACCTCTTAACTCATTACTCAATCGCAGTCTTCTCCCAGAGGTATTTACTGTTACCAACTTGAAGTGTAGCCTTCCAGAACCATTTTGTATACATGGACAGTTTTATTTTGTGAGTTCTATGCCTTTTTCTTTTAAAAAACAAACAAACCATAAATGTCATATAATGTAAGTTTTTTTCCCTTCATGTAAAAATACACATTTTTAATAATTATGTCAGGCCACAGGACAATATAGATTATTTCCACAGTGTATATACATCTGTACTCTGCCTCATCTGAAACGTTTAAACTTTAATCTCGACAGTCTTTTTTTCTTTTTTAACAGTCTTTATTAATCCAGGCAAAAATAACCTCAAGCAAGAAAAGGAATTTGGCGGGAGCCTAGTACATGGAGCCTCCAACTAAGTTTAGGGAACAGTGTCCCCTGATGGCCAGAGAGGGATTTTAGAGAAGGCGACCGGAGGCATTTTGTCAGAAATCATTAATTTCTCATTCTCGACACGTCGAAGGGTAGGCTAGGTATAAGCTCCCGCCTCTTCCGGACGGTCCCACTTCGGGATCTCCAAAAGCACAACCGACCCCGGGCCCTCCTAAGTCGCCCCTTTTTGCAGCTCTTTACTGAGTGACGCCCCAGGAACCAGTCCACGTCCTCTTGAGACCCGGCCTGCTTTTTCCCCGCCGGGCCACGCCCCTCCGGGCCCAGCCCCTCCTGCTGCACTCCGGCCGGCCCCGCCCCTGCTCCCGGCCCCGCCCCGCCCACTGAGCCCAGTTCCCCTTGCGCCAAAGCTACGTCTGTGTGCCTGCGCTCAAAGCCGCACCGCAAAGATTCCCGCACCCAGTGACTGGCGGCTCAGGCCGTGCTCCGAACTCCCGGGACTCCCGTCCAGCTTCGGAAGTCTGTCTCCACATCATCCCTTTCCTCCCAAAAGGCCGCGACCCTGGCCGTCAAGCGCAAGACTGGACTAACCAATAAGCTCCTGGGTATTAAAGTGGAAGGCTTAGGCCCCAGGGAGCGGGGCCCTTTGGGGTTCAGTGATCGAGGGCGCCTCTTCCTCTCGCCTGCCGACAATGAGGCGGACGGCAGTGGGGCGGGAGGTGTTGGACCCGGCCAGGGACCGATCTCCGAGCTCTGGGCGGCGACTTCAGGGGCGTGGAGCCCATGGTGCTCCTGGGGAGCCTAACGCCGGCCGGCTCGGAGGATGCCTCCTCTGCAGGATGCCGAGGGGAGTGATGAAAACCCCCTCAAAGTGGAGGTGACCGTCCACCACGCGCCGTGTCGACTGGCGGTGCAGCTGAGCCCGGCGCCCGCCTCCGCCCAGGTGCAGCACAGTTCTCTCCGCGCCGAGCTCGGCAGCGAGCTGGCCGCCTGCGCGGCTTCCTGCTGCCCCCTGGTGCGTGAGGCCTTTAATGCAGAGAGCCTTACAGTGGATTTAGCGACTGGACTTAAACTGGCTTGCTTTGCTAGTTAATTTGTCGTCTGAGAATAACGCCAGTGTCCTTTTTTTAAACACATGATATCGTTTATTCTGGAAGCATTTCCCCCTAAAAAGACAGTATTTTAAAGAAAATTAGCTTTTCATAGGCACTTGTATTTCAATAATCTGGTGAAGTTTTGCATGGTTTTCCATCACATGAGTTATTTCTCTGAAGTGCCAATTACGTTATTCAATAAGATACTATTTTTTTAAATTTTATTTAATTTATTTTTTTATACAGCAAGTTCTTATTAGTTATCCATTTTATACATATTACTATATATATGTCAGCCCCAATCTCCCAATTCATCACACCACCCCCCCACGCCCACCCCATGCCTCTTTCCCCCTTTGGTGTCATATGTTTGTTCTCTACATCTGTGTCTCAGTTTCTGCCCTGCAAACCGGTTCATCTATACCATTTTTCTAGGTTCCACATATATGCGTTAATATACGATATTTGTTTTTCTCTTTCTGACTTACTTCACTCTGTATGACAGTCTATAGATTCATTCACGTCTCTACAAATGACCCAATTTCGTTCCTTTTTATGGCTGAGTAATATTCCATTGTATATATATACCACATCTTCTTTAGCCATTTGTCTGTCGATGGGCATTTAGGTTGCTTCCATGATCTGGCTATTGTAAATAGTGCTGCAATGAACATTGGGGTGCATGTGTCTTTTTGAATTATGGTTTTCTCTGGCTATATGCCCAGTAGTGGTATTGCCGGGTCATAAGGTAATTCTATTTTTAGTTTTTTAAGGAACCTCCATACTGTTCTCCATAGTGGCTCTATCAATTTACATTCACACCAACAGTGCAAGAGGGTTCCCTTTTCTCCACACCCTCTCCAACATTTGTTGTTTGTAGATTTTCTGATGATGCCCATTCTAACTGGTGTGAGGTGATACCTCATTATAGTTTTGATTTGCATTTCTCTAATAATCAGTGATGTTGAGCAGCTTTTCATGTGCTTCTTGGCCATCTGTATATCTTCTTTGGAAAAATGTCTATTTAGATCTTCTGCCCATTTTTGGATTGGGTTGTTTGTTTTTTTAGTATTGAGCTGCATGAGCTGTTTATATATTTTGGAGATTAATCCTTTGTCCATTGATTCGTTTGGAAATATTTTCTCCCATTCTGAGGGTTGTCTTTTCACCTTGTTTGCAGTTTCCTTTGCTTTGCAAAAGCTTTTAAGTTTCATTAGGTCCCATTTGTTTTCCATTACTCTAGGAGGTGGGTCAAAAAAGATCTTGCTGTGATATATGTCAAAGAGTGTTCTTCCTATGTTTTCCTATAAGAGACTTATAGTGTCCGGTCTTACATTTAGGTCTCTAATCCATTTTGAGTTTATTTTTGTATATGGTGTTAGAGAGTGTTCTAATTTTATTCTTTTACATGTAGCTGTCCAGTTTTCCCAGCACCACTTATTGAAGAGACTGTCTTTTCTCCATTGTATATCCTTGCCTCCTTTGACATAGATTAGTTGACCATAGGTGCATGGGTTTGTCTCGGGGCTTTCTATCCTATTCCATTGATCTATATTTCTGTTTTTGTGCCAGTACCATATTGTCTTGATTACTGTAGCTTTGTAGTATAGTCTGAAGTCAGGGACTCTGATTCCTCCAGCTCCATTTTTTTCCCTCAAGACTGCTTTGGCTATTCGGGGCCTTTTATGTCTCCATGCAAATTTTAAGATTTTTTGGTTCTAGTTCTGTAAAAAATGTCATTGGGGGCTTCCCTGGTGGCGCAGTGGTTGAGAGTCCACCTGCCGATTCAGGGGACACGGGTTCGTGCCCCGGTCTGGGAAGATCCCACATGCCACGGAGTGGCTGGGCCCGTGAGCCATGACCGCTGAGCCTGTGCGTCCGGAGCCTGTGCTCCGCGACGGGAGAGGCCACAACAGTGAGAGGCCCGTGTACCGCAATAAATAAATAAATAAATAAATAAAATGCCATTGGTAATATGATAGGGATTGCATTGAATCTGTAGATTGCTTTGGGTAGTATAGTCATTTTCACAATATTGATTCTTCCAATCCAAGAACATGGTATATCTCTCCATCTATTCATGTCATCTTTAATTTCTTTCATCAGTGTCTTATAGTTTTCTGCATACAGGTCTTTTGTCTCCCTAGGTAGGTTTATTCCTAGGTATTTTATTCTTTTTGTTGCAATGGTAAATAGGAGTGTTTCCTTAATTTCTCTTTCAGATTTTTCATCATTAATGTATAGGAATGCAAGAGATTTCTGTGCATTAATTTTGTAACCTACAACTTTACCAAATTCATTGATTAGCTCTAGTAGTTTTCTGGTGGCATCTTTAGGAGTCTCTATGTATAGTATCACGTCATCTGCAAACAGTGATAGTTTTGCTTCTTCTTTTCTAATTTGTATTCCTTTTATTTCTCTTTCTTCTCTGATTGCTGTGGCTAGGACTTCCAAAACTATGTTGAATGATAGTGGTGAGAGTGGACAACCTTGTCTTGTTCCTGATCTTAGAGGAAATGCTTTCAGTTTTTCACCATTGAGTATGATATTTGCTGTGGGTTTGTCATATATAACCTTTATTATGTTGAGGTAGGTTCCCTCTGTGCCCACTTTCTGGAGAGTTTTTATCATAAATCGGTGTTGAATTTTGTCAAAAGCTTTTTCTGCATGTATTGAGATGATCATATAGTTTTTATTCTTCAATTTGTTAGTATGGTGTATCACATTGGTTGATTTGCGTATATTGAAGAATCCTTGCATCCTTGGGATAAATCCCACTTGATCATGGTGTATGATCCTTTTAATGTGCTGTTGGATTCTGTTTGCTAGTATTTTGTTGAGGATTTTTGCATCTATGTTCATCAGTGATATTGGTCTGTAATTTTCTTTTTTTGCAGTATTTTTGTCTGGTTTTGGTATCAGGGTGATGGTGGCCTCATAGAATGAGATTGGGAGTGTTCCTTCCTCTGCAATTTTTTGGAAGAGTTTGAGAAGGATTGGCGTTAGCTCTTCTCTAAATGTTTGATAGAATTCACCTGTGAAGCCCTCTGGTCCTGGGCTTTTGTTTGTTGGAAGATATTTAATCACAGTTTCAATTTCATTACTTGTGATTGGCCTGTTCATATTTTCTGTTTCTTCCTGGTCCAGTCTTGGAAGGTTTTACCTTTCTAAGAATTTGTCCATTTCTTCCAGGTTGTCCATTTTATTGGCATAGAGTTGCTTGTAGTAGTCTCTTAGGATGCTTTGTATTTCTGCTGTGTCTGTTGTAACGTCTCCTTTTTCATTTCTAATTTTATTGATTTGAGTCTTCTCCCTCTTTTTATTGATGAATCTGGCTAATGGTTTATCAATTTTGTTTATATTCTCAAAGAACCAGCTTTAGTTTTATTGATCTTTGCTATTGTTTTCTTTGTTTCTATTTCATTTATTTCTGCTCTGATCTTTATGATTTCTTTCCTTCTGCTAACTTTGGGTTTTGTTTGTTCTTCTTTCTCTAGTTCCTTTAGGTGTAAGGTTAGATTGTTTGAGATGTTTCTTGTTTCCTGAGGTTGCTATAAACTTCCCTCTTAGAACTGCTTTTGGTGCATCGTATAGGTTTTTGATCATCGTGTTTTCATTGTCATTTGTCTCTAGGTATTTTTTGATTTCCTCTTTGATTTCTTCAGTGATCACTTCATTATTAAGTAACATACTGTTTAGCCTCCATGTGTTTGTGTTTTTTATGTTTTTCTTTCCCTGTAATTGATTTCTAATCTCATAGAGTTGTGGTCAGAAAAGATGTTTTATATGATTTCAATTTTCTTACTTAAATTTACTGAGGCTTGATTTGTGACCCAAGATGTGATCTATCCTGGAGAATGTTCCATGTGCACTTGAGAAGAAAGTGTAATCTGCTGTTTTTGGATGGAATGTCCTATAAATATCAATTAAAACTATCTGGTCTATTGTGTCATTTAAAGCTTGTGTTTCCTTATTGATTTTCTGTTTGGATGATCTGTCCATTGGTGTAAGTGAGGTATTAAAGTCCCCCACTATGATTGTGTTACTGTCGATTTCCTCTTTTATAGCTGTTAGCAGTTGCCTTATGTATTGAGGTGCTCCTGTGTTGGGTGCATATATATTTATAATTGTTATATCTTCTTCTTGGATTGATTCCTTGATCATTATGTAGTATCCTTCCTTGTCTCTTGTAACAGTCTTTATTTTAAAGTCTATTTTATCTGATATGAGTATTGCTACTCCAGCTTTCTTTTGATTTCCATTTGCGTGGAATATCTTTTTCCATCCCCTCACTTTCAGTCTGTATGTGTTCCTAGGTCTGAAGTGGGTCTCTTGTAGACAGTATATATATGGGTCTTGTTTTTGTATCCATTCAGCGAGCCTGCGTCTTTTGGTTGGAGCATATAATCCATTAAATGGATTAAATCCATTAAATGTTTAAGGTAATTATCGATATGTAGGTTCCTATGACCATTTTCTTAATTGTTTTGGGTTTGTTTTTGTAGGTCCGTTTCTTCTCTTGTGTTTCCCACTTAGAGAATTTCCTTTAGCATTTGTTGTAGAGCTGGTTTGGTGGTGCTGAATTCTCTTAACTTTTGCTTGTTTGTAAAGCTTTTGATTTCTCCATCGAATCTGAATGAGATCCTTGATGGGTAGAGTAATCATGGTTGTAGGTTCTTCCCTTTCATCACTTTAAATATGTCATGCCACTCCCTTCTGGCTTGTAGAGTTTCTGCTGAGAAATCAGCTGTTAACTTATGGGAGTTCCCTTGTATGTTATTTGTCATTTTTCCCTTGCTGCTTTCAATAATTTTTCTTTGTCTTTAATTTTTGCCAATTTGATTACTATGTGTCTTGGTGTGTTCCTCCTCAGGTTTATCCTGTATGGGACTCTCTGTACTTCCTGGACTTGGGTGGCTATTTCCTTTCCCATGTTAGGGAAGTTTTTGACTATAATCTCTTTAAATATTTTCATGGGTCCTTTCTCTGTCTCTTCTCCTTCTGGGACCCCTATAATGCGAATGTTGTTGCATTTAATGTTGTCCCAGAGGTCTCTTAGGCTGTCTTCATTTCTTTTCATTCTTTTTTCTTTATTCTGTTCCGCAACAGTGAATTCCATCATTCTGTCTTCCAGGTCACTTATCCGTTCTTCTGCCTCAGTTATTCTGCTATTGATTCCTTCTAGTGTATTTTTCTTTTCAGTTATTGTATTGTTCATCTCTGTTTGCTCTTTAATTCTTCTAGGTCTTTGTTAAACATTTCTTGCATCTTCTCAATCTTTGCCTCCATTTTTTTTCTGAGGTCCTGTATCACCTTCACTGTCATTATTCTGAATTCTTTTTCTAGAAGGTTGCCCATCTCCATTTAGTTCTTTTTCTGGGGTTTTATCTTGTTCCTTCATCTGGTACATAGCCCTCTGCCTTTTCATCTTGTCCATCTTTCTGTGAATGTTGTTTTCCACAGGCTGCAGGCTTGTAGTCCTTCTTGCTTCTGCTGTGTGCCTTCTGGTGGATGAGGCTATTTAAGAGACTTGTGCAAGTTTCCTGATGGGAGCGACTGGTGATGGGTAGAGCTGGCTGTTGCTCTGGTGGGCAGAGCTCAGTAAAACTTTAATCCACTTGACTGTTGATGGGTGGGGCTGGGTTCCCTCCCTGTTGGTTGTTTGGCCTGAGGTGGCCCAACACTGGAGCCTTCCCTGGCTCTTTGGTGGGGCTAATGGCGGACTCTGGGAGGGCTCACGCCAAGGAGTACTTCCCAGAACTTCTGCTGCCAGTGTGCTTGTCCACACGGTGAGACACAGCCACCCCCCACCTCTGCAGGAGACCCACCAACACTTGCAGGTAGGTCTGGTTCAGTCTCCTATGGGGTCACTGCTCCTTCCCCTGGGTCCTGATGCACATACTACTTTGTGTGTGCCCTCCAAGAGTGGAGTCTCTGTTTCCCCCAGTCCTGTCGAAGTCCTGTAATCAAATCCTGCTAGCCTTCAAAGGCTGATTCTCTAGGAATTCCCCCTCCCGTTGCCAGACCCCCAGGTTGGGAAGCCTGACATGAGGCTCAGAACCTTCACTCCAGTGGGTGGACTTCTGTGGTATAAGTGTTCTCCAGTTTGTGAGTCACCCACCCAGCAGTTACGGGATTTGATTTTATTGTGATTGCACCCCTCCTACCGTCTCATTGTGACTTCTCCTTTGTCTTTGGATGTGGGGTATCTTTTTTGGTGAGTTCCAGTGTCTTCCTGTCGATGATTGTTCAGCAGTTAGTTGTGATTCCAGTGCTCTCACAAGAGGGAGTGAGAGCACGTCCTTCTACTCTGCCATCTTGAACCAATCCCACATGAGTGTCTTAATTCCTTTATTTTGTCTCCTAGACATCAGGTGTGACATTCATTCCCCTAAGTGGTGGCCGGGATTTAAATTTGATCTGCTTGCATACCTCTTTTCTGCCAGCTGCCCATCCTAACTCCTAGTGCTGCAGAATCTATTCCTTGAGAGCATATACTTTGCAAATTTGCTCTTACTAAGCCTAAAATTGCTGTACAGTTTCTAGCATTACATGCTTGCTTGCCTACCTCTGCTAGGCAGAGCTTTGTGTTAACTTTTCTCGTTATCAATTCTTGTTAAAAAATGGCGAGAGTAGTGGATACAAACCTTATCTGTCATTGGTATCTGTCCAAGCCCCAAAGTGACTGAAGGCACACTATATATTGCTCACTCTTTTACACTGCCTTCACGTTAAGATAAAGATGACCTTTTTGTTGTTATCTGACATATTCTAATAACTTGGAGACCTCCACCATGATGAGAAAACTGTTGTGTTGCTCATTTCATAGATCAAAGAACAGCTTCTGTATAATGTAAATGAGGAAACCAAGGACCAAAGTGTTTTAACCAAATCACACAGCTAAGTGATGCTGAAATCAGGGTGCAGTCAACTCTTTGAGGTCTAACTCTGACCTTTATAAACACAGGCTGAATGAGTGAATGAATGAGTGAAATAATTGGGTTTTTAAAAGCCCAGTCTGGCTTATCCCCTACTCTCACCCTCAGGATCCTCAGGAACAACTAACTAATCTTTTATTTATTTTATTCCTTTTCTTTTTTTAGTATTTTGGCTGCGCCCTGCAGCTTGCGGGATCTCAGTTCCCCAACCAGGGATCAAACCCAGGCCACGAAAGTGACAGCACTGAATCCTAACCACTTAGGCCACCGGAGAACTCTCTAAGAATCTTTTAAATGAGAGATTTAACATTTTCGTGGCTGGGGTTTGAGGACGAGTAGGTAAGATTTTTTTTGAAATAGCCTATAAGATCCTAGCAAATTTTCATACTGGGGATTAAATTAATGAATTGAAACAAAATAAACAAAATTCTGAGTTATTTTAATGTGATAAGCAGGTTAGTATTTTGAAGCCTATGGTTGGAAAACTCTATTGCCAGAATGATTTGAGGGTCTGTACGTTGTGTCTTTTTCATGGTTTGCTTTAGGCTTTCTGGAACTAATCTTGAATCTAGAAATGCTTGAGATTTATCTAATTTTAAAAAAAGCAGTTCAAGATATGCTGAGATATCTAAATGTTAAGAAAACCACCTTATAAAGATCACTACCTTAATATGTACACCCTAGATTACATTTTGGTAGCTAGATGTGCCTAACGTCTTTCTAGATTTGAGAACTTAGAAATGGCCTCTGGCACAGGAATTTTAGGCCTTTTAGTTTGGTTTCTATCCTCATGTTCTTGCCATTTCTTCTGTACTTATATAGATTTATCTAGCACTTTTAATTGGAATAACACAGAGGTATATATCAGAAAAATACTAGGAGGCAATTGGCTGGGAAATTCCTCTCTTGGAGTGGTGAATGAATAACATAATCTCCAGTAGGGTTTTTTTTTAATTAATTAATTAATTTATTTTTGGCTGTGTTGGGCCTTCGTTGCTGCGTGCAGGCTTTTCTCTAGTTGTGGCGAGCGGGGGCTACTCTTCGTTGCGGTGCTCGGGCTTCTCATTGCGGTGGCTTCACTTGTTGAGGAGCACGGGCTCTAGGCACGCGGGCTTCAGTAGTTGTGGCTCGTGGGCTCTAGAGCACAGGCTCAGTAGTTGTGGTGCATGGGCTTAGTTGCTCCACAGCATGTGGGATCTTCCCGGACCAGGGCTCGAACCTGTGTCCCCTGCATTGGCAGGCAGATTCTCAACCACTGCACCACCAGGGAAGCCCCAGTAGGGGTGTTAAGAGAGAAATAACAGACCAATGTTAGGGGGGCTATTAGTTTGACATTTTACTACCTTTCCACACATACTGTTCACTTTATATTACACCTTTGTTAGACCTTTAAAATAGTTTAAACCTTGTTTAATTACAGATTTTGGTCACTCTGTTTCTTGTTTGCTGAGAAGTCAAAGGGCCTTTTAAAGCTGGATTTTTTAAAATGAGGTATTATATTTTCATAACTCAAAGTCTGCAGAACTATTTACTTAGATTTACCAGGACTGACACTTCAAACCAAAACACTTTCCATTTCTTTGGTGCTAATTTTCATAATTTTTTCCATTTCCCAGTGATTTTCTCATGGCGGGGGGAGATATAAAACCATTTGTACATTTACAGCTTTAAAATAGTCTATTTATCTATTTCAACCACAACAATAATCCTATTTCAACCAAAACAGATGTTTTCTTTTCCAAGCAGATAGGCAAATATTTAAAAAAGAAAAGAATACATCATACAACTAGACTCTGACTTAGAAAATGTTAGCTGGGTATCATAGTTCATTAAATGTTCTGTCATCTAATCCAAGATTAATCCCCTTTCCTGGTTTACAGGAGATGGTTCTTTTCCTGGTTTGATTGACATGGCTGGTGATGGAGGGTTAAATGAATCTTAAGCGAGTCTCCTGGCTTGTCAAGGATTTGCCGTGTTTTGGTTATGAAGATCTACCTCCAATCATGAAAGATTTAAATTTAGATTACTTTGAGGAGGCAGCTACATTTGTGCAAAGTCACCCAAAGGTAAGTGGAATGGTGGAGAGAAATGTGTTTAAAATGAACTCATTAGGCAAATCAAAACCATCTCACACCTGTCTGAATGGCTGTCATCAAAAAGATAAGAAACAATAAGTGTTGTCGAGAATGTGGAGAAAAGGGAACCCTCATGCTCTTTTGGTGGGAATGTAAATTGGTACAGCCACTATAGAAAACAGTATATAGGTTCCTTAAAAAACTGAAATAGAACTACCATAGATCCAGCAACTTCACTTCTATATATTTTTCTGAAGAAAATAAAAACACTAATTTGAAAAAATATATGGACAACTAAGTTCATTGCAACACTGTTTACAATAGACAAGATGCGGAAGTGATGTAACTGCCCATCAATAGATGAATGGATAAAGAAGATGTGGTATAAATATACAGTGGAATATTAACTATAAAAAAGAATGAAATTGAGGGACTTCCCTGGTGGTCCAGTGGTTAAGACTCCATGCTCCCAATGCAGGAAGCCCAGGTTTGATCCCTGGTCAGGGACCTCGATCCTGCATACCGTAACTAAGGGTCCACGTGCCGCAGCTAAAAGATCCCACATGCCACAACTAAAGATTCCACAGGCCACAACAAAGATCCCGCACGTGGCAAAGATCCCACCTGATGCAACTAAGACCTGGCGCAGTCAAATAAATAAATAAATTTTTTTTAAAAAAAAATGAAATTACCATTTTTAACGACATGGATGGACCTAGAGGGTATTATGCTAAATGAAATAAATCAGAGAAAGACAAATACTGTGTGATTTCACTTATACATGGAATCTAAAAAACAAAACAAATGAACAAACATAACAAAACAGAAACACAGTCATAGATACAGAGAACAAATAGGTGGTTGCCAAAAGGAAGAGGTGTTGGGGTAGGAGAGAAATAGGTGAGGAAGATTAAAAGGTAAAAACTTCCAGTTGCAAAATAGATGAGTTACAGTTGAGGAATGTACCGTGTGGGGAATATAGTCAATAATTACATCTTTGTATGATGACAGAGGGTAACTAGATTTATCATGATGATCATTTTGAAATGTATGGAAATATTGAATCAGTATGATGTGTAACAGGAACTAACATAGTGTTGTAGGTAAAATATACTTCAAAAACAAACTCATAGAAAAAGAGGTCAGATTTTTGGTTACCAGAGGCAGGGAGTGGGGTGGAAGAGAATTGGATGAAGGTGGTCAATAGGTACAAACTTGCAGTTGTAAGATAAGTAAGTACTAGGGATGTAATGTACAACATGATAAATATAATGAACACTGCTGAATGTTATATATGAAAGTTGTTAAGAGAGTAAATCCTAAGAGTTTTCATTACAGGAAAAAAATTTTTTTGTTTAATTTTGTATCTATATGAGAAGATAGATGTTCACTAAACTTATTGTGATAATCATTTCATGATTATGCTGTAAACCTTAAACTTATACAGTGCTGTATGTCAATTATATCTCACTAAAACCGGAAGAAAAAAAAAAGACAGAAACAGGCTCATAGATACAGAGAACAAACTGGTAGTTGCCAGAGGGGAGAGAGGACAGGTGAAATGAGGGAAGCAGATTAAAAGGTACAAACTTTCAGTTATAAAATAAACAAGTCATGCGGATGTAATGTACAGCATAGGGAAAGTAGTCAATAATATCGTAATAACTCTGTATGGTGATCATTTCATAATATATAAAAATATCAAATCACTGTGTTATATACCTGAAGCTAATATTATATTTCACTTATAATTCAATTTAAACATTCTTAATAAAATAAACTCATTAGGGTTCTGTTTTATATACAGTAGTGTGTATATGTTAATCCCATGCTCCTAATTTATCCCTCTCCCCCTTTCCCCTTTGGTGAACATAAGTTTGTTTTCTACATCTGTGAGTCTATTTGTTTTGTAAATAAGTTCATATGTATCCTTTTTTAGAATTGACATATGTGATATTATATATTTGTCTTTGACTTACTTCATTTAGTATGATAAATAATCTCTACATCCATCCATGTTGCTGAAAATGGCACTATTTCATTCTTTTTATGGCTGAGTAATATTCCATTGTATGTATGTATCACATCTTTATCCATTCTCCTGTCAATGGACATTTACGTTGCTTCCATGTCTTGGCTATTGTAAATAGTGCTGCTATGAACATTGGGGTGCATGTATCTTTTTGATTTAGAGCTTTTGTCTTTTCCAGATATATGCCCAGGAGTGGGATTGCAAGACCATATAGTAACTCTATTTTTGGTTTCTTTAGGAACCTCCATACTGTTCTCCATAGTGGCTGCACCAATTTACATCCCCACCAACAGTATAGGAGGGGTCCCTTTTCTCCAGAGATTTTCTGAATTTGGGGAAATGGTTTCAATAAGATTTTTAACCTTTCTCTTAACTTTCTTTTACCCAGGGCTGCAACAAGAGCAAGTGGACCCAAAGCTGTATTCTCTGGTGAATAGCTTTTTGAATCTACTTTGTCATTTTGCAGGATTTAAAAAAACAAAGGAAGGATCCCAGTTACATAATTCATTTTTCTTGTGTGACTTTTTTTTTTTTTTTTTTTCAGTAGCAGGGCCTCTCACTGTTGGGGCCTCTCACTGTTGTGGCCTCTCCTGCTGCGGAGCACAGGCTCCGGATGCACAGGCTCCAGATGCACAGGCTCAGAGGCCATGGCTCACGGGCCCAGCCGCTCAGCGGCATGCGGGATCTTCCCGGACCGGGGCACGAACCCGTGTGCCCTGCATCGGCAGGCGGACTCTCAACCACTGCGCCACCAAGGAAGCCCTGGGTGACTGTTTTTAACCTTTGAGTATCTGAAACTCAAAATGTACTTGATGGGAAATGTATCAAGATATTGTGAGTTCATTTGCAGAGACAAGCAGATTTCTGTTTATATAGTGGTAAATAGTTTATATGGTGTTAAATAAAACATATTTATGGTCAAAGTTTACCGCTGCAATGACAAAAAGGAAGCAGAAGTAATGTTCTGAGCAAGCATGAAGATAAAATTGATTCATTAATGATATTTCATTATTAATACCAACTCCTTATGGTATAATCCATAGTTTTGAGTAGAAGGACTACTCTGCTGGGTTATGAGATATGTTTAAGGAGTAGATGCCCATTACAGTCACATCAACAAAACTGGTAGAGACTGTGGCAGGTGAAGAAGAATCCTAGTTTGCAGAACTGTGGAGATGTGGAGATCTGAAAAAAAATGAAAAAAACCTACAAGAACAAAAGTTTGATATGTTATGAATATACATTTTTTTCTTCAGTAAAAATTTTACTTTTTCCTATTTTTAGGAATTGATTAAATTACCTTTTTCAAAGTGAAATTTATTTCTTATTTCAAAATTTAAAACAGCCTCATTATAGAACAATCAGAAAACAGACAAGCAAAATGAACCTTGTATTAGTCGGCTCAGGTTGCAAGTAATAAAATACCATAGACTGGGTGCTTAACAGAAGTTTGTTTTCTCACAGTTCTGGAGGCTGGAAATCCAAGATCAAGGAGCAGACAGGGTTGGTTTTTGGTGAGGCCTCTGTTCTTGGCTTGCAGATGACCACTTTCTCACTGTGTCCTCACATGGCCTTTCCTTTCTGCACACCAGTCCTGGTGTCTGTTCCTATAGGACTCCAGTCCCATTGGGTTAGGGCCCCACTCTTATGGCCTCATTTAACCTTAATTGCCTCCTTGAAGGCCCTGTCTCCAAACACAGTCACACTGGGGCTTAGGGCTTCAACATATGAATTTTGAGGGGACACAATTCAGTCCATAACAAACATTAAAACCTCCTAATATCTTTTTTATTTTAAATTGCATGTAACTTTTATATATTTATTTATTTTTTATAAATTTGTTTATTTCTGGCTGTGTTGGGTCTTGGTTGCTGCATGCGAGCTCTCTCTAGTTGCAGCGAGTGGGGGCTACTCTTTGTTGCGGTGCGTGGGATTCTTATTGTGGTGGCTTCTCGTTTCAGAGGACGGGCTCTAGGCACATGGGCTCAGTAGTTGTGGCTTGCGGGCTCTAGAGCTCAGGCTCAGTAGTTGTGGCTCATGGGCTTAGTTGTTCCGCAGCATGTGGGATCTTCCCAGACCAGGGCTTGAACCTGTGTCCCCTGCATTGGCAGGAGGATTCCTAACCACTGCACCACCAGGGAACCCCCTCATAATATCCTTAATAATACCAATTCTCTGTTGTTGACATTTGGGTTTTCTTTTCGCTGTTAAAACTTTGAACATATATCTCTGTGCATATGCCTGATTATTTCTTCAGGATGAAGTCCTAGAAGTGGAACTGCTGGGTCACAGAGGTGCAAAAGTTTTTAAAGCTTTAAAATTGCCAACAGCCTGCGGAAAGGCTGTATCAATTACAAACAGCAGTGTATGTATGCGTCCCCACTTCTCCATACCCCTAGCAACTCTGGACATTTTTAGTTTTTGGCTAATTTGATAGTTGGGGGTATAAAGACACCTCGGTTATGTAAAACCAGCATTTCATGCTTCAGCCGCCTCAGGCTGCCTGAAGGGGTTGGGAGAAGCTAACTGAAGAAATGCAGCCGTGTCTGGGTATCCTCAGTCGGACAACTAGGTAAATTACAGCAGGGAGTCAAGAGAACGGGAAGGGCAATCTGCAAAGGAAGGGAATTTTTAAAGTTCCTTTATGGGGTGTGGCAGTTGTTACAGGGAGGTTTCAAAGTTTTAAACTTTAAGCCGGTACGTCACTCCAGATTAGCTGACATTACTTTCACAAGGGAAAAAGACATCTCCCAACCACTCCACGAGGTTATGCTCTCGACCCCTCCGTGCCACCAGTTGCTGCGCTTGCAGTTCCTGGGTAGCTAGCAACCGCGGAGCGGGAGGACCCCGGCGTACACCGCGCGGTCCCACAATGCCCTGCTTGCGCCACACTGAGGGCGGAGAGAAAAGACCACTGCCGGGGTAGGGATCCAAGGAGAGCTCCAAGAGGTGCGCATGCGCACTGATCCCGGCGGGCCCTAGCAACCAGAGCAGTGACAGTAGCAACCGCCGGAATGGTGAGTACCCTCCAGGCCTCGTAGCCAAAGCTGAGAGAAGATTGGAAGTGGAAAAGGGTAACTGGAGGGTTGAGGATGGCGGAGGTCCTCAAACAGCGGAAGGGAGCCGGTAGCGGATGCTGGCTCGGTAGATTCTGAGGCCTAAGGCGAAAGAGAAGCCCTGGCACCGGGTGGTGTGGGGCTGATTGGAGGTTGGGTTAATCTCTGCCAGAGACTCTGGCAGAGAAAAGGGAGGGCAAAGAGCAGAGGGCAAAAAGCAAAGAGCGGAGTAGAGTGGGAAAGGTGATGGAAGGGGGAGTGTGAATAAGGATATCTTTTTACATGGGAGTAATCCGCCCCCCCGCCCCGGCGAGATAGAGGGTGGGGTTGGTTACGAGAGGAATGTGTGTAACACTGATTGCCGCAGTATTTGTAACCTGTGATACGCCCAGGTTGCCCTCTGAATGACTGTCAGTTCAGTTATTAGTAACATTGTAACATTATAAAACCCTCTCTAACACAGCATATTAGGGTAGTGTTTCTCAAATTTCAGTATGCATGAGTATGATTTTGGCCTAAGTTGGAGTGCAGATTATGAATGTTTAATTAATTGGGGGGGATTCAGGAATGTGCATTTCAAATGATTCTAAAATTGGAGGGCTCCCACAACACTTTGAGAAATACTGCTATCTTAGACTTGAAATCTGTCGGCGGGCTATCTAATCAAAGCTCTTTATGAAGTAATGGTTTTACCTAGTGATGCTCCTCAACTCCTACGTAAAGTGAGCACTCTCTTGCTTACATACTTGGTAGATCCAACTAGTAGTTGAAAAAGGGATGTTGTTGGTTAGTTACAGACCCAGCCAAAGCTATTTAGCAAAGTATGTGATTGTCCTGCCTGATGGAAATTTTTTTTTGATGTTGGGGGTAGGAGTTTATTAATTTATTTATTATTAGTTTTGCTGTGTTGGGTCTTCATTTCTGTGCGAGGGCTTTCTCTAGTTGTGGCAAGCGGGGGCCACTCTTCATCGCAGTGCGCGGGCGTCTCACTATCGCAGCCTCTCTTGTTGCGGAGCACAGGCTCCAGACACGCAGGCTCAGTAGTTGTGGCCTAATGGGCCTAGTTGCTCCGCGGCATGTGGGATCCTCCCAGACCAGGGCTCGAACCCGTGTCCCCTGCATTAGCAGGCAGATTCTCAACCACTGCGCCACCAGGGAAGCCCCTGATGGAAATATTTATAAAGAATAAGTTTAACTAGTTTTCTTCTTTTTGTGATTTCATTGCTATATAGCTGGGCAGAAATTGAGTCCAAGAAATTGAAATGATGAGGAAATCATGCCTGACCTCAACCACGAGATTAAATGCTACTCTTTTTTTTAAAAAAATAAATTTATTTGTTTTATGTCTTTTCTCTAGTTGTGGGGAGCGGGAGCTTTCTCTTCCTTACGGTGTGCAGGCTTCTCATTGCGGTGGCTTCTCTTGTTGTGAAACACAGGCTCTAGGCGCGTGGGCTTCAGTAGTTGTGGCTCGCCGGCTCTAGAGTGCAGACTCAGTAGTTGTGGCTTGCGGGCTCTAGAGTGCAGGCTCAGTAGTTGTGGCGCATGGGCTTAGTTGCTCCGCGGCATGTGGGATCTTCCCGGACCAGGGCTCAAACCCATGTCCCCTGCATTGGCAGGCGGCTTCTGTGCCACCAGGGAAGTCCCTAAATCCTACTCTTTTAAACGCAGTTTTCCCCTCTGCCTTCCTTACTTTATTCCACAGGCATTTAGCTGAAAACCAAGGAAAGTAAAAAATTCTTGAACCTAAATTTATATTTAGGTGAAGAAATGACTAGCCCTAAATAATTCTGAAAGTATGAAACATGAGAATTATTGAAAATCTTCAAATAGAGAATCAGAACTAGTAATTAGATGAAGCTAGCTGAGGCTGCAAACTCGTAGTTCTGGGGCCCTCTAGAAATACAGTCCCACATAGTTTTTTTTTTCTTTTTTGGCTGTGTTGGGTCTTCGTTTCTGTGCAAGGGCTTTCTCTAGTTGCGGCAAGCGGGGGCCACTCTTCATCGCGGTGCGCGGGCCTCTCACTATCGTGACCTCTCTTGTTGCGGAGCACAGGCTCCAGACACACAGGCTCAGTAGTTGTGGCTCACAGGCCTAGTTGCTCCGCAGCATGTGGGATCTTCCCAGACCAGGGCTCGAACCCGTGTCCCCTGCATTGGCAGGCAGGTTCTCAACCACTGCACCTCCAGGGAAGCCCCCACACATAGTTTTTTAACTTAAAAAATTAGCTTACAGTGTCTTAAAAATGATCATATTTTACATCAAAACGCAGATTTCTGGCTTCTCTGAAAAATCAGAAATACCATATTTCACTATCAGACACATCTTTTTTCATATTTTTGTACTACTGAAATATGATGGTGTGATGTAATTGGCAGCATCTTGTCTTTCTTAATGGTACATAAAATAAGGGTGTTACTTTCAATTAACAGAGTTTTCATATTTGGAGAAATGTGATATTAGGGTAACTCTTGTCCCAAGTCCACCTGCCAACAGTTTTCTAGAACCAAGTAGAGGTTATCCTCTTTACATGGCCAGCTTTACACATTAATGATGTCTATTGGTCCGTTAGGCATTTCAGGTTTTGACTCCCGCTATCTGTAGGGGAACTAGTGACCTTATGAACCAATTTATAGACAACTAGATTGCTTCCAACTTGTAAGTGTTCTTATAGGTGTCTTTTTTTGGACCCATGCAAGGATTTCTCTGGGAAGTATACCCAGGAATGACACTGCGAGGTCCTAGAGTCTATGCATACTTAATTTCTCTAGGCACTGTCAGATTGGTTTCCAGAATGGCTATACTAGTTCTTACTTACTTCAGTAATGCATGAGAGTTCTATTTCTCTACATTCTCACTAACTTTCCAACTTTTGCCAATTTGAGGATGTATTTTAGTATCCTATTGTTTTACTCTGCATTTCTCTGATTTTCATTGAGTTCAAATACCTCACTATTGGTCATCTGGCTTTCAGTTTCTGTGAATTTTCTGTTTACATTTTTTACCAACTTTTGCCTCTTTTGGTTGTTTGGTTTTGAATTTTAGGAGTTCCTTGTATATTCTAGATAGTAGTCCTTTGTTGTTTTTACATTGAAAATATCATCTCTTAATTTTTCTAACTTGTCAACAGAGTTCTTCATTTGCTATACTCTATCTGTTCTAGTATTTGTTAGTTTATTCTATTGTGTTTTCTACACAGATGATCATCTGCACATAGTGTTTTATTTCCTTCTTTGATCATTTCAATTTGTACTTCCTTTTATTGTAATATTGATAAAGATCTGTTGTACTATGTTAAACAGTAGCAGTGATAGTAGATAGGCATCCTTGATGTGTTTGGGATCTTAGAGAGAATATTTTTTCTTTTTTATTGAAGTATAGTTGATTTACAATGTTGTGTTTTCTGGTGTACAGCAAAGTGATTCAGTTATACATATTTAAATATATATATTCTTTTCCATTATAGCTTATTAGAAAATATTGAATATAGTTCCCTGTGCTCTACAGTAGGTCCTTGTTGTTTATCTGTTTTATATGTAGTAGTATGTATATGTTACTCCCAAATTCCTAATTTATTCCTCCTTCCACCTTTCCCCTTTGGTAACCATAAGTTTGTTTTCTATGTCTGTGAGTCTGCCTCTGTTTTGTAAATAAGTTCATTTGTATCATTTTTTTAGATTCCACATATAAGTGATATCATATGATATTTGTCTTTCTCTCTCTGGCTTACTTCACTTATTATGATAATCTCTAGGTCCATCCATGTTGTTGCAAATGGCACTATTTCTTGTTTATGGCTGAGTAGTATTCCATTGTATATATGTACCACATCTTCTTTATCCATTCATCTGTCATTGGGCATTTAGGTTGCTTCCATGTTTTGGCTATTGTAAATAGTGCTGCAATGAACATTGGGGTGCATGTATCTTTTCAAATTATGTTTTTTTCTGGATTTATGCCCAGGAGTGGGATTGCTGCATCATATGGTAACTCTATTTTTAGTTTTTTAAGGAACTTCCATACTGTTTTCCATACTGGCTGCACCAATTTACATTCTCACCAACAGTGTAGGAGGATTCTCTTTTCTCCACACCCTCTCCAGGATTTATTATTTGTAGACTTAAAAAATTTTTTTTATTGGAGTATAGTTGATTTACAATGTTGTGTTAGTTTCAGATGTACAGCGAAGTGAATCAGTGTAGACTTTTTTTTCTTTTTTGGTCGCCACACTTGGCATGCGGGATCTTCCCTGACCAGGGATCGAACCTGCCTCTTGCACTGGGAGTGTGGAGTCTTAACCACTGGACTTTCAGGGAAGTTCCAATGTAGACTTTTTAGTGATGGCCGTTCTGACCAGGGTGAGGTGATACCTCATTGTAGTTTTGATTTGCATTTTTCTAATAATGATGTTGAGCATCTTTCATGTGTCTATAGGCCATCTGCATGTCTTCTTTGGAGAAATGTCTGTTTAGGTCTTCTGCCCATTTTTTTTTTTTTTTTTGCAGTACGCGGGCCTCTCACTGTTGTGGTCTCTCCCGTTGCAGAGCACAGGCTCCGGACGCGCAGGCTCAGTGGCCATGGCTCATGGGCTTAACCGCTCTGCAGCATGTGGGATCTTCCCAGACCAGGGCACGAACCTGTGTCCCTTGCATCAGCAGGCGGACTCTCAACCACTGTGCCACCAGGGAAGCCCCTGCCCATTATTTGATTGTGTTGTTTGGGTTTTTTGGTTTGTTTGTTTTGTTTTGTTTTGTTTGTTACTGTGTTGTATGAGCTATTTGTGTATTTTGGAAGTTAGCCCTTGTCAGTCACATCGTTTTCAAATATTTTCTCCCAGCCCATAGATTGTCTTTTCATTTTATTTATGGTTTCCTTTGCTGTGCAAAGCTTTTTTTTTTTTTTTTTAGATTTTTATTTTTTATTTTTATTATTATTTTTTTGCGGTACGCGGGGCTTTCACTGTTGTGGCCTCTCCCGTTGTGGAGCACAGGCTCCGGACGCGCAGGCTCAGCGCCCATGGCTCACGGGCCTAGCCACTCCACTGCATGTGGGATCTTCCCGCACCGGGGCACGAACCCATGTCCCCTGCATCGGCAGGCGGACTCTCAACCACTGCGCCACCAGGGAAGCCCTGTGCAAAGCTTTTAAGTTTGATTAGGTTCCTTTTGTTTATTTTTGCTTTCATTTCTATTGCCTTGGGAGACTGACCTAAGAAAACATTGCTATAATTCATGTCAGAGGATGTTTTGCCTATGTTCTCTTCTAGGAGTTTGAGAATGCTTTTCATGTTACATTCCCAGTTTGGCCCACGTTGACCACGTTTTTTAAAATAAACCCTCCATACACATATACACACATCCTGATACTCTTTACCAAGCTCAGCTTTTTCTTTTTCCTTAGTAATTGTCACCTTCTAATATACTATATGATTTATATCTATTTATTTATTATATTATTTACCATCTGTCTCCTGCCAGTAGATGTAAATTCCATGAAGGCAGGGATCTTTGTTTTGTTCACTGATATATCCTCAGCAAGTGAAAGAACGTTTGGTACATAGGAGGTAATCAATAAATATTTGCTGAAATGAATGAATTGCTCCCTTAACTGTGGTGTTTGTTGAAGCTTTTTAAATTTTTTTAATTAATTTATTTTATTTATTTATTTTTGGCTGCGTTGGGTCTTCATTGCTGCGCGCGGGCTTTCTCTAGTTGCAGTGAGCAGGGGCTACTCTTCGTTGAGGTGCGCAGGCTTCTCATTGCGGTGGCTTCTCTTGTTGTGGAGCACGGGCTCTAAGCACGCAGGCTTCAGTAGTTGTGGCTCATGGGCTCAGTAGTTGTGGCTCACAGGCTCTAGAGCGCAGGTTCGGTAGTTGTGGCACACGGGCTTAGTTGCTCTGCGGCATGTAGGATCTTCCCGGACCAGGGTTCAAACCCATGTCCCCTGCATTGGCAGGCGGACTCCCAACCACCACACCACCAGGGAAGCCCCTGTTGAAGCTTTTTGATGTGTAGCTTTTATCAAGTAAGAAATTTCACTTTAACCCTTAGTTGAGAGCTTTTAATATCAGCTGTAGAACTTTATCAACTGCTCTTTCTGCACTTACTGAAATAAATGTGATTTTCCCCCTTTAATCCATTAATAAATGATTTACATTTATAGACTTTTCTGTTATTAAACAATCCTTATGATCCTGGCATAAGCCATTTTTGATCATGATCATTATACACCATTGACTTTGGAGAGCTAATGTTGTACCTAGGATTTTCAAATCTGTTTTGAAAAGTAAAGAGGGCTCCTTATCTGGTTATGGCATCAAGGTTATTCTGGCCTCGTAAAATAAGTTGGAAACTTTCCCTCTTTTTTCTGATTTCTGAAACACCTTGTATAACAAGGAATATCTGTTCCCTGAAAGCTTGGTAGAACTTGTAATTTATCTAGGCTTGGGGTATTAGGGGAGGAAGGTGAGGGTAAATCTCTGATTATCTTGTTTTTTTTTTTTGCGGTACGCGGGCCTCTCACTGTTGTGGCCTCTCCCGTTGCGGAGCACAGGCTCCGGACACACAGGCTCAGTGGCCATGGCTCACGGGCCCAGCCGCTCCGCGGAATGTGGGATCTTCCCGGACCGGGGCACAAACCCATGTCCCCTGCATTGGTAGGAGGACTCTCAACCACTGTGCCACCAGGGAAGCCCTGATTATCTTTTTAATGTTTTAAATAGTAATTAGTCTATTCAAATTTTCTGATTCTTCTTGTGAGTTTTGGCACTTTTGTTTTTTCTAGAAATGCATACTTAGTCTAGGTTTTCAAACTTATTACCGTATATTTGCTTATAATATTTTATTTTTAAAATCTCTGTGATGGGACTTCCTTGGTGGCACAGGGGTTAAGAATCTGCCTGCCAATGCAGGAGACCCAGGTTTGAGCCCTGGTCTGAGAAGATCCCACATGCTGCAAAGCAACTAAGCCTGTGCGCCACAACTACTGAGCCTGTGCTCTAGAGCCCGTGAGCCACAACTATTGAGCCCACATGCCACAACTACTGAAGCCCGCGTGCCTAGAGCCCATGCTCCACAACAAGAGAAGCCACCACAATGAGAAGCCCGCACACTGCAATGATGTGCAGCCCCCGCTCGCCACAACTAGAGAAAACCCGCGTGCAGCAATGAAGACCCAATGCAGTCAAAAATAAATAAATAAATAAATAAATAACATCTCTGTGATATTTGTGTTACTTCCCCTTATTTATTCTATATTTTAAATTTGTATATCTCTCTTTTTAGCTCAGTTGAGCTTGCCAGAGACTTCAGAACCCACTTTTAGTTTTGTTAATCTTTTTTCCTCTCATTCTGTTTTCATTGATTTCTTCCTTTGTATCTCCTTCTGCCTTCATGATGTACTTTTTCAAACATTTTGAATGCTTAACTTATTTGTTTTCCATCTCTTGTTCTTTCTTATATTTTTAAAATTTATTTTATTCAAGTATAGTTGATTTACAATGTTGTGTTTACTTCTGCCATACAGCAAAGTGATTCAGTTATATATATGTGTATGTATATATATATACATTCTTTTTCATATTCTTTTCCATTATGGGTTATCACAGGGTATTGAATATAGTTCCCTGTTCTTATTTTTATTTTATTTTATTTTATTTATTTATTTTTGGCTGCGTTGGGTCTTCATTGCTGTGTGCAGGCTTTCTCTAGTTGCGGCGAGTGGGGGCTACTCTTTGTTGTGGTGCACAGACTTCTTATTGCGGTGGCTTCTCTTGTTGCGGAGCATGGGCTCTAGGCACGCAGGCTTCAGTAGTTGTGGCCTGCGGGCTCTAGAGCACAGGCTCAGTAGTTGTGGAGCATGGGCTCAGTTGCTCCCCAGCATGTGGGATCTTCCTGGACCAGGGCTCGAACTCATGTCCCCTGCATTGGCACGTGGATTCTTAACCACTGCGCCACCAGGGAAGTCCCTCTCTTATTTTTAAATTAATGTATTTGAAGCATAAGTTTGCTTTTAATTGTTATATTCCTCAAATATTGACATTCTTTGTCTTTAATTTTATTATTTTACTTAAATTTATAATTTTATTTTTAACTCAAGTGTTATTTATTAGTGTATCTTTATCTCATAGACATAATTCCTTTTGTTATTGTTTAGGGCTCTCTCTTTTTTTTTAATGAGCTCCAGCAATGAGTCAAAGAATGTCTTCCTTTTCTTACCTTTAAAATTTTTAATATCATATAAATTGAATCTAAGATACTATTGATTATAAGGTGCGACATTATTTTTAGTTCTACTAAGAAAGAAAAATAAGAAGTTAGAATTAAACTATGGCATAATTTCGTATCACTTAGAATTTTTATTTTGTACTTATTGACAGTTATTTTAAATGTATTTAGGCATATAGATTTTTATCATATGTTATCCTTTGATAAACATAAAAATGCATATAGTATGTATATTAAATAAGAAGGTTAATTTTAAAAAATTAATTAATTTATTTATTTTTGGCTGCATTGGGTCTTCGTTGCTGTGTGTGGGCTTTCTCTAGTTGCGGCGAGCAGGGACTACTCTTCATTGCGGTACGCGGGCTTCTCATTGCAGTGGCCTCCCTTGTTGTGGAGCACGGGCTCTAGGTGCGTGGGCTTCAGTAGTTGTGGCTCACAGGTTTTAGAGCGCAGGCTCAGTAGTTGTGGCACACAGGCTTAGTTGCTCCGCGGCATGTGGGATCTTCCCGGACCAGGGCTCAAACCCGTTTCCCTTGCATTGGCAGGCGGATTCTTAACCACTGCACTACTAAGGAAGTCCAAGATGGTTAGTATTTTTCTAAAACTTCATCAGTGCTACCTGGCTGCAGCAATTATAAATTGTTCCTGGTTGTAAGATGTATCCAAATTTCAAAGATATTAAAATATAAAAGAAGATATAAATCTTAGAATCAATGAAATAAGATATATTTTAATATCAGTGTTGAAAGCTATATGTTTTTTGTAAACCAAGTGGGAGTGAAGTATCTGACATTACATCACGATTTCCTTAATTTCTCTGAGAGATATTTAAATGAGTATTTCTGATTTCAGGAAATTAAAACCCTCTCTTTGCATATAAAGTCTCAAAAAAAGAACTTAATCTTTTTAACGGTAGATGCCAGGGCTAATAATTATTGCATGAAAATTGAGTCAACAAATCACACCAATAAAGACAGCTTTGTTTTTTCTTCTCTTTTTAAGGCAAAAGCAACAACAATCAAAGAAGCCCTAGCCAGATGGGTGAGTTTATAAGTTTTTACTTCTTCTACTACATAAAGAGAATTTTTGGATAATTATTTAAATATGACCATTCAATACAAGGGATCTTTGTGGTATTGGAACTGTTTAGCTATCTTGACGGTGTTATTGGATACATGAGCCTACAGAGGTGATAAAATTGTATAGAACTTAATACACACATGCAAACACATTCACACTCGTATGTACAAGTGAGTACAAATAAAATTGGGAAAATCTGATTAAAATCAGTGGATTGCATCAATATCAATATCCTGATTGTGATATTATACTATAGTTTTGAAAAATGTTACCACTGGGGGAAACTGGGCAAAGTGTATAAGGGATCTCTCTGTATTATTTTTTATAACTGCACATGAATTTTCAAGTGTCTCAATAAAAATTTCAATTAAAAAAATCTGACCGGGCTTCCCTGGTGGCGCAGTGGTTGAGAGTCCGCCTGCCGATGCAGGGGACATGGTTTCATGCCCCGGTTCGGGAAGATCCCACATGCTGCGGAGCGGCTGCGCCCGTGAGCCATGGCCGCTGAGCCTGCGTGTCTGGAGCCTGTGCTCCGCAACAGGAGAGGCCACAACAGTGAGAGGCCCGCGTACCGCAAAAAAAAAAAAAAAAAAATTAAAAGTAGATCTACCATGTGATCCAGCAGTCCCACTTCTGCATATATATCTGAAGGAAATGAAATCACTATCTCAAAGAGATACCTGTATCCCCATGTTCATTGCAGCACTATTCACAATAGCCAAGACATGAAAACAACCTAAATGCCCATCAGTGGATGAATGGATGAAGAAAATGTATATTTGTATACAATGGAATATTATTCAGCCATAAAAAGAAGGAAATCCTGCCATTTGCGACATGGAAGGACCTTGAGTGCGTTATGCTAAATGACATAAGTCAGGTAGCTAAAGACAAATACTGTATGATCTCATTTACATGTGGAATCTAAAAAAGCTGAACTCATAGAAACAGATTAGAATGGTGATGGCCAGAGTTGAGTGGAGGAAATGGGGAGAAGTTGGTCAAAGGGTATAAACTTCCAGTTATAAGATCAATAAGTTCTGGGGATCTAATGTACAGCATATTTAATAATACTGTATTATGTACTTGAAAGTTGCTAAGAGAGTAGATTTTTTTAAAAAATAAATTTATTTATTTTTGGCTGAGTTGGGTCTTTGTTGCTGCACACCAGCTTTTTCTAGTTGCAGCCAGCGGGGGCTACTCTTCATTGTGGTGCGCTGGTTTCTCATTGCGGTGGCTTCTCTTGCTGTGGAGCATGGGCTCTAGCCGCGTGGGCTTCAGTAGTTGTGGCATGTGGGCTCAGCAGTTGTGGCTTGTGGGATCTAGAGCACAGGCTAAGTAGTTGTGGCGCACGGGCTTAGTTGCTTAGTTGCTCCATGACATGTGGGATTTTCCCGGACCAGGGCTCGGACCCATGTCCCCTGCATTGACAGGCAGATTCTTAACCACTGTGTCACCAGGGAAGTCTGGAGAGTAGATCGTAAATGTTCTCAGCACACAAAAAAATTATTATATGAGGTGCTGGATGTGTTAACTAACCTTTTTCTGGTAATCATTTTGCAATGTATATATGTATCAAAGCATCACATGGTATACCTTAAACATAAACAATGTTATATGTCAGTTATATCTCAATAAATCTGTAAAAAATAGTGATCATTTTGTAATGTATAGAAATATTGAATCACTATGTTGTACACTGGGAATTAACATAGTATTATAGGTCAATTATATTTCAACAAACAAACAAATTCATAGAAAAAGGCATCAGATTTGTGGTAACCAGAGCCAAGGAGTAGGGGTAGGGGGAATTGGATGAAGATGGTCAATAGGTACAGGCTTCCAGTCACAAGGTAAATAAGTACGAGGGATGTAATGTACAACATGATTAATATAATTAACACTGCTGTATGTTATATATGAAAGTTCAGAGAGTAAATCCTGAGTTCTCATCACAAGAAAAAATTTTTTTCTTTTTCTTTTATTTTGTATCTGTATGAGATGATGGATGTTCACTAAACTTATTGTGATAATCATTTCATGATTTTGTAAGTCAAATTGTTATGCTGTATATATTAAACTTATTCAGTGCTATATATCATTATATCTGGAAAAAATACATAATACATACACAAAATACATTTTTAAAAGCATATAGTAATATTAGAGAGGAAACTGCATTGTAAAAAATGCATTAAATATAAACAAATATTTTGAATATAACATTCTATAAAGTTTGAACAGTTGTATTTCAGCATTATAGATAGAATTTCCATAGAGTATAGAGATGGCTCCTCAATTTCTATGCCCAGTGATAACATATTTGACTATGTTATCAGTTGTTTTTTTGTATAATAATGTATCTTTTGCTTTTGTAGCTGGGCTTCAAATAAAAACTCTTTCAAGAAACTTGGTGTCTAGGGAAAATAGACAAAAGGATAGGATAATGAAATATTTGAATTTTTGTTTTAGTGCTTATAAACTTCTTTGTACTCTAATTACATTAAAAAAATTTTTTCTGCTTAGTGAAAGATCTGTTTTGTTTAATAAAAAAGTGTGGAGTAGGCTTAGTATTAGATTTGATTTCCTTCAATCAGATTTTAGGATTTTATTTTATTTATTTATAATAACAAGTGGTTGGTTTTTTGGTTTGGTTTGTAGGTCTATTTCTAGATTACATTATGGCCATAAATCTTTGACTTTAAGATTATTTGAAGACATTATGCTCATTCTTGCACTCATTAACCCAACATTTATTAAGGATCTACTTGGGGTCAGTCTCTCATCTCCTAACCTATAAGTACATGGCACAAAAAAAATACTGAGTGAATGTGTATTAGATCTCTTTCAACTGATTATATATTTTCTGTTATTGATGTGTTGTGATTTGATTTTTTAAATACAAGCTTCTTTTGTGTCTAATATCAGGTTATAGAAAATATAGGAAAGCAAGAAAATGGTCCCTGAGCTGTAGGATCTTCTTGTTTTGTTGGAGAGAGAGAGCTAACTCTAAGTATTGAGGTACTTAGAAACTATTATTAGGCAGCATATACTGGTAATTAAAATTTAAACTGCATACTTAGTACTGAAATTAAACTCTAGGGTAGAATTTAGTAGTAAATTATTGTAGAGCAAATAAATTTGACCTCAGCTCTGTCATAAAGAGAAAATCTTCCCAAATTCTTGGTATTTGGTGGTTCTAGCTCTGACTAAATTGTATGTAGGAACAGAAAGATGAGATGACAGAAAGAGTTGATCTTATAGGTCTGAATCTGATACTTAGGAAAAGTTTGTTTAGGGACAAGGAATTCTTCCCAGGAAAATGTTTTTGTTGTTGTGTTTTGTTTATTAATTGATAGGCTCTAAAAGGATTTTTTAAATTACGGAAATAAAAGTTATTTTCTTTCCTCCTCTTTTCCATTTGGTTGAGACCTAACAGTGAATTATCTGAATCAGCCATGTATAAGGCTAGTTATCAAGTTCAGTAAGTAAATGTTGTCAATAAGTAAACTGTCAGGAATGTACAGAATTATTGAATTTTAATAATTGTTTTGAAATAAACATTGAAAAGCCTTGAGAAATTTTGGCCTTTTTTAGTTCCACATTTGGATTATTTTCTTCCAAATTAATTTTTAACATAGGAAGAGAAAACCAGTCAGAAGCCATCCGAAGCCAGAGAGATAAAGCTGTATGCCCAGATTCCCCCTATAGAGAAGATGGATGCGTCCTTGTCCATGCTTGTTAATTGCGAGTAAGTTCTCTTGTCTTTTTTCCTCCTTTCTAGTATTGCTGTTAAGTTTCACTTCCTTTTCTAAATACACAAACTAGAAAAATATATTTATTTTCTTGATCTTCATTTCCCTTCCTTCCTTCCTTCCTTCCTTCCTTCCTTCTTTCCTCCCTCCCTCCCTCCCTCCCTTCTTTCTTTCTTTTTCTGATTCTCACTTTGGCAAAGCCAAACATAAAAGATTATTGGTTTCTAGGATTATTAATAGAGTAATCCTGAATAATCCTGTACTGTATTTTTTTTTTTTTTTTGCGGTACTCGGGCCTCTCACTGTTGTGGCCTCTCCCGTTGCAGAGCACAGGCTCTGGACGCGCAGGCTCAGCGGCCATGGCTCACGGGCCCAGCTGCTCCACAGTCTGTGGGATCCTCCCGGACCAGGGCACGAACCAGTGTCCCCTGCATCGGCAGGCAGACTCTCAACCACTGCGCCACCAGGGAAGCCCCTGTATTTTTTTACAGTATAATTTTTACAATATGCCTGGAGAATAGAAATTTCCTTGTCTCTTAGGAGAAGCTAAATAACACAATTAAACTTTCTCTGTCATAAAATCTAGTACTTCCTCTTGTAAGATTATCCACCAAAGTCAATACTGTACTTACTCAGAGGCATAGAGATACTGCTTTAAAAAATACTTTTCAAACTATGAAAATACATTGTAAAGCACCTAGAAGGGCTTCCCTGGTGGCACAGTGGTTAAGAATCTGCCTGCCAATGCAGGGGACACGGATTTGATCCCTGGTCTGGGAAGATCCCACATGCTGCGGAGCAACTAAGCCCGTGCGCCACAACTACTGAACCTGTTCTCTAGAACCCACAAGCCACAACTGCTGAGCCCACGTGCCACAACTACTGAAGCCCACGTGCCTAGAGACTGTGCTCCGCAACAAGAGAAGCCACTGCAATGAGAAGCCCGCACAGCGCAATGAAGAGTAGCCCCCACTCACCACAACTAGAGAAAGTCCGCGCACAGCAACGAAGACCCAACGCAGCCAAAAAAAGAGCCCTCTTTAAAAGTCATGAGGGACACAAAATAATTAAGAAAAAAACACTAGAAAATATTAAAAGCACAAAGAAAGGGAAATAATATCAACCAAAATTGCACACCTTTTGAGAACCAGTGTTAGCATTTTGTTTTTTATTTTATTTTATTATTTTTTTAACTTTTTGGCCGCACCGCAGGGCATGTGGGATCTTAGTTCCCCGACCAGGGATCAGGGATCTCACCCCTGCCCCCTGCAATGGAAGCGCAGAGTCTTAGCCATTGGACTGCCAGGGAAGTCTCAGCATTTTGATATAGAGCCTTCTAATTTTTTTTTCCTATTTGGGATCAAGTTACATTTATTTGTAATCCTATTTATCCAAGCTTTAAGTATCAGATCTATATTTATTCCTTTTAACTTATTTTCTAAATACACACTTTTTAGCAGGGTTCTGTGGCTAATTTGAGGCAATTATATACCATGACACCTTGTAACCGTGCTCTCAGGCTGCAGTGTCTTGTCAGGGGTGTAGAATGTTACAGAATCACTTGGGGTTTTTTCTGATTTCTTCATCCTGTGTTTTTCTAACTGTGGCCCCCTGACTACCTATATAAGAATCTCCTTGTCCCACTCCAAATTTATAGAAACAGAATCTACTGATGAAACTAGGTATCTGTATTTATAATAAGCAATCTGAATGACTCTTAGATGCATATTTGTGAACTCATGCATTAGACTAATATCTGTCTTTGGAATTAAAGGGAAAAGCAAACGTATTTAGTTATTGTATGCAACTTCTCCTTTGTGATGAGAACACAATGTATTACATAAAAACCCACCTTAGATGTGTTTTTGGCTTCAAAAATCATGATTTCAAAGAGAATTATTCCAAAGTCGTCAAATATCTTTTTATCATAAAGCCATTTCAAAGGCAAGCATTTGAGAAGGTTCTGTACCCCATACCAAAGTACCTTGGAAACTGCTTAGAAAGAGTCACCCTGTTCATATTTTTGCTGACACTCTTTGAGCAGGTTGCCTGAACAACAATTAAAGAAACATTCCCCAACCGTAGTCCCAGATTTTCCAGTCCATTTTTCACTTTAACTGGTTGTTCTTGAGAATGGGGAATGACTAGAAAATACACAGATTTGACCAGTAATTTACAGTGTATAGTAATTGCTTTTAGTGTTTCAAGCAAAAAAAAAAAGAAGAATTCCCCTTCAGGTCAAATCAGAAGGATAAGATCATATGTTCTAGAGTCAGTTTTTTGGTGTCTTAAATTTGCCTGTGCTACTTTCTGGTTGTATAATATCAGGCAAATTGCTTAACATCTTTGTGCCTCAGTTTCCTCATTTGTAAAATTTGGATAATAATACTTATTTCATAGGATTGTTCTGATGGTTAAAATAGTTAATACATGTAAAATACTTAGAAGAATACTAGGCACACATAAAGCGTTCAATAAAATTAGCCTTTGTTATATTCTTTGCATGATATTTACTAAGACATTAAACATTTTTGTCAAGAAAGAACGATTAATAACGTGTAATTATGCTCCCTTTAAAAATTTGTTTTTATACAATTAAAGTATGTATAGGAAAAAAATCTAGAAAAATATATACGAACTATTAAAAGTCATTATCTCTGGGGGAATGTGTGGGGTGGTTAGGATTACATAACTTTTTGTTATACACATATCATGGACATTTTCCCAAGTTGGTATGTATAGCCCAATATTGTTTGCTTTAGTGGCAGATAGTATTTCATTATCTGTATTCCTCAGCTGATGGGTATTTATAAATTTTTTCCCACTTTTTTGCTATTACAATAATACAGTAAATAATCTAATTCATATATTTTTTGGCATTTGTATTAGTATTTCAATAGGACATATTCCTAGAAATGAATTACTGGGTCAAAGAATACATGCATTTAAAAATTTAATAGATAACACCAAATTACCCTCAAAAAGGTTTCTTTGATTTTATACAATAGTGTATATTAACTTTTGTAATCAGGGAAAAAGTATGAAGATTTCTAAATGAAGGAATACATGTCATGTCTGAGAGGGAAAAAAGGATTCAGTGTAAAAGGAAATGTGACTTAAATATCATCTTCTGTGGACACTTGAGGAATAATTTCTGATATACCATTAACATTTTTTTCTTATTAATTCAAGTGTTCCTTTTTTTTTTTTTTTTTTTAGGAAGCTTTCACTGTCTACAAACTGCATTGAAAAAATTGCAAACCTGAATGGCTTAAGTAAGTGATCCACAGTAACAGATGGTTCTTGGATTTTGTAGTTATTTGGAATAAACATTCCAGAGGCACTACATAATCCTAGAAGCTGGCACCTGTTTTAACCGCAGTAATTGTCGGATGTCAGAAAGAATATATAAACCATGTGTCTTATTTAATTATCCAAAGAAAAGTAGAGATAACATGAAACCGGAACAGTTTAAAGACATTATAAAGTTTTTGTAGTGTTAGAATTGACATATCTTAAATAGAAAATGAGGTTTTTTATATTTTTTTGTTCAGATTTATCTTGTGTTTCATACTTATTATATTTAAAATTTTATTCTTCACCATCCCTGTTTTTCCTATGCTCCTTGTCTTTGTTAATGACATCAACATCTTCCCAGTTGCCAAGGCTCCTTGTGCTAGTTGCCTGTGGCTGCAGAAACTTGGTGGCTTAAAACTGCAGAAATGTATTCCCTCCCTGTTCTAGAGGCCAGAAGTCTGAAATCAGTTTCACTGGGCCAAAATCAAGAGGGCCACACCTTCTCTAGAGGCTTCAGGGGAGAATTTTTTCCTTACCTTTTCTAGATTCTGATGGCTGCCAGATTCCTTGGCTTGTGACTGTGTCACTCCAATATCTGCCTCTGTCGTCATATTGCCTTCTCCTCTTTTGTCTATGTCATATCTTTCTCTGTCACCCTCTTATGAGGATACATGTGATTGCATTTAGGGAACACCTGGGTAATCAAGGATACTCTCCCATCTTAAGATCCCTAACTTAATCATATCTGCAAAGTACTTTTTCCCCATATATAGTAACATTCACAGGTTCCAGGGATTAGGATATAGGTATCTTTTGGTGAGCCATTATTTAGTGTATCATATTTCCCTTTACTTCCCTCAAGCCCTACATGCAAGTTCATCGGTAAGTCCTGTTAACTCTATTCTTCAAAAGAACTCTCAAATAATTTGTTGCTTTTCCATTTCCAGGAGCTACAGCTTTAATTTAGACCCTCATCATCTCCCCCTTAGGTCATATTTTTCAAATGTTTTTTACCACTTCCCACAGTAAGAAATACCTTTGAATTAACGACTCAGTATATATATATATTCGTATGAATACACATATCAAATATAGCATATGCATATGAACTGGATTAAAATTTGTAAAACAATAGTTACCCTTATAACATAGGTTCCAGTATAAATTTTTTTAGCGTGATTTCATTGTTTTTTAAATGCTTGTCACAACCCACTAAGTTGATTTCACATGACCCACAGTTTGAAAAAACACTGCCTTACAACTTCTGTTATAGCCTCCCAATTGATCTCCTTGTCTCCTATCTTTCTGTTCTTCCATTGACCTTCAGCACTGACACCAGAGTTTTCTTTTTAAAAATATTGTTCTCATTATCATTCCTCCAGATCAGAGATCTTTAATGCCTCCCCTTTGCCTAGTAAAGACCAGATGCCTTAAGGTTGCATTCAGGGTCATCTAAAAGCTTGTGACATCCTCTTCACACCCAAACATATAATTCTTTTTTTATGACTTTGTGCACTTGATAGTGCAGTGCTTTTCATTGAGAACAGCCCCTTCCTCTAGCAGGAAAACCCTACAGGAAACAAAATTAAGGTTAAGAATGCCAAGTTTAAATGTCATTTAGAGGGAGACCCCTAGACTTCTTTAATCTCCATCATCATAATAATTACTCTTTCTTGGGAACATTTATAACAGTCTACCTTAGATTATAATAATAATTACTTACTTCTTATAGTTATTGTAAAGATTAAATGAGTGGTGTGTATAAAGTTCTTAGAATAGTGCCTAGTGCATATAAATGCTCAAGAAATATTAGCTGTTATTATAGTTAGTGAGGAATATGTTCTGTCTCTTCAGATAATGAGCTCCTTTAGGGCAAACATCACATCTTATTAATCTATCTTCTATTCCAAATCTCCATTCCCCCCAGTACTGTACTCAAAGTTGCACTCAGTATTTATATAGTGCTGGAGAGGAAGTGTTTACTATTAGATTTGTATATAAGATGATTCAGTCTATTCCATGACTCATTAAACAATTTATGTTTCATTTTATTCCCTATTCTTTGTCTGTATTTGAAATAACTTGCTTAAAGGAGACTAAATTGATAACATTATTTATCAGTATGGATAACATGCTTTTCTTTCATAAAAACATGACTGTGACAATATGAAAATGAAAATATGAAAAACCTATATAAGGCTGGTAATGGGTTTGAACTCATATTCTCTTTGGTCAATTAGTAGTGACTCTCAGGAAAGTCATATGAAGAAGAGTTCCAAAAATTCAATGGAAAAGAGTACCTTGATCAATTATTGATATCTGATGTAGGCATGGAATGAGAGAGAATAGGCATTTGTACCATGTATTTGCTATATTTGATGTATCTCAGTTTAGTTCTGCTTATAACAAATGGTATTTCTGCAGTCTATGGAGAGAATACACTTTGTCTGTGACTATGAAGCCAACTGATTCATGCAAAAGATTGAACATATGACGCTAGCTTGCCTCCCACCCCTTTCCTTTCATGAGCACTATAGTCTTACCTACTATACTGTGATAAGAGGATCTGAAATAAGTAGGTATTCCTATTTAACAGCGGGGTTATAAGGCAGAATAACTCTAACAGCAATATATATTGTTTCAAAACTGTGACTAGAAAACTGTATGACATGACTATGTTCAAAACTGTGACTAAAAAGCTGTACAATGTGAATACTAATACTCTCATATTAAAGATTAGAAAGTAAAGTTTCTTGGTAAAAAAGTATACTCCTTTAGTTTACTAAAACTTTAAGATATTGTTTTGATTTCGTCAGGACCTAAGAAGAAAAAAACAGTGTTTTCCTTCTAGTGGTGCTCTCTACTTATGCAACATATAAAATATGGAAAATACATAATTCTGTAATGTTAGAAGAGTTAATCTATTAAGTTTGATATCATAATTTACTTCCCCATACAGCAATAAGATCTCTTTAGACTCTCATTGCCATTTTCATGTGCATTTTTTAAAAAAGGAGTTGTATATATTTAAGTTAGATACTATCTTTAAAAGATTTGTATATATCTGTTATCTCTAATTTCTGGGATCAGTTCTTAACTTAGTTGACCTAAGTGTATTTTGACATGGATGATTTCTTTTCTCTCTGAAGCAATTTCAATATTGGATTTCTAGGACACTGTACCCTTCTGAGTTTCTCCTGCCTTTTTGGTTACTTCTTCCCAGTCTCATGTCCTCAAATTTTAAATGTTGGAGTATCTGGGGACTCAGTTCTTGGATCTCTTCTCTTTTCTGTCTTCACCTACTCCCTAGATTATCTCATCCAGATCATGGCTTTACCTTCTACATGCTGATGGCTCCAAAATTTATATCTCTAGTCCATACATCTCCTCTGAACTCCAGATTCACACATTCAGTTGCCCGACATTTCCATTGGATGTCTACTGGACATCTCATACTTAACATGTCCAATACTGAGTCCTGATGTCCTTCCCCAGCCCTAGTTAACCCAACTTCTTGTGTGTCTGTCTCAGATAGTGACAACTGCATTCTTCTAGTTGCTCAGGCCAAACTCCTTGGTAATTTCTTGACTCCTCTCTCGCTATATATGCCTGATACACACACACACATACATCATTTATTTGTACTTACCATGGATTAGGCCTTGTGCTGAATATTTTAGACAACTCTCTCATTTAATCCTTATACTCTTATAAGGTAGATCCTATACTTCCTCATTTTACATATGAGAAAACTGAGATTCTAAGAGGTTTGGTTACTTCCCTAGAGAGTTAGGATTGGAACTCAGTTATGGATTTGTGCTCTTAACCATTGATTTATGGATGTTATAGAACAGTGCCATCCAATAGAATTATCTGCACTGTACCAATATAGTTGCCACTAGCCATATGTAGCTATTAAGCTCTTGAAATGTGATTAATGTGACAGAGAAACTGAATTTTTTTATCGTATTTAATTTTAATTAAATTGAATAGCCACATGTGGTTAGTAACTACCATACTGGACAGCATAGTTATAGAAGTTTAAGTTGTGAAAATTAAATGTATAACTTATGCATAAGTAATCACAGTAGATTTTTAGGACAAAAGTGAGGTTTCCTGTGTTTTACTAGAAATCTTTTATTTTAATTTTGAAAAATAATGTATGTACATGGCTTTATGCACATAGTTCAGAAGAGGGTACAGTTAAAAATGTCTTCCTCCAGGGACTTCCCTGGTGGTCCAGTGGGTAAGACTCCATGCTCCCAATACAGGGGGCCTGGATTCGATCCCTGGTCAGGGAACTAGATCCCGTATGCATGCTGCAGTTAAGAGTTTACATGCAGCAACTAAGAGTTCTCATGCCACGACTAAGAAGCCCACATGCCTCAACTAAAGATCCCTCATGGGCTTCCCTGGTGGCGCAGTGGTTGAGAGTCCGCCTGCCGATGCAGGGGACATGGGTTCGTGCCCTGGTCCGGGAAGATCCCACATGCCGCGGAGCGGCTGGGCCCGTGAGCCATGGCCGCTGAGCCTGCGCGTCCGGAGCCTGTGCTCCGCAACGGAAGAGGCCACAACAGTGAGAGGCCTGCGAACCGCAAAAAAAAAAGAAAAAAAGATCCCTCATGCCGCAATGAAGATCCCGCATACTGCAACTAAGACCCGTTGCAGCCAAAAATAAATAAATAAATAAATATTTAATAAATAAATAAATAAATAAATAAATAAAAATAAAAATATCTTCCTCTGACCATAGACTGACTCTCAGTTCCTCCCCCAAACCAACCACTGTTTCTACTTTTCTCTTCCAGAAATAGCCTATAGATATAAAAATAGAAACATTCTTTTAAAAAATAAAAATAGACATTTTTTAACCAATCACAATCTAATTATTTAAAAAAATGAAAGCAAAAGATTTTTAAAATACTGATTCATTTGATTTCACTTCTAATCCTTTGTGGAGCAAGGTGGACCAAATATATTTTCTATTTTCTAGTGTAAGTCCTCATAAGAGGTTTGAAATATATATGCTCCCAAATTTAAAGTTCAAATCTTCTTTACTCTTATTTTATCCTTGTAGTATTAAAACCATGCATTTCAAATAGCTAACCATTTAAAATTTAACACTGACATGATGTGCAATTGTAGTGTTTACCTTAATGATATATCTATGTTATTTCTTACTTGATTACCATTTTTTATTAATACAGCCTTTTTTTATTATATAAGAATATTTATTATATAAATGTATTTTTAATTAAAAAATTTTTTTTTTTAACTTTTTGGCTGCATTGGGTCTTTGTTTCTGCACACGGGCTTTCTCTAGTTGCAGTGAGCGGGGCTACTTTTTGGCTGCAATGCGTGGGCTTCTCAATGCGGCGGCTTCTCTTGCTGTGGAGCACGAACTCTAGGCACAAGACTTCAGTAGTTGTGGCACGCGGGCTCAGTAGTTGTGGCTTAAGGTCTCTAGAGTGCAGGCTCAGTAGTTGTGGCACATGGGCTTAGTTGCTTTGTGGCATGTGGGATCTTCCTGGACCAGGACTTGAACCCGTGTCCCCTGCGTTGGCTGGCGTATTCTTAACTACTGCACCACCAGAGAAGTCCCTATATAAATGTATTAAAGCTTTATTATATTAGATTTATAACAGTTGTGTAATATGATTCTAATAAACCAAAATTGTTTTCTTTCCTCTACAGAAAACTTGAGAATATTGTCTTTAGGAAGAAACAACATAAAGAACTTAAATGGACTGGTAGGTTGTTATTTATTACTTAAAAAAACATACACTCTTTTTCTTGAGTATGCAAATAATACTTGTCTGTTGCAGAAACTTTACAAAATAGAAAAGCAAATATAAAAATTACCTATAAACCACTGCTAACATTTTGATTGACATCTTTCTTGCCTTTTTTTCCTATTCTTTGGTGGGTATGTAGAGAATGAAATCATACCATATATATTGTCTTGCATCTCTTTTTTTTACTTAGTATATAAAGATCATTTTTTCCATGTCATTCATTCATTCAGCAAATTCATTCAATATATTTCCTGAATGCCTACTTTTAGCCAGGCACTGTTCTAGGCACTAGAGATACAGCAGGATATAAAATAAAGTCCTTGCTCTCATTGAATTTAAATTATAGTGGAGGGAGACAGACTAGAAAATAACTGCATAATAATACATCAGGTGGTGATGAGTGCAGTGAAGAAAAACAAGGCATATATATTCCAAATAGATAATTATTTCCATTAAATTTTACTGTTAAAAATTATCTCAAGTTTCTGCCTAGCCAGAAAATTTTAAATTCTAATTTTATATTTTCCTAATTTATATATTTTTCCAAATTTATGTTATCTTCCTATGTGGTTAACATGTCATCTCTATCTTTGTAGCATTTATATGGATTTTATGGTGAACGTGGAATAAAATATAATTATTGATTTAAGAAAAACAAAAACGAGGCATACAAGAGAACGTAGATTGATGGGAAGTCCTCTCTAAAAGTGAGAATGTAGGCTCTAGAGCTGACCAAGGGACCAGTGCTCCAGACTGGTGAGGGACAGCAAGTGCAGATGTCTTGAAACTGAAGCTCCTTGGTATGCTTGAGTAAGAGGAAGAGTTGAATGAGGGAGAATTGTCCTCCGTGAGGTTGGAGAGGGAGCCAAGAACCAATCCTTATAGGACTTGGTAAGATTTTAGATTGTTTTCCAAGTGGCTTGCAAAGCCATTGGAGGTTTTTTGTTTTGCGGTACGCGGGCCTCTCACTGTTGTGGCCTCTCCCGTTGCGGAGCACAGGCTCCAGACGCGCAGGCTCAGCGGCCATGGCTCACGGGCCCAGCCGCTCCGCGGCATGTGGGATCCTCCCAGACCGGGGCACGAACCCATGTCCCCTGCATCGGCAGGCAGAGTCTCAACCACTGCGCCACCAGGGAAACCCCATTGGAGGTTTTTGATCAGAGGATTTTATTTAAGTTTTTAAAATAATTTTCAACCATACTTTTTTAATGACAGCATAATATTCTATTTTATTGACGTACCATAATTTATTTAAATAAGTTATTATTCGTTATTTATTTACAGTTTGGAGTTATTATAATCAATGCTGTTATAAATCTCCTTTTAGCTATATTATTGCACACATCTATGAATAATTCCTTGGATAAATTCCTTGAAATGGAATTGCTGGGTCAAAAGTATGAATTTCTTTTAAGGCTTTTGTGACATATTATCAAGTTATCCTTTGGAAAGCTTGTAACAATTTATACTACCATCAATAATGTATGAGGATTTTCGTTTCCCTTTACCAACCTTGGGCATTTTTAAATTTTTAAAAGTTTTTGACAGTGTATTTTATTTGTATATTTATTGGCCATTTGAATTTCCTTGCTAAGTTGAGATGAAACAATATTGTAAAACTAGGCAATTTCAGAAAAGATGAAACAAATTTCTTTTTCTTGTGTACGTTCCCCAAAAGATAATAATTTTTTTTAAAGTGCTGATTGTTATCATAAAAACCCTGAAATATTTTGTAACTTGGGTTTCCTGTCCCCCTCCCAAGCCCATTAATTCTAGCCGTTCTTCATAAGAGTCAATGAGGCTGAAACTGCAGTGCTTCCCAACAATAACCTCCCAAGACCAGACAGGCTAAAATGACCATTCCCCTCCCCCACCCATTACAGAAACAGCCAAAACACGTGAATAGGAGTCAGTGTTCAGAGGTGCAATCTTGGAATTATCTTGAATTATCTGATAATATTCCCACATCTACATGTCTACTTACTGACATAAATTTATAAAATGCTTGGAAATTCTTAGAGATTACATTCTGTAGTTAAATAAAGGGAGTTTTCTCCCCCAAAACAATAACCAGTAGATGAATTATTTGCTTTCTAGCTAGATGTGATGAATAAAATCCTAATGATCTATAAAAAAAATTTTTTTTGATGTTCTAAATGATTGGTAAATGTAACGACATTTTGCCTTCTCTTCATTCTGTGAGCCTTAGATGGTAAAAATGTCATATATAGGGACATTATTCATAATGGATAAAATATTATAGTACAAAAATTCAGAATTTATTATGCTTCATGCTAAACATTACTTTGAATTATCTGTAAAGGAAGAGTTTGCAAATAAATATACCCCTAAATTTTTAGGGCCAATATGATAAATGCTTGATGTTCCCCCAGGTATTTACAGAGCACCAGATTCTCAACTATTGATATGGTGTATAATTTCTCCCATGAAATGTAATATATACCTAGAAACCACAAAGAAATTGTAAATATAGGATTAAAGACATGTATGGAGATATTATCTAGCTGAACCATCACTTACTTAGATCTCTTTACTTTCTATAGACTGCTATCAATAACCCCCAGCAGTTGGTTTTTTCCCCAGGATGTGTGTATGTGTGTGTGTGTGTGTATACACACACCAAAAACATTTAACCAGTCCAAAAGCTTTACTACTTATGCAAAGACTAAAGAAAAATATGTCTGCATAAGGATACAGATGGTGGACTTCAAATAGGGTCACATGCTGAGTTATTCATCTAGACACATCAGCCTCATAGCATGATTTGAATAGCTGCCTCAGTAAGTTACAAATAACTACTCTAATATGTGAAACATGGAATGTTAAATTGAAGAAAAGGAGTCTATTTAAAACTACTTAGGAAAACTATTAAGGTACATTATAAGCCTGCTCTTATATGTGATTGGCTGGCCTCTGCTTTCCTTTCGGATATCATTTCATATTACTCTTCTTCCTAGTTGGTAATCTCCAGCCACTGGCCTTCTTTCTCTTTCTTGAACATGCCAGGTTCATTCCCACCTGAGGACATTTGTACTTGCTGTTTTCTCTGCCTTAAAAAACTCTGTTACCCTGGATTTCCACATTACTGGCTCCTTAACTTTCACACTTCAGTTCAGATGTCACTTCCTCAAAAGAGACCCAACTATCCTATATCTAAAGCAGTCCTCTAGGCAATAACTCTTATCACCTATAATTTTTTTCCATTTTTCTTATTTGTTTTCTTTCCCTCTCTCTGTCTCTCCCTCTGTCTCTGTCTCTTTCTCTCTGTGTCACACACACACAAATTCTGATAAGCACGTCAGTTCTGTTCATCACCATCTACACTGGTGCTTTATACATGTAGTAGGCACTCTATAAATATTTATTGTGACTTAATAATGCTTTGTAATATTACTAATTAGAAAAACTATTAGGTTAAAATTTTAATTCTAAGAGTAATAGATGTAATTGTATTTAAAAAACAAATCAAGCAATTCATAAATGTATGAAATACACTGTGAAAGTCTTTCCTCTCCCTACCTCCTCAAGTCCATGAGGTAACAGAAATAATATTGGTATACTTTAAATTTTTTTCTGTGCACAAATAAACAGATATCTGTGTGTGTGTTTGTGCATGTGCATGCATGTGAGTGTGTGTGTAATATATATTTGTACTGATAATATGCTGGGCATATTTTTCCTGCTTTTTCATTCAATAATATATCAGGAATATCCTTCCATGTAAAAACAGGCAGATTTAATGCATTCTTTTCAATAGCTGTTGTTTTCTACGTTATCAGTATATGGCAATGTATTTAACTATTCATATATTGCTGAACATTTAGAGTGTTTCCAGATATTTTATTGAAGAACGGGCGTCTGTCTGTCTGTCTCTCTTTTTTTTGCTATTACAAATCATGCTGTAGTGAACATCTTTTTACATATATCCTTTAGCAGTTATTTGAATCTTTACATGGGCTAGATTCCTAAAAGTAGAAAAGCTGAGGTTATTTTTGTGCATTTAAATTTTTGACAAGTACCTCAGATTGCTCCCACAATGCTTATGCCAGTTTCCACTTCCATCAATGGTATAAGGGTGAGGATTACTCCCTCCACCCTCAACATCCCTGAGTATTATCCATATTTTTAATATTTGCCAATATGATAGGCAAAAAAGGAGTATTACATTGTTTTAATCTGTATTCTTTAGTTAGTTATGACTTCGAACATCTTTTTATATACTTATTGGTTATGCATGTTTCCTCTTTTGGAAATTGACCTAACATTTTTTACCCATTTTCTACTTTTATCTTTTTCTTATTAAATTCTAGGCACTCCTCAATATTCCTAATATTTATCCGGTATTGATAATGTTATTACTATTATTGTTGTTACATTTATGAACTGTGTAGCAGACTCTTTACATGCATTATCTCATTTGAAACTCACAACAAGTAGATAATATCCTCATTTTAAGATAAAAAATCCTCAGTCCTCATTTTAAGATAAAGAAACTGAGGCTCAGATAGTTATGTAAAATGCCCAGGTATAGTGAACAGGCGCTGTTAAACCCAATTGCTGAGATGAGCAGTCTGTCAATAGCTATCAGTGTCTTCAATGTGTATTTACTTTGTCCCAACTATTCTATATCGAAGAGTTTTTCATACTCACATACATGAACAAAGATGGTGGACCAAGTACATTCATTGAAATATAGCTTGTATAAAAGACTGCAACAATCTAAGTGCCTATCAGTAGTAGACTAGCTAACAAAATATATCAAAGGGGAAAATGAGGTAGGACTTACCTATATGTGCTGAAATAGAATAATTTGCAAAGTATATTATTATTATTATTGTGTGTGTGTGTGTGTGTGTGTGTGTGTGTGTGTGTGTGTGTGTGTGTGTGGTACGCGGGCCTCTCACAGTTGTGGCCTCTCCCGTTGAGGAGCGCAGGCTCCGGACGCGCAGGCTCAGCAGCCATGGCTCACGGGCCCAGCCGCTCCGCGGCATGTGGGATCCTCCCGGACCGGGGCACGAACCCGTGTCCCCTGCATCGGCAGGCGGACTCTCAACCACTGTGCCACCAGGGAAGGCCTGCAAAGTATATTATTAAATGAAAAGAAGCAAAGTGGATATTTCTATGTACCTATATGCACAGAATATTTCTGATGATAGCTGTTACCTCTGGGGAAGGGAACGGGCGTGGGTGAGAAAGAGACTTTTCATTATACTTGTTTGCACTATTTGATTTTTGTTATGTTGTTATCTTGTGTGTTACTCTTTTTTAAAAAATATTTTATATTTTTATTTAGGTGATGATTATGTATGTTACTCTTTAAATTAAAAAAAAACAACAACTAATGATCCCCCCTCAAAATACAAACAAAATATTTGTGCACTTATATTCATAGCAGCATTATGCACTAGTAGTCAAAAGATGGAAGCAACCCAAATGTCCATCTACAAATGAATAGCTAAACAGACAAAAGAAAAGATGATGAAGGAGAGAAAAAGGGCAGGAGGGAAGAGGAAAAGGTGGAGGACTTAGTCAAATCTAGGTAATCTGATTACAAATTCCATACTGCAATTTAATGCAAAGTTTTCAGAATTATTTAATATATTTTCTCTTAGTTTGTCACTTATCTTTTTACTTTATTCATAGTTGCCGTATGGAGTTTTAAAATTTTTATTTGTCAAATCTTTATAACAACTGTGTTTTGTATCTTATATAGAAGGTCTTCACTTCTAGATTATGAAAAAATCATCTTATATTTTCTTTTAGTACTTCTATTATTTTTTAAGTATAAATTTAAAAAGTTTATACCTTTAAACCATCTGGAGTTTATTTTTGCAAATTGCATGTGATAGATATCAGACCTTATTTTTTTTCCTCCAAATGGTTAGTCTCCTTTTCCTACTGTTTGGAAATGCCACATACTAAACTCTTGTATATGCATGGGTAGGTTCCTGGATGGTCAAGTTTTTTTTTTTGCGGTACGCGGGCCTCTCACTGTTGTGGCCTCTCCCGTTGTGGAGCACAGGCTCCGGACGCGCAGGCTCAGCGGACATGGCTCACGGGCCCAGCCGCTCCGCGGCATGAGGGATCTTCCCGGACTGGGGCACGAACCCGTGTCCCCTGCATCGGCAGGCGGACCCTCAACCACTGCGCCACCAGGGAAGCCCTCTTTTTTTTTTTAAGGCTAATCCTTTTGGCAAGTGCTTTTTATTTATTTTACTTATTTATTTAAAATATTTATTTATTTATTAAGGTGTGCAGGATCTTTAGTTGTGACATGCAGACTTCTTAGTTGCAGCATGCAGATCTTAGTTGCGGCATGTGGGATCTAGTTCCCTGACCAGGGATTGAACCTGGGCCCCCTACATTGGGAGCATGGAGTCTTACCCACTGGACCACCAGGGAAGTCCCTCAAGTTTCTTTCTGTTTGTTGTTTTACCTATATATTTCAGCTCCAATATCATGTTGCTTTACTTTTCTTTCACTTTATAATATGTTTTGATATCTATTGAGACAGGTCCTCTCTCTTTGTTCAAAATATTTGTGGCTTTTCTTGGACATTTATTCTTCAAGAGAAACTTGAAAATCAGTCTATCCAGTTTGTAAAAATTAAAATCTCATTGGAAGTCTTAGTAGAGTTGCATTGAATCTATAGATTGACGTGGAGAGAACTGATTTCTTTTCATTTTAGAAAACCGAACCTCTATACCTATCAAACAGTAACTTCCCATTGTCTCCTCCCACCAGCTCTGGCAACCACCATTCTACTTTCTGTCTCTATGAATTCGACTACTCTAGATATCTCATATAAGTAGAATCATACAGTATTTGTCTTTTTGTGACTGGCTTAGTTCACTTAGCATAATGTCCTCAAGGTTCATCCATGTTGTAGCATATATCAGAATTTCTTTCCTTTTTAAGGATGAATAATACTCTGTTGTATGAATAGACCATATTTTGTTTATCCATTCATCCATCAACAAACCCTTGGGTTGTTTCTTCCTTTTGGCTGTTGTAAATTATGCTGCTATGAACATGGGTATCCAAATATCTCTTTGAAACCCTACTTTCAATTATTTTGGATATATGCCCAGTAGTGGGATTGCTGGTTCATATGTATTTAATTTTTGGATGAACTGCCAAAATGTTTTCCATAGCATCTGCACCATTCTATATTCACACCAACAGTGCACAAGGGTTCCAATTTCTCCATATCCTTGCCAATACTTGTTATTTTCTGTTTATTTGACAGTAGTCATCCTAATAGGTATGAGGTGCTAGCTCATTGTGCCAGCCTCCTTATTTTACAGAGTTAGAAACTAAGAAGAGAAGTGATTTATTCACATGCAGAAGCAGACCAGTTTGCTAAATGCCTGTTCATTCAATGTACCGTTCTCCAAAGGGCTAGTTTATTGAATGACAGATTTCACTGAATTGAGTCACACAGACTTAGCCAGTTTTTATTGATTAACATTCACCAGATTGCTTCACCAAAATTTTGTCTTTATTACCTACTTACAAATATATAGAAAATTGTGTTGCTTGGAATGGTTTCAACACCTTTTAAACTTTTCTTTAAGATTTTATTTAGTATTAATTTTAGTGCAGCTGTTTTATCCCAGCTGTTAGATTTGTCAGTCCATCTTTGTAGACTGTCAGTTTCATATTTTAGACACTGATCACTTCTCAAATGATTAAAACACATAAAAATAGTAATCTAATTGAGTTGGTTAGTGAATTGTTATATTTAGGGAAGTAGGAAAAACAGTGGAATAGATTGAAAACGTACTGAAAGACAAAACTATGCCCTGGACACCCAAAATCTATACAACATTTGTTAGTCAATATACATAAGAAATTCTCATTCTGCAATGAGAATTTATATTCCCAAGTCAAGTCCCCAAATGCACAGAAATTTGGTCATGGCAGAACAGCTGCATCCAATTGGCTGAAAATTAACCGAAACTCAATTAATGCTTGTAAGGAATGAACAAAGCACAACAGACATCTTCAGAAGTTATCCTGTCTAAAGTAATTTCAGTCCTATCCTATCTAAAACAAATTGCTATAATTTGTAAGTAGTTAACCAATTTTTCAGTAAATCAGTAAAAGAGTAAATTCAGCAAATTGGCTGTTTGGAGAATTGATCAAATTGGCTATGTGAAAACTGACCAAGAGTCCTCATCTGCACATGTAAAACGACACTAAGTAAGTGGCAGAACCCAGAATTGAGCCTAAACTTTCTAATTAGTATTATTTAGTCACTATTTTTTCTGCTGCCTCACACTTTCAGTGCCAGGATGGACTGATTTAAAAGTTTCTTTTACTTTGAAATTGTTGTTTCTCCTACTTAGAAAGTTGAAACTAAGATGAATTGTGGGCCTTGGGATGACACACAGAACTAACTCAGACCACTCCATTCTCAGCTTTTCCCCTTGGTTCCATCTGTATGGAAAATGCATTAATGATCTTTATCCAGAGTACGTTTATTCTCTTTATAGTCTTTAAAGGGACAGTTATCAGGACATAGACCTGGGTCCTACATTCTAACATTACCATGTGGATGTAGGTAAATCCTTTTGGGTTAAGAGGGGATTGAACATCGAACTGATTCTGCCTAGTCACTTTTTTGTTTTTTAAGGAACAAATAATCACTACATTTTGTCTTTTGTATATGAAAGAAGGAAAAGTTTTTGTGCCACTATTGGTTGTATCTAGCATTTAAGAGTCAGTATGACATAATCATTATAGTATAATGAAAAGACTATGGGTTTTAAGTTGAGTTTTATACATCAGAAAAAATAAGGTGAATTGATGCATAGATAGCAGGATGGATAGATGGACCAGATATGTGACAGGAAAAGGATAGTAAAATGTTCATGGTAGAAGCTGGGTAGTAGATATATGGGTATTTACTATAATATTCTTTCAACTTTTTTATGTTCGAAAGTTTTCATAATAAATATTTTTTAAAAACCCTGAAATTTAGACATAGGTCTACTATTTAATAACATTGTTGGGAATTCCTTGGTGGTCCAGTGGTTAGGACTGCGTGCTTTCACTGCCGTGGGCTTGGGCTCTATCCCATCCTGCAAGCTGCGTGGTGCAGCCAAAAAAAGCATTGTGATCTTAGAAAAAGCCCTTTATCTAGAATAGAAATCAAATAACCTGCTTTGCCTATCTTAATTAAATAAGGATCAAATAATACAATGTATAGGGAAGTGATTTGAAAAGTATATTATTCAATAAAATTGATAAAATAGGGCTTCCCTGGTGGCGCAGTGGTTGAGAGTCCGCCTGCCGCTGCAGGGGACACGGGTTCATGCCCCTGTCCGGGAAGATTCCACATGCCGCGGAGTGGCTGGGCCCGTGAGCCATGGCTGCTGAGCCTGCGCGTCCGGAGCCTGTGCTCTGCAACGGGAGAGGCCACAACATTGAGAGCCCCGCGTAGCGCAAAAAAAAAAAAAAAAAAAATAGTGCTCTTATTTCCCCTCTTGGTGGTTTCAGTAGGTATTCTTAGTTCAGATCAGTTTGAAGAGAGGAAGAAAATGTTCTACTTGGCTTTCTTAATGAGAAAAAACTCCCACACAGCCTTCAGCTCTCCTGCCAGTGGACAGGTTGGTCTCAGTTCTCTCTGAAGGCCATTGTCTTTATGTTTATGAGGAAGGGGACAGAAGGAAAAGCTTAAAAATAAGTATGTAAATAAAATTGCTTTCTTTTTCAGGAAGCAGTAGGGGACACGTTAGAAGAACTGTGGATCTCCTACAATTTTATTGAGAAGTTGAAAGGGATCCATGTAATGAAGAAATTGAAGATTCTTTACATGTCTAATAACCTGGTGAAAGACTGGGGTAAGTGAGGCTGGCTCTTTGCTAACCTTCTACCTCATGTTTATAGAAAATAGCCCTATAGGGAACAAGATACGAAATGGGGACATTTCTTTCTAAGCACAGAGGGAAATAGCTATAGGAGTTCCTATATTTCATCTAAACACTTGAAATTTACATTTAAATATTTACTTAGAATGATTATAATTGAATAGGTCCTGGTCCTATTAATCATGAAAAAAATTAAACTATTGTCCAAAGGCCAAAAGGAATAGGTTTAATAATTCTTGGGTGGAAGACTTATTTAACATATATATTGCTTTTCTTTTTTATTGTACATTATCCATTTAGCATTTTAAAGCCCTATTGTGTGCCATGAACTATGCCAGGCTGTTGAGATACATAGTTGAATAGGACATTATCCCTGCCCTCAAGGAGTTCACAGCTTAGTGGGAAAGATTAGTTTATGAGTTAATAATTAGAAAACTGTGTGATAAGTTCTACAATAGAGGCTTGAATGAGTTGCTTTAAGAATTTAGAGATGAGGGAATGGTAGAGACAAAGGCAGTTTAGTTTAGCTGATACTGATGTAGTACAGTATAGAGAAGACCTGTCACTGGAGATTGATTTGTTGATTCTGAACCTCATTTCCTCTTCTTATCCCATCCTTAGATTAGCATAAAGGTAGAAGAGGTACGTCTCGCTTTCCCTCCCTTTCCATAATGTCTTCAGAGAATGACTTCATATGGTATAATGTCCCCTACTTCCTTCAAAATCTTAAACAACGAATTGTTCTGAATAGTCACAAACTGAGGGCTAGTGATACTGGGATTCACCCTTCAAAATCATAAGAGTAAAACTTGCCATTTTAATATGGAATGTATTCTTTGTACTTGTAGGTGAATTTGTGAAGCTGGCAGAACTACCATGCCTAGAAGACCTGGTGTTTGTAGGCAATCCCTTGGAAGAGAAACATTCTGCTGAAGGGAACTGGATTGACGAGGCAACCAAGAGAGTACCCAAACTGAAAAAGCTAGATGGTGAGTGACTCTGGGCCAGCTTGGAAATGTTTTCTGGGTGTAAGAATTGAATTTGTAGCACGGAATCATGAAAAGGAGCAAAACTAAAGAAAATGATAGGTTATCTCTGGTCGCCAAGGCCACTTCTGTCTGTAGGAAATTTTGTGGTCCCAGTTTGGGCCAGAGTGAGATGAAAGACTTCTAGAATATTTAGACTGGTATAAGATCATCCCTAAACCAAAAGCTTATAAGAAAGCTGGGTTTATTCTCAAGTCCCAAATGTATTATTTTGCAAAATAATTAGACATAAATAGTAAGGAGTTGCTTTTTCACAATTGGATCAAAATTGTAATGTTCTCTCTCCCTCTCCCCCCTAATTTTAGTTTCTCAATACCTAAGAAAGGTGAAAATGTCAGGAGAGATCCCTGACTGACTGGGTTCAAGTCCCAGTTCTAGCTTTTTTGTCATCGGGCTGGTTAATTCATCTCACCAAACTTTGTTCTTTTGTCATCTGAAAACCAGAAATAATAAAAGAGTCACAGACCTCCCTGGGTCTTTACTCCTTCCAGTGGTCCTATGAGGAAGCCAGGCCATTTTTACCTTAAACCTACAGAATGTTATATATCAATCATATCTCAATAAAGTTGGGGGGAAAAGATAATGAACATATATATCACCCCCAAAAAATTTCCTTTTGCCTCTTTGTAATCCCTCCCTCCTGCTGCTCACCACCATCCCTCCCAAGGCAGTCACTGATCCGCTTTCTGTCCCTATAGATTAGTTTGTATTTTATAGAGTTTTATATAAATGGAATCATGCAGAATGTTCCCTTTTTTCCCTCTGGCTACATACCTAGCTGTAAAATAACAAAGACACTAGACTGCCTCTTGTGGGAGGTACAGGAATAAACAGGAAGAGGCAAACAGGTTTCTTAGATACTGGTGATGTTCTGTTTCCTAAATTGGGTGATGGGTATACAATAATTGGTTTTGTTACTCTTTATTTATATTGTATCTATATGAATGACTATTTCATAAGTTAAAATAAAATAGAACAAAAGAGAGGGTACATTAGAGCCTTGGACTTCAGCCTTTTTATGTTCAACTTTGACCTCTAGAAACCATTTGAAATCATTTGTCTTCCTTTCTCATTGTGCACAGGAAGTGAACCCTTCCATTAAGAATGGAAAAGAATCCCTTATATAGACCCTGAATAGACCAAGCCACATTATATACAGCCTTTTGGACCAAATATTGACTTCAGGCCAATCTGAACAGCCCCTAGAAAAACCAGCTGGTCTATCCTAAACCAGTGAGATGGACCAGAACACAGGTGGCCACAGCTGCTAGCTTGCCTCTTTTTGCTCCTCTTCAGTTGCTTGTAAGAAAAACTGAGGGGTGTTAAAGAGCTAAAATGAAAAAGACAGACAATACCAAATGTTAGTGGAACATGGAGCAACTAGAACTCTCATACCCTGCTGGATAGTAATGTAACTTGGTATAACTTTGGAAAACTGGCATTATCTACAGAAGCTCTACATACATATCCCACATGACCCAGCAACTTCTCTCCTAGCTGTATACCCAGAAGAAAAGAGCATGGATGTTTACCAAAAGACCTGTATGACAATACTCATTGCACCACTATTTTAATAGCTATAAATTGGAAACAACCCAAATGCCCAACAACAATAGAATAGATAAGTAAATTATGACATATTCGTACAATGGAATATTCAACAGCAATGAGAATGAATGAACTATAGCTTCACACAATATACATGAATCATATAAACATAATGTTGAGCAAAAGAAGCCAGACACAGAGCGCACGCTACATCATTCTATTCATATCAGTTTCAAAATCAGGCAAAATAATCCATGGTGTTAGACATTAGGATAGAATATACCTTTTGTTGGGGGACAGTGACTGGAAGGGGACCTGAGGAAGTTTTGGGGGTTCTGATAATGTTCTCTTTCTAATCTGGGTGCTGGTTACCAGATGTGTTCACTTTGTATACATTTATCAATCTGTACACTTATAATTTGTGTACTTTGTATGTATATTTCAATAAAACATTCACTACCCCCCACAAACAGATGCTGTGGGGAGTACAGAGGGGTAAGACTCTGCTCGTTGCCATAAAGAAGAATCACACAGGAAGAGGCACTGGAGATGGCTCTTAATTAAGGGTAGGGCCTAGATGGAAGGGGTGTTACGGGGGGCATTCCAAAATGGAGGAACTTTGTTAGCCAGGAGTCCAGAAGTAGTAGTCTGCAAGATGAGTTTGGGAGACAATGAGTTGATCAGTTCATCTGGAGTGGAGGGTGACTGGCTGAAGAGTTAAGACTGAACAGTTGACTAGGGTCAGATTGTGGACATGCTTCAAATGCCAGAGCTCAGAAATGGCTGGCTCTTGGGCCAGTGAGAGCCTGCAGATGTATTTTATTTTCTGTGCCTTGGTTCTTTTTATTTTTTTCCAATTTATCCCCAATGTTTAGTATTTGGGGGAGTAACATAAAAATTCAGATTCTGGCAATACTGGGATTGCATATTTTATTGTGAAAAATGAATATTTCTTTGTGTTTAACATACAAAGTTTTTAGTGTGTATAGGGCCTTATTTTTCTGCCTGGTACCTGTAGGCATTTTTATTTGTAACTCTGTATTTGGGGACCTGAATATTTGTAATTACTTATATTAATCCATTTGGGAATTCTCCTGAGAGGCTTTTTGGATAATTAGAAATTTAAAAGATTATCTTATGATATTATTTTTATTATGGCACACTTCTCAGCATCTCAGAACTCCTCAGGTTAACAGAAAAATATTTTCAGTTAGAATTTAACAATCTCTTGAGAATGACCAGTAATAATTTTCTTTTTCATTTTAGGTACCCCAGTAATTAAAGAGAATGAGGAAGAAGATAACTAACACCACATTTTCCACTTTGTGTAACTTATTTAAATGTCATAAGAACAATAGATAAGTTTTGTATAGTTGTCTATTTTAAAGATTCTGTGTGGGGCAAATGGTTCTTAAGATAAAACAAATCTTTCATTCCTTTTTTTCTCATAACCTATTCAGTGTTTCTCCCCCCAAATGATAACACCAACTTTATATATTCTAGTGCTCTTTTTAGAAGCTATAAATTTTCAATTTTTGTCTTCAGTCCCAGTTATGTACTGCGTGGCCCCATCTACTGAAACCTTTATAGACCAGTCATTTTTAACAAAAAAGGAACAAATGTGATTCTTTATTCAGTTTGTTCAGTTTTTTCATTTTTGTTTGTTTTTTTTTTTTTAGGCCAGGCATTTAAATATATACACTTAACTTTTGAATCTGTAGGCCATCTTTCTTGAAGGTCCATCTCTTTATGACTCAGAAGCACAAATGTGTCATGCCTTTGGTTTGGGAAGAGCTCCTCTTAGAAATATAGCAGCAGTCCTAGAATCAAGACTCCAAAGTCCAGTTTGAAAAACTATGGTGAAAAAAGGAAAAATTAGTACCTTGGAGGCCTTATAGCCCATGTTATATTTACTTATTTGTTGTTCCAAAAGTGTGTGCATTGTCAGCTGGAATTTATGTTGTGTTTACCTGCATGTCCACTCAAGTCCTGCAAACAGTCAGCCAGTCATTCCGTGATCCAGGTCAGTGGTTAAAATGACTGTTATAATCACTCCTTTGACCAATACTTTGGCCTTATTACACATATGGACCTGATCTTAGGCATACTTTTTGGTTATAATTCCTTATATTGGGTTGGCCAAAAGGTTTGTTCGGTTTTTTCCCGTAAGATGGCTCTAGTAGCACTTAGTTGTCTTTAACTTCATTTGAAACAATTTTGTTAGATTGTATTGTGACAGCTGTCATATCAGCATGCATTAAAAAAAAAAACTTATCAAAATTGGTGAATTTTTGTGTAGCCATTTTAATATTGAAGATGGAAGAAATAAAGCAACAGTTTTGGCATATTATGCTTTATTATTTCAAGAAAGGTAAAAACACAACTGAAAAGCAAAAAAAGATTTCTGCAGCCTATGGAGATGGTGCTGTGGCTGATGGAACGTGTCAAAAGTGGTTTGTGAAGTTTCGTGCTGGAGATTTCTCGCTGGAAGATGCTCCACAGTCAGGTAGATCAATTGAAGTTGATAGCGATCAAATCAAGACATTAATTGAGAACAATCAACGTTATACCACGTGGGAGATAGCCAACATACTCAACATATCCAAATCAAGAGCTGAAAATCATTTGCTCCAGCTTGGTTATGTGAATCGCTTTGATGTTTGGGTTCCACATAAATTAAGCGAAAAAAACCTTCTAGACTGTATTTCTGCATGCAATTCTCTACTTAAACATAACAAAAACGTTCCGTTTTTAAAACAAATTGTGGCGGGCAATGAAAAGTGGATACTGTACAATAATATGGAACGGAAGAGATGGTGGGGCAAGTGAAATGAACCACCACCAACCACACCAAAGGCCAGTCTTCATCCAAAGAAGGTGATGTTCTGTATATGGTGGGATTGGAAGGGAGTCCTCTATTATGAGCTCCTTCTGGAAAACCAAACGATTAATCCCAACAGTACTGCTCCCAGTTAGACCAACTGAAAGCAGCACTCGTCGAAAAGCGTCCAGAATTAGTCAACAGAAAACACATAATCCTCCATCAGGATAACACAAGACTGCATGTTTCTTTGATGACCAGGCAAAAACTGTTGTAGCTTGGCTGGGAAATTCTGATTCATCCACTGTATTCACCAGACATTGCACCTTCAGATTTCCATTTATTTCGGTCTTTCCAAAATTCTCTCAATGGAAAAAATTTCAATTCCCTGGAAGACTGTAAAAGGCACCTGCAACAGTTCTTTGCTCAAAAAGATAAAAAGTTTTAGGAAGATGGAATTATGAAGTTCCCTGAAAAATGGCAGAAGGTAGTGGAACAAAAGGATGAATACGCTGTTCAATAAAGTTCTGGATTAAAATGAAAAATGTGTCTTTTATTTTTACTTAAAAACCAAAGGAACTTTTTGGCCAACCCAATATGTTAGATAAGTAAATATATATAAGCAGTAGTTATATTTGAATTCCTAGCTTAAATGTTGGCCATTCATATTTTTTAAAATTTGCCCTAATAACTTTGGTCTGTTGACCCTCATGTTGAGAGAAGTGATTGTTGTAAGGGTGTAGAACTTGAAAGACTGGATTTGGTACCTTTCAATAAGTGAAATTTAGTATTTCAAAATATATTTTTTCAAAAAGTTTAAGTTAAACAGCTCTTAAAATGAATTATGTATATGTTTGTGGATGGAAAAGAGATGTTTCATTATGGAATCCCAGGCAAACGGCATTATTTTTGAGGATTGCTTCTTCCGTGAAGCATAGCAGGTGATTTAACCTCAGAATTGCAAAGCAATAGTTGGATACAGAGCTTGGAATTTTTCATATAAGAAAAAGTTGTTTTTGGAAAATGCAAGATACGGTAGTCAGTAACCAGATGAAGTGCATAGTAGGCTGTGACTGAGTCACTGATAGATTGCAAAAAAGATGTCAGAGGCCCTCTGCCATATTGTGCCTAAAGTCCCTCAACCAGAAACTATTGGCTCCTATTTCCCCATTTACTTGTGTAAAACTAGTCAAAGAGGGAAGAGTCATTTTTAAAAAGTGATTGCATAAGTAGTCCTGGCTTTCTGAAGTTTTCAGCTGTCATTTAAGTAGCAATTACATGATTTCTCTGAGTCACTCTGATCAAAAGGGACCACTGCTTTGACAATCAATTCTAAATAAAGGTCCAATACTATTTTTAACTTCCTTTTGCTCTTCCTTACAGTCTGATAGGAAGAAATCTTTACTCTGACTGGCTTATACTTTCAAAGCCTTTGACTATTTCTTTTGTGAACCATAGGCAATGAGAATTTTCCTTGGTGATGTTTAAACTAAGAAGACGATCTTCTTTTCTTGTACTCTGCACTTCATCTAGTAGGTAAGCTTAAAGCCCTATTGCTAGGTATGGATGTATTTTCTAAAAGTTATGCTGGAAGTGAATATAGTAGGGAATGAATGAATGACTTCATACTGAATTTATTTATAAAATAACTTACAGTGTTGGTGTTTGGTTTTTCTGAATTCTTAATATAGAAACTAATTTTCTCTGTTTCTCCTTGTTTCTTAATGTCTTTTAATCACTGGTAGTTCTCAGAGAAGTGTAAGGTGCTTTTCTGTGTCCATTTCACACAAAATTCATAATTCAGTTCCACTCAACAAATATCGAATGACTTCTGTGCCTCCTTTTCTTGGAATTAAAGCCAGAATCCATGTTATTAGAAAATGGAAGATAAGGTATATGAAGAAGTTCAGAATATTCTCTCAAATCATTCCTTAAATCATCCTTTACTGCTGCAGATTTAGCTGATGTTAAATGCTTTTGGTTTATGCTTCTCGGATTAGATATTTGACCTACTTGGAAGAGATTGTCTCTGTGCTCCTTGTTTAAAGCATTATGCCGTTTTAGTGGATCATTCGATTTCTTCTCTTCTTATAATGATGGAATCAGTACAGTATTTTAATTTTTCACAGGAAATTTTATTTTCGTCTACCAAGGAATTCAGCTTTCCTATTTTCCCTAACATTAAGTTTATGGCTGTATTACTAGTCAGGTCTTGAAAGGTTTTTGTGTTCTCTGTAAATAGGCGTTTGTTCCTTTAAACCAGAGTTTCTCAACCTTGGCACTATTAATATTTTAGGCTGGATAATGTTGTGGGGAGGGGGGCTGTCCTTTGTAATACAGGATGTTTAGCAGCATCTCTGGCTTTACACATTAGATACCAGTAGAACCCTCTCCCAAGTTGTGACAATCAGAAGTGTCTTCAGACATTGCCATCTATCCTCTGGGGCAGAAGGGTGGGAACATATTCGCCCCCGGTTAAGAACCAGTGCTTTGTAGCAACATTCCTTTTTCCAAGGTCCATTTATTTTCACTCTGTAGTCATATGCTACCTGAGTTGTTATTTGAGAGAAGGTGATGTATTTAATAATCGTGGATGGAAGGAAATGGTCACTGGTGTTTTCCTTTGTCATGCTTATTTTAATAATTTTCACATAACATTAGAAACTCAGGGCTGGAAGGTTCAACTTGTTTTTTAGCAGGGCCTCAGCTTTTATTGTTTAGCATTCTTATCTTAGGACAGTAATTATTAACCTACCTCTCTCCTACTATCAACAAAATCCAACTTTATGATAGATTTTGCTTTGTCTCTAAAGTTTAACATTTTAAGTGTACTTTAGAAAATGGATCATCCTTCTTAGGTGTTCATTCTTTAAGTATTCATTCATTGTCCAATAATGCACAAATTTTGTAGACTGTAGCAGTCCTTAAATACAGAAAAATATTGTATAAAATTTGGTAATCATATATGAAAGTAGCTGGTGTAGACACTGATTCTGCATGTGGACCGAAGACTATCTGGTCATGATAACTGGCCAGTAATTTGGTATGGTTACTGGATCTATTCCACAAATAGAGGTGGTATAAGACACATAAATGTGGTTCCTGTATAGAAAGAAATTTTGACTTGAATAGATGCTTCTTCTGATACCTCTTACCAGTGGTCTGAAGTGGAATAAAGAGGAGTACGAAATGAATCTTAACTGTTAACTTATTCTCAGAGTTGGTGATGTGTAAGTAGAGTCGAAGGTGGTTATCTACGTGGCCCAGAATCTTCCAGCTGGATTTTTCTTAGGACTAAATGGAAAAAAGTATAGGGCCTAGAGAGGTTGGATTAAATCATTAACTTTAAAAAATTGGGGGGGAAGTGTCAAAGCATCAATCATGAGTAGTCTGATTGTCTCTCTAACTGCAGTCTGATTGTCTGCTCACAAAGACCTTACATTGTTAAGTATTGGTAAAGGAGGAAGAAATAACTGCTAAACTGAAAGTTACCCTTTACCAGAAATTAATTTCTTTGGCACACATTTTCTTTATTTGGGCTGCTTAACGTGCCTGTAAATAATTAAATATAAAACAAGATTCAGTGTAGCAGAGTTGGTGCTTCTGACATAGCTAACTTGACCATATTCCTTAATCTTCATTTTAGCATGAGTGTTTTTAACTATAAAGTAAGTGCAATAAAAAAATTAAAGGTATTTTTTTTAAAAATCACTGAACTTTTAGAAATCCCTCATCTATATCTCTATTCCTGCCTTTTTATCAACCATTGACTTCAAAGAAAGAAAACTGAAAAACTAGACTGAGTCTTACCTTTTTCTAACTTAAGATAAATTTTCACTTGACACTTGGAGAAGTCATAACTGGATTCTAGTTAATTTCCCATATTGGGCAGGTTAGAAGGGAACCAGCCAACCAAATTATGATCTACCAAATTTAACCAGGGGGTGGGGGAGAGTAAGCTATTTTTCAGTAGATTTGCACTTTAAAATGAACTGGATGTTGGTGGAAAGTACTCTCAAAGGGAAGATGGGTAAATACCTAGCCTGCATGTGGATATTAGAGAATCAAACCTCATCCTTGCTCATTCTAAGCCCACCTGAGCAGTAGTTGTGTGTCAGCATAATCAGAGCCAGGATTTCCCTACTTCCTTACTTGGTGTCATCTTCCATGTCTGCTACATTAAGTCATCCCTCTGGGGGTATATCAAGAATTTCCTACTCAGAATAGAAACTTTGTGAGTTATCTTTCCTACATCTAGATTTTAAAAATTAATTTAGATGTTGGCTAGATTAAGTTGTGGCTAATGTTACAAGGGTGGGGAGTTCTTTGCTTGTTTGATCAGCAGGGTACCTGCCTCTGAGGTGCTATTGCCTAGAGTGATCAATCCCATCAAAAGACTGGTGAGTTGGTAGCTGTAGAGAATATACATATGGCCAGCTTCTCCCAGGGTGTCAGTCATGATCACGAGCATCACTCCAGAATCTTTGGCTTCTAGAACCAACTCCATTCTGAAGAACATTTTAACATCTATTAATACGTCGGTAATAATCTTTTATATGCAGGAATTTTTGTAGCATGTCTTTATGACTAAACTTACTGTGTTAAATTATTTAGAAATGTTGAGTTTCTGAATGTTATTTTGTGAGATGTTTTAAAATAGTAATAAATTGTGTTATTTTATAAAAAAATTAATGTGTATCTTTTTTGGTTACATGTCCATTAGTTTTACCTAATATAGAGCGACTATGTGAACTTCCAATGATATTCAGTTCCGAAGAAACTCAGTGTTTGGATAACATATTCCACACAGCTTGTGTGTGTGAGAGAGAGAGAGGGAGAGAAAGAGAGAATTGGGGATTGACTCATTTCTTTATGCCAAAAATTTTTTTTTCAGTAGTTCACTACCAATGATGACCTCCTCTCTCAAGTTTGTAAGTCTTCCCCAGAAGTTCTCTGGGCACAATTTCAAATGACTAGGATCCTGGAAGGAGCACTTCCAGAGACAGCAAGTTACTACTGCACTTGGTTATTCCTAGTCCTCTCCTGACTTCCAGAAGTGTACAAGGTTAAGGTTGGCTGATAGGCCCTTGATTTGTGGTCTGGAATGACCTGACATTGGCTAGCCCTTTTTTGATACACAAGAAACAGGAAGAACCCAGCAATAAATCGCAGTAATATTACACATTTTCCCAGCATATATTCTGTGCTATTATCAGTCAAATGTAATTTTGGTCACAGAATGGGAATATAGTGCAGTTTCTACTTCTTTATTCCACAATTCTTTGGTTGTGAGGATGTTTCTTGCTGCTCTCCTCCTTTAAAAGGCAGAAAGATTTTAATTTGTGCCTATTAAGAGAAAACCTTAGGCTTCCCTGGTGGCACAGTGGTTGAGAATCCGCCTGCCAGTGCAAAGGACACGGGTTCGAGCCCTGGTCCGGGAAGATCCCACATGCCACAGAGCAACTAAGCCCGTGTGCCACAACTGCTGAGCCTGCGCTCTAGAGCCCGTGAGCCGCAACTACTGAGCCCGTGCTCTAGAGTCCACGAGCCACAGCTACTGAAGCCTGCTTGCATAGAGCCCATGCTTTGCAACAAGAGAAGCCGCTGCAATGAGAAGCCTGCGCACCACAACGAAGAGTAGCCCCCGCTCGCCGCAACTAGAGAAAAAGCCAGCGCGCAGCAACGAAGACCCAATGCAGCCAAAAATAAAAATAATTTTAAAAAAGAGAAAACCTTAATTCAGAGCATAAATAGCACGTTATTTTTAGTTAATTGTTTCCTAGAACAAAGGGTGAACATCTAGAATTCTGACTTTTTTTTTCTGCCATATATATGTATTACATTAAATATATGTATGTATATGTAGATATATACAATTATTATATATAATAAAAGGATCCTAAGTGATGACCTTCCCTTCTAAAATGCAATCAACTCTGCAGCCATAAAAAGATGGCATATCCCTATGTACAGGTAAAGTATGCCCATAACATACTGGGTGAAAGAAGTGAAGAACCTATTATTTCTTTTTGTTGTAAATGTAGTGTGTGTGTGTGTGTGTGTGTGTGTGTGTGTGTGTGTGTGTGTTGGGAGGAGGGAGTATGTTTATGATGGAGTGTTGGGGAGAAGGTAGGAGTGTGTGTGAAGACAGGACTGAGAGGTATGGAGAGTGTGTATGGAGCGCCATGCCTGTGGGAATGGAGGAGGAAGTTATGAGTGGGGAGGAGGGGCAACGGGGACATTTGTCGGGGGAAGTGAAGATTTGCGTGTCTGTTGTGGGGTCCAAGATGTGGAGATGTGTTGAGAAGTGTTAGAGGGAGTCACAGACATAAGTGAGGACATGAATAATTGTACAGAAAAATCTTAGGACATATACCAATATCAGCCTTCATAAATAAAATTTTTTACCTTGTGATTGTTATGCAGGCCAGCTATAAATTTAAAGCCTTATTACTAGGGGAAAACCCCACTGAATTCTTATGTTCATTTAATCACTTCTGGATTTACTAGAATTTCAAAAGATGGACATCTTCAGTCACTGAATCTCTGCAACCAAACATGTCTTTAAACCGTATTTCCCTTTTTATATCCTCTTGATATAAATGGCTGCTGCAATACTGAAGCATTAATTTTATACAGGTATGATGAGTTATTCCTGCAGTGAAACATTTTTAGCTGAAAAAAGATTTAAAAGGGGAACAAAAGCATTACTAGATAACCTCCTAAACCATTTCAGGATTTTCTAACATCTAATAGTAAGTTAACATTTACTTGTGTCTATTTTGCCTTCAAACATTTGTCTTGTAGAAAACATGCAAAAATTGAATATATTAAAAAGTATTGCTGGGGCTTCCCTGGTGGCACAGTGGTTAGGAATCCGCCTGCCAATGCAGGGGACACGGGTTCGAGCCCTGGTCTGGTAAGATCCCACATGCCGTGGAGCAACTAAGCCCGTGTGCCACAACTACTGAGCCCGCACTCTAGAGCCCGCAAGCCACAACTACTGAAGCCGGCGCGCCTAGAGCCCGTGCTCCACAAGAGAAGCCACTGCAATGAGAAGCCTGTGCACCGCAACGAAGAGTAGCCCCCGCTCGCCACAAGAGAAAGCCCGCGTGCAGCAACGAAGACCCAACGCAGCCAAAAATAAATTAATTAATTTTAAAAAAAGTATTGCAATTTAAAGTTACATACTATGATATAAAGCTTAAAGTAAAACAACTGAGGTTTGGGGTTTTTTTTTTCCAGTGACATGGGTAAGTCTTCCTAAGAAAAGAAAATATAATAGAGCTTAATTACACTGAAAGTTTTTTATATATGTCAGAAAAACAAGACAATAGAATTTTAAAAATATTTTTTATTAATATACATGTATTTGATAACTTCGAACTTAGAACACTTAGAATCAGCATGAACAAGGTAAACTACACTTCAATGACAAAGATTTGAAATGGGGGAACAGATACTGTAACTGGTTCACATTAACCTCCCCTTGCAATCTGTATCTGTATCTTGTCCAGTGAAAACGATTTACACAGCTCTACAAGTGCAGTATTTTTCTAACAACCCATTTTGTAGTCTCGGAACACTTTACAGTTAAACTGATTTAGATGTTTAAAAATGAAAAATAAGAAATTTGCACTCTAAATTTAAATATCTAATTCACATTTCTTTACGTTAATGTAAATCAGGAACAATTTACAGTAAACACAAAAACTATTCACGATAGTAGTAACAACAGTTCACATTTTTACTGAACACTTCTTGTGTTAGCCAGGCCCTGCACTAAACATCTGAACATGCAATATCACATTTAATTACCTCGACGGTAAGTGTCACGAGTTCACGTTTTCCACAACTGATGATGATGCAAGCTGATGACAGCTTGCACTGAGCACTCGTGTCCAGACCTTTCCCTGGCATCGTAGCTAGCATGACTCGTACTGCAGCAGCTCTGGTGCTTGTTTGCACGATTTTACTAATGTCACATGAATACGCAGGCCTGACTCCCCCCCCCCCCCAAAAAAACATGGCTAAGTCTTTACTACTAGGAGACACACGTGTAAGACAGCACAGAGACAACGAACGAAAGCAGCTGTGATCTAGGTCTGCACTAAAGCCCCTTTTATGGGGACTCAGAGGGGCCCCTTCAGGCCTAACTGCAGGAGGACAGCCTCCGCCTCCTCCTCCTCAGCCTCCCCCTCGCGGATCTGCACCAGCAACTGGAAGAGGTTTGGGGCTGGCCCTTCCGCAACCGCGGTCAGCCACAGCCTCTGGAGGGCCCCGCTGTGGTTGGCCCCGGCAATGACCTGCTCCAGGCGGGCTTGATTCACGTTTTCTTTATCTATGGCCCCCTTCTCCACCACCTTCTGCAGCAGAGGCTCCAGACGAATGACATAAGCAGATAACTTTTCTCCCGGGATCTGGTAAGTGTTCAGAAATCTGACCTGCGCATCCCTACAGCTCTCCACGCTCCCAAACGCTTGCTCAAGCGCCTTCAGGCATTCGACGGTGGTAATCGCAGGGTTGCTGGTCTTGAGGATGCGTATGACATCAGCAGCAGGACCTCTAAGACTCTCCATCAACCGCCGCCTCTTTTCCACATCTGACACCTGCCACTCCTCTATGACCTCATTAGTGTGCTCCAGCCAGGGATCAAATGTCTCCTCTCCAGGCCCCAGGATGTCCCTCCCGGAGAAAAGTGTCAGCTTCCTGTACCATATGGACTCAACAAGAGGCGGAATAACATTATGCAAAATATAGTTTAGCATCTCTGCTGGCATATCTGGGATTGGGGCCGGAGTGGGGTTCTGAAACCCAAGGACACGGGCAACATCTTGCACGGTCCACCCCTCTCTTGCCAGGAAGAGGTGCAACCTTTCTAGAAATTCAGCATCGGAAGTCGGGTGCTTAAAGACCACTTTCCACACCCCTCCTTTACCGGGCATCTCCCTGGGGATCGCGGTGTAATCGACAGCACCAGTGAGCTCTAACAAGGCTGCTTTGGCATTCTCTTCCCTCCAGAACATTCTCCCAAGCACTCGATAGGGCAACTGGGGCATCGCAGCCTGGAGGGTCTCTTCGATTTCAGCCTCATCACAGTTCACTGGGATCCCCCAGACCAGCAGGGCTCTCTGGGAGTTCACATCCATCCCCCTACACCAGTCTTCCAACAGTGTCATCGCCATTTTGCCAACTATCAAGGGCCCCAATTTTACAAAATACGGGTTACTGTGGTTCCCTGTGCTCTAGGACTTAGGACAACAGCAGACAGTCCCCCGCAATATGCCCGAGGAGTCAAGCTTCACACCACCACGATTAACAAACGACACCAGAGTCCTGCTCTCGTCCTTCCGCTGCCCCCCAGTGTCAGTCCTCCGCGTTCTCGGAGCGAAGCCTGCGGGATGCTCAGTTACGCGGCCACCGCCATCTTGAGTCTCTGGTCGGGGTCTTCGGGCCGGGTCCTCCACCTGCAGGCAGGGTGTCGCGTCGCAGCTCAGAGGCGAGGAGTGAGGGCGGGCGGCGAAGGCGGGAGCCGCCGGGCTGTAGAGGCCGCCGGGGTGTAATCGCGGGGCGTAGTCTTCTGTTCTCAGCCCGGGCGCCAGGCACTCGCGGCTGCTTCTGGCGTCAAGCGGGCTTTCGCGGTCGGAGCCGGGCCTTCAGGCGCGCGAGAAGCCGCTTCTCTGCAGACGAGAACTGTGCCGTCCCCGGAGGAAGAGACTATCCCGAGGTCGCAGCGGCGGCAGCGGGGCCAGCCCGAGAGATGGTCCTTCGCTGGCGCAGGTGCCCTGGCCGTCTGGGCTCCGAGGACAGCCGGGCACCCAGAACACACGCGGCGAAGGCGCGGGTAGGATGCGGAAGCAGGGCTAGAGGCGGCGCAGACGAAGGCAGGCCACGGCGACTGCGCGCCCGAGCTGCTGCACGTGGAGGCGGGATGGCGCAGCGCCACTTCCGGCTGGTCAGACCCGCAGCCAGCCGAGACGTTACGGCCGCAATGGAAGGCGGGGCCGGCCGGCAAGAGGCTTTCGCCCCGCCCCGCCCCCGCGGCCGAGCCTGCGCGAGCGTAGCCACGGCAACGGCGGCCCAGAAGACTGGCGACCCGAGTGCTTCGGCGGCCCGCAGAGGCGAGCGATTGCCTTGGTGCCAGCAAGGGGCTCCGGGCATTAATTTCTCTGACGGCGCGTTTCCTTTTTCACATTTTCCAGATTTTTTTTTTTCTCACAAAGCACTGTATTTAAAAGACGATAATATAATACCGGAGTGGATTTAAGATGATATGCGTCCGTCAAGGAAGATTGTCTACTCACGTCGCTCGTGCAAGTCAATGCTGTATAAGAAAATACCCTATACCATCTGATCGCACTCCGCAACCTCCGCGAATTTCATCCGAATGAAACTAAAACGTTGGAAGTGTGCCGTGTGTTTGTGTGAGACACTGAGTTGAGACTTTTTCTTGTCTAAGATTTTGTAAGAAGATCTAGATCTATTTAGTAACCTTTGTAGCCAGGCTACATGTGTTATTTCCCTTGTCCTGGCATCACTGACAGTGAGCTGATAAAACAGAATCCTTACGGTTCAAAAACGTCAAGTAATCCCTTGCAAGCAAACCAAGGCCTATTTACGTCAATCCCAGATAGTGAAAATCTCCCCAGAAGGACACAGCATTCAACTCTGAATTTTTAAAACCTTATTTAATAAAAGGTTTAAAGATACAGAAGAACATTCAAAAGTAAATAAGTTACATAGGTACATTACAATCACATCAGCAAGATTTTCTTTAGTGTGTTAATTTTTTTTTATAAAAAGCACACAAAAAATAAAATCTTCAGTCTGGTCTATCACAACTGTACAGCAAAAGAGGTAATATTTATATATATGTACACTATTTTAATATGTAACAGTCTTTTTAAAAAAGGGTGCCACAGGCAGCAAACACACAAAAGGCAGTGTCTGATATTTTTCAAAATAAAAGGAATATACTTATTTATATGCTATTAAAATATTTGTACAATAATTACAGACTGTCAAGGCTATTCCTGTGCTCTGTCCCCTCCAACAAGGCCTTCGACTGAGAGACGAATGAAAAGGTGAAACAGCTGCAAACTGTGAGAGGCAAATATTAACACAGCAAAAATATGGGGAGGACATACAATTGTTTTATAAAAATATGCATACTTCCTATAAACCTAAGGAGTTAGGCTTGCCAGTCTGGTAATAAATACCGTCCCAGAATAGTGAGCCCCAGTAAAAACATACTTAAATAGCTGAGGCTTGAGTATGTGTTGTATTCCTCCTTCATCTTAACATCTGGCACATGAGAAGAGGTTAGGTCACTGAGGCAGTTAAATATAGGGGATCCCTTTAGACATAAGCAGCACACGACCTCTGTGCCAGGGGTGGAAGTGGGGTAGCAGAAGGGATGGGTGTGTACCTTAGCTGTGAGGGGGGCTGCTGAAGGCATTGGAGGACAGTGCTTCAGCACTGTCTCCGTGGGTGGGTAAGAGACTTCAGAAACGGTCTAGAACACAGGCACTAGGTTAGTTTCATGCCCTTAGCTGAGTGTAGATGGAGGCTGAGAGATGGATATGTGAGATGGTGTGGGGAGGACATTATAAAGCTGAAGGTGTCTGTCATTTAACTTCTTAACGCAAAGAGCTCTGAATATAAGAAAAAAGAAAAAACAAAGTAGCCTAATGGTTCACAGGGAGAAAGCACCATAAAGGATATACCTATGCCAGCTTCTATGGGTGCACCTACTTTACTGGCAGGTCACTTGCCACAATTGCATCTGCCCTCTAAACATTATACTTTTTACACTGCATTCTCGATACTAATCCATTCTGGAGCATAAACCCTTCTAAAATACGGTGTTGGGTGGGGTTAATACAGAGAGGTACCATCTTGATTTTCTCCACCTATATTCACCTGGTCTGGTCTCCGTGAGCTTAGAAGAGGAGAATCACTGTAGACGAAGGAGGTTTCTGTTACCACATGTCCAAAAAAGAAGCCTGAAACTAAATACGGTTTAAATAGAAAAAACCTTGGGAAACTTAAGTAGCACTTTGGGGCAAAGCTGTGAAGGCACTCATATTACATATGTGATTTAGAAGAGAGCCTAAATTTGCTACCCTCCTGTTTTTGGAAGGTATACCAGATTTTTGCAGTCTTGGGCCGTTGAGCTTGTAAAAGCCTATGGAAGAAACTAGCTGGGAAGTTAGAGGTCTAGGTAGCCATCAGAAGTTGAGGAGGGGGGAGAATTTTAATTCCCATAGCTGGGCTCATGTATAACCATATTAATGCATAAATGAATGCTAATACACACCTGATAGTGCATAGTTTAGAAACAAAACTCCCTCCCCACTCCCAGCTACCAATATGACGCCTTTAGGCTATCTCAGAAGAGTAGCAGAATGAATACTTTTTGGCTCCTTCCTAACGTGGATTCACTTAGAACTTCTTTTACACAACTAAAGTTGAACAGCAAGATCAGAAAAATAACTCAGCCCTCCTATGGGACTGGCAAGTGAAGGGGCCTCCAGAATCTTCCAGCCCTTCCACATCAGTGACTCCACACCAAATATGGCTTCTTCAAGCCAGAAACAAAACCAGAATCTGGCTTCCAGCCAATCCCCTCAAGCTACTTGAAAGTACAGCCAAAGAAGAGGTAGCAACAAGAACTGCCTTTGATCTCCCTTGATCCTGCTAGTCTCCGTGTGCCTTTGTGACATCTTCCACCTTTCCACCCTCTTTCAGTGCTACTATCATTCCTATTGGCAGAACGAGGGACTTTAGGGTCTTGGAAATGTGGGGGGGAGGGTGGTGCCAAGAAGGTGCCTTGTTTTGGGATAAATGCACTTGGGCCTCTGGAAAGGAGGAATCCCCTGGTCCCTGAGAGGATGTTAAAAATTAAATATTAAGAATAAATAAATAGCTCCCAAATGACACAAGTCAAGGAATGAAGGCTCCTGTCCCATCTGGCTAGGAGACCTCCCCCTCCCAGGGAAGGATCCAGAAATCTCCAGCATGCAGGACTGAGGGCTGAGCTGTGGATATCAGCACTAGACCAGGTGGGGTGGGGTTAGGTGGCAGCTGCCAAGGGCAGGACAGAGGCAGGCAAGAAACTTGCACCAAGGAGGAGCAGGCTGGGCCTAGGCTAAGCTCCCTTAGCAGCCTCCAGAGCCCAAAGGTATTTGGCAAAAAGGTTGGAAGCAGGAAAAGCCAAGGCTTATCAAAAGCTCCCTCAGGCCTAGCCCTGTAGCAGCCCTGCAGCTTCCTTCCTCTGCACAGTTTCCTTCCCTCCAGCAGGCTGAGAGCTTGCAAAGAACATTGGCTCCTTCCCCAGACATCTGAGAAAACTTTCCAGCCCCAGCAGGATGCTAGCGAGCAGCAAAGGGATAGGTACCAGTCCTGGTCTCTCTCCCTGCACCTGTTCTGGCAGCCTCCCTCCCACGGAGAACGTGGCCTCTCTGAGGACATAGTCACTGGAGCAGCATGGCCTGGACACTGCCGCAGAGGAGACAGCACAGATGCCAGGCTGAGCTCCCTCTCGGAGATGGCCACCACACTCCTTCCCACAGAGTCCCTCTTTCCGGGGCTTGGGGCAGGGCCTGTACAGGTCCCCTGGGGCGGGGGATTAATGCTGCCAAGGGTGCGCGCTTGTGCTTGTCTCTCCATGGTGACCTAAGGGAGCAAGGGAAACAAAGAGGGAGAGAAGCAACCTCGTGGCGTGGCGGCAGAGGTCCATGTGAGAGGCAGCGGCGGCAGCGCTGGAGCCCCTCCCCAGGGGCAGCCCCAGCGAGCAGGGACTCTCCCAGTCCCAGGAAAGCAGGAGGGAAACTTCCGACAGACCAAATGCAAGAGAACTGGATCCTGCAGCCCTTAACACTGCTCCTGGGCCCTGTATAAGTAAAAGAGCCGTTTATTTAATTGTATCCGTTTTGCAGAGACAAGTCCACGTGATCTCTCCCTCCGGAGGTTCCAGTGCTGGCAGAGCGTCTCAGGCTGGAGCAGGGCCCGGAGCCCCGGGCGTCAGCCCCTCTCGCCTGCGCTGCTCTCCTCCCTCAGGGCCGGCTGGTGGGGGGAGGCGGCCGCAGTGGCCGCAGCGGCTGCGGCCTCTTTCTCCTTCTGCCTCAGAGCGGCCGCCTTCTTCTCCTGCTCGGCGTGGCTCTTCATGTGAGCGCTGCGGCTCTTCACCTTGTAAAATACCCTGTAGCCGGGAAGGAGGGGCTCCAGTAAGAGGTCTGTCTCCACCCCTGGGACCTCCAGGCTAGAGCACCTGAGTGCGTGCGTGCGTGCGTGCGTGCGTGTGTGTGTGTGTGTGTGTCTGTTCTGGGGGCTCCCCGGCCCTTCTGGCTTGCTCTGCGCCACGTGGTCCAGCCCCACCCTCCAACAAGGGGACCGATGGGCTCCCGATTCAGTGCCATCATCCCTCTTCTAAAAGCCGCCAAGGGACGTCACCGGGGAAACCCTCTGAGCCAATCAGGAGACAGGGCGAAAGCTGTGACTCCTCCTACTTCTCCCCAGGAATCGACGTCTGCCCCTCCCCCAACCGCAGCCAACCTACCAGGTCCCAGTGGAGACTGGGTCTGCCTTCTTACCTGCCACATTTTTTACACGGAAAAGTGTTCTCCTGATTCTGGCTCTTATTAAATGGCTCTGGTTTTTTCTTCTTCTCCGAAAAAGGAAGTGCCCTACGTGACTTCCCTGGCCCCTCTCTTGGCTTCTCTGAGGCCTGGCCACCTGCAGATCCAGGGGCATTGGATTCGTGGCTTCGGAGGATGAGGATGTCATTGGCCTGGAGAGGGTCAAACAAGGAGAGCTAAGAGATTTGGGGAAGAGAGGATCCCGAATTATGGAATATCAGTGAACAGAGGGCTTTTAAAGATCATACACTCATTCCAAATGGTCCCCTAGCATCCTCTTGAATCTTTCCAGTGACAAGGCACTCACAGCTCTGTTTCCACAAACTGCTGGTACCGTAATTACGTGGGACAGCCCTAGCTGCTATAAGGACTTCCTGATGCATCTGACAGGGGTCTTGGTGTCTCTGTTAAGGACGTGGGTTCACGTTTTCAGTCACTTAAGTCTATTCATGACTTCATTCCATAAATGACCTTCAAATCTGTGTAACATGCCAGGTTACACAGGGATAGAGAGGTGACAGGAGCCCCTGCCATAAGAGAACTCACAATCTGAAGGGACAGACATGCAGGCGCTCCTAACAACATGAGCCACCATGGGAAATGCCAAGCAGGTGCCAGAGAGCACAGGACGCCTGGTGCAGACCTGGAGAGGTGCTGCTCAGGGTATGCGAACCATGGACCTCGGGTTAGGGGAGCCCAGATGGCCATTAGGAGTCACACACGTGAGCACTGGATCAAACCACACAGGAAAGCATTCATAAAAGTTCAGCAGAACTCAGTGGCGTGTGTACACTGAGCACAGCTCTTGGAGGAGCACAGACAAGGCTCAGAAGGGAGCAAACAGCTGTGTGTCTACAGTTTGTGAGGGTTTTCCTGCAAGTTTAAGTGTACAACACAAATTAAACAAACAAAGACTCTCATAGTAGCTCCGTAGCAGACCCTACCCAGCCCTCTCTCTCTTGGGGGACCTCTTCCTGACAAGGAACAGCTCTGGCTGGTATGTCTTGCTTCTTGGCCTGTGATGTGGTGGACAGAACACTGCACTAGGAGGACCTGGGGTGGGACCTCAGGCAAGTCACTTAGCAACTCTGAACCCAGCTTCCTCCATCGGCAAGGTGGGGGCTAACACTTTATGGGGTTATCGCGAGGGATGAATGAGATAATGAACAGGAAAGCACTTCTTAGACAACATGCGTGAGGGGCCGTTGTTGTTATTCCCATTGTCTCAGCTCAGTTTCAGAATTCTTGTCAGGGACACGGCTCTCTTAGGGGGAGCCCTGTCTGAACTGTAAGTCAGGAATGCTTCGCCAGTGTCCCACACACCTGGGTTTTCACAAAGCCTTTCTCCTCTGTGACTCAGATACAGAAGCCGTATAGTGTAAAATTAATAGCGGATTCTGGAGTCAGGCTGCCTACTAGCTGTCTTATCTTGGACCTCAATTTCCTTCTCTGTAAAATGGGAATAATGACAGTACCTACTACATGGAGTTATGAGGATAAAATGAGTTAACAGCATAAACTATCTAGTGCTTTCCTGCCATGATGATGATCATCATCATCTTCATGTTCCTGCTCTGCCCTCCCTCCCACACCCCTGGGCCCAGCTCCAGCCGTCCTCCTGGCCCTGGGCTCCCCCAGTGGAGGTCACACTTACCGACTCATTGGCCTGTAGTGTCTGCGTGGCTTTGACAGCCGCTGCCCGCCGGCTTCGCTCTCGCCCCTCTTCCTGCTCCGCCTTCTCCTGGGTCTCTGGCATCTCTTCCTCCTCCTTTCTGGTCTCCTTTACTTCCTTCTTAGGCTCTAGCCTCTCTTCACTTGGGGACTCTCTTCTGGGAGGAGGCACCCTGGGGAACTTCTGGGAAGTCTATGGGGGACAAGAGCAGGGCAGTGAGCCTACAGCTTAGTCATGCAGCCACATGCACCGATTCTGACCCGGCCAGGGGCTCACTAGGCCCTGCTAGTCCTGCTAGCCTGGCTTGGACCAGTGCGGCCTCCTGTGCTAGACTCTATACTCTCCCACCGCTAATCCACCGGTAAAATGAGAGAGAGCCTTGAGGCCTGGAAGCCCTCAGGATGAGACCAAGCACTTGAGATGGAGCTGGGGCAGGGAGGGAGCATGCCAGTCCCTCCCCACAGGCCACCTGTCCTCTTGGGTGTGTCCAAGAGACACATTCTAGGGCAGGGTGGTCTGGTGGAACCAGGCAGCAGCCTTGAGCTCCATTCTAAGCTATCTTTGTAACGTTTTCTGTATCTCTATCCCCTTCCCATCTGCAAGTGGGAACTAAATCACTCCCTGTCTTAGAGCAGCATGTCACCAAGTGTGGACTTGTGACCCCAAGATGTTATTAGGTGGATACATGGACACAGAATTAAATAACATTCTCTTTTCACAAAATTGAATAACGTTCTCTTTTCACTTCTCTTTCAATCCTGATTATGTCAAGGACAAAGTCTCGAGTTGGTATTAATGTGTCTTTTATACTGTTCTAGACTTAACAAGGAGAGGTCAGGCCTCATCTCAGAGCCTTGGCAGGTAATAGTATCTGGCTAGAATTTAATAACATTGTTTGGTTTTCATATATATTTATTTTTACCAGTACCTTCTATGGCCAGCAACACCGGTTTTCTATTTATGATTGTGACATAAAGCTTCCCTTGAGTAAAAAATGGGTTGATTTAAAGAAAAATATTAAAAGCACAAGTGGTGTATGGACATGACAAAAATAGTAATGGTGACATGTGGTAGGATGCAGATACAGCAGAATTCATAAAGGTGATACAAGAATGACTAAAGTTTAGGAAAGAGGGTTAGAGGTCTGCTACGAGGGGACAATAAGTCAATGCTGGTGCAAATACTGTGGGAAATTTCCCCCAACGTTCTGCATCAACACAATATATTATTACGATGACACTGGCAGATAGAGAGGGGAACCCAAAGGTCCAGAGCCAGTGTCCAGGACATCAGCTCCCTGGGGCCGTCAGGGACACTGCCTTCCTCTCTCTGCTCTCCAGGGAGTCCTGGAGAGCTTGGCCTCAGGCTCCCACCTCAGCCTAAGCAGCTGAGGCAGGGAAGGGAGTCACCTTAATATCCACTTCAACCTCTTCCTGGGCCGACTTTTCATCACTTGTATCCACATCCCCGAAGGTTAGCGTCCCATTGCGGCCAATCTTCACCTGCTTCTTGTAGGTGTAGTAGAACTCCACACACTGGGCCACGGTCTTGGTTTGGATCTGGTATGAAGCCAAAACTGAGGTCAGAGTTCCTGGTTCAGCTCACCTGCCTGGGGGCACTCCAGCCTTTCTTATCCCTGCATGCCCCTCCGTTAACCTTAGCAAACACTAAACCCAATAAACCCAGGAAATACAAGCATGTCTCCAACACCTGCTCTGCACAAACCACTGACCAATTCAACACTTCAGCACTATTTTTTTTTAAAAAGCTAAAAAGGACAACATGGAGCCATTGGGGAAATTTGAATACGGATCATGTATTAGAGAGCATTATTGTGTCAGTTTAAATTTCTTGGGTGTGATAACGGTACTTTGGTTTTGTAGGAGAATATCTTTGTTTTAGGAAATATTTAGGTCAAATGTCATGATGTCTGTAACTTTTAATGATTGGTTAAAACAGAATACCTGTGTGTGAGTTTATTTACGGACACAGAGAGAGAGCAAATGTGGCAAATGTTAACAACTGGTAAATCTGAGAGGTATATGGGTGTTCATTATACTATTCTTTCCATTTTTCTGTAAGCTTGAGATTTTTCAAAATGAAAAGTTAAAGGGGAAAAAGCCTGGGCACCATCCACATTCAAAGCCAGACTAGACCTGGCAACACAGCCTCTCTACATCAATCGGAGCAAACAGTTTCATTCCTCTTGAGGGAGCAGTGAGGACAGAGAATTGTCAACTGCCCTATGTTGGGGAGGAACTCAGGGGAGACTAACACGTAAGCCCTGGAAAGCCTGAAGAGGAAGCAGGAGGCTAAGTCTTGTTCTAACTCTACCACTAAATGGCTGTGTGGCCTTAGGCAAGGCTCTTGGTGTGAAAGTAGTGAGTGGGATGAGACCAGATGATCCCCAAGGGCCTCCCAAGCTCTGAAACCCTAGCCCTCCTGTTTCACAAATCCATTTGGCCACTGCGTTTGGTTTCTGGACTACCTCCCCCCCCCACCCCCAACCTGTTTTCTCTGACTCTCCCCCATCTCCCCAGACTCCCAGACTGCTCAGCCAGCTGCTGGGCTGCACTGGGAACTGGGGTGTCCTGTCCACAGAGCCCAATGGGTCAGTGAGGGCCCTCTGTGCATGAGCAGGAAGCAGACATGACTCATCTCCCACTAACGGTCAAGTCACAAATTTATTAACTAGATCCTGTTTACACTTTTATTATCAATTCCCTCTGATCATCCGTTAGCCTGACTCATGGTCTGCTCTTTTCATTAAGGCATTAGGGGCACCTCAGTGAGCTTCACAAGGCATGTACTTCCTGGCAATATTGCCCAATCAGGGAGCCCAGCAAACGACTGTCCTCACAACAGGGCCCTTGTAGGAGAATTTGTCAGCACTTGGTCCAGGCCCCAGGGCGTTCCTGGTACAACCTACAATCCCAGGAGGAAAGAACACATTCTGGGAAGCACTCTTCCCTCAGCTGTCGACACAGCTCACTCTCACCATAGCCCAGGCTTTGTGAGACAGGGCTGGTGGGAAGATGCAAGCCCTTGGATTAGCATATCACTCTCCCAGAAGAACACAGGGGCAAGACAAGAGAATCTAGGAAAACTAGGCCCAGGCTTCCGCTACTCTGTCAGCTGAGTTACTGGAAGGAAGCCCCTGGCCTGACAGGAAGTGGGCAGAAGCCCCCTAGGTCAGTTATAGTCACTTGCTAGCTCTCGGTCCCCTCATCTCGGGGTGACTTCTCCTCCCACTAATTGTGGCCTTTGAAGTATTCCAGCCCCTTAGGATGGCTCACCTCTGCTTGCAGCCCCCCTTCTCTTCCTGTTCTCCCTTAGGCAAGTCACTATTTATTTGGTGCCACTGGGTCTGGTGCCCACTCAGGCCCCCCTCTGGACTGAGACTTCAGAGTATGGCCACCCTACCCTAAGGTGAGGGAAGGGGCCTAGAACCAAGGGGGAAAAGGCCTGATCATTTCCATTCTTGTTTTGTTTAGAAAAAAATGTCTCTGGGGACTTCCCTGGTGGCGCAGTGGTTAAGAATCCGCCTGCCAATGCAGGGGACATGGGTTCAAGCCCTGGTCCGGGAAGATCCCACATGCCGCGGAACAGCTAAACCCGTGCGCCACAACTACTGAGCCTGCGCTCTAGAGCCCGCGAGCCACAGCTCCTGAGTCCACGTGCCACAACTACTGAAGCCCGCGCGCGTAGAGCTCGTGCTCCGCAACAAGAGAGGCCACCGCAATGAGAAGCCCGCACGCCGCAACTAAAAAAAGCCTGCGTGCAGCAACGAAGACCCAGTGCAGCCAAAAATAAATAAATAAATGTATTAAAAAAAAAAAAGAAAGAAAGAAAGAAAAAGAAAAAATGTCTCTGAAGCTACTTAGTGGCATTGACCTAACTGCTTTGTAAGAGGTCTTGGTAAGCAATTGCAGGGCCCCCCCACTGGCAGAGGGAGCCCCCAAATCATGCAGGCAGCTCCTGCCCCTCTCTTGCCCCCAAAACGGAGCCCCAGCTCACCAGCTTCTGCACCAAGAAGAAATCCTTCTTGTAGATGGCAATGCCCTTGTTGAACAGCTTCCTCTCAGCCATCTTCCACTGGTCGGAGCCTGCAGGGCAAAGAGGAAGCCAGGGTAGTGAGGGGGTGGGACTGTGAGCACTGCAGGGGCAATTCTGACCAGCAGAAAAGTGTGAGGTCATCTAGCCGCTGTCTCTGCAGGCATTCAGAGCTGGCTCCACATCCTGCTTCTGCCACCTACTAGCCATGTTGCTTAGCCTCTGAGCCTCACTTTCCCCACTTGTGAAATGGGAACTAGTAATAGAAGCCACCTCACCAGCTGTGGTACAGACTCAGTGAGACAATGCATGTGGAGCCCTTGGTGATATACCTGGCACAGACGGGATGCACCACTCGACAGGGGTCGATACCAGGGACTGCTATGATTATGCCACTTGGTCAATGTCCCTCTTAAAGCACAGTCCCCAGAATGGGACACGGCACTCCAGGGGTCCTCTAAGTTCCAGCACCTGATGCCAATTTGGATGGCACTCCCTGGGCTCCTGCCCCTTATACCCACACCCTGGGCTCTTCTACCCAGATGGGCTCCCACCTGCTTATGCCCTTCTCCCTTCCCTTGCAGGGCACAGGAAGCCCCTTGAGAGCCACCCCAGCTCTGGTGTCAGTCCCCTCACACTGGATCTCCACCCCCGCTCCACCCTGGGCTGTGACTCAACACTGAACTGAGCCCCACTGATGCTGGAGACCCCTCGAGGCCCCAGGCCCACCCTGCCAGCCCACCTGTGTAGTGATAAGTTGCCAACGGGTGGTTGTGGAGCCGCAGCGGCTTCTTCAGTAGCAGCTTATTCAGCGTTTCCTAAAAGGGAAGTGAAGAGAAGGTCAAGGCCCTGGCTGGGGTCTTGGTGGGCAAAATTCGGACCTCTGAGTAAGTTGGGCACCCACTCTTGGCCCTCTTAACTGTGGAGGGGCAAGAGGTCTGGCAGGATGGCAAGGGCATGGGGGTTGGGTCGCTCAGGGCCTCTTAAAAGAGGAAACACATGGTCCCCAAGGCAGGCAGCCACAGATAGAGAAGGCCCTCAGTGACAGCCCCGTCCGAGGGTGGGGACCCACTACCCAGGATCAGAGACTGGGGTGGACCTTGCACAGCAAAGTCTGTAGTTTGGAACCAGGGCTCCCTCAGGCCGACCCCCTACCATCCCCAACTTGGTCAGACCTTCCTGCCTGCCTCAAATCAGCTCGCCGACAGGCCTGGCTCCTGGACAGCACACACACGGATCCCTGCCAGCCTCCCCAAGGGGCCCTCCCTCCACCAGGGGCAGTGTCTCACCAGGATGTCTCCCCTGGACTCGTGCAGACAGTGCAGGGCCAGCTCCTGGTTGGTGCCAGCTCCAGGGAAAATGCTGGAGCAGGCAGCTGTCAGCAGGTCTTCCACTGGGGAGGGAGGAGAGAAAGGCACTTTTAGGGCTGGGCTGGGCAGGGCTGCATGGGGCAGAGCCTAGCCCACCCACTGCCCAATAGCCAGCCTTTGCCTGCTGGCTCGTGACGTCTCACCTTGCCTCTGCTTCTCCTGGCTGCTCTCTAAGTCCTCCCATGGCTGCCACACCAAGTCGGCCTTGTGGGAGTCTGCGGCTGCCAGGGCACGGTCCCTCATCGAGGGGATTTCTGCTTGGAACCGGGAGCCCACGTTGATCCGTCTGCAGGGGCGGAAAGGGCAGGGAGTGAGGCTTCACCATGTGGGGATGGGGAACCCTACTTCCTCCCTGAGGATGGAGAAGATGCGGGGGTAGCTGGCAGAGGCTGAGCGTGGCAAGGCTTCAGCTGGGTGTAAGGGAACCTGGCTTCTATGAGGACAGCCTGGCAAGTGGCACCTGGTGCTGTCAGAAAGGCAAGGCCCAGAGGTTGGAAAGGGGAGAAGAAGCTCCAGGTTTACAGACAGGGAAAGACTCTTGGACTGCCCTTCTAATTCCCCTCAGAGGCAAATTCAAACTGAGCTGGTCCTTTCCTTCCCTGTGACTTCCACACAGAAGCTGGGGTGGGGATCAGTGAAGCCCAGGGCTAAGTGCAGAAGCCCAGAGAGGTCTGCTCAGCCCCCAGCCCACAGAAGCCTCCTCTTCCTCGTAGGGCCCACCTGCATGCACCGGACTCCAGCTGGCCACCCTCACCCCCCGAGCCAGAGGCTGGGCTGAACTTACGGCTCGATGCTCACTGGGGTGGCCTCCCCCATCACAGAGAGGACAGGCGGGGTGACTTCAGCGCTATCTATGGGACAAAAGGCAGGTTAGTAAATGGCACCCTCTGCGCTTCAGCAAAGCCACCCTCTCCAACCCTAGGTGGCTGCTCTTTACGCACAAGAGCCACAGCAGTGACTCTGAGGTTCACACTGGGAAATCAGGCACCCTGAGTCCTGGCTCTGCAGCCTGCAGTTGTGACAACCAGCTGTGACTTTACCAAATACGTGGGTGCCTCCGTTTTCACGCCTGCTGAAAGGGGCTGTTGCTACCTATCTCCCTAGGTTGATGTGAGGATTGAATGAAATCATGCACAAAGCTGAGCCCTCGACAAATATTAGCTACTCTTATTACTACTGCTACCAGTTCCACTACTAGAGCCATGTTCTGCCCCGGGAGCGCCCACAGTACAGCATTAAGTCCAGCATTCAACTATGGTTGCTCTAGTAGAGAGGCTGAAACTTCCGCCACACAAACGAGGTGGTGAAGGAGATCACTGTTTCATAATTATCTTCTCACTTCCTTGCTGGGTTCTCTGCCTTGGTTTCTCCCGAGCTAATCTTAACGCCCTGTGTGATCAAGACACTCTCTTGCTCCAAAAGCAAAATCTGCTGACTCCTCTCTGCAACCTGAGAGAAAACTTCAACTCCTCAGCGCAGTGTTCAAGGCGGTTCCCCTGCCAGCTATGCATCCCACCACCGCCTTGCCTGGACCGTCCATCTTTGCAGGCTGCTCCCTCATGGCCCCTCGCGCTCTCTGCACAGTCCCACCTCTGGGCCTTTGCACCTCTCCTTTCTTCTGCCTAGTGTGCCCTCCCCACCTGCTTCCTAGTTCAAGCTCAGCTTTAGCCCCACCCTCTCTTCAATAAATGCTTTCCTCACCACTAGGGCTAGCAGCCTCTGCGGGCTTCACTCACTGACTGCTGATCCCACTCTGCCTGAAACTTCTGCTTTCCTGTCTCCCAGGCTTTCAAGTCAACGCCCTAATGACCCAGCACTCTCTTTAGAACAGACCACGGTGTCCCACACATTACTGGTGCCCTCACAGGACCCAGTTCAGGCTTTACACCTGAGTGCAAGAAAATCCTCATGGATGGACAGACCTCTTCTTTGCCGCCAAGCTGGTCTCAACAGCGACTTCTTCCTGCACAACCTAGGCATGGAGAGAAGCTTCCAAGCTTCCAGTAGAAGTGGAAGAGCCAAAGGCCAGCCAGCCCAGGGTGAGCCACTTCTCACCCAGACACCAGAGGGCACCAGAGAGGCATGCCACGATGAGGTCAGGGTCAGAGGTTAATCCCGGGACCGCACTGCCTCACCTCTGTGCTACCTCTGGTCGGGATTACTCTCCATCTTCTCTATCACCCTGAGATAGGATTATCCCATTTTTCAGGGGAAATGAATTCTTGTATGGAGTGGGCAACATTTTTCAGCAATTCACCACCCAGGCCAGCCAAAAGGTCTGCTCTGGGCCAAAATGACTGTTCAAGAGACACAGGAGACAGGATCTGCCACCTAATATTAAGAACAAATGTGACACACCAGGCACAATGTAAAGTGCTTTACGTGTGTTAATGCATCTGGACCTCACCACAACCCTCTGAGGTAGTTATTAGGTTGAACCATAGGAAACTGCTGTTTGTGGTTCTAAAAATAGCTGAATACATACTGGCAATTTCATCATTAACCAAACACTACTAACATCCTCATTTACATGCTGAAGAAACTGAGACCCAGGGAGTTTAAATCACTTCCACAGGGGATGGAACAGTAAATTGTGGAATTGGGATTTAAGTCCAAGCAGTTGGGCTGACACCTCCTCTCCCCAACCACAGCGTGTACTTGAGCCAGGACAGCCTCCTTCTCTCAAAGGAGACAGCAGAAGTAGAGCCCCTTTTCCCATGGCATTCCAGCCCAACCCCGGCAGTGCCAGAAGCTGAGTCTTCCCTACCCACCGCCCTCCCACAATGCCTGCCCTCACGGCTGCTGAGGGGGGATCACTCACTAGACCGGAGCAGGGTGCGATGGGCACTCTTTGGCGTGATGGGAGGAGGGGCTGGGATGCTGCTCGTCGACATGATGGCATTGAAATAGAGTCCGGAGCCTTCCCGCACGGGGCTGAGGATGGGGGGTGGTGTATAGGGGGGCAGCTCAAAGCTCCGCTCGGAGGGGTGGTCAGCTAGGCGGACAGGGGAGCGCAGGTGGCTCTGGTACGGGGTGATGTTGGAGTAGACGGGAGGGGCGATGAAAGTGCCCGCCTTGGTGGGGATGATCAGAGGCTCAGGCCTCGGCCGCTGCTTTGGTTTCCGCACTGAAGGTTCCCCCTCCAACTTGGCGTTCATGTCCTCAGCCTGGAGAAGGAAACAGGCCAAGATGGCTCAGCCACCTACAACCTGGGAAAAACTGAAGTCTTTTTTTTTTTTTTTTTTGCGGTACGCGGGCCTCTCACCGCTGTGGCCTCTCCCGTTGCGGAGCACACTCTCCGGACGCGCAGGCTCAGCGGCCATGGCTCACGGGCCCAGCTGCTCCGCGGCACGTGGGATCTTCCCGGACCGAGGCACGAACCCGTGTCCCCTGCATCGGCAGGCGGACTCTCAACCACTGCGCCACCAGGGAAGCCCCATAAAAACTGAAGTCTTGACCACTGCTTGCCAGTTTCACCTTTGGAACTTAGTCTGCCCACCACACCCACTAAGGCAAGCCTGAGACAGGAAGCAGATCCTAACGCCCTTCTTACTGCCTCCTCTAGGGCAGGGGTCAGCACACTGTCTCTGTCAAGGGCCAGATAGTATATATTTTAGGCTTCGTAGGCCACACACGTATTCTTTGGTGCATATTCTTCTTCTCCTGACCCCACCCCCTGCCCTTTTAAAATAATCCTTTGAAAAGTGTAAAAAACAGTCTTAGGGCTGGATTTGGTTCACCGGTCATAGTTGCCAACCCCTGCTGTAAAGTATGCTACAGGGCAGGGAACTATTGTAGTTCAGGGCCAGGCCTGGAACTGGATTGCTTGGACTGGGATCTACTTCCTTTAATCACCACTTAAGATACTTAACTCTGTGTGCATTACCATTTTTAACGTGGGAATAACAAATGCCTACCTAATGGGGTAGCTATGAGGACTAAATAAATGAATACATGGAAATCACTGAGAACAGTACCTGGTACATAGTAATTTCTCAATCAATACTGACTGCTATCACTACTTAAACTCCAAGCTCTGCATTAGATGGAGGCCCATATCGCGTGCCAAGACCCAAGCTAGGCATGGGACCACAGAGTGAACAGGACAGCCCTGTCCTTGAAGAACTTTCATTCTCATAGTATTGGTCCTACCTTTGCTGTCAAAGGTTAGTCCTTCTGGCTGACACTTCTCCCTGCTCGGTATGCCTTGTGGGCCTCCATACAGAATAGAGGGCAGGGCTGTACAGGAACAGAGGCCTTTCCTAGCTGCGTCCCTATCCTCTCAAGAGAGAATGGAGGCCTACACGAGTGAGTGACATCGATCATCTCCCTGGGTGCACAGGTGAGACTGGCCACGCTGACTGGGCCCAGGAACAACAGGCTTTCTCCCCGTCCCAGGTTCCAGCTCCCACAAGACCTTCCAGCAGAGGGCCCTGAGTCCCCATGAGCCTTGGCCATGTCTTTTAGCCATCTGTGCCCTCTCTGCTCTTTTACAGACTAGGAAGAAATGACATTGCTCATTCTCTCCCCCTAAGGGGAACAATATGATTGCACAGAAAAAAATGCAGTGGAGCCAAAGGCCCCCAAACTTCTAGACAAGAAATCCAACATGAACTCAAGCTAGCTGTTAATGATTTGTGATTTTATAGGGAAAATGGATTTAAACTATTCTAAATATTTGACAATATTTTTCATATTGATTGTTTGTTTATTTATTTATATAGGCTGCATTGGGTCTTCGTTTCTGCGCACGGGCTTTCTCTAGTTGTGGCGAGCGGGGGTCACTCTTTGTTGCAGTGCACGGGCTTCTTATTGCGGTGGCTTCTCTTGTGGAGCACGGGCTCTACTAGTGTGGGCTTCAGTAGTTGTGGCTTGCGGGCTCTAGAGCACAGGCTCAGTAATTGTGGTGCACGGGCTTAGCTGCTCCGCGGCATGTGGGATCTTCCTGAACCAGGGCTCAAACCCGTGTCCCCTGCATTGGCAGGCGGATTCTTAACCACTGTGCCACCAGGGAAGCCCTCATATTGATTTTTTAGGTGTGATGACATGGGAAGGAAGGAAGGAAGGGAGGGAGGGAGGAAGTAAGGGAGGGAAAGAATCCTTATGTATGGTGTACTTCAGGTACAAAACCAAAGTATTTATGGATGGAATGATGTGATGTTTGGGATTTGCTTCAAACAAAATCCAGTGGCAGGGAGAAGTAGAGGTACAAATGAAAGAAGACTGGTTGTAAAAGAGGGTGATGGCTAAATATTAGGACTCATTATACCATTTTCTCTACTTCTGTGCATGATTGAAAATGTCTGTAACACAAAGAGAGAGAAAGAGAAAGAGAAAGACCTCCCCAAAAGCCTGGTATAGTGAGAGTCCTCAGGCAGGATTCAAGAGATCCAAATTCTAGGGCTAGCTCTGCCCCTACTTGGCTGTATGATCTTAGGTAAGCCTCTGGCCTTTTCTGGACCTATTTCCTCATCTATGAAATGGGTATGTTGATCTGTGTAGTTGCTCAGGCTCTTTCCTGCCATCCTCAGGACAAGCTGCCCAAGGCTCCAGCCTCCACCACAAACTCTCCCCCAACCAGAGAACAAGATTCCAGAGAGCAGAGACTGTGCTACTCATGATGATCTTGGAGCTCTCCTTTCTGTTATAGACAACAGGCACGCAGGCCAACCCTCCAGTTGCGAATGACTAATAAAATCTAGATGCTGTACAAAACCACATTTCTGCAGGTACCAGAGAACAAATTAGTTGGCAAAGAATTAAACGGCCAAGATCCAGGGAAAAAAAAGGAAAGCCAAAAAGGTGAGCCGAGCATTTAGAATTGTGTTTTCCCTAGAGATAGATGCTGTTATGGAAGAGACAACGGAGAGGCTGAGAAACTGGGTAAAGCTTTTAATAAATTCAAGGAGCCAGCAGAATAAAAACTGGAGTTTAGAGCTTGCCAAGGAAGGAGAGCCTGGTGAACCCCTAGGCTTTGGATTGGGACTCCAAAGGGCTATATCCTCAGAATAAAGGTGAATCAGATATAGATTAGTTCTCAAATGGAATAATGCCCAGCTTCAAATCATCTGATTAAGTTAAAGTAATCCAGGATTGCTTGTGCTCTTTGCTACCTGTCAGATGCAAAGACAAATCCTCTCCAGTAGAGGAGAACAGCAACCAGAGTCTTTAATTACCTTAACAATTTTTCATATATAATGTCTGACATTCAATAAAAAATAGCCAGATATACAAAAGAGTAAGATGTGATTTAAAAACAAGAAATAGCAGATAATGAACACAGACCCACAGGGATCCCACTAACGGAGCTATGAGACATAAACTTTAAGAAGACTATGCTTGGGAATTCCCTGGTGGTCCAGTGGTTGGAACTGGGCGCTTTCACTGCTGGGGCCCATGTTCAATCCCTGGTCGGGGAACTAAGATCCCACAAGTCATGCGGTGTGGCCAAAAAAGGAAAAAAAAAAAGAAAAGAAAAGAAAACTATGCTTAAGTTATGCAATAAAATAAAAGGCAAGGTTGAGGATCTCATCAAAGAACTAGGAACTCTAAAAATGAACCAAATGAAAAATCAGGTTACTGAAAAATAGAATAACTGAAGACAAGAGTTCAATGAATGGGCTTAACAACATATTAGACACAGCTAAAGAGAGAACTGGTGAACTGAAAGATAGGTCAGACTTAAAAAAAAAAAGAAATGGAAAACATAGAAAAGTGCATGACAGACAAAATAGGGGATACAGTGAAAAGCACTAACAAAACGTGTAACTGGAGTCCCAGAAGGAGAGGAGAGAGAATATGGAGCAGAAGCACTCTAAACAGGATAAATACAAAGAGAACAATACTTAGGTTTCACAGCAAAACTGCTGAAAACCAATGACAAAAAAAAAATCTTAAAACAAGATAAAAAGATACCTTACATTCAAAGGAGCAACAATATGGATTATAGTGATTTCTCAATACTGTACCTACAATAGAAGCCTGAAAACAATGGAATGACATCTTTAAAGTGCAAAGAAAAAAAAAAAATTACCAACACAGAATTCTCTACCCAGCAAAGTTATCCTTCAAAAATGAAGATGAAATAAAAACATTTTCAGACAATCAAAGACTAATAAAATTTATCACTAACAGACTCATACTAAAGGAACTAAAGGAAATACTAAGGCATGTTCTTCAAACAGCATATAAATGAACTGAGATGGAAGCTTGGAGATATGAGAAGAAATAAAAAGCAACAAAACACTCTTAAGTATTTGAATAAATCTAAAATGAACAACAACTGAACAAAACCATAATGTTATAATGTCCTATCAATGTTAAAATATAGGGAGAATGAAAAGTCATGTCAATAATTCTACAAGTTAGGGGTTAGGGGAAAATGGAGTTAAAGGGTTATAAGAACTCTGCATTGTCCAAGAAGAGGCAAAGCACTAACTTACATTAGATTTCAATAAGCTAAGAATGCATTTTAATCTCTAGGAACGCTTCTCAACCAGAGGATTAAGCTCTAATGTCATAAGGCATTCACTATGTAATAAGTTGACTTCTCTCCTACACCTCTAGAATGGTACTAGCTATGTACCATCCTCCAGATAATTGAGAAAATGGTCACTCAAATCCCCTTCTGTAGGGCTTAATTCTCTAATAGAAATCCAGGTAATAAAGGTTGCTATGGTAATCACTAAAGGAGTAATACATAAGTATATAACTAATAAATTAATAAAGAGGGGAAATGGAATAACAAACCCAATCAATCCAAAGGAAAACAAAAAAAGAGGAAAAAAAAGGAAGAAAGAAAAGGCAGGATGGGATAGGTGGACGGCATATTTAAACCAAAGTTTATCAGTAATTACATTAAATGTAAACTGTATCAATGCTCTAACGAAAAGACAAAGGTTGTTAGAACAGATGATAACAAACCCCAATTATAAATCCAGTTGAAAGATATACCTTAAGTAGAAGGATACAGAAAGGCTGAAAGTAAAAAGATGGAAAAGATACACATCCCATCCTCCTCGCACCCACACTAAGGGAAAGAAAGAGAAATATCTGACAAAGTAGACTTTAAAAGGCAAAAAGATTACTAAAAATAAAAAAAGAAACATTTCATGATGAAGTGTCTAATCCAGTTCTAAATAAGTATGCAATTAACATTGCATCAAAATGTATAAAACTAATACTGGCAGAACTAAGAAAAAATAGACAAAACCTCAATCTTAGTGGGAGAGTACAACATACATGTTTGTACTGACAGAACAAGCAAACATTTCTATATCCCAGTACCTAGCACAAGGCCTGACCCACATTAGAGGCCAAATCAAAATTTGCTGACCTGAAATAAAAGAGATTCATACATTCTGGATTTTCCTAAACAGTCCAAATTTTAAGTATAAAATTGTCTCTTTGTCCCTCATAAGTTCATTTGTCCAAAAGTTTTGTTTGGAAAATATAAATAATACCCCATGGGTGACTTGAATCCCTCCTATACTGCCATGTTCTCCTTTTTCCCATATAATATTAGGTCACCAGGAGCACCCAGGTACTGAGCTGCTTGCATGGGGCGCCTCTCATACCTGAGCTGGGGCATCAGTCCCGGGGATACGGGTGGACCGCCTGCGGGTGACGATGACCGACGGCTTGTGTTCAGTGGGGTTCTGTTCAGGACCCTTTCCATCCTCGTCAACACCTCCAGCTTGGGCTGCCTCAGTTGGGTCCACAGCCCGCACAGGCACAGACACTGGGATTATGAGGGGTACCATCCCGCTGTCCTCTCGTGCTCGCTTGGCAGCTAAGGAAGGCTCAGAAAACTCCACCCCACACTTGGTAGTTGAAGCCAATACACTTTTCCGCTTCTCCTCAGAGCCACTGGCATCCTGGAGAAAGAGAGAGAGAGGAAATGGAGACGGTTAGAAGGTAAGTCCTGATCTGCTGGTCCGGGACCCCTAATCCCGTTTGATTCAGGGACTCAAACACCCATGACGGTTCCCAATGGTCTTTGGCAACCTGGCCTTTCCCTGACCACCTTTTCCCCCACCATATTCCCAGATACTCTCCATAACCTCCCTTCTGCCAGGTTCTCCCATCCTGGCCTGGAGCAGGAATCCCCAGATGGCCAACTCAGGCCAAAAGTGGCTAATCGATGTGTTTTGTTTGGTCTACACGGTGCATGGCACGTGAAATAGTATCTACATATTCAAAACATCTCTCTGCAAAAGAAAGCAAGCAAGGAACCTGTGCCAAGGTAAGGGTGGTCTTTGGATCTATTTCCCCACTGGCAACTGGCTGGAGTGAAGTCAAGTTCTGCAGCCTCCTACATATAGGTCTGGCCCTATAGGCTTCGAGGGTTGAGACCTCCAGTGAGGGAAGGGGCAAACACTGGCTTTGGAGTCAGATACTAGCTTCTGTCCTACCTTTGTGACCTTGGGAAATCCCACTTGGGCCTTAGCTTCTTTAGCAATAAAATGGGATAAATGCCAGCATCCCTCTCATAGGGTTTGATGAGAAATTACTTGTGATCAAAGATAAGAAACTCCAAGTACAACATAGGTGCTCAAATTCTATTCATTCTTCTTCCCCATTTAGATTGTCTTTTCTTTCCAATCAACTTTATTGCTGTATAATTTACACACAACAGAATGCACCTATTTTTAATTATAGTTTGATGTATTTTGACAAGTATAACCACCTGTGTAACCACTACCACGTTCCTGTCTTTTAGCATACTGGATCTGGAAATGGTTTCACCTCCCTCTACTTCCAAACCTGCAAGTCCCAAATGAAGAAGGCAACCCACGATGGTGTATTGCATTTTCCTGCTTGCAACCCTGCGTGTGTATAAAACCCATCTACCCTTCAGGTGTGGATACACTTACTTAGAGATTCTTTGCATGCAGAGAGTTCAAAACTCCCTGAAATGGATGGGTTCTTTCATTTCCTTCAACGAAGGGAGAAAACTGCCCTTGTGACCCTGGAGTCACTTGCTCTTCCCTGGCCCCAGACACAGCTTGCCCTGCCCTCCGCCAGGTCTGTCCCCAGCCCATGCCGCTCTCACCTTTGTGTTCTGCAGTGAGGCCAGCTCCACTGCCTTCTGGGCCAGGGTCAGCAAATTGGCCTCCTGGGACGCCCGGCGCCTCCGTCGAGTGCTCTGGATCACCCCACCCCGTAGCACCTGCCCACAGTCCCCTGTGCCCACAGCCCGCGTGCCCTCCTCACTGCCCATGGCAGGAGCCTCCCGCTCCCGGCCATTGGGTGCCAGTCTCTCCCCGTCCGACAGCAACTGCGACTCCCTCAGCTCCAGCGGGAATCCCAGAGCTTCAGGATGGGGCTGCCCCAGGGGGCCGGGCGGCGGCTGCTGCAGGGGCCAGTGGTGCAGGAACAGGTTGCTGGCGGGATCCTGCCCAGGTTGGGTGCCAGCCCCATCCAGGGTGGTGGAAGGCAGGACGCCCTCCTTAGAGAGGCGGCGGGAACGGCGGGGAAAGGCGATCTGGGCCTGAGGTAGCACAGGCTGCGGGGCTGACTCCTGCAGGAGGGCCTTGCGCAGTTCTGGGTTCATGTCAGGGTTTGGGGGGAAGGGGTAGGGTGCCAGGCTGTGGTGAGCCAGGTGGGACTGACTCAGCGGCCCGGCCGGCTGCAGGCCAAAGTCCTGGGGCTGCTGAGAGGGCGGCTGCTGCATGGGGTAGAAGTTCTCAAAGAGCTGCATCTGGGGCAGGGCCGCCTGCTGCTGCTGCTGCTGCTTCTGCGGTGGGAAGGCGGCGACAGGGTTGGGCGGCGATGGGCCCTGCCGGAAGACCTGCCGGTTCACCTGGTGGCCGAACGCCAGCTGGAAGGGCTGCAGGGGCAGCGTCTGGTTCGGCGGCTTCTTGGCCACATGGAAAGAGTTCAGGGGTGCCTGGGGCCGCCCAACCTCCAGCTGCACCTTCTGCGGCACCATCGGCCGCACAGCGTTTCCAAAGCGGTCCAGCTGTGGCCCCCCTGCTTTCTCCCGCTTCAGTGGCTCAGGGTGGTTATAGTAGGTGGAGACCCCCATGCCAGGATGAGGGCTTCCCTTGGGTCCACTGTAAAGGGGGAGGCTGTGGCGATTCCATGTCGAGTGGGGCGGAGGCTGGCCCGGCTGCTGCTGCCAGCCGCTGTCACTGACACCCCCAACCCCTCCACGCTCCGGGCCCCGCCCTGGAGCCATCACAGAGTTGGGCCACTTGACCGAGCCCACCTGCTGAGACAACATGGTTCGCTCAGACCCATACACCACGGAGTTCAGCAGGGCCAGGCTGTTGGAAGGCGGCAGTTCCACAGGCTGGGAGGCGGGGGCAGCCCCTGCCGGACCCTCGTGCGCAAAGTAAGGCTCCTCCTTCACTCTGGACGGTGGAGGGGCCGGGGGCTGCTGTGGTGCTTGCAGGGGTTGGAGCTGCTCCTTGGGAGCTGGTTCCTGGTCCCCAAAGAGGCAACGCTTCCGCTTGTTCTGAGCCTTGGGCTGGGCCTGGAGGTTCATGGTGTGGCCAACTGGGCCCCGGCAGTGAGACCTACTTCACCAGTCGCCCATCCCCTGGGGGATGGTCCTGCTGGAAGCTTGGCCCTAGTCCAGCAGCCAGAGGGGGCAGAGGAAACGCTGAATGATGCGGTCGGGCACGGGGAGAAAGAACTGCTGGCGCTTCCTTCCTTTTTGCAGAGAGGCTCTCAGGCTCCTCTACTGTTCCCAGGTCATGATGCTCCACAGGGCCCTGGAGCCTGCAGACAGAAGAACAGTAATAGTGTCAGCCACAGCCTCCCAGGATGCCCCAGAGGGCAGCACAAGTGTGAGGGGAGGGTCTCAAGGGTCCTACAGTTCCACTGCCTCCTGGGGACAAGCCCAAGGTCACAGAGCAGCATCGGTGAGGCAGGAGCCAGGACCTTGGGGGAGCTACCAGAAGGCGGCAACATCCCCCAGGGTGCTCTGGGACTCCCCCTTGTCCCACCACCTCGCCCTCCTGGTTAGTGTCCAGGACTGCTGCGTTTGGTTGTGTAACTTGCGCAATGCACAAAAGCACCTGCCGAGGGGGCAAGTGGGGCTGAGATCCAGCCTGAGCCCCTGCAGTCAAGCTGGGATAAGGGGTAACAGAGGCCATGCTGGGTTCCGTACTCGTCTGAAGCCAGGCCCCAGCCTACTGGGCAGCCAAGCAGGTCCTCTCACATCTGTCCAGGCAGTGGCCTCCCCAGTAGACCCCGCAGGAGTGTTTTCAGCCAATGCCTCCTCTGACACTCCATGCACCTCTCAGACAGGAAATGGAGAAAACATTAGTCATTCCCAACTGTGCAGCCCATGGGTTGGGAGGTCCACCAGGCCCTTGCAGAGTCCTGGGTCCACGTCCTTTACACTGAGGCACGTAGGTGAGGCCCCGAAGCGTGTGTGCAGTCCTAACCCCACCCCTGGGAGGAGCTGCTGGGTGGAACTGTGGCTGCTAGTGTTCCCCAACTGAGCATGGAATAGAAACCTGTTTTGCAACCTGGGCTGACTGGAGACAGGATCTGGCCTGGTAGCTGGTCAGCAGTCCCCACCCATCCTCCTCCACTGCCAGAGAACTCCTGGCATCTTGAGCAAAGGAAGAATATAGCTACGATACTGAGGGGGGTGCAGATTTCTAGAACTTAGGTCCAGAAGGTTTCTCCATGACATGGTGTGACTAAAGTGCTCACAGTGTTCCTGTGTTTGTTTTCTAACTTGATTAAAAAAAAAAAAAGATTGCTCTATTTATGCTGCTACAGAGGAACTGAGTCCAGTATTTTATAATTTACTGTGTTTTTATTACTTACATGCAAGTTATAACTTACACCTATACCTTGCGTGTATTTTCAAAGACTTTTTCTTTCTTCAGAGAGGGTTGGTTTTGTCTTTTGTTTTGTTTGCCTCTCTGGGAAGTTGGTGAGGGTGGGAGCTACATGGCCCACCTCTTCCCCATGCTAAGATTCTGATCCTGAGCCAGTCCGTCTAGCAGAGGAGGGGAGCTCAGGAAGCCCCCGCGAATAAATCTGAAGGTCCAGGCTGACCTCAGACGTCAGAACCTAGATGCCCCAGGTCATCGTTAGCAGCCCCGCGAGTTCCCAGGAAACCAGCCGAGAGGCGCAGAGGAGGAGGGCTGGCTGGGCATGCCGGGCAGGCTCTGGTATAAAGCCCTGGCTACACCCGGCGATGCCCCTGGCCCCAGGGAGGCGGCCGTGCTATCGCTCCTCCGCACGCTTCCGCAGCTCCCCAGCCCTTCCCCTCCCGCGGCTGCCTTGACTCACTCCAACCCCCTGCTGCCTTTCACTTTCACCCAGCACCCAGAAGGGGAGGAACTTCCTCCTCCATTTCCTTCCTCAGCTCCCGGCCCTGCTGTGAGTGAGAGCGACTCTCCGTGCTCGCACCCCCTTTGTCTCGCATATGGAAGCTGGGGGAGGGGGAAACTAGGAGGGCATCCAAGTCACCCAGGCCCCGCCACCGGGGGAGGATTCGGACAAGTAGCGAGTGCTGAGGCCACAGAAACCGCCTTCTGAACAAACCCCTTTCTCTTGCTTTTAAACTCTCATTTCCTGACAGCCAACCCAACACAGAGCAGAGACCCAAAAGCCAGCCCCCAGACTGAAAACAACCCTGGGCGCCATCGTGAAGCTGCAGGGTGGGGCCGTCCCGGCTATGAGAGTCCCGCTCTGCCTCTCCAATCAGAATGAACCAACTACAAGTACGTGTGTGTCTGCAGAAGCAAGACAGAGGAAGGAAGAACGTGCTGTGGGGGGGGCGGGGGGGGGAGTTGGCAGGTCCACGTGCCTCCAGGGAACTGGGAGCTTCTCCCCCCGCCCCCCGGCAGTACAGGCACCCCCCATTGCAGCCCTGTTGCCTGGTGAGCCACAGCACAGGCTTGGGGCTTGGAGGAGGGGAAGGCACACGTGGCAGATGGGTCTGAGTGCACGTGCGCGTGCGTGCCTGATGGAGGGTACCAGGCGCGGGGATGGCCGCTCAGCGCCTAGGGGAGGGCGACTGCACACTTGGGGTTGGGGAGATGGGGGCGGAGTCTGTGAAAGGGGATCCAAGGCAGGGCTGCTCCTGCCCCAGTCCACACTGGCTGGCCTGCAGCTGCTTGGTCAGGTCTGCTCTGCCTCCCACCCCCCACCCTACACATCGAGGGGGCCCTTCACTCCTGACACCACAGTAGGTTTCCAAAGCGGGGCCAGGGACTTCTTTAGAAGAAATCAAGGGGGCCAGTTCTGGGGAGGCTGAAGCTTCTGCAGCGGCCTCCCTGTCATCCCCGTTGTAAGGCTGCTAACAATGCTAAGAGCACAGACACCCAGACCTGGGACCCTTGAAGAAGAAAGATCAGTATCTGGGCTGTTGGGGGGAGGGCGGGGGGGAGAGTGGAAGAGGCCTGGGAGGTAGGAGGGGAGGGGACACACCAAGGCAGCAGGGTATGCAGTAGGGTATGTAGCAGTAGTAGTAACAGCTAGTAGTTGTAATAACAACAACAACAACAATACACCTGTGCCAGGCAGATCCTAAGTACTCTGTGCATGGTTTTTTGGTGTGTGTGTGTGCATGTTTAATTCCCAGAACAGCTTTATAAAGCAGCATGAAGCAGTGTTATTTTAACCTCCATTTTACAGGTGAGCTAGACAAGCTCTAAAGGGCTGAAAAAAATTGCCAGTGGTCACACGGTAACTACATTGCAGAGCCAGGGCTCGAATTTAGGTCCGTCTGACTCCAAGACCAAACTCTTATTCCCTGTCCCTAAGACATGCCGCTAAGACACCAGGCCCTTTCTGCACACCTCCCTCCCACAGCATGCTCTCGACAGTCTCAGAGCAAGGATTTTCCCAACACGGATCTCCCTCCTCACTGGCGCTAGGAAGCCCCTTCCCCTCACCTGAACTGTAGGCAGGTAACCCTCTCCTATTCTGCGCCGGTACAGCTGAGACCCTCAGACCTACAGGAAGGGAGGGAAGGGAAGGGGGGCTGCCTCACAGAGGCGCCAGCAGGTGTGGGAGGTCCACTGGCAGGGAGGCCTGAGACTGCACTGGTCACTTCCGCCTCATTCTCCAGACCTGGACCCTCCAGCCCCTGCAAGCCCACCCCTGCCTGAGTTCTGGTGGCTGCAGGTGGGGCTGCCAGCTCTCATACGCCACTCATACCTCACAGCCTGCGAGTCTGGCCAGGACTGAGCCACTTCCTCCCATTTCTTCTGCCCCAGCCCTCCTCTGTCCCTCAGGTGGAAGTCTGCCTGGTCTTCCTCAACAATGAGGAAGAGGAAGCAAGCCGTCCTTTCTGAAGGCTCCCAACAGATGGGCCAACTCCCTGAAGTTGCAGGGAAGAGGGTGTAATGAGGAACTCCTGCAGGCAGCTCACCCTTGGGACCAGCTGCAGGGCCTCTGACAACGGATGCAGAAACACTGCAAAAGGAAATCCACAGACATAACGGGGCCCCAGACACTCACACCCACTCTTATCAGTCTGACTGTCAAGGCTCTATTCACTCTTCCCTTCCTCTGGGAGCCTCACTGCTGCAACCAGTCCCTGACCACACCACAGACAGCCCTGGGCAGAAGACATAGCCAGCATCTGATCTCAACAGCCAGGGACCTCTGGGGCTTTCAGGAGCATCTATGGTGAAAAACACTTTCTCTCTACCGAAGAAGCAACGTGCAATAAGTAAAGAAAACAGTGCTGAAACCACATGTATTCTGCACACACATGAGGGAAGGTATTGAAAAGGCTGTTGGGTGTTCTATGCTTGTGGTGACACCACGCCCTCCAAGGACAGCAACCAGAACACGTACCGCTCCCCACGTGCCATAAGCACCCCAACCGCATGCGTGACATTGGCTGGGGGAGTCCAGTGAGCCCTCACCACAGGGCAATGGGGCCAGGCCATGCATGACCACTGAGGGGACCAGGGCCACTCACAAGCTTGGGGCACTCAATGCGGCCATCCAAGAGACAAGACTGTTGTGAGTCAAGGTTACGCAGGCCAGGAAAGGGGTGCCCAACTTGGTCCCGGCGGCCACGGGGCCTCAGCTCTGACCTGGGGCTGAGAGCCGACTGAAGGACACCCCGACCCTGGGAGGCTAGCTAATGCTCCGAGCTCCTGCTCTTACCTGGGCCACCCCTGGCCCCGCAAACTCAGCACTAGGAAGAGGGGGAGTCACAGCTCATGCATCTCCAACCCGAGGCAAACAGACTTCAATATGGCACCCAACAAAGGTCTAGGCCAGCCAGCTCACTGAGCACCAAAGAGGCTGTCTTAGGACAAAGTCTAAACTCCTCATCCAGCCCACAGGTCCCTGCAGACTTGGGCTCCTGCCACTTCTCTCAACACTCCACGCTGGAGCCATCACTCAGTGCTGTTGCTGCTTTGCCTCCAGGTCTGTGCCCAGGCAGTTCCTCTGCCTAGCACACATTCCCAACCTTTTCATCTGACCAAGTCCTACTCACCTTTCAGGTTTCAGACACTGCTTCCTCTGGGAAGTCTGCCCTCATCCCAAGTCTGAGCCAGGTACTATACTCTGAGCCCATAACACCTCCTAAACCCCATGACTGGACTCAGCACACTGAATTCCGGGTGCCTACTTCTTAGTCCCCAGCAGACAGCAAACTCCAGGGGGCAGAGTCTGCAGATCATTGTACCTTGGCACTTGGCTTGTACCTGCCTCTTAGGCTGCTCATTCAAGACTGCACCCAAGGTGAGTCAGAGCCACTGCTCACGGCCAGTGTATCCACCGTGGGCTCCTGCCCAGCCCTGACTTCTGATCTCTCTCCCTGATGCACATCAGAGCTCCTGAGCACATCATGCTGAGATGAAGTGAAGAGGCCCAGCCGCCTAACCCCACCCCATCCCATCCCATCAGTGGCCCCAGGTCCTATCCAACTAAGCTGAACACAAATCCTTCTCTACTTGCGGGCCCGTAAGCCACTTGCCCCTTGACTGTCACTCACTGCCCCACACTACATGCAGGACAACTGACAAAGAGCCAGCCCCACTGTTGCCCCCTGTCCCATTCTTCTTCCCTCAAGGCTTCCCACTCCGGCCTAGGCCAAGGCCAGGGACATGAGCCTGTGGATCTGTTTATCTCATGCTCTGACCTGTCTGGGCTGAGCCTGAAGACACCGAGGTATCTGGCTAGGATGCCCGGGGCAGTGATGAGGGGCCCTCCCTAGAGGAACCCTGCATGGCCCCAGCTGGCCCTCCAGTCCAGACTCACATCCTGAAAAGCTCTCTCTCAAATACTCTGGGGCCTTTGGCTACAGCCAGACTGGGCGAGTGGCCTGAAATTGCCATCTTGGGCCAGCTAGAGTTGCCCAAGCCCTAGGTAGACCTTGCCTCTGGGCACAGTGCGATGATCTCAATGCTGTGTGCACCCCCTCTAACTGGGAGCTCACACCCAGGCTGCAGGGCCCCATTTCTCCAAGCCACTGGACATACAAGTCCTGTTCTCAAGGGGTATGTAAAACCAATAAGGAAGGAGACGCCAGCCACAGAGATGAGGACCTGCCTCCCACAAGTGTCACTTCCCCTGGGGACGTGAGAGAGCAGGCCCCGTGTTGTGCCCGTTCCCAGTCCAGAGAGAGTCCCAGGATTATCACTTCTCCAGACTGAACTTCAGCCCTTAGAGGCCAGGGCATGAGTCCCAGGGGCTCAGCCATCAAGCTGGACAGGCTCAGAGGCTTGGCCAGGGTTCGAGCTGCCTGAAGTTTGAGCTTTGACTGTAAAAATGCCAACATTGAGATGCTTTTAAAGGGATACAGGTAAGAGGAAATCCTTTGCCTTATTATGCACCCCCCAGGGCTTCATTCAGGCATCTACCTTTATCATCTCCTCCCCCACTACCCCACAAACACCCTCAGGATGTCCATAAAAGTCAGGATAGCCAGGTCCATTTTATAGAAGGGAAGCTGAGGCAGAGAGAAAACACTGAGTCGTAGGCAGAGCCAGGAAAGGACTGAGCCTCCAGGCCCAGCTTCCGCCCATACTCAGGGTGGGGGTGGGGGTGGGGGCGCTGGCTGCCTCCCTCCTAGACAAGGGCCACAAAGGATCACAGGCAGCTCAGGAAACCCCCTTCTACAGGACTCGGGACTCCCAGGGGGTAAAATGGAAGCTGGCAGGATCAGGCTCTGTCCAGAAGAGACAAAGCAAGTGTCCCTGCAGCCAGCCCTGCAGTGACCGAGCCTCTGGAGCGGGCTTCATGAGGGCCTCACAACCCTGTCTATGCCCTACAGGGCTCACGCCACCAGAGGCTGCTCCAGCTCCCCCCTCCCCTCCTGGAAGGGCCTGGCTCAACGGCAGGTCTAGGGCAGGGCTCCCTGGAGTCTGTGCCTGAGGCCGAGTGCCAGACTCTGTCCCAGACCAACATACAGAGAAGGCCATTCACAGGGACCTCCCTTAACATGGCCCTGCCCTGCTTACTGTGCCCTCCCACAAACACACACCCTCTGTAGCCCTGCAGGTCTGCCCACTGCCCCTTCATCCACTCAACAAGCATTTGCTGAGCACTGGCTGTAAGCCAGGCTCTGGGGAGACACAGGAGACGAGGTACAGTCCCTACCCACACAGAGCCCCCAGTCCAATGGGGGAGAAAACAGAAACACACACTGATCATAACGCAAGGTGGCCTGTCCTGGGGCTCGAGATACACACAGGGAATAAGTGACCCCGGGGAGATTTCCCCGGCTTTGAGCCTTTGCTGGAGCTGTCACCTCTGCCTGGAAGCCCTGCCTCCACTGACAACCTGCCTCCCTCAAAGCCTCCCTCTTCCAGGCAGCCCTCTGGCACATACTGTTCTCACCCTTTCTGAATCTTCGTGCTCTTACTCCCTATTAACCACCAGCTCACAAGGCTTCTGCAATTCCCTTCTGTTTCCGCAGCAAGGCTGGGAGAAGCAGGGCCTGGAGGCAGTGTGGCCCAATGGAGAGGGCAGTGAACTGGTTGTCAGGTAATCCGGCGTCTGGTCCAGGAACCGCCGCTCAATGGTTTCTGCCTTTGAGGAATTTGGGAGCCAGGGGTTGGGGTGGGGGGGTGGAGAAGCCCTGTGTCCAGGAATCACCCTTGTAATGAGCAACTGCCACAATAAACAGTAGCCACCAGCACTGCCCATGTGTCCAATGTGTGTGAGTATTGCTCACTTGTATAACCACTTATCCCCATCTGAGAAATGAGGAAACGCTGGCTCTGAAAAGTAACTTGTTCCAGGTCACAGCCGGAGGTCCTTTGTGAGGAGCCAGGATTCTAATCCAAGCCTACCAAGCCCAAACCAGGTCTCCATCACACTCTGCTGCCTGTCAGTGTTGAGCAGTGGTTCTCAAACCTACCCTGAGAGATTATTAGTTCATGGGTCTGGTAACGGGGAGGAAATCAAGGTGGGAAATCCACAATGCTTCATAAGCAGCCCAGGTGGCACCCGGGTGCTGGAGCAGAGGAACGGCTGGAGGGTCAGGGCCTGGCACAGTGCAGTTTCCAAGGACCCACTGCTCCTCATTCCCCTGGGAGCCACCTGCCAGGGTGTCGTGTCCTGCACAGGAGGCATGAGGGGTCCCATGAGCCCTAGGGCTGACCATGGCTCTTAGAGTGCCCAATGCCCAAGTGAGTGCCCATGTTTACTGAGCTTCTACTATCTGCCAAACACAGTGCTGAGTGCATTGCTGGCAATGTCTTATTTAACCCTCACTCTTCTTTGTCCCATTTTACAGCTCTGGAATGGTATACTCAAAAGTATCTACTTAACACAAAAGAAGACAGTAACGGAGTAACAGAGGAACAAAAAAAAGACATTAGACAGAAAGCCAATAGCAAAAATGGCAGACATCAATCCAACCTTTTTAATAATTACTTTAAATGTAAATAGATTAACACCTCAATTAAAAGGCAGAGTTTGGGAAAATGGGTTTAAAAAAACCATGATCCATGGTGGCGCAGTGGTTGAGAGTCTGCCTGCCGATGCAGGGGACACGGGTTCGTGTCCCGGTCCGGGAAGATCCCACATGCCGCGGAGCGGCTGGGCCCGTGAGCCATGGCTGCTGAGCCTGCGCGTCCGCAGCCTGTGCTCCGCAACGGGAGAGGCCACAACAGTGAGAGGCCCGCGTACCGCAAAAAAACAAAACAAAACAAAACGAAAACCATGATCCAACTGTTAACAAAAGACACACACTTTAGATTTAAAGACACTAATAGGCTGAAAGTGAGAGGATGGAAAAAGATATACCATCCTAACAGTAACCAAAAGAGAGCTGGGAATGGCTATGCTAATATTAGACAAAATAGACTTTAAGGCAAAAACTCTTATTAGAGACAAAGAAGGACACTTTATAATGACAAATATGTCTACCCATTAAGAGGATATTACAATTATAAATGTATTTGCACCTAACAACAGAGCCCCCAAAATATATGAAGCAAAAACTGTCAGAATTGAAGGGGAAATTCAACAATAAGAGTTGGAGCCTTCACTTTCAAGAATTCAACAATAAGAGTTGGAGCCTTCACTTTCAAGAATGGATAGAACAACTAAACAGAAGATCAACAAGGAAACAGAAGACTTGAACACTATAAAGCAAACAGACCCAACAGATATCCATAGAACCTTCCACTCAACAACAGCAGAATATCCATTCTTCTCAAGGGTACACAGAATATTCTCCAGGATAGATCATAAATTAGGCCATAAAACAAGTCTCAATAAATTTGAAAGGGTTGAAATCATACAAAGTATGTTCTCCAATCAAAATGAGATAAAATTAGAATCAAAAATAGAAGGAAATTTGGGGAATTTACAGGAAATGAAAGTTAGAAGTAACTTGTCAAGTTCTCAGCTCAGAAAGGCCACTCCTTCCTTACTCAGACCATATTCTCCACACCTTCTGCACAGCCCTAGGAAGCTGCAGATCTCAGATTTTTGCAAATGCCTGGGTAGCTCCACACCAGACACACACTGAACCTGACCCCAATCTTGATCCCGGAATCAAAACAGCTGGGGAGGGAGAGCCCTTTAGGGCTGTAACAGCTTGTTATTCAGCCCTACTTCTCCCCGGGAAGACGGCCACAAGCAAACATCTTCACTTCCCCAGTCTACAGAATGTCCAAAAGGCAGATCCTTCCCAAAAGAAGGAAGCTAACATATACAGAGCACTTTCCCCACGCCAGGTACCTGACATACCCTAATCCACGCACACAAACTTCCCACCCAGGCATCTCATTGTCCCCATTCTACAGAGGGAAACTGAGGCTCTGTTATTAAGGTGGCAGAAGCAAGATTCAAAATCTTGTTGTCTGCCTTTAAAGTCCTTGGTCTTTCCATCATCCTTCCAGAAAAATCCCAAATCTACACTTGTTGTGGGCTTCAGAAGGAATGCTATACAGGAGAACCCCACAAAGCCAGCTGTGGATCCTCCCCTTTCTCATGCTCCCTCCCAGAACTGCTGCTTTTCCTGGGGCCATTTCCAAGTAGAGCATAGTATATAACACTCCCTCCCAAGAAATAATCCCAGCCCCAGCCTGCAGAAACAGTCTCCCCTCGAGACCGTGAACATCTGTAAGACCCCCTGGAAGCTAGGACAGCCCATAGGGCTTTGAGGTGGGAGGACTGCAGGCGTGAGCTGGGAGCTGCAGTCAGCAGGATCACCCTCTGGAATAAGAGCCTCCACAACACATGGAGAAAGGTGGCTTGTGCCTCTCTTCAGAGCCAGCCACCAAAGCAGGGCATAGTTGCGGAAGCTGAACAGATTCCAAATATCAAGGGATGCTGCATCTCACTCAGTCCAATTCCTTGTTCCACAAAGCAGCCCAGAGAAGGAAAGAAACTTGCCTGCAAATACACAGACAGGAGCAAGAATCAAGGCCCAGAAGCAAGGACACCAATAACAACGCTTCATGCCTCCATTTAGGAGGCCCCACCTTTTGGCAAGACACTGGGCAGGGCTTGGAGCCAAAGTGAAACCTCGACGTCACAAACGTAAGGCTTCTACTTCACCATCATCTCCACCGCTAACATTTCTTGGAGGCACTACTATGTGCCAAGCATCGTGCTGAGCACTCTACACACATGGTCCCGTTTAATCCTCACGGCAAGGCAGGTATCATTACACTCCCATTTCTCAACGAGGCACCTGAAGATCTGAGGTCACAGGAGGATAGAGGCAATGCCAGGACTGGAACCCAGAGCGTTTTCTGCAGGGCCTCGGGCTCAGCCTCCTGCTTGGGTACACATCAGGCTATTTGGGATGGATGGCAGCAGGCTCTGGGCTGTTCACATCTCCCTGGAGAGCAGCTTCAGCTGGCCTGAAAACCAGTCATGTCCTGGAAGCGTGGCTGGTCAGGAAAGGTGAGTGAGAGGGGCCTGGGAGGCGAGTGGCTTTGAAAATGAAGATGCTCCTGGTGATTACCACCACTGGGCCAACCTGTGAAGCTCAACATCTTCAGTTCAAGAGGAAGCCACATCCCTCCCACACTCTCCAACCCCACACCCACAGTTGGCCAACAGCTCTTTAAAAATAAAGCGGTGACTCGCCCCAAATCCCCATGGGGCCCAGGTTCCTGCCCCTTCCCCTGGCACACTGAAATCTGGGTCAAGTCAGTCCACGCTTGGGTTCCTACTAGTGCCAATGCCCCCACCCAGGGCACTGAGCATCAGTCCCAGCATGACAAGCTACCTCTCTGCATGGGGCTCTCAGGAGGGTTTCCTCTCAAGAAATGAAACTACTGAATAAAGGTTGTTCATTGCACATCCTAAAGAAGGGAGACAGATAGTGCCCACCCACTCCAAAGATCACTGGTCCAAATCTCAGTTTCATGGCTGATGGGCCCGAAGCCCTGAGAGGTAACATGATTTGCCCAAGAACACACGGCTCATTACTTGGGTAGAGCTGTGTTCAGGGCCTCCCAGGGGATGTTCTCACACTCAGCACTCCCTCAGACCTGGCTCTGCTGCCTCTTCTCAGGAGAAAGGAAGCGGGGGGTGGGCAGGAGCGGTGTCTAGTTGTGGTGTCTTCATCAGCTCTGGCTCATCTGCCTGGCCAGCTCCAGAAGGAGCTAGGACCTACCTGATGGCCTGGGGGAAGAGGGGGAGGGGAGTTTTTTCAGGGGGTCATCCTGCTGGTTTGGAGGATAAGAATGGGGATAATATGGCTCCCCAATACTTGCTAGTGACCAAGAAGAACAAAACCTTGCTGCCAGCAGAGGTGGGGCGGCTCTCAACATGGCTGCCTAGGGCCTCCTAGACGGGCTGCAGAGTGGGCACAGAGAGCCAGCCATCTGCCCCCCTCGTCCAGGCATCCAGTCAGTGTCACGGCCTTTCTCAGGTCCTGGTCAAGATCCAGGGCCTCGGCCAAATGCTCACACATTCCTTGCGTTTCTCCAGTCTCTGAGCAGCTGCTGCAGGCCCTCGTCTCCTGTGCTGATTTATTCTTTATTGTTCCTGAAATACACCCAGAGGCCTTTGGCACCAGGCACCAGCACAGCATCCAGCCCAAACCCCGAGTACACACCAACCAGGCTCTCTGGGACCTGAGCCAAGCCAGCCGGCATGATGGGCCCTGGGGTCAGACCCAGCAGCCAGGAAGGGAGGCCCAAGATCCCACCCACTCCAGCCTATGGTCCTAGAGCTGTTCTCAGACTACGGAGGCTGGGATATTTGGGGAGACGGAGATGCTTGCAAGGTTTCTGGGAGGGCTAAACTAAACCTTTCCACTCCTCTCATGCACAAGTGACTCCCCAGCAATCCCCCCCAACACACACACACAGCGGACCCCCACGTACCTATCGCCCTGCACAGCAGGGCCTCGTGGCTCAGGCTGGGCTTCTCGCTACCCTGTAAAGTGTTTGGAGAGGGAGGCCTCAGAGGGGTCTTCCCCACCCTTCCCAGCCCAAAATATCTCCCCTATCAGCCAGCTAATGGTGCCTGAATTCCTACCATCAACACTTCATTCCTAGGGTCAAAGCATTGTTCCCTGTGCACATGAAAATAGCCAGTAGAAGTGTGGGAGCTGCCTGGTAAAAAGACAGGGCTTTGGGGTCAAACAGGATGTGTCCTGGCTTCTCCAATCACCTGCCTCTCTGTGGGCCTCAGTTTCCCTACCAGTAAACAGGCACAATATTTTCATCTCATAGTTATTGTGGGATTAAATGAGGGTTTTTTATTTATATATATATATATATATATATATATATATACATACACACACACACACACACACACACCCATGGAGTGCCTGGCACAAAGTAAGAACTCGATAAATGTGATTTCATTTCCCCCTTGCTGGGCAGGGGCAGATCATTCATTATTAGTCTTCAACACCTGGAAGGGAATGAAATGGCCTCTTCCAGTTCCACAGCCGGCTGAGAGCAGGGCTGACCAGACAGGAACAGGACAAGGGGACTAGGAATCCCAGCAACAGTGCTGGGCTCTGCAGGCATCTGGCCTAGGGACCCAGGAGGAGCACACTCAGCACAGGCCTCCCCAGAACTCAGCTGCGCCAGCAGGGCCTGCAGGGACATGGCGGGACAAGAGTCCCCAGATAAAACCTGGCAGAGCTTCCCAGCCCATAGTGGAGTCTCCACCCTCCTGGGCTCCCTCTAAGAGCAGTAAAAGGGAAAGGCCATCACCTGAGGGAGGCTGGGGAGACGGTGGTCACAGAAAGTCTGAACAGGGATGCCAGAGGCACCGGGGCCTGCAGGGAGCAAGTAAGCCTGCCCCGAGGCCACCACAGTGAAAGTCCCACAAGTAGAAGTGGCCGCCTGGTTATTTTTGGTACCTCTTCTGCCCAAAGCCAGCAAGGAAAGGCAGCTGCTAGCAACCTGGAAGGGCTGTTTACACTCAAGTGTGCAAGCACTGTGCAAGGACAAAAAGAGCACCAGCAGCCACCGTGCAGGAGGGCCTCTGCCCCTGCCTTCCTCTCCCGTCTGTCCCTGTACAGTCCAATCTGCACGCTGCATAGCCCACAGAGCGTGGGTACTTCTGCTTTCAGTCAGATCCAGTCTCCTAACCACAAAACTCACTCACACACACACAAACAGACAAATAACTATGGAGCCAGCTGAAGACTGGGCCACACCCAGGAGCCGAGACAGTATTCCTCTGGGCTCTTCCTGCACTGAAGCGGCCCTTCCCCGTTTTGAAACTGGGAGGGGCAGGGACCAGGGGCAGGACAGAGGAGCCTTTTCTCTGTGAAGCGAAAGTGGGGACAGTCTATGGAACTTCAAGGAACTCGCTGCCTCTCAGCTTCCCCATTTGAAAGTGAAGGACTAGATGTCCCAAAGTGTTTTCCAGCTCTGGGTAAATCCTGGGAGCTGGAGAGCCCAGAACTAGGACCCAGGGCCAGCTGAAGAGGTCAAAGCCAGGTCAGGTGGGATGAAGGATCTGAGGCCAGCCAGATGCGCCCCAAGAGCTGCCGGGCAGGCTGGGGGGAGGAGGAGGAAGGGGGAGAAAGGCCAGACTACTTGCACTCGCAGGATTTTGAGTTTCTGGGATCTCTTCCGAGTTCCAGGGCCTTCCCCTCCCAGGAACTGGCAAATTCTGGCAACAGCAGGCGGGCTTGGGGTCTCTGTCTGCCCAGCTGCTGGAAAAAGCTGGGAATCGAAATCCCCCACTATTTTCCCTCCTCTCTGGACCCCATTTCCCCAGAGAAGACGGGTGGCCTCAGAGGGAACCCCCTTCTGGCTGCAAGCCTGTTGTACTTCCCTCTCTCCAAGCTTCGGCCAGGACAAATTTGCCCTGGCTGTTCCCCTCCCCCCTTCCTGAGACTCCTAGAGGAAGAAGCATTGCCTGGAAAATATAACACTCACCACAAGCTCCCTGTGGTTGGAGAGAAAGGCAGAGGGAACAGAGAGCACCTTCCCCGGCTGGCCATAGCACCAGGATCCGTTCCAGGAAGAGCAAGATCAAGAACCACTGCCTGGGACGGCTCAGGCCTCCAGCCCCTCTCCTCCCCACCAGTCCCCGAAAACCACAACTGGTAAGTTGAGTCCCGCAGGGAGCCCCCGACCCTCACCCCTGCAAAACCCCAGCTCTCTTCAGACATGTGTTAACTTTCTTCTTATATAATATCTTGGTGTTCCCCCCACCCTCCCACTCCACCCTTGCTACCTGGTGAAACAGCCGAAGTGCTTTTAGGAGCAACTCCCACCCCAGGCTCCACCCGAACTCCACTGAGGTCACACTGAGAGGCTTCAGGTGAAGCGAAGACAGGAGGATTTTTTCCTTGGCTTTCTAAAGCAGCCTTCCTCCCACCCACCTGAGCAGTTCAGCCTGAGGCCTGGGCGGGTAAGTTCCCGAGAGCACAATATGATCTCTGGGAAGCTGAGCCCTTAACCCTCCGCTGCAGGGACAGAATCCCTTGCAAAAGTACACAGGCCGCAGGGTCTGGGCTGGTCCAGGCTGGAGTGCTCACACAGTTTTGCCCAGGGCCTAGGGAGTTCGAAAATGAGCTTCATTTACATAAGCCCAGTGGCCTGGAAGGGTACCCTCCTACCACAAGCAGGTGACCCTGCATTTCCTTTTCCCTGGAAGGAGCAAAAGGCAAACAGGAGCTGGGCTTGGTAGGAACTGGTGAAATGCTAGCCATCATCTGTTGAGTACCTACTGTGTGCCAGTCACTTTGCATGCATGATCTTGTTTAACCTTTGTAGCAACCCTATGAGTAATTATTATCATCCCCATTTTATAGGTAGGGAAACTGAGGCTCAGGAAGTTAAGCAATGCTCAAAGCCACACAGCAAGTGGGGCAGCTGAACCCAGGTCTGCCCAGGCCTCATTCCTATGCCCCTGCCAGGCTTCCTTCAGAGTCACTGCCCAGGTTATTGTCCACCACCATCCAGGAATGGTGTTCTGAGTGCGGGGAGGGAAGTAGGTGTACACAAGTTTTGCCTGATGGCTCTGGAATCCTAACTGATGTCCCACTGACTGTTATTGTTCCCAAGTGCGTGACTGTGAGAGCCCCTGTAAGTGTGCGTGTGTTGGGGGTGGAGGGAGGGTGATCTGGATTCCAAAGAGCAGTTTCCAACACTGAAGTTATGCTGTAATGCTTCTGATTCATAAAATGAGCTCACAGTCTCACGATATCCTGAATGCTGCTTCGAATGCAAATGCAGATCCCACAAGTAAGAACTGGGGATTTCAGCACACTCCACCCAGCTCCAGCCCAGCTCCAGCCCAGCTCCAGCCCAGCTCCGAGGAGTTTACTTAGTTCAGCCCCACACAGCCAGAGCGATCCTGCCTGTGCAGAAGCAACTCTTCCAATGGAACACGACCCCTGGCTGCATTTCCTGTAGCCTGTGGAGTGTCAGGGAAGAATGGAGCCCCCAGGCTGCTTCTGTACTAATTCGAGCACACACAGGAAGGGTGCCAATTGGCCTGGCCAAAGGAAATGCCCAAGTTAGCAGATTCCCAGGCAGGAGGCTCCAACACTCTTTCACCCTGAGGTCCCACTGGGGTCAGGATTACTGGGACATATTCTCCAGAAGGCCAGCCATAGGGCAATGCCAGGAGACTGGGTTCACCAGCATCAGACTCACACATGGACCAACCCTTTTGAAAACAATGGCACAGTATGAATCCCGCAGCAGGACTCACTGGGCCCACCACATGCTAAGTCCACGTTTTCTGGATGGAGATCTTTCATTCATTTTGTTCAGCTAACATATGCTAAACACCTACTAGAAGCCGGACACTGTGGGAACAATATAGAGCATATGCTAGAGCAGAGCTATGATAATACTGAAATGTGCTTTCAACATTTGGTGTATATGTACTAACTTGCAAAATCCTCACCTCAACTCTTTGAAGGTATAGGAACTCTAGCTCCCAGTTTATGATTTGACCACCACATTGCAGTATGTGCACAAATGACTATATAAGGTGGAAATGAGTATTCAGAAGAAGGCTGAGGCTTCTCCAAAGAAGTGACATTTGAAACAGGATTAGAAGGATACGCAGGAATCTCCCAGCTATTTGTGGCCATGCCCGTTCCACCAGGAGCAAGGTTTCCTTCTGGGAGACCCAACTGCAGGAGAGGGGCTGTCAATGCCAAAGATTCCTGGACTGGACCCACTCCCCTTCCAGGACACTCTGCTCCATGCGCACCCCCCTGCCAATCCTTCTCCCACTCAGGGGCCCAGAGGCCTTGTCTCCACTGGGCATCCCTTCCGAGTTCTGCCGCCACAGGAGGCCTTCAGCTGAAATCTGTAACTGCATATTGCCTTTTTGTTTCTCCATTTATGAAAAGCAGCAGCCCACAGGGCTAAACACTCAAGCTATTTTTAAATCCCACATTTAAAAGTTGAACTCCCATCCCCATGGGCACTCCAGGGCACTCTTTCCTAGGGTGGGGTGAGGGGCTGACAGAGCCAGGAGGAGTGTGGGTTCTTCCCGATGCTTGGAGAGACCACACTGGCAGTGGTCAGGTCGTCCCAGAGCAAGCTGCATGGTTGGGGGGCGGGGGAGGAACCCTCCAGGTTCTTCACCCCGCTGGCCTCTGGGAGCTACTCAGACCAGAGTAACCTGCCAGAGGCCAATCCAATTAGAGTGGAGATTGGGCCAGAGCCATACAATGAGATGGTTTATCACAGTAACTGAGTGTTTACACCCCTATTATTCACTGTCCAGAGCCGTAGGAAAAGGAGGATCCACAAATTCCCAACCAGGGACGGTTTCTCCTTTCCCCTTCATCCTGAAGCCATCTAACAGCCTGTGAAAAGGGTGCATTTCTCTGATGTTAAAGCGGCACATGCACACCATCCCTAGGAGGTTCTGGAGCAAGACAAGTGGTTTCCTTCCCTTAGCAGGGGGCCCCACAAGGGAGACGAGGCTTCTCCTCAGAGCTGCATTTCTTCCACTTGCATCAGGCCTCCAGTCTCAATCCTGAAGCTGCAGGGCCAAGGAGAGGCCAGACCTCCAGACTGCCACCAGGCCAGGCTCCCCCGGTTGGAGCAGGCCAGACCTCCCCTCCATCCAGCCACAGCTGCCAACAGGGATCCCCTGAACACACGTGCCTAGGCGGCCTCCAGACTCACCCAAGGCCAGCCAGGTCTCCCCCATCCCACCGTCCCCTGAGCGAGGCTGCACAGGCTGGCACACAGGTCCCAGGTGGGACCGTGGAAGCAGGAAGTAGCCACTAAAGTTGTGACCGACAAAGTTTTAAATGGGGGAGAGTAACTTCCCCTTTCATCCTTGCAGCAGCTCACTCTGGAGGCTGGGCTGCAATACCCAGGGGCTCCCACTTCAGAGTGGCAGGTATCTCTTCTAGGTCCGCCTTCCTGAGGCTTCCTTGGGGCTGAGGCTTGAAAGCGTCAGACCCTTATCCAGAAGCCTGGTGGGGGCCCTAGACGTGCAACCTGGTGCATACGCTCCTGGATGTGTGAGTTGTAAGGGGAGTATGACTACCGCCACCAAGCCGGCCTTACGCAGGCTCCAGAAAAAAAACCCGGTCTCCCGAGTTCCGCACAGGCACCACCAAACGCAGCACAAGGTGAGGCGGCGGGAGAACTCCGCAGGCCGCGGCTGCACGGGGCGTGAGGGGTTGGGCGAAGGATGACAGGTCTGAGGTGCGCCAGCAGCCGGCAGCGCCGGGGTGCGCGGGGTGAGGCCGGTCCGCCCGCCCTAAACGCTCCAGCTTAGGCCTCAGCTGCACTGGCCCCGGTTCCCTGCCACCCCTGCAACTCTGTCCCCCAAACTCCGGGCGCGCGTGCAGTTTCCACGTCCGCTCTCGGGTGCACACGGGAAAGGGAAAGGGCTCCCGCACCAAGTTCCCGCAGCTCGCGAGACCCTCCTGTAGCTCCCGGACCCAGGCTCGGTCACGCAAGCCTGTCCCGGCGGACACCACGTTTCGCTCAGGCGGAGGAGGAGCCGCCGCTACCGCCGCGGGCCGGGTGGCTTGGGAGGGTTTTCCTGCCGGGGCCGCGCCTGGGTGGGCGGGGGCCGCGCGCAAGCTGCGTAGCTGCACAAACACGGCGGGTTGGCTCTGCACAGGCACTTGCGGGCGGGGGGTGCGGGCCGCCGAGGGGGCGGGCGGCAGGGCGGCAAACGCACGTACACAAGCGCGCCCCCCCCCACGGCCGCTCGGGCAGCAGAAGTTGCCACGCCGCGCCCCCCGTGGCTCCGCGCCCCCGCTCCGGGCCGCGCCTGCAGAGCTGCAGCCCGCGCCCCCAGCCGCCACTGCTTGCGCGCAGCCCGGGGTCCCTTGGCCGCCGCAGCCAGGCCGGGCTCTGCGCCGAGCCGCGTGCAGGCCTCGGCCGCCGGCCCAACAGCCCCACTTACCCTGCTCCTACCCGAGCTCCGGCATCGGCTGTCCCCTTTCCGCCGCGGGCCGCCGCCTTCGGTCGCCTCCCAGGCTCCAGCCGCCTGCACGCACTCCCGATTTTAAAAACAAACAGGCGCCGCCGCCTCCCCGCGACGCTCGCAGAATTTCCGCCAGCTCGCGCCTCCCGAGGCCGGGAAGTTTGCTGGCAGGGCCCGGGCGGGACGCGCGGGCTGTCACCCCTCGCTCCCGGCACAGGAGCCTCGGCGCAACCCGCGCCCGTGGTGTCCGCCTCGCGATCGCTCTCCCTCCCTCCGTGTCACCCCCCAGTCCTCCGATGCAGTGTCAGGATTGCACTGCTCTGACTCATCGGTTGAGCTCACAGCTTGAAAAAAAAAAAGAGAGAGAGAGAGGGCGAGAGGCAACAGCGAAGGAGGAGGACTCTCTGGCGTGCTACAAAGGATTGCACAACTCGGGGCTGGGAGCGCGGAGCGCCCAGCAGCGGGCCGGCGCGCGCGGCACGGCGGCGAGCAGGAACCAGCTCTACCACTTCATCAGCACAACTGTCTCGGGTCTGCCTCTCAGCCAGCAGGCCCGGCGCCGCCCACTTCCTGAGACCAAATAAGGCCGGAGAAGGCGTCTTTAAACCTCCGGCGGCTGCCCAGGCTGGGGATTTCCAGCAGACCTCACCTCCACTCCTAAGTCAGTCGCCACCCTCCCCCAGCCCAGGCCGGCGCCCCCGATGGCTTTGCTGGAACCAACAGGCCACGCGGCTCGTTCCTTTCACACCAAGGTCAGGACGAGACGGTGACGAAATGTTTGGAAACCCAGCGGGCCTGCCAGGAAAGTATGTGTGTGATGTTGGGGAGGACACAAGTCGCTTTCTTCCACAAAGAAAACTCTCGTTTTGGATACGGTAAAGCATGCTTAATCCTCTCCAAGGCACTTCATTAACAGTCTCCCCAAGCTTCACTGTTTGGCTTATCAGCATCCTAGTGGTGTTAAGGTTATTGAGAAACTGCTCCCAGCCCCTATCAAAGACCCATGTCTTGATTACTTAGGTGTGAAAAGCTCCTTGGTTTAATTCTAGCAGCTGAGGCCCAAGTTAGGCAGCTTTTGACTGCATGCCTATATTTCGCCTACCTTCCCTACCATCCCCTGATGCCTCCTTAACTGGCAAGAAGATGGGAAACCTTTCTGCTACTCAGAAGGTTCTTGCTGGCCCCCACATACCATGAGGCTCCAGGGCCAGGAGAAAGTCCTGGGGAGGGAGCCCTTTTTTCCTAGTTCCTTTCATTTGTTTTTGTTTTTCCTTTTCCCCAAGGAGATGGGTCAGAAGGAGATTCTTCTTTGAAGGAAAAACCACTGAAGAATACACTGTCCTGGCAGCTGGTTTTCCCCTGTGGCCAGTCCTGAGAAGCAGGTGCATCCCTTGCTTTCTCAGGGGGAAGGGGAGGGGCAGCAGAATGTGATTCTCACGGTCCCTCTGAACCTGCAGGGCAAGGACGTTCCCCACCGTGCCCCTCCCCCTGCCCCCAGTGGATGACAGAGATGACACTGGTACCTTCTGCCTAGAAACCTTCAGAACCCCACACTTGCTTCTAAGGGGCATGACCTTCCTGTCCTCTTCCATCCCTTCACTGGCGGGAGCACCTGTGTGCATCTGGAGCTCACACCTTACCCAGGAGGAAAAGGGCTTATCTGCACCATGGTATGACAGAAATGTCACAGTAATGACAACTTAGTCTCATCTGCAAAATAAAGATAATTATGCCAGGGGACTGGACCGGATGACCTTTTAAAATTCCTTCCAGTTTAAAATCCACGATTCTGTGATTGTAAAAAGTGAATGGAGGAGCCAGGGAAACGACCTCCAACAAAGAAAAGCCCAGGCTCTCGGATTTAGCATCTGCTCTGACAGTATTGTTCCTGACAATTCTCAAAGGATGTCCCCACACACAGCCTACTGAACAAGCCTGTGTGTGAGAGAGTTTCATCCCGCTCATTTTATGGATGCAAACATTGAGGCTCAGAAAGGTTGAGTGACTTGCATAAGACCACAAGGCAAGCCAGTAGTCTGTCATCTCTCTGTTCCTCTTCCCATCTCCCCTAGAGGAAGGCAATGAGCAATTGAGGGACTGGGACGCTCAGGCATGCTGGCCCCCAAGTAGAGGCTGGACTCTCAGGACTCCTGGCAGAGGTTCTGTGTAAAACCTTTTTGTTTTTTCCATTTGTCTGATTTTTCTCCTTCCCACTGACACCTCATCCAAGTGAGGGAAGCAAAAGCAAAGCCACCTGGTCTGCAGTGCTCACTCCTCTGCAAACCTGCAGCCATCCCGACCTCCCCCTTGGGCCTGGCCCCCAGAGCTGGCCTCGAGCCAGTCCAGAGCAAGTCCCCCGATAGCCAGTGTAGACAAGCCCAGGGATGTTCCCCACCAAGCAGAACCCTGGCTGGGGAGCACATTTCTAGAAGAGCCTGCCACCATGAAGCCAGAGCCTAGCCTCCAGGGAACAAGTGGGAGCTGCTCCAAAGGGCACTCCTCAGCCTTGTCCCGTCAGGACTCCCTCTCTGTCCCACGCCGGGATGCTGGGCCAGGCCCAGGAAGCAGCGCAGGGAGCAGAGGTAGGTGGCAGGATGCATGAGAAACAGAAGTCATTGACCTGGAACAGCCCTGCTCATCTTGGAGCAGCTCATGCTCACAAAGGAAGAGAGGGAGGAGAAACGGCATGTGCGTGTGTAGGGGAGGAGGGCCCAAGACTGTCCCAGATGGCCCCTGCCTGGCAGGAGAAGTCTCCCTCCCAAAGGCAGGCAGCTGAGGATGTATAAAGAAAGCTGCAGCTCTTCCAGGAAAGCCCTGGAGGTCAGTTTTGCTGCAGATATGACAGTGCAGAATCACTGACATGTGAAGTGAAAGTTTTGATTTTAGAAGTTCCAGCCCTTCCTACAGAGGCAGCTAAGAAGGGTGCCTTTTGGGTAAGAAAAAAAAAAAGGTGTTCCAGGGACCTTACCCATACAGCAGACTTTTCTCCACCAGCAAGCTTCTTTACAAACTGCAGAAAAGAGAGAGGTACAGAGCTCCAGTTCCCAGGGAGTGCATCTGCTGAGAAACACTCCAGGAAGCAAAGCACCCTAGACAGGATTCAAACTCTGGGTCCCAGTGACAGTAGAATATGGCATTAGAGAGGCCTCCTAGAATGGCATCAGCTCTCTGGACTCCACTCAGAGTGATCCCTCACTGCCCTGAGTGGTCATCGTCAGTATCCACTTCTGGGACAACTTGAGACCATTAGGAAGCTTCCAAGGGTGAATTCTGTGCTATGTGAATTATATCCCAATAAAGCTGTTATTAAGAGAAAAAAAACCAAAGCTTCCAAGGAAGCCAGGTTCTCACCACCCATCCACTGCCTCTAACTTTCTGCTTTCATCATTCACGATTTAAAAGAGGAGTTTTCGGGCTTCCCTGGTGGCGCAGTGGTTGAGAGTCCGCCTGCCGATGCAGGGGACACGGGTTTGTGCCCTGGTCCGGGAAGATCCCACATGCCGCAGAGCGGCTGGGCCCGTGAGCCATGGCCACTGAGCCTGCGTGTCCGGAGCCTGTGCTCCGCAATGGGAGAGGCCACAACAGTGAGCAGCCCGCGTACCGCAAAAAAAAAAAAAGAGGAGTTTTCTTCACCCCAAACCCCATGTCTGCTTCCCTGTCCTTTTTCCATTGTCCTTTCTCTGTCAGGACTTTGCATCAAGGCCAGCACACATGGTGTGTTTAAGTGAATAACCAACCTTTACAGGAATGTGGGGAATAGGGGGTACAAATACCTTTGAGGAAATCCCAAGTCCACAATGCTGGGTTCCTTATGTCCCTTATGTTCCTTGTGTCCCTGTTGTCATTTCCCTTTTCAGAATAAAGGTACTACCTCTAGGACCTAATTACCTACAGTTAAAACAGAAGAAAGACAAAGTTGTAGAAAGAGCAGGGAACCAGGACTGAGTTTGGGTCCTGCCTAACTAAAGCCAACCCACTGTGTGATCTTAGGAAAGTTGACACTTACCTTCTCCAAGTCTTGCATTTTGGCTCCCTAGGAGATGTACTGTAAGTATTTGCTACACAAACAATAAAAGAATGCCTACTTTCTCGGGACTTTGGAGAATCACAAGGACAAGAAAACTGCTTTATCATGCTATGTACCTATACGAGGTGACAATTTTTTTTTTCTTTTTTTACTGTTTTACCCTATATCCCCTTCTCCCAAAACTAGCTTCTCCCTTTCAAAAACCTAGTCCAGTCAAGATTCCTTTTCCTCTGAAAGGACCCCAGGTCCACCCCCATCAGCCTCAGGGTGACCCTATGCTGGGCTCTTCCCAGAGAGACTCTTTCCAACACTGACTCAATGTCCCATCCAGGTGTCTCTCCAAGGCTTCTGCCCAGTCCCTGCTCTTTGCGTCCTTCCCTCCAAGCTTTTCCACTGTGCGCCCTCCCAGCCCGAACAGGGACGCTCCTTTGATGCCTGTGCCTTCTCTTCACCCCTTTTTTGCCACGTCCTTTCTGAGGGAGCAGGGAGCTCAAAACCCCAGCTGTGAAGTTAAGCCACCGTGTGCTGAGAAGTCCCTGCACTGTCTTCTCTTTTACCCATGAAAACCCAGGGGGCCCTCCGCCTGAGTTCACAGTTACCTCACCTGTTCCGGGGCAGGGCCGTGCCTGCCGCAGCAGCCTACAGCTGTCCTCATCCCGTGGCCCTCCTACCCCCGCCTCCACCTCCCTCTCTCGCAGGCCTGGGCCAGGTTCTGAGTGCCTTTGTCAAGCCTAAGAGGGAACTTCTGCAGATGCCCCCAGTTGCTGCTGTCACTCTAGGAGAGACGTCTGGCTGGGGATAGGGAGAAGGACAAAACAGGTGTGGCCACCACGGAGGGTGGGCCGGCAGGGCCATGGGGAGAGAAACACCCTTTCTTCACAGAACCAGAGCTGCCAGCTTCCCGAAGGCCTCGTTTCAGCACAGTCCCATGTCCCCTGCAGAACCCCAGGACAGACTCCTTCACGATCTGATTTCTGGAGCTCAGCCTCCCTACCTTGTGTTTGTGGGCCAGGAGAAACGGGCACTCCGAGATCCAGGGTGTGCACTGGGCATGCTTTAAGGCATTATTTTTAAATGAAAACAAATACAAATGATGCGCCTTGGACTAGAAGCCAAAATTCATATTCATGGGAATGTCCAGGTTAAGAGCACAGGCTGAGACCTGAGTCCAATTCTTGGCTCACACTAGCTTGATGACGTTGAGCAAGTTTCTTAACCACTTGGTTTTCTCATGTGCAAGAAGGGGATGATAAGAGCTTAAAACAGTGCCTGGCGTACGTTAAGTCTTCCTAAGTATTGACTCCCATTTTTTCTCATCTCCTAACTGATCTTCTAGTCTTGCACACCTATCACCCACACTGCCATCAGAGTGATCACATCCCTTTTCAATACCTCCCATCATCTACTGCAAAAAGTTGAGACTGTTAGCCAGACTGTTAGGCACTTGCAGTTCTGGAATGATCTGGCTCTGCCCTACTTCCCAGCCCCAGGCCTACATAGCCTAACAACCTGAAGTTCCCCAAGATGCCTTCTTTCTCACACGTGCTCCTCCTCCCCCCACTTTCATCCACAGGTAAACCTGCCATACCCTGGTCCTGACTTAAGCTTAATGGCAGCTCTTCCAGGAAGCCTTCCTTGACTCCTCCAAGCAGAGCACGGCCACTGCAGTGTACACTGCTGGAGCCCTTCCAGAGCCCCTTAACCAGGTTGGTGCACTGTGAGTGCAGCTGCTGCTAGTATTGACTCCCAGCTACTGTGAGTGTTGACTGCTAAGGGCTCACAGCTGCCCCTGTGAGGGGGCTCAAAGGGAGCCTTTGCTAGGAGAGAGCACTGCAGCCAATGATTGACAAGGTGGGTGGGTGGAGGGTGGGTGGGTGGAGAGGGGTGGGTCCAAAAGAAAGGTGGGATCAAATCTGTGGTGATGCAGTTCCTATTGCAGGGCTCCCTGTGGTATCTGGCTGAAGCTAGCTCCAGCTGCAACACATCCCTCCTTGCTTAGCTTCTTCCCCAGCCCAAATCTGCTTCCCTCACTTCCTACCTCCTGGGAGAACTTAAATCAATCCCAGGCACCCCGAACTGTCTTGGTCTCTGTCCCTAAGGATGAGACCAGCCACTCTCTCTCCTAACTCCCATGGCACGGTCTGTTTATCTTGACTCCATCCCCTACACCTTGCTCTACAGCTGCTTCCTGCACCATCTCCCTACTAGGTTCAGAGCTTCTGAAGGGCACAGCCTAGATCTTAGTCACCTTGTATCCCTGGTGCCTACATAGTGCCTGCACATGCTGGGTGCTTAGTAAGTGTTTGTTGATAAATGCACAAATAACATTTGTGGAATTCTGAGGTAGGCAATAAAATGTAAGTATTATTATCACTACTTTTATTACTACTCTGTTTCTTCCATTCTAAGATGCACATTTTAATATCTCTGAAGTGAGGATGCATCTTACAACTGATAGCACATCAAGGTTTAATTAGCAGCATTTTCTTTTTCATAGTTGTAAATAAAATAATGGTCATTTTATAATCATTGGCTTCTTAGGTTCAGTGGTGTATGGTATTATTATTATTTTTGCCCATGCCACAAAGCTTGCGGGATCTTAGTTCCTCGACCAGGGATCGAACCAAGGCTCCGGCGGTGAAAGCACCGGGTCCTAACCACTGGACTGCCAGAGAATTCCCTGTATGGTATTACTACTACTACTGAGACTGGATCTCCTGGGTTCTGGGGACTGCAAGGCAAAGTCCACAGAGCTAAGTCCCCATTACCTGAGCTCAGTAGCTGTCAGGCAAGCTCTCAAAGTGACCTGCATTTGCCCAGGGACCAGAAGGACCCCTGTGTCCAAACACCTCTGGAAATTCCCATGAAAGCAGGCCAATGTGATGTGGAACAAGCTCTGGACTGGGAGTCAGGAAAGTGACGTTCTAAGCCTAGTTCTTCCTCTGATTTTCTGGATGACCCCAGGCGGGACATTTACTGAGCACCTACTAAATGCTTGACATGATGCGAGCCCAATGGGTCCACCCAGTGCCCTGAGAGGAAGCCATTATCCTCATTTTATAGATAAGGAAGCTGAGGTTCAGAAAGGTTAAACAGCTCTTCCAAGGTCAGACAGATGGTATTTGACCTCTGGGCTCTCTGAGTCCTTCTCTCGGCTATATGAGGATACCTCCCTGGGCCTGTATTTTCCCAGAAAAAACGTCAAATAATGAGGCGTCACAGATTGGAGGCTCACAGTTCATTCTCATTCCCAGATACACTGTATTTGACCCATCTCATGTATTTTATTTTAATTGAATTAAATTGATTTTCACCATTTATTTAAATCAGCAGGTTTAAGCTAAAAATCGGGATTTCTGGTTTGTCATGAAAAAAGTTGGAACACTGGCCACATTGGGCCCTCCTTCTCGCAGGTGGAGCTAAGTAGCAGCACAAGGGGAGTGGCTTCAGGAGGGGAATGGCACTGTGATGGCACGCACACATTCCAACTTTCCACAGATTCCACCCCTTTCTAGGCCGTGGGTCACTATTGTTTCTCATCTCATTTGTGCTGTTTTCTTGCACCCAGCCAGCCCCTGTTATTGAGATCCCCCCTGTTCCCCACAGGCCTTTGAGTGGGTGACCCTTAGACCAGATGAACTCCTGTGCCTTCTCCAGCCCTCACAGCCTGTGGCTCCTCCCAGAATCTCCCAGCGCGGCCTCCCTCCAAGGAGATCACTTCATGAACCTATTTCAGAACCACTCAGGCAAGCCCCTGCCTGGCACCTTTGCCTCCATCACGGGGGCCCCACTGTTGGTCCCTCCCCGCCCCAGCCGGCCCCACCGAGAGCATCCGTCCCAGCCAGTTCGGAGGGCTGCAGGCGATGGAGGGAATGGCGGAGGTGGTGAACCAGGCAGGTGTGGAGAGGCGCTAGCGCAGCTCAAGGGGCGGGGCCCCAGCCAGGGAGGGAGGGAGGAAGGCAGGACTTTGCACTTCCCAACAGGAAAGTGGTTCTAGGAGATACATGTATGTGGGGAGGCTCCGCAGTCACAGAAGATGAGCACCGTTTGACACATAAGGAAGGACAAGCAGTAACTCATCAGGCGGAAAAATGTACAGTCTCAGCAGCAATTTAAAATATGCAGATTAGAACACCATTAAGGGCCCATTATGGCCAGAGTCAACGTGACAATAAGTAAATAAATTAAATAAGAAAACTGTTGGCAGGGTCATCAGGAAACAGCTGCACATACATTGCTGTACCACTATAAACTGTTCAAATCTTTCTAGAATGTGATTTGCATTGTGTTGCAAGAGTTTAAGACTCCATCAGGTAATTACGGTCAGGGAACCAGATCCCACGAAAACAACTTAAAATAGCACCACCGGGCTTCCCTGGTGGCACAGTGGTCGAGAGTCTGCCTGCCAATGCAGGGGACGCGAGTTCGAGCCCTGGTCTGGGAAGATCCCACATGCCGCGGAGCAACTGGGCCCATGAGCCATAGCTACTGGGCCTGCACGTCTGGAGCCTGTGCTCCGCAACAAGAGAGGCCTTGACAGTGAGAGGCCCACGCAGCGCAATGAAAAGTGGCCCCCGCTCGCCGCAACTAGAGAAAGCCCTCGCACAGAAATGAAGACCCAACACAGCCAAATAAAAAAATAAATAAATTTATAAAATAAAATAAAATAAAATAGCACCACCAAGGAGTTTTTATAAACGATGCTCATAGCACCTATATGTAGACACCCCCCCAAATGGAACTCCATTCAGATTACAGAATGGTATGTTAACAGAATGAAATAGGAAAGGACTGACATATGGAAACAATCTGATGAAACCATTTGATGAACTCATGTTAAGGGACAAAATCGGTACAAAAAATAGTAGAGGTGGACTTATCAACTATGTTAAAACTTCCATAGGAACATTAGCAGCAATCAGGAGAGAATTCTGAACAATGCAAATTGCTAAGGTGTCATGTTTATTATGTTAAGTTGATCAAGATGGTTTAAATAATGATGATGATGATGATGATACTGACGATGTAAAGGCCTTTGAACAGGATTTCCTCATAATAAAAACACCCCAGCCCTGGTCCCGGGGGCAGGTAGGCTCAGGGCCCTGGCTTGATGAGGAAGGAAGAAGGAATGTAAACTGGGAGAGGAGGGGTTATGACTGTAGGTAGGGGGAGGGCCCCAGAGCTTCCCTTGTCAGAAGGGCTCTGAAAGACACCTCCACCAAAGAAACAAAGTTACACAAATAAACCCACACCATTTAACCTCCAAAGTCCCGGGTGCTAACTCTTACTGCTGCATTTGCGCTCTTAATTTTACTAATACCTTATTTCAGCAACTTCGTAGGTGACACTAGGGCTCTTTGTGGGCTAGCCTAGGAACTCAACTACCATTTATAGCATTGTTTCTATGGAAATGTGTTTCAAGCTTCAAGAAACTGAGCTGCTGACAACCCTGGGGCAAGCACGTGGTCTATAAATTAGGGAACTGAGACGAGCAGTTATTGCTGGGTCCTGGGCTCAGGAAGACAGCATGTTACTTAGATTCTGTGTCAGTTAATACACCACCAGCAATGATCCCGTTGGAGCTGGCTGGTGGTCACTGTAGAGGGTGGGGATGGAACCACGGCATCTAGGAATGAACACGATATTCTAGGAAAGCACATGGATATTCCCCACCCCTGCCTCCAAACCCACGCACAAGCCTGCGTGTCATGGAAGACATGAAACCAGCCTGAGTACCCTTCATGAGTATCCAAGCAAGCCCTGTGCCCAACATGCTCTCCAGTTTCTCTCTGACTCTGGCAAACCGCCAGCCACAAGGCCCTATTTCAGTCTGATCCTGGAACAACAAACTCCAAATCTTTGACAGTTCTGGAATTTGGCTTTAGCGGATATGTGCTTGCGATAACCCATCTCTCCACACGTTCTGTTGCGGTGGCTTCTGTGTTAGCAGGCTCCAACCTGCCCGCTCGAGGTCTGCCCAGGGCTTTCCAGCTCCACCCACTTCGGGACGCCAAGCAACACAAGGAGTCTGCATTTCCTGCCTTGGACTGTGCTAGTCACAGGGAAAGAATGATTGTGGGCCCTGCAACAGATACTCCACGTGACAAGAAAGTTCCCCACTAAGAAGAAAAGGCTACACACAGGGAGGCAACCCAAAGGGGGAGTGATGGGTGAGAAGGCCGTGCACTAGGTGTCCCAAGGTTCTGTGATGCCAGAGATACAAGGTGGTCAGAAGGCGGTCAGAAGACAGTCAGCTGCTCAGCCACAGGCCACACCTGCAGCTGCAAGTCCCAGCACAGCTCATGGCAAGATGAGAGGGGTCAGAGGGCCCTGCAGGCCAAGCCAGAGGTAGGCTGGATGAATGTGGGGGGTTTCATGAGGCTGGCTAAAGGGCAACTCTAAGTTTCAATACTATAATGAATCTGTGCAACACTGTGCAGGAGGTCATTTTGCAAAGCACACCCTCCCGACTGCCTGTGTGAACTACAGAAGAGAGAATCTGCCTCCCCCTGCGGCTGGGCCAGCAGGACCCGGCAGCCTGGAGGTGAGTGGGCGGCTTAGAGCCAGAGCCTCAGGGCCACATGTACTCACTGGGCTGGTTCCCTAGAAACCCAGGTGCAAACAATCATCTGGGGCTCTGAGGCCACTTGAGGGTCGCCTGCATCAGGCCGAGTCCACTGGGAGCCCCGAAGTTATGTAGTTAGCCAACCTATGAAGTCAGGCTCAGCCAATCTGAACTCTCCAGCCCCTGCAGTGCAGGGGGCTGATAAGACACAGCAGTTCCTTCTTTCAGGTGGTAACAGATGGGAGGCATGGAGTTCCTCCCCCTGGCCTCCTTCCCACCCAGATCCAAAGATGTTGATAAGTTAAGGTCTTTTTTTTTTTAAGTATATAATATATAAGAATATACATGTATTTATTATATAAGTATAGTATATATTAGAGTATACTAATATATAGTAGAAATGTTATAAAGGTATAATATATTCAACTATATTAATATATATTATATAATATATATTAAAGTATTATATAAAAGTATATATATGTAAAGCAATTTCAAACACACAAATACTCCACTCATAACCACTTCACCTAAATCTTGTATTTACCTTATGCCAATTTATACCATAGCCAATGTAATCAGTTTTTATGCACTCATCAAGTGTATGTGCAATTTGCCTGTTAAAACAGAAGCCACTTTTTCACCAAAATTCTTCGGCACTTTTGCATGAATTAATATCATCTTCATATTAATTTAACAGTGGCACAATCTTCCACTGAGTCTAGGTATCACAAATTATATAGCCATGTGGAACACTCAGGCTGTTTACAGTTTTTTGCTATTTTAAACAACGTTGCTATAAATATCTTTGTGCGTATAGCTCTTTTCCTTTCTAGAATTATTTCCTTAGAATAAATTCCCAAGAGTAATACTAGTACGTAAAAGGAAATTAACATTTTTTATAGCTTCAAGTTTTACATTTAAAAAATATATTGTTCAAAAATATATATATATATTGTTCTGTGTGAGCTACCTGGACCATCTTTTTCAAAAGTAGTTTTCCTGACACCTCCCAATCCTACCAAGCAAGGTAGGATGGCTTGGAGGTAGCTCCCTTGATTTGCTGGGGAGGGATGAGGAAGGAGGACAGAGATGTGAGTAGGAAGGTGGAGGATTGAGTTGGACAGGAGGAGGGCCCTCTGGAGGCAGAAACAAAGGCAGATCCCAAAACAGATCCCTCCCAAAACGGGCCAACACCTCCCTAGGACATCAAACCCACCCCACCACTCAAGTTTCCTCTGAGTTGATCTTCTAAGGGCCAAGAACAAAGACACACTTCAATGGGTTCCTAAAAGAGATCTTAGAAATACGATGTGATTCCTGGTCTGGAAACATATTTTGCAAACAACAGAGGCCATGCACTCACAGTGGTCAAGTAGGCCCATGCATGTGTGGGTTCAACTTTGAGAAAGAAAATCTCTTAAGAAAGAAAGTCCACCTCATCAGAAATGGTGGGAAATATGCTCCTCCACGGCTCTCTCTAGGTGGCATGCAGACCCCGGGTAACTATTCCACACCAGGAAGGTTCTTGTGAGGTAACACAGGTCCCACTGTGAGGCACCATAAAGACACCGCCTGCCAGGCTCTGTTCACAGGCTTGGGGAATTTCTGAGCAGGAAAGAACCACATGTGGTGTAAGTGTCTCATTTTATAGACAAACTGAGACCCCAAGTGCCTGCTTTGGGGCTCCTGCTGCATCCTGCAGTCATTGTCAGGTGGGTGCCCCTCTTCCTCCAACAGAAAGAGCCACAGCCTGTCCTGACGGTCACTCGGCTGACCAGGGCTTTCCATTTTAGAGCCTCATGCCTCCTCTCATGCTGTGCTGACTCGTTCTCCCTAGTTCCTTCTCTGTGCAAAGCCAGCAGACAATGCCAGGCATGGACACTAAGGGGTCCTCCAAGGGCAGCTGGTGTTTAGCCCTCTTCAGGGGTTGGGCTGATGGGGAGGAAAGTCTCTGCCACCTTTAAACCAGCTCCTCATCATAGATGCCTCCTCAGGGTGAGGGGGACCCAGGTGCTGGGCTTTGTGGCCCTAAATCCCCTTCCCACCCTCACCAGGGTCTCCCTCAGGTTCAGAGAAACAGCAAAGCCACCAAGGCAGCAGCTCCACCAGCAGGTGCACCAGCTCACCAATCACACGTGTCCCCTGACCGAGGCCAGGTCCTGGGCCTGCCCCTACGCCTTCACATCCCCTCAGGCCACCCTTCCGGTCCCATCACGGGACACCTACTGTGTGCCAGGCACAGTGCTAGGCCAGGGAGGAGCCAGGCACACCTGCAGCTGATGCCAGTATCCTCCTGTGGGGAAGCTCGACTGCAGAAACGCTAAGGTGGCAGCTCAGGAAGGCAGCAAGGAAGCAGGTGACTTCTGACCGGTTCTGTGGGCTTCTGCCAGGAAAAGGGCAGGGAGGACGGCTCCAGGCAGGGGGAACAACAATGCACAAGGCACAGAGGCCTGGAGGAGCGCGGAGGAGCGGAGAGAACATAGAGGGCGGCGCTAGGGAAGGGGGAGAGGCAGGAGAGGAGGTGGAGAGGTGGGCTGGGGCTCTCAGGGCCTTGGGGGCCTTTCTGAGGAATGTGAGGTTCCTCCTGCAGGACTTGGGCAGCCCTCAAAGGTTTTTAAGAGGGGTGACGTGATCAAAGCTGTGTTTTAGTAAAAATAGCTCAGATCCTTCCAAGACATCTTTTCCGCTTCCGTGTTGTTCTCAACACGATTCTATGTCATCTGGACAAAAATGGGCAAATCAGTGCAAATTGTGCCAGAGCCAGCACTGGCTAGGAGCACTCCTGCTCCGTCCTTCCCGGGGGTCACCCTGACCCCACATTGGTGAGCAGGCCTCAGCCTCAGGAATTACCTCCAGTCCGGGGGGCAAGAACCCAGCCCTTGACACACTCAGCTTCGTGGAGGCAGCAGCTCCCCACTAACAGGCACCAGTGGAAAAGACCCTTGAAATGCTGGTAGCCACCACAGCCATGAGGCCAGAAGTTCAAAACTGCATTTTTCTCTTTAAAGCAAATTAATTCCTTCGTCTAAGGTTATTGGAACTGAATGGCCAAGACTTCAGTCAAGGTGCCCTGATGTCAAAGAGCTATAACCAGAGGATCTGAGGGCAAGAAGGGAGCTAGTGCTCACCGAACAAACACCCTCTTGTCTGGATGAGGAAACTGGGCAGGGATGCGACTGGCAACGCTGACAGCCCCAGGCAGATGAAGCCCTACCTCCTTTAGCTCTCTCTCAGGCAGGATATTGGATAGGACATCTCCACCAGGTTGACATCTTTAGAACGTGAGAAGAACCTACTCCTGTCACTTTGGACAACTTTGGCACCAAGCCTGAAGACAAACCCCAGTCAAAAGCAAGGTAGCACCTCCCAAACACCTCACGGCCCTGTGGGTCTTGCCCAACCCCAGAGGAGAAACAGAATTTGTACTGTAGCTGCCTTTTAGCCAGAGAGAGCCAAGCTCTGGCCTCTGTCCTTACAAGGCAGCGCTGAAGTTTTCCAAGTGGAATCAAATGTGCAGGGAGGATCCAGATGCTAGGATGAGCTCTCTTTTCCACTGGAATCCTTCAAATTCCAGAGGAAAAATCCAACTGCTGATGAAATGCTCAGATCTCCAGAGCATATAAGAATCCTAGGACTTCCCTGGTGGCTCAATGGCTAAGAATCCTCCTGCCAATGCAAGGGACACAGGTTCGAGCCCTGGTCCAGGAAGATCCCAATGCCGTCGAGCAACCAAGCCCGTGTGCCACAACTACTGAGCCTGCACTCTAGAGGCAACAGGCCACAACTACTGAGCCCACGTGCTGCAACTACTGAAGCCCACGTGCCTAGAGCCCGTGCTCCGCAACAAGAGAAGCCACTGCAATGAGAAGCCCGCGTACCGCAACGAAGAGTAGCCCCCGCTCACCGCAACTAGAGAAAGCCCGCGCGCAGCAGCAAAGACCCAACGCAGCCATAAGTAAATAAATAAATTTATTTTTTTAAAAAAAGGAATCCTAAAGTTTAGCTGGAGGCTAAAGGATTCAGAAAGATGTCCAAAAAGATTAAGATCAAAACGTGGATATTTTCAGTGGCCTATGGGGGATGCCCCATCTCCACCTCATGTCCAGCACTGCCCAGTCATCCCAGTCTGAGGGCTAGAACGGGCTCTGGCTTCTATGGTGGACACTTGTCCACCTGGCATGCGTACCTGTCCCCAGGTTTAAGGAACCTGGCATTGTGAGTCCTTGTGGAAGGGAGAGTTCCACCTGCAACTGGGGAAGCTGTAACCTCCAGAATCTGTGAGAACATGAGCATGTGACCTAAGCTGGCCAACCAGATGCTCAGCCTGGGCTCTGCCTGTGGATTGAGTGACACAAAGAATCAGGGAGAGTTCAAAATTCATTCTGGAAGTGGTGGCAGCAGTCAGGTTAGCAGGCACCGGTGATGCCAGGCCAGTGGCATCATCACCTTGTCTTTGGTTTCAGCTACCCAACTTCCCACAGGTCCTGAATGATTTCTGAGCCTCAGTCTCCAGATTTCCAGGACATTCAGTGAGTCACCAGATATCCTTCCAGTACATTCCTTTTCTCATTAATTTAGCCAGAGTCAGCTTCTGCTGTTTGCAGACCAAAGACCTAGACTACCCCACCATGTCCTTCTACCTCTACACTGACTCCTCTGCACTGCCCCCCCACCCCCCCGAGACAACACCTAGGCTCAAGCTTCTATCTTTCCCTCCGGGAAAAGAGTCTCATCTAAATACACATCTGAGAGGATCACAGCCACCTAATAATCACAAACATGAACAAATGACGTAAATGCTGAATATAACAATTCATCCTGCCCCTGGTTCTAACCAGATGTTAGATTTGGGGCATTAATATCAGAAATTAAAAGCATTATCACTCCCTTGGACTCTTCCCTATTTCCCCATCAGTTCAGGGAAAGGTGGACTTGGAGTCAAGAAACCTGCGTTCTAGAACTTGCACATGTCACTCCAACCCTGGGGCACCTGGTGACACCTGCACCACCTATTTCTCAGGGAGGTTAAATCAAATGAGAAGTCCCCACCCATGGCAAAGACCCAGGAACCTTCTAATTCCTAAGTCAATCATTCTTTTCAGTCCTCTCTTTCTTGATGTCCCCAATGATTAACAGTTGATCAATTTCAACTCAATTTAATAAAGACTTATGGAAAACTTGCCATGTGCTGTACTAGGTGCACAAAACCATGGTCCCTGTTATAAAATGCAAAGCTCCCTCCTCCTTTGACATCTATGACATCATGCTCTCCTGGTTTTCTTCCTTCCTCACCATTGGTTCCTTCCTGGTCTCCGTTGCTGACTTGCCTAGTACCGTACCCCTTAAACGGTGATCCCCTTGCCTCCTACTGCATGCTCTCCATGGGTGATGCCATCAGCTCCCCTAGCTCCAACCACCTTCTGTGTTCTGGTGATTCCCAAGTGTCTGTTCCAGAGTGTCTGACAGACAGAGGGGGCTACTGGGAGGTAACTGGGTTTGTCTGGAACTTGTCTTGAAGCTGTAGCTGCACAGTAAGTCATCATTTTTACTTAAATGATGTTTATTTGGGGTAGCTTGGTTAGAGTTCATGGAGGGGGCAATGCTGCCCATTGCCATCCCTTGTGGGAGTCTCCTGCCCCAGACCCATATGTCCAACTGCCCACTAGAACTGCTTTCTTGGATGTCCCGGAGGCACCTCCAACTCAACATGTACAAAATTAGACTCATTGTCTCTTCCCTAAAAGCTGCTCCTCCTTGTTTGTTTCAAGCAGAAACCTAAGGAAACACTTCAACTTCTCCCTTGCTCTATTCATTTGGTTGGTCCTCAAGGCCTGTCAACCCAACTCCCTCGACACCTTCCTAATCCAGCTTCTCCCTCCCCCACCGCTCTGGCTCAGACTCCTCCATCTCACCCGAGGGACCACAGTGACCTCCTGCAATGACCTCCTCACTGGTCTCTTTACTGCCCATTTTTCTCCAGCTCCAGTCAATCCTCCACATCACAGTGAGTAACCTTTTAAAAAGAAAATCTGATCCTATCTCACACACACACACACACACACACACACACACACACACAAAATCAGTCCTCAGTGGCTCCCCAGTGCCCTCAGAGTAAGGTCTAAATCTCTCTGCTGACACAAATGGCTGGCCCGTGACCTGGCCCCTGTCTGTCCTTTCTGCACCCCCTCCTACACGTGCTCCATCACACCCGCTGCTTGCAGTTACTGGAGAAGACCGTGTTGTGTCACGCCTCCACTCCAGGCCCTGCCTGAGCTGCTCCCTGTGCCTAGAATGCCCTGACCCCCTTTGCCACCTGGTGGACGCCTACTCGTTTCTCAGGACTTGGCTCACACACCACTTTCTCCAGAAAGCCTCTTATTCATTAATTCCCCAGGATTCCCTGAGCACAGGGACCATGCAAGGCACTGGGGCCGTCCTAGACCTTTCCTAACGGTCCTCTCTCCTCTGGCCTGGCAGAATCGACCTGTCCCTCCTCTGAGCCCTGCAGACCCCTGAACAGTTTCACATTGACATCCGTGGCACTAATGGCTCTTGGCTTTTGTGTGTGTCCGTCTCCCTCACAGACCGTGAACACCTTGAAGGGGGAGGCATCCCCAGTACCTAGCACAGAGCTAAGCACACAGTAGGGACTCAAAAAATGCATATAGCATGAGTGAGTAAAAGAAGGAAGAATGTGGGGGAAAGCACTCTATAAACAATGATGGGCAGGGTTCCACTGCTACTGCTGTGGCCAGGTTTCTTTTTCTCCATAACTGGGAATTCAGATCCTAAATGCCAGCTGGGGAGGTCAGCACAGGCTCCTTGGAGGAAATCCTGAGCCTTTCCCCACCTCTAGTGCAAGTGGAAGTGGGGATCGGGGAGTGGATTTGGCTCCTAAGTTGTCCCAAAGCACATGCTACTGGGAGGCCACAGAGGAAGTAGACACAGACTCATGAGGTAGATTCCTTGCAGGCCCCTTACAATGGCCTGCAATAGGGAGGCTGGGGAAGGGAAGCAGGGGAAGGGGAGAGAAGGAGAGCGGATGTGGAGGGCTAGGGCCTTAGAGCAGAGAAAAGTGTCTGCTCCACATGGCACTGCCCTCGCCCAGCCCCACAGCAATGACAGGTCACCCCAAGCATAAGTCCTTCATCTGCAATCCTGCAGTTAAAACCCACTCCATGGATCTCTCCGTTGCACCCTGCTCACCTGTTCAAAGAGCCTTTTTTGCTTAACGTCCTATGGTCATTTCCTAACGTATAAACCCTCCATCTATTCAGGGGTGAGCATGGGCTAAGAGCCCTGAGCCTGCTGCCTGCTGCCTGCGGAATATCACAGTATAAGTATCTCGGCATGCTGAGTGAGACTGTAGTATTTGAACACACACATATTTCATACTACAGAGCCCCCAAATTCAAGACACTTCATCTGCTGCTTGACCTTGGAAACTGCAACTTCTTCCAGAACTAGAGGAACAGCCTAAGATGAATTTAAGTATCAAGAGCCAGTATGTCTGCCGCCTACCTGGTGCCCTCCTAAGGGACTTTCAAGGTTAATCTTGATTATATTCTTATTTTTCACTTTACACACTGACTTTAGAACCTGACCCCCAGAAAATGCAACTCCACCAAATTCCGTTCTTAAGTGACTAATCCACCCTGAGTCTGTTTTTCCCTCCGACAACAACCTATCTCAGAAGCTGACTGTCAGCCTCCTGGAGAGAAGGGGCAAGTGGGACCCAGCTTCGCACCCCTTGTTGTGCCACATGCAGTGCTGAGAGCACTGCAGCTGTTCTGTAAATGCCCAGTGAGGACAGTCAGCCTTGCCCAAGGGCTGACAGGCTGCCCAAGGGGTGCTAAGTCTGTGTTCCTGGGCCTTCTAGCATCCCTCTTCTTAAACACCTCACTCCAACCCTGGTTTTTGGTTTTGTTTTTTGTCAAGTTTCTTCTTTTTAAATCTTTGTGTACTGCCTTAAGGAAACTAAAGAGATGGAATTGTAAACAAAATCCTTGGTTTACAAATAGGCTGGAACTGATGATTATGATGACTAAGATGATCAATGCAAGATGGTGAAAAGAAATGGAATGTGGGGTTTGTGCCTGACTCTTCCATTCTGCAGCTGTGTGACCTTAGAGAAGTCAATTATCGTCTCTGACCCTTAGTTAAAAGTGAGTTACTGTAGGTTCCCTTCCCAGATTTAAATTCTCTGAGATGCTGCTATTGCAGTTACTATAAAACAGAGGCGGGGGACTTCCCTGGTGGCACAGTGGTTAAGAATCCACCTGCCAATGCAGGGGACACGAGTTCGATCCCTGGTCCAGGAAGATCCCACATGCCGCGAAGCAACTAAGGCCGTGCACCACAACTACTGAAGCCCGCGCGCCTAGAGCCCGTGCTCCTCAACAAGAGAGGCCACTGCAGTGAGAAGCCCGCGCAACCGCAACTAGAGAAAAACCCGCGCAGCAACAAAAACCCAATGCAGCCAGAAAAATCCAATAAAAAACAAAAAGAGAGGCGGGATGATAGCAGTCCCTAAGGTCCTAAAAGTTACAGAAGGTTCTACAGTTCTAAAAATTGATTATTTTGTGAAACAGCAGATTCTATTGGTTTATTAAGTGCAGTTTATGCATAATTTTTCAGAAAGTTTTCTAGGTAAATCCCAGCTTCACCCCTTTTATGTTCATCAAGAATTTTCAATTAAAAGTGAATTCAACATATTGACTGCAACATGTAATAGCAAAAGACTGGGAACAGCCCAAACGTTCTGCAGTAGTAGACTAGTTAAATAATTGATGGCATTTTCATACAGTGGAATACAATTTAGCCAATGGAAAAAATGAGGTGGCTCTATGAGCACTGATACAGAATAACTTCCAAGACACATTAAAAATGAAAAACACAGAATGCTGTGTAGAGTATGCCAGCATTTGTTTATAGATTCATACTTTCTTCTATGTGCAAAAGCTACATCTGGAAGCATAGCTGAAAAATGACAAATTGTAGTTGCCTAAGACAGGGACACTGACAGAATGAAGAAATGGGGAACAATAGAGGATGGAAAATTTATTTTTTCAAAGGATTATGTTATCAAATTTATCAGTATTTTCTTATAAGTTCTGTTTTGTCTCTTTCTTAAGAAGGTCTTCCTTCCCTCAAGGTTAAAATACACACTTATTTTTCTAATTCCATTGCATTTTTATACGTATGTATATATCTGTATAGTAATCTATTGTCTATATTGAAATTATTTTTGAGACTTACTTTACACTGTATAACTTACATCTGTTGAATTTTGAACTACAGGTATGTATTACCTGTTTTTTAAAAATTGAAGTATAGTTGATTTACAGTATTTTATTAATTTCAGGTGTATAGCATACTGATTCAGTATTTTTACAGATTATACTCCATTAAGTTATTACAAGATAACAGCTATAGTTCCCTGTGCTATATAATATATCCCTGTTGCTTATCTATCTCATACATAGTGGTTTATATCTCTTAATCCCATACCCCTAACTTGTCCCCCTCACTTTTCTCTCCCCTTTGGTAACCACTAGTTTGTTTTCTATATCTGTGAGTCTGTTTTTGTTTTGCATATACCTTCATTTGTATTATTTTTCATATTCCATATATAAGTGGTATCATACAGTATTTGTTTTTCTCTGCCAGAGTTATTTCACTGGGCATAATATTCTCTAGGTCCATCCATGTTGCTGCAAATGGCAGAATTTCATTCTTTTTTATGGCTGAGTAATATTCCATTGTATGCATATACCACATCTTTATCCATTCATTTGTTGATGGGCAATTGGGTTGTATATTACCTTTCTGAGAAGAAAACTGGGGAAAAAAGAATCTACCAGATTTTATTTTAAAAAAATCTTTTTTAAGGAATTTAGTGTATAGGGTGCATTTTATGGCATGTGAATTATATCTCAATTAAAAAATAAAGAATCTAGCTTATATGGCAAGGTTGAGATTACTAGCATGAGAACTGGGTGGAGACAACAGAATCCTCCTAGTTAAACCTGATGTTAGGGTTTAGCAAGGATCTCCCCAAGACTCAGTTTCATAGTTTAGCCTAGTATAAGTCAGTACCTATTTGGGCAAATCAAAGCTATGGTCAACCAGGAAGCATCTCTTTGCCTTCCTCACAAGTGTGTCTGACAGTTGGCCCTACCTCCTTCTATCAGTCTGGTTCCCTTTGAGGAACCCAGGTAATGGATGCTCTCCCCAAAGAGCCAGTGCTCAGGCTTAGGACATCCTGGGGCAGATCAACTAGGCCCAAATCAAGACAAGGAAGAACCAGTGCTGAAGCTGGACAGACCCTGTCTAGCAACCAGGGGGAAGAGGTGCTGGAAAAGAAGCTGAACAAGAGGTACAAAGCTAGGAGGCACCAGAGAGAGGCCAACAGGCAGAAGGAGGCAGGGCTGGGTAAATGTTCAGAATAAAGACTGGGAACCAATTGGGATATATGTATACGTATAGCTGACTCACTTCGTGATACAGCAGAAACTAAACTCCAATAAAGATGTTAATAAATAAATAACCCCCCCCCCGCCCCCGCCAAAAAAAAAGACTGGGAACCATGGTCCTTGGCGCTTGGCTTGGGTGTGTGCCTATGCACAGCCAACAATATCTGAAGGCCACTGCATCTGCTGCATCTTCCTCATCATCACCATCATCCTCATCATCCAACATTCACCAGGAACCCCAGGGCTGGGAATACAAAGATATATAAAACAAGGACTTCCAGTTTAGGTGAAAAGTGGTAACACTGATCCACCCAAAAGCACATTTAAGAAGCTGAATGAAGGGTATGATCGGAGCTGTGGTCCAAAGGAGAAGCTGAAAATCCTTTAGACCAAGTTTCAAGGATTCTTCATCAGGGGCCCCCAGTGGATGTTACTGGAGTTCCAGGGAGAGGCCCACAAGGTGGAACAGGGGACATTCTTAAGGAGGGCAACATGAATAGGGCTAAAAAGGAGAGCAAGACTGAGCCAAGTAGGAGAGAGGAAAGACGAGGCGTTCCAGACTTCCGGGGAAGCGTGAAAGGTAGGAATGCTTGCCACAAGCAGTGTGGACAAACACACAGAGTGGGTCACCAGGTCAGAGCAAAGGGCTAGGGCAGGAGAGCAGTGGACGCCAGACCCCTGTGTGGGAGGCCCTGACTGCCATCCTAGAAGTTTGATTCTTACTGTGCAGACAGTGGGGAGCCACTGAAGGTTGCTGAGCAGGAGGCTGACCCTTGCAAACAGGCATTTTAAGTGAGATTACAGAGGAGCCCTTTATCCCAGGCTTTTTCAAAGACCTGTGTGTATTTCAAGTGGCACTTGAGAGAGAAAGTCGTAAAGCACTGCCCTGTGTCATGTAGACAAAGAAAAAAAAGGTTGAAGGGTCTCACAAAGAGATGCTTCAGTGAGAATGAGAAATGAAGGGGGGCTCATTTTAAAGAAGGAAACAAATTTGCAGGACAGAACTGCCGGGCATCTGGAAAACTGCAGCACTTTCTTCAGAGTCTGGAATGCCCTCTTTTGGCTGGAGGTGTTCTGCCTCCTTTTTTGGAGGTTAGTTGTGATGTCAAAACATGGAATTGCGGTGTAGGGAGGCAGCTGGGAGGAGGTAGATGAACAGAAATATAAATACTGGGCCCGGAGAGCATAAAAGGCCTCCATACTAAGACCATCCCCTTGCAGAGGACTTTGCCATCTGCCTCTCTCAGTGGAGCCTCGGAGTTTTTGTCAAAGTTGCTGGGAGCTTCCTAACTACCCAAATAGTTTCTCCTCTTAAAACAATAAAATGATTTTTAAAAATCGGTCACATTTTGATTCAGAGCTTTTTCAATATTGTTCCTACTTGTGCACAGCAAGGCAGTTGGCAGGGCTATTCTGGGGCCATGAACTGGGCAGTAACTTTAGGCCATAAATCAGCATTTATGTAAGGTGGAAGAGGAAGTCAGGATTAAATTTCCGGTCTTAAACTGGGCTGGGTACAACTGCAGGGCAAGCTCTGTGAATACAGAGGCAAAGCTGAGCAAGCCAAGGGAAGGGCATGCATGAGTTATGCACAAAAATCAACCAGGCTGAACTGATGACATGGACGGGCAACTGCTCCAGGTGGCTCCACAATTCTGGGGGGCGGGGGGTGGGGTCTGAGTCCTTCCTTCTTTGGCCTTTGCTAGGGGTCCCTCTCCCCTGCTCTCCTGCCCACACTCCCTGGGGCCTTTGGGCACTTTTAGTCTCTGCACGGTCTACATGAACACAAAGGATTGCAAACTCAAAGCTGTCTTTCCGCTGGAGTCAGAAGGGAATGCTCCCGTCCCCGCCCCTCTAGACTAGTTCTGGGTACCAGTAGGCTCTTACTAAAGCAGCCATGGTCAGGTGATACAGCTGACCAGGACCTTGACAGTCAAGTTCACTGAAAACCCAAATGTACCCAAAACAAGGGGTTGTGCAACTCATGGGAACTCCTACTTCTGTGGTGTTTTTGCTCTAACCCTCATTCCCCTGTGGCAACTGTGTCTGAAGTCCCAGACTTTCCAGAAACGTCCTGATTTCACATGCTTTTCCTTGAGTCTCTGGAAGCACATAGGTGTCTGCCAGGGAATATGCCCTAATGTTTTGGTTTGACAAATGGTCACTGTGCCCGTGACACGCAGCTGGCATGAGGTTGCAAAACAGCATTTTCCCACCAGGTGAAACTCAGTTACTAGGCTGGGGAGAAGGCCAGGCATGGGGAAGCTCTGGTGTGCCAGGCCATCGGTACCTGCTGCCGAGTCACACAGACCCCTTAGCAGGGCTGAGTGCTACCCCGGCAGAGTCTCTACCTAGGGCAGGGAGAGAGGGGGCTGAGATTTGGCATGTGGGAAGAATGACCTAGCATGCATCCTGTACATGTTTTTGACTGTGTTTTAAATCCCTCTACTACAGTTAGCCACCTCTGAGGCCCTCAAGGAGAACCTGTTTGCCTTCTTTCCACACTTGAAGGCTTAGCTCCCTTCCTGCAGCACAGCAGTTCAGGAGGTGTGAGGACACCCACCCTGGTCTGTGCAGCAGGCCTTGCTCAGGAAGGGGGTGGGGGAGTTCCTCTGGAGAAAATGAACATGAGTCACTCCTCTGCCTCCCCCCCCACCCCCACCCCCTCGGACCCTCGCCCCCGACACTGGCACAGACACACAGCCTAAAGCCCCAGCACTCTTCCCTTTGCCCAGAACACAATGAAGGAATTAGGACCCACCCACTAAGTTTCTGCAGCTGACACTTCAAGGCTCAAAGTCTAGCTCACCAGCACAGTCACATGTCTGACGTGTCCTCTTTGCAACCAGGCCCCAATCCAGCTGCCACGCAATTTTGCTAATTCAAACTGCTTTCCCGTTTAGGGATGTTGATAGCCATCTCCCATCTCCTTTTCCTGCTGACATCATCCCACATTTTCTACAGGCACAAATAAGGGTACAGTTCCTGGGGTAGTTTTCAGGCTGCCAGAGGTGGAAGTGAAAAGATCCTGCCCTCCCAGGTCCACTTCACTTCTCTGGCGTTTGGCAAATTGTCCCGAGTTTTAGGGATAAACGAGGAAATAAATTACCTAGCTAAGGTGAAAGGCCAAAAAGAACTTGGTGACTGCAGCTCAGACCCAGATCTGTCCTGGGCATCTGCAATGCAAATCTGCATTTTGTTCTCTGCCCCCGAGGTCTTGCACAATAGCCTGTGTATAAACATCCACGCCAACAATGCCTGACTGTGCAATCACGCTGTAATCACAGGCCGCCAGGAAGCTGCTGCTAGGAACTGCACCATTCAACTTCTAGACATCCCATGTCAAAGGAGTCTTTACGGCACGGACGTACATTCCTGCACACACCAACGCGTCCCCGCCGCCGCCGCCGCCGCCGCCGCCGCCGCCGCAGCTGCTGCTACAGTTGAAGACTCCAAGCCAGGGAACTAGGGCGCCACCCGCCCGACCCGCCAGTCCCAAGTTACTATGCAGGGATGTCATAAGCTTCTCAGCTGTTCTTAAAAAAAAAAAAAAAAAAAAAGCCTGCTCCACGAGGCTACAGAGGGCGGCGGGAACCACCATCAAAGTTCCCAAGCACATTCTTGCAGCCCTAGCAGTTTTCGAAAACAGAGAAGAGTGAGATGCCTCAAAGAGTCCACTGGAAGCGGGTTTTGGAGTTTTATATAGAAAACACTCACATATGTAGGTGGGTGCGCTGACAGCTTTTATGGCTAAATTGCAAAGTGTTAGGCCTTAGTGATTACTGTCAGGCTCGGGACGTGGTGTGGGAGGAGAAAGGGTGGGGGAGTCAGAGAGATTTGTTCAAAGGGGGCTTCGGGGCAATTCTGGTTTTGCATTTTGGAAATGCGTAGGGTTGTTTTCCCAAACTTCCGAGTTGCTCTGCTCTTCGTCATTGTCAGGCCAAGCTAAGAAAAATGGGGGGAAAGTTCCTTTAACTTCCTTCCTGCGACCTCGGCGAGGGCTACGAAGAGGAAGAGCACGCTTCCTTGGGAAGCACCGGGCGGGAACTGGGGGACCGCTGCGCCCAGCCTGTCGCGATGGGGAGCGCCGGGTGGAGGACTAGCCTCGGACGCAGGACACGGGAGGCCCCTTCCCTGCACCCCTCCGCTAGCCAACGGCGCCCGGAGCGGCCCGGCTGCAGTCCTGGCTGGTTTAAGTCCCGCGGCAAACCGGCGACCACAGGGGCGCAGCCCGGGGCCCGGATCCCGGCCGCCGAGCTCCCTCCCTGCAGCGCCCCTCGCACGCAAGCCCAGCGCAGCCGGCCCTACCCGTCCCGCCACATCCCCGCCCGCGCGGCCAAGCCCCTGCCCCGAACGTTTCCGGGCGTCGGCGCCCCGGCTGCGGAGGGGCTGCCGAGCTCCGCGGCTCACCTGCGCGCTGGATCCCGGGGCCGCTCGGAGGGGCGCGGGGCGCAGGCGAGCAAGGCCCGCAGACTCAAACTTTGTTGCTCTCGGGACGGCGCAGTCGTCACTTCCTCGCTGAACGGGTGGCGCGGCCCGGGCGGTGACCCAGCAGCTCGCGCGGTGGCGCGCCGGGCCCTGCAGCCGCCCGCGCCCCCGGCTCTGCGCGCCCTCGGCTGCCGGGGGAAGCGGGCTGCAGTCCGCCGAGCCTGCACCCCTCTGGGGGAGGCTCGCTCCAGCAGGGTGGTTTCCGCGCCGAAGAAGTGCGGTCGAGGCTGCTCTCAGGCTGGATCTGGAAGATGGTGTTGGGGTTCAGGGACCCAGAGCTGGGGTTACGGGAAAAACAAAGGATGGGGAAGGAGAAAAGTTTTTCAGTTTGGTGTTGCTGCTAGAAGGTCCTGTTGGAAAGCACAGTGCTCTGTGTTTGTTTTTGCTTTTTGTTTTTGTTTTTCCCACCAAATAATGCCTAAGCTGGGCCTTAAAACGCGGGTCTCCTCTTCCCACATTCCCTCAAAAGATCTGCACACTTGTCCTTCGTCATTTCCACTAATTATAAGGGAACAGGACGTTCAGCGTTTATGACTTCAGGGGGCTATTTCAGCGCCCAAGTTGGGACTGAAAAATAGTTTCTGTTCTAATCCTCCCCCGCGATTTCCACCTCCTCCTTTACAGTCAACTCACAGGTCTCTTTGGGGCCTGATGCATTCCGTATTTCGTCACGGACCAAAAGTGACTTGGAGGGTAGGGTGGAGTCCTGACAAAAGGAGCTTCAGGCAGTAGTAATTCTGAAATTTATCATTGCCCAAAATAAATTCGCTCACCCTATTCAAAACTACAAAAACAAAAGGCCATCTTTTTGGTTCCTGATAAATAGCAACAAAGTAGTTAAACAGCGGTCTTTCGGGAAGAATTCCTGATCCGGTAAAGCTGGAAAGAAAATGGGTTAGCCTTTGCTGTGGTTGAGGAAAAAAAAAAAAAGACATTTGAAACTGCAATGGAGGGCTTTCCTAATAGTAACGTTAGCTTCATTGCAGCTTGTTGTGAAAACAGGGACCCTTTCAAAGGTGGTTCAAAAGCATCAGTTAGGGCTCCACAATTTTCCCTTTTTCCCCAAATACTGCTTCTACAAGCACATTGGCCAGATCACAGAATCTTCCATTCTAATGCTTCATCTTTTTACTAAAGCACAGGAAACCGCAGAGTTGAGTGAAGGCTTTGTCCAGAAAGGTGGATGTAAAATTGATAGAAAGTAACATCTGAGAAACAATCCCCGGGTCTGTGTTAATACCTAATGGGAAGCCACAAACGCAGACTTACCCAGGAGTATGAAGATAGAAGCTCTCCTAGCAACATGAAATCCCCCACATTGCAGCCGTTTATGCACAATTATGATTTCTACCGAGACATTATTAATGGCACATTATAAATACAAAATGTTTCATGTAAGAAAAATAACGTTCTGAGAAATAAGTGCATTATTATACTCTCAATAATTATAATTCTCTGAAATTTTTATGACATCACACTATTGTGGGCTGGTGTTGGAGGGATTGTCCATTTCAATTTTGAAATAGAAGTAATTCCTTAATGCATTCCGCTTAAGGCAAGCAACGCCATAATCAAGAGGAGTAGAGAGAATATACTTCTAAAAACAATCATGTGATACTCCATATTTGCTAGGACAAGAGCAGAATATTTCTTTGTTCACTACCGTGATTCTGAATTCTCAGTCACAATTTCATGAATATTCAGTATTTCTGCATGCCCAGGAATAATTAGCAGACGATGTAAATGTTTGAAAGCCTGATATTTATGTATGCACAGACACACATTGCTTTTTCTCTGTGTGGGGTGGCATTTGCTGGAGTTCCACAAAGTGTAGAACCTGTGTTAGGCACACTTGAAGACAGCCCCCAGCTAATAGTGATCCCCTTCCTCCTGGTATTCATGCCCTATATAATTGCCTCTTTTTGAGTGTGGGCTGGACTAATTGACTCAATTCTAACAAATAGCATATGGCAGAAGTCATGTGATGTCACTGCTGAGATTAGGTTATAAAAAACCTAATGTGGCTTCCATCTTGGGTGCTCTATTTCTTTCTTGCTCTTTCTTGGATCACTCACTGTAGGGGAAGCTACCTGCCATGTCCTAAGGCAGCCCTGTAGACTGGGATCGAGACCTGCCAACAACCACGTGAGTTAGCTTGGAAAGGCATACCTCCCCCTTCCCCCATGCCAAACAAGGCTTCCGATGAGACCGCCAACCCCAGCCAACAGCTGCCTCATGAGGGCCCTGGTAGCAGAGGCATCCAGCTAAGCTGCCTGGATTCCTGACCCAAAGAAACTGTAAGATGATAAATATTTGTTGTCTCAAGCTGCTATGTTTTGGAGTAATATGTTACACAGGCATCGATAACTAACGCACAGGAAAAAGAGAAGGAAGTCATTGTGGACCCGATGACAACCCCACACAGACTTCCTGCTCCCTCACCTGGAAAGCAGAACATGGAGAAAGAGGCAGGGACGTGGACCAGATCTAAGAGTAACATGTAAATCCTAAGAACAGAAGACCCAGCCCTTACCCCTTCTGCAGAATAAGGGTCATCCTTGAATTTAAACTAGGTCAGAGGGTGTGCGTTGCTGCTCGGTCCGTGGCAGCCCTGGTATTGGATGCCATCAACCTGATAGTATGTGCAGATGTCTTTGTGTCACAAGGATTGACATCTGTCCAGGTACCCTCTTCCTCCTCCTCAGGGCGTCTGCCCTGATCCCCAAGGCTCTGGCACAACCAGTGACTGTGGAGTCAGGCCCTAGTCCTGGAAGGGGAGCTTGAAAGACGGGACTTCAACCCTGGCAGCCAGAAGGGATAGGTGATTTCGGTGAGAGTCCAATGTAGGCTTGTGGTCCTACAATCGAAGAGCAAGCCGTGAACTATCTCTGATAAGAATCACCTCCACACTGCTTGCAGGGCTACAAGAACATTCTGTCCACGTGGTGGTTATCTTTCTCTCAGCATCATTTCCTCTCTTACTGGAGCTAATTATTTACTTTAAAAACACAAAACAAAGTTTTAGGAAGCAGGAAAGATACTATACTCCTTCATCCCTTACCAGGGCAGGCATGTACTTATGGCTGCCCCCCATGTCCACCTCCCCTCAGCCAATCCCATAGAAGCTGGGAACTGTAGAGCCCATTTCTGTTTTCCCTCCAGAGACGTTAGGCTCTGATTTTTCTCATGTACAGTGGCTGCAGCTGCTGTGTTGCCATGCCGTCATCTGGTTGCTATGACTTATGAGGTTGTGGATATGCCAGAACGTGAATCTATTAATTTAACAGGAACTGGGCTCAGCACATATATTCCTTGTTAGGTCATTTGCTTTGCTACCTAAACCACATCCAGTGTGTTCGGCAATGGGAACGTTTCCTAGAGTCTGGCTTTGCAAAAATGCTAAATGCCCTGAATTTTGAGTCTGCACAGTTTTATATTATTTTTTTTTTTTTTTTTAGTTTTATATTATTAAATTACTATGGGGGACATAAGGCATTCTAGCAGGGGTGTGCAAAGAGATTAACTCAGGGGAAAAAATTAAGGGAAGGGAAATAGTCAAAGTCTCTGGTCTTCATTCTCTACACATTGAGGCCCTTTCTGCAGGAGGTGTCTGTCCTAACTTCTGTAGAAATCCTGTCCTGAGCCCAGGCTGCTCATTGACAAGTCTGAGCTCTGGAACACCAGAACTAGGTGATGTGTGCCACGATAAGAGAAACGACTGTCCTCTTCTGTGGTGCATGTAAGCAGGCATTTTTCATTCAGCCCTTCAATTAACACTTACTGAATGTCTACTAGTGGGTGTGCTAGCGATGCAAAGATGAAAAGTACAAAGTCTGTCCCTAGTGGGAGAGAAAGACACTTAAATTACAATGCAACATGAGAAGTATTATAATCGAGTTTTGCCCTCAGGCACTATGAGCTTCCAGAGAAGGAAGCAAGTAGGTCTGTTTGGAGAGGGGTGTTATGGGTCACCACCAGTGTTTCTCTTTAAAAAAAATTTAAAATGGTCAGATGCATTGCATTAAGTAATAATAAGTATTGTTTTGTGTAGCTTTTGTTTCAGTTGTGTATAATATATGTGTATATTTGTGTGGGGTCATAGTGTGAAACATACTTCCTACATGCAGGCAAAGAAGTGTGAAAGTTCTGGGTTTAGAGAGTAATAACTAACTACCATACACTGATGGCCTATGATGGGCCAGGCCTCAAGGTGTCCCACTGGAGAGGTGAAGAGACAAGCCATGACTTAAGACAGTTTCCAGATTCTTCTGAATTCTCCTTCTTTAGTAAATCAAGGTCAAGTCTAAAGGACCAGCTCCTTGAATCCTCTCTGAACAGAGCAGAGGCCTTCCACCCAGGCCAGCTAGGCCAGCTTTAAGGCAGTGAAAGAGTAGCCACCCCCTTTCTGGCCTGCCGGATGGTGGGAGGGGAAAGAGGAGAGAGAAGAGGGTCAGAAACGCATCATGCTTTTTCCTCCGCTCCAGGTCTCGGATGGAAGCAGGAAAGGCGCATTACCTAATGAGTGCACTGCAAACACGAGGTGGAGGTGCAGTTCTCACCCAGTTCCCCACTGGAATTCTGGGATGAAGCTGCCTCCAAAGTGGTTTTATGCCAAAAAGAGGGCAGCCGTGTCAAAGTGAACCTGGTGGTCAAGCTGGGTAGGCAGAGCGAGTCCCTGAGGCTTAGCGCTCCTGAGTCCCCATGGTTTCCACATGGCATGACTAGAGACAACAGCCTGCTGTAGGACTGCCCTGGTGGGGCAAGGTGACCCTGCAGCAAGCTCAGGGGAGTCAGGAGTCTGCACTAGTGAGAACACAGGGGAAAATGAGCACCAAGTTGCAAAGGGGAGAAGCCTGTGCTGGGAGGTAGGGGGTGGCTCTGCTGAAGAATCCACAAGTTCACGTGCCATAACCGGTACCAGCGGGGGCCTGCACAGCCAGCAGAAACCGAGAGGATGAGGCAGCTTGGTATAGTGGTGAGGAACAAGGATTCTGGGCTGCCCACACACTGCCTGGCTTCAAGTCCCATCTCTGCCACATACTACCTGTACCGCAAAAAAAAATCCCCCCAACCATCAGATCATGGGGAAAGTTGGATCAGCTATAAACTGTACATTTAAGATATGGTGTAAGTTAAAATGTTTGGCTCCTCTACATAGTTCGGCTTGGAAGATAGACATTGAGCAGCTCTTTTTTTTTTTTAATATTTATTTATTTATTGGCTGCATTAGGTCTTAGTTGCGGTACACGGGATCTTCTGTTGTGGTGGGCTCTTCATTGCAGTGCTCCGGCCTCTCTCTAGTTGTGGCACACGGGCTTAGTTGCCCCCAGGCATGTGGGATCTTAGTTCCCAGACCAGGGAATCGAACCGGCGTCCCCTGCATTGGAAGGTGGATTTTTTTTTTTTTTTTTTTTTTGCGGTACGCGGGCCTCTCACAGCTGTGGCCTCTCCCGTTGCGGAGCACAGGCTCCGGACGCGCAGGCTCAGCGGCCATGGCTCACGGGCCCAGCCGCTCCGCGGCACGTGGGATCTTCCCGGACAGGGGCACGAACCCGTGTCCCCTGCATCGACAGGCGGACTCTCAACCACTGCGCCACCAGGGAAGCCCGGAAGGTGGATTCTTAACCACTGGACCACCAGGGAAGTCCCTGAGCAGTTGGGACTATGGTTGATAGAATAACAGTCCTCCCCAAAATGTCCATGTCCAAATCCCTAGAACCTATGAATATATTAGGTTCATGACAAAGGGGAATTAAGGTTGCTAATTAGCTAATCTTAAAATAAGATTATTCTGGATTGTCAGTGTGGGCCAATGTAATCACAAGGACCCTTAAAAGTAGAAGAGGGAGGCAGAAGAGGAATCAGTCAGAGGGAGATGTGACTATGGAAGAATGATCATAGAGATACAAGGTTGCTGGCTTTGAAGACGGAGAAAAGGGGTCATAAGCCAAGAAATGTAGGTGGCTTCCGGAAACTGGAAAAGACAAGGAAACGGATTCTCTCATAGAGACTCCAGAAAGGAACGCAGCCCTACTGACACCCTGATTTTAGCCCATTAGATAAAAATCTGTGTTGCTTTAAGCTACCAATTTAGTGGTAATATGTTACAGTAACCGTAGAAAACTCATGCAGGAGAATTTTCTAAATGTAGTATTTTCTGGGAAGTATTTGCATCATGTATTAGATACATGTGTTACCATGTGTATGAGAAGCCCCAGTTATCAGATTACAATTTGAGCAGGAAGTCTGGCTGGGTGGGCCAGGCACAATCCCAGAATGCCAGCACACGGGGAGGTTCCCAGAGTAACAGGCCACTAGAAACTCTGAGACAGTACTTTGAAAGCACAGTTGTATACAGTCCCCTGGCTTAGGGATGAACTCCAATACGCATACCGTTTCTTGGAGCTGCTTCTCAGACTTGGTAACTGTTGGTGCTAGCAGGCCACAATGTGGAGGCCAAACGTGGAAATGGTTAACAAAAGTAAACCAGAGTCAGCTGTCAAAAGCTGCTGTGGAAATTCTCTGTGCATTTGATGACCATACTTCCCCAGCAAGGTTGTATAACCACCCAGAGTTTGTAAATGAATCTTTTCACAATGAAGAGAAAAACACAAACCCAAGAGTCAAGGCAAGCTACACAGCATTCATGGGATCTGGGTCAGCCAGCAGGCTGAGGTTTAATCACTCTGCACAGGTTGCTTTTTCCTGTGCATAGCTCAAAGTTTAAGCTTGCTGTACATTGGGAGGAAGTCTTGTCTCAATCCTCTGCCAGTAATAAATATTGGTCCTGGGACATTTGTCTTAACGTTGACGTGGGAGGTGTCATTTGAGTTCTCGGGCCAAGAAGTCACTAGACATTCATGACCCAATGCAGCCAAATAAAAATAAATTAAATAAAATAAAAGATCTAGATAAAACATGGGTTACATTGTCTCAGGTTTGGGATTCAGTGAAAACACTTCATTCTACTAATAAAGTTATTCGCTGTTGAAAAAAAGAAAGAAAGAAAGAAGCCTGGGCTTCCCTGGTGGCGCAGTGGTTGAGAGTCCGCCTGCCGATGCAGGGTACACGGGTTCGTGCCCCGGTCTGGGAGGATCTCACATGCCGTGGAGCGGCTGGGCCTGTGAGCCATGGCTGCTGAGCCTGCGCGTCCGGAGCCTGTGCTCTGCGATGGGAGAGGCCACAACAGTGAGCGGCCTGCGTACCACAAAAAAAAAAAAAAAAGAAAGAAGCCTGAATTCCAGGCCCAGGCTGTAGCTACCCAGCTATATGACGTTGGACAAGTCACTTAGCTTAGCTTGAGGAGGCAAGATGATTTTAGGTCAAGGATGTGCATGAAATCACACAGTGAAAAAGTAAGTTTCGGGACTTCCCTGGTGGTGCAGTGGGTAAGAATCCGCCTGCCAATGCAGGGGACATGGGTTTGATCCCTGGTCCAGGAAGATCCCACATGCCGCGGAGCAGCTAAGCCCGTGCGCCATGACTACTGAGCCTGCACTCGATGGCCCACGTGCCGCAACTACTGAAGCCCCTGCACCTAGAGCCTGTACCGTGCTCTGCAACAAGAGGAGCCACTGCAATGAGAAGCCTGTGTATCGCAAGGAAAAGTAGCCCCTGCTCACTGAACGTAGAGAAAGCCCACGCGCAGTAACAAAGACCCAAGGCAGCCAAAAAACTACATTAAAAAAAAAGTTTCTTTTCAATTGTCTTTTTTTTCATCTTTATTGGAGTGTAATTCTTTACAATGGTGTGTTAGTTTCTGCTTTATAACAAAGGTCTTTTTTTTAAATAAATTTATTTCTTTATTTATTTTTGGCTACTTTGGTTCTTTGTTGCTGTACGTGGCTTTCTCTAGTTGCGGAGAGCGGGGGCTACTCTTTGTTGCAGTACGTGGGCTTCTCATTGCGGTGGCTTCTCTTGTGGAGCACGGGCTCTAGGCGCGTGGGCTCAGTAGTTGTGGCTCGCGGGATCTAGAGCACAGGCTTAGTAGCTGTGGTGCACAGGTTTAGTTGCCCTGTGGCATGTGGGATCTTCCCGGACCAGGGCTGGAACCCATGTCCCCTGCACTGGCAGGGGGATTCTTAACCACTGCGCCACCAGGGAAGCCCTCAATTCACTTTTTGTTTTTCTGATTATGCCAAAGAGAGGGTCTCAGTTTACCGCTAGTGTGTCTTTACAGCTCATTAATATGCGCTAGTCTCCCTTTTTGCAAAGAGAGAGGTCTCAAGCTCAGACACTTCACAGACAGCACTTTTCCCTGACCTGCAAAGCGGGAAGAGTGATATTTCCTTCGGTTTGTTAAGAAGGAAGTAACATAGCACCTGAAACCCTTGGCCCAGGGCCCAGCTGGTAGATGACTTCTGATAAAGGAGAAAGGTTGACTACTTGACTCAGCATCCACCCCGGTGCAGCCCTGGCCATTCACATGTTAACTCCCACATCCTCACAATAACCCTGTGCAGTAGGCACTGTTATTCCCACTCAGTAACCCCACGCTGTAGATATTGTTCTCCTCATGTTACAGATGAGTGAGCTGAGGCTCAGAGAGGTTAAGTAACTTGTCTGGAGTCTTAGAACCAGTGGCTCCAGGTGAGATTCAAACCCCAATCTCTCCGACATCAAAGCTCTCTTTCCCCTTCACCACATTGCCCCTCCCACCAACTTTGAAGCCAGACCTGATTAAATAGGAACCACCTGGCTAGAGGTAAGGAGAGGGGGACACAGAAGGAACTCTGAATCCCTGTCTTGCTGGTGAGCATCCTCGGTCTCACTGCCAGTCTGGGACAGCCTCAGGGACCCTGGTTCCTGGTCCTGTTTTCCCAGTGTCTCTCCTGTCCCCACTTGCCCAGGGGAAAATTCTCTTCTTCATTCAGGGACTGGAGTCCTTTCATTGGCCTCTTATTTCTGTTGCTGGGTCCCCACCACCTTCTGCTGGCTTTTTCTTCTACCACCCTCTTGCCTGTTTAGACTTTGGCCAATTGCCTGACGTTGGACCAGTGCTGACCCTTGACCCTCTGGGGCTCACCTAGGTGTCTTGGTCTCCACCAGTCTTCTGGCTCGATGGTGACTTCCCTACAACAAAGTAATTTCTCTCACACAGTTTGTCCTCTCAGCGCCTCCACTTCCCTTTGCTCTAGTTTGTCATGAGTAGGTGTGTGGGCAGCACTTAGGCTGCTTCTCTCTCGGGCCGCTGCCAATCCATGCGTCAGGCCACCACCGGCTCTTGACTGAACAACTGGAACACACTCCAGTCTTGCTTGACTCCATTCCTTCTCCAAAGTACAGTTAAAACAGAGCTTTCTGAAGTGCCACCTGATTGTGAAACTCTCCTGCTTATCCTTCCACATTTCTCCACCGTCCTTTGGATAAAATCTTGACCCATTAGCCTGGCTTTAAAGACCTTTGTGAACTGGTGCCTACTGAACCTTTCAGCCTATTCTCTCTGCAGTCTTCGCTCCCTGTGAGCCGGTCATGTTAACACTAGTTGCAGCCTCTGAACGCTTCTGGATGTCCTTGGCACACAGTGGGTGCACCTTTACGTGCTCCAGTAGTATCCTGCATCATCTACTATTGTAATGAGGCAGAACTATTCTAGTGGAGGAGCTAGGAGCATAGGCCTTGGAGTCAAGCTATCTGGATTGAAATGCTAGGTATGCCACTTACCTGAGCTGTGTGACCTTGGGCAAGTCACTCAACCTCTCTGTGTTTCCATTTCCTCATCTGTAAGATGGAGATAATAATAATACCTACTAATAGGGCTCCTGTGAGGGTTACATGAAATAATGCATGGCCAATGGCTTAGTGCAGGGTCCGGCACATAGTGAACATTCAATAAATATTGGTTATTGTTATTTCAGCACACTCCATAATCTATTGTAAAGACCAGTCCCCTGTTTTGTCTTCCTCACTCTAAGCATCTTGAGGGCAGAGAGTGTGTCTCATTCACCATTAAATCTTTGGGTGCCCAGCATAGAACCTGACACATATGGTACTCAGTACGTATTTACTGAATAAATCAATGAATGAATGAATGAATGTCTTGCTCCCTGGTTTAGCTAAGTCACCTTTGCCTGATCCTGATGTTCTCTTTGGATTCCCAAGACCAGTTGTCCCTGCTCTGGCCTGGGCAGGCCACAGCCCGAATCTGTCTATGGCAGCTCTAAATAAGTGGTGTCAATCAAGTTAGAAATATCCTCAGGTAGGATAGAAGGAAACTCTCTCACACTGTCCTCTCAGCACCTCCACCTCCCTTTGCTCTAGTTTGTCATGATGAGGTGTGGGCAGCACCCAAACAGAGCAGGACATGCCTTCGCCTTCAATGAGGGTTTGCTGGGCCATGCCCTATTGGGTGCTGAGGATATGGGGGGTGGGGGGGAGGTGGTAGGGTATGAGCCCTGCCTGCAGGAGCTTCCTGAGGGGTTGCCGGGTCCAGATCTGGCTGGCCAGACAGGAGATGGGCAGTTCTATCGCAGGGTGCACTCAGCAGACGTCAGGATCTAACCTAGCCGCGTGACTGGGAGCCAGGGCGTGAATGCAGGACCAGGAAATCTGGTTCCTAGGATTTGGAGCAAGTCAAATTAGGGCAGCAGGTGAGCCACACTGAGAAGAGGCAGAGTTGAGACCAGCAAAGGTCGGAGTCCAGCAGGTGAAACCTAGCACCGGCATGGAGGCTTTTAGCTGCTTGTTCTCTATTGTTTTCTTCTTCTCTCCAGGAAGGAGGCTGAAGACGAAGAGAAAGCCACTCAAGATTTCTCACCCCAAAAGTAAGGGTGAATAAAGGAGCAGCAGCAGCCACAGGCCAGTATTCAAAAGCAGATTTGGGTCTCCTGTCAAGACGTGCCTCAGGAAGGCAGCAGCTGTGGTGTTAGATGGTTGGGCCTGCTCCTGGGCTAGCTGCTGGAAGCATGGCAATGTGAGAATACTGAGGTCTGGGGCCTGAGGCCTGGAGCCTGCTCTAAAGCAGTTGTGTGGCCTTGCATAAGTCACTCTACCTCTTGGGCCTCCATTTCTCCACTTAGAAAAGGAAGGTTGGAAAAAAAAATTAAAATTAAAAAAATTCTAAAAAATTAAAAAAAAGAAAAGGGACAATGTTAAGGATTTCCAACCATCAAATCTAAAGACTTCTTTTTCAAAGCAAAAAATTTCAAAGACTCCACAGGATGGCAGTGATCATTTTGGTATCTGCTGATCAAAAGAAAATGCAAAATAATAAAAACAATCACTTTTATATCTTTTAAAGGAATTTGCATTTTATCAATCACAAGAGCATCTGTGTCACTTACAAAAATTAGGCGTTCAATATCCTTAAAGGCCCAGAGGTGCATCTTTCATGAAAAGCTTCTACCCAAAACCCACCAGCACAGCTTTCATCTTCCTTAAGACTCATAGAAGTTAGTCACCTATACCTCTGACTTGAAAAATGTGAGGGACTGGGCAAGTGTTTTTCAAACTTTTTCAAACAGCACTGGGCAAGTGTTTTTCAAACTTTTACTTATTATACAATCCATCAATGATGCTAACATGATGGAATAAAAATTGAAAGCACAGGTGATGGGTGACATTTGTCACTTTTTGGCTGCCCGGCTTCAGAATCCCTCCCCAGGTGTGTAGAAGACGCCATTTTAAGTCTTAGTGGAAGTTAGAGCCCACTGCTCACGTCTCACTACAGAGGCTGAAAACGCCAGACACTTGCTTCCCAGCCTCTTTTATAGGCAGGGCTTAGACATGTGACCTGGACTCAGCCAGTCAGGTGCAGTGCCCTGGACTCTGAATAAGAGGCCACAGAGCGAGCCCCTCAGATAACCTTGTTGCAGTGGGGTGGCAGCAGCTGTGGCAGCCATGTCCAGATCCCAGGGCATCTGCAGCAGCAGGGTCATCACTCAGGCTCTGACCATGGTCGTGGCACAAGCTTACCAGGGTTCTGAGGCCAGGGCAGGACTCTCTGGATAGCTTCTGTGCCACCATTTTGGCCATGCTCCTGGCTGTTTCCCAGCATCCTTGGTCTCATTCATGCCGTGAGCCTGCCTCTCTCACCTTCCCAGATTCCATGGGCTACTCAACATCCTTCCCATGAATTCCTCTTCTGCTTAACTCATCCAGAGTCAGTTCCTGTTGCATTTTAAAGTCACAGCCCTGGCCAATTCACAGTCATATGTCAGTCTAGGCATCCAACTTATTTTTGTATTTTGTTTCGGTCACACAGTTCTGAGAAAATTCTGATCATACAGGTAGATGATGTCTTAGTCCATTCAGGCTGCTATAACAAAATACCATAGACTGGGTGGCTTACAAAAACAGAAATTAATGTCTCTGGAGACTGGAAGTCCAAGATCAGAGTGCCAGCATGGTTGGGTGAGAACCCTCTTCTGAGCTGCAGACTGGCAGAAGAAGCTAGTGAGATCTGTGGGGCCTCTTTTATAAGGGCACAGATCTCAATCATTAGGGCTTTACCCTCATGACCTAATCACTCCCAAAGGCCCCATCTCCTAATACCATCACCTTGGGAATTAAGATTTCAACATATGAATTTTGGGGGCAAACAAACATTCAGACCATAGCAGATGGTTATAAATAATAACAATAAACACCATTACATAGAGCCCACCATATGCCAGGCCCTATTCTAATCATTTTAACATATATTAACTCACTTAACCGACCTTTGAGGTGGGTCTGTTAAAATTAAATTTCCCCTTTTACAGATGAGAAACTGAGATACCAAGGAGTGGAGTAATTGGCCCAAGGTCAAGGTTTTAAATCAAGGCAGTCTTGCACCAGGGTTTGTGCGCTTAACTCCTGCTAACAGTGTTTTTTCAGTTTGTCTTTTGAGATTAGAATAGTCTTCAATTAAACCACTTTAGAAGCTAGAAAGAGAAATGAAAAGTTTTGTTTCAAAGTTGAATGAGTAACTGTCAAAATATCCAACAACTGCTCTCCGTCCTCATTGTAAACATAAAAGTCAGGCAATAAACAACTAAAACTTACAGCACGTACTAAACAAACAAGGCAGTTTTATCACTCTGTATTCACTGTTACAAGCCTGGTGGTTTACGGAGCCTCGTGGATCCAGTGCAGGAAGTACTCAGTTGTTCATTGCTCTGACTTTGTAAGCAGACGTGCCCAGGCTGGCATAAGGCACACCCACTATCAGGGCCAGGCTGTGCTCAGAGACGGCAGGAGGAGGTTGTGCCAAAGTCCACACAAAACTGAGTTTACTAAAACAATATCACATTGATGGAGGTATGTCGCAGGGCACAAGAGTCAAACGAAAGAGCTCCCAATGGCCAAAGCTGGAACAATTTGAAGAACAAAATTAAGTAGCATCAAATTATAATCCAAAATATAAAATAAATATCCATGAGTCTGTACTTACATACAATTTTTTAAAAACAAAACTTTAGGGAGTTCCCTGATGGCCTCGTGGTTAGCACTCTGGGCTTTTATTGCCGTGGCCTGGTTCAATCCCTGGTCAGGGAACTGAGATCCTGTAAGCCGTGTGGCACAGCCAAAGAATAAAAAGCAAAAATAAATAAAAAGAAAACTCTACAGTGGGGAAATCTGATAAACACTACTTCAGGCAGGTGATAAAGATCAACATCACCAGTCATAAATCATGTCGATAGCTTGTACCTTTGATACGATATGATGAAAATTGTACTTTACCTCTGTGAGCATCCTCCCCAAAAACCATAACCCCAGTCTACTCATGAGAAAAACATCAGACTAATCCCCATAGAGGGATTGCAAGTAGGATAAAAAACTTAACTAGGGGCTTCCCTGGTGGCGCAGTGGTTGAGAGTCCGCCTGCCGATGCAGGAGACGAGGGTTCGTGCCCCTGTCTGGGAAGATCCCACATGCCGCGGAGCGGCTGGGCCCGTGAGCCATGGCCGCTGAGCCTGCGCATCCGGAGCCGGTGCTCCGCAAGGGGAGAGGCCACAACAGTGAGAGGCCCGCGTACCGCAAAAAAACAAACAAAAAAAACTTAACTAGTATTCACAAGGTCATGAAAAACAAGGAAAGTCTGAGGAACTGTTACAGCCAAGAGGAGCCTAAGACATGACTTCTTAATGTGGTTTCCTAGATGGGATCCTGAAACAGAAAAAGGCCATTAGGTAAAAACTAAGGAGATCTGAATAAACAATGGACTATACGTAATAATAATGTCTCAATATCAATTCATCAGTTGTGACAAATATACCATACCAATGTAAAATATTATTAACAGGGGAAAGTGAGAGCTGGGGAGGGGGAGAGTAAGATGAGAATTCTGTACTATCTGCTCAATTTCTTTGTAAATCTAAAATTTTTATTTTAAAAGTCTACTGTTTTAAAAGAATCATAAAATTGACTGCCCTCCCCTCAAAAAAGTTAGTTTACCTGATGATGCACCTTATACAGTTGAAGTCTTGGTGTGCCACAATTGTCTATTTAATGTATTCACGTTATTATAGGCTAAACACTTTATAATAGCAGTTTTTGAAATACTTCAATACTTTTAAAATGAAATTCAAATCTTCACTTTGCATCCCTGAATCTCCTCAGAGTAGCTGAGCACAGTTTGCTCTGATGGAGGGGAAATCACAGGTAATGTCCTTTGTCCCTGTCCCTAAAACCCTCTGGATCTGTGAGATTGAGGGAAAACTCCATACCTCCAGGCAAAGCATTTCAAAACAACGCAGTAACCTCCCATCCCCCCAGCTCCACCCAAGACACTGTGTGAGCAACTGTTTGAAGCCAAGGCTGCAGTTGTCTTTGTCCTGCATTTGCCTGACAAGCCCAGTGCTTCTCGGCAACGGGAAGGGCAGAAGGCTGGTATGAAGCGGGGCAACAGATGGCCGGGACATGTTCTCTTGAAGCTCAGCTGCCCTGGCCAGCCTGCCAAGCTGTGTACATTTCAAACGTTTGAGGTTCAACCAAAAGAGACGAGTAATGATTTTAAATCACTTGTTGAAACACATGGCTAATCCTTGGGTAGCCAGAGAAGAGCACTTTAAAAACTCCCTTAAATCCAGTGGGGGGGACAAGGAAACTCTGTGTGCTTTCTTGGCTTTGAACCCAAATCAGGCCATCCTAGGGGCAGTGGGCATTTGTCCAGGATCCTAATATGCATCCTGCTTTCTCTGCTTTTGGAAAGGGTGTGATGTTTCGGTATGTGTGTTTGTTTGGGGTGATGGCAAGGAGGGCAAAGGCTGTTAGCAGGTAGGTTTGGATCCTGAGAAATTATGCACCCTGGCATTTGCCTGTGGTCTGAAATTGGGAGATCTCTAGGTTCACTTGCTTCATAAGTTCAGGCAGCTCTATTTCCCTGTCCGGGTTCAGGTCTGTCTTATTTCTTGACTGGCTTACACGAACAGTCTCCTATAGTTGCTTTGCAGTCCTGTGTCGTTAGAATCTCCCGCTACATGCGTCATCTCCGCTATTATATACAGCATCTCCCATCTTGAATATATCTTTCCTTGCCTCCACATCTGCCTCTAGCTACTGCTCCCATTTCTCCCTTTCACCACAAAACTTCCTGAACTAGTCATCTGCTCTCCATGGTTAAAGTCTTCACTTCCTGTTCACTCACCCACTCCTGCTCTACTACTGAAACCTCTCTTGTCAAGGTCACCAGCAATTTCTATGTTGTAAAACCCAATGAGTCTAACTCTGTCCTCATCAAACTTGACCCACCAGGAGCATCTGACACAGTTGACCACTTCCTCCTCCTTGAGGCACTCTTCTTTCTTGGTTTTAATGGTGATACTCTCTCCTGGTTTTCCTTCTATTTCTTTCTTTTTCTTTTTTCTTTTTTTTGCGGTACACGGGCCTCTCACTGTTGTGGCCTCTCCCGTTGCAGAGCACAGTCTCCGGACGCACAGGCTCAGCGGCCATGGCTCACGGGCCCAGCCGCTTCGCGGCATGTGGGATCTTCCCGGACCAGGGCACAAACCCATGTCCCCTGCATCGGCAGGCGGACTCTCAACTCTCTCTTCCCTGCGCCACCAGGGAAGCCCCTTGCTTCTATTTCTTTAGTCTCTTCTTCTCAGTCTCCTTAGCAGGCTCCTCCTCCTTCTGGTTGCTCCATGTTGGGGTATCTCAGGGATTGGTCCTAAAACAGCTTCTAGTCTCTTTCTAAAGCTCTCAAGATGGTCTCATCAGGTCCCAGAGCTCTAAATACCACCCGAATACTGATGACTCCTGATCTTACACCTCCATCCTTGAGCCCAGACTCAACTGCCTGCTTTACATCTCTACCTGGCTGTCTAATAGACACCTCAGATCATATACTTCCAAGATGGAGCCCTTGATTCTCTTCATCCTTGAACTCTCCCCCCTCATCTCTCCTCTCTCACCTCTGTAGCATCTTTATCCATCCTTTTGCTCAGGCCAAGATTCTAGAAGCCACCTTTCATTCCTCCTTTTCCCTCATCCCCCGCATCCAAGCCATCACTGTGTTCAGTCAGTTCTACCTTCAAGACAATGTACCTAGTCTCTACTCCCCACCTTTTCTCTCCATCTCCACGGGCACCTTGCTAGTCTAAGCCACCATCATCAATCACCTGGACAACTGAAATAGGCTCTTGCCTGACCCCTCTGCTTCACAGTGGTACCTCCCAAATTCACTCTTACATTTTCATGTGAGAATTAACATGTAATTCAGTGATATTCAGTCATTCTTTCATTCAAGAAATAGTTATTAAGTGCCTAATATGTACAGGCAGTGAACAAATAGACAAAAGTCTCTGCCCTCAAGGAGTTTACAATCTAGTGGTGAGAGATGGGCAATAGATATGATAAAATAAATGATGTGATATGTTAGAAGATTGATAGATGGTATGGAACAAAATAAATCAGAGTAAGGGGATCCCAGGAAGCATATGTTTTTGTTATGGGAAGTTGTTATAATTTTAAATAGGGGAGTCAGAAATATTGGATCTCTAAATATCATTTCCCACTAAAGGGGTTTCTAAGAGAAATGTCTGATTCCAAATCTGGGCTAAAAAATGTGTAAGATGAGTCTGGAACATTTTGTTACATCAGAAAGCAAAGAAGCTAACAAAGCCCTCAGGGACGGCATCACAAGGACTCAGAAGTCAAGTTCAGGAGGCTCCCACTGGCCAAAGATGGGACAATTTGAGTGTCTAAAAGAATAATGATAGCAATGGATCAAGATACATACGCGTCAAAATCCCTGAGTCCGTAATGATGCTTTGAAAGGAAAGAGCACAACTCATTGGTTACCTCTGGGGGTTGCCAGGGAAACAATTATTCTGAAAACTAGTAAATGAAACTGGTAAATGAAAGAACTGCCTTTCCTATATGAAAGGTAAATGACCAGGTAAATAGTTTCCTATATGACCAGGTAAATAGTTGGTAAGGGAAAGTTTCTCTTTATATACATGTTCCATCTAAGAAACAAAGAAAAAAATAGAATTAGAACATCACAATTTTACAAGGTCTAGGGAAATAATCAATCTAGGCCATGATCATCAACAGCTGCTAACGTTGCACAAACAGAGCCAGGAAGATATTATATGCCTCCTGTTAGATGGGCACACTGCCTCTTATAAAGTAGTTAGAGATGAACGTCAGATAAATAACAAATAATGTTTAGTATAAATAGGTATCAAATAGTCCATGAGATATACTAAAAATTATTCATTATTTATCTGAAATTCAAATTTAACTGGGAATCCTGTATGTTTATTTGCCAAGCCTGGCAACACTAGAAGTAGTCTAGCCAAAAAAGTCTAAATCCGATTAAGCCTCAAAATCTAACTACCAGGAAACATGATGAGACAGTGAAATACGTTAAAGGACACGACCACGGCAGTGTCATCAGCCACATGCAGACTGTGAAGACAGACGGCCCAATTTTTTTCAATAAATAGGTTTTCAACAAATAGGGGAGAAAGGGGGAGGAAGGAGGGAGGCAGGAGAGAAGTTTATTGGATTCTGATTCAAAAATCTAGGGTAGGTGCAGCCACTATAAAAATGATCTGGCTTATGAAGTCCACATTACTCTGCTGCCGGCTTGGTCTCTGGTCTCACGTCCCCTGCCTTACACTTTACAGTCTGGCAGCACCAGACACACTGAATCAAGGCAACAGAAGCAATCTCGAGACACTTGAGATCAAGTCTTGTTTTACTAAGCCAGCTTGCAAGAGGAGGGGTCATGTGGGGAGGAGAGAAAAAGCTAAGATCCTGCTTTGGGGGTGAGATGAGGTGAGAGACGGTTTGGGAAACGAGCAGAGATGCTTTAAAGAGGGGGTGATCAGGAAATGAGTGGTTTATGCCCCTCCTTGGCCTGCTTGTGGAAGGCCTTTGGAGCATGGTGATTTGGATGCTGGGCTAGGTCTTCAAGGTATAGCAGGGTGGCTCAAATTCCGGGTTGCATTCAAGCCATAGCGCACCAGGTTCTGTTTCTCTTTCCCTACCATGAGCCCCTCAAGGGTAGAGACTGTGTTTCTAGCTTTGGCTTTCCCACTGCCTGTCAAAGTGCCTGTCATTTCATACATATCTGGTGAATAAATGAATGAAGGAAGGAATGAGTGGATCCCCTTCACCCTTTGCAGAGACCGTTGTCTTCTCCTTGAATACCAAAATGTGGTTAATAGATAAATTGCTTCATGAAACACTGAATTTAATCTTTGCCATTTCTATACATCATAAAGGAATATTTTATTTTTTATAATAATATTTATTCTTTTTTAAAAATTTACTTACCTTCCTTTTTTTTTTGGGTGGGGGGCTGCATCGGGTCTTAGTTGCGGCACATGGGATCTTCGTTGAGGCACGCGGGATCTCTTCGTTCCAGCGCTCAGGTTTCTATCTAGTTGTGGTGTGCAGGTTTTCTCTCTCTAGTTGTGGCACGCGGGCTCCAGAGTGTGTGGGCTCTGTAGTTTGCAGCACGTGGGCTCTCTTGTTGAAGCTCGCATACTCAACAGTTGTGGCACGCGGGCTTAGTTGCCCCGCGGCATGTGGGATCTTAGTTCCCAGGCCAGGGATCGAACCCACGTCCCCTGCATTGGAATGTGGATTCTTTACCACTGGACCACCAGGGAAGTCCCATAAAGGAATATTTTAAACTGAGAGATAAGGGTCCGCTCACCGAGGCAGAAGCTCAGGACATTCTCCCAGACATACTGAGATATTTTTCTCAGTGATGAAAAGCCCAGCTTGCTTCCTGTTTTCACTTGCATCTTCAACTCTGAGCGTTTGCTGTATATATGTCTTGTGACGTGTTATGTCAGCTGTGATGAGGCTCACATCACAAGTAGATGACAACCTTGGAAGAAGATCCCTGGACAATCTCTCACTCTGGGAAGTACTGGCTGTTTTGAAAGTTCTGAGCTCTGAACTAGTCACCATCTATTTACTCAAGAGTAATATCAAGAGAAAGAAAGAAGAGATAAGCAGAAAGAAGAGAGAGAAGACCCTGCTCCTTTACCTGCCCCTTTATCGAGAGCAAAGGAAAGACAAAGAAAAAAGATGAGGGAAAGGCTATTTAGTGTGGACCTTAAGCTTGAGATAAAAGGGTTTCCTTATACGACCATGATGTCATAAGCATTTTTAAAAAGATCCAAATAACATTGTTCTTCCACATCATCACCTTCTGAGTTATGATAATATCCCATGGGTATTGTTAGTAAAAAAAAAATTTTTTTCTGAGGTTTTTAGGGGAAAAATAAAGACCTAGACTTTTTTTTTTTTTTTTCAGTTTAATCATATACTTCTTTCCCCAGACATGGCTGTGAGGACTCTGGGTTGTCCAAAGTCTCATCTCTTCCTTCAAGGATAGAGGTTTGTCACCACTGAGGATATGCTATGAGTTAGGTAGGCGTGACTCAGTGAGGAAGCCTGAAAGGGTCAGCAGCAGTGGAGCCACGTGAGGCTGCCCCTGGGCAGGAGCAAAGTCCTATCTGTCCATCACTGACATGCAGCAGGTATGCAGTAAGGGTTTGATGAATGAATGAGTGACTGAGAAAGAATACCAATGCATATGGAAGTGTAAGTTGGGCAACGTGTGTGAAAAACTAGAAAAAAGAAGCCGAATTTTTTCATTCATTTGGTCTCACGTTGAACCTGAAAATGACATTTCCAGGTGCTTCTCCAGGAAGCCATACCACAGGAGTAAGAGGATTAGAGCCAGCACCTGACTCTATCCGGGCACTCCAGCACTTTCAAAAACAGCACCAGAGTCCTAGTGGATTTGAAAAAAAAATTTTAGGGAAAAAAAAATGCTGAAATTCTGCCCTTCAAATAAAGACTACAAACTGTTTTTCATGCACACTGATAAAACCTCAGCCTTGGGAGGTTGTATTAGTTTCCTAGGGTTGCTGTAACCAAGTACCACAAATTTGATGGCTTAAAACAACAGAAACTTATTGTCTTACAGTTCCAGAGTCTAGAAGTCCAAAATCAAGGTCTTAGAAGAGCCACAGTCCCTCTGAAACCTGCAGGAAAACCCCTCCTTGTCTCTTCCTCGATTCTCGTGGTTTTCTGGCAATCCCTGGCACTCCTGGGCTTGCTGCTTCATCTCTCCAACCTGTCTTCATCTTCACATCGCCTTCTCCCAGTGTGTCTGTCTTCACATGACCATCCTCTTATAAGGACACCAGTCATATTGGATTAGGGGTCCTTCCTACTCGGCTATTACAACTTAACTAATCACATCTGCAATGACCTCTTTCTAAATAAGGTCAGATTCTGAAGTTCTGGAGTTAAGATTTCAACATATGTTTTTGTGGGGAACATAACACAATTCCTAACAGAGGCATTTTTGGAACATGGTACAAGTAAAACAGGATTCAGTGACCCAAATGACCCAGAGAATCAAACTGTTACCTGCTTGGCCACTACCTTCTGAAAGTCGATACAAATCATCAGGCTCCAGTTGATCCAATTTCCCAGTATATTAGCCAAGCCTGATTGGCCAAACCTTTCTGGCCTGCTGGTTTTTAGAACTCTAACCCCAGGGTCATGCTAACTGTGGGTCACTCATTTCCAGGAGACAATATTTCTCTGCCTTTTCTTCCTGAGCAGAAACTCCACGATCAAAGATGCATCACTAGGGCAAAAAAGTCATTTGTCAATTTCTGGCCCTTTGTGGTAAGGAATAGTTTGAGTTCCAGGGTTGGCAATGCCACTGATGCTATATCAATGCTTCCCATTTTTATTTACATCATGACACACAGTAGGGGTGGGGGGGAAAGGTAGGATTTATAAAGCCTGGGGAAAGGGACAGGGGCCCCTCTAGCCACCGCAGGTCCTGCCCAGCTTTCTAAAGACTAAAGAGATCACCACCTCAGGCCACCCGGCACCTAGCTACTCATGGACACTGGGAGGGAAGCGTGGGTCTAGACAATTGTACTCATATGTCACCCTAGAGGCAGGATTCTGACTCTGCCACCACCATTCCCCCCCTCAGTGGATCTTCATTTGGTGTCTCTAGACTTTTTCCTCATATGCATGAACACCTGACACAACTGAATAAAAGGAAAGAACTGACCTAAATTATATTACCTCCATGAAGAATGACCACAGTTCTAATTCCTTAGGGGAGGAAATTGTTCACAGGTAGAATAGATCTAAGGTGTCTAAGATGACAAAGCAGCCCAGTTCCTGGTCCAGGATCAGAGCTAGAACCCATGACCACAGTCTTCTTCTCCAGGTTGGAGTCCTTCCTCATGGATGACGGAGGTCTCAGCAAAGAAGAGATGGCTGGTTTGTGAGCAGGGAATGGGCTCTTATGAAGCCTCTATCCTGGATTGTCAGCTTCCCTAGGCTGCAGTTTCCTGAAGTAGCAATATCTCCTGAAAGGCACGGATTCCTCTCAAGTGCCTCCTCCCCCAGGCAGCCCTCCTTGACCACCTAGTCTGAATGTGGTGATCCTTCTCTGTACTCTGGAACTCACTTTCACCATGGCACCTATTGTGCTATAGACTGACTGTCTCTCTTCCCAGGCAGCAAGCTCCTGGCTCTTACATTCCTTTTATTGCCTACAATTAGTCCCAGGTAGGCACACAATCTTATTGAATAAAATGAGTGTCACAAATCACTTTGTGGGCAGTGGATGACTACTTCCACAAGCCAGCCTCCTTAAAAACCACACAGTTTCTGTTTGGTGCCCTTAACCTCTCCCTGTCTGCTCACACCTGGTTCCAGGCAGCTATAAAATTGGCTGTGCTCTTAAACTCAGGAAATACCCTGGCTCCTCCTCCTTCCTGCCTGCCAAGCCCTCTTGCTCAATTCAGGTTTCCTCAGTTTCCATGGGTCGCCACCTACCAGGATCTTCCCACTGAGAAGTGACTGTCTTGAAAGGCACTGGTGACACCTCTGGCCATGGATGTCTCCTGCTGCTCGCCCCTCACTCCTCCCTTGCAGCTCCTATGTGGGCCAAGCCTCGCCACCCCACCCAGGTCAGTACCCGGGGCCTCGGGCCCCTGCTTATCAGGGAGAGGGTATCGGGCCATCCATGACCTCCATTCACCTATTCATTCATATATTTATGTCTCTCCTAATTTATTTATGTATTTACTATAACAGCTTTGTTGAGATATAATTCACATAACCATAAAATCCACCCCTTTAAAGTGTGCACTTCAGCAGTTTTAATCTATTCACAGAATTGTGCAACTATCACCACTACCTAATTCCAGGATATTTTCATCAACCCTGAAAAGAATCCCCAAACCCATCCCCTTCCCATTCCCGACCCCCCAAGGCCTTGGCAACCACTAATCTACTTTCTATCTCTATGGATTTGCCTATTCTAGACTAGCTATGTCATATAAATGGAATCATATAATACGTGGCCTTTTATATCTGGCTTCTCTCACTAAGCATAATGTTTTCAAGGTTCATTTACTGTAATATTTATTAGCAGTTCATTCCTTTTTAGAGATGAATAATATTCCACTGTAGAGGCACAACGCATTTTTATTTATTCATTCATTAGTTGGTGGACATTTGAGTTGTTTCCACTTTTGGCTATTTGAATAATGCTACTATGAACATTCACGGACAAGTTTTTATGTAAACATATGTTTTCAATTCTCTTGGGTATATACCTAGGAGTGGAATTGCTGGGTCACAAAGTAACTTTTCATTCAACTTTTTGAGGAACTGCTAGCCTGTTTTCTAAAGAGGCTGTACTATTTCACGGTCCCACTAGCAATATATGAGGGTCCAGTTTCTCCATATCCTTGCCAATACTTGTGATCATCTGTATTATTTTAACCATTCTAGTGGTATGAAGTGGTATCTCGTTGTGGTTTTGATTTGCATTTCCCTGATGGCTAATGATGTGGGGTATCTTTTCATGTGCTTATGGATATGTCTATTTAATGCCTTTGCCTACTTTAAAAATAGAGTTATTTGTTTTTTTTATTGTTGAATTGTAAGAATTTTTAGGGACTTCCCTGGTGGTCCAGTGGCTAAGACTCCATGCTCCCAATGCAGGGTGCCCGGGTTTGATCCCTGGTCAGGGAACTAGATCCCACATGCCTCAACTAAAGATCCTGAATGCCACAATGAAGATCCCAAGATCCCGTGTGCTGCAACTAAGACCTGGCACAGCCAAATAAATAAATAAATAATTTTTTTTAAAGAGTTTTTATATATTCTGGCTACAAGTCCCTTATCAGATATGATTTGCAAATATTTCCTTCCATTCTGTGGGTTGTCTTTTCACTTTTGTGATGTTCTTTGAAGCACAAAAGTTTTAATTTTAATGAAATCCAATTTATTTATTTTTTTCTTTTGTCACTTGTGCTTTTGATGTGATATCTGACAAACTATTGCCTAATCCTCAGTCATGAAGATTTACTTCTCTGTTTTCTAGGAGGTTTATAGTTTTTAGCTCTAACATTTAGATTCATGATCCCCTCCCTTCATTGGTTTATCATCTCCCAAAGATAAATGCATTTTACAGCACATTCGTTTGGTGTAATAGTCTCTGCATCATCTGTTGCCTTTATACTGTGATGAGACGCTTCCATTATGTCAAAAACAAACACATATGTAATAAAATATGTTTTCCAGACTCCAATCAGGCTTTGCCCTGCCACAGAACAAGACTGGAGACATCCTAGACATTGAAAACTTTGGAGGTAGTTGGAAGCTTGATAATCTCCTGTGACCTCAATCCAGAAGAAGAAGGAATATAAGTGCAGAACTCTTCAGTGGGGGGCTTGATGCTTGGCAAGCTGTTACCTCACCACAAGCCCGACCACCCAGGGCCCTTTCTGCATCTGTGGCTCATTGTTCCAGTGGTTTTGATTATTCAATTCAGCCATTATCTGAGCCATTGTCTGCCAAGATGTTTGGGTTTGGAAATCCCTCATTATGCCTCTGAGCAAATGATAGCACTTTTTCTCTCAAATCTTGCATGCGTTGCTCTTTGACAGTTGGTGACAAAATTAGTCTTGGTTTCCTTGGATGTTGGTTTTGTATGGTTGTTGATCTTCTTGAAATGGTATGTTTTTTCCCCTATTTGTCAGCGAATCCTTCAACTTATTATTTATTTGAATCCCTTCTGAAACAGCAAACAAATTCATTAAAAAAATCAAACTCTACTTTTCATCTGGTTAAATTTCCTGGGATTTAGATTTAGCACAACCGGAAGAATAGTGCCAAAAAGAAAGACAGTTTAAATCCAACATATCTTTACTTTACCCTTTTTTGAATCAAACCTCCCCCAAACGATGTATTTGGCAAGGGCTACATTTATAAATTTCTACAATGAGATAATTACCTTCCCTAGGGAGAAGCAGCTAAAATCTGGCCAACCAAAGTCTTCACTTTCCAGTAAGCCAGCCCACACAATATGCAGACAGACAGCTTGGTCATTCTTCCAAGAGAGATTTTGAAGCTGATCTGTGATTATCTTCTGTTATCCAATAAATGGAAATAACATCCATCACCCAGGAAGCCACGTGTGGGGAAACCTACAAAAGACCACAGGACACATAAGCTCTTGGCTGTCAAAACTCCATCCCATTTCGAGGTGTGGATCCAAAGATGGGCTTGGCTTCCTCTGCTGTTGATTTGCTCCTAGAAATGCCAGCCGCTCCTGGTCAGAACAGAACAGGACCCGAATCCCAAACTATAGTATGGAATCTTGTCCCCTCTCACTCGGCATCAAGATGTTCTTTAATAGAAATAACTGGGTTAATAACATGCCTGTAAATATCATTTAATATTGAGCCCTTAAAAGATACCTATGAGATATTATTGATCTAGTTAAAAGGAGCAGCTATAAAATGGTACGTATATACGATGGCCCTTTTGGTAAAGTGTTTATATATGTTTTTAAAAGTCTAGAAAAGAGATACATTAAAGTATTTTCTTCAGATAAACTACAAGTTTTCCACTTTATACTTCAAAAAAAAATTGTAATGAATACATTTTACTTCCATAATAAAAAATAATAATTGGACTAAATCTATCTTTTTTAGAAAAATAGGTCTTACCCTGAACTCAAATGCATGTTCAGAATTTTTAAAACATGTGGCAAAGATTACATACTCAAATCTGCTACTCTGCAGGAAAACTTAAAAATAATCAGCCTTTAATGGTGGAGAACCAAGCCAAATGTCTGCTGCTCCAGCAGGCAGGGCCCAGCCCTAAATTCCAGGTCACAGGGCAGTTTGCCAGGGCAGCTGGCTCATGGTGCTTCTGCCCCCTGCTGGATAACTTAGGAAAGGGCAGTCTCAGGTCTAGGGAGTTTCTCCAGGGCTAAGGCCATGGAGAGATGAATGTTTAAGAGCCCAGTGACAATTGGAAAAACTGGCCTCATTCCTCAAAACTATTCTGGAAGGTCTTGCCACGGGGAAACTAATCATGTAGCAACCCATTCATGCTCCCTCCCTCCTTTTTTAACACATATATTTATTTTTTAAATGTCCCAAACCTCATTCTAAGTATTCACATGTGCATAGGACTTAGAATTGTTTTTGTGCCATGCTCTATTTTATAGTATAAATTGTACTTTTATTCTTTGACTTGCTTTTTTTCACCTATCCTGGCAGGGTCAGGACTAGGGTGAGGCAACAGAGACCTGTATGACCCTGATAATGGCTTCCACATTTTGTGCCCTTTGTCAGTACATACAGGCCAGCTTCGCTCTTTTTGACCCCTAAATAGTATTCTATGGTATGAATAGGACATTGTTAACCATTTCCCTCTTGATGAACTTTTAGGTCGTTTCCAATTTTTAGCTATTACTGAAATACTATGTTGAAATCCTTACAGATGCCTCCTTGTGGATATAGTCAAAGTTATAATTTTTTACTTTATGGTTTGTGTATTTTATATCTTGTTTAAGAGGCCTCACCTACTTTAAGGTTACATAGTGTCTTCCTATATTTCCTTTTCTTTCTTTTTTTTTTTCTCGTTTTGGACCGCAGGTGCAGAGTTGAGTTCATCATATTCCTCACCTCTTCAATTCATACTCCACGTAGTTGTCATTAGTCCATATAAGGCATTTTTTAAAAATTCCCTTTTGTCCGCATTTTCCACTCCCATTCCCCCTGCCCACCCTAGACAATCCTCCTGATGTGTTTAATGGTTATAATAGTGTTTGTATGTTTCCTTATAAAATATGTAGTATATATATGGAATATTTATATAAATGATATTGTGCTGCAGACCTTACTCTATTTCTTACTACTTTCCTTCAACACCGTTTTACAGGCTATCCACGTGGCTGTGGTACATGCAATCTCTTGCTCCTAATTGCTCTACTCATCCCTTCCCCCAGTAGGGAGCCCCTGGAGCCTTCAGATCCCATTAGCACAAACAGCCCTGCAAGGGACAACCTCATGTATGGTTGGTCCTATGTGAGAAGTTTTCTAGGGTGTATTTCCAGATTGCTTACCTTTTCTTCTAATACGTTTTTATTTATTTTTTTCTTCTATTCACATGTTCATCCACATTTGGTTAGTCTGTCTGAGCATGTTTAGCTTTTGCTATGATCTTGACTCGATTCATTCTTGAAATTTTCTTTCTGCAAAAAACATCCCTAGTTTCCATTTTGATCATGTTTCTTTGACATTGTTTGAGCTAGGGTTTGGGGTGGGGAGGTGTTTGTTTTTTTTGTTTGATTTGTGTTAGATGATAATAATGTGACTTGGTTTGGGTCCCTCCTAAGACAAAAGTGAAACAAGGACTTCGGTGACAATAGTTTGTTTGGGAGGATATTCCAGGAAGACAATGAGGAAGAGGGGAGAGTGATACAAGGGAGAAGAGAAAGCCAATGAAAGGTGCATTGCTGAGCTGGTTATCACTGTGGACAATTGGCACAATCTCCCTGGAGACCCTTTGAAGAACCATATAAAAACCACCTAGAATTGTCCCTCTGAAGAATGGGAGGTTGGGACATTTATCCATTAACCTTCATTCTCCACTGGCTGAGAGTTGCCGCTTGGGACAGACAGACACACACACACACACACACACACACACACACACACACACACACTTTCCTGCTGTGGCCGTGCCTGCGAGTAGACTGAACAAGCTTCCAAGCTAGGAGCAAAGCTGAGTGACTCGCTGGTGCTTGAGACGGGAGGCCATCAGCATTCACAGGAGCCTTGACTTTCGGCTGCCCTGTGGGTGTGCACGTCTTTGTCTGCCAGCTGCTCTCTGACCCACTTCTTTCCCTGCACTTGCTATTCATGTATTGACTACATCTGACCTCTCTGTCCTGACCCAGCAAGACCCCCTCAAACCTCTCCCTGGGCTGGACCTATTACAGCCTTCTCCCTGCCTCCCTGGTTTCAGGCCTTCTGCTCACTCCACTGTCTGGCCTTCAGCAGACCCCTCTGAAAATTTGGCACTCTCCTCCCGCCCGGCAGATGTGCCCTTTTCATTTCTCTCTCCGGCTTCACTTTTACTTTCTTTCCCTCCTCTCTCCCCTTTTACACTGTAAGCCTGCCAGGATCCCCAGTAGCATCAGTGAACCCTACTCAGATCATTTGCTTACGTGCTCTCACAGAAAGGGCCCATATTCAGCTTCAAATAATAAAAATAAACAGAACAATGTCTAATACTATTTGAGCACTTACTAAGTAGCGAGCACTGTGTGAAATGCGATTTAGGCATTTCCTTATTTTATCTTCACAACAACAATCTCATGAAATAAGTACTATCGTCATGTTAATTTCACAGACAAGGAAGCTACCTTGGAGAAGACGACTTACCGAGCTGATGGCGATGGTCCTCAAGTGTGGACATCTGGCCTTGAGGATTTCTTTTTGACCACTCCAGTTAGCTCAGCCATTAACTTCCAACTGATCCTGGGAGAAGGGACTTCACTTCCTGTGCCTGGTTTTTGACTTTTCAAATAGAACTGTCTATATGGTTCCTTTTTTTCCCCCTCACAAGATTATTGAAAGTATGAAGTGATTTTTTTTTTAAATAATCAATATAACAGCTTGGCTATTTTTTCTTATTTATTTTGTTTTGATTTTTGTTTGTTTTTTGTTTTCTTGGTTCATGGTGTTACCACCATGTGATACTTTCTTCCCAGGACCAGCCCTAATGGATTTCTCCCCCAGGCTCCAGATACCTGAAATTCTACAATTAGAGATTTATTCATTTGATGTCAGCACACAGTTCTATGGGAGAGGATAGGGAATAATACTTCTCAGCCATTCCTACCTTAGCATGAGTGAATTTATGACCTTTTCTGAGAGCTCGTTTTGAAAGAGGAGATAGGGAAGAAACATGAATGCACTAAGCCTGGGTTAAAGAGAAGCCACACTAGGTCATCACCCTAGAAAAGCTCTTGCACCTGTGCACCAGGGTTTACATGCAAGAATGTTCTTGGCAGCTTTGCTCCTAATAGTCTCAAACTGGAAACAACCCTATCCATCAAGAATAGAACGGAAAAATGCATTGTAGTGTATTCATACGAGGGAATACAATACAGCAATGAAAATGAGTGACCTACAGCTACAAGGCCAGTGACGTTTGAATCTCACAGACATAATGTTGAGGGAAAGAATGTTGACCCAGAAGTATGTATTCAGTAGAAATCCATACATGTAAAGCTTAAAGATAGGTGGTAAGATTATGAAGAATAAGAGGGACATTACTATCATGAATGTCAGGATAATAGTAATCAATTCTAATGGGGAGGGAGGGGGTTGTGTCTACTCAGGGGCCACACAAGGGCTTCTTGGATGCTTATAGTTAACTATTTCTTGAACTGACTGTTGGTTATGCAGAGAGTTGCTTTACAGTTATAGTCAGCCCTCCCATGTCCATAGATGCGGAACCACGATCCAGAGAGCTGACTGCACTATACTACACCATTTTATATAAGGGACTTGTGCATCCGCAGATTCTGGTATCCGTGGCGAGTCCTGGAACCAATCCCCAGAAGATACCAAGGGATGACTATTAGTAAACTGTTTTATCTCCCTCTTTTGAAAAACAAAAAGAAAGGAAGGAAGGAGGGAAAGGAGGAAGGGAGGGAGGGAAGGAGGAAGTGCAGGAAAGCCAGCCCCCCAAAGCAGACCTCATTTCTTTGTATAGCTAATCCAGACAGGTTCTAGGAGACCTAGAAAAGAAGTGGTCGGGTTTGGGACAGGTGGCAGAAGGCTCTGTACTTAGCATCTGTGGATATTCAACTGCACTACCAGTCTTGCCAAACAGTTTTCCAAAATGGTTTAACCAATTTATTCTCTCCCCAGCCAAGAGTTCCCATTGTTTTGCATCTTCACTATCATTTGATATTGTCGATTTTAAAATTTTTGTTTCCTTTGTAAGATGTTTATGGGTATCTCATTATTGTCTGAAGTCGCTTTATTCTAGAAATTAATGTACTTGAGCATCTTTTTGATATATTTTTTTGTCTTTTGTGAAATGCCTGTTCAAGTCTTTTGCCCATTTTTTTTCTGTTGGGTTATTTGTCTTTTTCTTATTGATTGATTGGAATATGTATATTTTAAATATTAGGGCTCTGCTAGTTGAAAATATCTTTTCCCATTCGATGACTTGTTGCCTGTATTTTTCTAGGAGGGAGGGACAGAGGCAGCAAGTGTTTGCTGCCTCTGAATTCCTCTGCCTACTGCTTGGGTGCCTCAGGGAGTCTGCTCAGCCGTCATGGGCAGTGGCTGCCATTTCTGATGCAACTTAGAGTTCCTGTTCCCACAACCAGTGGCTCTGCTGTCCCTTCCAGAAGCAAGCTGCCCAGGAAGAAAGTGACCCCTGTGAGAATAACAATGTGAGCCCTGTTTCATGTTTTCTTTCCTCCTACTCTCTTTCCATTAGCAGAGAAAATGAAGTTTTGGCACTGTCTCCACCGCATAATCCTTTACTTCATACATCAGTGCCAAAGAGAAGAAAATAGGAAAGGACTTAGAAGTCGGCCAGTTTCTGAAGCCCTTTGTACTGGCCTGGATTTTACTGTCTGGACAATAGAAAACGCTACCTGAGAACGGTGAGCACGGCTGTGCCAGGGCAGATCAAGGCGCTCACACCTTGCCAGGGGGCAATGGGTCACATTACCTGCATCAGCCTGTGGAGCGACATAAAGAATGTTACTAATGGGCTAGGAGGTCATTAGCAACCCTCCCTGCAATACCTATTTGAACTTGGAAACTGGCTTCCAAAGAAGTGAGAGGTACTTGAGTGGTAGATGTACTATTATTCTACGCTAATTCTCCCTGAGAGGAGGCCTGACTTTCTGGTGAGGAGTATGTGGTAGATCCTGAATTTATGGTCAGTTTAAATCATTAATTTTCACACGTGACAGGGACAAAAATTTTTGAAGTGTAATTCATCAGCCCCCCACCCCTCAGTCCTCTACAACATTACCCCTTCTCTCACCCCAAACTCTTGAGGACAAGTCTTGGTTTATGTGAACTGGAAACCCAGTGCAGACTATGGGGTGGGGGTGGGGGAGAGTGGAGAGAGACCACCACAGGCTGCCGCCCTGGAGATCTAGCTCGAGGCTGGAGAACTTGCTGTCTTTCAGACCATATGGACAATGTTAGTCCTTCCTCAACTGACCTCTCTGAGGAGGTTTAGTAAAGGCTTTGCTGACCTCAGAGATATTTAATAAAGGTTTTGTTACTTTCAAGGCTGTCTAGAGTCATCTTCTTTTTTTAAAAAAAATAAGCTTTTTTGTTTTTTGGCCACACTCCGCGCCATGCAGGATCTTAGTTCCCTGACCAGGGATCAAACCTGTGCCCCCTGCGGTGGAAGCGCAGAATCAACCACTGGACCGCATGGGAAGTCCCTTGGGTTTCTTTTGACCAGGATGTGGTGCTAAGGTAGGACTTAAGGAAGGAAACAGAGGCTCAAATGTATCTGGGTCATACTCATGTGCCTCCCTTTATCTGCACCAGCAGATCCTCTACACAAACAACATGCATTCTTCTGGTACGACTGGACAGGATGTAAAATTCTTGGAAACTGGGACCCATGGGCCCCCCTGGACTTCCCCACAGGCACAGCCAGAAGTCTGCTCCAGCTCTGAAACCTGCAGCTTCCCTGCTGGCACCCATGCTGCAGAAACGATTAGACCTGTGGGTCCCCCATACACATGTGAATTGTTTCTGAAACCTTAGGACAGAACTTTACATTGAGCCTTATAAGATTCAGTCCATAGTTCCGTCCAATGAGGTCTGTTTTAGGTTGGTTTTTCTCAGAAGCCACTCCTGAGATGAGATTCTGAGTGCAAGTACTTTATTTAGGAAGCATCCTGGGAAGGACCAGTGGGCGCTAGAGGAAGGGTGGGCCCAGCTGCTGCCCCTCACCAGTGAGGTTCAGCGATGGCGGGTGTGCGCCCAGCGGCACCCAGAGCCCTAAACCGACCTCCAGAGCATCTTGGCCACTGCTTCTCTTCTGCCTTCCAAATCTCTTGCGATTTTTCTGTCATGGCCAAGCCTAACGTGAACAATACAGGGGAGGGAATTCTGGAAAATGTAGCTCCAGCTGAGCTATGTTGACAGGGTACAAAACCCTCCACAGTTCTCCCAGTGACTGCAAAGAGGATATGGTTCTGAGTTCACAAATTCTGACTTGAAGAACAGCATTTTCTTTGTTTTCCACATCAGTTGAGTTTCTGCCTCTGAGCCCCATTCTGACAGACAGGCAAAATACAGTCGTCCCTCGGTATCCTCGGGGGATTGGTTCCAGGATCTCCTGCGGAACAAAAACTCTGTGGGTGCTCAAGTCCCTTTTATAAAACGGCCAGTACAGTCAGCCCTCAGCATCCACAGGTTCCACACGAGGTGAAGATTCCATGATCTGCCCCAATTCCAGTCAGTGACAGTTGAAGGTTAACACGGAGACAGACACCGTGCCTTTCCCAGGACCCTTCGGATCTGGTGACAGCTTTGTTCCCATGACCCACTTACGACATAGGACTTGTTTGCACGGCTAAGGGCCCCAGTGCCTTTCCTCTCTGGGGCTTTGCCACCTCCCTGGGGGCCCTACCAGGAAGCCAGGACTAAAGGGGATCAGTTCCCTTCAACTTTCTTGTTACAGACATTCCACCGTAAAACGAAAGACTCTACCTTCTGCCCTTTCATATACCTTCTCTGAGGTAATACAGCATAAAGCTCCCTGCTTGATGGGAAAGAGAATACCCAGGGAGAAAAAGTTCATCTTTTAAAATGCTATCCAAGCACCTGGGGTTGCGGTGGCTCTTCTGTGTCCGGACAAGGACACTTAAGTGGTAACAGCAGCTGGAGCTGGGAGCCAGTGTTCCCCTTGGCTGTCACCACCCTCTCTGCCTTGCCCCCAGCTCAGGATGGCTCTCCTGGTTGTGCTGAGGCAATGCGCTGGGAAGGGAGTGGCATCAGAGTGAGGCCTGGAGTGGGTAGGCGACTCCTGGACACCCTGACCCTGAGGGACTGAGAGACACATGCTGTTGAGGAAATGATGCATCTTGCTGCCAGCAGCACTGCTCCTGGATTCTATGGGCCTGGCAAGCCTGCCTGTTCCCGTGACCCCGTCATGAGAACTGCTGATCACTTTGTTTTATATTCCCCCCAGCAAAGAAAATGCTGCCACTCAGTCAGCCACCATCGCAGGGCTTGAAAGAAGCAAGATCTGCTAAATGAAACGCACTTTCATATGATAACTGACAGAAGCATAGAGATTTTAAAAAATGAATTAAAGGAAAAAGCCCATCTCACTGGATCTCATAAGTGTGGCTACCTGGGTGCCTGACCCACACAGGCCAAGCCCTGGGAACCATCAAAGCAGCTGGATATAAGTCTAGGCAGACCTGTGGGTCTCAGTTAAAGCTGAAGAATTAAAGTTAGTGCAGGGAGGCCTCCAGGGGAAAAAGCAGCAAGTTTCAAGCATTCCAATGATGCTGATATGCAGTGAGCTGGGCCTTATGCTGTTCTTTACAGTAAGAAGTGATGCATTGTATGTATATACATACATACGTGGTATATGGAGACTGTGTGTGCACTGGGGACCTCTGTAGCATTGCATGCACCACAGAGCACAGAGAACAGAGTTGTGTGATTCCATCACCTATTGAAACATCTGTCACTAAAGAGCTACTTAATGAGAGTTTCTTCTGGCTGAGGCTTAAACTATAAAATTCTTGTTTTAATTAATTAACTAATTAATTTGGCTGCACCAGGTCTTAGTTGCAGCACTCGGGATCTTCGCTGCAGCATGTGGGCTCTTAGTTGCAGCATGTGAGCTCTTAGTTACGGCACGTGGGGTCTATTCCCTGACCAGGGATCGAATCTGGGCCCCCTGCATTGGGAGCGTTGAGTCCCAATCACTGGACCACAAGGGAAGTCCCTAAAATTCTTGATAATTTACTCAGCGCAATATAACTTCCAACACACAAAAATGCTTACATCTTCATTCATATGTTCATCTATCCACTTTGACTACGTAGCCGTCGTTTAGCTGTTTCTCAGGGCGATGCTCAGCAGTCTGCTGCTTAGCCATCCTTTTCCAGCTAGTTTCTGAAAATAGTTGCTTAACTGAATGTTCTCTCCGAGAGAAATTTCATACCACTGTCAAGGATTTGGCTGCACACTGTGTTTTAGACTAGTTACACTTGACACCCCTTTCAGTTTAATTCCTGATTTTATTATACATACCTCTTCCCTCTGCCCTGCCCTAGGCGCATGCTCCACACCCCCCATGCCCCGCACATTTACTCAGTGGCGTTGTGCTGTCAGAAGATACTATTGTAATGTTGGTTTAATGATTTTATGTTCAGGTTGATGAACTCCACTAAAGGATGTTTGTTTATAACAATGTTTTTATTAGTGATATCAGAAAAAAATGGAGAACGGCTGTAGTTGTGAAGGGATAACTGATTAAAAACCTGAGTATGCTGCTCAGGGGACACGTGTGCTATTCACGTGCACACCAGTGAGCATCTCCTTGTTCCAGTACAGCACCATTTGGAGCATAAAGACACCTAACTGGTACCATAAATACAGTCTTTAGCTATTTGTATTTCTATATAATCTGTACATCTCTACATCTTTTATGACACTGTCTCTTGCCATGAAAAACGCTGAAGCAGCTGTTGATTGCCTCACCACTGAGTCTGGTTCTGATGAGAATACATGCTGAGGGGTGGATTGGCAGCTCTTAATCCACCAGCTCTTGCCCACTATAGCTGGGCAGTCCTCTCCAGAGTATCAGAAGTTCTATGAGAGGAGCCTCACAGGACTGGTGGAGCAGCTGGGGGAGAAACGAGAACTATTTAAAAGAAGTGTTTGACAAATGAACTTATCTATGAAACAGAAACAGATTCACAGACATAGAGAACAGACTTGTGGTTGCCAAGTTAGGGGGGGGTGGGGGAGGGATGGAGTGGGAGTTTGTGATTAGCAGGTGCAAACTATTATATATAGAATGGATTAAAAAACAAGGTCCTACTGTATGACACAGGGAACTCTATTCAATATCCTGTGATAAACCGTAATGGAAAAAAATATGAAGAAGAATGTATATGCATGTGTGTGTGTGTGTGTGTGTGTGTGTGTGTGTATAACTGAATCACGTTGCTGTACAGTAGAAATTACCACAACATTGTAAATCAACTATACTTCAATAAAATAAATTAAAATAAAAAAAGAAATGTTTGAGGCTAAATGATGCTGGGCTTCCTCTTCTCCTGGATTCTCACATATCGAATGTGGAAGAGGAAAAAGGAAAAAGCAAAACGACAGCATCTAAAGATGTTCCTGTGGCACATGCTTTTTCTCTGAAGTTCTCTCCTCTAAGCAATAATTCAGCCAAACTCTTGTTTTAAGATTCTTGTGAAATGACAAGATCACAGTGAGGATGTTATTACTGCAACAATGTATGCTTCATTTTTCCGGTTACTGAAGGAGAAAACTCTCTGGGGAGTGAAATTCAACACTTAATTTAACGATAGCATCTCATACTAATTCACGCTGAAATGTGAAACCAATCCAGTTAAGAAAACATCCAGATAAAATGAAATGGGCCATGTTAATGGTATGATCTCTCAGTTATGGGTCTCATGTTGTGAGGATTACAAATTCTGTCCTAAATGTTAAGTAAGGTTCTCAGTATCCCTGGTGGTAAATATAAAGGCAGTCACTTCACAGATGAGAAAATTAAGACAAGGGTCTCTGTGACTGGTTCAGGATGAATAAGAAGTCGCAGAAAGGCTGCAGATACTGAATTCCTGGTTTCAGCTCCTAGCCTCAGCTGCTTATCTAATGCTGCAAATTCTGACCACAGAGTTAGGAGGTTTGACTGAGACACTGTAGACAAACTGAATTGGGAAAAGAGCCCCTAGACTTTCTGCTAAATCATAAATATATGTTGCACTCTCACTCTTTACATATGTCAAAGATTGTGCTAGCCACTGGGCTTCTAAAAATGAATAAGATACAATTCTTAGGTTCAAGAAACTCAAGTCTAGCAGTGGGAGAAACATGCAAATAATTGTTACTACACCCATCTGCTCACCCTACCCCCACTCCTGGCCTAATCTGGCCTAAGGTCTTTCCGATTTCAGTTGAGATAGCCCTTCTTCCAGGAGGTCTTTCTAGATCTGTCCCCCTCACCCAAGTCAAGGATAGGTTGTCCTCCTATATACTCCCATAACATCCTGTACTTCCCCTATATATGTAGTCCTGACAACGCAGTACTGTATCTGCCTGATTACTTGTCCTAGTCCCTTCTAGACTAAGCTTGGTAAAGGGAAAATTTGTGCTGGTCTTTTTCACCATGTATACCGCAACACCTGCATGTAATGGACAATAAAGAAGTATTTGCTCAATGAATGAATGAATGAAGCATTTATCACCAATCTCACTCCTTCTGATACTTACCACATACTGCATATACTGTTACTTCCCTGTCTTCCAAACTGGATTATAAACTTGCTGGGTCAGGAACTCTCACTTACATATGATATACCACTTAGCACCTACTCTGGTGTTAAACACACAATAGGCATCCATTCACTCGCTTTTTAATTTGACAAGTGTATATAGTGTGTTTACAATGAGGAAGATCAATGCGGAGTTTGGGAGAAGGGAGGTTGGAGAGGAGGAAGCTGGAAATGAGTCTGATTGAAACCCCCTAACTACTTAAATTTTTTTTTATCATACAGTGGGTGTAGATGTGGCCTTAATCACAGAGAAAAAAACTTATATATTACCTGCTTAGTAAAAGATGTTTGTTATATTTCCAGTTGCTAAGGGAGCAAAGAATCAACGTTTAAAAATAGATTTTTGGGGCTTCCCTGGTGGCGCAGTGGTTGAGAGTCCGCCTGCCGATGCAGGGGACACGGGTTTGTGCCCGGGTCCGGGAGGATCCCACATGCTGCAGAGCGGCTGGGCCCGTGAGCCATGGCCGCTGAGCCTGCACGTCCGGAGCCTGTGCTCCGCAACGGGAGAGGCCACAACAGTGAGAGGCCCGCGTACCGCAAAAAAAAAAAAAAAAAAAAAAGATTTTTGAGAAGCATCTAACGTGGAGGAGCAAAAAGAAGATAGCAGGAGAGAAATAATATGAACAAATAATTACAAGGGACCAGCGTCTTAGCAAGGGAGGAGCTGCCTCATGTATTCTGTAATATGTGTGGTTTGGCAGAGATGAGATGAAAGCGTCCTCTTCCCTCCTGTTAAAGGATAATTATTTTTAAAGAGTAAAATCATGACTCATACAAGTGGAAAATTAGCGTGTGTCCAAGATTTATTTAACTCATTAATTAATGAGGGTACCAGTAAGATACTACAGCTGATTCAAAAGATAATCTGGAGAGTAGACACATATATATTTCAGCAACGCTGAAATTAATTTGCTTAATAGACACAGCACTGGTTTCTTAGGTGAGTGGGAGAGAGATCAACTGTACTCCAGGAACAACTTGCATTTATATTTCTATGGGCAAGGATCATTTGCACTGCTATCAGTTTCTTTGCAACACAGAGTTGTAAATTAGCTCAAAGACAATGAAAGGTGGAGATATTCTGCTAGACTGAGCACGTAGTAATCTTTCCCACCAAGTTCCAAGCCTTTCACAATTTTTCCGGACACTAATAAAGCCTGCAGCTTGTCCTCCAACATAAGGCTTCACTGTTTGAAGGCTTAGTGTTCCTCTGAAAAGATTTCAGAAAAATAAAGGGTTTTTAAAGATTAACCATAGGAAGCTAAAATCTCTGGGCTACACGGATAAAACCACTGAGTGGAATAAAAATCTCAGTTCTATATAGATGCTTGTGTGTTCCAAAAGCTGACCTGATCTTTTTTGGGGGGAATGTAGCTCTCACGTCCTCCTAAGATAATATATCTGGCATTTAACTTTTTTGTTATCATGAAATATTTTATGAATACAAAAAGTTTATAGGATGACATAAGAAACGTCCAGGGAATTCCCTGGTGGTCCAGTGGTTAGGACTCCGAGCTCTCACTGCTGAGGGCCTGGGTCTGGGAGCTGAGATCTGGCAAGCTGCGAGGGGCAGCCAAAAAGAAAAAAAAAAAAAAAAAAGAAAAGAAACATCCAGATACCACTCAGTTTGAGAAATACAGTTGTATTTTCCCACTTCCTGGATCTTATTTCTCTCCCTTCAGAAGTAACCATTCTCAATGTGGATTGGCAGTTTATCATTCCCTTGCATGTTTTTATGCTTTTACAACAGAAGTTGTATCCATAAACAACATACAGTATTGTTTTGCATGTTTTTAAACTTTATATAAATGGAATCATACTGTTGTTTCCTTCTGTAAACTTGTTTTTTCTGTTCAACATTATGTTTCTGAGATTTCAGATTTGATATTATTTTCGTTAAAAATGATGGCTTAGAAACGAGTGCTTGGTTGGGAACAGGAATGGGAACCAGGTATAATTTTGATCCATTATTCATTATTATAAAAGTCCTGGTCATATAGGCGTAGAAACAGTACATGGAAAGGACAGAGGTGATCAACTGATGGCAGTATTTTAAAGAATTTTGAAAAAATGTTCTAGGAAAGGTAACTTTATACACTATTATTTAAATAAATGGTAGCTTAATTTACTACTATTTTAAATACTAACCAAGTTATTTGATCTTGGGAAAATCATATAGTTTTTCTTCTTCAATGAGGGAGCTGAGTTAGATCAGAGTTCCTCAAAAGGTTTTTTGTTTTTTGTTTTCCCCATGCCTGTTTTGATGCACACAAAAATCTCAAGTCCTTCTCTAAAATTATTTGGAACTAAAAAATAAATAGACTTCCAGTAATGGCCAAGTAAGGAGACTGGCAAATCCACTCCCCCCAAAACCAAACTATAAAGAGGGACAATAAACAACCATTTTACACTCTGGAAATTGACCAAAGGCACATAACAACCTGAGAAGCAGTTATGCTTGACATGAACTGCTGAATTTCTGGTAAAAACAAAGGGAATTTGAGATGTTTTGGCCTGGAGCTACTCCTATTCCCCCCCACCCCCACCTCCACCCCCAGCTCAATACATGGAGGTTCTGCCAGGATGGGGCAGGCCATGAGCAGCTTTTCTGCTGTGGCCAAAGGGAGATGGTTTTTTTTGTTTGTTTTAAAATTTATTTTATTTATTTATTTTTGGCTACGTTGGGTCTTCGATGCTGCGCTCGGGCTTTCTCTAGTTGCGTCGAGCGGGGGCTACTCTTCATGGCGGTGCGCGGGCTTCTCATTGCGGTGGCTTCTTTTGTTGCGGAGCACGGGCTCTAGGCGCGGGCTTCAGTAGTTGTGGCTCGTGGGCTCTAGAGTGCAGGCTCAGTAGCTGTGGCGCATGGGCTTAGTTGCTCCGCGGCATGTGGGATCTTCCCGGACCAGAGCTCAAACCCTTGTCCCCTGCATTGGCAGACGGATTCATAATCACTGCGCCACCAGGGAAGCCCAGGGAGACGTTTTATCTGGAGCTTTATCTGGTCCACACTCAGAGGTACTGCCAGTGGAAGTGACATCTCCAGTGTAGGTGAGCAGGAGGTCAACAGCTTGGCCCCACTAGCCTGAGGCTGCAGCTGCGGTTGGAGCAAAGCATAGTCCTAATTGAGGCTGCATACACGCAGAGTGGAGACCAAATTTAGCTCAGGCAGGAAGAAAGCCAGTGAACAAGAAGGAAGGAAAGGAGGCAGGAAAAAAAGGAAAAACAGGACAGAAAGAAAGAAGAAAAAGAGAAGGGATGAAACAAAGAAATAAAAACGGCAGAAACAACAGCTCCAGGGCGGAAAATTTCAGAATCCATGTTTGTTACAATATATTCTCTAACATGTCAAATTTTCAACAGAAAATTATGGGATCTGCAAAGAAACAGGAAAGTGTAACCCATACTTAAGGGAAAAAAGCAGTTAATAGAAATGGCCTCTCAGTGTTCCCAGAGGTTGAAGTTAGCAGAAAAAGACCTTAATCAGCTTTTATAAACATGTGCAAAGAACTACAGAAAAGCTTATTTAAAGAGCATGACAACAATGCATCAACAAATACAGGTTCTCCATAAGGATACAGAAAATTTTAAAAACAGAACCAGATGAGATTTCTGAAACGGAAGAGTACAATAACTGAAAAATTCACTAGAGGGGCTCAACAGCAGGTTTGAGGTGGCAGAAATGAACTGGAAGATAGATCAATAGAAATAACTCAATCTGAAAACAGAGAGAAAAAAAGACTGAAGAAAAATGAACAGAACTTCAGAGAACTGTAGGATAACATTAAGATACTAACATACATGTAACGGTGATTCCAGAAGGAGAAGGGAGAGAGAAAGGGGCAGAAAAAATTTTTGAAGAAATAATGGCTGAAAACTTCTTAAATTTGATAAATGACATTAATCCACAAAGCTCACTAAGGGAATATTAAGATCTTTCAGATTTTTCTACTGTATAATCACTGAGGCAGGAGCTAGATGGGCCCCAATCTGAACAGCTGGTGTTTCTCCCCTGTGGACAGGTACTCAAAAGTAGCAGGAGCTAGAGAGGAGCTGAGCCCTGCCCAGATAAGAGATAAAAGACCACATATTTCTCATTCTTGGAGTCAAGGAGACCTTCCCGACTACACCTACACACACACACACGCAGAAAGGCTCCTTGGAGGTCAAAAAGGGAGGGGGCGCCACCGCATAGTAGGTGATGTAGAGGCTTACCCATAGCCCTCTTTACTAGAATCCATCTTGGCTAAGAGATGCACAGGCACACATAGGAGGCCCCTGAGATATACCAAATATGGACTCAGAACAAGATGACTGGCTAAAGGAAACCCAGAAGAAATGCCCCATAATAGTGATTCAAACGACCACGAGGGCACGACTCTCTCTCTAAGTCCGCCCATGTGTTTATCCACACGTACCCTTTTTCCTCCTAATAAATATTTTACTTGTTTCATTACTTTCCATCTCTATGTGTAAATTCATTTCTACACAGCTCATGGGCCAGAGCCTTGTCACTGGCACTGGTCCCTTGTGGTCTAGTGGCTAGGATTCAGCAGTCTCACTGCCACGGCCCGACCTCAGTCTCTGGCTGGGAACCGAAATCCCGCTTCAAGCCACTGCAGGCTGAGGCCACCTGAGATCATCACCACTTTTTTTCCTCACTTGCACTTTATTTCAGTGCAAGTATCCTGCAAATATCCCTGTTGTATTGTGATTTATAATAACAAATACCTATTTGGTCTTTACCTATTTCTGGCCCTAAGCTCCTAGAACCCTTGGAACTTCAAAAGTGTTGAGGGAATCAAGGTATCTTTTGTTATGTTCATGAGGTGACTTTTGGAAAGCCCACTGGTAACCTAAAGATGGGAGCTGGTTGCCAGGGTAACCAACCAAGTGATTAGAGGGTTGGAACTTTCAGTTTTCCTACCCTCCCATCTCCAGAGAGGGGAGAGGGGCTGGAGACTGAGTTCAGTCGCAATAGGCAATGACTTAATCAATCGTGCCTATATAATGAAGCCTCCATAAAAATCCAAAAGGACAGGGTTTGGAGAGCTTCCAGGTTAGTGAACACATGGGGAAGCAGGGAGACTGTCCAGCTTGGAGAGGGCATGGAAGCTCTGCACCCTTTCCCCATACTTGCCCTATGCATCACTCTTATCTGACTGTTCCTGAGTTATAGCCTTTTATAATAACTGGTAATCTATTAAGTAAAATGTTTCTCTGAATTCTGTGAGCTGCTCTAGAAAACTGATTGAATCCAAGCAGAGGATCATTGGGACTTCCAATCTATAGCCTGTTTCTCAGAAGCACAGGTGGACTTTCGATTGGCATCTGAATGTGTGTGTGTGTGTGTGTGGGGGGCAATCTTATAGGACCAACCACGTAACCTGTGGGATCTGATATTATCTCCAGGTAGATAGTATCAGAATTGAGTTGAATTGTAAGTCACCCAAGCTGGTGTCTGAGCATTGCTTGGTGGTGTGTGGGAAACTCCCCTAACTGGAATTGGGTGCAGAATCCAAATTGGGTGCAGAATCTTAGCCCCCTAGATTTAGCATCCACTGATAATTCTCGTCTGATCCAATCTTTACTATGAAAGCTGTACAATACTCTAATATTTTACATTTAGTATTTATGATACTCTAGTACTTCCTCTACATTTATCAGCTAGCTCTCAGCATCCTACTGTAAGGAAGAACACTCCATTCTCTCTGTTTGCTTAATATTGGTTTAGATTCATAAATTTCTATGTTTATGATGTTTGTAAAGCATTATTGTAATTAATTATTTTGGTGCTCAAGTTGTCCCAGATTTGGCCAGTAGGATCCCCTTCAAGCTGGCTTCTGTGTCCCTGTGACATACTTCATCATTTTTGGTGGCAAAAAGATGTTCACTGGACTTCCCTCGCCATTCAGTGGTTAAGACTCTGTGCTTCCACTGCAGGGGGCATGGGTTTGCTCCCTGGTTGGGGAACTAAGATTCCACATGCCATGCAGTGCAGCCAAAAAAAAGATGTTCAGGCTCATCTGGTTCGGGCTTACCCTGACCCAGCCCTGGAGTCTACCATTTCTCTCCTTTTTTTTTTGGCCACACCATGCAGCTTGATCTCAGTTCCCCAACCAGGGATCGAACCTGGGGCAAAGCAGTAAAAGCCTGGAATCCCAACCACTAGGCCACCAGGGAACTCCCTTAGTGGACATATTAGGTTATCTACTGCTGCATAACCAAATACCCCCAAACTTAGCAGCTTAAAACAACGAACAATTATTATCTAACACAGTTTCTGAGGTTTAGGATTTGGGGAGAGGTTTAACTAGGTAGTTCTGGAAAAATTTCTCTCCTCTCATGAGGACACAATTAATACACTCATTTCTTGAATCTTTGGAAATAGGAACTCATTCTGGGGAGAAAAATCACACTTGTTACAAGGAGTTCACAGACCCTCTATCAAGAGAGTCAAAACTAATTTAATATTGCAGGGTTTCTTTTCTACTTTGAGAGAGTCTTTTAAAATCAAGTTCTAGACTATATTTTATGCTATTATTTTTAGTCTGTTAGAGTATTTTCTTTTCCATTAGTTGGTTCAATTTATTACAACAAAACGTTATCGAAAGTCTACCTGTACAAGATAGATAAAAGAAGTAAGTTTCTCCTCCTGCATGAAGAAGTTTGCACAGTAGTATAATCCTTCTAGTTCTTTCCTGAAGCTTTTCCGAAGTAAAAATTTCAGAGGTGAAGCTACCAGGAGCTCCAGGCTGTTTAATGATTCTTACCCACTTGCTCACAATCCCAGTCGCCTTTCAGCTACTGAATACTATGATTTATGCTTAGCTATTAGCTCTGACATGAATATAATATAAATAGCAATTATTTCACCTGCCTAATTCAGAATGGTCTCCCTTAGGATTTGAAGTCCCTGGGGAATTCCAGCTATCCTAGGAATTAACCTTGCTCAACCTAGTTCAACACAGAAGGAGGCAATTAACAATTATGAAATTGAGATGCCAGGTCACACTGGGTAATCCATCTTTGAGGAAGTTGGGATTCTTTGCAAAAGAAAAGACAGCCCTGTTGTAAGGGAAGGAGTCCTGGGCCAGCAGTCCGGAGAGACTCTGTAACCCCAGCACTTCCCCTAACCAGCTGCAAAGTAGATGGTCCAATCACAGCAGTTCTCCAAGCCTCAGTTTCCTCGGCTATAAAACGAAGGGTAGGCTTGTCGGGCCCCTAACTAACTGTAATTTTCCAACCTGAGGTTCAGGGAGAAATCCATAAAACAAAATTCCTTCAAAGTACTGCTAAAGGGCTTCCCTGGTGGCGCAGTGGTTGAGAGTCCGCCTGCCGATGCAGGGGACACTGGTTCGTGCCCCGGTCCGGGAAGATCCCACATGCCGCGGAGGGGCTGGGCCTGTGAGCCATGGCCGCTGAGCCTGCGCGTCCGGACCCTGTGCTCCGCAATGGGAGAGGCCACAACAATGAGAGGCCTGCGTACCGCAAAAAAAAAAAAAAAAAAAAAAAAAAAGTACTGCTAGAAGTGAACTCACTGGTCAAGGTTGAACGATTTGTTCTTTGGGTCCAGGTAGTAGGGGCTGCCATAGGCCACCAATCCCGGTTAACTTATTAATACACTTTGCCCATACATGTGACTAGTCTTTAAATCTCCGCACCTTCCCAACCTTCCACGGAAACGCTGTGACCCAGTAAGGTCTGTAGCCTAAACTTCAAAAGCCCGCCCCTGGGAGGGGAGGGGGTGAGGAGCCGAGGTCTAGTCGTGCGCCTGCGTACTGAGGTCGGAGGGCCGAGGTCGCGCGGCGAACCCCTCGCCAGCTCTGCAAACCGCGCGAGATTTCCTCCCGAACTCTTTGGCGGTGAGTGAAGCGCGGGGCTCCGCCGGCCGGGTCTGTTAGGGCTGGGGAACCCGAGGCTGGGTCGGGCCCTTCAGGTGAGGGAGGATCAAGGAACCAGGGTGACCTCCCGGCTTCCTCCCGGAGCTGCTGGCGACGCTAGCATTATTGCCTACGTCACTGGAATAGGGAATGCTCGAGAAGAAGCAGAAGCAGGGCTTTTTTTTTTTTTTTTTTTAGAATTGTTGGTAGTAAGCAACCTCAAGTTTGGACATAATTGTGTTTAAGGTGTCCTTGGGATGTTCATTTAACACATATTTAATGGGCACCTACCATGTGCAAGGCATAGGGGGTGAACATAAATCACTGAACTAAACAGGCACGATTCCCTGTCTTGGTGTTTACATTCTGGGAAGTCAGTCTGAAATTCTGGGTTGTAGACGCAGATTTTTAGTAATTTACGTATGAGTGGTTGGTAGTAGGAGCCATAGAAGGTGAAGCCACTGAGAAATGGAAGAGCCATGCAGGAATCCCCACATACTAGGGGAAAGGAAGGAAAAAAACAGAAGTCTCAAAGGAAAGGAGAGCGACCGTCCAGAAAAAGTGGAGGAAATCCCAGAGATTTACACGTTTTGTAATAAGGCCGTGGGCAACAGTCATTTGTGGCAGAATAATTGAGCAAGATCAGGGTAGAGAAGTTTTTTTTTTTTTTAAAGGCGTTAGGAATCTCATGTTATGGCAGTGGTGTGTGTTGTGTTTGGCTGTGGGTTCTAGTGCAGTCATTACCAGTTGTGCGACCATGGGCAAGTTATTCAACCTCTCTGTGCTTCGTTTTCCTCCTCTATAAAATGGGAACAGTGACAGTACCATCCTCAGAGTGTTGTTGGATGGAGGGGTTAAAGGAGACAATGGCTACTAAGTCTTCAGCCCAGTTCCTGGCACTTAGGTACATTCAGGAAACAGGCTGAGAGAAGGAACTTTCCCAAGATCCCGCGTGATTAGAAGCAGGATATGTACTCTGCTTTTCCTAGTTGGGTGCCCTACCCCTTATAATAGGCTGCAAGGTAGACATTAAGATAACACACTCTTTTTGACTGGCACTAGAATTTTTCAGTTGATCATTGATCTGGTATTATTTTGGAATATTGTTTACCACCAGTTAGGAACCTACGGGCAAATGTGGTCTGCTTGATGTCAGTCAATAAGGACTTGAGTTTTTTTTTCCCTCCCATTTGGGATGAATAACACCACCACCACCACACCTCCTTTCAGATCTAGAGCTGGTGTATCATATTGTATATTTTAATTTTGTGACTAAATTTCTTTATGTTTTAAATGTGTTGTTGTGCTATGGAGGGATATTGCACGATTATCCTACATTAGTTAATTGTAGTGTTTGATACTTGAAAACTTTCTAATTTAGTACAGAGGGAGAAAACTTTAATAGTGTGCTTTTCATGCTGATAAGCAGTATTTGGACAAATCTACAGTGTGCATAATTTCAAGTAATAAAACATACATTGAAAGTAATTAGGGAAAAGGGTGGCAAATATGAAACTTCATTTGGAAAGACTCCTTTGAAAATTTAGCCATCTTGGTGCTGTTAATCACCACTTAAGGTCAGTTATCTTTGGATCCAGTATCAATTTGGAAAACTTTGCCTTTTAACCCTATGTAATTTACACACATGGTGATTCAATAGGAGATTTTCTTTAAAAAAATACATTTAGCCCTGCAAGACATTATGGACTTCTCGCTGTGATGAAATAGGATGCACACAGCACCACCTTTAAAGATTCTTGCCTAAAAAGTCTGAACCTGCATCTAATCAAACCTCTAGATCTAACTACCTGTCAAGGATAAGAAGGGAGATAGAAGAATGAAGTAAATGACATTATGAGAAAAAAAATAAAAATAGGGACTTCCCTGGCGGTCCAGTGGTTAAGATTCCGCGCTTGCACTGCCGGGGCCACGGATTCCATCCCTGGTCAGGGAACTAAGATCCTGCATGCTGCTCAGCCAAAAAAAAAAAAAGACACTATGAGGATGCAACCCAAGGTCATTCAACAGACAAAGGAATGAAGAAACATGTTTTTTCAACAATCGGTGACATGAAATAAAAAAGGGGAGACTCAAAAATACAGTATATGGACCTTGATTCTAACGAACCAACTGTAAAAAGACGGAATTTGAATGTGCACTAGGTATTAGATAATGTCAAGGAATTACCTGGACTATTAATTCTGTTATGTTAATGGCATAGTGTTTATGTTTAAAACAACCTGTTGTTAGAGATGCATAACTGAGGGATTTTTGAATAGGATGATGTCTGGGATTTTGTTTTAATGGGAAGCTGGGGAACGCAGTCCTTAGCTGGCAACATTGTGTCCGAAAGGAGAGAGTGTATATTGAGAGCAACCAGCCATTAAGGTCACAACCAGTGAGATTATAAATATATACATTATAAAAAGTAAGGAAGCAAATAAGATGAATATCCATGTTCTTCATTCTATTTTATGGAATGCCACTAACATCAGACATTTAGTTCTTAATTAGGAGCAGAATTCCTCTCCTCTTGTAAAGGGTACCTACAGAAGAGTTGAACATTATTATGTGGCTATATACGTGAAAACCGTGTTTGGAGGTGATTGGCGGGCAATAGTGGAAAGAGTGAGGACAAGTGAGATCTGGGATGAGGAGATTTATGTTTCAGTCCTAATTCCTCTGCTTAACTGCTATGTGATCTTGGGTACAAACTGTAACTCAATTTCCGTTGTAAAATAAGGATATTACCTATATACTTTGTTTTAAGAAATAAATAAATCTGTGTGAAAGTTCTCCATAAGTTATCTCCATATAAATACTATGTTACGCAAGATTTGAAAAATACCCCATGATGATTATTTAACATTTTTCTGAGAAGTATACATAAATCTCAGGTCTATATAAGAAACTCAGGTACTATATGGGATTAGAGAAATATGAAGAAATTCAAGAGTCCTGCAAATTTAGAAACTAGATTAGGAGTAGAGTCATGGGTAAATGAAATTACCCAGTGATACAAGGTAAGCATTATTAAATATCAAATGGAGCTACAGATGGTTGTCAAATGTCTAAGTGTGCTGCTGTATAAACTTAGAAATGATGCTAAGAGCTAAATATATTGCAACTGTTGATAAGCAACAAGGATATATTGTATAGCATGGGGAATTATAGCCACTATCTTGTAATAACTTTTAGTGGAGTATAAGCTGTAAAAATGTTGAATCACTGTGCTCTACACCTGAAACTAATATAATAATGTAAATCAACTATAATTTAATAAAAAATATGTTGCAATTGTAAAAAAAATGTCATTGATATAATTGTTGTTCTTGGGCTTCTCAACATTTTTAGGTACTAAAGAGGATGAAATAAAATATCTAATGAGAGAAGACAACTAGTAAATAATTTTAAAAAGGATAATATTTGCTTAGTAACTTAAAAACCGAACAACTTAGACATGTAGGATGGAAATTTTTATGTAGTAGTTAAGTGATTGGAATGTCAGACAGCTTGGGTTTGGATCTCAACTCCACCACCTTAGGAAAGTGCTTAAACACTTTAAGGCACATTTCCTCATCTATAAATTGGGGATAATAATAAAATATTTAATAGAATTGTTAGATTAAATGAAATATATATTAAATATTATTAAATATTACATGAATATATATGTGCATATATATATATGTATATATGTTTCATAGGACAACAGTCCTTGGTACAGAATAACACTAATGGTCTGTTCTCATTTTTAGTGATGGATAAAGTAAGCATGCCCAAGTCAGATACTGCTAGCATTGGAACTTCATTTTGCTTCTTTCATTAGCTCAGATTGTAAACCCAGAATAAACTGATCCTTTTTTACTCACTTGGCCATTCTATATTACATAATTTCCTAGAAGGTGAGGATTTTAAAATGCTTTTGATATATTAACTTTTATAATCAGCAGAACTATTAAGAAATTTCCATTTTGATAAATGAATAAAAGAATTTTTGAAAATTTGGTTACATCTCAATTAAACGGCTAGTGTTTTATTTGCTACTAGACTAACTGGCTAACTCTGGAGGAATATATCATATTGTTTTCTTTTAATCAAGCTACAGTAGGAGCCTTAATCATGATGGCTTGAAGATGAATGTGCCTGAATTATGAGGCCAAAAACATTTTGTTCCACTCAATCTTCAGTGAATTTGTTCTTATTAGTCAAATATTCTAATTAGATTTAGTCTTTCTTCATATATTTGCTTTAGGAGGCAAACTCTAACAGGAGACTACATCTTTTTTGGATCCTAAATATGATTTTTCCTTTCCTTGTTCAGAAACACAAATGTACATCTTTTTTAACTTTTAAATTGTTGAATATTTCATAACTTACTTGTGATTTAAAACTTTTCTGTTTATAGGAGTTATTTTATACAGAAGTCTTGTGAGACCACTGTGCAAACAAGGTGATGATTGTACAAAGAGTGGTATTGAATTCCCGACCTGGTATGTATTTGTCTGTGATGAATGAACAACTGTGGTCTTTAATAATTATTAATGCAAATGGAGGAACAAAAAGTAATAATATGATGTAAATGTGGTAAATGAGGTAGGAAGATATTAACACTAGTAGAGATATTAGAAGAAACTCTTTAAATAATATAATATTCATTTTAAATTTTTATTTATTTATTTATTCATTCATTCATTCTTGGCTGCGTTGGGTCTTCGTTGCTGTGCGCAAGCTTTCTCTAGTTGAGGTGAGGGGGGGCTACTCTTTGTTGCGGTGTGCGGGCTTCTCATTGCTGTGGCTTCTCTTGTTGCGGAGCACGGGCTCTAGGTGTGCGGGCTTCAGTAGTTGTGGTGCATGGGCTTAGTTGCTCCGTGGGATCTTCCCGGACCAGGGCTCTAATCTGTGTTTCCTGCATTGGCAGGCGGATTCTTGACCACTGCACCACCAGGGAAGTCCCAATATTCATTTTTTTAAATGATAAGTTATCAAGGCCACTTGTTGGGGAAATAAGGTATTTTAAAATATTATAATTTTTAGAAGGTTATATTACAAATATATGTGGCTTTTGTTTTTTCTTTGTAATGTGTATCATTGATTCTTAAGATGTGCTTTTCTGTTTTATGTGAAAAGCACTGACCTATGTCATCCTAGGTCATCTAACCTGACATCTAACCTGAATCTTAGAAGCGTAGGCATGGAAGTAACCTGAGAGGTTTGGACCCATGCTGCCTTGATTTTGGTGCTTACCTAGCATGTGGCCTGGGAAAGACACTTACCTTTTCTCAGTTTTAGTAAAGTGAGCAATTAGATTAAAATGTCTACATTCTATTTTCACCTTATAAATTTGATGATTCAATGAATATGAAGTTTTAATTATATTCATTTAAGTTTCTCTTTTCATCTTAAAATGAGGAAGGATAGTTTACCTCTTTACTTTGGCTAATGTGGTATTTCTGCTACCTGGTAAATTTTAATTTTCATAGTTAAAAAAAAAATCTGGCTGTGCTTTTTTACTTTTTGAAATCCTTCTATAATTTTATAACAGATGAGGTGATTTACCTGTAATCACATTAAAAAAGAAATTTTTACATTGACAGCAATATGCCAAAGGAAATTCTTGGAGAAAACCAAGAGCAAGTGAAACTATTTGAAGAATTTCTGCTGAGTTACAGAAAAATTACGAAACAATATGGATTTATTCATGTGTGTATTCCAGGAGTGCTCTAAATCTTAGAGTGACCTTTTAAAAATAATAAATAATTCTATGGGAAGGTGACTTTTTGATTTTATATTTTTGCCTAATATTCTAGGAAAAAATGGTAATCCGGTGGCAGAAAATTTCCGAGTAGAAGAAGTAAACTTGCCAGATAATATCAATGAAGGACAAGTACAAGTCAGAACTCTTTACCTTTCTGTGGATCCTTACATGGTAAGAATCAGGATTTTGTGACTTAGTGAAAATAATTTTATTTTCATATTTTTTCATGTTGCATCTGAATTTCATTGTGTAAGCCTCGTGATTAATAAATATTTGAGGGACTTCCCTGGTGGCACAGTGGTTAAGAATTCGCCTGCCAGTGCAGGGGACATGGGCTTGAGCCCTGGTCCGGGAAGATCCCACATGCTGCGGAGCAACTAAGCCTGTGGACCACAACTACTGAGCCTGCCCTCTAGAGCCCGCGAGCCACAACTACTGAGCCCATGCGCCTAGAGCCCGTGCTCCGCAACAAGAGAAGCCACCGCAATGAGAAGCCTGAGCACCGAAACAAAGAGTAGCCCCCAATCGCCACAACTAGAGAAAGCCTGCGTGCAGCAACGAAGACCCAACGCAGCCAAAAATACATAAATGAATAAATTTATAAAAAAAAAAATTACTCTGAACCCTCAGACTAGTCCTTTCTGTTATACTTTCTCAAAACAGTACCTTGACCTTCAGCCTGTATCCCAGTTGTAATTAATAATTATTTATGTTGTTATTAGATATTTATTTTCCCTAATAAAAACTTATTATGACAAAGATCTTATTTATCACTGTATCTCCAGTGACAAGCGTAAGTGCTTATTAAGTATTAAAGGAAGGACGGAAGAAAATTACTTTGGTTGCTTTCACTTGACACTGTTAAAAAAAAAAAAAGGACTAAGCATCTTTAAAGAGGAAAAAAGAAATCTGATGAACATTAACTTATTGAAATTTTATATCATTCCAAATTCACAAGTAATTTTAATCACTATGTGTGTACTGTATTTTACATGGTTATATTTAATATGTGTATACTATTTTGATTTCATATTTGTGATTTTATATTCATACCTTCATATGAAAAACTAGTCCAGATATTATTATTATTTTGGTGGTTGTATAACATTTTATTCTGTTGACATCACTCGCTTACCTATGGGGAATTACTTGTTCCCACTTTTTCTGTTAGCCTTAAGAATCAGGTTCTTGGTGTGGCCAGTATCCAATGGCTGCTGCACTTGCTTTTCAAGAATATATGGGAGGGGCACATAAGCAGAAGTGTGGTGTATTCCCATAGAAGCTTCTGCCTCAATTCCCTGTGTGGTCTTTTCCCCTGGTGAACTGAACCAGACCATGGGGGGCCCCTTGATCAAGCAGCCTTCCATCTATTCCATCTCCTGGACCACACTGTAGGCTTGTACATCTTGGCCTTCATGAGAGAGGCAAGAGTGAGCCACAGAGAGGAAGAAAGCCTTGACCTCTGGGAGAAGTCTTTAGCCCTAGTCCTATGGAAAGGTGTGGTGCTATTGTGACATTATGTCTTTGAGGAATAAAGAGAACATCCAGCTGAGGTTAGGGGGAATGTTGTAGTGCTTGGTCTGAAGTTGTGATGAATAACTGTATAAAAATTGTTTCATTTCTCTTTTGGGTTATTTCCATTGAGGAAGCAGTATTGCTTGGCTGAAGAAATGAGCAGTATTATGGTCTATATGTTACTAGTTTGTTTTCTATAAAGAAATGGACAGTTTTATAATATTATCAGCAACAGTAAGTGTACCTAATTTGCAACAATCCATTGAAACCATTGACACAGTATCTTGTATTATTTTTGCTAGCATAATGTATGTAATATTACATAAATTTCTTTAAGTAATTAAGAATTTTAACAGCTTTATTGAACTATAATCCACATATCATACAGTTTACACATTTAAAGTGTACAATTCAGTGGTTTTTAGTCTATTCACAAAGTTGTGGAACTATCACCACAATCTATTTTAGAACATACTTAAATTCCTTTTAAATTTCACTCTTGTTATAGAGGGGATACTTTTTTTTCAGGATAAAAAATAACTGAAAGGAAGAGAGAAATTAAGGTAAGTTTTGTTTGGCTAACACTGTACTTAACATTACTTGTTACATACTTTCTTTTAGTCACTGGGTAAATTAGTAAACTCTTTCAGTATTATCAGAGAGAATTATCCTAATCTATGTTTTCTTTTCTTAGCGTTGTAGAATGAATGAAGACACTGGCAGTGACTATATATCACCTTGGCAGCTGTCTCAGGTGGTTGATGGTGGAGGTATTGGGATTATAGAAGAAAGCAAACACACAAATTTTACTAAAGGCGATTTTGTGACTTCTTTCTATTGGCCCTGGCAAACCAAGGTTATTCTAGATGGAAATATCCTTGAAAAGGTGATGTATAATATAAAGTATCTGATTTTTTCCCCCCCCTGTAATTCCTTCTTTATGCATTTGGTGCTCAGTTCTTTTTGTTATCAGGGAAAAAATAAAAGCACATGTTTTCTTTTTAGATAGCTGTCAGAATATGGAAAGCCTTTTATTCCTCTTCCACTGTTGGTTGTAACTATGTATGACAGTTCTTAGATTGCCAATGAGTGATGTTGTTTTCCATATTTAATTTCTCAAATTTTACATAAATGTTTTATACTAAGAACTAGAAGGCCCCTTATAGTTGTATGCTTTAAAGTTTCCTGAGAAATTTCCACTTGACTTACGAAATTCATTTGGTTTGTGCTTGAAATTCCATCTTGTGTCAGAAATCTTGAGTTCGGTTTCTACTGTTAGGCTGAACCATGTGGAATTACCAATATTTGTCTGTTTTGACCTACAAAAACTGGCAGCCTCATGTAATTCAGCCTAATATTTGTCATCAAGGCAGTTACCTTATATCTCTGAACCTCAGTTTCCTCATGTGCAAAATGAAAACAATAGCTACCTCACAAGTGAATGTGAAAATTAAATTAAATTTAGCTATGATAAATGTGATTAAGGCTTTGTAAAAAGCTTTATAAAATTTTAGTATTTTTATGATTACCAATTATTATAATCAGTTAAAGATGGCTGTTAAGATAAAATGAGATGCGAGAGACATTACACAATCATTTGCCAACTTAATGGTACCAGTAAAATATATTTAACTAGAAATTTCATAGCAGGAAGTGAAAGAGAAACATTAAGCACTTTCTAGTTTTCCCTGTCATTGTGCTATAGTGGGAAATTGAGCAACTGGAGAGAGCTTAAAAATGTTTGGGGAGTAGGTATTAGAAATGAGGAAGAGAAATTCAGAAGGGATAGAAAAATGATCTTTGCTAAAAGCAAACTTATCTCACAATGTTTTTATACTGGCTTTACTAATAAATGACTATTAACTACAGGATACATTTCTGTGTAGTGTACGGTAGACCTTTCTGTATATTATAGACTTTAATATCTCCATTACCTTTATTCACACACCAGGCTTAACTGATAGCCATTTAAAACTGCTGATTACAAACTGCCATTTTCTTTCTTTGTGGCAGACCAAGGTGGCGAATCTTGATTACTTTTGGTGGTTTATTGACTTCTTACCAAAATTATTCAATTCCTTAAAAACTATTATAAAACCTTTATGGGAGGGAGTCTTTCTATATAATTTTTTTTCAATTCTCCCTAATGTTACAGATAAGAAAACAGGCACAGAAAATGTGAGAGAAGTATAATTAACTATTGATTGGGCCTGGTAAACATATAAACGTAAAATGCTAAAAAGCTGACAGAGACCTCATTTTATTCTGTAATTAAGCTAGAAGAAATTGTATCACACCTTCCTTACATTTCCGTGGACCATTTTAAGCATCAGTAATGAGAACTGTTAGAGTTTGAGCTCATTTTTATATAGATAAATGTTTACTCTGGAATTGCTCAGAGATTTTTAAACTTTCCAGTTTTGCCTAGTGTTTTCCTGTTAAGTGTTTCCTCTCTTTTGAAATATTTGGGACATTGACAAGAAAGAATGTTTGGTATCTCTTATGTGGCAATTCTCTTTTAAAGGTTTTGTAGGGTTTTTTTTACTATAAGAGAAGTAATATTCTTTTTTTTTTTTTTTTTACTTTGTACAAGTAAATTATAGAATTTTAACAAGACTGAAGAATGGTTTACCGTTCTTGAAACTATGTTGGGTTGTTTATTAGTCCACTTGAACTGCCATTACAAAATACCATAGACTGAAATTTATTTTCTCACAGTTCTGGAGTCTAGAAGTCTGAGGTCAAGGTGCTGGAACATTTGGTTTCAGGTGAAGCCTCTCTTCCTGGCTTAAAGATGGCTGCCTTCTCACTGTGTCCTCACACAGCATCCAGCCTTTCCTCTGTGCACCTGCATAGAAAGAGATCTCTGGTGCCTCTTCCTCTTTTAAGGACATAAGCCCTATCAGATTAGGGCCCCACCTTTATGACCTCATTTAACCTTATCTCCTTAAAGGCCCTATCTCCAAATATACTCACACTAAGAGTTAGGTCTTCAATATATGAATTTGGTGGGGACACAATACAGTACTTAACAGGTTGTCTCTACCCTGTTGACTTAAAACGGAAATTCCTAGTATTATTTTTAAAAGGTATGTATATATTTTTTAGGTAGACCCACAGCTTGTGGATGGACACCTTTCATACTTTCTTGGAGCTATAGGGATGCCTGGTTTGACTTCCTTGATTGGGATACAGGAAAAAGGTCATATAACTGCTGAATCTAATCAGACAATGGTTGTTAGTGGAGCTGCTGGTGCTTGTGGATCCTTAGCTGGGCAGGTAAACTTTTGGAGAATAATCTGATTTTCTAAAAAACTAGTCATAACTGAATCTCTGGATATGTGTATATAATTTAAGATATAAAATTGAACAAATTTATAATATGATTATTTTACACATTTTTGGTAGAAGTGATGTTATAGCATGCTTAGACTCTCTTCTTAACAATATGAAAAATGTTATAGATTTTTGTACTTTGTTCTTTTTTTAAAATTTTTATTATTTATTTATTTTTGCGGTACGCGGGCTTCTCACTGTTGTGGCCTCTCCCGTTGCGGAGCTCCGGACGCGCAGGCTCAGTGGCCATGGCCTACGGGCCCATACGCTCTGCGGCATGTGGGATCCTCCCAGAATGGGGCACGAACCCGTGTTCCCTGCATGGGCAGGCGGACTCTCAACCGTTGCACCACCAGGGAAGCCCTGTATTTTGTTCTCTTTTAACCAAAAATGACATGGTAAATGCTAGAGCATTGCTGTAATCAATATGAAGAAGAAAATCACAGAGTACCTGTCTGGAATTACATGAATTAAAAAACAAATTTATATTTTAAAAAAATCATCTTCAAATAAGAAAGCACTTATTGGGTTCTAGAAGTATAGTAAATATTATGATAGAAATTTATAAAGTACATTGTTTTATGAATAATAGCCTTTATAGTGTGAAACCATTGAAACAAAACATTTTAATAGTGATTTTAGTTGCTCACAGGCCTGAAAAATATTGAATTGCAAGATAGAGATGTTTTGGGTCTGACTATTCCTTTTATGACATCATCTTTAAATTGCGAGATTTTAACATTCAAACTAACTCTAATTTTATTCAATCTTAATTTTTTAAAGAATGCCATTATATCTGTTCTCAGTTCTTTTGGTTTCAAATTACTTTCAGCTAAAGGCCTTAGAATCTAACCTCAGTTGTGATGAACACTTTCATATATGTACTTGTATTAACTTTCATACTTTCACATTTTTACATTTAAATTGTGACAGTTGAAAGTTGTTTAATTTTCAAAAATTTTCCCCCTAGATTGGCCATTTGATGGGCTGTTCCAGAGTTGTAGGAATTTGTGGAACACCTGAGAAGTGCCTCCTTTTGACCTCAGAACTGGGCTTTGATGCTGCAATTAATTATAAAGAGGGGAGTGTGGCAGAACAGCTCCGTGAATTATGCCCCTCTGGAGTGGATGTTTACTTTGACAATGTTGGAGGTGACATCAGTGATACAGTGATAAGTCAGGTTGTTTTCTGATTTGTTTGTTATAAATTTGAATACTACGGTTTATTTGATGTGATATCTTTTTACCTGATACTGAGAGAGAGAAAAAAAACTTTATAAAATTGTAGGGTTTATGGTGAAAAACATGATGGTCAGTATTGTAATTAAGTGATACAGAAGAGCTTGCGGAAGCTACTTCCATTTGTTTGTGGATTTGCACTGTGAGCATCAATTTCAGTTCTTTGCTAGCAATGTTATATTTTCACCTGTAATTTATTTTTGTGAAAAAATACAGTTGTATTATTCAAATGAAATTCTAACCTTTAACTCACTTCTAACCATCAACCAACTTAAATCAGCCAACTTACAGCCATGACTTTGGGTAAGGAAAGGATTTTCATAGATTGCAGGTATTTACATATTTTAACTGACAGTGTTACAATTTATCAACATTAGCTGTTAACACTGCATTGTCCTTTACTCTATGTAAAATTGTTTTCAATTGAGGTTAAATTATTTAAATTCTAAGAAATACTCTACCAATAATAACAAAAGTAGCAACAATGATGACAATGAGAACTAATGCAATTCTTTTGCTGATTACCAAACTCTTATTTACTGCTGTGTTCCTTTGCAGTAGACTTATTTTCTAGCTAATTAAAGCTCTCTAATACATATAATGGGTAAGTCTTCAAAACAAAATCAATTACTTGGCATTATAATTATATAATACTAATTATATAATACTATAATGCCAATTATAACTGGCATTATAGTATTGAATACTATAGGGAATTCCCTGGAGGTGAGGTGGTCCAGTCGTTAGGACTGTGTGCTTTCACTGCCCAGGGCGCAGGTTCAATCCCTGGTCAGGGAACTAAGATACCACAAACCGAGTGGTGTGGCCATTTGAAAAAAAAAAAAAAAGATTAAATATTACAGTCAAGGAGGCTTTCATTGAGGTAGCCATAAAATTAGTAAACATAGGGAAGGTGTATATCTTAGGTTATAATCATCAGTTTTCTCTGAACAGATGAATCAGAACAGCCACATCATCCTATGTGGTCAAATTTCTCAGTACAACAAAGATGTGCCTTATCCTCCTCCACTACCCTCTGCTGTAGAAGCAATCCGGAAAGAAAGAAACATCACAAGGTGTGTTCTATACTTTCCCCTTATTACCAGATCCAAGGGGTTTAAAGATCATGGATGAATACAAAATATGTTGTTCTTCATATATAATTTTTCTTATTAAATAAAACTTGAAAATGTACCTTTTAAGGTGGTCATTTAGGTTTTGATTAACTAGGTCCCTGGCAGAAAACTTTTTGAAAGATGCATCTGTTCAATCAATCTTTCACAAATCTTTTTTCAAGTGTTAGAAATTCAACTCATATTGGCTTAAGTGCGAAGGAAATTTATTGGCTCATGTATCTAAGAAGTTCAGTATTAGTACTGGCTTAGATTTGGCTGGATAAAAGGTTTGCATAGTGGTGTCATGACTCAAGTTTTTTTTTTTTTAATTAATTAATTCTTACTTTCGGCTGTGTTGGGTCTTCGTTGCTGCGCGCAGGCTTTCTCTAGTTGTGGCGAGTGGGGGCTACTCTTCGTTGCGGTGCACGGGCCTCTCATTGCGGTGGCTTCTCTTGTTATGGAGCACGGGCTCTAGGCGCACAGGCTTCAGTAGTTGTGGCGCACGGGCTTAGTTGCTCCACGGCATGTGGGATCCTCCCGGACCAGGGCTCGAACCCGTGTCCCCCGCACTGGCAGGTGGAGTCTTAACCACTGCGCCACCAGGGAGGTCCCATGACTCAGTTTTTCTTCACCCCTGGGCTGTGCTTTCTTCCGGTTGTCTTGGCTCCCTCGCAGGCTCTCCTCTTGCAGCAGCAGGAGGATGACTGTTATCTTTGCTCTTACATTTTACCAGATTAGCAATCCAAGCAAAAAAGAGAACAGCTCTCTTCTTGCAGTTTTATCACATCTCCAGGCTGATACTTAATGGCTCAGACTGGCCTGGCTTTCGTCACATGAGGGTGGGGAAAGGATGTCACCCACAAAGTAAAAATCACAGTGTTACTACCAAATGGGATTATAGATGCTGGGCAGAGAATACAATAGAAGTCCATTATACTTACGCTTGTAACTACACCTAAAGCTATATCTGACCAGACTCTGTGTGATTAAGTCCTAATGTTTGAAAGATTAACAAATTTTAGTGTTCTGGAATGATTTGATTTGGGCATTCTCACTCCCTCCCTAGTCTCTGATCATTATCCTTTTCTTCCCCACTACAGAGAAAGATTTCTGGTGTTAAATTTTAAGGACAAATTTGAGTCTGGTATTCTCCAGCTGAGTCAGTGGTTTAAAGAAGGAAAGCTAAAGGTAGAACTTGCTTCTGTTCTTTATCAGTATTATTCTTCCTGCTATTTGATATACTTTTGTATTATTTGAATTTAATATTAGTTTTGTAATAAATATTTCCACAGAAGAAAAGTATACTGAATATTATAAATTAACTTTACCTCCTGAGTGAGGATAACTCTTCTGATTGAGAAATCCTCTCATTATTCCCTTTATCTAAAATTTTATTAATGTTTACTTTTCTTAGACTATATTACAAGATCAATAGGTTTTTGTTTTTTCCAAATTGTAATATTCATTAACAAATATTTATGGAATGCTACTATGAGTTAGAAGCTGTGCTTTCTCGAAAATCTTATAAGCACCTCCTAGTACCTCTCCACCACCATACATCTTTCCTGCCCTCCCTGGACATTCTGATAGATCCCTTGGCTGTGGCTGAAAATCAGGAATTATCGATCTGGGGTCCAGAGACCCTGACCTAGGATGTTCTTGAAATGTGAAAAAAAGTTGTATGTGTGTGTGCTTATATACTTTGTTTTTTGAAAAGAAGGTGTATAGCATGTGATATTACAAACTGAAGATTAGACAATGGGAAAATAGGATTGTACTTAAAAAATGAATTGATAGGAAACTTTTCTGGACTACCTACACAAAATGAAGATCTCTTTTTAGACAGAAAATGCTAAATAGTATTGCTGCCTTTTGTAAAACTGAAAACTGTTAAATAGAAACACTTAAGTCTAAAGAATATAAAATATACCTATTTTGATTTACAGATCAAAGAGACTATGATAAATGGATTGGGAAACATGGGAGGTAAGATGAATGTAGATTTATTTATTATACACATGAGTTCAGCACAGATACTCTTTTTTCTTTTAATTCTACTCTTCTGTTGTTTTTTTCTTTTTAAATCATTTCTTTCCTGTAAAGTCTTGATCAAACTTCATGAAGTTCAACTTAGTGGTATTTAAGAGCCATTGTTTTCTCATTTCAAATTGTAAAGTAAGTGTTTCTTTGGTTTTGTAAATAACTTATGAAAAAAAAATGTAAGAATTGTGAAAGTCATTTAGCCTCTAGGTAACTTTTTCTGATTGAATGGTTCTAATCCATCATAAGATTACATGAAGCAAATTTTCAATATTGGGTTTTTTTTTTTACTAACATACACAGATTTCAACACTCTCTTTTGTTTCAAATAAAGAGGATTGAATAAAACTGATAATTTTTCCTTTTTGAGAAAAAAATTTAATATATTTGGAGATGTATATTTCACTTAGTAAAACTTTATGACTAGATTTCTAATATTTTAAAGTTATTTAAAAATTGTTATTGCTGACATTTATCCTCATATTTATTTGCCTCTAGTCTTCAGACTCTGTAACAGTGAACATGGATGTAGACACCAATTAATCATTTCTAGTTGGATAAAAACACATTTTTAACATGTTAATTGGGTTAGTTTGTCCTATAACTTTGCCAGTGTTTTACTTGAGGTTTCTTTTCATGACAGTTTCCTTCTGTACTTAAAATCATTGAAAAAATTATTCAAATTAATTGTATGTGTCTGACCTATTGATAAACATGTATGATGGTGACATTTATGTTTTCAGATAACCTAGTTTTTTTTTCTTTCCAGCTGCATTCCAGTCCATGATGACAGGAGGTAACATCGGAAAGCAGATAGTTTGCATTTCAGAAGAAACCTCTTTGTTATCTCTGTAAACATCTTCATTAAGGAAATACACAGATTGCTTTCCGTTTTGCACAAAGATTTCAAGATACATTAAAAAAACCCTTAAGAGTGCAGATACCTTTTGATTTAAATGTGATCATAGGTGATATTTTCTTAGCTGCATAATTCTTTCCTGTGTCTTCAATATCATATATGTATTCTTCATCCAATATGATTATTTACAATAATAGATTGAAGTCAATATGACCTATTTTTCCTTCTTTTGCTAAAACTAATATTACATGAAATTTGTATCAGATATTCTGAAACCACTGAAGATTTGATGTAACTGTTTAATAGATCATACAAAAGATTTTTTAAATAACTTTTATTAACTTCATAAGTTGTATTTAAAATAGAATACTTGAGAAGGCACTTAGTAAATATTGAACTGGACATGCTTTACATAATTCTTGAACTGAAGCTTGGTGAAGAATAAATTGGGATGGTCTTTCCATATTATAGATGGAAGAGGGACTTAATTGCAGGGTCTGTGTGTGTGTAGGGGTTTCGGGGAATTCAGAGCTTGTGGAACAGTTTTTGGGATAGGAGAGCAGAGGCTTTGTGTTGGGAGTAGTATGATAAATTAAATAACTGAGGTTGGTTAGGTTGATGGAGGGACTAGATTTACTACAGAAGATATGTGTTTTGCCAAGTAGTTCACAGTATAGCCTAAAAACTCAAATATATATTGATAAAAGCCTATGTTTATTTTAGGTTAGCAGGCACATACTGTCAAATAGTTACAAAGATTTCGAGGGCAAATAGATATAGACATCAATTCAAGTTTTAAGTGATGAAAAAGATTTAAACAACAAATACAGCTTCGGGCTGTATGTGGCGCAGTGGTTGAGAGTTCACCTGTCGATGCAGGGGATGCAGGTTCGTGCCCTGGTCCGGGAAGATCCCACATGCCTCGGAGCGGCTAGGCCCGTGAGCCATGGCCACTGAGCCTGCGCGTCTGGAGCCTGTGCTCCGCAACAGGAGAGGCCACAACAGTGAGGCCCGCGTACCACACAAAAAAACCAAAAACAAATACAGCTTCAGAAAATGACAGAACTGAATGAGCAAAGTAACAAATGGTCATAAACATGGATGTTCAAGACCTATTAATGTACCTCTAAATAAGAGCATTTGTTTTATTAATTGTAATCAACCCTTTAATACAGTAAAATTGAGGATATTTTCTGAGTGTTGTGCTGGCTTATGGTCAGCTGTTTACAAACTGCAATATACTTTTGTGTAGATTCGAACTGTGTTAGTAATCAGTCACTCCAGTTGACCTCAGTGGCCTTCGCTTCTTTCTTGTTTTATATACTTTTCCAGAGAGAGCTGCATCTCTTGTCTGTGTGTTGATAACTCCCAAATCTGTATCTTATTTCTGACCTCTTGAGATAGGTAGGGACCTTTACCTCCAAGTAAATATCCCATAGGCACCTGGAATAGATAAACTCGGCTTATCTAAAGAGGAATTATCTTCCTCTGAAACATGTTGCTTCTTTGTTTTCAAATCACCATCGTTGGTGTACTAAACTACTCCCCTGGTTTCTTCAACCTTGTCTCTGTCCTTGAAAATGCCCTTCTTAGAAAACACCTTTAATTCCCACTGCCACTATCTTAGCTCAGTCCCTCCTTCATCCTTTGGCACGGAGCAAGTATTCAAAAATTAGTAATTTTACAAAGTCAGTCAAACACATAAAGCTCTAACAAGTTGCGGCATCTGGCCTGAAACTCAAGTGTTCTAGCACCGGTGTGGACATCGGAGAGCTCTTTACATCCTACTGTACTGACGGAACGCAGACTCCAGGGACTTCACCTTCCAAAAAAAAGTTCTACACCGGAGTCTCAATTCTTACCCCACCTGGTATGCAGTGCAGAACTAGATTCTGCAAGTTCCCTTCTCGGGCAGTGAAGCTTCGAGGTCCTCTTCACTAAGAACTTTGATAAATGTTTTAAGTAGTGATCTTTTCTTTCTCGCTTGCATCCATTGCAACATGTACTGATCTCAGCTGACAGGAGATAACTACCCCATCCGCTGCAGTAGGGAAGCAGTGACGTCACGCCTAGAATTGACTGACCCCGTTTTTCGGGCTTCGCAGACCACGGAGCTACAAAGGCCGAGAGGGAATGAGTGGGAGGCAGGAGACCGCAGTGCCTTCCCTCTCCGAAACAAGCGTTCCTGGCCCGCGCAGGCCAGCGGCCCCCGGGGCGGAACCTCCTGCGGGACTGCAGCAGCCCGGCTCGGAGGCGAGCGAGTGGGTGTGTGTGTGGGGGGCGGCCAAACTTCCTGTCCCGCGCTCGAGCTGCTTCCGGCGGGAGCCGGAAGACGCTCTGTGTGGACAGAATTCGGGACCAACTGACGGACGGACGGACGGCTGCCCGGGACGGAAAGGTGAGCTCCGGGGTGGGCCTGATCGACCCGCTCGGCTAGGTGGTCCCCGAGAGGGAGGGAGCAAGTGCTGGCTCCTCAGGGGCTTGGGCCGAGTTTGCCCCCGGAGAGGACAGGGAAACCGCCCCGGGGCACCCCACCCGGATCTGGAGCGGCCGGTCTGAAGCCCTACGGCTTCGGCTCTTCTCGCGGGCTTTTGGGGCATATGTTTCGGCTCCTTCGCTTGGTTTCGGGGCCAGGGGCATGGGGACAAGACCAACCTGGAGAAAGAGTCAGCGAGTCCCCGCGGCGGGGGCTCCTGGGCTGCACCCTCCGCGAGGCCTGCCTGCGGACCTTGGGGCCCTTCACTAGGCTGTTGTAATGGGGGAACGAGGATGTCAAGGCGACTCTGCCCTGGACATTTCAGCCCAGACCTACCCTCTTCTTTGGTACGTCCGCTTACTTTCTCGGTCTAGAAGAAGGAAGGCTGCCGACTCGGAGGGTCTGGGCCACTGGTTTCTCCTTTGCGTGTCATTTCAAGGCGAGGGTGTGGGCTGTGAGAGTCTACAGCCTTATGCATTTCGCAGGTTGAAGTTTCTTCAGAGAAAAGAATTCAGTTAGTTTATTAAAGTTTATCTCACTTGCTCATGAGGCTCTGAAATGCATTTAGGAACCATTTGAAAGTTAAATATCATTAACTTGGAACTTAAGAATTTGTATTTCTTCCTCACTTTGGCACAAGGACCAACACAGCGTATTTGCAAAGAGAATAAAAGAAACATTTTAAAATAAAGCCAGGGGCATTTTGTTATTTTTAGGGAGTGAGAAATTCCACTTTGTGTTATCTTCGTGTGAGACAAGGTCAACTAAACTCGCAGTCAAAAGATTTAGGTTCTAGTTTTTTAAGTTTTACATCTAAGTAGAGGTCTAATTTTTGGCAAGTTAATGTCTAGCTTTGGACTTTTATTTCCCTCTGTAAATGAAGGGGGTTACCTATTCATTCAGCAAATATTTCCTGAATGCTTAGTTTGTGCAAAGCATCGGTGGAGAAGGGAGAAGGATGGGAGAAGGATGATAAATTCAATGAACCTTAACCAGTGAGAAAAATATGCAACTAACTCCCAGGGCAGGCTGAAATAATTGCTAAAGAGAGGTTAAACTGTGTTGTGAGAACACCAAGGGAAGGACAGATTTGTTCTGACTGGAGGGAAAGGAGTCTTCATGGAGGATGGCGTATGAGTTGGATTTTAAGGACTGGAAAGGATTTCAAAAGATCACAGCTGGATTGGAGGGTTTTATTACTGGAGGGTCTTATTACTGGAGAACTATCACAAGGGAAAGGGACCTTGAGCACTAAAATAGGTTGGAGTGTTCATTTAGTAGCCAGTCCAGTGTGTACTGGAGAAAAGGGTTCATTGAGGAATATAGTGGATGCTGCAGTTGGAACAGTATTTGAGGACATATTGTTGAATATTTAAAATGCCATGCTTAGGGATTTGACTGTTAATTCTGAAGCCCTGAACTTTGGGTAAGGGAAGTGACGTAAGCATTTCTGTGTTTTGGAAAGATGAGTGGCTGCATAAAAGATGGAATGGAGGGCTTCCTTGGTGGCGCAGTGGTTGAGAGTCCGCCTGCCAATGCAGGGGACACGGGTTCGTGCCCCGGTCCGGGAAGATCCCCCATGCCTCGGAGCGGCTGGGCCCGTGAGCCATGGCCGCTGAGCCTGCGCGTCTGGAGCCTGTGCTCCGCAACGGGAGAGGCCACAACAGTGAGAGGCCTGCGTACCGCAAAAAAAAAAAAAAAAAAAAAGTTGGAATGGAAAGGGGAATTTTAAGGGCAAGGTGGCCAGTTAGAAGCCTATTTTCATAGTGTAGTTGAAAGATAATGAAAAACCTAAACAGGGCATTATGGTAGGAGTAAATTTGGAGGAATCAGAACCACTGGGATTATTTAAATATGGAGGATGAGAGAGATTGTTCAAGACCTAGAATTTGTAGCTGAGTGGGAGAACAATTGGGCAATAACTGAAATGGATAATACAGGAAGAAGAACAGGTTTGGTGGGGAAGGTGACAGTCTGGATTTTGGACATTGTTAAAATTGAGGTAGATATCCACATGGGGTTACTTAGCAAGCAGTTAGAAATGAAAGTTTGGAGTACAGAGAGAGGTCAGAAATAGAGACAAAAATTTGGGTATGATTCACGGAGTCATTCATTCGTTATATAAATATTTGTTCAGTGCCTACTAGCTGCTTACAGGAAGTTTGTATAAAAGCCCTTTAAACTCATAGTAAAGACAGTCTCAGAGCTTCACAGTATCAGAAATGACTCTTGGAGACCTAAATTCCTTATGAATTACCTACAATACTTTGCCAGGCACTAGGTGATGGGTTCTGGGTTCTGGGAGATACAGTAGTGAACAAGACAGGCTAGTTCTTGCCTTTGTTTATGGAGCTTACAATTTAGGGGGTAGCCAGACAAAAAGTGAATACTGTATCAAAACAAAAGAATTAGAAATTGTGGTAAGTGCTGTAATGGAGACAGCAGAGATAGAAAATAAAAGTGGGGGTATGAGGAACCTTCCTTGGATAAGGTTATCAGGCAGAGCGTTTCTGCATGAGTTGATAGTTAAGTAGAGCCCTGAAGAATGAAAAAGAGCAATGGAAGAGAAAGCATTCCTAAGTAGAGGAAATGATGTGTGCAAATCCCTAACATAGGAAAGAGCTTAATATGTTCAAGGAACTAAGGGAGAGTCATCTGGCTGGAGGTTGAATGGAGGCAGGAATGGATCACATAGGTCCTTATAGGCCAGGATAAGGAGTTTGGATTTTTTCTAGATGCATTGGGAAGCCACGTGAAAAAAAAATGTGAAAATTCACATTTTAAGATGATATTAAGTGATGTGAAGAGAATGGAGGGAGGCAAAGTATAGAAGCAGGGAGACCAGTTAGGAGACAGTAACAGTACTTTAAGGCAAGGTTGATGGTGGCCTGGAGTAGAGTAGTGGCAGTAGAGATAGAAGTAGGTGGATTTGCGATCTCTTTTGGAGACAGAATCAAGTCCAGACTTGCAGCTGGACTGGATACTGGGAACAAAGGAAATAAAGTAATAAAAGTGACTTCTAAATGGGGTGAATGGTGATCCTCCCTTGAATGGAGGGTTGTGGTCAGAGGGGCTGGCAGGGGAGGATGGGAAATAGGCTTGGGAGAGAATTCATTTTGAACATGTTAAATTTGAGATATCAAAACATGAGGTAGAGATGTCAAGTAAGCAGTCCTTCCTATGTACAAGTTTGCAGCTCAGAGGAGATATCTGGGCTATAGATAAAAATTTTGGAGACCGTATCATTTAAAGCCATGAGTTCACACTAGGAAGAGAGTCTAGCAAGAGAAGAGGGCCTGGCCTGCAAACTATCCTGAAGAACATTAATATTTAGAGGATGAGTGGAGGAGGAATATAGGAGTTATTGAAGGAAACTGGAGGAATGGCCAATGAGGTAGGATTAAAATAAGAAGTATCTTAGAAGCAAAAGAGAGTAAGTAAAGTGTTTGAGGAAGGAGGCAGTACTTCTAAGGGAAAATATCAGTTATGGCTCTGGTTGCAAATGACCAATTTACTTGAGGAGAAGAGGAATTTATGACAAGGATGTGGGCAGCTGACAGGATCAAAGGAAATGCTGAAGGCCCTGGCTTTGAAAAGGACAGGAATCTGAGCAGCCCCAAGGGGAGGCTGCTAATTGCAGTACTGGAGTGAATGGGCTGCTACAGCAGTTTTCACCTTAGTTACTTCTTTTAGAATTCACATTCTGAGGAAAAGTATCTGATTTGTTCATCATGGGTTGGGTATCCAGCAGTTGGTCAGGATAGAAAAGAACACCTTAATCTATAATCGCACTCAGAATGTATCCAGTGGGGGAGGGATAGATCCCCCAACAAAATGTGGATCCTGTCACCCAAACGGGGGAATGAATGTGGAACAGTCAAAAATAATAGCTGTCCCTTGCAAAGGTCAAGTAAGATTAGGGCAGCAAAGTATCCATTAAATTTAGCAGCATGAAGATCATTGGCTTAAATTTGTCTCTGAAGGATTGCAGAGAAATGGGGAGGTGACCGGAATAAAAATCAGGGCTATAGGAATGGAGCACCCCAGAAGATCCTGTGAAGAGAAGAGGGAAAGCGCGCGCAGGATGAATGCTACGGTTTCTGAGATTCATTCTGGCTTCACAGTTCTGTATTCCAAATGTCTTTTATCAGTACCCGTTACCACTTTATCATTAGAATTTAATTAACTCTCATGCTATATCATATACTAGATATGATATTAAAAAGTTACTTGGGGGGCTTCCCTGGTGGCGCAGTGGTTGAGAGTACGCCTGCCGATGCAGGGGACACGGGTTCGTGCCCCGGTCCGGGAAGATCCCACATGCCACGGAGCGGCTGGTCCCGTGAGCCATGGCCGCTGAGCCTGCGCACTGTGCTCCGCAACGGGAGGGGCCACAACTGTGAGAGGCCCGCGTACCGCAAAAAAAAAAAAAAAAAAGTTACTTGGTTTTTCTGTTCCTTTCACTACCATTTTATGCCAAAACTTAAACTGCTCTTTTTTAAATTTTAATTTTTGGTCTTTGGAATTCACTAACATTAGTAGAATTTTGTTTGCGTTTTTTAAGTATTAACTGAGTTTTGTTCCTGTCTGTATCTGTGGTCAGCCACAGGTTTCGGGGGAGCTGAGAAGCAGATTGGCCCATGGTAAGAGAGACTAGTCCTCTTGGTTGAAATTATGTGCTTTATTTTAACCTTTATGAATAGTGACCAATTGGGGGAGCACAGTGTTTCTCAGTTTCTTCCCTCTTTTTTCTCAAGCCTCCCTCAGTCTTCCCCTTCTTTCCAAAACCGGGTCAAGGTCAAGGCATTTTCTACCTCCCTCAAGAGGATAAGAGCAATACTGGTATTCTGGGCTTTGTATTCTAGGGTGGAATCACATTGCTTTTTGGAGGTTGACACAATGCTGTTCTGTTTCTTTCATGATGCAGAGTATTAAAGCCCCGGTCATCTTTCTGTTTGGAATACACTCCCTTCTGTATGGTAGTCAGGACTAAGGCAAGAGACCTGTATCAGCTCTGTTCCCCTGTTGCTTGCTTAGTTTACTTTGGATTGGTTTTTCCCTCCCAGTATTTCTTCATGTAGCCTTCATTGGTTTTAGGCCATACCTACTCTAGGGAAATGGTGTTACCACATTCTGTCTAGTATATGAGAGTTCTTCATTAGGGTGTGGGACCAAAGACTGGTTAATTAGAAAAACTACTTTGTCTTTCTTTGCCTAGTGTGTAGTATTTTCCTTTGCAGACCTCAAGGAGGTTTGAGGTTTAAGTAATCTCAATTTCACCAAGACTTTTATCAATGGTAATTGCTGATTGTTTGTAATATATACTTATAGCAGGTTTATATCTATGGCTTTATATTTTAAGACTGATTCTGTGTTAAACATATGCATTTTAGACACTTGAAAATACAGTGTTTTTCTATCTGTGGGACATAACCTGTTAATAGCTGTGAGAACATTTTCGTGGATCTTATCATTTAAAAATAAATTCAAAGTGCATGAGATTATTATATGTTAGTATTTTATTGTTTTATGAAAATATGTTATTTGTGTGTATCTCTGTGTGTGTTTCATTCTCTGGGTTATGATGGAAAATGTATCTTACTGTGGGTTGCAGTCAAAAAAGTTTGAAAACCACTGCTCTATAGGAAATTTGGACTCAGTAACAAAAAGCAGATTTCTTAACCTTTTATAGTATATTAAGCGTTTGATAGATTTACTTGTTTCTTAAGCACTTATGCAGAACTTTGTTTCTGAAGAATTTTGTAATTATTTCTATTGCCTGATATATAAATAATCTTAGGGTAGACCTATTTCATTTCTGTATTTCAGATAAGTTTCCGAGGGCCAAGAAGATGAATAGCTTGCCCAGGTCTCAACCAACGAGTCAGAGGCAGAATTTAGATTCCTGCTTTAGAGACCTTGGATTTTTTTTTTTTTAAACATCTCAACTTCTTTATTAAACTTGTTCAGCTCCTTAGTGTTAATGCATAATTTGCTGGATGATGTTGAGTGTACTGTATAAAAAATACAGTTTATCAAACTTCAGTTCCCAGGATTTATTTGGCTAAAAACAAGAAAGAGAGTTGTTTTCAGGATGGCCATAGAGATTGCTGTTGTCCTAAATCAACTTTGCTGTTGTTACTTATTCCCAGAACTTTTCAGGGCTTCTTGTGTTCTTTGCTTTGGTTCATTGCAAAGGTTTGTGTTGCGTGCATTTTTTTTAACCCTTAGGCTGACTATGGGGTAATATATTCAATAATAACAGTGGTAGGGTCAGTGGATTTCTAAAAAATATAATATGTGCTAGACCAAGATTGTTCCTTTAAGCAGTCTAATATGCTTTCATGGCCATAGGGAACCATGCACATAGTAAAATTTAGTTGTTGCCAAGGGTAGAGGGAGAAAAGGTCTGAACAGTATACTTAGACCAATCCTTCAGTTTCTGAGATCAGTTAGTTTTGTTATGAACTCTTCATCCGGAGCCAAGATTCCTTATTTATGTTATGATTTGTGGAAAATAGGATTTGATGTGCCTGGCCTTTGTTGCTGATAGTTAAATATCATTATCTCTTTTATTTTTTATGGAGCTAAATTAGTAATTTTTCTATTTAGAAGGAAATAAGAATACAAATTTTGTCTGGGTAAAGATACAAAATAAAAATGAGCAAATATTACTGTCCAATTAAAGGACTTTGGGTGATGTAGGCGACTGCTTGGTATCGCATCTCTAATCTCTTATCTTAATTAATATAAGAAAGCCTGGGAAGAAATTTCGTCTGAGACCCATAATTATCTTGAAAATAGCTTCTCTTTGAGTAAAGCAGTGTCTTTCACTCTAGTGTCATGTAAATTGCATTTGAAGGAAAGACATTGCATTGGACACTCCCCCCCAACCCCATACTGGTACATTATTTTTATCATAAATACTTTAAATATACTCAAACGAAAAGCTAGGTAATCGGGCTTCCCTGGTGGCCCAGTGGTTGAGAGTCCACCTGCCGATGCAGGGGACACGGGTTTGTGCCCTGGTCCGGGAGGATCCCACATGCTGCGGAGCGGCTGGGCCTGTGAGCCATGGCCGCTGGGCCTGTGCGTCCGGAGCCTGTGCTCCGCAACGGGAGAGGCCGCAACAGTGAGAGGCCCGTGTACCGCAAAAAAAAAAAAAAAGCTAGGTAATCCTTATCCCTCCTGTGTTGAACCCCTATACCTTTTAATCAACTATAAAATCAAAACAAATTTACAAATAATTTAGTACTAGCAATGGTAGGGTCAGTGGAATTTTTTTAAATATATGCTGAAGCAAGATTGTTTTTTTAAGCAATCTAATATGTTTTGATGGCCATAGGAACCATGTATATAATACAGTTTAGGTTATCAGTGTTATGTCCGTTGTTACCGTGGATTTATATCTTTATGAGTAAGTATATAGACGTAAACCATACCAAAACCCAAGAAAATCCAAATTAACATTCATATTATGTTGTAGAGATGTTGTTTTACTGAAATGAAATACTTAATGTTGATCTGAATAGTGGAAAGATTTAGCTTTGGATTCACTATTATATATAATCTGTTTCTATATTTTAACTTTAGTAATAGCAATGTAGAGAATATCATACAAGGTAGTATTTGTGATATGAAGGCATTGTGAAGCAGTTTATGATAATCAGATCTCATATTCAACCAAAACTGGCCAGAAGTCCTTGAATGCCAATTTCAGTGAGGTATTGTTTGATAACTTTGTAGAGTTAGAGTTGGCTTATTCAGAAGAAGATAAGATTTGTGTTGCAAATAAAAAGATAACACAGAAAGGGAGAAAGTTTGGGCAAATCTTATATCTGGTAAGGGACTCGTATCTAGAATATATAAAGAATTCTTACAACTCAATAGTAAAAAGACAACTCAATTTAAAAATGGGCCAACGATCTGAATAAGCATTTCTCCAAAAAAGATGTACAAATGGCATATAAGCACATGAAAAGGTGCTCAACATCATTAGCCATCAGGTAATGCAACTCAGAACTACAGTGAGTTACCACTTCACACTCACTAGGATGGCTGTAATAAAAAAAGGTGTATTTTAAAAGGAGAGGATAGGGAGAAATTGGATCCCTCATGCACTACTGGTGAGATTGTAAAATGGTGCAGCCACTTTGGAAAATAGCCTGGTAATTCCTCAAGAGGTTAAACACAGTTACTGTATCACCTATCATTTCCACTCCTAGATGTATACCCTAAAGAGTGAAAACATATGTCCACACAAAAATTTGTACATGGGGCTTCCCTGGTGGCGCAGTGGTTAAGAATCCTCCTGCCAGTGCAGGGGACATGGGTTCGAGCCCTGGTCCGGGAAGATCCCACATGCCGCGGAGCATCTAAGCCCGTGAGCCACAACCCCTGAGCCTGCATGCCACAACTACTGAAGCCCGTGTGCCTAGAGCCCATGCTCCGCAACAAGAGAAGCCACTGCAATGAGAAGCCTGCGCACCACAACGAAAGAGTAGCCCCCACTCGCCGCAACTAGAGGAAGCCCGCACACAGCAACAAAGACCCAACACAGCCAAAAATAAATAAATTAATTAATTAAAAAAAATTTGTACATGAATGTTATAGCAGCATTATTCATGATAGCCAAATTGTGAAAACAACCCAAATGACCGTCAACTGATAAATGGACAAATAAAATGTATATCCATGCAATAGAATATTATTTGACAATAAAAGGAAATTAAGTACTGGTACATGCTATAACAAGGATGAACATTGGAAACAGTATGCTACGTGAAAGCAGCCAAACACAAAAGATTACATATATAATTCCATTTATATGAAATGTCCAGAATAGGGAGATCCATAGAGACAAAAAATAGATTAGTGGTTGCCTAGGCTTGGTCAGTGGAAGGTTTGGGAGGAAATGGGGAGTGATTACTAATAGGTTTCTGTTTTGGGGTGAAGAAATTGTTGTAAAATTGATTGTGGTTATGGTCGCATAACTGTGAATATACTAAAAAAATTTAGTTGTACTTTTGAAGTGAGTGACCCGTATGGTATGTGAATTACATCTCAATGAAGCTGTTAATGTAAAAAAATATTTGAATTGTAGTTTTTGAAATCTGTTAAGTGGGTAACTTGAATTGGGAATAGAAAATTTTAATTGTATATTTGCCATCACATTTCCAGCTAACGTACATAGCAAGTTGCTGTGTTAAAGATGAGATCCACCTAATACACTTGATATGGTACTGAGTGCTCCAATACAGATTCTTTTGAGGTCATCCTGCTGCATCCTACTCATTCTGCTGCATCCTACTCATCTCTCTTTTGTTTATACAGCAAACATACAAACCACAAACTGGGCACCAAAATTGTGTGGTAGAACTCAGTTATAATATGGATACTGATTTGTTCCAGAAAATACATGTGTTAATTTTTTAAAAATTATCATTGAAATGACTAAAATGAAACATCACAGATAACCACGAGCATGAGAAATGGTGATCTAGAGGTATCTATTAAACTGTAAGAGAGGTGGCAGCTCCCTTCTCTAAATTGTTATTACAGATTTGCAAAAATGTCTAAAGTATAGTATATCTGATTTTTTCCCTTGTTTGGTACACATGTTCATATACTAAATTTTTTAAAATTTTCATTAGGTAAGGATATCAGAAATGGAGCCAGTGCCATCAGTTTCTAAGAAAACTAACAAATATAAAGGACAGTAAATAGTTGTCTAGTTTCTTAGAGATTTTACAGTCCTGGAATTTTCAAGTTGGAGGAACCCTAAGGTTAACCTAAGCAAACATTTGGTAATTTCTTGGCTTCTTGAAATGAGCTGGAATTGGGGAAAAGGAATTCTTAATTCTTGAATCCTGATGATTCAAGATCAGACCTAGGGAGATGTAATTACTATTCATGCCAGCCTGCTCTGTGGGTGGGAATGCTGGCTCTGCAGCTTAATAACTTGAGCAAGTAGCTGTACTAAGCCTCGGTTCCTTCCTCTCTGAAAAGAGGGATGGGTAAACTACATTGAGCAGTTACAGTGCTTGAATAAGAAAAACGTATGTGAAAGGAAAAGTCAGGGATTTATGACAGCTTTATGTGGTAAACTTAAAATGAGCCTTTTCATTTACATCTTATACATTTTTTTTATGATGAAAGTGAGGATTTCTGGAAGCTAGCATTGGGGAGAGGTTTAACCAACAGGAGAATAGACATTTATTCACGTACTTCTAAATGCCCTTTTTGTAGAGTAAGTCTTTCTTATTCTAACTTTCCACTCTACCTTGGTATGTATTGAAAACTCCCATCCTGGGTATATTTTACACTGTATGCTTATTTTGTATATAATAGTGCTTCCAATTTAAGCAAAAATTGTGTGAAATAAAGTGGACTTATTTGCCAAAATCCTGAAAGAAAAGCTTTAAGAAAGTAAGAATTTAGAGGATGGGAGGACAAGATGGCAGAGTAGAAGGACCTTGAGCTCACCTCCTCTCATGAGCACAGCAAAATCACAGCTAACTGCTGAACAACCATTGATGAAAAAGACTGGAACCTACCAAAAAGATAATCTACATCCAAAGACATAAAGAAGAAACCACGAGATGGTAGGAGGGGTACACTTGCGATATAATCAAATCCCATACTCCCCAGCTGGGTAACCCACAAACTGGAGAATAGTTATATTGCAGAAGTTCTCCCATGGGAGTGAGCATTCTGAGCCCCATATCGGGTTCCCCAGCCTGCGGGGTCTGATGTCTGGAGGAGGAGCCCTCAGAGCATTTGGCTTTGAGGGCCAGTGGGGCTTAATTACAGGAGCTCCACTCTTGGAGGGTGCACACAAGGTCTTGCACGCAATGGGACCCAGGGCAAAAGCAGTGATGACTTCATAGGAGCCTGGGCCAGACCTACCTGCTGGTCTTGGAGGGTCTCCTGGGGAGGACGGGGGTGGGGGTGGGGGTGGCTTTGGCTCCCCTTGAGGACATTGACACTGGTGGCAGAGATATCGGGGAGTATTCAACAGTGTGAACTCTTGCTGGAGGCTGACATCTTGCTTGGGTCATTATCACCAAGACCTAGCCCTACCCAACAGCCTGTAGTGCTGGGATGCCTCAGACCAAACAGCCAACAGGGCAAGAACACAACCCCACCCATCAGCAGACAGGCTGCCTAAAGACTTCCTGATCCCACAGCCACCTCTAGACATGCCCCTTTACTCGGCCTTGCCCACCAGAGGGCCAAGACCCAGCCTCACCCACCGGGGGGCAGACACCAGAAGCAAGAAAACTACAGTCTCACAGCCTGTGGAACTGAGTCTGCAAACACAAGTCAGAATCTACCCTGTGACCAGATGGTCCCTGGCCCTTGCGTGATGAGAGGGGAATGTACTGCTGGGACATCTGGACATCCCCTACAGAGGGCCACTTCTCCAAGGTTGAGAAATGTAACTAACCTACCACATACATAAAAATACAAATAGAAATTCAGACAAAATGAGATGGCAGAGGAATATGTTCTAGACAAAGGAACAAGATAAAACCCCCAAACAACAACTAAGTGAAGTGGAGATAGGCAATCTACTCAAGAAAGAGTTAAGAGTAATGATCATAAAGATGAACCAAGAACTCAGGAAAAGAATGGATGCACAGAGTGAGAAGTTACAAGAAGTTTTTAACAAAGAGTTAGAAAATACAAAGAGTGACCAAACAGTTGAAGAATACAATAACTAAAATGAAAAATACACTGGAAGGAATCAGTAGCAGAGTAAATGAGGCAGAACGGATTGGTGAGCGGGAAGAAAGAATAGTGGAAAGCACTGCCATGGAACAGAATGAAGAAAAAAGAATGAAAAGAAAGGACATTTTAAGAGGCCTCTGGGACATCAAACACACTAACATTTGCATTATAGGGGTCCCAGAAGGAGAAGAGAGAGAGAAAGGGCCTGAGAAAATATTTGAAGAGATAATAGCTGAAAACTTCCCTAATGTGGGAAAGGAAACAGTTACCCAAGTCCAGGAAGTGCAGAGAGTCCCATACAGGATTAACCGAAGGGACAACATGCTGAGGCACATAGTAACCAAATTGACAAAGATTGGACTTCCCTGGTGGCGCAGTGGTTGAGAGTCCGCCTGCCAATGCAGGGGACACGGGTTTGTGCCCCGGTCTGGGAAGAACCTGCATGCCGCGGAGCGGCTGGGCCCATGAGCCATGACCGCTGAGCCTGCACGTCTGGAGCCTGTGCTCCACAACGGGAGAGGCCACAACAGTGAGAGGCCCGTGTACCGCAAAACAAAAACAAAAACAAAAATTGACAAAGATTAAAGATAAAGAGAAAATACTAAAAACAACAAGGGCAAAGCAACAAATAACATACAAGGGAACTCCCATAAGGTTGTCAGCTGATTTTTCAGCAGAATCTGCAGGCCAGGAGAGAGTGCCACAGTACATTTTAAGTGACAAAAGGGAAAAACCTACAGCCAAGAATCCTCTACCCCGCAAGGCTCTCATTCAGATTTGATGGAGAAATCAAAACCTTTACAGACAAACAAAAGCTAAAAGGATTCAGCACCATCAAACCAGCTTTACAACAAATGCTAAAGAAACTTCTCTAGGTGGAAAAGAAAAGGCCACAACTAGAAACAAGAAAATTACAAAATGGGAAAGCTCACTGGTAAAGGCAAACATACAGTCAAGATAGGAAATCATCCACACACAAACTAGTAGGGAGGTTAAAAAGCAAAAGTAATAAAATCATCTCCATCCACAAGAGCAGTTGAGAGATACGCAAAACAATTAGATGTAAAATATGATATCAAAACCAGTAATCATGAGAGGAGAGTGAAAATGCAGGATATTTAAAATGCATTTGAAATTAAGAGATCAGCAGCTTAAAACAACTGTGTATATATAGACTACTATACCAAAATTTCATGGTAACCGCAAACCGAAAATCTATAATAGATAAATACCAGCAAACCGAAAATCTATAATAGATAAATACACACAAAAAAGAAAAAGGAATCCAAACACAACACTAAGGATAGTCATCAAGAAAGTAAGAATTTAAAGTAAGGGGGGGGAAACAGCTTCATGAGTGTCCCGAGGATACTACTTTGAGGAAACACTGTTCAAATTTTGACTGTGTAATTACCTTTTATAAAAAATTGGGAAATTAAGAGAAGAAAAACGTCACACCAGCCTACCACCCACCCAGTACAGTGACTATCATGGCTGTGTGAATTTCCTTTTACTTTTTCCTGTGCTTATCTTAACTAGTTTTAATAACAAGTGTATAGTTTTTGTAATTTAATGTCTTAGCATTTCTGTTGCATTGTTTTCATAACTATTTTTTGTGTGTGTGGTACGCGGGCCTCTCACTGCTGTGGCCTCTCCTGTCGCGGAGCACAGGCTCCGGACGCGCAGGCTCAGCGGCCATGGCTCTCGGGCCTAGCCGCTCCACAGCATGTGGGATCTTCCCAGATCGGGGCACGAACCCATGTCCCCTGCATCGGCAGGCAGACTCTCAACCACTGCACCACCAGGGAAGCCCCATAACTGTATTTTTAAGTCATACAATGTCACTATAATCAACCATTACCTAATTGAATATATATCTATATTTATATGTTGCTTACAGTTATTATCACAGATGATAAGCTGAAATTCTTTGGGCATATAGCTTTTACCATACTTAAGACCTTTTCTTATTTATTTATTTTTAAATTTATTGAAGTATAGTTGATTTACAGTGTTGTGTTTCTGCTGTACAGCAAAATGATTCAGTTATATCATTACCTATATATGTATGTGTATACATTTTTGTATTCTTTTCCATTGTACTTTATGACAGGATATTGAATATAGTTCCCTGTGCTATACAGTAGGACCTTGTTTATCCATTCTATATGTAATAGTTTGCATCTGCTAATCCCAAACTCCCAATCCATTTCTCCCCCACCCCCTTCCCCCTTGGCAACCACAAGTCTGTTCTCTATGTTCTTAGAATAGATTGTTAGAAATTCTACATTAAAGTACAACTTTTTATGGGTTTTGATATCTGTTGGGCTTGTTCTATTTTAAAACAAGTGTTTTGGGCTGAATTTTTTATTTGCTTGCTTGTTGTGATTTTTGGATATGTAAAGAAGTGGCTTTGTTTTTTTAGCTACATTTTCCTACTGCTCTGAATTCTCTCTCTCTTTCTTTTTTCCTTTTTTAGGCTAAATTAATTACCCACCCAGCCCAGCATCTTACAGGAAAAGCATAACACTTCCTAGAGGAGTATGAGCATAACAGGAAGGTGTCATTGACTCTGAATTAAAATTTTAACCTGTCCCCTGAACAGCTACAGGATTTGGAAGCTGAATCAATGTTATCAGATGAGTTAGAATCCAAACCAGAGGTGAGCCCAGGCAACTGGTTTTCTTTTCTTTTGGTGGGCTGTATTCCAGAGTTTATTCTTAGTTCAGGAGTCAGCAAACTTTTTCTGTAATGGTGCCAGGTAATAAATATTTTAGGTTTTGTGGGCCATATGGTTTTGGTTGTAACTACTAGTTTATTATTTTTCTGTTACTAAGTACTTTCTCAAAAATTTAAAAATTCAATTCTTAACCTTTTATGATTTTTTATACTTGTTATTTAAATAAGTGTAAATTATTACACATTTACATAATTACATAATGACAAAATTTATGTATATGACATATATGTAATATTTACTACCACAAACCATTTTTTATTAATTTTGTATATATCTAAAAGTGTTTTCTTTTTAAATGTGATTAGGGGATTTAAACATTTAAAATTTTTATTCATTTTTCTCATTTTAATTTTAGAACATGTGTGTTGCTTAGTGGAAAGATCACTGAATTTGGAATCATGTTACCTAAGTATGAAGACTGACATTGCTCCTAACTAGTAATGTGACCTTGGACTAGTCATTTAGTGTCTTCAACTTGATTCCTTGTCTTTAAAATACATGTTTAATCTCACTAAGTTACAGTGGGGATTAAAAGAGCCTATACACAGAAGAGTACTTTATAAAATACAATCAGTACAATGCAGTTGAATTTGTAATAGCCACCATTTAAAAATATAATTATTTTTATCATTTCTCTGTTTTATGGAAGGTGATAGAAGTTAATTATACGATTCAATTTTTATCTAGAACACTTGATAAAAATGAGTTAAAATATTATTTTGTAGTTAATCTGGTTTTTCTATGAATAAGGTTGAGACTAGTGAGCAATCAAGACTTAATTACATCATTGCCTTTTGGTAAATTCAGAGGTTTAGATCCATTCATAATAACCTGTATTATTTGTTGTCTCCACATCCCCCCCTTTCCCCTTCAGCTGCTGGTACAGTTTGTTCAGAATACGTCCATCCCACTAGGACAGGGGCTAGTAGAATCAGAAGCTAAAGACATTACTTGCTTGTCCCTCCTTCCAGTGACTGAGGCCTCAGAATGCAGTCGGCTAATGTTACCAGGTAAAAATTAAGATCACCAGAGATAAGATAAACAAGTCTTAAGAGCTTAGCCTTCTCTGTGGTACTGGTGGAATGTGATAACTGACTTTATAACTGACTGGTAGAAACTGTAAAAATTAGGATTTGTGGAGAAAAAGCAACCATGGGACTCATAAGTGCATTGTTAGTTTATTTATTTCTTTAAAAAAAAATTTTTTTTTGGCCATACCATGCAGCTTGTGGGATCTTAGTTCCCTGACCAGGGATTGAACCCGGGCCCTTGGCACTGAGAGTGTGGAGTCCCAACCACTGGACCGCCAGGGAATTCCCTGCATTGGTAGTTTAAGTCATAGGAATGGTTATGAACACCCATAGAGTGAGAGTGAGAAGAAAAGGAGGCCAAGGCAGAACTGCATGGAACTCCCTATTCAAGGTATGGGCTGAGGCAGGAGAGCCTGTGAAGGAGGGAAGAAAGAAAGGCTAGAGCAATAGGGGGAATACTGGCATAGAGTGCAGGCATGGAACCCAAGGGAATAGTCAAGTGTGACAAATGCTTCTAAGAGGCCCAGTGAGACAGGGACTGTCCCAATGAGATAGGGTCAGTGAGGTCATTGTTGACCTAGGCAGGACCTGCTCCTTGGAGAGGGAGTGGAAAGCCAGGCTGCAGTGGGTTGAGGTATCAGTGCAAGTTGAGGAAGTAACTATACTTTCTAAAGGCTGTCTTGCTATGGGAAGGAAAAAGAGAAGGACATAAAGTACATTAAAGAGTGCTTTTTTAAGATCTGAAATATTAGAGGGTGGTTTTATACTAAGAGGAAGGAGCCCATTAGAGAAGCTGCAAACACAAAGAGTAGATAATTGGTGAGGAGGCTCCAGGAGAGGTAGAAGGAAGTAGAATGCTGAGCATGGGTAGTGAGATTAGCTTTGGATGAGAAGAAGGAGATCCTATCACTTAACTATTAGGAAGGAAAACATTGTTTTTGGATGCAATGGATTCTTTATTTTCTAGAAATTGAAATATTTAAAATTTGGAATATTAATGTTAAATCAGGGGAGGGTCACCTATTGGTGACAACTTATTTGTTACAAAGTCTTCTGGTTACTATCCTCTAGTGGTGTTCTTTTTTGAGTTTTGAAGTGACTTAAGGGCAGATATATTCAACCAACCAGTGTTGATTTAAGGTTTCTCTATCTAGCTCCTGTCTTTCCCACATCGTTGATCTCTCAAGTCCCATTTTTCTACTGGTGTGTTGGGAGTGTTTCCAAATCCATGGATTTTCAATATGTGAAAATTTCCATGTGCTAATAAAATTTGATCTTCATTTGTCTTTTTTTCCTGAATTTTCTCTCCCAATTTTAATTTATTGAATAAATATTTTGACAATAATAGAGGAAATGAAAACAGGAACAAAAGCATCCATCTTCTTTTCTACATTACCTTCTTTTAGTTTTAATTTTGATTTAAAATATTTTAGACAACCAGTTATAGATAATAGTAAATGAAAACCCATGTACTCACTTCCCAGTTCATGAAACGTAGTGTTACAAACACAAATGTATCTTGTACATACCTCCCTAATCTCATTCCCCTTCCTCCCAAATATGTGTGAATCATTCCATGCATGACCTACATGTTTTCTTTTTAGCTGGGATATGTGATAGACACAGAAAAGCACAAAACTATATGGATATACCTTTTGAAGAATTATTATAAAGGAGATAGCACCACCCAATCAAGAAGTAGAACGTTGCCAGCTTCCAGGCCCTCCATGGGTTCCTTCATGATAAAAGCAACCTCTGTTCTTCCATAGGTCACCACTGCCCTCAATTTTTTGAAAATTTGTTCTTTGTTTTCCAAGTTTAATCACCCAAGTCTAATTTTAGCTGATTTTGGACTTTAAATGAGTGGAATCATATGAGTGTATCTTGTTGTACCTTTTATGTTTGTGCGATTCATCCTTGTGTGTAGCTCTGGTTTGTTTGGTTTCATTGCTATATAGTCTTCTGTTATATGAGTGTACCACAACTTCTTTTTCCATGCCACAGCTGATGAATATGTAGTTATTTTCCAGTGTTGTATTATGACAAACAGTGCTGCTATGAACTTTAAGAACAGTTTTTTTTGTGGTAAAATGTATGTAAAATTTACCGTTTTAACCAGTTAAATTTACCATTTAACCAGTTGTGTGGCATTAAATTCATTCACTTTGTTGTACAACTTCATTAGGCTTTGGAATGGCATTGCTGTCCCTAGGCTTCCACTTTATTTCTATAACATTACCTGTTATCTCCTTGAAAGAAGAAAATAATGTAACCTGCCTTCTATAAAGATGAATGAAACCCCTGAAAACATCGGATGCTTTAGCACTTTTGGCAGTTCTTCATTATATTGCAACTAAAACCTTTGGAAATTCATCCCCTCCCTTAGAATAAAGTTCTAGAAGCAAGTCTTCTGAATTATTTCTTTACATCTGGTGTAAACCCAGAACCATAATGAAACATACTCATGATTCTATACAATTTCAGTTATATCCCAGGCTGTGATTTTTCCCCTAATGACTCACCCGAACTGTCACATACATGTTATAAAAATTAGAGAGAGGTATCTTTTCCCAAGAAAAATAGTTTAAAATTTAGATCCTGTTCTTGAGTTTGTATTCATTGTGTAACTATATTTTTCAAGGGAAATATACTGATTTGGGGCCTCAAAAGGACAAAGGTCTATAATGTCCAAATGTGGATGGTTCGTATTAGTTACCACTGACCATCAGAGGAGTCTGCCCCTCACATTTTGGTTGACACCCTTTAGCTGCCTTTCACTCTCTCTTCTTTTCTGAGGCAGATTTTGTATTTATAAAATGAAAATGCTGTCTGCTCCTGTAAGGGTGTTAGATACTAAGGGATGTTACAAGGGTGTTAGGTACCACTAAGGAATGTTACAAGGGAGTTAGGTACCATATATCAAAATGGTGAACTCCTTGGAGATAGGTGCTACATAAAGCTGTGGTATTTTCCCTTTAATAGATGATACTCCAAATCATACTAACTCCTCCAAGGAGGTTCCTTCCTCGGCTGTGTTGAGAAGCCTTCAGGTGAATGTGGGTCCAGACGGAGAAGAGACGAGGGCTCAGACCGTACAGAAGTCTCCGGAGTTTTTGTCCACTCCAGAGTCTCCTAGCTTGTTGCAAGATCTACAGCCAAGTGATAGTACTTCTTTTATTCTTCTTAACCTAACAAGAGCAGGTATTCTTTACCCTTTTCTGACTTCTGCTCATGCTTAAGAAAAAAAACTGGGGAGCAGGGAATAGTTAACTTAGTCATATTTAAAGTGGAAAGAAACTATTCTTTAATTATTTTGGAGAATTGGTGTCGTTTGGTGATCAGTTGGGTATGTAGAGGGAGAAGGCAGACTCTAAGATGACTCAAAAATTTTTTGTTTGGGAAATTAAGTGGTGTCATTCACCAAGATAGTGCACACAGGAAGAGTAGGGCTGCGGGAGAATGATTAGTTCCAATTTGTGCCTGCTGATATTGAGATTTCACAGGGACATTTAGGAGGAGGTGTCCTTTAGAGAGTTAGAAACAGGAATCCAGAGTTCTAGAGAGGTCTGTTGTGAAATAAGTAGTTTTAGTGCTTATCAGCATTCAGGAAGTGTATGAAACAATGAGCATGGATTCTTTGATTCAGGAGTAGTCTGGAGCATAAACAGAGAAGAAGGCAAATCTGGGACCCTGAAAAAAAATTTTAAGAGGGTAACAGAAGAATGGGAAGCAGCTTCTAGAGAGAGGGATCTCAAGAAAACAAAATGAGAATGATGTGGGGGGAGCCAAGGAAGGAAACGTTTTAAAGAAGAAAAGGTACAGAATCATGCCAAATACCACATACTGGGCCAGTGAGATGAGGACTGGGAAGTGTATGTCCGGCAAACTCAGCAAGAGCAATTGTTATTGAGGTAGTAGAGGTGGAGCTTAGGGTTAAAGAGATAGGGAATGGACAGCAGGTGAGAAAGTAGATACACAAGTTAGAAGTTAAGAAACTTCAAGAAACATGACTTTGAAGGAACAGGTGAGAAGGTGATATTTAGAGACATAGTTGGGATTTTCTATTCTTTAAAAAAAAGGATGGGAGAGACTTGAGCTTGGACAGATTGAAAGGCTGAAAGGGAAGCTGTAAGGTGGCCACTAAGGAGGAATGGGTTGAAGTTGGGAGAGGAGAAAACTAAAAGATAGGGTTGGGATTCTAGAGGTGAGGGTTAGCCTGGTTGCTAGGAAAGACCGTTTTGCCTCTGAAACAGGAGTAGGTAAGATAAAGACCAGCCTGTCAGCTGGGAGTGGAAAGGTGATAACCTAATCTTGTATGAGAACAGAAGCTTGAGGTGAGAGGTGAAAGTGTGGAATAGCTGATCAGGACACAGAGTTTCTGAGCCAGGGCCAATCAAAGGATTACTTGTTGGCTAACTTTCATATATCCTCTTTGTTTCTTCCAGGTCTGGGCTCTTCAGCCGAACACTTAGTATTTGTACAAGATGAGGCAGAGGATTCAGGGAACGATTTCCTCTCCAGTGAGAGCACAGACAGTAGCATTCCATGGTTCCTCCGGGTTCAGGAGTTGGCCCATGACAGTTTGATTGCTGCTACTCGTGCACAACTGGCAAAGAATGCGAAAACCAGCAGCAATGGTGAGACCCCTGTGGTGTTTTCCTTTCCAGTATTCTGTGCAGAGATTTTGGTAATACAGTGGCTATATTTTGAGTTGCATATAATCCAAATTACTTTATTGGTAAGAGCAGAAGGCTAGAAATACGTAAATTGTTTTTCTTATTTTCTGAAAAATAACTCAGCCATGCCAGATTCATGTGCAGAATCAACTGAACTAGCATTCTCAATTGTCAGCTTTAAATAGTATACTAAACCCCTTTTAAAGGAAAAAATTTTTTCGCACATCTTGGTGTTATCTTGAATTGTTTTTATTGTGATGGTCCTTATACTTAGACCTTTTACACCGTTATGAAATTAAGACAGTTTTATCAATTAATAGAAATAAAACTATAAAACCAATAAAAATAAAATTAATTTTAAGGCAGTGTGGCAGATGATAATGTTTTGCTGAAACTAAATTGCTGCTCATGGCGATTTAGCAATTAGCAGCTACCATAGTGCTGCTTTTTGGGGGGTTGGGGGTGGGCAGGGCAGGGCAGGGAAGGTGGAACCAATTCACCAGAAGACCTAAATATCCAAATAGGGTATAGTATGGTTTCTTTTGAGTTCAGCATGCCTGTACTATTTACTCTGTGCCACTTTTTTTCTATCCAGTAATTTTCAAAGTGTGATCCCTGGATCATCAGCATCACCAGTAATTTAGAAATGCAAATTATCAGGTCTCATCTTACTGAATCAGAAACTTGGAAGTTTTTAGTAAGCCCTCATTGTGGTTATGATGCATGTTAAAGCTTGGGGACCATCGCTCTATTCACACCACTCCTAAACCACTGCAAGACCTTTGCTTGTGTAGCATGCCATAATATTTTTTGTTTTAGGTCTGTCTCTGTATTTTCTCATTAACCTGTGACAATTAAGGTAATACAAAAAATTATTGAGATAAGGTATATACTGTCATTACCACAAACATACTGTCACTTCCATCTAAGTTGAAATACAGAAATATTTTAATTTTGTGTGTGATGCTGTATATCAGGAGTCAGCAAAGGGCCAATAACCACCTGTTTTGTAAATAAAGTTATATTGGAACACAGGCATGTCCTTTAATTACTAATTGTCTATGGCTGATACTGTGGCAAAGTTGAGTAGTTGTGACAGAGACCATATGGCCCTCAAAGCCAAAAATATCTGCTGTTTGGCCCTTTACAGGAAAAGTTTACTGACCTGCTCTATACAGTACTACTTTCTCTGGAAATTATATACCAAATGTAAAGACCTTGCCCACATAACTGTAGGATCTTTAACGTGTTTACAGTGTTATTCAACATGTACCATATAAGGTGTTGAGTTTGTCTCTCTTGCTCTCTTTTCTTGGGGGGTGAGGGAGGGGGAAACCATTTCATCAGATGACCTCTAAATATCCAGAACTGTCATTGGCTGAGGTCATTTTAAGCTAATCTGTCTTCTGCAAACAGTGCTTTGTTTTCAAAAACAAAGTAATTTAGGGAGCACTTTGAGAAATTTTATAATGACTCAAAATACAAGACAGCTCACTCTTTTCTGAAGGATTTTTTCCCCCTGTTGTATGATTATATCAATGTTCTCATTGTATTGATATCTACAAAATTGAATGCATGAAGCCCCAACTGTCACCAGTTTATACTTTTTTTTTTTTAATTTAATTTATTTTTTGCCTGCATTGGGTCTTGGTTGCTGTGCGCATGCTTTCTCTAGTTGCGGCGAGCGGGGGCTACTCTTCGTTGCGGTGCGCGGGCTTCTTATTGCGGTGGCTTCTCGTTGCAGAGCATGGACTCTAGGCACACGGGCTTCAGTAGTTGCAGCACATGGGCTCAGTAGTTGCGGCATGCGGGTCCTAGAGCGCAGGCTCAGTAGTTGTGGCACACGGGCTTAGTTGTTCTGTGGCATGTGGGATCTTCCCAGACCAGGGCTCGAACCCGTGTCCCCCACACTGGCAGGCATATTCTTAACCACTGCGCCACCAGGGAAGTCCTGTCACTGGTTTAAATCTCTGGATTAGCATGGGTTTCTACAGACCTTTCATTAGAAATTAATTAGCTGGAGCTCTAGAGTTAGTGGGAAATTTTCCTTACAGTATATGCACTTCTGTGCTGTTTAAAATTTACCCATGTTTCAGTTAAACAAACAAAAAAACTATGTGGGACAATATTTAAAAAGAACAAGTTAATTAATATTAACTAGCAAAAGGCATCTTAGGTTCTGCTCTGACCTTGGAGCAATTAGTTTTATGATTAGCATTTGGTGAAGTACAGCAAGGAGAATGTAGGGCAGGAAGAAAGTAAGGTTAATAGATGGGACAGAAACTGCCTTTGATCAACTGTCAGGTTCCCGGGAGTGTGATATGTATAACATATTATCCTACTCTTGGCTCTTGAGAGGGAAATTTGGAAATATGAATCTTATTCCTAAGGTGTATGTAGTGGAAAGATAAACTCCATATGTTTATAACAGAATTAAGTGGTTGTGAATGTTTTTCTCCATTGATGTCCAACTATGAATTGAAGAAAATGAAGGAAAGGGTGCACCACCTGCTAATCTGGAATTTATTTAAAGATTTAGTTAACTGATTTCGTTTAAATTTAAGAAAGTCACTGCACCATATGCTCCTCTCCTCCCCTCCTTTTATTCTATTGAACAAAAAACTTGAGCAGTATTATCTCTAACTTTTAAAAATGTGGTAAGAAATTTGAAAATGAGCTGAGTTTTTGCATTCTTAGATATTTTGTAACTAAGGAGGGGTGGTACAGGAAATTAGAAGGTGATTCTTATTCTCTAGAATGATAGAAACAGCCAAATTGACTTCAGAAGATAGAAATCTAAGAATGGCCATCTACAAAAGAAATTACTACTGTAAGTTCACAGCTAAGCCAGACTGGCGGCTTCTCCTTAAAATACAAGTTTTTATTACCTAGAGCTTTAAGTCATCTTCTGTAGGACCCCACTCCTGGTGTTGACATACCTGCTTCCTTACCAATCTGTAATGCAAAATAGGTTGAACTCTGCTTTTTGATATGAAACCATTTTGGATATTTCTTACATTTGCCAAAGAGGCCTAGTCTTGTGGCTTTTTGTAGTTCTGTGGATTCAGTAAGGGGATGGTGATATAGAGCCCTCTCACTTCTGTTAAATGAATGCAAAGCAAGCTGGGGAAGATGAAGGATCGATATGTGATTAATGATCACTAGGAGTGGCTTTATTGTTTGAACCAAAGTATCTGAGTGGAATCCTTCCCTAGATTATAAATATGTGACTCTATTACAGGAGAAAATGTCCACCTTGGTTCTGGTGATGGGCAACCGAAAGATTCTGGGCCCCTTCCTCAAATGGAGAAGAAGCTCAAGTGTACAGTTGAAGGCTGTGACCGGACATTTGTGTGGCCAGCTCACTTTAAGTACCACCTCAAAACTCATCGGTGAGCAAACCTGAGATTCCATACTTGGAGCTTAAGAAAGTTGATGCTTCTGAAGGAACTTGACAGAAGTCCCTCCACTTGACAGATTAAAGGAAAGCAGGGGCTCCAGCTCACTTGTGGTTAAGATGTCTTTTGTTCTTTAATAGAAACATTTGCATTGTCTCATTTACCTTGTTCAAACATTTGGCACCTAAATATCTTAGAGCAAGAGTTCTCAAATCTCATCATAAAACATAATGTCTTGGAGAACTTAAAAATTATATATAAGCTTAAGCCCCACTCTAAACCTGTGAAATCAGTATTTCAAGAAGTAGGGCATCTGTAGTTCAGGTGATTCTGATACATCTAGATTTGGGATTTACTGTCTGCCTTGAGAGTCAGTAGGAGCTTTGACTTGTCTTCTCTAGCAAAGAGCATTTTCAGGCATTGTTGCGTATGTGATTTTTTTTTTTTCCCCCCAGAAACGACCGCTCCTTTATCTGCCCTGCAGCAGGTTGTGGGAAAAGCTTCTATGTACTGCAGAGGCTGAAGGTGCACATGAGGACCCACAATGGGGAGAAGCCCTTTATGTGCCCCGAGTCTAACTGTGGTAAGCAGTTCACTACAGCTGGAAACCTGAAGAACCACCTGCGCATCCACACAGGTGTGTGCCACCCCAGCATTCCCACAGGCCGTCTACTGCTTGGCTCAGGGCCTGCTGGCTGTCCTTAGGAGACGAAGGTTGGGGTTGTTGCTAGAACTCTGAGGATGAAATTTCTTTTTTTCAAATGCCTCATGGCACTTTTCAGTTCTTTCAGTAACATTTATTGTCACCTCTGTGTGAGAATGGACAGTTTGATTTCTGTCTCTGGTAGCCTTAAGTAGGAAGGGATATAAGACCATCACTGATAACAATGATATGATCATATATGGACAGAAATGAGCCTTTCCAAATATCTTCAAACTTAACACAGTTGTAGTTTTGGTCGTTAACATTTATTGAGTTACACAAACCACACAGATTCTGTTCTAGGCACTAAATGGGGGGTAAGGTGAGGGGAAATACAAAAGCTAAGCTTAATCCCTGACTTTGAGTTTACTTTGTTGTTAGAGCCTCACAGCCTGAGAAACAGAATGGAGAAGTGACTTGTCCTGAGTCAAATAGCATGTTAATATCAACGGAGCAAAAGAAAGATATCCTGATTTCTTAATCTAAAAGCTTAAGGGTGACTTTCCAAGCCACTTGGCCCAGTTGTGCTAAGTCTCTTGCCAGAGCTTAATCACTGAACCCAGACTACTACCGTAGGATGTGTAACTATTCTTCCCACTTTCTCTTTCTCTTCCTTGTTTATTCTTGCATGCTAAAATGATAGCAGGTACAAATAAATGGCATTTAAAAAGTGAAGCCCAAGCTGAAGCCACCTTTGTTCTGCGCATGTTCCTATGATTCCCTCTAGATTGACATTACCACTGGATATATTTTAGGGCAGAATAGCTCTGTTCTCAGCTCTTTCTTTCTTTCTATTTATTTATTTATTTAATTTTTGGCCAGGTTGGGTCTTTGTTGCTGCATGTGGGCTTTCTTTAGTTGTGGCGAGCGGGGGCTACTCTTAGTTGCGGTGTGCGGGCTTCTCATTGCGGTGGCTTCTCTTGTTACAGAGCATGGGCTCTAGGTGCATGGGCTTCAGTAGTTGCAGCACACAGCCTCAGTAGCTGTGGCATGCGGGCTCAGTTGCTCCTCAGCATGTGGGATCTTCCCAGACCAGGGCTCGAACCTGTGTCCCCTGCCTTGGCAGGATTCTCAACCACTGTGCCACCAGGGAAGCCCCTCAGTTCTTTCTTGAAAGAGTATTCTTGCTCTAAGAAAGCAGTTTGAATAAAAGAACAGGAAAAACATCTAGCTGAATAGTTAAGGAAAGTAGTAGAATTCACTGTGCCTTATTAAATTCAGTAACCTCTTCATCCTTGTGCCACTTGTCATCTTTGTAGCATTTGATAAAAGTGAACATATTTTAAAATGCTTTCTTTTATTCAGAGTGTGACCTGATTTTCTCTCTTCATTCTGACTCTTGCTAGCTCTGCCTTGTTAATCTAATTGTTGACCAATTTCAGAATTTTGGGTTTCTCGCATTTTACTCAATGTGCTGTCTCATTGCAGTCTCAGGCTTCAATTTAATCATTTCTTCCTGGATGTCTCACAGATCTGAATCTCAGTAATTAATATAATAATAAAAGTTAGGACTTCCCTGGTAGTGCAGTGGTTGAGAATCCACCTGCCAATGCAGGGGACAGGGGTTCGAGCCCTGGTCCGGGAGGATCCCACGTGCCACGGAGCAACTAAGCCCGTGCACCACAACTACTGAGCCTGCGCTCTAGAGCCCGTGAGCCACAACTACTGAAGCCCACACACCTAGAGCCCGTGCTCCACAACAAGAGAAGCCACCGCAGTGAGAAGCCCGTGCACCACAATGAAGAGTAGCCCCCACTCGCCGCAACTAGAGAAAGCCCGCGTGCAGCAACAGACCCAACGCAGCCAAAAATAAATAAATTAAAAATAATAATAATAAAAAGTTAGCATTTATTAAGGCAATTTAATATGTACCAAGCACATATACATTATCTCATGTAATCTTCAAGGTACCTTTATGCTTTAGATAACTGAGTTTATTGATGGAGAAACAGAAGGTTAGAGGGTTAAGGAACTTGCCCAACATTATGCAGCTAGGAAATGGTAGAACTGGCATTTGAATTCTGATCTGACTCCAAAGCTCTTGCAAGGATTTTATTTTCAAGTGCTGACAACTCATTTTATCTCAGATGTCAAAATTGACCTCAGATCTTTATTAGTAGTAACGGTAGTAATTAAAGCTGCCAATTTTAGTGGCTTACTATGTGCCAGGCACTATGCTTAAATATATTTAACTTGTATCATTTCATCTAATTCTCAAAATAATCTTTTGAGGTTGTATTATGTTAATTTTATAGATGAAAAACTGATTCTCATAGGTTTTAAATATCTTCCCCATACTGGTAAGTGGTAGTGCCAGAATTTGAACTCAGGGCTAACTGGCTCACGCTCAACCATTATGCAGCATTGCCTCTTGAACCTCCTCCTCCTCTTTATTGCAGCAAAATCACCATCCTCTCAGTTTCCAAATAGGAAGGCCCTCTAACTTAAGGCAGCTTGATGAGATTCCTGCCACTAGATTCTGATGAATCTGTTTTGAAATCTTTTTCTGAGGTTCTTGAGTTCATCTTGTTAAACATTTAACCTTATTTATTAACTGCAATTTTCTGTTTTCCTGGTGTTTATTCTATCATGTATGAATATATTGTTCATTCATTCGGCGACTTTTGGAGTGCCTGGCATTCTGGGGTTAGTGTGAGTATACAGATATGCTTTCCAAAAAGTTACAGACCACTGGAAAATCACAAACGTTAAACCGTGTGGTACAGTCTGAAAGAACAGTATAATCTAGAGCTGTGCTCCTCCCTCCTTCAAGGCCCAGCTTCTGTATTTTCACCATACCAGCCTTACTTGCTGAGTTTCTCCTTTACTCTCTCACACTGTCACACTCATAACAGTTCTGACACCAAATGTGTTTTCCTACACCAAGCAAGTCTCTGTGACATCAGGTGGGGGTCTATAATTTAACTGAATTCTGACACTATCTGGAAACAGCGTCAGATCCCACAGGTTAAGGGCTCAGCCCCACAAGACTGCCACCTACTTCAGATGTCTATTGCAAGTAGCAAGTCCCCAGGTTACTCACAACATCTGTCTGACTTGGCTACCAATTGGAGTTCCCATGACCCCCCCCACCCCTCCCCCCCGTCCCGGATTCAGTTATTTGCTAGAACAGGTCATAGAACTCAGGGAAACATGTCTACCAGTTTATTATGTAATAAAGGATATGATAAAGGATACAGGTGAGCAGCCAGACAAAGAGATACACAGGGTGAAGTCTGGAATAGTCCCAGGCACGGGAGCTTCTGTCCCTGTGGAGTTGGGGTGTGCCACTCTCTTGGCACATAGACATGTTCACCAGCCCAGAGGCTCTCTGAACCCTGTACTTTTGGAATTTTTATGGAGGTTTCATCACGTAGGCATGATTGATGATTAATCCATTTCCAGGCCCTCTCTCCTCTCTGGAAAATGGGGGTAGGGCTGAAAATCTCAAGCTTCTAATCATGGCTTGGTCTTTCTGGTGACTTGCCCCCATCCAGGAGCCCACCAAGAGTCACCTCATTAGAAGAGACACTGCTGTCACCCAGTAAATTCTAAGGGGTTAGGAATTGTGTGTCAGGAATCACTGTCAAAGACCAAATATTAGAACAACAGATTATCCTAGTGCTCATATCACTTAAAAAATTACAAGGGGTTCAGGAGCTCTGCATCAGGAGCTAGGATCCAAGATTAAATGTTAGAACAAAAAATTCTAGCACCCCTGTGTACAAGGGTTTTAAAGCTGTGTGTCAGGAACTGGGGCAAAGACCAATATATATACTTATTTCACACTTGTCGTTTTCTGAACTTGCCTTGGGCGCTCTCAGTTTCAAGGCTGTGCTCATACTAGTCCTTATGCCTGAAATTTCCTTTCATCCTTGTCATCTTTAAAGAGCAGCTTAAATTCAGCTTCTTTAAAAAGAGAAGTTACCGGGCTTCCCTGGTGGCGCAGTGGTTGAGAGTCCACCTGCTGATGCAGGGGACACAGGTTCGTGCCCCGGTCCGGGAAGATCCCACATACTGGGCCCGTAAGCCATGGCCGCTGAGCCTGCGCGTCCGGAGCCTGTGCTCCGCAACGGGAGAGGCCACAACAGTGAGAGGCCCGCATACCACACACACACAAAAAAAAAGTTACCACAGTAAGAATTCCTCCCCTTTATAATTGCATATAGCACTTTTTTATACCAGAATTAAAGTCATTTATGAATACGTTTATCTCTCACTAGGTGGTGACCCTTGGGAGATACGGACTGCATCTCTGATTTTTTTCACTTTTTATTTTGAAACAATTATAGACTCATGAGAAGTCACAAAAAGAGTACAAAGAGTTCTGTATGTGCTTCACCCAGCTTCCACTCAGAAGTGACATCTTATGTAACCATAGTACAGTATCAAAACCAGAAAGTCAACAGTACTGTCAGTCTACAGACCTCATTCAGTTTTCACCGTGCATCTTTGATTTTTAAAATAACAAAGTAATGCTGTAGAAAATGAAAATTATGGAAAAGCACAAGAAGAAAAATCATAATACCACTATCAGGTTATAACTACTGTTAACACATTGTGAGATTTTTTTGTGTACCTCTCACTAAACAGCTGTTTTTATTTGTTTGCTTTTATAAGATGGGATTATGTAATACCTATTTTATAACCTTTTTTTGTGTGTGTGTGGTATGCGGGCCTCTCACTGTTGTGGCCTCTCCTGTCGCGGAGCACAGGCTCCGGACGCACAGGCCCAGTGGCCACGGCTCACGGGCCCAGCCGCTCCGCGGCATGTGGGATCCTCCCAGACCGGGGCACGAACCCGTCTCCCCTGCACCGGCAGGTGGACTCCCAACCACTGCGCCACCAGGGAAGCCCCCTATTTTATAACCTTTAAAAATCTGTACTCTTAAATGGATCTAGAAACTCAATCTTAAAGAGAATTGATGTAAGGTAAAAATCCTGAGAGTGTATACACTGTTTTCCTGATATCCTCAGAAGGGATGGGATCACCAAAGAAGGTAGCTCAGTGCAGCTGGGGCTCAGCCCCTGAGGAGGGAGGAGGAAGTATGCTCAGAGGCAGCTACTCTAAAGAAAAGGGCAGGGCTGTCTGCAGGGCTGTGACTGAGAGGTGACACCTGCTGGATAGTCCGGTTGAAATTATATAGTGTGAATTCAGGAAATCAGAGTAAGTTTTTGGAAACAGGAAAAGGTTGATGGGAAAACAGAATAATAGTTCATCAGAAGAGTGAGTCTTTATCTTATTTTCTGTCTCTAGGAGAGAAGCCTTTCCTTTGTGAAGCCCAAGGATGTGGCCGTTCCTTTGCTGAGTATTCTAGTCTTCGAAAACATTTGGTCGTTCACTCAGGTACTAGAACCTGTGCCATTCATAGATTTCAGGGAAGATGGAGAGCCAAAAGGGTAAAAGGTTAGGGTAGTGGTATAAAGAGATCTAAAGAGAAACAAACTGTTCACCATAAAGTTTCCTCCCTATCCTGACAGAACCAGAAATCAAGGCCCTTGATGCTTGCATTCAAAGGGTCATATAATCAAGGAGAAAATATCTAATTATTATTATTTTCAGCTGAGCCATTGAACTGCATTCTAATTGAGACCTTTTTCTGAGGGAATCAACAAATTTATTTGGCACTACACTGGGTACTTTATAAGTTACATCAGATATGGTCCATGGAGTTATTCAGAGCAGACTTGCCAAGGCAGAAGTGAACTCGAAGTGGAGAGAGATTCTAAAATGGAATCTGGTAATTGTTCAAATGGCTAGCCATGGGGAGCAAAGGGAAGCCAGAATGGGAGGAGTGGGGAGAAGGAACTAGAAGTTATTTATCGTGAAGACAGCAAAACTGTTCAGTGGGAGCAAAGGAGTTGGAGAGGTATAATCAGTCAGGGATGTGAATTTCAGAGCTGAGATCCTAGGGGTAGAGCAGTTTTTTAATATGATGACAGATTCTAAGCAGAGATAGCAAACTGATAGCCTGTGGATTAGATGTGGACTTCCAGATGTGTTTTGCTTGGTTTGTAGAGTGTTTTCATTTTACTGTTCTTTATTTTATTACGTAAAATTTTGTCAAACATACATAAAAGTAGAGAAAAATACTTTTTTACATAACAATAATGCTGTTATCATATCTATCAAAATTAACAATAACTCCTTGGTTTTATCTGAGATTCACTCCATGTTTAATTTTTTTCCAATTGTCTCAAAAATGTCTTTTAAAGTGCCTTTGTTTAAATCAGGATCCAACAAGGTCCACTCGTTGCACTTGGCTAGTAAGTCTTCTGGAATCTAGATCTATCTGTACTTTTTGTTTTTCATGCTATAGACTTATTGCACAACAGAGTCAGTTGGTCCTGTAGCTCATCCCACATTCTGAATTTGTTGGTTTGCCTCCTTTTCTGTCATTTAACTTGTTCCCCTATATTTCCTAAAAGCTTCAAAGGTTCAAAGATTTTGGCAAGGTTATGTTATAGGTGGTTGTGTTTCATTTTGCATCACATCAGGAGGCATACTGAGCCTAGTTGTCAAAATTGATCAATTGGTTCAGGTGGTAACACCCTGATCCCCACATTGTAATGTTCCCTAGCAGCCTTATGGTTTCATCTCTGAATGATGCCTGAATTCGTTATTTCAGCAGGGTTGTAAAATGTTATTTTTCTAATTCTATTATTCATTCACATTTGTTAGCCAGAATTCTTCTGTATAATGGGTCTCTATCAACTAGGGCTATTTGGTAATTTGTACACAAAAGGCAGGATAAATGTGTAATTCTTTTAACTGTGAGTTTTCAGAATAAGAAATTGGTACTCTGGTTACTTCTAGTAGTGTCATTTTCACTGCTTTTTTTTCCTCTCTCTCATTAATATTATCTTGAATTCATGTGTTTCTACATATTCACTGTATTTCAATCCATTATAGTTATTTTTTAACAGCTTTTGGACCTATTAATGCACATACCTTAAAGTTCACCCATTGTAAGTATACACATCAGTGATTTTTAGAAAATATATAGGATTGTACAATCACCACCACAATCCAGTTTTAGAACACTTGCATCACACCAAAAGTTCCTTTGTGCCCCTTTGCTGTCAGTTCCTGCTCCCACCCCCAGATCCAGGCAGTCATTGACCAGCTTTCTGGCTCTCTATATTCTGCCTCTTCTGGAAATTTTCTGGTCATTTCACTTAGTTTTGCTATCTACTAGTCCCCTGTAGGCATAAGGGTTTTCTTTGTTTTTGTTCTTTGGCATGAGTTTTTGACCCCGCTCTAAGTGTGGTTGTCTGGGTAGGTGGGATAGAAGTTGAGGGTTTCAGACTTGAGGACCTAAGGGATAGTTCAGATCATTGTGTAGAAGAACCACCAGTGTGAACATTGAAGACTGGGAGTTATGGCAGGAAACGGGATAAAGGTATATTATGAATCCAGGGTTGGAATCCTTGAGGCTAGTGCATGTCCTTGAGGTCCATGGAAGACTGTATCTGAAAAGGGAAGTAAATATTCTGTGTCTACCATGATCTTATACCAGAGAAGTTGTTTTGTGGAAGCAGCAGTACAGTGGGTCTGGAGAGTACTGGAGGCTGGGAGCAGTGAGTGTGCTAAGCCCTCCTGGTGTACTTTCCAGCCTTCCCCTGTGTACTGAAGGTTTAGAGGCTGGGGGAAGGTGCGGCATGGGAGAAGGAGTAGCCTCTTAATGTTTAGTTTAACATCCTCTGGGCTTCTCCATCTAGGGCTTGAGTCCATTCTCTTGCTGTCAGAAATGTACCCTGTCTTTTTGGCTCCCCTGTCTTAACCGGGTCTGTGTTTCAGGAGAGAAGCCACATCAGTGTCAAGTCTGTGGGAAGACCTTCTCTCAGAGTGGGAGCAGGAATGTGCACATGAGAAAGCATCACTTGCAGATGGGAGCAGCTGGGAGTCAAGAGCAGGAACAAACTGGTAAGGAGAAGAGGGTATAGTGGAGGGCTATATTTTGGGGGTTCAAAAAGCCAAATAACTGGCCTGTCTGATGTGGAAATTTTCTGATTCTATTTTGGGTAGAGAGATTGGTCTCATTTGATGGACTAGTGGTTTCCAAATGTAGCTGTACAGTAAAATCGTTTGCAAGCTTTTAAAACATATATTGTGTATTGCTTGTCCACCCCTCCCCCCCCAGCAAAACAAAACAACCTGATAAATGAGATTACTTGGTAGTAAAATCCTGGAGTCTATAATTTTGAAAGTTCCTCTAGTGAGTTTGATGGTAACTGGTGCTGATCCATGAACCATCATTTGAGTGTCACTGTGATGAAGATTTCTGTATGACAAGAGTTTAAGCATTTTTTACTTATCAGTCATGACTCCCTTTTTACCCTAGCTTAAATTTGATAATATGTTTTTATTATTATTCCTTTCCATGTCTTTCCTTAATCAATTATTTTATTCTAAATACTCCTTTCTAAGGATGCACCCATCCCATTTTATATGTTTGTTATCCAGATGCTGATCACAAGCAAGGGTATTTATCCATGAGGCTCAAACTCTTCCCTTCTAGGTTTATTTTTGCTTCCCAAAAGTAAGTGAAATAGAGGAGGTGGCATCCAAGGTACAGGTTAACTTTTAGTTCTGAAAAAAAAGCCAGCTTCTCGTGAAGGAAAATGGGGACCAGGCACAGCCTTGACTGCTGTATGTCTCTCACATCCTATTCTCTGTGCAGCTGAGCCACTAATGGGCAGTAGTTTGCTTGAAGAGGCTTCAGTAACCAGTAAAAACCTGGTGTCTATGAATTCTCAGCCCAGCCTTGGTGGAGAGTCCTTGAACCTACCAAATACCAATTCTATCCTAGGAGCTGATGATGGTAAGACTTTCAACTCTCCTTTATTTGGGGAAAATGGGCTGCAACTAGGGACTAAGGAATGGGGTTTTCTCCAAAATGGAGGTTTTAATTAATTTCATTTCTTGTGAGTAGAAGTGGTATGATTGAGTAGCATTTGTGTTGTCTCTGGAGTGGAAAAGTGAATATTTTAAAAAGTTTTTTCATTGAAAAGATAATGTTACAAAAGAATAAAAAGTTTTAAGAAGAAAATTATCCATAATCCTAGCATCCTAGCCCAACTGTTTCTATCTTTCCTATTGCAGTTATGGAAGAACTTAACTTTTAAAATATTTAAACAGAACATAACCAGGTTTTACAGAGGAGAATTAAAGCAATTTCTCCATACCTTCAAAAGCCATATCTTCTGGAGAAAAGAAAGGGCTCTCTAGGAAACAGTTGCTCCTCTCTGGTATAGAAATTTCACCCAAGTTACACAGGCCAGGCCCTCTTCTCTGAAAAACTTAACAGGTGAGGTCAGCATGCATTTATTCAGTGCCTAATGTGTACCTGGCACCATGGGAAAGAAAAGTAGAAGACAGGGACCTTAAAATCTAGTTCAGAAGTCAAAACTTACATATGGGAAACAACATTGAGTGAGTAGAAGATAGTGTATAAGCAAACGTTAAGTTATGTGGTATCCTGGAAGAGCAATATAAGCTAGAAAGCCCCTAGAAGGTACCCTTAATTTATTTGAGAGCTAAGTGGTTTATGTGTAAGCAATTTCCAGAAGATTTTCGTGGTGATTCTGCTGATGAACATTTAATAAGTCTGAGATCCTTTGTTTTCGTTACTCATATCCCAGTCAGTCAGTTTTGGGTATAAAGACCATGTTTGTGTAACTTATATATGGAGCCTACAAGGCCCAGAGTGTGCTTCCACAATAAGCCTCTTCTGTTTCATAAATGATACTAAGGAGGAAAGTCTCAAGGGAGGAAGAGACAGTGAGAAGGAACTTTGGAGCCAGGTTTAAGCTCTTGACTAGCACGTATTGCACTATTTCCATCACTGGTGACTGCTTTAAGCGTTGGCTCTGGTTCCCTGATTCATAAGCAATTTTTAATCCAGTTAATAGTGCTAAAGCCATATTACTCTAAATTGGCATACTGAAAAATGGTCAGCTGTTATATCAAGATTTCTTGCCTTTTTTTCCCATCCCCCTTTTGTAATACTTGGCAAATTCACTGATAGTGATTATCAGGCAGGAATTAATTTGGAAGAAACACAGGAATGTGGGATTCAGTTTTTCAGGGAACAGTTTTAAGCGTTCTTAATGAGAGACTTGATAATGAAGGTAGGTAGGTAGATCTGTGGATTCACTTTGCATTGAAACATTTTTCTGCTGTTTCAGAGGTGCTTGCTGAAGGATCCCCACGTCCTCTGTCTTCAGTGCCTGATGTGACGCATCATTTGGTGACCATGCAGTCAGGGAGGCAGTCATATGAGGTGTCTGTCTTAACTGCCGTAAATCCACAGGAGGTAAAACTGTCTCTTGCCCTTACTTTGTTTCTGTGGAGATTAATGTGGAGAATGATTGGGAATCTATTTCCGAGGATCTGAAAAAATTCTCCAATTCCCCTTTCCTGGAGACTTAGATTAGAATATCTTACCTTAAGCTAAGCATGAGTCCAGGTTTGAAAGGAACCTGAGTATTAGGGTCTGCTGAATTGGGAGATTGGTCATTCACAGCTGGGACTCTGAGCTCTAGTTTCCTTGATACACATGCCCTAATTAATGAGATCCGCTCCTCCTGTTCTTGCCTCACTTGCGATGAAGTTGCTGCTTTTATTTTATAAAGAAAATAACATCCTGGGACAAAGTAGTCCTTGAGCAAAAAAGATAGTGACAAAATCATTAGAAATAATTATCATTCATTTTGCTAGGGCCAGTTGTCTCGGAGATACCAGGCTGAACCAACTGGGCATATGGGAATGTGTCCACTTGCTTGTTGAGTGAGAACCATCATCTAAATCAAAGGGGGCTTTTAGATTGATTCTAAGCACCCCTTACTCTGTTTTTTTGGCTCTGACCCGGAAAACAGAATGAAAACCAGTTGGGCTTCTAGAATCTTAGGATATTTTATTGGCCTTATGTCGTGGAGGTAGATTACTTCCTCATGAGCTTGTTTCATATGCATAAGCTTTTGCCAAAGCCTGTATATTCTGGCTTTGGTGTTATAGTATCTTTCACTTTTCCTTTCATTATAGCCTGTAGACCACAGTCCGCTGTTACAGCATTCAAATGACTCTGCCTCCTATATTGAATGGTCTCAATTTTTCTGTAATATTTCTGAGGATATCCAGGATCAGAAGGCTCTGGGCATGCATGCTAATGTTTCTTCCAGGACCTTTCCTTGTATTCACCATTGCGACCCATTGTCTCAGTCTTGCTTATGTTATATTGAAAGTTTTTGCTATTTGGTATTTGGTTCTTTCCTAAGTCACCTTCTCCTGGTAACTGCTTTGGAACATGTCTCACCTGTGGAGTCTTCCTTTATTTGTTCCCCTCTTCGTTTATCTATTTAAAATGTTTTATTATGGAAGTTTTCAAAGAGTGTAAATACTGAGAACGAGAATAGTATAGTGAATCCATGTACTTGTCACCCATCTTCAACAATTAACTCTCTACTGTTCTTATCACTTCCTTCCTACTGTTTGCTGTTGGTGTTTTATTTGTACTGCGCTATTTGTACTGCAGTATTTATTTGTACTGCAGTATTAAATCAAATCATAGACATTTCATCTGTAAATATTTCTGTTATTTTTTCATATCTTTATTATACCCAATAAAATTAACAATAATTTATTGATATCCTCTGATTCTTAGCCTTCTGAATTTTTTCTCAGAAAGAATCTTTTTATGGTTGGTTGGTTTGAATTAGAATTCAAACAAAGCCTATACATTGCATTTGGTTAATAATTCTCTTTCTCTCTAATAGTCCTCCCCCTCTTTTTTTCAGTATGGCTATCTATTTAAGGAATTGGGTTGTTTGTCTTATAGCATTTCCCACATTCTGATTTTGGTTGATTGACTCCTTTTGTTGTTTGATATATTTCTCTATCCACAGACTTCCTGAAAACTGGTAATTACGTTTAGAGGCTTGATTAGATTACCGTTTGTTTTTCCTCTTGGCAAGAATATTTTATAGGTGGTACTCTTGCTTCCTACTACATCTCATCAGGAGACACGTGATATTTGGTTGTTCTCCTCTTACTGATCTCAAGATTGACCAGTGGGTTATGTAAAAGTTTTGGCAACCATTACTGATCATGGCCTAGATCTGTTTTTCATTAGGGCTTGCAAAACAGTGATACCTTATTCTCTTTTTTCTTCTGCTTTTATTAACTGTGATTCTTCTATAAAAGAAATACTTGCATTAACTATTGGGTTGCTCTGAAATAGTTCAGGAAAGTCATCCCCTTCTTTTTGTACCTAGTACAAATTATTATCCTGACATACCAATCCACAACACTCAACGTTTTCTTTCTTTTTTTTTTTTTTTTGCGGTACTTGGGCCTCTCACTGTTGTGGCCTCTCCCATTGCTGAGCACAGGCTCCGGACACGCAGGCTCAGCGGCTATGGCTCACGGGCCCAGCCGCTCTGCGGCACGTGGGATCTTCCCGGACCGGGGCACGAACCCGTGTCCCCTGTATCGGCAGGCGGACTCTCAACCACTGTGCCACCAGGGAAGCCCCCAACGTTTTCTTTTTTTATATTTGAAACTTTGGAGTTTTTCTCTCCCATACTGCTAAATACCTTTTTTAATTGAAGCACTCCAGATTACCCCAAATAAATGCCAGATGAATAAAGATAATTCATTCAACAGATATTATGTACCTGATGTGTGCAAGGCACTCTGCTGGGTACTAGCTATACAGTAGTAAACAAAATATAATCTCTATCTCAAAGAGCTTAGCGTCAGAGTTAGGACCTCTGCCTTTCATAACTCCATAGCTATGTAAATGATGCCCCTGGAGTTGTGCTGTACAGTTTAGAATGGGAAGGGCAACAGGTCAGTGAACTGGCAATTTTTATACCGGGTAGTAGTGTTAGTCTTGGGGGAAGTCAGGGAATAAGTTTTAGAGTTTAAGTTGAGACCTGAGGGATGAATAGCAATCATCTTGATGGAGAAGTGGGAGAGATTTGAAGAAATTGAACAGGCGTAAAGGTAGCAATGTGTACAAAGGAGAGGGAGCACGCCTGACTATGCAACCACAAAGGGTTGAGTGTGATGGACATGGAATGGAGAGATTGGTGTGGGATGGAAAAATGAGAGCAGGAAAGACAAGCTGGTTCTTCTCTTTAAGGGCCTTATAGGACATGATTTTATCCTGGGGGCACTGGGTAGCCACTGCATGGTTTTAAATGGGGTATGACATGGTCAGATTTGTGTATGCAGAAAGTCCAGTAATAGCACATTTGTTCTCTTGAACCTGTAGCTGGCTTCCGAGTGTCCTTGTCTGGGAGATGCTCACTCACAGCCTCAGGCAGACACAATAACACGGACTACCTAAAAAAAAAAACAAAGGAAAACTTGGCCTTCACTCCAGGAGAACACAAAGGGCCTTTAAGTCCTGTGCACCCAGTTTCAGAATGGAAGCCTCAGATGCTTAATAGAAAAATATTAACACCGCAAGAGGAAAGTGCTGCCCTTAGATGTAGTTGAAAATCCTTCACTATCACTTCTTCCTCATGGATCCTTATGTATTTACAAATATAACTTCTGTCTGAGCCTCACTTCTTTTGTCTTTCCTTTACTATACCATTATTACCTTCCTCCCATCAAGGCATTTTCATTGCTCATCCCCTCCTTTTCCTTCTGAAGGTGGGCTTATCACATCCTTCAATACCTTCATTTTTTTTCAAGCTATAAGTCCCTAAAGGCTCCAGGCTTCATCCTCTTCCTCATCCGGGGTCCAGGTACTGACTGTTCCTCCAGTGAGTGAGGAATATTGACTCCTTAGGGATTATTCTCAGATGCCAGAGAAGGAGAAGGCAATAGCAACCCTTAAAACAACACACGCCCATTCCAAATTGTTTTTTAAAGATCAGCATGCATTGTAGATCAGACCTGTAAGAATCTGCTGATGCACTTCTAATTGGACTCCTGTAAATATGCTCTAAAAATAAAAATAACTTATCAAGAACAAGTGTCAGAAATTATCATGGAAAGTATATGAAAAACTACAAGTTAACTCTCACTCAGATGGTTCAAATTGGGCAATTCTGATTTTTCCTCAGTGTGGCCAGGTCTTCTGAGAATCAGACAGAGGACTCATTGTGCAGACCCAGCTGAGACCCCAGGGCTTTTGACCTTCTGTGGACTAAAGGTCATCCCAAATGGGGCTCCATAGCCACACTGACTTCACATTCTTGAATTCAAGAACCAGTATAAGTGATTGCCAGTTAGCTTTGACTATATCTTAGAATATTTCCCAAATAAAACAAGGAGGAAAACAGAAATTACAAATTCTTTAACATTTCTCATAAAGTGCCATTGCTAAGTTACAGTGTAAACATCTGGATCTTGGTCTAGATTAAAAATACACCATTCCTAATCTCTACCACACAGTATCAAATGAAATCTGTGCTTTCTTTCTCTAAGTTTAAAATTTTTCTTTAAATTCCATACCATTGAATTCTACTATGTAAATTACCTTCATCTAAATTAAGATCACCAAATAAATATATCTCCAGCTCTAGAATTTATCTGATTAGATTTTAACAATGTTTATTCTGTTTTCACTGTATTATTCCCATCTCATTTTCTTTTCATAATAAAATGGAACCCAATTTCATCAATTATTATACAAAAACACCTTTCAACAGGAACCTTGAATGTAGAGTAGAATGTCCACGGTAGCTGCCACCCTGTTGGAGACTCTCAGGCTTGTCTTCCCTCATCACAGGAAAGGTATTTTAAGCCCAGGAAATCCCTGGATTTTTCATGAGTGAGTTGTAGCTCTCACGTAGAACTCCATTCCTTTTACTTCTTCTTGAGCCTTCAGCCTGTACTTTGGCTAACTGACTGATGTAAGATTTTTGGTTCCACCAGTTCTGATTTCCCTGTGGTTATAGATTCCTCCATCACTGACTAGTGAGTATGTGATTACACAAATAATAGTTTGGCTTACAGGATATTATAATTATTATCAGGATATTTTACTGCTATAGTAGGAATGGTCAAAGTGCTGTCCCAAGGCCAGTATATAAATGAGATCTATCAGTCTGTGCATATCTTCTGATTTGGAACTAGCTGTCCCTGACTCACCCCTGCAATGCATTCCCCACCCCCAATTGTAAACCTTTCACTTAGTATGAATTATTTTTCCTGTTATTCACTGGTAACTATTCCAGATTTGTTTTTAATCTCTTACAGTTACTAAACCAAGGAGATTTAACTGAAGGACGGACATGAGCATGGGTGCTGACTCCTGGAAGATCAGCTCTACCTGATCCCAGAGTGCATGTAGTGGGAACAGGATGCTTATGGCTCACAGTCTGCCAGAACCAAAATGAATCTGTGAAGGACAGGACCCCACTTTTGCCTCTGTTCATCTTTCCTGGCCTAGAAGATGACTGTAGGAGAGCTTCTCTTCAACTACCATCTGATTCAGACAAGAAAGAAAGCAGTGAATGTGGGCTGGGTAACTGTACCTACCTCTCTTCCCACTGCACAATTTTGGGATAGACTTCTCCCAAAAGTGAATTTGATTATTTGTTGGCTGAAGTTTCTCAGTAAGACTGTTGAGGGGAGGTTTTCCTTTGAAGAGTTTTCATCCCATACTGAGCTGTCTTTTCACATGGGTGAACTAAATCCTGCCACCAACCATAAAACTTCACCAAGAAGTTAAGCTTTCAAGATGCCTTGTTGCTTTCGAGAAGGGAGTGATGTCAGTTCTGTTGTGACATTCTCCCTTTAGCAACCTGAGTAAGAGACTCTCTGCCACTGGTCTTCAAAAAAATAAATTACTTGAATCCCTGCTTGTCCCAGGCTGAGGTACTATCTTGTCCTATACACCTCTACTTGGCCACTTTGCTTTCTTTGTTTATGGAACATACAGTAGCATGTTAAGAGGTTGTTTGTTTTTTGCTTTTTGTTTTTTTAAGTTAAAAATCACCTGATTCAGAGCTTCAATTGTTTTTCCTTTAAATAAACAAAACAGCCAGTCAGTTCTTTGGCTCCTTGTTTTAAACAAAATTTGTTTCCTTTTGAGAGGAGATTAAGAAAATAATTCAGTCTTTCCCTTTAAGATAGGGCACTGATTTACCCTCAGGAGTCCATGCAGGTAAAACCGAGCTCAGAAGTCTTCGGGAAGATGACATGAGCATCTTCATCTCCAACTAGCAAACCCACGTGGTAGTTATCAGAGTATCATTCTTGTCATCACCAAAAGGACCATGTTTGAGTCTGGAAAAATGGCAATAATAGCAGATATTTTTGAATATTTCCAGAAAGATACTTTTAAAAACATGAGAAAGGTTCTTCTGTCAGAGTAGGCACTCTTGCTACCATCATCCTGTCTTCAGAGTTACTGAGAGAGAATATTTCATTATTATTGGTGAGAAGAAAAGTATCCAGAGATCACCTACTAGAAAATCATGGCTGTCAGAAGTTTCAAATTTATTAAAATGAACCTCATGCTAACATAGTACACACATGCACACAGTGACACATTCTAAGCAGATAACAGCAAAGAATTAACTGCTGTTTTAAATAAAGTAATTATAGTTCTTAATTTGTTAATGACATGCATAATTATCCTGTGCTAGATAGACTGAGTTCATATCAATTACTTGTATTCTTAAAATGCCAGTTTTGGCTTCCAGTAGCCTTACTTTTATACTAGAACAGTGGTTTTCAACCAAGGACATTTTGCCACCCAGGGGACTTTTCGTAATATCTGGAGACATTTTTGGTTGTCATAACTGAGGAGAGGGGTGCTATTGGCATCTAGTAAATAGAGGTCAGGGGTACTGCTAACCATCCTACAATGTATAGCTCCCTCACCCAGCATAGACTCATCTGGCCCAAAATATCAGTAGTGCTGAGGCTAAGAAACCCCGTATTTGGGGTTGCAAATTTGTCATCCCCCATGGGCTAATCTGATATACAAACATGTTTTGTTTTTCCCACATATTATTTCCAAATAATTTTTTTTTTTTTTGGCTGGGCTGCGCAGCTTGTGGGATCTTAGTTCCCCGATCAGGGATTGAACCCCACGCCCTTGGCAGTGAAAGCGTGGAGTCCTAACCACTGGACGGCCAGGGAATTCCCAGTAAGTTTTAAATTAGTTGCCGACATGCACATTTCTGGTTTCTGTTGAAAATGTGGTTTATCTGGCAATTCTGGGCCTGTATTCCATCAGGGTTGATATTCTCTAGTCTCTACTATCTCCTACTAATCTGACAGCCAGCCCATTTGACCCATGTGTTTCCTGACTAGCCTCTGTAGGCATTTGGGCTTATGCCCTTTTTTCTGTACCTGTATGCTTAAGTGTGAGGCACAAAGCAAGAACCCTTAATTAGCTCTGATCCCTCTACCCTGAACTTCTCCACTTTGATTTACTTGGCCCATTCTCTGTTATTTACTTTTCTTTCCCCCATTCTCCAAAAGTAACCATGACTCAAAACCCAAGTTTTGCCTGCCTTGACTCAACCCCAAGGTAGCTGCTTGATATTATTCGAAAGCAGTAGTTTTAAGTATACTGATTAACCAAATGATTTGAGATTATCTGGTAATTCATAAGACAGCTCCTCTAGTTCTTTCTTGGGGCTTGTAGGCTGTTCTAGAGATTCTTCTAAATCCTGCCGTGGATTCCTGATGCCGAGTTTTGTAGTTTCATGAGTGCTGCAGAATAAATTAAAGAATTATAAAATTTTAAATTTTAAATCAAAGGAAGCATCATGTAAGGCTTAAGCATGGTTTCAACATTATCATTATTTTGTATGGGGTATAAAGGCAAATTTCTAGGGGGAAAACTGAGATAGGAATTAGGGGAAGGGCTACTAGGACTTGAAACAAAATTTAGAGTAATAGAAATACTGTGCTTTTCTCCCTTTGACTTATATGATATCAATGGAGGAGGTGGTGCTAGTGAGTTGCTTTTAAAAAATGCTAGATTTGGGACTTCCCTGGTGGTGCAGTGGTGCAGAATGTGCCTGCCAATGCAGGGGACACAGGTTCGAGCCCTGGTCTGGGAAGATCCCACATGCCACAGAGCAACTAAGCCTGTGCTCTACAGTCCACAGCCACAGCTACTAAAGCCCACGTGCCTAGAGCCTGTGCTCCACAACAAGAGAAGCCACTGCAGTCAGAAGCCTGTGCACAGCAATGAAGAGCAGACCCCGCTTAGCGCAACTAGAGAAAGCCCGCGTGCAGCAACGAAGAAGACCTGACTCAGCCATAAATAAATAAATAAATTTATTATTTTAAAAAAGCTAGATTTGAACAAGCCATGGTGACCAAGCTGAGGGGAAAAGAAAGGCTTTGATTGTACAGGATATTTACAGCTTTTATTGTGGCCCTATAATGGTTTTTACTTTCACTTATCCAATAAGTAAAATAAATGAAGAGTGTAGTTTATCATTTTATAGGAAGTAAAAATATACATGATTTTTCTTCAGAATTGAAGTAGAAGTACTTTCGACTGATGGCATTGGACTGGGATTGGAAAAATGATCTGTTTCAAATTGAAGGAATCTAGACCTAATACACAATAGCTATATTTTATTCACAACTGCACTACTCACCAAATTTAAATGTGTTACTTGGAGATCTCTAGATTAGTATTCTATAAATACAGGATTGTGATCTCAAAATATGAGTGACTGTTCTAAAGCTTCCTCCGAGTGGCATTACTAGAGATGCGACTTGAGAGCTGCAGGATGACAGCAGTATCTCCGATTACCTGGGACAATCACGGACTTCTGATTGCTCCTTCCACTGTAAAGCCCGGTTGCCCTGACCCTTGTTCCTCACAAAGTCTTCATCCAGCCCAGCATGCTTCAGGGTGTCTCGATACCGTTGTTCTGCTTCCTTCCTGGCAAGGTCCTGTGGAATGGAAGTTAATTTGCTGTAGCTGAATTACCAGATAATTCTGAATTGTTTGCTTAATCTGTATGCTTATAATACTGCTTTTCCACCCCCCCCCCCCAGTAGTGCTGGACACAGATTTGTATGAAAATTACTTAGAGCCTTATTTTCAAGCTTTAAAGTACATAGGAACCTACCTGAAGATCGGGTTAAAATGTAGATTCTTATTAGGTAGTTCTCAGATGGGGCCTGCAATTCTGTATTTCTAATATTCAGGAGATGCCAACTGTTGTTTTGGGAACCACACCTTTGTGAGGCAAGGATTTAGATTTTTGGAAGACCAAGTGAGACCCAGATGAAAAAGATGGACTAAAAACATTTTTAACATTTAAAAGCAACCAAACCATCATCAGGAACACTGAAATATAACAAACTGAAAATAAGCTGCACTTGTAACATTCTTAACAGGTTGGATGGTATGCATGTAGACCAGAAAAAAGGTTATTGTTTGTTTGTTTAAGTGTTCAAGAGCAAAGTCATATAGAGTACTTTGCATTTTTCCTAGAGTGGTGAAAGATCTTTTGAGATCTGAGAGTGAGCTTGCTAGGAAAAAGCTAACATGAAGAGCAAACGTCATTATGAGAAATTTTTACTTAGCAATGCAAGTTTCTAAGTAAATCCAAGACAGTCCAGTGTGTGTGTAATATGTAGGGGATTGGGAAGGACTGGACCCAGGAAATGCCTAAATAATGCACTGGCTATAGGACAGATAATGCCCAACATTTGGAACCAGGTCACTAGGGAATGCCAACTTTGTTTGAAACTCAGGAGAGGAGAGAGATCTACAGAGCTTGATGCAGCTCAAAGCTATCTGGGATGGTGGCCTTTACTGTTCAAGTAGCCCCAGAGCTTCCTTAGGGAGATCTCAACTGTGTCCAACTTCCCTAGGAGTCTAGAGAACATCTTAAAGTGACTCTTCCAGCCAGAAAGCCACTTAATCTGGAAGAGGCCTTGTGGGGTGCTTGTGAGCATCTCAGCCCCTGAAGATCTATAAATGTGCCACAGCTGTAGAGGCTGGGGGTGCCCAGGGCACCAGCACTACAGAAGGAGACATGACAGTAGCAAGTTAAAGATACTCCAACACAGCCAAACTGTCAATTGTATGCCTGGGATCTAACCCCCACTCTGATTCAAGCTGAAGGCTAGACTATAGAGAAAACCCCAGGAAGTGAAATATCCCTTTATAGATGCCTTTGGAATCCAGTCTTGGATGAAATCAGTCCAATGTTCACCAGCGCACTACTTACTTTGGGGAAAGATGGTAGTAATAAAATGAGCCAAATTTAGAATCTGAGCCTAAAGGAAGTGTTTAATACCCAGATATTAAGCTGTTTCGTAATTTCTAAAAGCCCTTTCATCTAAGACAGAAAGAAAGTGAATGACGGTTTAGATTTACCTTGGTAACTTGTTCGAAGAGATAGGGCCTTATTTGTATTCTCTTCTTCATTTCCTCCAATTCTTTCTTATACTCTTTTGCTCTTTTACGGTCATTGTTCCTGGAATTAACAAGATTTTTAGAATGAATTCCAGGTTTTTCCAATCCAGAATACCTTTAATTTCAGTTAAGTGGAATAACTCCCACAGACATGGTAAATTCCTAACTGTGCCTGGCAAAATCCTTGACTATGCTTACAGGAGCCTACTGGAATAACCCCATTTTGCCATTTTCAAGGCAAATGGCTCCCAAGATAGTTATTCCTTAGACACACGGAGGACACCGACCGATTCTCTTTCAGCTTTGCTTTGAACACCTCCTCCAGGCTTTTATGGGGATCCATGGCTTTGGCACGCAAGGTCACAGATTTAGATATCGCCTGACACTTCTTTTTGTGCATCTCCGACCACTGAGTACTTTGATCTGCTTTGTCCTTTTTCTCAAGTGAATTTCTAAAGGGAAGAGGCAAAAAAAGAATACAAATGACCAACCTGGGTATACTTAAAAGCAATCTTAGTAACCTCTCTGGAAAGTCGGTTTTTTCTATGAATGGGTGAGTAATTTACCACACTGGCATTTCAGAAAGAATAAGATTCCGGATTAAATGCACTGGCAGATGAAGCCTTCCCAGCACTATGGACAGTGAGTTTCTACCCCAGGAGAAGTTCATTAATTGAACTGAAAGACATGAGTTAAAATATTCTTACACTCAGGTGTCCTGCCATCTGGAAACAAAATAATACTAATTGCTACCATTTGCTGAGCTACCTACACTGAACCACGTGCAGACAGGCACCAATAAGTGCTTTATAGCCATTAGCTTTTGTAAATTCTCATAACTGCCCTGTGAGGTAAGGACTGTAAGTCTCCCTTTTTATAGGCAACAAGATTGACCCTCAGGGAGGGTAAACAACTTGCTTGAAGCTACCCAGCATGCCAGTGGAAAAGCCAAGATTAGAACCAGGATGTCTGACTCCCAAGCCTCTGCCCTTGACAACTGTGCTGTAAATGGTGGGCTGGAAGGTGCCTGGGTCCATGGTCCTTTGGGAATACAAACCTGCATTTCCACAGAGAACTGGAAATGGGCCTCCCTCAATGCACAATTTGGGGTCAACCAGCAGCACTTAGTTTGTACAAATATCATTCTACAAGGTACTATGGAGAGTTCTACCAAAAGAAAAAACAGTCAAGACTCTTGCAGTAGGGTGTTTATATTCAAATGGACTTATTAGGAAGGAGGGCATGACAGTTTAATCTGCTAATATGTCAAACTCCCTATTGCCAGAACGGAGATATGGACATTCTCTGCAGGTGGGCCACTGTCTGGTTCATGAGACCTATCGTAGTGGGACCTCAGGATTCTGATGCATTTAGCCTTGATTCAGTAACGCTGTGAAATTTGAGGAAGGAGGGAGTATACCTTGGATTCTAAATACATTTCCAAAATCCCTGTTGTGGGTCTTAAAGAGCCAAGTAGATTCCATGTACTCCTCTGTGAGCCCCACAGGAAGGCACTGAGATGCCAGTCCTCTCCCAGAGCTAAGCCACCAGTTACAGCATGACCTCTCCTGCTGACTTCAGCTCAGAGGCCTAGTGGGGGAACTCCTGCTGGGGTGCTGTCTGGATGAGACTACCATGACAGAGTCAGGTCAGTTAAAGAGTTACAAATAAGGAGGCTCCTGCTTCCCAACCGACTTCTAATAGTTCCCCAAGATGAATCTCAGAGAATCTCAAATCTATGCGATGGATGCCTCATCTTCTTTGTGGCAGGGTCACACACACAGGTTCAGGCTTCTCTGAATTCCTGTTCCTAACGCTTCCTTCCTCTTTCACCAGTGGGTCTTTATGCATGTTATTCTGTTTGGAAACTTGTTTCTTTCCAGCCTTTGTCTGGCTGACTTCTCATTCTTCAGGTTTCACCTCAGGCATCTATTACAAAAGACCCAGGCTGCCCAGTGCCCGCCCCCGCCCCTCCCCGCCACAGTCCCCTGCATTTCCCCATCATTGTGCTACTCACAAGATGTGATAGTTGCTTCTTTGCCTTTCTGTATTTCAGACTAGATATTAAACTATAGGTTCTATAAGGTATCTCCAGCCTTAATGCTGTGCCTGGCACAAAGTGAGTCCCCCATGAATATTGGCTGAGTGATGGTTAAGTGTTCTCCAGCACGAAGTGTGGAGAGTCACATGAATTCCTGTCCTGATCAAGACTCCCCTTCCACCGCTTTCGGTCTCTCTGATAAACAGGAGAGAAGGCCAGCAGCGGAGTGCTTTCCAGCATTGGGGCTAAGATCTGAGCACTGTGGGTCTCATGCAGCCTGACCACTCACCTGACTGCAGATTCCCTCTTCCTGGTGGCGTCTGTGATGTGCACGGGGAGGGTGTTGGCAGAGAGGGAAGCAAGCCCACTCAGAGAACGACTCCTTGGCAGGGGTGTGCCGGGTGGCTGTGGAGATTCCTAGAAGAAATGAAGGCTAATATTGGTAGGACAGCACGTGCAATTAGTTTCTATCTTAACTAGGATTCAATTTTAGCGAAGGACTAGTCAGAGAGAATCTTCAGGTCTTTCTTGGGGTTAAGGCAAGGGTAATGAGATCCTGAGTTTAGTTAAACAGGGCAAGACTTGGATATCAATCCCAAAGTTTTTAATTAAATGAGAAGAATTCTTTGGAATTGGTATTGGGACATGGCAATTGACCCCAACTCCCTGCCTTCCAGACTTGCTTGCACTTATTTCTGAAAAATCCCTCTACAGAGAGGGAAGGAAGGGAAGTATTCTTGTGGTCTTAAATTTTTAGGAACCGTGGATCTGCTTACAGCTGAGCTGGTGTTTTAAAAAAATTAAGATAGAAAAGTGTCATGAGAAGTGCCTTCCATTGAGACCTGGCCCCTCCTGTGTTTAGGGCCTCAGCCCTGACCCTCCTGCAGCGGCCTGGGCTCTCACCCTCCTCCCTTCAGAGGCAGCAGCATCACAGGGCCGAGGAGTACGACGCAGACTGGCGGTTCTCAGCAAGAAGGGCTTGTTGCGAGTCACCTCCTTGGTGTCTCTTCTCTTGGCAGCTCTTTTCTGGAAGGCCTTGTAAAGTTCTTCATAGTCAGGGACGGCAGGATTCACCCGAGGCTGGAATCCAAAGTCAGTGTGCAGAAACCCAAGCTTCTCCTCCCGGGTCCGGGTGGCTATTCGAGGCTGTGAGTCAGCCCGGCCACTGGAGGAGGCAACGGGGGAGGAGGCCATCTGGAGCATGTCCAGGGCTCTCATCTGGATGCGAATTTTCCTCAAGAGCTCAGCTTCTGTGGAGAAGAAGTCAGGGGAGCAAGGGGTGAGAAGGGACCAAGCCTCAAACCAAAAGGTGTGGCGAGCTTTCCCTCTTAAACACTCGCAGTTAGTGTGCTGGAACTCAGCATTAACTTTTCAGGAATTTTCCGAGCTAGTTGGCATCGTGTGGAAAGCTTGAAATTGGCCAGGATAGGGGTATTTATACCATGAAAATGGCAAACACTGCAAATCAACTTCCTTTTTTTTTCCTGGAGAGTGCCTTAATGAATGTTGACTAGGACACCACTGCTATGTGCCAATCAGGCTGCAGAAGCAGCTACCATTTACACTTACTGAGCACTTTCTATGGTTCCTTCTTCAGAGATGGAGCAGGAGGGATGGGCCAGTCACCTGCTCCTCTCCCAGGTCTCCCTTCTCAGGCAGAGGCCCCACCGTCCACCCAACTGCCCAAGCCCACTGCCCACATTGTTCTCATGTCCTCCTCGCTCATCAGTCCTGCCACCTCCTCCTCTTTAACCGCTCTCCGGTCCAGTCTCTTTTCATCCTCCCTGCTACTAGTTTCATAATTTCTCAGTTGAATCACTGAAATAGGCTCCTACAGATCAACATCCCTCTGGACTTGCCTGTCCCCCTACAATTATCCCCACAGCAGAGTGAGCTTTCTGAGCTTCGTATCTGATCGTGAGCCACCCTACTTAAAACCCTTCAGTGGCTCCCCCTGCCCTTGGGATGAAGTCCAAACTCCCTCCCATGGCCTACAAGGCCCCAGGTCTGGCCTGTGCCTGTCTGTCCCACCCCCGGCTCCTCTTCTGTCTCCCCTCTACCTTTCCATACCTTGGGTGTGCTCAGCTTTCTTACCTCCATGCTATTACCTTTGCCTGGTACACTCTTCTTCCCTCTTCATTGAATTCACCATGGCTCCTCCTTCAGGGTCAGTGCTCACTTTCCCTCAGGACAGTGCTCACTTTCCCTCGGGACGTTCCCTAACTGTTCCCACCGCCCACCACACTCTAAGTCAGGTCCCTCTATTATAGGTGACATTGGACCCCTAGGCTTCCCCCTTTAACTCCTGCAAGTGACTTGTCACATTTGTAATTATTGGTCTCCCTCCCATGTCCGCAAACTCTACGTCTATTTATTCACGCCTGGGACGTGGCGCATGCTACGGAATGAGCGAATAAAGCCAGAGTCCTTTAACTGACCTATGCGTCTTGAAATGAGTACCTCACAGGATGTGGGGGGCTTTCCTTGGGGCAGCTGGCTAGTGGTGGTGCGGGCCTAGGCTGGTACTCAGATGTCTCATTGGTTCTCTGCTCCGGCACCCGTGCTGCCGCAGAGGCCTTCGTATCCACTCACTGAGCCAGGTGAGGTCAACGGGATGAACCCGGGGCCTCCTACTCCTCTCCCGACTAGACGCCCCCATTGTATGGGCAGATCCAACCCTACCCCGTGGCCTGCACTGAGCAAGGCCTCTAGCGGGTCTGCCCGAACAGCCCATCTCCGAGCCAGGGTGACCCCTGAGCCCGACTAAACCCCCACAGCACTGCTTGGTACCCCCAGGCAGGAGGCAGGCAGGAGGCAAGGATGTCTTTACCCTGGAGTTTGTCCCCGAGGGCTGGCTCCAGAATGGCTGTGGGGATCCTCCTGATGGCCTTCTGCTTGGGGACTTTGGCCTTAGCTGTGGCGACCAGGTCCCTCTGTTGAATGGCTTTCTTTCGCTGCTCGTCCTTCCCCAGGAAGCTGAAGGGCTTCAAGGAAGAGAGGAGCAGTTCCTTCCTCTTCTGGATCCCTGCCCGCCTGCGTGCCTCGTTGCGCTCCATGATCTCCTGGTAGAGGGGCAGGTAGACGTGCGCAGGCACAGGCTGTGCCCGGAACTGCCGGTGGCACTCGGCCTCCTCCTGGCCCTGCTTCTGGGCCTTCTGCCTCTCATGCTCAAAGGAGGCAGGGGAGGCCAGCCACTGGGCCTTCTTCCAGGCCTCGCGCAGCGTCATGCGGAACGGCTGAGGGACGGTGATGGATGAAGCCCAGGAGCTGATGCTTCTGTGCTGGGAGGGAGGCCTGGAGCTGGAGGGTGGCTGAGGCTGAGCCTTGGGAAGATCGGCGGGCAGGTTGCTCAAGGAGCTGCAGCGCCTCATGGAGCCACACCTGTGGGAAGAGAGCAGCTCTGTGTGTGGAGGACAGGGGGGCCAGGAGGCCCGGCTCCTCCAAGATCCTCCTCCTTCCCCCTCCCTTCCAGCAGGTCACAGTTTCTCAGCCTCACATTGCAGCCCCACAGGCCTCTAGGCCTGCGCCTTTCTCAACCAGGCTTCTCTCCTTCCCACAGGCCATTCTAGCAGCCCTAGTAGAAAGTCTCTCCTTAGAATGGACCTGAGAATTGCCACTTTGCACTCTTAATATTTTCATTCGGTAGAGAGAAGAGTGCATTCGTACACAGGAAGCCTTTAGAGTCAGGCCCAGGTTCCAATCTTGCTTCAAACAATGACCAGCTGTGTGACCTTGAGCGAGGTTCTCTTGGAACCTCAATTTCTTCATCTGTAGAATGGCAAAAATAATATCTACTTACAGGGTGATTGGGAGGAGAAAGTAAATATTAAATGAGATAAAGTATATATGCATATAGCAGGGCTTGGCCAAGGGAAATGGACCTTGTTGCCATTCTCAGGGAGGTAGTATATTTGGGAAAGGCATCTCTTTAATTGATCCCAAACCTTCAGGTGACTCAAGGTTACCCAAAGTGATTCAGGACTGCTGGGTAGGAACCAGAACACGTTTGGCTGATTCTGGGCTGAAGCCTGGGTAGGTGGCACTTGCAGGAGTGGTCTCTGTTTTACTGAGGAGGAAGTTGAGGCCCAGAGTCATGATGTGACTTGGCCAGAGTTGTGCAGTGAGGCAGCTGTTGAACTGCACTGCCTTACCTCGGAGAGAGGGGGGACTGCACCTGTGGCTTCCCCCTGCCTTTGTCTTGGAAGAAACTCTCCAGGTCCTCATCATCTTCAGAGAGGCTTTCATCACTGTCTGGGTCAGACAGATAAAGGGATTCCAACAGGCACCACCTGTCTTTCTGCCTTAGTGCCTGCAGGGTCTCGTAAAAACTCGCAGTTGAGTCAGAAGTAGAATCTGTCTCCTCCTCTGGGCTGATGAACTCACTGAGTTTGCCAGCCCTGGGCAAAACCAGCCCATTCCCACACAGCTCCTCTTCTGCCTCTGTGTCTGAGGAGGATTTGGGGGGAAATATCTGAAATGAAATAGAGTAAGACTGTGGGTCAAACTGTGATTTAAAAACTACTAATTTCATTTTAAATAAATATACATTAGGGACTGAGGCGGGGGACAAAGAAAAATGTGTTCCTTGCTTTAAAGAAATTTCACATATTGGTAAATGAGGTGTGCTTGGTTGAAGGGTGGGAAAGGGAAGCAGAGAGCTGAAGTTGGTTCATGCAGTCCGGTGAGCATTTATGGAGAACCCACCTTCACCATGCACCCCTGCTCTCCAGGAATCCTACCTGTAACTTTGGCCACACTCTGGGACCTGCCCTACTTGGGTTTTACCTACTTGTTGCCAATCTTCCTTTTCCTGCTTCCCTTGTCTATACCGCTGCTTTCCTCATATTCTAGCTAATTCCTACCCTGTTACTAGGAATGAGTAATTAACAGGAGAGACAGTGTGGTCGAGCTGAAAGAGTCCTAGAAAGTGGGAAATCCAACTGGGCTTAAATACTCCATTCATTCAGAAAATATTTATGGGGTGCCTCATGTGCATTGAGTATTAGGCTGCGAACAAGACAAACAAGGTCCCTACTCTCATGAGGCTTACATCCTAGTGAAGGGAGAAAGCTAATGTAAGACGGTAATAAATCCAATAAAAGCAATGAAACTGTGCGATTATAGAGTGATGGAGTGGCTATGGGACGCTTTTCTGTTGATAAAAGCCCATCAGATAAAGACCACTAGGAATGTACCTGTAATCAGAACTAGGTTTATTAATTTGCTACAGCATACCATGGGAAAGTATAGGGAACTTGGCACGGGGTGGGGGCTTTTTCTAGGGTTGGCTTGTCCTGAATGATTCTGAGGAGGGTTAGGGGAAGCAAGGATGGATGGATGCCGTCAGAAAGAGGGCACAGTTTAGTAACTGGGTGAATGAGCAATTTTTATTCAAAAGGTGACAAGAGCAAAGTAGGGCTGAGTAAGTAATTGATAAGTAAGCATAATCATTTAGAAGTTTGGGGTATTAGTCATTTTGCAGGTACAGTGTGGCCCTGTGAGAAATACTGATTTCTGCTGATCTTGCTGCTGGCCTCATCTGGGTCTGTTACAGTCTGAGTTTTACTTTCCCAGTCCTGGGATGATTTTTACTTTCTCACTGCGGAGGACTTCTAGATTGACACCTGATTGGTGAGAAAAACTCCAGCCTTGCTAAGATCTGGGGTAAGTGGGTTTGGGGTTTGAAGAAAAGCAAATACAAAGGTCTTGAGGCAGGGACAAAATTTTGGACTTTTGGAGAGGTAGAAAGAGGGCCAGTGTGGTTGGAGGATAGTAGCAAGAGATATCCTGAAAGAAGCAGGCTGGCGCCATGATGGGACCCCACAGGGTGACTGGTTGGTTGCAGCTGGAAACCAGTTGGGAAGGGCCGCTGCAGGCCTCCAAGTGACACTTGGTGATGGTTGAACTGGGTCCAGCTCTAATACTGAAAAGAACACTGGATTCTGAGTCAAAGGTATGTATGTGCTCTAGCCCTCGCTCTGCTACTAAAGAGCGTGTGATTTTAGGAGAATTCCTTTTTTAAAAAACGACTTTATTGGGCTTCCCTGGTGGCGCAGTGGTTGAGAGTCTGCCTGCCGATGCAGGGGACACGGGTTCGTGCCCTGGTCCGGGAAGATCCCACATGCGGCGGAGCGGCTGGGCCCGTGAGCCATGGCCGCTGAGCCTGCGCGTCCGGAGCCTGTGCTCCGCAACGGGAGAGGCCCCAACAGTGAGAGGCCCACGTACCGCAAAAAAACAAAAAACAAAAAACCCGACTTTATTGATATAATTCACACCTACTATACAATTCATACAAGTGTACAATTCAGTGGGTTTCAGTATAGTCAGAGTTGTGCAACCATCACCACAATTTTAATAACCCCCCAAAAGACCCCATTCCATTTAGCAGTCACTCCCTATTTTCCCTAACCCTCATTCCCCAACCCCTAAGCGACCACCAATTTACTTTGTCTCTATGAATTTGGGGGCAAATTTCGTAATCTCTCTGCGCCTCATTTTTCTCTTCTACAAAATGGAGACAACAATCGTGCTATTAGTCCTGGGGTGGTTGAGAGGATAAGCGGGAACTGGGGGCCATTTCTATGGTTCTATAAAGAGCCTGACGTAAGGCTCAAGGGGTTCAGGTCCCGGAGTCCGCCTCCGCATCCGTAAACACTGCCCGTTTTAATCCCACGCCCCTGTGACACGCCCTTGCCGTCTGTCTCCAAGGCAACTTCAAACAGTTTCCTCTCTTAGGGATTCCTTTCCGGGGCGCAGACACGATAACTCCCCTTCTTTTTCTCCCCTCACCTGACGGCTCCACTGAGCGCCGCCGGAGGCTCCCGCAGACCTCCCCACGGTCATCTTCTCAGCGGGGAAGAGACAGAAGCGGCGGAGACAGCGGGGATGACAGCGGCAGTGGAGGTGCAAGCTAAGCGGGTCAGGTTCCTCCCCTTTCTAGCTTGGGCCTCTGATTGGCTCCGAGGGGGATACACGAACCAGTCCCCTTCCCAGGCAGCCTCTAATCTATCCCGCCCAAGCAGGCAAAGTTCGTTTTCTGATTGGCCTATTCTTTTTGCTCGTTATACTTCCGGTTTTGAGGTGGTGGCTCAAGCGGCCTGTGACTGGAGAGCTCTGCTCCGGAAGTGCTAACCCCAGGCGAGCCCAGCGGGACGCCAGTTACGATGCAGGTCAGGACTATGGCGGCCCGGCTGGCTAGGATCTGGTGGGGTACTGCCCCTGCCGCTGCCCGGAGGGGCCCGCTGGTCTCCTGCCGGAGGTGGGCCGGCGCCTCGTCAGACACCGTGTACGATGTGGTGGTGTCCGGGGGAGGCCTGGTGGGCGCCGCTATGGCTTGTGCCTTGGGTAAGCGCATCTCCAGGCCGATAGCGGCGGGGAGTGGGGCCGTAGAGGAACGATGAGGACCGTGTGAGCCCTGGCACTGTTTGCCCAAGGTCTAAGCGTTGTAGATCTTGTGGTCCATTCCCTGCCCAGAGGAACCCCAGAACCCCGGGGGCAAACGTTTGTTCCTTCAGGATTCCGAAGGGTCAAAAGTGGGAGGGACTCCTTAGGAGTCCTTCCAAAGCGTGGGGAAACAGACCCGTCCAGGGTTATTTAGTTCTGGACACAGTTGGAAGTAATCAGGCATTGTCTATTGAGCTAGGCTAGGCAGTTTTTTGTTGATGTTGTTTTTTAAGCAGCTTCATTGAGATATAATTTGCATACCATAAAGTTTACCCATTTAAAGCATAGAATTTAATGATTTTTAGCGTAGTCACAGAGTTGTGCAGCCATTGCCACAATAAATTTTAGAACATTTTTATCACCCCCAAAAGGAACCCAAACCCATTAGTAATCACTGCCCATGTCCCCCCAATCTCCTCACCTCCTGGCAACCATTCATGTACTTTCTATCTCTATAGCTTGGCTTTTTCTGGACATTTCCATAGACATGGAATCTGCTTAATGTTTTCAGAGTTCATCCAGGTTGTAGCATGTGCCAGTACTTCGTTCCTTTTTATGGCTAAGTAATATTTTGTGTGGATATAGCACATTTTGTTTATCAGTTCATCAGGTGATGGACGTTTGAGTCGTTTTCACTTTGGGGCTATAACAAATAATGCTACTATCATTTTCTGTACAAGCTTTTGTGTAAGCATATATTTTTGGTTATCTTGGATATATTCCTAGGAGTGGATTTGCAGGGTCATATGGTAAACTCTGTGTTTAACATTTTGAAGAACTGCCTGTGTTCCAGAGTGGCTGCACTATTTTACATTCCCACCAGCAATAAATGAGGGGTCTAATTTCTTTCTTTCTTTCTTTCTTTTAGAAAGAAAGGCATTTCTTAATTTTTTTTCATTATTCATTCATTCATTTATTTATTTTTGGCTGTGTTGGGTCTGTTGCTGCACGCGGGCTTTCTCTAGTTGCGGTGAGCAGGGGCTACTCTTCGTTGTGGTGCGCGGGCTTCTCATTGCGGTGTGCGAGCTTCTCATTGAGGTGGCTTCTCTTGTTGCGGAGCATGGACTCTAGGTGCGCAGGCCTCAGTAGTTGTGGCTCGCAGGCTGTAGAGCGCAGGCTCAGTAGTTGTGGCACACAGGCTTAGTTGCTCCTCAGCATGTGGGATCTTCCCAGACCAGAGCTCGAAACCGTGTCCCCTGCATTGGCAAGCGGATTCTTAACCACTGCACCACCAGGGAAGTCCCGAGGGGTCTAATTTCTCCACGTCCTGGACAGCACTGTTACCAGTTTTTCTTACTGGTTATGCTAGTGAGTGTGAGGTGATATCTTCTGGTTTTGATTTGCATTTCCCTAATGACTAATGATGTTGAATATTCTTTCATATGTTTATTGGTCATTTGTATGTCTTTGGAGAAATGTATATTCAGAACCTTTGCCCATTTTTAAACTGGGCTATTTGTCTTTTTATTATTGAGTTGTAAGAGTTTTTTATGTATTCTGGGTACAAGCCCCTTATCAGATAAATGATTTGCAAATATGTTCTCCCATTTTGTGGGTTGTTTTTTCACTTTCTTGACGGTGTCCTTTGAAGCACAGAAGTTTTTAATTTTGGTGAAGTCCAGCTTATCAGTCTCTTACCACTTGTGCTATGGTGTCATATCTAAGAAATCATTATCTAACCCAAAGTCACAAAGTTTCGCTCCTGTGTTTTATTCTAAGAGTTTTATACGTTTAGCTCTTACATTTAAGGCTATGATCCACTTTGAGTTAAACATTGTATGCAAGTTAAGGTAAGGACTTTGCTTTTACATGTGTAGTTTAGGCTGCTCCACTACCTTGTGGGGTAGATAGCTTCATCTTTTATATGAAGAAACGAGATTAAGTAAGGACCAGAGTCTCACACTAGGCAGAGTCAGAATTTGAACCCAGGCAACCAAATTCTTTTGCTTTTAACAACTGTACGGTGACTTTCAGAAATTGGATTTGAGTTTTCTGGCTTCACAAATTAAAGGTCACTAACAGTGAGAAAGTCTTTTCTGATTTCAGTTCTGGGGTGTTAGTCACATCTTCCCTAGAAAGTTCCTTTTCTAGGAAACTGGTGGGAAGCAGTGCTTTGTATGAGCTAATGGGCTTGAGTCTCAAAGTAATTTTGTAAAACATAGTTATCAGTTATTGAGCACTTGCTATAGATAGGCATCTTTTAAAGTATTTTGCATATATATACATACATATATATGTATGTGTGTGTATATATATATATATATACTTTTTTTGTTTTCTGTGCCAAGTGGCTTTCAGGATCTTAGATCCTGACCAGGGATTGAACCTGGGCCCAGCAGTGAGAGTGCCGAGTCCTAACCACTGGACTGCCAGGGAATTCCCTATATTTTATTTAATTGTCATAATACTCTTGATTTTAGATTGTGCAGGTAAGAAAGTTAAAGCTCAGAAAGGTTAAGTAACTTGCTCTCAAAAGTTGGTAATTAGGAAATACAAATCCTTTTTGAGACTGACAAGACTTTCTGACATATATACCCTTGCTGCCTGACAGCCATTTTGGTTTTACCTATCGGTAAATGGACTATAATGGTGCTTCTCAAGCTTGAGCATGTTTAAGAATCATCTGGGTTTTTTGGTTTGGTTTGGTTTTGGTTTTGGGCTTTGAGTAACTAAGACAGGGACATAACACATAGGAATTTTGAAATACAAAAGTGCATAGGATATATAGTATAAAGAATGTATAGTAAGACTTCCATTTCTAATTGTTAGCCATCCAGTTCTCCTCATAGGCAATCGTTGTTACCAGTCTGTGGAGCATATTTTTAAAATGAGGATTCCAGGTTCCACTTTCAGTGGCTCTGACTCAGTTTGTCCAGGTGGGGCCCAGGAGCCTGTATTTTTAACAAATAATCTCCAGAGATGGATGCAGGAAATCTGAAGACCACACTTTGAGAATGAAAAACACTGGGAAGGCTTAATTGTCTTGTAGTGACTTCACCTCCTAACTTTTTATACAATTTTGTATGATATGTATCTGAAAAATTTTTTTAGTTTTACTAAATTTTTGTTAAAATTTGGTGTTTTGCTATCTTCTTTGCATAACTTTTTTTCCTTCCTATATTGTTCTTTTTCTCATCCCCATTTATCCACATTTCAAGGAGGGAAAGCAGCAATTCTTTTATAAACTTACAAAATTCTGTATTGTAATTGTTTATTTTTCTGTCTTTTCCTTAGAAGTGTAAATTTTTCTTTTAATTTATTTATTTTTGGCTGCGTTGGGTCTTCGTTGCTGCACACGGGCTTTCTCTAGTTGTGGCGAGCGGGGGCTACTCTTCATTGTGGTGCGCGGGCTTCTCATTGCGGTGGCTTCTCTTGTTGCAGAGCGCAGGCTCTAGCTGCGTGGGCTTCAGTAGTTGCAGCACGCGGGCTCAGTAGTTGTGGTGCACGGACTTAGTTCCTCCGCAGCATGTGGGAGGACCAGGGATCGAACCCGCGTCCCCTGCATTGGCAGGCAGATTCGTAACCACTGTGCCACCAGGGAAGTCCCAAAAGTATAAATTCTTAAAGTCAGGGCTGACTTTAAACAGATACTGACAATACAGAATGCTCTGTATAAGTTTACAAAAGAAAAAGGTCATGGGCCGAGTACACCAGGATGTAAGAATCACTGACTCTAAGTCAGTCAAAACTACCAAGCGTAGGTTTACAAAAGAAACATTCACACTCAAAAGCTCAGAGAATGGGCTTCCCTGGTGGTGCAGTGGGTGAGAGTCTGCCTGCCGATGCAGGGGACATGTACGGGAAGATCCCACATGCCGCAGAGCGGCTGGGCCCGTGAGCCACGGCCGCTGGGCCTGCGCGTCCGGAGCCTGTGCTTCCGCAACGGGAGAGGCCGCAACAGTGAGAGGCCCGCGTACCGCAAAAAAAAAAAAAAAAAAAAGCTCAGAGAAGATACTGAATGTTAAAACATGAAAGTTGAACCTCTCGAGGGGCAGAGGGAAGGTTTGGAAATCTTTCATTCAATTTATTCAGTGAGCAAGCCTCTGCTTTTTTCCTATAAAATAGATGGAGCTGAACACTGTGAGGAGACTCTGTCCTTGAGCAGGTGCCTGTGGAGTCAAGTAAACTACCTGCTTGGGATTTAGTGCATGCTACTGTCTCCCCTTGATCATCATGGCATGAATCCCAAAGAATATTCTTTGTCAATAGTTTATATGCTGATCAACCTTTATAATTCAACATCCACTTAGTTTTAGACAGCTGCTTTAAAAGTGAAAAATTTCCAGCTGGCTCTTCATATTTCCATATAGGTCAGTTTTTATGTTTTCCTTGATTCTTTTCTTCTTCAAACTCACATTAGTTTATGTTTTATCCTTGAAATACCTATATTTCCATCTCACATTGTTATTTGTAAGTGATATTCTCTAATATTTTTTCTCCAAGCTAGTTTCCTAAAATGTTATATTATTTTTTTATAAATTTTTAAAATGTTTATTTATTTATTTTTGCCCGTGTTGGGTCTTCATTGCTGCGTGTGGGCTTTCTCTAGTTGCGGCGAGCAGGGGATACTCGTCATTGCGGTGCGCGGGCTTCTCATTGGGGTGGCTTCTCTTGTTGTGAAGCACAGACTCTAGGCACGCGGGCTTCAGTAGTTGTGGCACGCGGGCTCAGTAGTTGTGGCTCATGGGCTCTAGAGCGCAGGCTCAGTAGTTGTGGCGAACGGGCTTAGGTGCTCTGCAGCATGTGGGATCTTCCCGGACCAGGGGTTGAAACCGTGTCCCCTGCATTGGCAGGCGGATTCTTAATCACTGCACGACTAGGAAACCCCTAAAATGTTATATTAAATAGCTAAAAAATAAAATATTGAAAAATAAAATAAAATATTGGACCTGGCTATATTTTATGTGCTTGGAAATCTAATTTTTTAATTTATTTTATTTATTTATTTTTGGCTGTGTTGGGTCTTCGTTGCTGCATGTGGGCTTTCTCTAGTTGTGGTGAGCGGGGACTACTCTTCTTTGAGGTGCACGTACTTCTCCTTGCAGTGGCTTCTCTTGTTGCAAAGCACAGGCCCTAGAGCACATGGGCTTCAGTAGTTGTGGCTCTGTGGCATGTGGGATCTTCCTGGACCAGGGCTTGAACCTGTGTCCCCTGCATTAACAGGTGGATTCTTAACTACTGAGCCACCAGGGAAGTCCCTAATTTTTTTTGACTAAAGGAAATTTATAATATATATAATGTTATACATGCATTTGTAGGTGATGAGCTGACTGTACTATGTCATAAAGCTAGAAACAGTGAAAGCTGGGATTAATATCCAGAGTTTCTGATTTTCTTTTTTTTTTCTGTGGTGTTTTGATATAACAGCCCAGCTGGACTAGAACAGGCAGTGATCACATCATCTCAATCTACTGAAAACCCTCCAGTGACTCCTACTGTAGTTGGGATATGGTCCAAATTTCCTGCCAGTGTCTAGAAGGCACTATTTGATCTGTATATTATCTCTCTCTCCAAATTCACCTTGATCCATTCTCTTCCGTAGTCACCGTTAGGCACCGTAGGTCACCCTTCAGTCTCTAGAGCTGCATTGTCCATTATGGTAGCTACCAGTCACACATGACTACCGATCACTTAAAATATGATACCATATTTACCATATTCTAATCTAAATGCATTTGTTCTGTAAGTGTAAAATACATACCACATTTCAAAGGCAGTATAAAAATTAATGTAAAATATCTTAATTTTGTCATTGTTAATATTCATAATGCTATAATTTTGGATATATTAGATAAACTAAAGCAAAATTAACTAATGTAATTAACCACTTTATTTTTACTTTTTAAATGTGTCTTCTAGAAAATTTAAAATTACGTGTCACATTATTTTTATTATTTGCATATTCTATTATTTTTAGTGGACAGCATATTTCTAGAACAGACTAAACTTCCATTTCAGAAACTTTTCTTTTTAGTTGTTGTCTCTTCTGAATATTCTCTCACCAGATTTTCTCCTGATTGTTTTGTTTGTTTGTTTTTATTCTTTTTTTTTTGAATTTTATTTTATTTATTTTTTTATACAGCAGGTTCTTATGAGTCATCCATTTTATACACATTAGTGTATACAGGTCAATTCCAATCTCCCAGTTCATCACACCCCCACCTCCACCCACCGCTGCTTCCCCCCTTGGTGTCCGTAGGTTTGTTCTCTACATCTGTGTCTCAATTTCTGCCCTGCAAACCGGTTCATCTGTATCATTCTTCTAGGTTTCACATATATGCGTTAATATACGATATTTGTTTTTCTCTTTCTGACTTACTTCACTCTGTATGACAGTCTCTAGATTCATCCACATCTCTACAAATGACCCAATTTCGTTCCTTTCTATGGCTGAGTAATATTCCATTGTATATATATACCACATCTTCTTTATTCATCAGTTGATGGGCATTTAGGTTGCTTCCATGACCTGGGTATTGTAAATAGTGCAGCAATGAACACTGGGGTGCATGTGGGGTTTTTTTTTTTTTGCGGTACGCGGACCTCTCACTGTTGTGGCCTCTCCCATTGCGGAGCACAGGCTCCGGATGTGCAGGCTCGGTGGCCAAAGCTCATGGGCCTAGCTGCTCCGCGGCATGTGGGATCTTCCCGAACCGGGGCACGAACCCATGTGCCCTGCATCGGCAGGTAGACTCTCAACCACTGCGCCACCAGGGAAGCCCCCTCCAGCTTTCTTTTGATTTCCATTTGCATGGAAGATCTTTCTCCATCCCCTCACTTTCAGTCTGAATGTGTCCCTAGGTCTGAAGTGGGTCTCTTGTAGACAGCATATTTATGGGTCTTGTTTTTGTATGCATTCAGCAAGCCTGTGTCTTTTTGGTTGGAGCATTTAATTCATTCATGTTTAAGGTAATTATTGATATATATGTTCTTATTATCATTTTCTTTATTGTTTTGGGTTTGTTTCTGTAGGTCCTTTTCTTCTCTTGTGTTTCCCACTTAGAGAAGTTCCTTTAGCATTTGTTGGTTTGGTGGTGCTGAATTCTCTTAGCTTTTGCTTGTCTGTAAAGCTTTTGCTTGTCTGTAAAGCTTTTGATTTCTCCCTCAAATCTGAATGAGATCCTTGTGGGGTAGAGTAATCTTGGTTGTAGGTTCTTCCCTTTCATCACTTTAAGTATGTCATGCCACTCCCTTCTGGCTTGTAGAGTTTCTGCTGAAAAATCAGCTGTTAACCTTATGGGAGTTCCCTTGTATGTTATTTGTTGTTTTTCCATTGCTGCTTTCAATAATTTTTCTTTGTCTTTAATTTTTGTCAGTTTGATTACTATGTGACTTGGCGTGTTTCTCCTTGGGTTTATCCTGTATGGGACTCTGCACTTCCTAGACTTGGGTGGCTCCTTCCTTTCCCATGTTAGGGAAGTTTTCGACTATAATCTCTTCAAATATTTTCTCAGGTCCTTTCTCTCTCTCTTCTCCTTCTGGGACCCCTATAATGCGAATGTTGCTGCATTTAATATTGTCCCAGAGGTCTCTTAGGCTGTCTGCATTTCTTTTCATTCTTTTTTCTTTATTCTGTTCGGCAGAAGTGAATTCCACCATTTTGTCTTCCAGGTTCTTCTGCCTCAGTTATTCTGCTATTGATTCCTTCTAGTGTAGTTTTCATTTCAGTTATTGTATTGTTCATCTGTGTTTGTTTGTTCTTTAATTCTTCTAGATCTTTGTTAAACATTTCTTGCATCTTTTCGACCTTTGCCTCCATTCTTTTTCCGAGGTCCTGGATCATCTTCACTATCATTATTCTGAATTCTTTTTCTGGAAGCTTGCCTATCTCCACTTCATTTAGTTGTTTTTCTGGGGTTTTATCTTGTTCCTTCATCTGGTACATAGCCCTCTGCCTTTTCATCTTGTCTGTCTTTCTGTGAATGTGGTTTTTGTTCCACAGGCTGCAGGGTTGTAGTTCTTCTTGCTTCTGCTCTGTGCCTTCTGGTGGATGAGGCTGTCTAAGAGGCTTGTGCAAGTTTCTTGATGGGAGGGACTGGTGGTGGGTAGAGCTGGCTGTTGCTTTGGTGGGCAGAGCTCAGTAAAACTTTAATCTGCTTGTCTGCTGATGGGTGGGGCTGGGTTCCCTCCCTGCTGGTTGTTTGGCCTGAGGTGACCCAACACTGGAGCCTACCTGGGCTCTTTGGTGGGGCTAATGGCGGACTCTGGGAGGGTTCACGCCAAGGAGTACTTCCCAGAACTTCTGCTGCCAGTGTCCTTGTCCTCACAGTGAGACACAGCCACCCCCCGCCTCTGCAGGAGACCTTCCAACACTAGCAGGTAGGTCTGGTTCAGTCTCCAGACCTACCTATGGGGTCACTGCTCCTTCCCCTTGGTCCCGATGCGCACACTACTTTGTGTGTGCCCTCCAAGAGTGGAGTCTCTGTTTCCTCCAGTCCTGTCGAAGTCCTGCAGTCAAATCCCGCTAGCCTTCAAAGTCTGATTCTCTAGGAATTCCTCCTCCCATTTCCGGACCCCCAGGTTGGGAAGCCTGACATGGGGCTCAGACCCTTCACTCCAGTGGGTGGACTTGTGGTATAAGTGTTCTCCAGTTTGTGAGTCACCCACCCAGCAGTTACGGGATTTGATTTTATTGTGATTGCACCCCTCCTACCATCTCATTGTGGCTTCTCCTTTGTCTTTGGATGTGGGGTATCTTTTTTGGTGAGTTCCAGTGTCTTCCTGTCAATGACTGTTCAGCAGTTAGTTGTGATTCTGGTGTTCTCACAAGAGGGAGTGAGAGCACGTCCTTCTACTCCGCCATCTTGAACCAATCTCCCTCCTGATTGTTTTTCTGATTTTCTTAAATAAGAAGGAACTTTCCTTTAAAGGAAGTTAAATGGTGAAGAAACAAGTGTCCATATAAGATTACATGTATTTGAATCCTTAGTCTTGTCTCCAATAGGTTCTATTTGGGTGGAATTATATAAGTTACTCACAATTTCTGTACATTGGTTTTTCTCATCTCTAAAATTAGAGCAAAATAGCTTTTCTTTCTTCATAAAATTGTGGTATGGATTATATCAGATGATACTACAGTAAATCACATATAATTGTACCTGGCATATAGGTGTTAATAAACATTAGCAGTGATGATGATAATGATAATAGTGATTCTATGGAACTTTGCTTATAGATATACAGGAAAAAAGTAAACATTATTAATATAATAACCTACTGTTATTCATAAAAGAGTGACAGGTTATTAATTTATGGTTCTAGGTTGTTATTTGATAAATCAAAATTAACTTGGATTCTATATAGAGTGAAGTGATTTCAAGGTTAAAATTTAGATAGTCACCTACAATTTATAATTTCATTTAATTCAATAGCTAAGTCATATATATGTTTGTGCCTTTAACTGTAATGGTATTATAGCCTAAAATAGATATTTTTATAATTTTTCTATTTCTACTCACCAGGGCAAATATAGGATGGAAATCTAACTGTTTTCTTATATATTTCCTGGTTTCTCATTTAACAAAAATGTCTGTTAAGACATTATCTATTTTATGGATTGAGGAGATAACAGCAGTTTGCTGCTGGGGACGTACAGCAATAGGAAAAGAAATGATTCCTGGCCTCCAAGGAATTTAGAATCTAGCAAAGGAAAAAGATTTGTAAATAACTAACAGAAGGAAGAATGAAATGAAAGCTACCCTAGAGGAGCAAGCAACTGACCTATCCTGGGGGTGGAGGTGTGCGGGTGTGGTACTAAGAGGACTGCTGGGGAGGTGAGGCTTCAGGGAGTAGGAGCTGTAGGGAGCTGGTGGCAGGCAGCATTCGGTTGCAGTGGCTTCTGTTAGATCAAAGCCTAGAGATGTGATGGACCAGAAAGTAGTCCTGTCTGCAGGCACGGTGCTGCCGCACGACAGGGAACGCCATGCTGACCTGGTGGGTTCAGCGCAGTTCACTCCTTTTTGACTGGAGCCAGCCTTGATTTTCACACTTTCTTTGTTGTATGTAATAATAGTGCCTTTCTTCTCATTTAGATTCCAAAATAAAAAGAGGGGTCAGGGTCTTTGGGGTTTCTCTCATCGTTACTAAGTAAAACCTGCAGTGTTTCTTCTCTGGTAAATTCTGTCACATGCAACTCACTGCTTATCTTTTCCCTGCACCGTTCTCTGAGACACTGTGGAAGGACTTGTGTTTGTGCTGCAGTGACCCAGTAACAGAGTCTCCAAGTCCTCTTTTTACTTCACTATACAGATGTTTTAGGACCAGATTTTTAGGCACAGTTGATGTTATTTTTTGGCCCCCTTTTCTTTCACAAGCTCTTTATCTTTGACTTAATCTTGAGGCCGCAATGAATTTTGTTTATTAACCCCATTTTTCTGTTGAACAGGATTTGTAATTTTTAGTGACTTAATACTTTGTAGATTGTAAATATCTGGTGTCTAAATACTACAGCCTTCCTTTCTTCATTTTTCCTTTCTAGGACAGTCTATTCACTTGCTATGGGTTTTGCCATTATTTGTGTCTTTGCACATGGCAGGTGTTAGACTGTCTAGAGAGGCCTTACCACCATGGGCAGGGTGCTTTGCATGACTGAAATGGTAGTATGCGTTATTGCTTAGTACTCCACATGATGTTTTCCTTTTTATGTGTGTAAGAAATTTGTATCCTGAGGGCTAAGGGATTAGTTAATATGTTGCTTCTCTTGGAAATGAGAAAGAGAATAAATTCTGATTTTCCTAAAATGATATAACATTTTGTTCTTTTTTTTTTTTAGGATATGATATTCACTTTTGTGACAAGAAAATCCTGTTGCTAGAAGCAGGTCCAAAGAAAGTACTGGGGAAATTGCCAGAAACTTACAGCAACAGGGTCAGCTCCATTTCCCCTGGCTCCGCAACCCTTCTCAGTAGTGAGTAGAAGATCCTCTGTCGTAGAACCAATCTCCTGTCTCTCTTGACTTTCCAGTGTGTCCCATAGAGCAGAGTCAGCAGAGCATCTGGCGAGGAGGGAACTCACTGAGATGGGTGGGAAGAGGAGGGTGGGGTTGGTAAGTCTAGTACATAGTCGAAGATGAGGACCCCTGGAATTGTTCGTGTGTCAACTCGCAGTCTGAGGAAGACATCTCTGGGACGTGTGGCTCCATGTAGACATCATTTGTGATGTTGGGTCATTATGAATTGGTGGAATTGAAACTATATGAACTAATTACGATCATTCGCTTCTAGTAACAGCATACTCTTCATTTCCAGAGTCAGCCCTATAGGGGGCTGGGGAGCCTGAATGCTAAGTGCTCGTAGGGTGTAGGTGGATATGTACACCTGGAACCAGTTAGCAAATTATCTTAAGGTCTTTGTCTAATGTTACTCCCTCAAGCCATCCTATCTAGAAACACCCCATCTAAAATTAAACTCTTGCATGACTCTCTAGCTCCTTATACTGCTTTATTTTTCTTTATAACACTACCTGACATTTTATTATGAATTTTTTTTTAATTGTCTATCTCTCCAACTAGAATGTCAGCTGCTGAAGGGCAGAGATTTGTCTGTTTGGTTTCCCGCTTTATGCTCAGTACCTAGAAGTGTATCTGGCACATAGTAAGTGCTCAATAAATATTTCCTCAATGAATGAATCGGTTTAGTGCTCTGGAATTAAGCAAAAAATAGTCTTTATCCAGGGAGTTTGTATCCTCAATAGGATGATGAAGGAAAAGAAAATACGGATTTGGTTTATTTCCCCCACTTTATTATTTCCCCCACTTTAATGTGATTTGACCTTTGATCATGAAAGCTGGGTCTTTTTCATGCTGTATATTCTGAACTGGGGAACAGAGTAGCTTAGCTCCTAGCATCAAACAGGATAGAAGTGAAGAGTATTTCCCTATTATTGGAGAACACTGAAAACAACCTCTTACTTAACAGGAAGGAGAGAGAAAGGGGAACCCAGGAGGGATGCCAGTCCCATCAGGTTGCTTTGGTCTATATATAACTCCTTTCTTTTGTAGGTTTTGGTGCCTGGGACCACATCTGCAACATGAGATACAGAGCCTTTCGTCGAATGCAGGTGCCTCCTTTATCACCTTTGGCTTATCTTGGTTTATCTTGAGTTAAGATATTGGAGTTCACATTCTCCAGGTTTTCTGTAAATGTGGGAGGAATTCAGACAGAGTTTACACTCAGTCAAAGGAAGTAGGAGGGAAGCATTCATGAGAGAATTTTCTTCCCACCTTATACTTCCCGCCAGAGGGACTGACAAACTGTGGTTTTCCTGCTTCGATCAATGCTCAGTTTGACTGGAGTAATATTTCCTTTTCCTTGGGTTGTAATACAACTTTCCCTTTGTGTTTCCAGGTGTGGGATGCCTGCTCAGAAGCTCTGATAATGTTCGATAAGGATAATCTAGATGACATGGGCTGTATAGTGGAGAACAATGTCATCATGCATGCTCTCACTAAGCAGCTGGAGGCTGTGTCAGGTGAGGTATCTATCTCTTCCATCTTCCACTCACTTTCTGGAAGATGAACTAAGAGTTATTCTGGGACTTACTGGAAGGATCCCTTCTACAGATACTGATGTCCACCATAAAGAAGCCCTCTAACAGTTATCTCAGGGATGTTCTTTCTCTTTCTCTTTTTGTTTTAAACAGCTTTATTCAGGTATAACTTACATACCAATAATTCACTGATTTTAAGTGTACAATTCAGTGATTTTTCAATCTATTTATAGAGTTGTGCCACCATCACCACAATATGATTATAGAACATTCCTATTACTCAGAAGTAAACCTCGTACCTGTTTACAGTCATTCCCCATTCCCACTCCTAGCCCCTGGCACCACTAATCTACTTTCTGTTTTTTGAGATTTGCCTATTCTGGACATTTCATGTAGATAGAATGATACAATATGTATTTTTTAATGTCTGACTTCTCTCACTAAATGCATTTTTGAGACTCATTCATGTTGTAGTATGTATCAGTACTCCAGTCTTTTTTACTGCCCAGTAGTATTTCATTGTGTGGACATTTTGGGTTGTTTCCACTTTTTGATGATTGTGAATAAAGCTATGAATATTTATGGACAAGGTTTTGTGTGGACATGTTTCATTTCTGCTGGGTGGATACTTAGGAGTAGAATTGCTGGGTCATGTAATAATTCTATGTTTAACATTTTCATAAACTGCCAAACTTTAAAGAGGCTCTACCATGTCCCTTTCCCACCAACAATATATAAGGGTTCCAATTTCTCCACCAACACTTTATTCCCCTCAACCTTTTTTTTTTTAATAGCCGTCCTAGTAACTGAAGTGGTATTTCACTGTAGTTTTTTTGTTTATTTTGTTTGGCCACACCACACAGCACGCGGGATCTCAGTTCCCCGACCAGGGAGTGAACCTGTGCCCCCTGCATTGGGAGCACAGAATCTTAACCACTATACTGCCAGGGAAGTCCCATCTCGTAGTTTTGATTGTATTTACCTGATGACTAATAATGTTGAGTGTCTTTTCATGTACTTGTTGGCTATTTGTATATCTGTTTTTTTTTTTTTTTTTTGGCTGTATCGGGTCTTAGTTGTGGCATGTGGGATCTTTCGTTGCGGTGCTCAGGCTTCTCTCTAGTTGTGTTGTGTGGGCTTAGTTGCCCCATGGCTTGTGGGATCTTAGTTCCCCGACCAGAGATCGAACCTGCGTCCCCTGCATTGGAAGGTGGATTCTTAAACACTGGACCACGAGGGAAGTCCCTATTTGTATATCTTCTTTGGAGAAGTGTCTGTTTAAAATCTTTTGCTCATTTTAAAACTAGATTGTCTTTCTTTTTATTTATTTATTTGTTTTTTAAATTTTTTTTGGCTGTGTTGGGTCTTCGTTGCTGTGCACGGGCTTTCTCTGGTTGCAGCGAGCAGGAGCTACTGTTCATTGCAGTCCATGGACTTCTCATTGCGGTGGCTTCTCTTGTTGCGGAGCACGGGTTCTAGGTGCACAGGCTTCAGTAGTTGTGGCGTGTGGGCTCTAGAGTGCAGGCTCAGTAGTTGTGGTGCACGGACTTAGCTGCTCCGCGGCATGTGGGATCTTCCCGGACCAGGGATTGAACCCATGTCCCCTGCATTGGCAGGCGGATTCTTAACCACTGCGCCACCAGGGAGGTCCTAAAGATAATTTAGATCTAATAGTCACTTAGAAACATGTCCCATAATATATTGGTGAAAAAAAGTGTGTGTCATATGATCCCACTTGTGTGTGTGAGTATGTGTGTGGGGTGTGTGTGCATATACACACATAGGAAATTGTTTGGAAAGCTATACAACAAAGCTTTAACTAGCTGTCTCTGAGTGGTATGATTAAAGGTGATTTTTTTTCCCCCTTTTTAAACCTTTCTTTGTGGTTCAGACTTTTACACAAAGTAAAAGTAGTAAGCATGTACTTCTTATGATCAGAAAAGTAAAATGACTTCCAGTGGGAAGAAAAATCTTATGAAATCTAGAACTTGTTTGAGTCTGTGGTATTCCCCACCCTATTTGCTTTGAAAACACATGTGGATTCATGTAGGCATAGAGTGAAACTGGAGCAGGATCATGAAGATGGGAAGAGTGCCTCATGCAGGTGACAGTTCAGTGAGAGCTTACTTTTTTTTGTCCTTGTTTTCCTCACACTGATTCATCCCTGTGGCCTCTGTCATTTATTAGCTCTTAGACCATAGCATAGATCACATGAGTTATTTTTGAGATCTTTACTCTTCTTGTTTAGGAGTAAATGATAAGATAAAGATAAGCTGTCTTGGGACTTTGCTTTAGTTTTTTCCTCAGCCTGTGGGCCAACTGTCTAATGTTTTGTTTTTTCTCTTTTGACCTCCCTAGACCGAGTGACCGTTCTCTACAAGAGCAAAGCAGTCAGCTATACCTGGCCTTATCCATTTTCTATGGCAGACTCCAGCCCTTGGGTTCATATTACCCTAGGTGATGGCAGCATCCTCCAGACCAAATTGTTGGTAGTTGAAGATTCTTATTTTGCCAGGGGTCTCGCATATCCACATCTTGTTAGATTCTAGGGTCTCTAGTTTTAGATCTAAGCTATAGTTAAAGTTAATTTTAGGCAAAACTTTTGGTTATAAGGACCCATACCCACTCAAACCAGCTCCAGTTAAGATGGTTCTGTTGTAAATCCTGTACAGGATGCAATCTCTTGGACCATCATGGGTCTTGAAATAAAGGATAGCTGGCCTTACAGGGACAGGAATCAGAGGGTCAGAAATTGAGGCTGTTCCTTCCCTCTTAGGGGTCCTGTAGTCGTTCATCTCCTTGCATCTCCCATTTTTTTCTCTTTCTGCTCATCAGCTTCCCCTTTTCCATGGCAGCCGTTCCCAACCTTACTTCAGGATTCTTCAACTCTAGCGCCTGCCTTATTGCTTTCTAGTTCAAATATCAAGAGACTTCGGCTCAGTTTAACCTACGGCTGGCACCTCTTGGATCAGATGCCCAGCTTTGGTCTGTTAATTGAAGCTGGGATCGCATATGTAGGGCTACCCCTCTTGGGGCTGGGAGTGAGGCAGGCATGATAAAGAGTTACCTGCCACAGATGGGCTTGCCACCAGTGGGAACTAGAGAAAACTTTTAGGAGGCAGAGACAAACTTCTGGAACAGTTTCGTTAATTAAAAGGTTTTAAGACTCAGCAGGCTCTTGTCTCCATGCAGATTGGTGCAGATGGCCACAACTCAGGCGTACGGCAGGCCGCTGGAATCCAAAACGTTAGCTGGAACTATGACCAGTCCGCTGTTGTGGCTACTCTGCATTTATCGGAGGTAAGATCCTGAGCCCACCATCTGGGGGCCTTGCTCGGGTTTAACTGGTACTGGGGAGATATGGGGATATATGTATATCTATAGCTGAGTCACTGTGTTATAAAGCAGAAACTAACACACCATTGTAAAGCAATTACACTCCAATAAAGATGTTAAAAAAATAAAAAATAAAATACATATAGATATCTTATGACCTAGAAAAAAAACAATAATAATTGGTACTGGGTACTTCTCACAAGAACTCTTCTCCTCTCCGTTGTAGGCCACAGAAAACAATGTAGCTTGGCAGAGATTCCTCCCCTCTGGGCCCATTGCTCTGCTTCCGGTAAGAAGTCCTTCTGGCTAGTCTGCTTAAACATGTCAAGCCTTCCTCTTTTAGAACTTCATTTTCTCTCAGCCTTTTTCTGGTTTCAAGGGAATATGCCCAGGCTAGCTTTGTTACCCCTTCTTGTCTTTCTTCGTGCTTGAGAGCTCTTAAGAACAGAGGTTTTAGCCCTTGGTATTGATGTTCTTTTGACACAGCTCTCAGACACTTTGAGTTCCTTGGTTTGGTCCACATCCCATGAACATGCAGCAGAGCTGGTCAGCATGGATGAGGAAAAGTTTGTGGATGCCGTTAACTCTGCCTTTGTGAGTATCACCAGCTGACGATATGTTGCTGGGATAGATACAGAAAGGTGGTTTTGAGTAAGAAAAGAGGAACAACCAACCAGCTGCCCCTTTGAACCTGTAACGCTTGATGTGGAGTATGTGGAGGAGGGGACTCAGGAAAATGTACAACAAAGAAATTAATTAGTGTGCTCTTCTGAGGGTTGAGGGCTGCTGCTATGCTGACTGAAACAGCTGCCTGGGTGGTAGTTACTTGGATAAGTAACTTTTTTTGAAGCTGTAATACTTTGATAATTTTTAACAGATGCCAAGTACCTGAACCATTGAAGCCTGATTCATCAGAAGTGTTTCTGGGGAGGGGCTGAGCACATTTCCATAGTGAGCTTAAGAGTAAGCTTTGTAGAGAGATATGGGTTCAATATTGGTTCTACCTGTTAATCTCCTGAAAAATGGAAATAGTATCACCAACCTCTTAGGGTTTAATAGTAATAAAAGTCTAAAGACTTAGAAAGAGAGAATTTATGTAAAATGCTTGGAACATACCTAGTACATTATAGGGTACTCAACAAATGGTAATTATTACTGGAGTAGACATAGCCTTTAGATAATACAGACACCAATATTTTTGGAGTTCAAATGTCACATTATCTGAATTCACTAATGATAATGATCGATAACATTTATCCAGCACTTACTATGTGCCAGGTACAGGTGAAGAGTTTTTTAAACATGTATTTATGTATTTAATTCAGTGAACCATTGAGGTAGGTACTATTATCCTGCTCACTTAGAGATAGGTAACTTGCCTGAGGTCATACAGCTGGCGGCAAAGCTGGGTTCTGAAATCAGGCTGGCCCTTGAGCCTACCCTTTTAACCACCAAACTCTACTGCCTTGCTAATGACTTCACACTGGTTTACAGTGAAGAACTTAAGCTCCCCTGCTCTGTAGTAACAACAAGAATAAAAAGAACTGAACGCACTGAAGTGGCTTCCAAGATAAATGGTGACCCTTTATGGGTCATTTAGTAGATATTCCTGGCATAGGCCTTTGCAGTACATTCATTCAGCAGGAGTTATGAGTGCTTCTATATAGAAGGCTTTGGAGTTGGACAAATGAGACATAGTCCCTGATTTCAGGAAGCTCAAGTGAGGGAGAAAGATATAGAAATGACAGTTTTGATACAGTGGTGGAGTATGCATAGGATACTGTGGGAGCATGGAGGAGAAAGACACAGAAGGTTTGGAGGGAGGTTTACAAAAAGGGGTGACAGCTTCTGCATGCTCTGAGGTGTTATCCTGGTGAACTAGAAGTGGGAGGACATTCTAAGTAGAGGGGTGTGTGGAGGCAAGAGCATGTTGTAGAGTGAGCTACTTTGTGGCTGGCATGTGCATTTTGAGGGTAGGATTAGTGAAAGGTGAGGCTCAGAGGTAGGTAGGGGCAGCTCATGAGCAGTTTGGCTTGATCCTAAAGCCTGTGGGGAGTGATGAGAAGTTGCATTTTGCATTTGTTTGAGGGACTTGTCACTTTAGTGACACAAATCAGTTTAGGTGTGTTAGGTACCACTACCCTTGGCTGTGGTTATAAAATGGTTGCCTTGTTGAATTTTTAATTCCCTGCTGGAGTCGCTGATGAAATTTCACTTTGTTTTGTGGCTGGTGCTACTCAGTGGAGTGATGCCAACCACACAGACTTCATCGACTCGGCTGGCTCCATGCTGCAGTATGCGGTCGCCTTTCTGAAGCCCACTAAGATCTCAGCTCGCCAGCTGCCCCCAAGTGTAGCCAGGGTGGATGCCAAAAGCCGAATACTGTTTCCTCTTGGGTTGGGACATGCTGCTGAGTACGTCCGGCCTCGGCTGGCACTCATTGGGTAAGATAATAACAGAGCAGGGCCACTCCTTTTCACTCTGCGCTGGAGGCTACACCTGAACTCTGCTTTATCCTTAGGGATGCAGCCCACAGAGTCCACCCACTTGCAGGACAAGGTGCCAACATGGGCTTTGGGGATATCTCCAGCTTGCTGCATCACCTCAGGACTGCAGCCTTCAATGGGAAAGACTTAGGTAAGGATTCAAGTACCTTAGAGAGGTATCCCAAGGTCCTATAATACGGGAAGATCAGGTAAATGGCCCTCAGTAGCTAGATGTAGTAGACATAAATGTATCTGGTTTGCTAGGAAGGAAAACTTCACTACTGAATTAGGGATTTAACCTTTCCTTTTCCCTTCAGGCTCCATGAGTCACCTCACAGCTTATGAAACAGACAGACAGCGTCACAACACTGCTCTTCTGGCTGCTACTGACCTACTAAAACGGCTGTATTCTACCAGTGCCGCCCCACTGGTGCTGCTCAGGACGTGGGGCTTGCAGGCCACAAATGCAGTGTCTCCGCTCAAAGTAAGAGAGTTCTCCCAGATCTCCAAGAGTCTTGCTCACTGAGGAATGTCTTGGCCAATGACTTGGTTTCTTTAATTTTCTCGGCTGTAAAATTATCATCTTTATCTGAATACCTTCCCCCGTGGTTATAAGCAGAAATATCCCTTCCGACGTTTTTGGTGCCAGGGCCCACATCTAAGCAGTACCCTTATATAAGGGCTTAAAATAGTGAATAGGGGCTTGTAAAGATAAAGATGCTTAAACTCCTTTTGCTGCTTCGCCAGCTTCTTTCCTGAGAAACTTGCATTAAAAGACACTTTGGAGGGACTCGGGAGGAGAATCTGGGACTTTTGCCAAATTTTTGCTTTAATCACTTTAGATATTTTAAAGTATTATCTTCACCTGCCCACATACTTTACAATGTCAGAGTTATCACTCACTTTGTTTCATTTTTTCCTCCAGGAACAGATTATGGCCTTTGCAAGCAAATGAATGCTCCTCTTCTGGATCTTTTCCCAAGACCACCACGTATTTTCAAGATTTAATTTAATAAATTTACATTAGAATTCTGCAGTCTCTTTTTCTTCTCTGCTTAATGGACCTGTGGAGCTCAAATAATGAGTGATAATTTTCTGTGAGGAGGGCATATCAACCAAGCCAAGAAAAAAAACCCAAAGGAAGACTATGATTTGATTGAAAAGAACTTTTTATTACTAAAAAATTGCTAAGGTGCTGTCTCATTCATTTTCACTTGTTAGCAGTCCTTTCTAAGGAGAAGATTTATATAATTAAAAAAAAAATGCTGGTTGTAAATTTATACAGTTTTTTGATAAAGATAAGAATTAGAAATAGTCAATTGATGCATTTTTGTTAGAATTGCTGTTTTAAAATTAATAACACTAGAATGCAAAATAAACACAAATTGCTTTAACCTTTATTATAGGTATATTAGACTTTCTGAAAAGAAAACCAAATCTTAAAATGCTAGTTATTATTTCCTCATCACAGCACCGTATTTCATTTATGGTTCCTCTGTGGGACACCACTATTCTGTTATAAAACAATAAATAATTTCATTGCACAGGTTTAAAGACCTCAGGAACTAGGTCAAAAGGAAAAATCTGATTAGCAGCAGAATTTGTTCATGTGTGGTTGCAGGCTGGTGCCAGCCTGGGTGGGGGTGGGTTGTTTTACTGTGCACTTTAGAAGCGGTTACCTCACAGTACCAGAGATACCTGTCGAAGAGAGTTTTGGATCCATTAGATCTGTATACCACAAACAACATCTTGCCCAGAAGTCTGATTTGCAGATGAAAGGAGAACAGTCTGCTTTTGACCCAACCTAAGCTATTCTTGGAAAATATTTTTAGGGAATGGAAAATTTGTTACCACAGGGGAGCTTTTCAGGTAAATGTGGAAAATTTATACTAAAAAAGTGTGAATGTCAGAAACCTTCCTGGAATCTCAGGAAAAAATGTGCCCAGAATGAAAGATGGCAGCTACTGGAAAAAGCTGTGTTGACTACTGGCAGAGTCCAGAAAGGTCACTGTAGGGAAAAAAGGTCATCTTTCATAAAAAAATGGAAAGGTAGCCCAGGTATGAAGAACATGGACTCTGCAAAAGTATGCAAACAGAATCAGGCAAGACAAGAATTTTAAGGCACACCTTGCAAGGACCTCCATAACCCAGTGTTTTCATATGATGATGATAACACACAAAATCCACTATGTGCTAGGCCATGTCCTAATATTTGAAATATATAACACATTTACAGAAAGAAAACCTAACCATCAAGATTGGACCTTGTAGGACTCTTAATAAGAGGCCCAAAAGGTACACGAGGGGCAAAAAAGGACATTACAGACAAATTGTTTTTTCTAAGAAATAAAAAGTCTCATTCCAAATTGCTCCTATAATGGATAAACTGGTTAATTCTCCAGATATTCTAATCAAGATTATCAGAAAACATGTAGATACATTTCTGGAGTTATAATGCACCTACCCAAGAATTCTGAAAGTATTTGGGATGACCGAACATGTCTGCTGAACAATATGTGGCCTTTATAAGAAAAGCTACAGAGACAAGCTGTGGTGATAAAGACCAGGAAATCTTACCTCTCTGAACCCATCAAGCTGGAGGAGTCTTTATTGTCTCCCCCTAATCTTGTAGAACAGCATTTCGTGTATGATGACTGGTTCTAACACCATACTCTAGACAAAGATGAGAAGGGGGTCTAGAAGTCAAGTGATAAAAAGAATGTGAAGGACTTGGGAGTTTTCTTCAGAAGACCGAAAGGCTGTGGAAGGAGGGATTAGAGCAGAACTAAGACTACTGAGAAGGAGGGATTTTTTTTAACATCAGTGCAATCCCAAAGTGGAATGAGTTGTCTGGAAACATGCCTACACAGAAGCTGAATGACAACCTGTTAGAAGTGTTAAGGGAGTTCTGCAATGGGTAGAAGATTGATTATATCTTTGGGCTGTCCAACTCTAAAGATTCTGTTATTTCACTCTGTATTAGCATTTTTGGAGGAAGAGACAGTAGGTATAAAGGTGACCTTAGTATAATTAAAAACCACTGTGAAGGGCTTCCCTGGTGGCACAGTGTTTAGGAGTCCGCCTGCCAATGCAGGGGACATAGGTTCGAGCCCTGGTCCGGGAGGATCCCACATGCCGCAGAGCAACTAAGCCCATGAGCCACAACCACTGAGCCTGCGCTCTAGAGCCCACGAGCCACAACTACTGAGCCCATGTGCCTAGAGCCGGTGCACCGCAACAAGAGAAGCCACCGCAATGAGAAGCCCGCGCACCGCAACAAAGAGTAGCCCCCGCTCGCCACAACTAGAGGGAGCCTGTGCACAGCAATGAAGACCCAACACAGCCAAAAATAATAAAACTTAAAAAAAACAATCACTGTGAAGAAGAAAAAAATCCACATTGAATTGAAAAACTAAAATTTGGGAGGGATGAGGGTATAGAAATTTGCCTAGTTATTTGCACATATCAGATGTTAAATATTTATTGACTCAATGGAATACTTTTAAAAATAAGGTTCCCCAGGGACTGCTGTGAGGGCCAGGTATATTTAACATCTTTTGTGAAAAAGCTGAAAGAGAGTCTACTGTGAAAAGTACAAGTCTGGGGAGATACTCTGCTGGAAAGAAGCTGGAGGTAAAGAGCCAAGGTGTAGAAGCCAGACTACTGGAAGATCTTTCAAGTCCAAGAGCAGTCACATGGGTAGACAAGGAAATGGTGGTCATGTGGGAAAGTACAAGATCATGAATTTTAGGGGACATAATTCACAAAATCAAGAGGTCTGAACATTCAAACTCAAAGTGAGCATCCACTGTATGGATGTGGGCCAAAATGGCCAAGTAAATCAAATGTTAGGTATCATCAAGAAGGGTTCAGAAACCTTAGAACTAGACAAATAATGTAGAGGATGCTAGCTAAAATGATCAGGGGCCAGGGCAGAAAGAGACACTGCTGTAAACAGAATAAAAGGACAAACTGAAAGGGGCTATTGCCAAAGTCTAGATCCTTGAAAAGCACAGCCACAGGCCTCTCACCACAGACCAAAAGCTAGGGTATAGATGTACTTCTTAGAAATACAAAGAAAAGTTTAGGATGACAAATTACTATAAACACATTAGCCTGAGAAAAGAGGTACTAGCACTGAAAACACACACACACACATACACACACACACACACATTCCTATAAGGTAGGATATGTTCATTACTCCACGGTTTGCTGATAAAAAGTTAATTAAAAGAAGGTAGTCTGTAGAAGGCAGCCACACCCTCCCAAAACATGTCCCTAGAAACTGGCTGGCCTCCCTTCTGCCCAGTCGTGAGTTGCTCTCCATCCTTCTGAGATTTAGAATGGCTGTCAGCTGGCTGATTGGTGCTGACACAAAGCCGGATCACATAACTTCAGATATGGTACCTTTTTTTTTGGCCACACCACGTGCACAGCTTCCAGGATCTTAGTTCTCCGACCAGGGATCGAATCCATGCCCTTGGCAGTGAAAGCTCGTAGTCCTAACCACCGGACCTCCAGGGAATTCCCCAGATACGGCTTTTTTTTTTTTTTCCTCTTTGAACTACACATGGAAAGTAAAACCAGGTATTTTTTTCTTTCTTTTTTTTTTGGTAGGTGAGTGGAGATAAAGGTGGGACAGGGCAACGTGCAGGGAAAAGAAAATACTGGTGTTGATAGGTCATGGGATTGCAATCAGTCAGCTGAGTGTAACATGTAAGAGGAAAATTAAAATGTTCAAAGGAATGAGGCACTGAAAGGGTTGAAATGAGATTCTTCTTTGGTTCCCAGGGTTCCATCCCTGGGTTCCCCAAGGTTAAGTTCCAAAGCTATTCCTTTTGGCTCTCTGTGACACACAAGGAACCTCAAAGATTTAGACTCTGGTACCAGCTGTGCACGAAGAGTGGTTAGGAAATAGTTCACATTTGAGGTGTAAAATTAATTAAGTCCAAATCTCTAGACTCAAGGGCAAGACCTGTCTACAAAAGCCCCTTCCTCCAGATGAAATCAGCTGCTGGGCTTCAGTCTAGGCTGTCCCCAGACTAGCTCAGAATACAACTGAGTCCTCTCCTCTCTCGTCCTCCCTTTAACAAGGTTGACAAATGCAGGCCTCAGAGGAACGGCTTGGCCTCAGTGGGAGATGCCCAGAGACTGCAGCAGGTGAAAGGTGGCCCCCAAGGCCCAGCCTGTCTCTATGTTGTTCACTTTCTTTGTGAGCTGTTGGGAAGGAGAAAAAAAAGTCAATATTTTCATTCAATTTTCAACTCTAGCAAGCACAACAAGCGGAGAATATCTGCAAAGATCATCCACATGGCCAAACCAAGGCAGAACTGGGAGTAGCCAGTCTCTGGAGGCTTCTCCCAACCCTCTCTGTAGGTTCCCATCCTGCCATTGCCCATTGCCCCTACACCTGCCAATCTGATCCTTGAATCTCTGGGCCCAGGAAGTGGTCTCAACCCAGGACTTCTAGAGAGGACCTTTTAGACAGACAGGCTTCTGAACTCTCTCCCTAATCCTCAACTAAACATAACAGGAGTTAGCAATAGATTCAGGGGTAGGAAAGAACATACTAAGCTTCTCAATTCATACTTTGTAAGCAAGTGCATCTTCTTAAGCACTAGTTAATGACAAACCAAGGCATTTAATGCATTCCAGGCCAGGCTGTACCTCAATTAGTTCAGTGACCTTGGGCAAAAGTTTAGACTCGATTTCGTCAACTACATAACAAGTGGATTAGATTAGTCAATATATCAAATTGTTTTCTTCAGAATCCTAGGGGTTCCTTGACAGTGCTTCAAAGGAGAAAGGGAGGCAAAACGGTGAAGGAGTTCCAGGTCCCCGACCTCTGATTCAACCAGATAGCTTCATTTTTATCAGTTTTACTGGAATTCTCCATAAGCTACTGTTGAATAAAGATGCCACCACCATACCCATACCCATACCCAGGTTTATAAATCAGCAAACTGGTTTTAGTCTTTCCTTCTAGTACTAACTTCTTATGACACAATACCTGTGTTAACCTGATGAAACTTAGTCTATAGTCACTGTGCCAAAAACTGAGAAGAATGGCATGTGAATCATTATCTTGAGATTTAGTCTGTGACCCCTGAGTCAAACTGGGAGTGCCCCCCATGCCCCCAAAATGTTCTTCCTCTGTCCTTAGGACCGACAGTCTAGGGATATAGATGCCAAAGTGAAGTGATCTCTGGGACAGAGGACTGTTCACCCCTGATACAAATTCTGCTGCCATTTAACTAAAGACTAAAAGGATGCAGAAATGGAAACGGCAGGAAATTGTCCTTAAATGATTTGGTTATTGCTGATGCTTCAGTAGAGGCAGTTGTTAGCTTGGTATGTATTGAGGGCTCAGGATGACCTCTCTTATCCAGAAATCTAGCTCCAAATGGTGTGAAATACCTATACTAACAATTAAACCAATATTAATAACTTCTTATGTGTCAGGCACTGTGCTTTATCTCCATTTTTATAACAGCCCTAAGAAATAGGTACTCTAAGGATCCCTGTGTTTTGAGTGAGGAACCTAAAAGTTAGAGGGGAAGTAAATCATCTGAGGTCACAGAGCTAGTAAGCTTGCAGAATCAGAACTTGAACCCAGATCTGACGGACAACAGAGCCCATGCTTTAAACACTACACTATACTGACTCTACTGGCAAGTAACTCTTTAAATGCCAATATTCTCAGCAGGTATAACAACACATTAAATCCAAATACCTTTATACAAATGAATTTATGAAATCTGTATAACACAAGAAATGGGGCAATATAAACTCATCTGGAAATGAGGAAACAGAAAGGGGAAGTGACACAAGAGAAGGAAGGAGCTTCATAAACAAAGTACAATCTCTACTTCCTTGACCCCGAAAGTTCAAAGTTGCCCTGTGCCACAACTATATTTTTGTCACATTTCCTCTAATAGACTATGCAATTTGAGGACAAAGATTAAATCTCAATCATCTCTGTAACTATAATGTGCAATTATTCAACTATGGTATGGAAGATAAAAAAATATTATATATGGGATGGATGAAACTCATAAGATGTGTTTGGAATAAATAAGTTACTACAGATAAAGTTAGGAAGACAGAGAGGGACCCGAGACTCCAGAGGCACTAAATATATGAGGCACACACAAAATACATACGACATACTACACAAGGCATTCAGTACTCACGAGGTCTTAAATAAGCCACTCACTGGTGATGCTCTTTGGCAGAGGTCCCTCATGTCCTCTGCCAAACAGAACCATCAAACCATCTAATGGGCTAATGAGTGAGCTAATGCTACTGGCCAGTGCACGTGCCTCTGCGCCCCTCCAAACAGAGCAAGTTTGTGTGATGGCCCCGGCACCTTCTGTCCTTGTGCCCCCTTGATCAAACTTCAGCTACAGTACCTGTAACCACACTATCATCGGCAGAGAGAGGCAGGACATATTAACCCAGGATTCAGGAAGTACAGCACCTCCAACTTGTATGTACCCTATCCTGTGTGTTCACCTATCCCATTTCTTTCCCCTTGCTTTTCACCCTGACTTTTGTGGGTTTTCTTTGTTTCTTTTTTGCTTTTGGCCACTCCACGCAGCATGTGGGATCTTAGTTCCCTGACCAGGGATCAAACCCATGTCCCCTGCAGTGGAAGTACAGATTCTTAACCACTGGACCGCCATGGAAGTCCCTCACCCTGACTTTTGAAGTTGATTTAATAAACCATGTAACTTGGGCCTCTTAACCTGGGCTGCAAGCCTTTTGGCTCTGTGACCTCTGGGATAGCTTGCCTAGTAATATACAGTTGACTGTTGAACAACATGGGGGTTATAGGTGCCGACCCCCGTGCAGTCAAAAATCCACATATAACTTTATAGCTGGCCCTCCATATCCATGGATTCAACCAACCACAGATAGTGTAGTACTGTAGCATTTACTATTAAAAAGAATCCATGTATAAGTGGACCCAGTTCAAACCTGTTATTCAAGGGTCAATGGTACTTAGAAGCTGCCATTGTATCAAGGCAATTTCCCACATTCATGGTGCCTTGCACAGTGCCTTGTCCATAGCCTGAATAAAATTAGCTCAAAACTCCACCTATGGCCACTCTGATTACTAAACAAGTTTTTTTGTTTTTTTAAAATATTTATTTATTTGGTTGTGCCAGGTCTTAGTTGTGGCAGGCGGGCTCCTGACTTGCAGCTCCTTAGTTGTGGCATGTGAACTCTTAGCAGGCAGGCTCCTTAGTTGCAGCTCATGGGCTCCTTAGTTGCGGCATGTGAACTCTTAGCTGCAGCATGCATGTGGGATCTAGTTCCCTGACCAGGGATCGAACCTAGGCCCCCTGCACTGGGAACGTGGAGTCTTAACCACTGCGCCACCAGGGAAGTCCCCTAAACAAGCTTTTAACTTTCTTTCTAACTCCCAAATAAAAGGACTGTTATGTGATGCCAGTGTCCTCTCTCTTACCTGTAAGATGGTGTTGCCTGCAAAGCCAAAGCCATCCTTCAGCAAGGCTGTGATGTAACTGAGATCCATGCACAGGAAAGGACTGCCTGAGGTGAAGTTTTCCAGGTTATCACATACTGGAGGTGACAGAAAGAGAAAAGTGGAATTCAAGTTTGCAGCCAACTGAGAGGTGTATGATTTTCTCTAAATACAGACTGAGAATAAGCAAAGCAGAATCCTCCATTCTCCTTCTCCCAGATGCCTGGGAGTCTTGGAGGCTAGAACTGTGCACTGACAGCCTCTGCAAGACCTCAGCTCATCAAGAACCAGCACATTTCTGATGTGACATCTAATCTACTCAAAGGTACATGGGTCCTAGTTTATTTGCTATGACATATATTCTATGATTTATAGTTGGGGCTTAATTCAACTAAGGCCCTTATATATTAAGACAGGGAAATACCAGTTAACCCTACTTCAGGGCCACTGGATAAGAACGATTATTTGCTTTTTTGTTTTTTTTTAATTTATCTATTTTTGGCTGTGTTGGTTCTTCGTTGCTGCGTGCGGGCTTTCCATAGTTGTGGTGAGCGGGGGCTACTCTCCGTTGCAGTGCGTGGGCTTCTCATTGAGGTGGCCTCTCTTGTTGCAGAGCACAGGCTCTAGGTGCCCGGGCTTCAGTAGCTGTGGCACATGGGCTCAGTAGTTGTGGCTCGCGGGCTCTAGAGCGCAGGCTAAGTAGTTGTGGCGCACAGGCTTAGTTGCTCCACGGCATGCGGGATCTTTCTGGACTAGGGCTTGAACCTGTGTGCCCTACATTGGCAGGCGGATTCTTAACCACTGCGCCACCAGGGAAGCCCTATTTGCGTTTTTGATGAACTCTTTCAAGGAAGCCTCTGTGGCTATTTTCCATATATTCTGGTGCTCAGTGTTTCATTACCACTGATAAAACTTTTTCAATTTTTTTTTAAAGAAAGGAAGAAAGAAATGTGGAAAGAAGAAAAGGTTTTCACCGTTTCTCCAAAGTCTCTTTTATTCTTATATTTTTCTTTGCCACTTAATGCTTTTAACTCCTGGTAAAGACAGGAAACCAACCTTCTGAGAGGCTTTCTGCTGGCCAAAGCACATTAGGTCACTTTAAGGTCACTGGGGGTGGCAGCCTCACGGGCTCACCTTCAATGGTTTCCACTGACTCTTACCTTCCCTTGCTTTCCTTTCAAAATCTTCAACTTTTAAAACACCCCCCTTTTCATAATCTGAAATGAAACAGAACAGTAGTTGATGTCAAAAAGCCTTCCAGGAAACATAAGGAAATTTATCCTAGGAAATTATCCTATTTATAATAATGAAAAACTAAAAATAAAATTTCCAACATTAAAGAATGGGATAAGCAAACATGACATATCCCTACAATATAATCTATACAGTTTATTTACTTATAATCTATTTTATGTTATGTGTGTGTGTGTGTATATATATATATATATATATATATATATTTTTTTTTTTTTTTTTTTTTCGTGGTACACAGGCCTCTCACTGTTGTGGCCTCTCCCGCTGCGGAGCACAGGCTCCGGACGTGCAGGCTCAGCGGCCATGGCTCACGGGCCCAGCCGCTTTGCGGCATGTGGGATCCTCCCGGACCGGGGCACGAACCCGCGCCCCCTGCATCGGCAGGCGGACTCTCAACCACTGCACCACCAGGGAAGCCCTGTTATGTATATTTAACTATAGCTAAAAAATAGGCCCATTAAAAAGGGGCCATTAAACACGTCAGAAAATAAGAAATTAATTCGTATCTCAGGCCATGACAGATCACATATATACATTCTCACAGCTAAACAAAATGTGTTACTATTATAAGGAAAAATGTTATAAAGGGGAAAGAGGAAACTTTTGGGAGTGAATATGTTCATTGACTTGAATTTGGTAATGGTTTCATGGGTGTATACATATGTCAAAACTTACCAAATTGTACACTTCAAATATGTGCATTTTATTTTATGTCAATTATACCTCCATAAAAATACTTAAAGAAAAAAAAGACTTCATGTGTATTTGTTTAGGCCATCTTCTAGCCCCAAAAGATTCGAAATCATATTCACTCTTCCACTTGGGTGACTTGGGAGAAAAGTACGGTGACCACCTTAACAAGGCACTGCAAATACTCCTTTTGTCCCTTTCCCTTCCCCACCACAGCCCTGCCCAGTCTCCCCCCTGCACTGACACCTGGAGTGAACTTACCAATCATGTCTGTGTCAACAGCTCGGTCATAATAGTAAGAGAAAGCGTAGAAGGAGCTTCTCTGGACCTCATCTGGCTGATGAAGTTTTCCTTGGACCACCCTCAGCACTTCAGCATAGCAGGGCTCAAAGCCCGCCTCCCCTGATAGGGCAAAAGGTGCACAGGGGCAAGGTGAGAAAGTGAGAGGCAAGCTGCTGAAGCCAGTGGAACAGCAGGAGGATCAAGGCGAGCTGAGGCTCAGGACAAAGGGCTTACAGACAAAGATGAACAAACTTTTGCAGCCTCATCCCTCTGGAGAACCAATACTTACTTCTCCACGGCAGGTCCCCTCCCTAACCTGTGTTCACCAAAAAAGCCACAGCCGACCTCGAGCTGCCCCTTAGCATCATGTTTCATGGCATTTATGAGAAGTATGCAGAGGCTCACCTGCCTCCTTCATGGGAAAAATCAAGTTTTTTCCTCGAGTTTAAGGTCTATGCCTTTTATAATACCTAAGATCAATTACTCTTCTCGTCTCAATTCTATAACTGAAATAGCTAAACATTAATTGGATCTGAAACAGTTTCACCCTGCTGAGGGCAGAGACCCTCAATACATTAGACCCAGGGTAAGAAGAGGTTTCTAATGGATCCACAACACCTGGGCAGGGAAAGAGCTGAACACAGAGTGACAGCTGCCTTGTTCACTGTCACTTCACACTACTCCTTGAAGGCACATCAGCATCTATTTGGAACTAGTTCCTGCAAAAGACAAGCTTCTCCTAGCTCTGGAGAAAGTTTCCCATGGAACTTTTGCAGACTTCTACTGTAAAAGTAATTTCAACCAGTGAAAAAATATCACCTGCCTTCTTGGTTGCCACCATACTGGTATTTCACACCCCCAAAGATCCACTCTGCTTCCAACCATCTTGGTAGACAGGCACTTCGGAAAGTGTGTCCATCAATTCCTGAAAGAAACCAGACCACAAAGAGGCAAGGGTGTGAGAGAGAAAGAGAGAGGAAGGAAAGCAAGAAGTCAGTAAGGTTGAAAGGAATTATCAAGGTGGCTGGGCCTTAAAATCATATGAAATTAGTTCCACGACTGCATACTACGATGGGGATTCTTAACTCAGGGTTCATAGATGGGCTTTGTGGGGTTGGTGAACCCCCTGAAACTACAGGCAAACTTTCATGCTTATGTCCATTTGGCAGAGGGGTTGATGGCTTTCATCACATCTCAAATCTAAAACCTACAATGGAATAAGTTCCCTCCTTTCTAAAAAAGGGAAAAAATACGATTCTACTTTTCTCATTGATTGTTGTGAGGCTTAAATAAAATACACTTGAAAATGTAAACTCTGAAATGCTATACACTCATCACAATAATAGCGTACTGTGAACCACACACCATAAAAATTAAAATAAATGCAAAACCTCTTTTAAGGTGAGGAAACGGGCACAAAAAGTTTAGCTACCTGGCCCGAAATTACAAGACTGGGACTGACCCTAGTTCTGCCTGACCCCAAAAGCTGAGCTCTTTACCTCTCTACTGCCTATGAAGAAAGGAATGGAGTTGTTCAGTTATTCCACCTTGTAAGTGGACTGCTGCTACCTGCACCTCCCACGTAAAACTAAGGGCTTGAGCTCCTGCCAAGTTTAACCCTTGAGTCTTGAATTTCTGCAGACACTTCAGCCCCCTGGCCACAGACCGTTCCCCCCCTATACCAAGAGACTTCATGCTGGAAATGGCTAATAATAGATACCAAAACATCTGACCTCATAAAGTAGAAAAGGAATTTGCCATTATGATGTCTATTATACAACACAGGTCTCTTACTTCAGCATAACCCTTTCTGCCATAGAATCACTGCCAAGGTAGGGAAAAGGCAAGCTGAGTACTGGTGTCACTCTCACCATACCCCAACCAGCACACCCAGACGAACCTTCTGTCTCCAGGGCTCCCAGAGCTGTTAGTCTTGCAGCTTTCAATCCAAATCCCAAGTAACTGTAAAATACAGGATTGACTAATTTCATGTGACCCTGAATTCTCTAGCCTAAAGCTCCCTCTTCCAAAAGTAACATGGTTTCTCTGTCTCACTCTGGAGGGAAGAAAACCTTGTTCTCTGTGCTCTATTCATCTCGTGTGGACAACAAGCAGTAATTCTTGCACAGTTCAGATCACGGCCTTGCAGGAAGAACTTCCCACAGCTATGCTTTAAAGGCCAGAGGCAGTGACACTTCCTAGGGTCCCACCCTGGGAACCATCCCCAGAAGAGATCTCATTATCTTAGCTCCCAGCCCAACTGTGATCAAATTCTAGGCTGGATTTTGAACATCTGAAGGTCAGCTTAAAAGCAGCTGACACAGAGCTTTGGCTCAACCTTCTCTGAGTGTCCTCTCTCTGGAGAAAACTTGATTCATATTACTTTCACTCTTATATTACTTATCTTTTACTCTTTTACATTATTTTTTAAAATCTTACATTACTTTTTACTTTATTACTATTATATGTTTTTGAGGACAAGAATGGAGAAAACTCTTGGGTCTCTTGGGCTTTGGTAAGTAGCTTAGGTTTCAGTTAACAGGCCTTCAGGGACTGGCAAAGACTTTGTAAGGCTGGTCAGATGCAATAATAGATGTGAAAATGTTTTGAAAAGTTAGGAGAATCATACAATGTGAAATATTATTATTCCTCCACGTCCCCCTCTTCACCTATGTGTATAGAGCTTATAAGTGCTGTTAAACATCTCAAAGGAAGTGAGGTAGCCTCTAGGGGTTTGTTCCAGCGTTTTCTGCAAAACAGAAAAAGCAAAAAGACTATTCACGATCCCCAATTACCTGAAGATGTTATCACCACCACCCCTATCCCTCCCCCCAAAAAAATAAGAGATGAAGGAGAAGATTAAACAACTAATCTCACAAGGCTTGAGGAATCAAAGGGACTGAACAGTGAGGGGAAGTTCGGTCAGTCATTAATTGACTTGACTCAGCCTGTTCGCGGGGGAGCTGCTGTCTGAAATGGGGCACCACTTCCTTAGCACCATGATATGCCTGCCAAGTGGGCTGGTAACCATACGTTCATACGTATCTGACTCACCTCAAACTGCGGCAGGAACGTGATTTGGGTGGAGGCACCCCCCAGGTCCAGAGTCCCCACAGTCTCCTGGCTGTGGCCATGCAGCTGACCTGTGAATGAGAGCCAGCTCTGAACATTTCTGTTTCCTGGACAGCCCAACACTCCTCTGTCTGCAATTTCTCTCCTGCTCTTGTCATATACTGGAGGAATTCTGTAAATACTCCACTGCTTCCCAGCCCCAAAGGCTGCCCACAAATGCTAACCTAGAAGGACTCTTGCTGCAGCTGAGGCCTTGAAGGCAGGTAATAGACACTAACTTTCTGTCTTTCCTCCCCACCCTCCTTCTTATTAAACAAAAGAAAGAACCTGGAGTGAACGCAGAAAAAAGTGAACAAAGAAAAAAAAGGTATTTTTGCTCCCTGACCATGTGTGAAACCCAGTTAAGGTCTTCGATAAACTTGAGAATATATTACCTGTCAGAAAATTCACAGTAACCCAAGCTAATATGCCTAAAAAAGGAGAGAAAGACAAAGATTATATCCAGAGCATTTTTTACCCCCGTTCCCTAGCCCCATCTTTGCTCTTTTTCTCTCTAAATTTCATGTCTAAAGCATACATTTCCCTCTCCCCATCTTTCCATTTCCTGCTATCCCCTTCCTCCTTGCTTATTTGTTCTCCTTATTATTCTCCTTACTTAGTTCCTTTTTTCTTCAGCACCCCCATCCCTGTTCCCAGTTCCTTTAATCAGATCTTTTATTAACCCTGGCCCTCTCCCCCTAGAACATACATCAATACCTCTCTCACCTTCATAGGATCCATCCATGATGCTAACACTGTCATCTGGTACCAGGAAAGGTGACTTCCTGAAGATCTCTTTTACCTAGAAAAAAAAGAAAGAAATCTGGATTCCCTAAGGCAATAGATTTCCGCATTTTGACTGTATCCTATAATGCTTAGAAAACTACACTCCTTTTCCCCAAGAAATTAGAGAAGGAACTAGACAAGAAATTATTGGTTGCTTGTAAAAAACAAAAACTACCTCAAAGAGCAGAGCCTGGGCTTTCTTTTCTGGCAGTAAGCGCAGTCCCGCTGTTGCCCTCAGGACCACTGGCGTTCTCTTCCAGTGACTTCGAGGGATTGAGTCTTTGGCCACCTCTAAGAGTTCTTGAACAGTCTCAGCACCCTTCAAAAGAGATGATTCACGTATCCAGTGAACAGTTCATTTAGTGGAGCTTGTCTATTCCCTCAGCGTGCTCTGGGAGAGTACCAGGAATGAGGTGGCAGAGGGCTCCAACCCTTCTCTGCTCCATAGAGCAGAAACCTAAAGAAGCGGGCTTCCTTGAAGAAGGAGAAGCCATTTCATTTTGATTAAGTTATAATAAAAATGATTCTTGGGCTTCCCTGGTGGCGCAGTGGTTGAGAATCCGCCTGCCGATGCAGGGGACGCGGGTTCGTGCCCCGGTCCGGGAGGATCCCACATGCCGCGGAGCGGCTGGGCCCGTGAGCCATGGCCGCTGAGCCTGCGCGTCCGGAGCCTGTGCTCCGTAACAGGAGAGGCCACAACAGTGAGAGGCCAGCGTACCGCAAAAAAAAAAAAAAAAAAAAAAAAAAAAAAAAAGATTCTTTTACAGTGTGGTCATTTTAATTGTTATTTTATCTCAAATAAAAATTAGCTTCACAGGGGAGTTCCCTGGTGGTCTAGTGGTTAGGGTTCGGTGCTCTTACTGCTGTGGCCCAGTTTCAATCCCCTGTTGGGGAACTGAGATCTCATAAGCAGTGTGGCACAGCCAAAAAAAAAAAGCAAAGCAAAGAAAAATGGTATCTAATATTAAAGAATTTCATATTCATTCACTAATAACATATTTTAAAAAATTAGCTTCAGGCCAGAAAGTTGGTATGGTGAAGGAAACAAGGCTTGGAGTTAGAAGACTTGCTCGTTAGCCCTGGGGCCTAACATAGGTCACTTGGCGCTCCTGGGGCTTGGTCTCCTCAGCTGTGAGATGGAGATACCATCATACAAAACTGTTGTATGCGTTAGATGTGGCAGACTGCGTGGAGCTGCCACAAAAATGCCAGCTGCAGCTGTTATTATGCTACCCCTTTTATGACTTCTACAAGGACAGAACACATCAGGTTCAGTTTTGCATTACCAGCACCTACCTGCATGGCACACAGCAGATGTTCAAATTATGATATGTTAAAAACCATTATTTTAAAGCCATTGTTTCTCTGAGTAAACATCTGTTCTGACAACACACTGCCTCTTAATCATTATAATTATTAGCAACCACAACACAATTTTACTCTCCAAATGTCAAATCAGTTTCTAATAATGTGGTTGCTTTCAACAGCTCCTAATTTTCTAGCACATTTGCCATTTCATAACAGCAAGCTAAGAAAATAAACATCCTCTCAGTTGTTCAAGTTCAAGCCATTTTTAACATCAGGTGTTCCTTTAGTTAATGATTACACTTGTGACACTGAACAACACCTTTATATATGCTACCAAAGTTCAACATTCTGCCTTATTCTATTTTATATCATTGTGGCCTCTGACATGGGGTGCTGTATGTTGTGAGAGCTCAAATGTGAAATACAGTTATGACAGAACTCTACATTCATCTTCTATTACTGAAAATTTTTGTTGTCGTGGGTTTTGCCCAATTTCTAGAATATAAGCATGGTTCTGTGCTGTATAAGGGCACTCTGAAGTGGAGTTCACTGGATCTATAGTCCCTTAATTGCCGTGTGTATACCTCCTACCTTATAGAACTTCACAAGCATTTTCTGCATCTACATTAATTGATGCAGTTGATGGCTTCAAATCAAAATCTTAAACAGTAAATACAAAGAGCGTGGCTTCTTTTTCTTTTTTTTTTAAACATCTTTATTGGAGTATAATTGCTTTACAGTGGTGTGTTAGCTTCTGCTTCATAACAAAGTGAATCAGCTATACGTATACATATATCCCCATATCTCCTCCCTCTTGTGTCTCCCTCCCACCCTCCCTATCCCCTGCCTCTAGGTGGTCACAAAGCACCAAGCTGATCTCCCTGTGCTATGTGGCTGCTTCCCACTAGCCTTCTATTTGACATTTGGTAGTTCTTGAAAGACAGTGTTATCCCTGCATGGCCACAATCTATTTTCACACCTCCTTCTACCTAAGCCCTGGTGAGCCTGGGGTGTACAATTACTGTTATCCAGGAGATTAGCTAGGACAGAAAACTGATCTCACACATGACCTCAATATCAGTAGTGGACAGCATGAGATATTTAACAGCAGTGGTGTGGTCAAGTTATCAAGGCATTTGAGAATCGAAACATCTAATTGTAAAAAACTCACCTGCTTAGGTTGATCTACAAAAGCAGAAAGTCCTGGATTCACAGAATCAAAAATTTCCCCTTCCAGAATCGGAAGCTGTCCTATGTTGTCCATGGAGCAAAACAGAAGAGAGATGGCTGATTATCAAAAGTTAGGCTGTCTCTGGACTTCCCTGGTGGCGCAGTGGTTAAGAACCCACCTGCCAATGCAGGGGACACGGATTTGAGCCCTGGTCCAGGAAGATCCCACATGCCATGGAGCAACTAAGCCCGTGCGCCACATCTACTGAGCCTGCGCTCTACAGCCCGTGAGCCACAACTACTGAGCCCGTGCACCACAACTACTGAAGCCCGTGCACCTACAGCCTGTGCTCTGCAACAAAAGAAGCCACCGCGATGAGAAGCCCACGCACCGCAACGAAGAGTAGCCCCAGCTCGCTGCAACTAGAGAAAGCCCACGCACAGCAACAAAGACCCAAGGCAACCAAAAATAAATTAAAAAAAAAAAAAAAAAGTTAGGCTGTTTCTGATTCTGGGCTCTGTATCATATTAACCTGCTACTTCCCCCAGCTTTTCCAAGTCATCCCACCTGTGAGGAATGGCTTGCAGGAGTATTGGGTAGGGGGATAGAGGATGAAAAGTAATCACTGAGGGTCCCTCTGCCATTTCTCTGGTGGACACCTAGCTTCTACTCCTTTCCCTAGACTCTGTGTGTAACTTGAGGATAGAACACTGAATATTTAGAAAATGTTAATCTTCAGGGTCCCCCCATCCCCTTTTCCAAGGATGGTAGTGATCTTTCTCTCAAGACCACTCTCAATATTCTGGACTCTGGAGTAATAGTCACCTTTAGAGAAAAGGAAAGACACATTACAGCTATACTTCTTGGACACATGGGTTTCAGACTACAGGCAGTCCAGATCTCTCTTAATTTCACACGAATTAAACCATATGTGTTCAGTTATAGTCCAAAGTGTTCTCTGAAGAAAGACATTCAGTCGCTGTAAGATTCTGTAACTGACATCACACACTCTCAGCACATTTATTTCTGGGAGGAGTTGCTAAAGTATGGATTTGTCGACTCTGGTGAGGGTACCAGTTGCACGTACCTGGTAATTTCTGCACAAAGGTGTAAACATGAATTCGAGTTCCAGTGCTCCCTGCATCAAACATAATTCCATACAAGGTGCTGGCACTGACATTGATGGGGCACATGGAAGACAGGAAGACACCCTCAAACCAAGTCTGTTGGTCTCTGTGGAAGACAGTGCTGCAAACACAGGACACTACCAGCATGAAAAAGGCTGCCCCCTGGGAAATGGCCATTCTCTTCCAAGATGTAGTGAGTCTTTTGTTACAGACGCAGTGCTGCTAACACACCTGCAGTGGCTTATAGGACAAAGACACGCAAGGTTAGACCAACTGGCCTCTTTGTTTACACTTGTAAAAGAAGAAACATCCGTTATAGAAATCCCACCCCTTTCCCTAAGCTGCTCCTTCTCTATTCCTAATAACCAGCACAACAAGCTAGACCAGGGTGACATAGGCTCTTAGCACCTTTTCTGAAGGGTATCTGGTTGCAAAGGGACATTGGGATTTGACATATATTTTCCCATGCTCTGCTTTTAATTGTAGGGTGGATCTCACATACTCAAAGGCTCTCTCTGCCACCCTGCTCCTAATGTTGAATCTAATTTTTTTCTTTCCATTTTGACAATTTTGTCTTTAGACCATATACTAACACTTCCTCTCTCTTTCCCTCTCTTTCTTCTTCTTCTTCTTTTTTTTTTTTTTGCCGTACTGCGTGGCTTGCGGGATCTTAGTTCCCTGACCAGGGATCAAACTGGTGCCCCCTGCAGTGGAAGTGTGGAGTCCTAACCACTGGACCGCCAGGGAAGTCCCTCTTTCTTCTTTTTGACTGATAAACAGAAGCTTCAATTTCTGAATTAAAAAGTTATAAAAAAGTTACAAAGTCCCTGGTATTGGGGTGTTCACAGCCTTTAAAAATCAGGCCACCTGTGACAACAATATGGCCAGTGGCTTGCACATTCAACCACATTTTAAGGAAATAAATCAACTTAATTCAAAAACACTTAACTAGACCATTATGGTTTTAAAAACATCCTTCACAGGTTAGGCCATGTTATCTCCATAAGAACTTAGAGCAGGTGGGCAAATTAAGACAGAAAGGCTCAATGACTTGATGAAAGTCATAAAGCAGGTCAGTGGTGAGTTATGGCAAGTTACTGCCTGTATTTCTTAACATGTCCTTAGCAAGACAAAAAACTTATAAGTGTTCAGCACTGTTTGTTCTGGATTTGTATATCATGGTAGGCTGGGTACAAATGATGCAGAAAACCTAGAATGAGATACATGGAAAAATGTCTCCAGCATAGGCTGTATTTTCTCCTGGTATTAATGAAGAATGCTGTATCTATTCTCTAAGATTTAAGGCTTCCTTAATTGCCCTTTATGTACTTTGCTCAAAACTGTTTTGGGTCTTCTGATCCAGCTTTCACCTCTGAACTTCTCCTTGTGTGAGTCATAGCTACTAGTTAAACAAGATCTAACTCCAAAGTCCCCATTCCCAGTCCGCAAATCTCTAACAGAATACTTGGTATATTTGGAGTACAGATTGAGGATCCTTAATCATTCTCAGGTTTGTTGATCTCCCAGGGTTCATTTTATCAAAATGCCTCCCTTCCCAGGTGACATATCATATAAAATAAAGCTAATTAAAGTTAATTGCATTTGGAATGTAAAACTATTTAAAATAACTAGAGTTGTTCTGAAGTACCTCAAAGGCAGAGTTAGAATTATCAGTTTGAGCACTCTTCAAGGCTGAACTTCTGTCGTTAAGAATGAGAGCTACTGGCTAAGGAAAGGAAAACTTAGAATCTCAAACAAAGGAAGCTGATCTCAGGAAATCAACCACTGCAACGGGGCAGCTGCTTGGCCAGATTCGTACTCACATCTTAAATCACTCCCTTTGGTGGATTCTTCTTTTACAGCAACTAGGCTGGTCATGTGGATCAATCTAAAGAACTGAAAAAAACAACCTTTCAGATTCTGAGTATTAACAGATCCCTGCCTTGTCCAAAGCTCAAACCACATTTGGACATTCCACATTCCACATTCTCATTCTCAGGAAGTGTATTTAGGGCCTCTCCAGTCACCAGCCTGCTTCCATCACTATGACTGATTCCACAGCAACTTCTTCAGGGCTCACTCATATTTTCTCTATTATTGTGGTTTCTGAAAAGAAACTGCTCCAGCTACTGTTTCCATTAAGCAAACATTTGTTTTCTTCCAAAAGAAATTTCAAGGAGAAAAAAAAATGCATAATAGGTATCTGTTTTCATGAAGTGAAAACTGCAGTCCTACCAGGTGTTCAGTGTAAACTAAACAGTAGATTTTAGAAAAAGCAAAGGATGAACACATAAAACGCACCTTCTGCTCTCAACCCTTACCTTCTAACACCACTTCCAATCTCATTTTTAAGATTAGCTACTTTAAGGATGGTATTAGAAAGGCTTACAACTTAGAGCACATATAATGGTGCACTATTTTACATGACACAACCTACAAGGCTTGCTCAAATGTCCCCTTCTCAGAGAGTCCTTCCTTGTCTACTATATTTAACATCGCAACCCACCTGGTCACATGTACGTCTTCTACCTTCCTTCCCTGTTTATTTTTCTCCACAGCACTTCTCACCTTCTAATACACTACATAATTTAATACTGGCACATAGTACGTGTTGAATATATATCCTGAAGGGATGAACAGTGATCCAGTGACTCAGGGACTGTATCTCATCCATTTAATAAGAATATAATAGCTGACTTCTTTCCAAAAGGAGATTAACTACCCATCCATGGGAAGATCATGATTCCAAACTTCAAAGGATGGATTGTTTCTCCCAATGTGTTAATTATTTACAAAGTTTTATACGCTACTCAAAATAATGTACATAGACTGGAGAGTATATATCAGTATATTTAAATCGACTCCTTTCAGAATTGGTCTTCTCAATCTCTCTGGCTATCTCCTTATTCACCCCCAACAAAGCCCTCTCTTCAATTCTTTTGAGACTTTGGTGCCAGCTAGGGTTTGTCACTATGCCCATCTCCTTCTAAGGTCTTTTCAGTGCATCTTTGTCTCTGTAGTAAACACCAGTCCTTCCTCCTCAGCCTCCCCAGAGCATCACACTCTGGATTCCCTTCTTCCATGTCACCCAGAGCTTGAGTCCACAATCCCACAGGACGCGGGCCCCACCTGTGTGCTCACCTGCTCGTGCCTGCCCGATCTCTGTGAATCCTTGCTTTCACTGTTGGTTGCCTTTTGCTCTTTGCTCCTATTTCAGCCTTTCTGAATCAAGCTAGCTTCGTGAATCACATTCACCTTTGTGCTAGTTTGCAACTAACACATGGCATTCTGCTAACTCACTCCCTTCTGTATCCTTCATTCCTCCCTTATCTACCTTTTTTCTGAGTATATATACATGATTGTCTGGTTCATCTACTTTTATAATAGTTAAGTGCCAACTGGCAGAATTACTGCCTATAGGGCTGAAGTTGCTGAGGAACTGAATTCTGTGTGGTTTCTACATAGGAGATTATAATTAATGTTTTTACAACATTATTTAATAATGCTATGTTTACAATTAAAAATATGTAACCATGTAAGAATATTATTGATTCATGTTTTTACAACATTAGCCCAATAGTAGAGAAGTGAACAGTTCTCCTCAATAGCTTCCATCCTTGAGATGAACTTAGAAGGCTGGCATTGAACTGTCTAATTAATAAGCATCACTGAGTTTCTAATATATACCAGACACTGTGCTAGCTTCTAGATACAAAAGAGAATTCAAATATAGGCCCAGCTCTTGAGATCTCAGCTTACTAGAAGGAACAGACAAACCAACAGCTATAATGTCCTGTGGCAAGTTCTCTGACAGAACTATGCACAGGGTATGACAGCAATGGACATAAGGGACAAGTAACTCATCTTAGAAGGAGAAGGATGGAGGTGGAAGGGAGTGGGAGGCTTTTTAAGGGACGAGAGGCATAACCTGAGTCCTGAATCAGAGACAGGAATTACCCGGGGGAAGTGACACAGGAGAACCTTGAGAACTTCATATATTAAGAGTTCAGTATGGCTGGAATGTAGAGGTGTACCAGAATAAAGAGGACAGGTGTGAGAAACCACTGTTCTGGAGGCATCAAATCAGATTTCCAAATAAGTGGGCTTGTTTCCCTTATATAGTTCCATGGTGACACCTGACAGTTATTTATGGCTTTCTATTCCCTCCTTAAGCAAATATCTATATTGACTGACCTGAATAAAATGACAGTATTTCCCAACAGTGTAAAATAATGGAATGAGAGAGGTGACTAGAAAGGTCTACCAAACGTCTGAAAACACTGACATGTAGAAGCTCCCACCGCCAATTCTTCTGAGTTCCACAGCATAGCTGGCTTCAACAAAGTTAAAAATTAAACATAAAGCAAGTTTAAAGTGTAACTAGAATGAAATTTTTAAACAATAAGCTGAACCATGGGAATGGATTAGCCAAAACACCCAGAGCCTAAGTTAGCCAAGCAAAGTAAAACCAAGGTGGGTCTAAGAAGGTAAGTCTGAGACAGATTTCAGCACGGCAAGCAATGCCTCATTTGAGGATGTAACTTAGGACTTCATACCTGATACCAAGGGCCAGAGCCCTGGAACACTTTGCTATTTGAAGGATGTATAGGTGAAGGTACATAATATCTTTTGTATTTCTAAAGCCAAGTACTGAGCGGGGAACATGTCAGACATCAGGAAATACGTCCTAAATGGACTTGGTACAGTTGGGCTAATGGTATCTGCAGACAGGAGCGCTGGGGCAGGCAGCACCCTCTTTCCCAGTGTCTTACTCTGGGGCAGGCAGCACCCTCTTTCCCAGTGTCTTACTATGGCTATGTATCACATCCACAATTCCCATTTCCCCTCCAAAGCAGCCTATAGGAGTGCTACTCAAGGAAGTATATTTATTCACATATTCATTCGTTCATTTAGCCATTCCAGAAATTATCAGTTGCCTAGTGCTACTTATAAGTATAGCAGGCAAAGATGAATCATCTTAGACCTGCCCTTTACGAGACTACTGTAGGGCTTCCCTGGTGGCGCAGTGGTTAAGAATCCACCTGCCAATGCAGGGGACCTGCTGCGGAGCAACTAAGCCCGTGTGCCACAACTACTGAGCCTGCGCTCTAGAGCCCGTGAGCCACAATGACTGAAGCCCGTGCGCCTAGAGCCCGTGCTCCGCAACAAGAGAAGCCACCGCAATGAGAAGCCTGCATACTGCAGCGAAGAGTAGCCCCCGCTCGTCACAACTAAAGAAAGCCTGCGTGCAGCAACGAAGACCCAATGCAGCCAAAAATAAATTAATTTTTTAAAAAAAGAGAGACTACAGTAAACAGGAAAAAAATACATGTCCATTTAATTACCTTTGTAAAGTTAAAATGTGACAAGTACCACAGTTCCATGCTCTGAGATTTCAAAGCAGGGAGAGATTACTTCCAGCTGGGATGATCAGAGAAGGCCTTGTGAAAGCGGTGGCATTTGAGGATACTGAAGAGGGGAACTAGGGACAGGAGAGGAGCGCTTTTCAGGAAAAAGAAATAATATGAATCAAGACACGGATACAGAAAGGGGATGGGGGAACCCCAAGGGATAGTAAACAGAGCAGTTTGACTAATTGTAGTAGAAAATAAAATTGTAAAGGCAAACTGAGGTCAGATAGTACAACACACCAAATACTCAGCTAAGGAATTCAGACTTTACTTTGCAGGCGATGGGAAGCCATTGAAAATTTTGAGCAAGGGAGTGTCACAAATATGAACCTGGCAGTTACATGTAAGAAGGATTAGGGTGGGGAGCCTTGGTAGGTTCCACTCACTTGTCTAGTTCTACAAGTGTTTACTGGTGCCTACAAAGTACCAGGTGCCAGAGAATTAAAGGTGAATAAACAGACTTTTTAATTCAAGATGCTCAGAGTGTGACAGATGTGACAGATACATATACAAATAACCACATCTTTTAAAGTTAATAACAAAAATGCAAAAGGAGCCCAAAGCACAGATGACTAACTCTACCTAGAGGATAAGGAAAGGCATTTAGATGACATTTAAACTGATTATGAAAAATGAGCAGAAGTACCTACATAAATAATAGAGACATGTGGACAAAGAGCAGAGGGACTATGAAAAGATGAAAACAGATAGCAGGGAAACTATGGATAGTCTGACTTCATTTTTAAATTTCCTCAAGAATTTTCTGTCATATGGATTTGAGAAACAAAATGAAAACAAAAAAATAGAAGATCAGAGGGGAAGAGGTATAAGGTGGTTAGCATTTAATGCAGAGGAAAGACTGTGGCCAAAGGAAAACAATCTGAGGTAATAATAATAATAGCAGCTATTATTTATTGAGATCTTAGTATCTGCCAAGCACTATGTGAAGTATTTCACATGGATTATCTCATTTAATCTCACAATACCACCCAGTGAGGTAGTTCTATTATTAACATCCCCATTCTAGAAATAAGAAAACTGAGGCTTAAGTAATTGAAGACCACACAGTAGATAAGTGAAAAGAGCCGGAAATCAAACCCAGATGGACTAATTCCAGAGCCCACAGTTTTAACTGCTAGGTCACAGGAAAGGTCAGCCAGTGTGGGACTAGGGAAAGGTAGCTATGGGGGTGGGGAAGACAGTGCAGAGCAGAGAAAGATGGTCAAAGACTGGCATCAGATGTGAAAGTCTTAACAGTAGCTTGATCTCTTTCCTGTGCATGACCAGGAGCTTTTGATCTGTTTCCTGCTGGTCTACCTTTATTACATTTCCAGAATCTGACCATTTCTGACCACTTCCACCAAAACTGCCTTGGCCGGAGCCGCCATCATCTGTCATATGATTTACTCTAATATTGTCCTAACAGATCTCTTTTACCCTGACTCCCCTAGAGTCTATCTTTAACAAGCAACTAAAGTCATCCTTTAAAATGTAAGTTAGAGCATGTCTCTCTTCTGCAAAGTCCAACAATGACTTCCCATTTCCCTCAGAGTAGCAAGGTCCAAACAATAGCCTTCACGGATCCACCTGCTCTGCCTCCTACCCCATTACCTCTCTGCCTCATCTACTGACAGTTTTCACCTCACTCACCCCACCCACACTCTGTGCTTAAATGTCACACATGCTCCTGCCTTACGGCCTTTGCTCTAGCTGTCCCCACTGTCTGGAACAATCTTTTCCCATATATCCACTTGATGAATTCCTGCAACTCCTTCAAATCATTGTTCAGATGCCGCTTCCGTATAGGGGCCTATCTTTACTACTCTAAGCACTCTCCCTCACGCTCCCCTACCTCCATCTGCTTTCTCAATCCCCCTTACACTGGTCTACTTTTTTCCTCCACACCACTTATCAATTCTAACATACTAGAGAGATTATTTACTATGCTTACTATCTGCGTTTCTCTGATAGAATATAAGCTCCTTGAGAGCAGAAATCTTTTTCTGTTTTGATGTAGCCCAAGCTCCTAGAAGAGTGTCCATCCAGTAAGGTGCTCAATGAGAAGTGACAATAGGAATAAAGTGCAAAGTGACATAAAAAGGGAGAATACTTTCATAAATAGTTAAACTTTTAAGAGAGAATGATTAATGAATACCTATTCAATTTGCTTTAGGAGAAGCTATAATTTTCTTTTTCTGAACCTATTAGTTCTATAGCTAAATTCAATCTCTCTAACCAAACACATTCAACTGTTAAAACTGTGATAAAGTGATTTTCCAAAAAAAATCTAAAAGATAGTAAACACTGTTTACATTGTCCAAATTCTCTTCTACATATCTAACCAATAAATATTTTAGGATACTGTACCTTAGTTATCTATTGCTGCACAACAAATAACCCCCAAACTTAGTTGCTTAGAATGACAATAAACATTTATTATCTCATAGTTTCTAGTTCAGGAATTTGGGAGTGGCTTAATTTGACAGTTCTGGCTCAGGGTCTCTCATGATACTGTAGTCAAGACGCAGGCTGGGGCTGCAGTCATCTGAAGGCTTGGATAAGGCTGAGGACCCATCTCCAAGATGGCTCACTCAATGGTTGGCAAGCTGATCTTGGCTGTTGGAAAAAAGTCTCAGTTGCTTCCCACATGGACTCTCTATAGAACCTTAAATGTCTTCACAATGTGCTGGCTGGCTTCCTCCAGAGTGGGCAATCCAAGAGAGAGCAAGGCTTTGTATGACCCTTCAGGTCATACACTATCATTTTCCCCATATTCCATTGGTCATACAGACCAATGCTGATGAAATGTGCAAGAGGACTACACAAGGGCACAAATACTAGGAGGTGAGGATCAATGGGGCCATCTTGGAGGCTGGCTACTGCCAGTTATAACCAGTATTTGTATAGTATTTTGTATTCAGCTTTTTCTTTCCAGTTTACATATATTCCTATTAACACAACTTACATACTTCTTGCTTTAGAAACTATATGTTATTCCAATGATATTAACTCTTTTTCATAAATTTATTTATGTTTTAGTTTTGGCTGTGTTGGTTCTTCGTTGCTGTGTGTGGGCTTTCTCTAGTTGCGGCGAGCAGGGGCTACTCTTTGTTGTGGTGCACAGGCTTCTCATTACGGTGGCTTCTCTTTGTTGCAGAGCACAGGTTCTAGGCGTGCAGGCTTCAGTAGTTGTGGCTCACGGGTTCTAGAGCGCAGGCTCAGTAGTTGTGGCACACGGGCTTAGTTGCTCCGCGGCATGTGGGATCTTCCCGGACCAGGGCTCGAACCCGTGTTCCCTGCATTGGCAGGTGGATTCTTAACCACTGTGCCACCAGGGAAGTCCCTCCAATGATATTAACTCTTAAAAATTAAAAATGTCATAGACTTTTAACTCCTCTGAAAATATCATATCCCACCACTTGAAGCCATTCATTTTTTCTGTTTCAGTCCCAATATTTTACTTAAGGAAAAGAATTAAAGTCAGAAAAACTACAATTCAAACAATGTCCTGCTTGTTTCTAAGAGTGTTAAATACTTCAAATAAAAGTCAGATAATTTTAGAAAAGAGTAGGAAGAAAAGAAGTGAGTCATTACAGATATCAGTTAATAACTGAATAATGAAAATTAAATACTAAATCAAGGAAGATACAGAGTGAAAATATATTAACAGAATAGCAACTTTCTTCATGCTACATACAGAAGAAAAATTCTAATACGATGCTAGTATTAATAATTAATACTTAGGAATCTGCCTGCCAATGCAGGGGACACGGGTTCAAGCCCTGGTCCGGGAAGATCCCACGTGCCGCGGAGCAACTAAGCCTGTGCGCCACAACTACTGAGCCTACGCTCTAGAACCCGCGAGCCACAACTACTGAGCCCACGTGCCACAACTACTGAGCCCGCGTGCCACAACTACTGCAGCCCGCATGCCTAGAGCCTGTGCTCCACAACGAAGAGAAGCCACCGCAATGAGAAGCCTGCACACCACAACAAAGAGTAGCCCCCGCTTGCTGCAACTAGAGAAAGCCCGCGCACAGCAATGAAGATCCAAAGCAGCCAATAAATAAATAAATAAAAATAATTAATACTTAGGTACTGAAGAGATATTTGGTAGAAAGGGATAAGACTGACAACTGGCACAGATTTGAAAACCACTGAAAAATTTTATAACAAGCATTTTTCAAATATTAACTAGATAAAGAAAGGTTTATTAAAAAAAACAACTTTTATTAGATTGTTGCCAAGGAGCTATAATAAGACCTGTGAGCATGGAAACTACAGGGGAGAGATAGAACAGGAAAAAGAATTTCCCAATAATATGAGTTGTCTCATGTTGGTGGGGAGAGGAGAATTCTTGCCCCAAGGGCTCAGCCCAAACCTGATCACATTGTCCAAGTGGATTCACAAATCAATAGGCTGGTTGAATGAGATTTCTTTCAAGGTCCCTTCAACACTAAGATCAAATACTCTCTCAATAAAGGAATTGGAATTGGTAGTTACCAACAAATATAAACAGATTACTTCTTTCAGTACTTTATTCCACTTTAATAAAATCATTAGACATATGTCAAGAAGGCCCAGTCTGTACAATGAACCATCTGAGCCTTATACTGAAATGAGGTCAGGCAGTGCATGATTTCATTGTTCATTGTTTCAGGCCTGACTTAGCTGCAATAATCACCGCATAGGGAAGCTGTTGCTACTGCTGCCTCACTTTCCTCACAAGTCACAAGGCCTTTTCTTCCCTATTCATTAAAAGTAGAAAGTCCTTTAGGTAAGAAGATTCTATTAATCAGGAGAGGATTAATATTGCCCCAATGAGCAAATATAATGAAAATCTAAGGTGATAAACTATCTCTGCCTCCAAACCCATATCCACCATGGGAGGCACTTATTTGCAGAAGAGGAATTGCAAGGATCAGTGCCATGTGTCACTGTTTATACTGGAGTTTGTGGGAAGAGAAGTGAAAACATATTTTCCCTTTCTTGTTATCAACTGAAAAACAGCTACTCCTTCAAACATGTTGAATCAGTATGAAAAACTTGAGAAAGGCAAATATTACAATGATACCTCATGTATAAAGCAAGGAATGGGGTGCCATATAAGTACATTTCCTCAAATGTGTCTTTTTTTTAAAACATTTATTTATTTAGGCTGCATCAGGTCTTAGTTGCGGCACGCAGGATCTTCATTGCTGCACGTGGGATCTTTTAGTTGAGGCATGCGGACTCTTAGTTGCGGCGTGTATGTGGGATCTAGTTCCCCGACCAGGGATCGAACCTGGGTCCCCTGCATTGGGAGCGCCAAGTCTTACCCACTGGATCACCAGGGAAGTCCCTCAAAGATGTCTTTACAATATTTCTTCTCTAAATACCATAACATTTTTATTTTAATAGTGTTTGGTAAACATGTTTCTAAAGTGACATTTTATTTATGGTTCAGAGTTACGATTATGATCATCAGCTATATTTTTCTGTAAACTTGGGATGCCTTCAGGGACTTTCTGCCCTTCTGCCAACTAATAGTTGCAGATTGCTATGCTTTTTGAGCTAGTTTTCCTTGACATCATACTATCTATTATCGCTGATCAGTGTTGTCATGTGCCTGACTCCTTCAATAAGCTGCCATCATCTAATTTTAAAATATCTTTTGTGGGATATGAACCAGAGAGCCATAATCATGAGACTTTTATGTCAACTTACACAAATGAGGGCCTCTCCAACATATAAGGGGTGTGGAATCTGTGACAGCTTTTACTGGCTCATTGATCCCTTTCCATTTACTATCAGCTCTCAGCTAGGAATAAGAAAGCATAAATCTGACCTATCGAAAAGTAGGGTATTACTTTATATAGGTTACTTACCAATATCTTCTTTTCCTTCTAGGCTTTCCGCTTTGTTTCCTTCAACTAATGTATCACTTTTTCAACCTATAGAAGATGGACATGGATACTCATAAGACCAAAGTTCTCTTTTTTTCTCTCTTGTCACTATGCCTATTTTTGATTCAATTATCTCTTTTTGCATTTCTGTTTTCAATCTATTCAGGCTCTGGAAAGCAGATCACCAAGTTAATCTCCTGACTTGTAGTCTAGTACTCTTGGGCTCTTTCTCCTCTTTCACAATTTCTTTTCAAACTACAACTGCAGCCATTCTAATAAAATCACTTGTTTACAAAAGCAGCAATAACAAGGGGAAGCAAGGCACACTCCCTCTGAAAGCTAGAATACATTACTGTGTAGATGTATGTGTGCACATGTACTGGGGGGCAGTGATTAAAGAGCTAATCCATAAACAAAGTACATAAGTTTATGCACTTTGTGAGGTCTTTTTTTGGCTGTGAAGAACTCAAATACCAGTTGTGTGTTCCACAACGTGCTCGAGAGTGGTACTATTACATAATGAGTATGTGGTTAAAAGGGCCTAAGCCAATCCCAGTCCTAGGTACATATCCACAAGATTAAAAACAGGGACTCAAATAGATATTTCTATACCAATGTTCACTGCAGCATTATTCACAACAGTCAGACGTGGAAAAAGCCCAAGTGTCCATCAACAGATGCATAGATAAACAATATAGTATACACAAATACAATGGAATATTCTTTAGCTACAAAAAAGAAGTTCTGATACATGCTACGACACTGATGAACCTTCAAAATGTTACGCTAAGACACACACAAAAAGTATGATTCCACTTACATGAAATATCTAGAATAAGCAAATTCACAGAGACAGAAAGTAGAGTTTACCAGGGGTTGGGATGAGGGGAGAATGGAAGTTATTGCTTAACAGGTCCACAGTTTTTGTTTGGGGTGATGAAAAAGTTTTGCAAATAGATAGTAGTGATAGTTGTACAACACTGAGTATATAATTAATATCACTGAATTGTATACTTAGAATGGTTAAAATGACAATTTTTATGTTATATATATTTTACCACAGTTAAAAAATTTTTTTCTTTAAAAGCAGAGGGAACCAAGCACTGCAAACATAAGATCATAAGAGGAAAAACTTTGGCTACTATCTCAACAGAGCAACAGTTATGACAATGTTCATCCCTGAACTACCTCATGAGCCAATTATGACTTAAATTCTGAAGGGTGGTACTGATACTCAGAAAACGTCTTTGAGCATCTGAGTTTATATAGTATCTTCTATTCTCCCAGAAAGAGAAAGTTAAACTTACCAATGCAACATAAACCTGAAAATTATACATTTAAGAGAGGATGTGAACAATGTTATAAATTCTAACTATAGGGCCTCCAAAGCAAACATTTTCAAGAAAGGTCTTCTTACATTTTGTTTACAACTTCAATGCTTCTCCAGGTATTCCCTTGGTATTCTAGGATGGAATGAGTGGTATCTACCCCTAAGGATGCAATCTTGAAAACATTTCTATTAAATTTTCCTTTTAAAAACACTTATATTGTATACATGCTAATACACTGTACTCAAAACAAGAGACACCTCAAACTGGCATCTCCAAACATCTCCCTTCCTCCATGCCCCTGCCCCATACAGAGAGGGTTAAATGGATTCTCTAATTTCCTGTCTTTGTTAATGGCACCACAAACTTCCTAATTCACAACTCAAAATCTTCATCACCTTTGAATTCTCCTCTCTCATGCCCAATCTCTTATCAAGGATTGATGATTTTTGCTTTGCAATATCTTTCCCATCTCCTTCTTCCCTCCTAGCTTCTTGCTGATATCTAAAGTCTGGCCTTTATTACTTCAGACTTGGACTGCTATAGCCTCTTAACTGGTCTTCCAGTCACCAATGTCTCTCTTCTCAAACCCATACGCTACCGTCTTCCTAAATACTACTTTCATCGTTTTCTCACTAGACTGTAACCCATATCATGGCAGGGATTCATTCATCTTTGAGAACATTGCATAACCAGGCATATGCAATGGTTAGTTAATTCATCAATGTCTGTTGAATGAATTAATGAATATATAAGTCACATCACTTTCCTTCTGAAAACTTTCATCAATTTCCCACTGTCCATAACAGAAGTTACAAACTCAAATACTGGAATACCTACTGGGGCCAGGCAGAAAATATAAGTAAGTAAAGGTGTGTGTAATCAACAGGAAGTTGTGGGGACTGTGTAAACTGGAAAGCACATGTCCCATCTTGTCCCCTCTAAAGGGTAAGTTGCTTGCTGTTCCCACAAATTGCTGCCATGATGAAATACAAGCTCAGTATTGCCAGGTCTTCTGATTTTTGAAAATAAGCTAAAAGCACAGATTTCTATGTAGAATCTGGTTTTTAAAATAGTGACAACTAATTCCATTAAAAAAACAAAAAACAAAAACAAAACTCAAAAAACCACCATGCAGGCCAAACAAAACATATCTATGGGCTAAATCCAGCTCTCAAGTTTCAAGTTGGTGACTCTGCTCTGTAGGATTAAAAGACAAACTTCTTGCCTAACATTCTAAGTCCCAGCCTACCTCAACCAAAGTTTTTTGCCCACTACTTTCATACAAAAACCCTTTGCTCTAAGCACACATCAGAGCCACCTGGAGGGCTTGTTAAAACATGGATTGCTGGGGGAATTCCCTCTCGGTCCAGTGGCTAAGACTCTGCACTCCCAATGCAGGGGGCCCAGGTTCAATCCCTGGTCAGGGAACTAGATCCCACATGCCGCCAAGTAAAGATTCTACACACCGCAATGAAGATCCCATGTGCTGCAACTAAGACCCGGCACAGCCAAATAAATAAATAAATATTTAAAAACAACCAAAAAACATAGATCGCTGGGCTTCACTGTCAGCATTTCCAATTCAATAGGTCTCAAGTTGGGACTGAGAATCTGCATTTCTAACAAGTTAGCAGATGATGCTGATACTACTGGTGCGTGGACCACACTTCGGGAACCGTTACTCTAGTTAAATTACTCCTTGTCTCAAGCACACGCTGATTTTGCTCATTTGTTCTACCTTCCCAGAAAGCCTTCCCTTTTACTTTCAGCCTACCTCCTCCTGTAAACTTTCTGATAGTCTTTCATGCCTGCAAATTCCTGTAGCACGTAGGGTCCATATCATCTCCGCTTTATCCATCACTGCTTGGTGAATTTTATTGTTAACTGTTTGTGCATAGCTTCCAATGAGGAAGCTATGTGTATTGTATATTCTCAGAGGTCAATGTCCAGGTCAGCATGTTATACACCTGACTGTAAGCCACTTGAAGGCAGGGCCCTGTCTTGTCTCCCACTGTACCCCTCAAGCTATCAGAGCCTGGTATTCAGTTGGTACTGTACCTACTAAACATTTCTTAAATGAATGAACATTTGACAGATCCATGAAATGAAAAGTGCAGATAAGCAGGTTTGAAATTTGGGTATATGACTTTTTTTTTTCTATATAATTTATTTATTATTTATTTGGCTGCATCAGGTCTTAGTTGCAGCACACAGGATCTTTGCTGCAGCGCAGGCTCTTCGTTGCAGCATGCGGGATTCTCTCTAGTCGCGGCACAGGGTCTCTAGAGCACGTGGACTCAGTAGTTGTGGTGCATGGGCTTAGCTGCCTTGCAGCACGTGGGATCTTAGTTCCCTGACCAGGGATCGAACCCACATCCCCTGCATTGGAATGCAGATTCTTAACCACTGGACCACCAGGGAAGTTCCGGTATATAACTTTTCTTAAAGAACTGACTTTAATGGGGGGGAAAGCGATGGGGGGTGGTGGGATGAATTGGGAGATTGGGATTGACATGTATACACTGATACGTATAAAATGGATGACTAATAAGAACCTGCTGTAGAAAAAAATAAATTAAATAAAATTCAAAAAAAAACCCACCTGACTTTAAGTCCTGTGTAATGGTTTTGTCAGAAAGGACAACTAATAAAAATTGAATATTTTGCAAATAAATTGCCAATAGACAATAATCTGTGGTAACAGATTCTGTATATAAGTAAAACAGTGAATGTTAAACTGATTTGAAAATTTATAAGATTATATCCTTTATCTCCAGGATTCCTTATCCTCTGTAGGGATGTGAACTAGTCATTATATTGTTAGGGGAAACCACTGACTGAAACCGCCCACCCTGGCCAGGCACCACAGTAACCATTTGCATGAGTTATCTTGTGACAGGAGGTCCTGGTAAGGAATGTGGAACTAACAAGCCACCACAAACTGGAAGAATTCGGGAAAAGTCAAAAGAAGAGAGGAGACGTGAGTCCATATGTCCTACCAACCTCCCAGAATCCTCCTCACTGGAATCCATCTTGGCTGAGTGATGCGTGTGCCACCAGGAAGGACGCTGAGTCAGAGTGATTGGCCAGAGACAACCCAGAAACTAACCCCATTACCATAAAACCTGAGACTGCGAGCCACGTGGCACAGCAGTTTTCTTGGGTTCCCTTACCCTCCTGCTCTCCACCCGGGTGCCCCTTCCAAATAAATCTCTTGCTTTGGCAGCACGTGTGTCTCCTCAGACAATTCATTTCTGAGTGTTAGACAACAGCCCACTCTCGGGCCCTGGAAGGCGTCCCCCTTCCTGCAACAATATCACAAGATGATAGCTATTTAATAGAATTCTATATTTGTACCACATGTAATGAAAAAGTAGGATGAAAGTAACTCTCCATGATATTCAGAAATATTGATCAGTCTCCTTCAGATGACAATAAATGCATTCAAGATTCTAAAGGGTGTGTGAAAACAAAACCCAAAACTGTTCACCTGGTCTCTTCTACTTATAAAACAGCATCAGCTATCAGGCAACTTCAAGGATGATTTATGAGTAGAAACTCGGTCTCCAAGCTAAACCAGAATAAAGTCACAGATGACTTTAGAGAGTAAACCCAATTCTGGAACTACTGGAAGAAAAAATTAGAAATAATATGTATTTTGAGATATAATCCTAAGTTCTTATTTGGCTTTTTGAGCAACTCCGCACTTGATGGTATTACAGTCAATGGGACAAGAGAAAAGTTAACATCTTTTGGCAAAGACAGAAAATCCAATTCAGGAAAACAAAACAAAACAAAACCAACCCAGGAGCAAATGAAGTACATTTACAGCTTTAGAACTACCATACGACCCAGCAATCCCACTACTGGGCATATACCCTGAGAAAACCATAATTCAAAAAGAGTCATGTACCAAAATGTTCATTGCAGCTCTATTTACAATAGCCAGGACATGGAAGCAACCTAAGTGTCCATCAACAGATGAATGAATAAAGAAGATATGGCACATATATACAATGGAATATTACTCAGCCATAAAAAGAAATGAAATTGAGTTATTTGTAGTGAGGTGGATGGACCTAGAGTCTGTCATACAGAGTGAAGTAAGTCAGAAAGAGAAAAACAAATACCGTATGCTAACACATATATATATATGGAATCTAAAAAACAAACAAACAAACAAACAAAATAGTCTTGAAGAACCTAGGGGCAAGACGGGAATAAAGACACAGACCTACTAGAGAATGGACTTGAGGATATGGGGAGGGGGAAGGGTAAGCTGGGACAAAGTGAGAGAGTGGCATGGACATATATACACTACCAAACGTAAAATAGATAGCTAGTGAGAAGCGGCCGCATAGCACAGGGAGATCAGCTCGGTGGTTTGTGACCACCTAGAAGGGTGGGATAGGGAAGGTGGGAGGGAGGGAGATGCAAGAGGGAAGAGATATGGGGACATATGTATATGCATAACTGATTCACTTTGTTATAAAGCAGAAACTAACACACCATTGTAAAGCAATTACACTCCAATAAGATGTTAAAAAAAAAAAAAAGATAGCAGAGGTGTAACCTCACATCCAGATACTTGCCCTACCTACCAGGACCATAATGATCTTGTCTGCATGAGGATTCAGCCGAGACACTCCACATTTCTATGCTGACCAGGAACCATGCAAACTGGGCAAAAAAAGAATTACAAAACCAAGTCAACAAAACACTAAATGCTTATCCCAAGTTTTAAACGCATTAGCATTCTAAACAATAAAACAAAGCATGGGACTTCCCTGGTGGCACAGGGGTTAAGAATCCGCCTGCCAATGCAGGGGACACGGGTTCGGGCCCTGGTCGGGGAAGATCCCACATGCTGCAGAGTAACTAAGCCCGTGCGCCACAACTACTGAGCCTGAGCTCTAGAGCCCATGCTCTGCAACGAGAAGCCACGACAGTGAGAAGCCCACGAACCACAAGGAAGAGTAGCCCCTGCTCGCCACAACTAGAGAAAACCCGCACACAGCAAGGAAGCCCTAACACAGCCAAAAATAAATAAATAAATTAATTAAATAAAACAAAGCAAATTTATTCAGCGAAATAAACTTCATAGTAAAACTACCTACAAGAAAGTATGAAAGGAAATGCTACCAGATAAATTGCTACATAGCAACTTCCTACTCTACTATCTGTACCATTGGATGTTTTTTACAAACATATGACTGAATAATAACATCCAGTTCTTTGGCAGAGATGTGGAGGTTCAGAAGACTACAGATTCTAGACCTACATCTACCACAGTGTGAATCTGGGCATTTCTCTTAGTCGTATTCAAGTTACAACAGCTTTAACTACAAAATCAAACTTAAAGTCAATAAAAATATGCTGTATAATAAAATAACTATAATGTACATGTAAGTAAAGTATTATGCATATATATTAAGAAATAATGTTGTTACAGTCAAATTTTCATGTTTATAAATGAGTCTACAGACAACAAAAGTTTTGGACTTTCATATGCACAGTAACCAATTTTTTAGAATGAATTCCAAATGTCAAGCCTCTGACAGAAGATGCCCTACCCTCTCTTTCCGGCAAGTTATCAATAGGGTGCATGTTCAGAACCTTAGACACAAAATCAATAACTTTATAGCTTCTATATGAGAATAAACCCCTTCAATGTATGAAGCCACCATGGGCTCATGGAAATGTGACATGCAAATAGAGGGGGGGAAAGCACCAGAAGAGGGTAAGCCACTATCATGCAAGCAAATGGTATGGCTAAAAAGATTTCCAGCGCTCATTAATATTAACACCAATCAGCATGTTCCCCCTAACCACTGAATTCAGAAACAGAAACGACGTAAGTGGGAAAAAAAGGGGGGGGGGTTTGCATCAGAAACCTCTGGAAAGGGTGTAGGGATTAAGTTCTCCTTAGCGAAATGGAGAAGGAAGATGTACAATGAAGTTTTTAAAGAAATTTAAAATTCAATTTGAAAGGGAGAATAACGCACAGCAGAGCTTCAATCACAAGTTTTCTGTTGTCCCGGCACCTAGAATTCCCTGTCTTCCTCAGTAACTCCCGGACTAACTCACTGAATGAAGGCAGAAGCACAGAGCTCCTCCTCCGAAAAAGGCGAACAGTACCTTTCAGTACTACTCCTTTTCACTGGCGTGCTGGAGGGGGGGGCGGAGGGGGGCACCAAACCAAAACCAAAACGCACCAAAATGCATGAGCTTTCAACTTTACGCGACTCGCAGAAAAAAAAGAGGGCTGCGAACGCCAAGAGCTTATTAGCAAATGGGAATCCGGGGCTGGCCCTGGGCGGGCAGCGCCGGCCACGACAGTACAGAACGGGACCGAGGGCCTGACCCCAGCACACCCCTCTTCAAGGACTCTCCACGAGGCCCCGGAGCCTCTCCCAACCCAGGGGGCAGCCCTTCTGTCCCCGCCAGGCTTTCCGACGCCAGCAGCCGCTGCCCGCCTCACCCCCAGCCCCCCTCAGAGGAGTCCTCAACTGCCTCACCAAAAAATGTTTGGCCTGGGAAGCCCGTTGGCTGCGCCATCCCTTACAGAATTAGCAAGAGTTAAAAGCCAGGAGAGGGAGAAGGAAACCCAAAGAGTCGGGGGCAGCTTCGGGAGAGGCGGCGCAGGGACGAGAGCGAGGCTGCCACGGCCACGGTGGCTGCAGCGCGAGGGAAGGAGAGGACGCACGGGCGAGACGCGAAACGCTGCAAACCCGGCGGGAGCGGCGCTCTCACGACCGCGGCGCGCCGGCTGGACCCGCCGCGAAGCCAAGCCTCCTTAGCGGAGAGCGCCCCCACCGTCGCGCAGCCACCCGGGACTGGCCCCCTCCGGCCTCCCAGCCCGCCCCGCCGCCCTCCCAGCCCCGGCCCCCGGCTGGCTCAGGCACGTCCGCCCTCGCACACTCACCGCGCGCGCGCGCGCCTCCGCGGGGCGGCCGCCCGCCGCCCTCGGCGCGATCTCCGCTCCGCCCCCTGCGCCCGGCCAGTGGACTGGGCCCCGCGGGGCGGTGTCGGGGCTACGTCACGGGCGCGTGCGCTCTCTGAGCGCCGGCAGCGGCCTGCGCGGATAGTTACGGGCTCAGTGTGCCGGTTGTCCTTGGAGACGGGGCGGGGCCTGGGCGGCGCAGAGAGGCGCCAACGGCAGCAGGGCCCCTGGAGAAGCCAAGATGCCATCGAAGGGAAAGGACGAAAAGAAAGGGAAGGGTAAAGGTAAAGGCAAAGACAAAGGCGAAGACAAGAAGAAGAAGTAAGGAGAAGCCACCCTGGGGTCCCTGCTCCCTGGGCCTACCCTCCCGGGATTCTCAGGAGCGGGCCAACTGGCGCCCTCCCGCCTCCCCTCCTGGACCCTCCTCTCTCCCCGCTTCTGAGAAGGACAGCCCCCATTGTTCAGATATTACCAAAATGCACGCCAAACCATACTACTTCAACTAAGACAAGAGTGTGAGGCTTGGGACCCTGAAGTAACTTAGATACAGCCCCTGCCTATGTGTAATGCGCTAACGAACGAGGAGGAGGCAGATAAGTTCCCAAAGAACAGAAGTAACATAGGACCGAATGAAGTTAAGTGCCAGTGGAGGGAAAAAGAATAGAGAATGCGGAAGAAGGGTTAGTTCTGACCCTAGATGTGAAGGTCAGGATAACATGTTTTAGGATATCGAAGATCCTCTAGGCCTGTGCTGTCCAATAGGGTAGTCACCTGTCACGTGTGGCCATTAAAATTAGTTAAAATTAAATAAAATTAAAAATTCAGATCCTCATTTGTACTGGCTACATTGCATGTCCTCAGTAGGCACATGTGGCTAGTAGTGGTGACTGTATTGGACAGCCCAGATATAGAGCATTAACACCATCACAGAAAGTTCTGTTGGACGGCATTGCTCTAGACCAGTGGTTCTCCGCCTGGGGTGATTTTTGGCTACCAGGAGACGTTTGTTAATATCTGGAGACATTTTTGGTTGTCACATCTGGGGACCTCTAGTGGATAAGAGACAAAGGATGCTGTTAAATATCTTACACTGCACAGGACAACCCCCAGCCCCACTCTAAACAAAGAATCGTGTAGCTCAGAATATTCGTAGTTGGGAAGCCCTGCTCAAGGCTTTAAGCTTCTCTAGAATAGGCACTAAGCGTTATTCACAGTATCTCTAGCACCTAGAAGAGACCCTGGATCATAGCAGATGCTTAATATTTGTTAAATAAACAAATTAAGGTGTCTGCTTGTGTATGCTTCAACTTGGATCTCCCCCCTCCCCCCCCGCACAAGAACTATGCTCTGGTGCTCTGGGTTCATTATTTTTTGCCTGTAGCCTGATCGATCTCAGCTATGTGGTTGAGATGATCGTGGACATCCAAAGGATCTCTGGATGATTGAAGTAGTTCCTTGGGCTTTTTTCAAGGATTCCTTTTGGTTCAAAGGAAAACATAAAGGATTTGACCAATTCAGGTAATTATTCATGTTTCCGCAAAGTGATCAGAATTTCTGAAGTGGATAGTATTGCGCTGGCACTAAAGCTTTGCAGGCTTGGAGTTGCTGCTAGATTGCCACTAAACCTATTAGATGACCCTAGTGGTTCCTAGACACATTGGAGTCATACACATTGTCCAACAACACTATATATGGGACCACAAGGAAATCCTTGCAAAGTTTATAAAGTAACTTGTTTAAGAGAGTAATGCATGCTCAATACAGAAAGTTTAGGAAACATAGAAAGTCAAACAGAAAACAAAACCACCTGTAGTCCCATCATCCAAAGATAACCACTACTATCATTTTGGAATATTCTTTTTCTTCTTTATAAAATGATAGCCCAATATACAAATTTATTTGTAACTTTTTTCCCCCAATGTATTATATAAGTATTCTTCTACAGTGTGATTTTTTAAAAAGTATAACTGTGTAGTTAGTCTAGCCTTTTTTAGAAGTGCCAACGACTTATAACATTCCTGGAACTCACTAGCATGTTTTCTATTTTTGACCATGCAGCTGCAGTGCACATATCAACAAGGAGAAACACTGAGGCTAACAGACCATATATATTTCTTATTAACTCATTTATCCAACAGTATTTGCTCATATGTGCTAGGCAAATGCCAAGCAAAACAAATAACAATAAAGAGAAAGGTGTAATACTAATATAGTAGAGAAATAGTTATATGCTGTCAATGTGTCCTCTTCCTGTGCAGGAAGATGATAAAAGTTGAGGAATCTGCCATGGAGAGAGCCAAGGCCAATGCCTCCCTTTGGGAGGCCAGGCTGGAAGTCACAGAACTCTCTAGGATTGAGTATCGTGATACTTCCCGGAGACTGGCAAAATATAATGAAGAATTAAAGAAACAGCAGTATAGAATGGAGAAAGACACAGTGTCTGTATTGAACTACCTGAAGAAACAGGATCAGGAGAAGGATAATCTGGTAGGTAGGTAGAAACCCTCCTGAGCCTTAGTAACTACCTCTGTGGTTATACTGGTGTGTTATATATTTCAAGGATTTTAATTCCTGGAAATCTCATCACATAGTTAAGACACTTCAATTGACTTTATCTCTCCTTGAAGCAACGTGTTATTTCAGAATGGCTTTACTGTCAGAATTGGCTCTTTCTTATTTTCAGCCTCATCCCATGTTTTCTTGCCTGAAACAAAGGTTGATGATCCTAAGGGAATATTATGATCAACTTTATTTTAAAAACAAGAGCATGATATATGACCTATATATATATTTTATGATACTGATAACTACCTAAGTAATTAATGATCTGTAAAGCAATTCACCGATAATCCGTGATCACATGATTATGAACCCAGCAAGTTGGATCTCTTCTTTTGGGCCTGTTGAATCTTGAATTTATCTTATTGAACTTTGTTGAAATGTTGGGAGTAGAGCTATCATTTTAAATCTGGGAAAAAAAGGGAAGGGAACTAACATTTTGGGGCCCCTGTTTGTGCCAGGCACTATACTAAGTACTTTACCTCTGCTATGTCATTTAGTCCTTTTAATAACCCCCTGTAGCTACAAATTGTCATTCCCATTTTACAGAAAAAGAAATTGACTCTCAGGACAAGTAACTTGCCTGAAGTCACACAGCTAGTGGGTGGAACTTAGGTGTGACTTAAATTCTTCTCTTTCCCATCTGCTTCTATGAGTCCCATGGACGCCCAAGGAAATTTACACCATGCTTCATTCCCATGTATGTTTTTGTATTTTTACTATTTATGTATTATACATCCACAAATAATACATATTATAGTCTTGTTTTAAAATTTATATTAGTAGTGTCATATTGTACATATCTTTTGCAACTTCTCTTTTTTTTTTTTTTGCGGTACGCGGGCCTCTCACTGCTGTGGTCTCTCCTGCTGCGGAGCACAGGCTCTGGACACGGAGGCTCAGAAGCCATGGCTCACAGGCCCAGCCGCTCCGCAGTATGTGGGATCCTCCCAGACCGGGGCACGAACCCGCGTCCCCTGCACCGGCAGGCAGACTCTCAACCACTGTGGCACCAGGGAAGCCCGCAACTTATCTTTTTTATAAAACATGTTTTGTGGTATATTTACAAAAATCACATGATTCAGTTCATTGTTAAGAAGTTGATAATGAGCATGCTTTATTTTTTCATTCATTATTAACTGCTTTATAATATTACATCAAATAAATAAATAAACCAAAATTTATTTGTTCATACCACCCTATGGGTCAGTTAGACTCCATTTTTTCATTATTACAAATAGACCTTCAGTAAACATTCTTGTGTATGTCTGCTTGTGCCCATGTGTGAGAGTTTCTCTAGAGTAGACACTTAGGAGTTAAATTACTATATTATGAGGTATGCATCATTTCAACTTCACAAGGGTTTAAATTGAACTCCAAAGAGGTTATACCAATTTATACTTTCACAAGCAATGTATTAAAGTGAGTTCCCATTTATCCACATTTTTGTGAACACTTGATATATATATTTTTTAATTTATTTATTTTATTTTATTTATTTTTGGCTGCATTGGGTCTTCGTCACTGCGTGTGGGCTTTCTCTAGTTGTGGCGAGCGGGGGCTACTCTTCGTTGTGGTGTGCGGGCTTCTCATTGTGGTGGCTTCTCTTGTTGCAGAGCACGGGCTCTAGGCGCGCGGGCTTCAGTAGTTGTGGCACGTGGGCTCAGTAGTTGTGGCTCACGGGCTCTAGAGCACAGGCTCAGTAGTTGTGGCACACGGGCTTAGTTGCCCCACGGCATGTGGGATCTTCCCGGACCAGGGCTCGAACCCATGTCCCCTGCGTTGGCAGGCGAATTCTTAACCACTGTGCCACCAGGGAAGCCCAAAACATTTGATATTATAGTTAATAATTTTTGCTCAATTTTATGTGTATAAATTGGTATGTCACTTTAATTTGTATTTTTCTGATTACTAGTCGCTTGAGCATCTTTTATATGTTCCTTAACCCATTTTTTATTGTTTTTATGTGTTTGCTTCAGTATACATATTGGAGTGATGCAGATGCAAATTCTGTATCATAAGGATGACATGCAAATTCATGAATCATTCCATAATTTTTTTCAAATGCCACATTTTCAGGGAGACCCTTGCTCACTACCCTGTTTAAAATTAAAACCATCTCCCTTACTTTATTTTCTTGGTAATATTTATTACCTTTTGTCATACTATATGCATGTTACTTATGTATTTCTTTTCTCTTTTCCTAATTAGAATGAAACAACACAGAAGTAAAGAATTGGGGGTCTTTTTAAATTGTCATTGAGTGCTGTATCTCCAGCATCTAGTATGGGCCTGGCACATAGTAGGCACTCATTAAAATTTTTTTGCATGTGTGAATGAATGGCTTGTGATTGCACTGATACTTTGAAAAAGTTAATAGAAATCAAAACTAAGATCAAGATGATATTGGAAGCATATCAGAGAAATCGGACAACTGAACATTTGTGTGGATTTTGTGTGTTTTTTTAAATAAAGTAATTTTTTTGTACATTACTTTTTTTTAACCCTCTTTCCTAGGCGACTTCCATTTTTAAAATTACTCTTTGAATAGTATGCATTATTAAAATTGTCTGCTATAAAGTATTATTCTAAAATAAGCCTTTAGGCCAGCCATGCAAATAATTTTCAAAATTCATTATATAGAAGCTTTGTGGTCTGCGTTAGCTAATTGATATTGGTCTGCATTTATCAGTATCACTGATATTTCCTGATTTTCATCTGCCTCCATGTATCAAAGACCAGCATCTGGCTGTAGCAAATACATAATTTTCTCACAATCATAGATACCCATTAAAACCAAAGAAACTACTTTGGGAGGAAGAAGTAGAATAGATTCAATATACCCTGGTCAATTAGCTCTCTTAGAGTTTTGTTACTCATTCTACTATATCCTAGAAATGTGTTATTTGCTTAAACTTTATTTAAACTGTTTAGTCTTCATGTTAATTATAGAAATATTAGAAGTGAAGTGTGTTTTGAAAACTATTATATCTTGGACAAAATTAGGAGATTTCACTTATTGGTTTTGGTATTTAAGGCTTTGTTAAATCAACACAAAATAAATTTAATTATATTTTACACCTGTCCTACATGACTGAGGACTGTCTCAATTTATTTTAACACATTTTCAGGGTTTCCTTAAACTATTCTAAGATTATTTACAACAGTATTTCACTTCTGTATCTTCTGATTCTATAACCACGTCAAGGAATTTTTAGTTTAAAAAGCTACTCAGATTTCCTACTAAAACATACCAGCACCTTGGAGAAATGATTGATTCTAAGAGTGGAGCAGGGAGAGTGAAAAATGAATTTGAACTAAAAAATGAATTTGGAATATCTTGTGACAGGAAGTCAGTAAAAAAAAAATTAAAGGACACGGCAGGTAGCTTGAAGGGGCTCCCACTGACCAAATCTGGGACATTCAAAATAAATAATGACAGTAATAAATTATAACTGAATAAAATGAGTCCATGAGTGCATACAACTAATAGATAAACACATACATTAATAAATAAGGGAGAGGGACTTCCCTGTGGCGCAGTGGTTAGGAATCTTCCTGCCAATGCAGAGGACACAGGTTCGAGCCCTGGTCTGGGAAGACCCCACATGCCATGGAGCAACTAATCCCATGTGCCACAACTACTGAACCTGCGCTCTAGAGCCCGCGAGCCACAACTACTGAGCCCGTGCACCTACAGCCTGTGCTCTGCAACAAGAGAAGCCACCGCAACGAGAAGCCCGTGCACTGCAACGAAGAGCAGCCCCCACTCACCACAACTAGAGAAAGCCTGCTCGCAGCAACGAAGACCCAACACGGCCAAAAATAAATAAATAAATAAATTTATTTATTTAAATAAATAAATTTATTTATTTAAATAACTAAGGGAGAATAGAAAGTTTTTCCTTATAGTGGAATGCAGTAAATTATTAAATTTCCATGGAATGATGGAATTAGAAAAGTCACCATTTGGCTTCAGAGTAATAATTGGTTCAGTCAAGAACAACAGTGGATGCTAAAACTAGTGGGTGAAATTTTGATGAGCAGAGGATATTTGCATAGTCTCAAAATATCTTGCCCCAAAATACTTAATAATTACAAAAGGAAAAATAGTAACTTTTAAGTGGAGAAACCTGGCAGACACAATCTTAACCAGTTGATTACAATTAACGTCAGTCACTTCATGACTTGATGCAGCGACAAGGATACATCATCACTTAGGCAGTGTATGCCTGCCAAAAGGGCATAACCTGAATCTTCTCATGAAGAAACATCAGACAACTCCAACCCTGGCCAGTATTTTTCAAAAACTTTGATATCATAAAAGACAAAGGCTGAGAAACTGCCCCAGATTAAAGAGAGTAGGATATATGACAACTAAGTGTAATCATAATCAGGGATTACATCCTGGACCAGGAAAAGGAAAGTTACAATAAAAGGACACCATTGGGACAATTGATGGCAAAATTTGAACATGGACTATAGATTAAATAATAGTATTTTATCAATGTTAAATTTCCCAATTTTGATCATTGTACTGTGCTTCTAAGAGATTGTCCTTTTTCTTAGGAAGTACATACTGAAATATATAGGGGTATGATGTCCTAGACTTATTTTCACATGCTCCAGAAAAAACAGTTTCAAACATCTGTATCATATATACATATATTTAGATCTATCATAGAGGGAAAGCAAATGTGGCAAAATTGGGTGGAGAGTATATGAGAATTCTTTGTACTGTTCTTGAAACTTTTCTTTAAAAAAATCCTCATTTAAAAGAAGTGCAAATCAAAACTCCAAGTCATCACTTCACACCCATTAAGATGGCTACTATCAGAAAAACAAGGGACTTCCCTGGCGATCCAGTGGTTAAGACTTCACCTTCCAATGCAGGGGGTGTGGGTTCAATCCCTGGTCGGGGAGCTAAGATCCCACGTGCCTCAGGGCCAAAAAACCAAAACAGAAAACAGAAAAACAGAAAATAGCAAGTGTTGCTGAGGATGTAGATAAATTGGAATCCTTGTGCACCGTTGGTGGGAGTGTGAAATGGCGTAGCCATTATGGAAAACAGTACAGAGGTTCCTCAAAAAATTAAAAATAAAATTATCATATGATCCAACAATCTCACTTTGGGGTACATTTCCAAGAGAATTTAAAGCAGGATCTTGAAGAGACAATTGCACACCCATGTTTTTGAAACATTATTCATATAAACATCATTCACATAAACATTATTCACATTCATATAGTCAAGATGTGGAAACAACCCAAATGTCTGTTGATGGATGAGTGAATAAAATGTGTTATACACATACAATGTAATATTATGCAGCTTTAAAAAAAAAAGAAGGAAATCTTGTCATATGCTACAACATAGACAAACCTCAAGGCCATTATGCTAAGTGAAATAAGCCAGTTACAAAAGGACAAATACTGTATGATTCCACTCATATGAAGTGTATGTGGACAGGGAATGTTGCCCGACATTCCAGTAAACAATGAACGTTGCCCACTATTCCAGTTCTATAAGGATCAAGCCATCAGCCATTGCAGCCCCTTACCCCTGCCCACCACCTGCCTCCCCCCATGGTGCGTCCTGAAGGGAGTTCAGGATGGAGAAAAACGGGAAGCCTTCTGTGCTTTGGATACTGACCCTAGATAGTTAAGATGCATATCTAAGGAATAATTACAAGCCCAGATGTTGCATCTTCCCTTATATAGAAAAGCACTAAAGTCATTAACTTGAAATGCCCATTCCTTGTGATTAGTACTAATCTTTTGATGTCTGACTACATGTTTTTTTCCAGCAAGAAACTCCTGTATATCCTGGCTCCTCTCTTACCTCTTCTGAGCAGTTCCTCAGAGCTCTCTGAGAGGCTGTTTCCCAGGCTATAGCCCTCAGTATAATCCTAGAATAAAACTTAATTTACAGCTTTCAGGTTGTGTGGTTTTTCTTCAGTGGACATATCTGAAGTAGTCAAAATCATAGAAACAATGCAGAAAGGCTAGGGGGAGGGTAGAGAAGGAATTAGTGTCTCATGAACATAGAGTTTCTGTTTTGCAAGATGAAAAATTTCCAGAGATCTGCTGCACAACAATGTGAATATATACTTAAAAATGGTTAAGATCGTAAATTTAATGTTGTGTTTTTTACCACACACACACACACACGTTACCCAGGCAATTGTGATGATAGCCAAGTTTTGGAAGCTGGCGATAGCATGTTAACAGGGTGGATTATGTCCTCTATTCTCTTCTTTCCACGTCTCCAACCCTACTGGTTTTAATAGCATGTGAAAACTAGACTGCTTAATTAAGTTAGGATGCAGAGTAATTTCTTTACCTTCCTCTGTATTTCCATTTTCTACAGATTGAAAAACTGAAACAGCAATTGAATGAAACTAAGGGAAAAGCCCAAGAAGAGAAGGAAAAATTGGTATGTACATTGGTGGTCACTTACTGGTGGTCAGGTTTCTGGCAAGTTCAGATATTTAAGACACAAGGAGAACAAGTGAGTAGATCCTTTGAGCAGCTCAGTGACCTTAAAGCCCACACACTTGATTGTACAAGAGCTCAAAAATAACATAAAATTTTGTTATTGTAGAAAACCATCTGGTAGTAGTGGTGTTTACTGATCTTGAGCTCTAGGGCTTTTCAGTGGACAGAGCTAGGAAATATATAGTTTTTGAAGATTAAAATATATCATAAGCCCATACTAATACTTTAAATTCAGATGCAGGAGTACAGGATTTTTACTTAACTTTATCTGTGTCTCCTTTCTTCCTCACCAAAAACCGTGGTTCTTGATGATACCAGTATAATTGTGTATTTTCTTCAAACCTTAATACATCAATAGGCACAGAATACTAATATTAATACTACCACCAACATAAATTAGTGGATACAGTTTAAGATTTGGGGGGGACACTTTTCCCCTTAGGATATATACTGATAGGGATCTACAATCAAATTAACAAGGTTTAAAAATGATTTGAAATAATTCCTTCCTGTGAGGATATGCCACCAACTCAACAACACATTTTGCTTTTGATTTTTAGGAGTTGCTTTATAAAGTTTAATTTAATGTACAATTATGTAACTATAATTATGTAAAATATTTATATGGTTCCAAAGTAAAATCTATCAAACATGGTATATTCTGAGAAATCTAACTTCTATCCATGTCTCCACAATATACCAGGGTATATTGTCAAAATGGATTTTTGTCAACATAGGTAAGAAATGATATTTCAGTGTACTTCAATTTGCATTTCTTTTTTTCTTTTTTTTACCTTTTAGATTTTTATTAGTAGTTCTCTCTGAAGAATCAAAATAGTTGGCAAATTACTTTAGATTCATCAAGACTGTATATCCTTAGTATTTAGATCTTTAATGATGTACAACATAATACAAAACAAACCAAAGAGACTGATTTCTATGACTAGGTGTTATTCATTGTGTCATCCTAGAGCAAGGGGCTGGAGGGAGAGGCTGTTCTCCAGGGAGAACTGAGGGGGAGTGAGTGCTGGGTGACTAAATCACAGCCTCTTTCTTCCCCACTTGATGTGCTGGGAAGGGGCCAATGATTTCTTAAACTGACAACTGTTTTCTAGAGCAGGGGGCTCTAAAATCTGGGGTAGCAGTAGACTGTGGTCCAAACCAGGCCAAAAGAAACAGGCTGGGGCAGGGAAGTATGGTAACTGCCTGGCAGAAAAGTCAAACTCAGGGCCCCAAGGGGAAAAGGGCATTCTTTGCAGCTCAGAGACACTGCAGAACCAGTGTAACACTAAGTGACATCGTTAAAAGGGGAAAAAAACAAAACCCTGGAAGAAACTTTCAATTGCACTCAACTTGGATTAGAGGTCAGTCCACCCTTGCAGAGAAGGGAAACATCTAGCCCCAAAGTAGCACTGAGTCTGGCCCTCCCACCTCCTTCTCCCCAGTTCCTTTTGGCAGCTGGGCCAGGTTTCAGCTGAGGTCATATGGACCCCAGAAAGACCAGAGAAGTCTCTCTGGATGGCCAAGGTGGGAAGGACACTTCTCAGAATACAAACACTTTTACTATGGAAGGAGCCAGGACAGTTCTGGGGGCATTTGCATGCCCAAATCTTCCCCACTTTCTCCCCAGCTCAGGACCTAGGCTCATAGAGACTTGGCAAGCACAGTCTCTACACCTGACCTTCCACCCCCAAAAGAAAATCCGGAAGTGTGCCCCTTCTTCCCCACAGGTGGTCTCCTCAGGGCCTTTGGCAGCGGGGGCTCCGTGGCAGGGCCTAGGCAGGGCCTGGTCTCAGCTGGCTCCCGCCCGAGCCATGAGGTCTTCCAAAGCATTGTCCTGGTTATTGTTGTATAATAGCAGAACTTCCTTAATATCTTTCAGTTCAAAGCCCATTTCCTTAAATTTGCTCATTAACTGAAGGAACTCCATCATCTTTTCCTCTGAACACTGCTGCATTTCCAGAGCCTCTTCCACTTAAAGAGGGTCAAAGCCCTTCTCACAGAGCTGTCCATGTGCAAAGAGATAGTCGAGAATCTGCTCAATATTCTCTCCTTTCTTCTTCATGGCTTTCAAGACATACTCATATGAATAGCCCATGTCGATCACCGTCTCCACACATTGCCGCTCACAGCGTCTGCAGTTCAGAATAAGCCTGGAGACAGCTGGGAGTGTTGGGCACTTGTGACATTGAGGAATTAGGAGGTGTGACCGTGGGACAGGTATTTGGAGGTGACGATTCTTCTGTGCACACAGACAAGACAGAGAGGGAAGGCATCTGGGAATGGTTCAGGGTTGGCGCCTCTGTGCCACTGTCCAAGTTCAAAGCTGAAAGCCCAAGAGTATGATGCCCATTGAGCTCACTGGCACTGCTTTGGGTGGAAGGCTTTAGGGAATTCTGGAACGTGCCACTGCAGAAGCAGGATGTGCTGTGGAAAGTGCTTGCCATCTTGGCTGTCTTCTGACTGCTGTCATCAGAGTCAAGTTTGGGGAAGGACAGGGACTTGATATTGCTTACTGCAGGGATGGGGGGAGGGACACTTTGGAAGACAGCGACATCTTTTCACAGTTGCCCAACTGTGGTAAGGTTATAAAGCCACTGGGTTTGTGAAGAGGCTTGAAATCTAGGGTTGCCTGCTCCAGGGATGCCAGGACCTCCTCATCCTGTAACACAGACCCAGAGCCACTCTAGGCAAGTTACTGTCCAATAACTGGGCCATAATGGGTCCACTGGTTCCTACCAGAATGTTTCTCAGCTCTTCCTTCTCATCAATAGTTTTTTTTTGTTTTGTTTTGTTTTGTTTTGTTTTGTTTTGTTTTTTTTTCTTGCGGTACGCGGGCCTCTCATTGTTGTGGCCTCTCCCGTTGCAGAGCACAGGCTCCGGATGCACAGGCTCAGCGGCCATGGCTCACGGGCCCAGCCGCTCCGCAGCATGTGGGATCTTCCCGGACCGGGGCACGAACCCGTGTCCCCTGCATCGGCAGGCGGACTCTCAACCACTGCGCCACCAGGGAAGCCCCTCATCAATAGTTTTTAACTCCAGATTATCAAACGGGTCTTCTTCACACTCAAAGTCAGCAGGATTGAAACCTGCCTTTGTGTGGGGTGGGCTGAGAACTTTCTGTCTTGTGGCACTGCTGCTGACCCAAGTCGGGGTGAGGATGCTGTTGTGCTGTAAGCTGGCAAGGATGGGATTGATAGGAGGTGGCATTGTGGCTGTACCGTGAGTCTTGGAGAAGCTCATTTTGCTGTCACCCTCTGGGCCACTCTTAGAATTCACTTTAGCTTCTGCTTCCTCAGCCTCGTGCTCTGCTTCCCACTGCCCTCCTTGGATTTTCTTAATGTCTTCAGCCCACTCAATGGTTTTCTTTTCCAAAGAGAAGCCATTCTGTACTTCTCTGACAACCTGCAAACAGTCAGGCAAGGAGAAGCCAATAGGTAGACCAACTTTAGCTGGTGTTTTGAATTTGTCTCCTATCTTAAATGGGACATCATCAAGGTCACTGAAAGTCCCATGAAAATCTGCACCCAACTTCTTAGAAGCCATTTAGAACCTGAGCGCTGCTGCCGCTGTCCCAGAAGCTGAAAGGTGCTGCCACCGACCGGCCTCCCAGGCTCAGTCCCCGCTGAGCTCCTGACTGGCCCCTAGGGAGAGCGAACACCACCACCTTCAACTCTGCCCTACCCAGGCCAGGCTGTCACCGTAGCCACCGCCAGGGCCACAGCTGCCATGTTGAAGCCCCACTTCCCTCCTCCTTCCTGCATTTCTCTTATTATGAGCTAGGTTGAGCATTTTTTCATGTGGTTGAGAGTCATTTGTATTTCTTTTGATAGCCCTTGTTCATGTTTTAATTGTGTTATTGGGCCTTTTTCTCCTCTATTTCCCTCTTTTTTTTTTTCCTTACCCTCTCCTTCTCTTCCCTTTCTCCTCCTCTCTTTTTTCTCCTTCTGTCTCCCCCTTTCCTTCCTCCTTTTCCACCTTCTTCCTTGTTTATTTATAAGAGATATTGGCCCTCCCTTTGTCTCTTAGCTTACTAACTTTAATTTAGGATCAGGGATGTTATTTATTTTTCTTACAGGTTAAAGATTTGTTCAGTCTTCTCATAGCTCTTTTATTTTTTAAAATAAATTTATTTATTTGTTTTTTATTTTTGGCTGTGTTGGATCTTCGTTGCTGCACACAGGCTTTCTCTAGTTGCAGTAAGTGGGGGCTACTCTTCATTGCAGTGCTTGGGCTTCTCATTGCAGTGGTTTCTCTTGTTGCGGAGCACAGGCTCTAGGTACATGGGCTTCAGTAGTTGCAGCACGTGGGCTCAGTATTTGTGGCTCTCCCATGCTCTAAAGCACAGGCTCAGTAGTTGTGGCACACGGGCTTAGTTGCTCCGTGGCATGTGGGATCTTCCCGGACCAGGGCTCGAACTTGTGTCCCCTGCATTGGCAGGCAGATTCTTAACCACTGCACCACCAGGGAAGTCCCTCATACCCCTTTTAAAAATATCTACATCTTCTATACAAGATCAGCTCACTTTAGAATTTTTTACTTATTCAAGGCACTTGGTCTCTTAATAAAAATTAAAACTTTATGCAAAAGCAAAAATAAAAAGGGAACAACTTCTTCAAAGATAGACAAATGGCTTAAGGCTTCATATGGAACAGGACTCTGTGTGACCTCTGTTCTTTTTCCTAACTCATTTACCTTTTTTTTTTTTGCCTACAGGAACAAAAATATACTGTGCAAATAAGTGAGCTGGAGGGACAGTTCCGTCAAAAAGCCAGAGAAATTGGCATGATTCAGACAGAGCTCAAAACAATAAAACAATTCCAGAAGAGAAAAATCCAAGTAGAGAAAGAATTAGATGATGTAAGTTTCTTTCTTTCTTCCTTTTTTTTTTTTAAAGGAGATTAGAATTAGCTACTTATGTCTGCAAAGGCCTTCATAGAAATTTACTCCTATGAGATAGTAAAGGAATCCCTTTGACATTTTAGAGATTATATGGGAGAAACAGGGAAGATATATCAGTGTAGGACTGAATGCAAAAAGTCTTGATGGTTAGACTTTTCTTTTTCTCAGCTTTGATTTCTTTGTGAATTCACCAGATCTTAGCGAATACACCCACTCACATTTATCAGCAGTTAAACCTTTGGAACTACAGATCCAGAAAAACATTAGGGGCAAAGTAGCGAAGTCCTAAAGGACAGTATGTTTAGACTGATGAATGATAATTTTAGAAAAATTTAAGGCACTCTGGGTAGGGGTGGATGTGGTGAGGAAAACTGAGTACTTTCAGAAAGTTTCTCTGACCTTGCCTGCTCTTTCCATTCCCTCAGTTCAGAAAATAGTTCTCTTGCATTAACGACAATGCAATAAATGGCACAGATGAGGGCTGGGCACAAGTAGCTGAAATCAGCTTTGTGGTTTTGGGCAAATTACTTACCCTCTCTATACCTAGGTTTCCTCATCTGTAAAATGGGGGTGATAAGAGTTATTGGCTCATAGGGTTGTTGTAAGGCTTAAATGAGTTCATATATGTAAAGTGCTTAAAATAGTGTATGTCACATAGTGAGAATTAACAGTGGTGTGTAGCTCTCTGTAAAAAAAGGTCCTCATTTGTAGCATTTGCTGATTTCCTTGGTGTAAATACTTATGTTGTGGCCAATTTCAAGCTACCAATGCTTTTACAATGTGCTAGCAAAATTCCTGGTATGAGCCAGCTCTAACACGCAACTGCTGCTATTATTAGTAATAGTATCAGAAGTAGTATTGCCACCTAAGATAGCCATACACCATGTGGTATAGGGGCTAAAAGTTGGTGCTTTGAAGTCATACTGCTAGAGCGTAAATACTGTCTTCACTACTTGGGTATCTTGTTAAGTTTCCTCATCTGTAACATGGGGGTGAGAACAATAGTACCAATTTCAAAGGGTCATTGTGAAGACTAAATGAAATACACGTTTCCCTCGCTATCTGAAAGTAGTTCCTATGAAACCTTTCCTAAGCTGAAGAAGCAGTTACCATAGGACACACCTTGCTAACAGAAGCACAAAATCAAGATAAAGCACAGATGCTCACAGACGTAGTTCAAAGATATGGCAGCTTGACGCTGAGTATAGTTCCCAGGGAAGGAGTTTAGTGGTGCCACTCCCCTCGTTGCTAAGGGTGTGCTTTGCCTCAGTAACACTGCTCGCTGCTGAACACTATTTTTTTGCTTTTTGCCTTTTTCTCATAAAAGTGAAAATCCTCTCTGGATTACTTTCGGTTAGCGAAAACAGGTACTAATGTAGGTTTTTTTGTAAAAGCAGAGTGGTGTAAAGCGAACTTTCAGAAAAGCGGGGATACGTGTAATCTGTTTTACTGTAAATGCTTAGCACTGTATGATAAAGATTACCTGCTGTTGCTGATCCTGCTATTCTTATTACTGCACATTAGACTCCTAAGAAATTGTCAGTCTTATAACCGGTAGTTTGTACCCTTTGACCAATATCTCCCCATTTCCCCCTCCCCCCAGCCCAGGTAACCACCACTCTGAGTTCAACTTTTTTTTTTTGGCGGGTCCCTAGGGCTTGTGGGATCTTAGTTCCCCGACCAGGGTTTGAACCTGGGCCCTAGGCAATGAGATCTCTGAGTCCTAACCACCGGACCGCCAGGAAATTCCAAATGTGGATATATTTTAAGTTCACCACACCACCGCAGTACAAAGTACACACTGCTGCAGGAATAATCTTAAAATATCACAGTTCTGATGATGTTCTGGTCACTTCCCTCAAGAATCTTCTTCAGTAATAGACTCACAGACTTAGAGAACGAACTCATGGTTACTGGGGGGAAGGGTGGAGGGAAGGGATAGTTAGGGAGTTTGGGATTGACGTGTACACACTGCTATATTTAAAGTAAAAATAGCAACAAGGGGGGAAAAAAGAATCTTCTTTAGTAAAGAAGATTATAAACAATCTTCTCTATTGTAAACAGAATATTGTCCAGACACCTTAGCGTGAAAATCAAGACCCTACACCTACTTTGGAACATATTATTTCCTTTTCCTACACTTTCCCATACACACCACCTTTAATCCACCCAACCCGGATATTCCTTGAAGTCTTTTCTGCCTTTCTTTGTTTACGCTGTTTCTTCTATTTGGAATATACTCCTGATAGAGCTCTGTCCATTAAAATTTTACCTCTTCTTCAGAGGCTCAGCTCAAATGCGTATTCTCCATAAGGACTTCCTCAGTGTACTATTTAAAAGTAATAATTTTCTTCTTGCCATTTGTGACAATTTGGACAAAACTTGAGGGCGTTATGCTAAGTGAAATAAGTCAGACAGAGAAAGACAAATACTGTGCAATACAATTTATATGTGGAATCTAAAAACAGCTGAGGGACTTCCCTTGTGGCGCAGTGGTTAAGAATTCCGCCTGCCAGTGCAGGGGACACAGGTTCAAGCCCTGGTCCAGGAAGATCCCACATGCCGTGGAGCAACTAAGCCCGTGTGCCACAACTACTGAGCCTGCACACTAGAGCCCACAAGCCGCAACTGTTGAGCCCTCATGCCACAACTACTGAAGTCTGCACGCCTAGAGCCTGTGCTCTGCAACAAGAGAAGCCAGCACAATGAGAAGCCCGCACACCACAACAATGCGTAGCCCGCGCTCGCCACAACTAGAGAAAGCCTGCGCACAGCAAAGCAACGAAGACCCAACACAGCCAAAAATAAATAAAATAAAATAAATAAATTTATTAAAATAAATAAATAAATAATTTAAAAACCTGAACTTTGGGAATTCCCTGGTGGTCCGTGGTTAGGACTTGTCACTTTCACGGCGGTGGCGCAGCTTCAATCCCTGGTCTGTGGATCCCACAAGCAGTGTGGTGCAGCCAAAAAAAACCATGCTGAACTCAGAGTGGTTACTTGGGCTGGCGGGGGGAGGAATGGGGAGATGTTGGTCAAACGGTAAAAACTGCCAGTTATAAGACTGACAAGTTCTTAGGAAACTAATGTACAGTATGGTGATTATAACTAATAATACTGTATGACATACTTGAAAGTTGCTAAGAGAGTAGATCTTAAATGTTCTTGCTACAGAAAAAGAAATGGTAGTTTTTGTGACATGATGGAGGTGTTAGCTAATGCTATGGTAGTAATCATTTTGCAATATAGTATATCAAAGTAATACATTGTACACCTTACATTTACACAATGTTATAGATTAATTATATTTCAATTAAGCTAGAAAAAAATTTTTAAAAGATGATTAGCAAAAAAGTAATTTTTTGTATGTTTCCATAGCATTTTGTATTTCTTTTATACCACTTAGCCCATTCTATCTTGATATTATATTTATTATTTGTCTTATCTCCCCTGCTAGATTGTAAATTTTTTGAGGCATGAACAGTACTGTGCTTTGTATTCATTGAAGGACAGGATACACAGTAATGCTCAATAAATCTATGTTAAATGCTGAGTGGGTCTTTTATTAAATGTAATTTAAGGAATATCAAGTTTTCCACTAAATGGGAAGAATCCTTCCACAAAGTGTATGTATATCAAATCATAATGATGTACACTTGAACTATCATACATTTTATTTATCTACAATTCCTCAATAAAGCTGAAAAGTTTCTAGAAAGAATATCTAGTTTTGTTTTATATGAAAATGCTGCAGAATGAATCAAGTTAAGTTCACTAACTTTTCAGGAACTTTAAAATAGCCATCCTAGGTGTAGGTATACATTCTGAATCAAAGTGAATTAGGAGCTAGCTGTTAAGGAAACACTCCCATTTACCATTGCAACAAAAAGAATAAAATACCTAGGGATAAGCCTACCCAAGTAGACAAAAGACCTGTATGCAGAAAACTATAAGACACTGATGAAAGAAATTAAAGATGATACCAACAGATGGAGAGATATACCATGTTCTTGGATTGGAAGAATCAACATTGAGAAAATGACTATACTACCCAAAGCAATCTACAGATTCAATGCAATACCTATCAAACTACCAATGGCCTTTTTCACAGAACTAGAACAAAAAATTTCACAATTTGTATGGAAACACAAAAGACCCCAAATAGCCAAAGCAATCTTGAGAAAGAAAAATGGAGCTGGAGGAATCAGGCTCCCTGACTTCAGAGTATACTACAAAGCTACAGTAATCAAGACAGTATGGTACTGGCACAAAAACAGAAATATAGATCAATGGAACAGGATAGAAAACCCAGAGATAACCCACACACATATGGTCACCTTATCTTTGATAAAGGAAGCAAGAATATACGATGGAGAAAAGGCAGCCTCTTCAATAAGTGGTGCTGGGAAAACTGGACAGCTACATGTAAAAGAATGAAATTAGAACACTTCCTAACACCATACACAAAAATAAACTCAAAATGTATTAAAGACCTAAATGTAAGGCCAGACACTATAAAACTCTTAGAGGAAAACATAGGCAGAACACTCTATGTGTTCTGCAACCAAGATCACAGCAAGATCCTTTTTGACCCACCTCCTAGAGTCATGAAAATAAAAACAAAAATAAACAAATGGGACCTAATGAAACTTAAAAGCTTTTGCACAGCAAAGGAGACCATAAACAAGATGAGAAGACAACCTTCAGAATGGGAGAAAATATGTGCAAACGAAGCAACTGACAAAGGATTAATCTCCAAAATATACAAGCAGCTCATGCAGCTCAATATCAAAAAAACAAACAACCCAATCCAAAAAAGGGCAGAAGACCTAAATAGACATTTCTCCAAGGAAGATATACAGATTGCCAACAAACACATGAAAGGATGTTCAACATCACTAATCATTAGAGAAATGCAAATCAAAACTACAATGAGGTATCACCTCACACCAGTCAGAATGGCCATCATCAAAAAATCTAGAAACAATAAATGCTGGAGAGGGTGTGGAGAAAAGGGAACCCTCTTGCACTGTTGGTGGGAATGTAAATTGATACAGCCACTATGGAGAACAGTATGGAGGTTCCTTAAAAAACTAAAAATAGAACTACCATACGACACAGCAATCCCACTACTGGGCATATACCCTGAGAAAACCATAATTCAAAAAGAGTCATGTACCAAAATGTTCATTGCAGCTCTATTTACAATAGCCAGGACATGGAAGCAACCTAAGTGTCCATCAACAGATGAGTGTATAAAGAAGATGTGGCAACATATATACAATGGAATATTACTCAGCCATAAAAAGAAACGAAATTGAGTTATTTGTAGAGAGGTGGATGGACCTAGAGTCTGTCATGCAGAGTGAAGTAAGTCAGAAAGAGAAAAACAAATACTGTATGCTAACACATATATATGGAATCTAAAAAAAAAAAAAAAAAAGGTTCTGATGAACCTAGGGGCAGGACAGGAATAAAGATGCAGACACAGAGAATGGACTTGAGGACACGGGGAGGGGGAAGGATAAGCTGGGACGAAGTGAGAGAGTAACACTGATATATATACACTACCAAATGTAAAACAGATACCTAGTGGGAAGCAGCTACATAACCCAGAGAGATCATCTTGGTGCTTTGTGAACACCTAGAGGGGTGGGATAGGGAGGGTGGGAGGGAGGCTCAAGAGGAAGGGGTTATGAGGATATGGGGATATATGTATACATATAGCTGATTCACTTTGTGATACAGCAGAAACTAACACAACATTGTAAAGCAATTGTATGTCAATAAAGATGTTAAAAGAAAAAAAACTAGTGCATATTCTTTTGGGCCTTGGTGTGATTTTTTTTAAAGAACAATGTTGCCACCTAGTGGAGAAATAAATTTCAGCCCTTTGAAAGAGGGGTGGTGGGCAGGAATAAGGAAAACTTAAAATTCAAAGGCAAAAGATACTGGCTAATGGGAAAAAATAAGATGGTTATGTGGAATCCCAAATATGGAAGAATTAAGGCAGGTGTGGGGCCCATGAATTTAATAAAAGGGAGGAAAATTAATTATACTGTGCTATAGGATTCATTATACAAATTTAAAAGAGGCCAATTAAGTTTAGCTTATCAAAAGGTATTCAAAGCATAAATTTAAAGAAAAAATTATTTTCATTACCTGATTAACAAAAGGAGCATACATTGGTAGGTTGCAATTAATATTTTTTAAATAATTTGTTTTAGTCTTTCTTCTTTTGACAAAGTGATAATACCCATTTCAGCAAATTTAGCTGATAAGAGAAAATGAAAAACCCTCCCCTCACAACTATATTACTTAAAGATAACCACTGTTAATATTTTGGTATATTGTCTTTAGTTTTTCCACCTCTGCTATGTATAAACATATTTTAAAGTATCTACAATATATGCTACTTTTACAAAAATGAGGTTATGGTGTACAAATTGTTTGTTAACCTGATTTTTTCACTTTACATATTGTGAACATTTTTCAATGCCATTATGTATTTTTCTATAAAGCCTTTTGACTACATGCATGGAATTTCATTGGGTAGATATATCATGATTTACTAATCGGTCCCTTGTTGTTGGACATTTGGACTTTCCTCTAATTTTTCACTATTATAAACTGAGGAACATCTAAGTACCAAAGTATTTTTCTATATTTTTAATTAGTTTTTAGGATAACTTCCTAGAAGTTATAGTGAAATTTATAGGTTAAATTAGAACGTGAACTTTTAAGGTTTTTCATATGCATTGCCTAATTATCTTTCAAAAGATTTATTTATTAATTTATAGATTTTTGGGGACCCCAATGGCAATTGAAAGGTCCACCCCCCCATCCCACTGGCATGGTAGACATTTCCACAAATTTATATATTGACATTAATTTTGAAAGTCTTTGACAATATGAGGCCATTTTTTAAAATTGTCTAAAAAATACAGGAAGAAAGAAGAACATCTGAAATCATATGATATGGATCAAATGGAGATTTAATACTGTTAGGACAGAGATCACAGGAAGGAAAATTGTGAAGTATAAGGGAGGACAATATTAGACATAAAATAACTAACCTCTGTATTAAATGGTTACTATTCTAAGTATTTTGTGTGTATTATTTGTTATTTAATCTTTGTCACACCTCTATGAGAATAGCTACTATTATTATCCTCTTTTTACCCTGGAGATTTGAGACTTAGAGAAGATAAGTGATTTGCCCAAACAGCTGGTAAGTCAGAGAGGTAACAGTTGAACTCTGGTCTGTGTGATGGAAAGCTCTTCTCTACTGCCTTTTTTTGTGGCATGAATATTAGATTGAGTGTGCCGATTTCAATCTGATTGGTTCTTGCCAGTATATATAGCCTTCAGGATCATAGCTTTAAGTTAGCTCAATTCTCTTTGCCTGGAAGAATTTTATGTCCTTTTTATTCTATGTAGTTTTAGAGGATAGAAGGATCTGTCTATGGGAATCACAGGGAGATACTTTTTAGATTGATACTAGGAAGAATTTTCTAAAAATGGGAACTCTTAAAAGGGCAGCCTAGTGAATTAATAGGATTTGATTAGTGATACTTCTGTCTCTAGATATTTTTCTCATAGAAGAGATTCCTATATTAAGTGGGAGATTTGTATAGTCTGACTCCTAAGATTCCTGGTAATTCTAAAATATTATGATTCTGTAAGTCCACATGTTTAAAATGAAGATATTTGGGGGGGGGAAATTAATATGATAATAACTTATCTGAATGTTCTGAAAACTGTTATTCATGAAAAGCTTTTTAGAAACTCAATACTGATCTTGTAAATCTATAGACGATTATGAGAAGTATGGTACTCAGAGGGAGGGCATGGAGTTTTTCTGTGTGTTCAGGATTAAGAGGTAATGTATAACAGAAAATATTTCCTGACTGAGAATTTTCCAGGAATATGCCCCAATCCACCCCATTTCCTACTGACCATTCTGTTTTTCGTTATTTTAATTTTAGCTGAAGGAGAACTTAAGGAACATAGAGCAGAAACATCAGGAGACTCTTAGGAGATTGGAAGGCAGGTTTTTGGAAGAAAAGGTACAGCATATTTGCATTAATAAATAAATATATTGTGTACTAGAACGACGTAAGTATATTTATATGTATTCTGAGACATCAAGTTTTCATTTGGTATCTTATTAGAAGATTATCTTTTTCCCCCCTCTTAGTTAGAGATTCTTGAAATCCTCAAGAGAGATTGTCATCTGACCAAGGCTTCAGGACACATCCCCCACCCCAGCTTGTTGTCTCCTGGTGGAACTAAAGCTCCATGTACCACTTTTTATAGGGGAGATGGGATTAGAGAGGTTGCTCTGATACACGTGAGGGTCTTCCCTTAGTCAAGCCAACTAAGGATATTAGTAAAAGGGGCTCAGGACTTCCCTGGTGGCACAGTGGTGTAGAATCCGCCTGCCAGTGCAGGGGACACGGGTTCGAGCCCTGGTCCGGGAAGATCCCACATGCCATGGAACAACTAAGCCTGTGCGCCACAACTACTGAGCCTGCGCTCTAAAGCCCGTGAGCCACAACTACTGAAGCCCGTGCGCCTAGAGCCCGTGCTCCGCAACAAGAGAAGCCACCGCAGTAAGAAGCCCGCACACCGCAACAAAGAGTAGCCCCTGTGTGCGCAGCAACGAAGACCCAAAGCAGCCATAAATAAATAAATAAATAAATAAAAAGGGGGCTCAAAAATGTTCCTTAGCACATCACAGACTTCCACATTTCTCTGTGCTTCTAAAGTTAATTCTCAGAGTCCCCCTGGTTTTTCTTTAATTCTTTTAATATTTTCTTTAATTTTTCATCCTTAGGAAAGGAATACATTTTTTCACAAATTGGTGGGAATGTAAGGAAGTGAGGGTGAGGCAAATAAGTACTCATATCAGGTTTATATAAAAGGATTTGCTTTCAAAAGTGGCTCTAGGTTTCCAGTTTGTGTATTGAATAACCTGGGAGTGGGGCAGGAGCAGTATCTAGACGCTTTCCCTCTCAGGCACTTCCTGGCACTGTTAGGAATGGAAGTGCTCAGGAATGGGCTGCTCTCAGCTGCCTCTTTCCTCACTCCACCCTACACTTGATCTCTCTCCTACTTGGTGTAACATTCCACAAACAAATGTTAGAAGTGCTTGGTCAGTTTACAGATTACTTGAATGACAGTGCTTATATAAATAGGATTTTTATGTCTGGAAGTAGGTGGCTGCTGGCCTTCCCCTCATAATTGCAAGATGGTTAATGCAGCTCTGAGAGTCATCTCTCTTAGGGCGGGAAGAAGGGAGGCTCCATCTGTATCTGTCCCTTTTATCTGGAAACCGTGAAACTTTCCCCAGAAGCTCCTAGCAGATTTCTTCTTACATCTCTCTGATTGTCCAGAACCATGTTATAATGGACGCCAGGGAAAAGGGGTGTTTTGTTTCTCCAGCCACTGGTGGAAGCTGGGAAGGAAAAAGGAGGATGGGAAGGAGTGTTGGGTTGTCCAGCCACAGCAGTGTCTGCCTTACCATGTGAGGTACAGACTTCATGGTTAGATACAAACTCCTATACTGGTTTGAGCCCCAGTGCTGCTGGTCCATGGCAGTGGGCTTTCTAGTAAGCCCTGTTCATTTATCTCATACCTCAGCATGTTCCACCTGATCATATAAAGGACTTCCCTCAGGTTATTAGTATTTTCTTGTGTTTTCCCATTTAATCCTTTCTGTTCCTTGAACCACCTGCATATTTTTGTACTTGCTATTCTCTCTTCCTGAAATGTTCTTATTGCAGTTCTGGCTTATTCGCATTCTTCAGAGCTCAAATGTCATCCCCTCAAAGAGATAATCCCTAAACCCAATCTAAAATTACCTCCCTCAGTTACTATTTCATTACTCCATTTATTTCATTTATAGCATTTATCACAGTCTATTAATTCTCTTATTTGTTTACTTGCTGGGAGGCTGTATAGCATCAAATTGCCTGCGTTTGAATCCCTGCTCTGCCATTTACTAGCTGTATGATTTTGGACAAGTCACTAACCTTTCTCTCAGTTTCTTCAATCCTTGTCTTTGGGGACAATAATAGTATCTAATTCATAGGTATCTAATTACATTGTTGTGAGAAGTAAATAATACATGTGTAGAACCATGCCTGGCACATAGTAAATGCTCAATGCATTTTAATTATTATTATTGTTTGGATCTCATCCTAGAATATAAGCTCCATGAGAACAGGAGCCTTATCTGTTATGTTCACCACAGCATCTCTAGTATCTAAAAAATCTGGTACACTATTAGTACTCAATAGGAATTTTTATTAAATGAATGAATAAATGATTCTCAGCACATTGTATTTAACATAAATTTCTCCCAGCTCTGCTTTCCAGGTCTGATGTGGAATTTTTTTCTATTTATATGTCATTTTGCTTTTTTAATGGTGAAATTGGGAAGTACCCTAAAGTCCCTGTGTTCACACTATCCTCTTTGCTGGCTCCTCCATTGATACTTGGAGCACTTCACATCAGGTCATGTGGACAGGAGTATTTTATTTGACATTATAAAATAAATACTTAACTTTTTCTGTGTAAAATTTGTTGTTAGAAATATAACTGTATTAAAACAGCCTATTTTCTTTTTTAGTACCGACTAGAAAAAGAGGCTGAGAAGAAGATAATAATGCTGGCAGACAGAGCCCACCATGAAGCTGTTGTGTAGGAGATCGCTGCCTCTTTTTTCTTTCTAATAGCCTCTCTTACCTCTTTGCTAGTCTTTTTTGTTCTTATCATGTTTTCTACCCCCTTCTCTCTTGGTCTGCTTTCTTCAAATTTTCTGGTTTACTTTCCTTCGCTGTTTCTTTCTCTCTGTGTACCCACCCCTTTTCCATCCACCCTTTTTGTAGCAGCATAGTGTGGAGAAAAGAATCTGGGCTTCGAAGTTACACTTTGGTTCTCAACATGTATACTAACTGACTGTAAGAAGATTTCTTAACTTTTTTGAAATTAAATTTCTCCATCTAAAAATGGTGTTAATAATGGCAACTGTGCACAGTTTTCATGAGGTATATTAGTGAAAGTAACACTAAACTGCACTGTGTTAATAAACTAAGTCTCAATGGTTTATTTCTAATCTAATGTGGGTCTGACAGCTCTACTCCAGGGGTGATTCAGGAACCTGGGCTGCTTCCATCTTGTTCTTCATGTCCAGTCACATGTACAAAGAGAGAGCATGGGAAACTCATACCTGCCCTTAATTGCCTTGGACTGGAAGTAACACGTCCCTTTTTACTTTCCTGTTGGTGAGAACTTAGTTCTCAAGATCCCCACCTAACTATTGAGTACCCACCATAAGCTAAATAAGTGCTGGTCATTATTATTTTTTTAAATTATTGATTTTAATTTTTTTTTTTGGTTGCCCCGTGCAGCTTGCGGGATCTTAGTTCCCTGAACAGGGATTGAACCCGGGTGGGCCACATCAGTGAAATTGCCGAGTCCTAACCACTGGACCACCAGGGAATTCCGGATGATCATTATTATTGATGTTAGGGGATTTAGCAGTCATTGTTCTAGTTTGGTAATATTTAAAACTTAGGTCTGTGTTTTGGGATCTTATATCTATCTATTCCAGGCAATTGAACAATGCTGGAAGAGCTGTTTTTAAAGAGAATATTTATCTCCAGAAAGCTCTCGCATACCACCTGAAGGAAGCTGATGCTCTACAAAAAAACTCTCAGAAGTTGCAAGAGACTCAGACTTCCCTTTTACAGCAAAAGGTTCATTTCGATTTTGTTTCCTTTTTTTGTAAAGATTGGGTTGGTGAATACTAAGACTTGAGTATAGTAGTGATACATAAGGACAATAGGACAATTTTTCTTCTGTCTGGATGGTGTATTTTTCTTATCTGAAAAGTTAATTACTGAATGACTTATAAGAAACTTTAGACTTGGCTTCATAAAGAATACATCCGAAACATAAATATAACCCCTGTCCTCTACTACCTTAGTATTCATTTTACTTTGCTTAGAGTTGGTCTCTGAATCACTTAGGAACTGTGACAACTGTGACAACAATGGTTTCCCCATGTAAGGTGTATTCTCTCCCTAAAGGAAGTCTGGAGGTAAGCAATCCAGAGCTGGAATGGTAGTGCTACAAATTCGGCAGACACTCGGGCTCCTCAACTTTGTTCTGCAACACATGGCTTATCTCCTCAGAGTCACCTCATGGCCCCCAGCAGCTGCTGGAGCTCTAACAACAGGGCGGAAGAAGGACAAGAAGGAAAACAGCATGCCCCTCCCTTTAGAGCTCTTCCTGGAAGTCCTATACAAATTTCTACTCGCAGCTCTTCCATCAGAGCTTAGTCATGTGGCTTTGCTGAACACAAGGGAAACTGGGAATTTTCAGCTGGGCTTACTACCTTTCTGAATAAAATTGGGGTTTTATTACGAAGGAAGAAATGGAAAATGGACACTAGGATAGGCAACTAGCAGACTGCCACAGTTTGCAGTATATAGTTGTTAAATTACTGTTTTACTGTACAGTCTTACTGATTTTGGAATATTTTTTTGATAATATAAAATATTGAACTTTTCATAATTTTAGACGAAGGAGAGTTTCTTAATTAGTAAAATCTGTGGCCTTCCTAAGTCCAGACAGGGACTCTTGATGTTTCTTACTCTTTATGCACTGAATACCAAAATATCACCATTGCAACCTGGCCTCAAACTCAAATCTCATGAAGTAATGGATGTTAGTGAGGAACTTTTAAGTTTTGAAATTAATTAAAAAAAAAAATCTCTCACCTCTCTCATCTTTCTGTTTTAGGAAATCAATGATCTGTTGGTTAAGGAAAAGATAATGCAGCTTACCCAGCAGAAATTACAAATCCAAACTCTTCAGAAGAAGGTAGTAAGCTTGGAGACTACCCTGAGTTGTATGACCAAAGAGTTTGAGACTGAAGTTTTAAAACTGCAGCAGCAGGCAATGGCAAAGAACCAAGCGGGTCAGATTGAAATTTTCAAGCTGCAGCATCTTCTTCAGATGAAGGACAAGGAAATGAATCGAGTAAAGAAGCTGGCCAAGAACATACTAGATGAAAGAACAGAAGTGGAAAGATTCTTTTTAGATGCTCTACACCAAGTAAAGCAACAGATCCTATTTAGCAGAAAGCGTTATAAACAGGTAGCACAAGCTGCTTTCAATTTTAAAATGAGAGAGGCATGTGCAGGAAGAACAGAATATCCCAAAATCCGAACATTTGATGGCAGAGAGCACAGCACCAACAGTGTGAATCAGGATCTTATGGAGGCCGATAAATGGTACTAATAATGCTTTAATATTTTGCCTTTGTACTGCTCTTCTTGTGCCCTTTAGAGAAATAAAAACCCTGAAAAGTTCAGTTTGGTAATATCTAAGTATTGACTAGATTACTCAGTAAGTTACTTGAGGAGAGGAACTGTCTTACTCATCTTTGTAACCCCTATGCTTAGCATACTGTGTGGGGCTTAGTAGGTATTCTTAGTAGATGTCCCCCCTTTTTTGTGTGACAGAGACTTGTTAAAGGGATTATTCGTTCCATTTTGAATATCATTGTAATATTTTTTAACATGTTCCTTTATTTTGTTTCCTATAAATTTGTTATAAAGGTTTGATTAGATTCAGGTTAAACATTTTTGATAAACATGCTTTTCACAAATATTTTGTAATGTTCCCTTTACTATTCTGAGATGAAATTCATAGGTAATAATATCTAATCAAACCTATAATTTAAAAAATCAATATAACAATTCTTTGCAGCAACTCTTTGTTGTACGGAACTGTCCTATGGATTGGAGGACACCCAGTAGTGCTCCCTCCATCATTGTATTAACCAAAAGTCCCCACAAGGCTTTAAAATACACTAGAGATCTACTGCCACCACGATAAAAGTAGTAGAATGATTGAGACATTTGTAGACTATATACAATTGTTGTTTCCTGTTAGCATTTTAATCTGTTTGAATACTTTTCTCCCTATAAACCATGGATTAAATTATAGTGCATTTTAAAGATTATTCTGAAAAAATTGTTTTATATCTCAACACGATTAGATTCTTCAAAGGTCTTAAGAAACTTAAAACGACTCCCTACTACTATGACTTAACATCTTATTGAGAGGGCTTCCAAATGTGTTTTCTGTTTTACATTATTTTTTAATAGGCTAATATGTAGGTTCTTTTAAATTGTATAGCTGTTGGGAAGGTTGGACATGGCCAATGACTCTTCTTCAAAAATGTCCATACTATAGTTTTTTTACCTTCTTGCCATATTCAGAAGTCTGTTAATAACACTATTACTATTATTCTATTATAATAATAGTTATTATAATGACTATTACCAAGAGATTCACTTTATTTATTTTTTTTAATTTTTTTTTTTTTTTTGCGGCACATGGGCCTCTCACTGCCGTGGCCTCTCCTGTTGCGGAGCATGGCTCCGGACGCGCAGGCTCAGCGGCCATGGCTCACGGGCATAGCCGCTCTGCGGCATGTGGGATCCTCCCAGACCGGGGCACGAACCCGCGTCCCCTGCATCGGCAGGCGGACTCCCAACCACTGCGCCACCAGGGAAGCCCCACTTTATTTTTTTATTTAATAAGTCAAGCAAGTTGAGTCCCCACCATACAGAAGGCAGTTTCTTTTATATTTTTTAAATCTACTGTATATTAAGTGGTATATAACTTTTCAGAAGAAGGTGCATAAAATGATTCTCCACATTGTTGTTGCAGAAACTGGACACTTCCCTATTCTGCCTCATGAGCAACTTATCACTTTAATCCTAGTGTTCAATAGGATTTCTGCCAGGAAGGCAGAAATTGTAGTTAAAATATTACATTATCTGCCTAAGAGGCAGATTAGGGAAGGACAATTAAAGTATATGGTGATTATAAGGCAAAACCTAAACTTAAAACTAACCCCAACTGACATATATGAAAAATATTTCTTACATTTTACATCAATACTCTATCTACATGTCAGCCAACTTTTGTAAATAGCCAAGTAGACTACGAATCCTTTGGAGAAGTTATGGTATAGATAAATACCTTCCTGGAAGCCTCAGCTGCCTCTTAAGCAGATAATGATACATACAAAGACAAAGCGTACAAGAAAAAAACAGTTGTTTGATGAAATTATTTGGAGGTAAGAAATAGACTAGATAAGTTACATGTTCTTTTATATATTTACCTCTTATCACTCTATTTTCATAGCAAAATATCTAATACTAAAGACTTGCTAAAAAGGAATTTATCAATAATTTCACCAAACAACTGTCTTTTTTCTTGTACCTTTTGTCTTTGTGTTATCTGGATACATAATATTGCATTACAACTTTCTTTTTTGCTTATTTGCTTAATGTTTGAGCACAGATTTTGTTCATGTTGTTATAGTTTTTCTTATTTTCAGTTTAATGACTACATAACACTTCAAATTGGCGACCATGTTAATGTGCTTTTCAAATTTATGATTTTGTAATGGACATGGTTTGCCTTGTAGTCATTCCATTTGGAAACCTCATAATATTCAGTTATGATTTAGAAATTTTCTCATGTTTACATATTTTATATTTTTTAAAAAGAAGAGATGCTTACTTTGACCATTTATTTTTCATTTTTTTCTTTGAAATTCTTTAGGACAGATATTCAAGGAAATATGGACATTGGAGATTTGACCTGGGAGCAGAAAGAGAAAGTCTTGAGGTTGCTCTTTGCAAAAATGAATGGCTTTGTTCCTAGGTAACTCCCTATTTCAGTAGTGAAATACCAATTTGCTATCAAACCTAGAGGCCATATAGGAAAAGTGAACATATTCTTACTTAGAATTAAGGGAATGGGAAAGGACCAGCAAATATCAATATAAAAGGGTCATACTGCTTAGCTACTGCAACTCCCAGAGATAAAGAATGGGAGATGTGTAAGTGAGCACAAAAATGAAAGAGGTATTAGAGTTAAAGGGGAAAGAAAATCGATCAATCTTAGGTGTTTAAGGTAATGCTTCCTGAGAAGGTATAACATTGTTCAGCTGAATGAGTGGTAACTAAAGAGAAGCATAACAATTGTTAAGATTTATTGGTCTGCAAAGATAAGTAAATTATTTTAAAGCTGATTATTAATTAAGGGGATCTCTAATACCAAGAAAAAGACCTGGAAAGGAAAACAGAAGTCCACAGGTACTCCAAATAATTATTTTTAATGATTAGTTTCACTCTCTTCATTATGTTTTATCAGTGACTATAACCCTGGTTATAGTCACTTTATAGTAACTATAAAGTGGCTAAAATAAATCAACCACTTACTGATTGCTTGTTAAATGCTTGGCACCATTGTATTGTGGGGATTCAAAAGAATCAAGGAACATTGCCTTTGATCTCAAAGAGCTTACTATTTGGTTGCCCAAACAAAACCAAGCATAACAAGGAAAAAAATTAGGTGGCACAATAAAGTAAAGATGGAATTCAGACAATGCGTCAGTGGGCTAGAGTAGTCAGGGAAGATTGAAAGAGGGTGACCCTGTGGGGTGCCTTGTAGGATAGTGGTAGAGCAGGGAGGGCACATCAGGCAAGGGGTGGACAGCCTAAGAAAAAGCCCAGAGTTAGGAATGGGTGTAGGGTATTTAGGCAACATTGAGGAGAAACTGCCTGTCTTGAGGAAATTTAGTGATGCTAGAGAGTAATTACTAATTAGAAATAAGGTTTAACCTATAGATTGAGTTATGATGAGCCTTAAAAACCATGCAGAAAATCCTGAACTTTTGTAGATTCTAGAGTACTGTAACATAGTTTTCTTCTCTGCCTTAAAGGAATACAAAGAGCAAGAAGCCAGACTCATACTCTCTCACTGGAAGGGTTCACAGGTCATTGTTCTCAGAGCTGACCTTAACGTAACACAGTGACATGTATGACGGATTGGAGGACAGAAATAGAGTTGGGACCAACAGAAGCTGCTGCCCTGCTCTGGGCATGCAGCAGTGAGGGGTTTAGGCAAGAGTGAGGGCAGTCGGAATAAAGGGGAGAAACAGAGAAAGTAAGGAAGGAGAAACAGGACTTGGTGATAAAGGACAAAAGGAATAAAGAAAAGGAGTAAATGTTTAAGACTTTTAGCTTAAGACATGAAGGAATGGTGGTATGAAAGGCAAATGAAAAATCTGGAAAGCCAGCGTGAGGGAAATGTTTAAATTTTATTTAATCCATCCGTTAATTCATTTAACATATACATACTGAGTGCCAACTATTTACTGAAGATATAGTGTTGAGCAAATAAAGACATCATGCTTGATTTCAGGGAGTTTTTGGTCTACATGGAAGAAAAACATTGTTCAAATCATCACACAAATAAAAAATACAACTATGACATAGGTTCAAAGGAGTGGTATACAGTGGTAAGAGAGCCTAGATTAGGGGAATCTGACCTAATTGAGGAGATCAGGAAAGTCTCTGAGGAAGCAGAAGCTTGAGCTGATCTCTAAAGGTAAGTAGGAACAAAATGGGGTGGAAAAAACATTCTAGGCAGAAGAAATACAAGTAGTATTTTCAGTGCTGAACTGGAGATGTGGCAACATATTGGAGTTAAAACCACTTAAGGCATTTGCAAAGAGTGATTGGAGTACACATGAGAGTTTAGGAAGGGAGATTTGAGCATGTTTAGTGAAAATTGGTACTTGAGTTTAGGAAAGTGGATGAAGATACAGGAATAAAGGGGCTGAGACTAGAACCTTTAGGAATAACCACAATTAAAATAAACAGGAGAGGGCTTCCCTGGTGGCACAGTGGTTGAGAGTCCGCCTGCACGGGTTCGTGCCCCGATCCGGGAAGATCCCACATGCCGCAGAGCGGCTATGCTCGTGAGCCATGGCCGCTGAGCCTGCGCGTCTGGAGCCTGTGCTCCGCAACGGGAGAGGCCACAACAGTGAGAGTCCCGCGTACCGCAAAAAAAAAAAAAAAAAAAAAAAAAAAGATAAAAAATAAACAGGAGAATAAAAAAAGAGTACAACCAAAAGAGAAGAGTTTAAAGAATTATAAGCTGAATGGAAGATGGAGGATCCTGAAATGGCTTTTGCATCTCTGGTAGACTTTCAGAGTTTAATTGAAGAGGTAGGGGTAGAATCCAGACTGTAGGCACTGAATGTCTGTCTCATTGTGAGTTGATATTTCTGTACCCCAGGAAATACAGCCAGAGTACCAGGCCTCAAGTTCCACACTGTGTTGTTTTCAACACTTGGATAAACAAAGGAATTTGGGTGAAATCTTTCACACCAAATCAGTGAACTTGAACTGGCCACAATGGGATGATGCCTAAGCCTGTTGGATGAAAAAAAGATAAGATAGGAATAGGATGATGAAATGAGAAAGCTCAAACCAGCGGGGGAGGAATTAGATGATAAAAGGTCTTCCAAGGCAAGTGGAGTAATTAGGAAGTTGGTAAGAGTTCACAGTTGGTTGTATATGATTGTGAATCCAACAATACAATAGTTTTCTTTGTGATTGAATTAACTCAAAGGAGTATAACGAATAAACTGCACTCTTTAGTGCATCAACAATCACTGTGGCTATATCTCAGGCACTAGAGGTATCTAAGGTACATTTTTTTCATGCATTATTTTTGGACTATTTAATATAGCCAGATTTTGAATGGGGTTATGCTGCTTTCATATGCACCTAATTGAGGACAAGTTTTAGGAGTGGGGTATGTCTTTATCTGCTGGCAAATCAACCTACTATACTTTTTGTAACTCTGTTAATCTCACTTTCAAATTAGAATATTGAATGAATGATGTTGATTTCCTGGTTTTGTTTTTTTTTAGATTGAAAGCAGATTTATTCAGGGTGATACACACTCAATAGACAGAATGTGAGTCATCTCAAAGGGCAAGAGGGCCTATTTTTCTGTTCTTAAACTAGAATTTCCAAAGTATAAGAAAAAATTTTCATACTGGGTCTATCTAAATTGGTAACTTTCCTGTGTTTTGAGATTCTTTTTGTGGGAAGGGAATTTTTTGGCCTTGCTTTTGGTCAGTACTCTGGTTCAACCTTGCCCATCACCATTTATAGCTGTTTATTATTATTATTATTAATTTTTTGCCTGCATTGGGTCTTCGTTGCTGTGCGTGGGCTTTCTCTAGTTGTGGTGAGCAGAGGCTACTCTTCGTTGCAGTGTGCAGGCCTCTCATTGTGGTGGCTTCTCTTGTTGTGCAGCACAGGCTCTAGGCGCGTGGGCTTCAGTAGTTGTGGCACGTGGGCTCAGTAGCTGTGGCACACGGGCTTAGTTGCTCTGCGGCACGTGGGATCTTCCTGGACCAGGGCTCGAACCCGTGTCCCCTGCGTTGGCAGGCTGATTCTTAACCACTGTGCCACCAGGGAAGCCCTTAATAGCTATTTTATGAGTATCATCATGATTATATTCATAAATATTTCCATTTCTTAAGTTCAACATGTCTCAACTTTAAGAGAATGTAAGTTTAAATTAACTTGCCTAATATTATACTGCCTCTATGTGTGTATGAAAGCTCATTTTTGAAAATAAGAAGCCCATCCAACTGAAGCATTTCCCTTTAGCAGTTTTATATTTATTTATTTTTTAAATTTCTATTTACTTATTTATTTTTGGCTGCGTTGGGTCTTTGTTGCTGCATGCTGGCTTTCTCTAGCTATGGTGAGCGGGGGCTACTCTTTGTTGTGGTGCACGGGCTTCTCCTTGCAGTGACTTCTCTTGTTGCAGAGCACGGGCTTCAGTAGTTGTGGCATGTGAGCTCAGTAGTTGTGGCACGCGGCTCTAGAGCGCAGGCTCAGTAGTTGTGGCCATGGGCTTCATTGCTCCGCGGCATGTGGGATCTTCCCAGACCAGGGATCGAACCCGTGTCCCTTGCATTGGCAGGTGGATTCTTATCCACTCTGCCACCAGGGAAGTCCTATATTTATTTATTTATTATTATTATTTTTTTTTTCCTTTAGCAGTTTTAAAGTGTAGTTGAAATACAGGGCATGTGGAGACACTGCCTCATTGTTAACTTATACCCACTACAGGAAATACGGCCAGAGTTCTAAACCTCCAGTTCCAGACTATATTGGTCCTGATGATGAAACAACAAAGGAGTTTGGGTAAGCTCTCTTGACAAAGCAATGAACATGAGCCTGATCACAATGGTGGTTGTAGACATCTTATACATACTAGAATTGAGTGAGAATAACATAACAAGTATATTATTGTTCTGAACCAAGTTCCGTGTGTGTGGTTGTTGACAAGTCTTACTTTGTCATTATTGTAGGGATGAAAGTAAGCTTCAAGATCACACCTTCATCACCCAGCAAGTGCCAATCTTAGACTCTACTGGTGAACTGGTGATACCCAATATTCAGAAAGGATCACAAGAGTCTGATATAGTAAGGAGTCTGTAATCTAACCAAACAATATACATAATTGTTCCCCTTCCTCATGCAGCTTCCTCTAAGTCACAGTTCTTTTCTCTACTAGTTGGGAGCTCTCAGGGATCACTGAAATGAGTAATAACATTAGTGTGAGATTGTGGACATTTTAATAAACAATATCCACACTAAGGAAGACATATTTAATGCAAATGCTTATTTGTGCCTCTTTTAGTGTGGAAAACCTATAAATTGCCTTTTGAAATATATAGCCCAGTTAAAATATGTACTATCCTTTATGTAAGAATAAACATAGTGACCATGTAACTGTTGGCTTTGGACAGAGGTGGGAAGTCTGGGTCACTATAAGCTAGCGGACAAAGGCATTATAAGGAAGTACGGTACCATTAAAAAAAAAAAAAAGCCAGGTTTTCTTTTTAAGAGCTTTTTACTTGTAATTTGTTGTACATAATCAATTAGTACAATGTAAAATGTGAGAAATTTCCAGTGAGGCCACATCAGAGCAAAAAGAAAATACTGAATTTTTTAGCAGCTACTAGCATGAACACAACTGTACAGATTTTTTTCATCTAAGAAATTAGAAACTTTTCTGAGTAGCAAGTACCTAGCCAAATGAGTTGATTCCAATTAGAGCGGCACAATTCTGATTAGTTAGCATTTCTTAAAAAGTAATTTTCCTTAAATGTAAGGAAAACTTAGGAGTCTCTGTGATTATATTTAATTCCACTTGGAATTTAGACAATATGACCTTTTATTCAACCCAGCCTGTAGTTGTTGGACTGGATTAAATATTACTACCAGTTGTCAGCTGTGATAAGAGATAAAACAAGAGGCATTCTATTATGAAATTATAAATTTCTATTGCCTCACCTTTAGGCAGGCAAATCCAAAAAAAAAAAAAAGCGCCAGGAGGGTCATAAATGTATTTTATTAACGTTCAATCACCTTAAGTGATTAAAGATTTTGACATTCTATCCAACAGGTGGTAGTAATAAGCCTAAAATCCAGAATGCACAAACATTTTAAAGGTTTTTACCATCCTTAATTCATTAAATAACCCCCATGGAATAGGTTAGCATTATCTACGTAACTAATGAGGAAGCAGAAAAATAAATGACCTATGTCATCTGGCTGAGGACCAGAGACTACTCTATCAGAAATGAGAAGCCTTCTCCTAGGTCAATGGGTGAAGACCATATCAGAAAGACAGGATTCAACTGGCATGGTAGAGCAAAAAGACAGAATCTATTCCGTTTAGCACATAAATTTCTGTTCTGACTTAAAGTTGAGCTATAGCAAAGAAACAAAAAGCATAAAGACAGTTGAATTAATGGTAGCAGAAGAATCTGTCAAAGCATTTCTTTGACTACTTCACACATGGAAAGCTTTGAAATTTCTTAGGCCCCAGTTAATTACTTTACCTTAGGGTTCTTTCATTAAAAAGTATCACAGGGCTTCCCTGGTGGCGCAGTGGTTGAGAGTCCGCCTGCCAATGCAGGGGACACGGGTTTGTACCGGTCTGGGAAGATCCCACATGCCGCGTAGCAGCTGCGCCCATGAGCCATGGCCGCTGAGCCTGTGCGTCCGGAGCCTGTGCCCCGCAACGGGAGAGGCCACAACAGTGAGGGGCCCGCGTACCGCAAAAAAAAAAAAGTATCACAAATGAGAAATGCAGGCAAGAGGAAAGAACAATATAAAAATTTTGACAAGTAATATCAGGTTAGACTTACTTTAGGCAACAGTCTTGCACATACTTGGAGAACACTTGAGTCTGAAGGTTTTGAGCCTCCACCCCAGGAAGTAGGAATTTGGTTTTTCCCTTCCAAACGGGAAGAACATTTTTAGGAAGAATTTTTGTCTTGGAGAATTTAACAGTGTCGCCCAAGGTTGTATCTTTAAGGGTGGTTCATTTTCTCGGACCCTTTGTTACTCAAAGTAAAGTACTAGGAGTCCTAAGAAATGTTCTGTTCTTATACTGATTATACTGATTAAGTTCAGCATTAATCTGATTTCAAAGCTAAGAACAGTGGTTAAAACTTGTTTACAGAAATGCATTTTGGAAGAGAAAAATATTGTAAAACATGTAGTGAATGTTTCTTCAGTTTCTGATTCAGCCAATGAGAAACTGCCATTAATCACTTCTCAATAAACATGAGATCCTGTTAAGCATCAAAAAAAAAAAAAAAAAGAGTCTTGCTCACTTTCATGGTTTGGAATACCCCTTGATTTCTGGGCCTGATATAACTTTTGAAATCGTTTTCTAAAAAAATCCTGTTGGCATCTGAATTAATGACTGAAGCATTAATTGATTGCTAAAGCAAACCCTGAAATTTAACGCTTGGCACACACCACAAAGAGTTGATTTATCCAATGCATACTGAGGTATCCTTGGGAAGTGGTTTTAAGGAGCAGGAACAGTGACAATGATAGAATTAGTGGTCATGAGTCACTAGGACAAAGTGGCATTCAGCAGAAAAGACAGAAGCAGTTGTCACATCTGTGGGATAAGTAGAGATGGATTATATCTTGTGTGGTGTGGGATAAATGAGAGGCTCAGCAAAGCTTCACAGAGAGGCCTCACCCACTGGCATTTATGTGGGGCTGTGTTTGACGATCAACCAAAGGGTGAATTATTTTTGACCTATTTCCCCATACAAGAGATCCTCTTCCTTGGAAGATCGTCTTTACACACACTAATGTTCCCTTCCTTCAAGTCATCAGAAAAGGGGAAGATTTTTAGAAATCAGGTCTAAGCTCTTATTCCAGAGAAGCATTTCACAGTTAGAACAGTGACCTCAAAAATAAAATTATGAAGAGCAAGTGAAAATCTGGTTTCAGAATTACACTAGGAGTCTCCCTATTAACTACTTAACAGGGGATAATGGTCCTGTGAAAGATTTTAGTTACATAGTGTTCCAATCCCAGGGATCTGATCTGAGCAAAGTTGGCAGTTGGAGTTGGTCAAGAATAAAGGGCAATTACTCAGGATGGACTGAGTCCAGAACAAACTCATTTCTAACGGCCCATGGTAGGCATGACTACAGCAGGTGAGGAAAGAGAAGCATCTTCTTCTTTCCACTGTGAAGTAACAGTTTTTAGCTGAGTGTAGAACTGGATGCCCTAAAGAGAACAAAGAAAGAAAAAAAAAAGAGAGAAAGAGGGAGTTATCATATATGCCTGGGGGTTTCATGATTCCTCTTTTAATCACTTTTGAAGGAGATGCTATGAAATGCTATTCACGTTCCTACTGGAGGAATAGGTGCAACCAAAATTAAATATATTGCTCATGAGATAATTTATGTAAAACATTTAGCATATTACCTGGCACATCTAAATGGAAAAATTGAACAAGGTAAACTATTAAACTTGTATTTATATTATAAGAATAGGCTTGAGTAAAAGAGAATAGACTGCAGATCTAACACATAAAATTACTAGCAAGCTAGAAGGATACTGTTAGAAAAAAACACACCAGCTTGATTAAAATACTCTTCTAGAATTATTAGACAAAATCTGGGCAATGTTAATATAGTGAAAACAACTTTAGAGATTATTACATACTTCCAATATAAGATACAACTGAAGTTTACATTTTATTATGTAAGAATGATACTTTTATGTCTTCTTTCCATAGTGCAAAATAGCAATTTAAGTACCTAAGGATTTAAGACTTCAAACTGTATATAAGGTCAGTCTTTTACTCTAAGAAGCCTCACTCACCAGAGTAACTTACAGTAATTAAACAAAGACATAGCAGGAAAAAAACTCCAAAACTGACAAACTATTTTAAGCAAGAGTTTTACTCTGCTTCCCTTGAAAGAAATTTTTAATAGTATCAAACCAGTCAATTTTACAAAAGCTGTGACTAATGCACAAACTGGATAATCCACCTCCAAACAGTGTTTCTTAACCAGCTGGCTACACGGTCAGAGCCTGCTGTGTAATCCCACTGTTAATTTATTATTAACCTATAAAAGGGAGACCTGTATAGAAAATAAGTAACTTTTTACTGAAGGTCCCAAGATGGCTGTATTTCTGTGGGACTACAAAGAACTTTCACTAGCCCATTTGTCCAACACGTATTTGGGTACTTGCTCTGTGCCACGTTCTGCAGATAAGTAAATAATAATTACAGTGTGATGAGAGCTTCTTAACCTGGCTTAAATAGTCCTACTACATGACTTGCCTCTGCCTACCTCTCTAACCTCATCTCTTACCACTGTCTTCCTTATTCACTCACTGTGCTCCAGCCCATTTCTGCTGTTTGAACATGCCATGCCTGTTCTTGCTTTAGGATATATGCACCAGTTGAAGGATGTGATAATAGTGGTAATTTGGTTCCAGATCTGCTCTATTTATTTATTTTTTGTTCGGTGCTGCATTTATATAATTTTTATTATAGAATAGTGTTTAATATACAGAAGGTGCTCAATAAAATTTTTAGTAAATGAGTAACTATTACGGGAGCAATGTGTGCAGTGGGAGCACATGAGGACATACCCAACCCAACACTGAAGGGGATGGTGATGGTCAGAGGTGATTTTCTGGAGGAGTCCACACTTTAAACTGGGGGTTAACAGTCAGATGAAAAGGGGGGAGAAACGGGGGATACAGGAAGAGAGGGTCACAGGCAGAGGAGAGGACATATACAAAGGCTTGGATTTACTCATGCTCTTTCCCAAAAACTCTGTTGCCTTGAGTTATTCAGGAATTGGCAAAATTTTGTTAACTTTTATATCTTTTCTAGGGAAACTACTGACTTGTTCCTGAATATGTTCAAGAAAGTTTCTTAGAGGAAAAATATATTTTTTAAAGTCACCTGTTTGCCATAGAAATTGGTGTCTCCCCTGAAGGAAGCTCGAGAGCCAGTGAATGAGAACATTGGCAAAGGCACTGGAATGGGCACATTCACCCCAACCTAAAGCAGAACAAATCCATGTCAAATACTAAGAAAAACAAAGGAACTTTCCATTCAGAAGCCCAAATGCTTGGCATCAGAGAGACCAATTTTAACTACCCACCTTCCACCCGATCCTGCATCCCATGAGCTTTTATTCCTGAGGGAGATCAGAGGGGCAGTGACTGATCGCTGTTTACCTTCTCCCCTTACATAGGAAACAGTAAATGGCTACAAGAATATCCTAAGAATTCTGTTCACAAACCTGTCCGACATCTACCAGGTGGGAATATTTCCGAGCAGTGGCTCCATTGGTGGTGAAGATGGCAGTTCCATTTCCATATGGGTTGTCATTTACGATCTTGATGGCTTCATCCAAAGTGTCTGTTTCCAGAACTACAAGAACTGGGCCAAAAATCTCCTCTTTGTAACAGGTCATATTTGGCTGCCAGGAGTGATGTAGCAGAAAAGAAGTCAGTATTTCTTGCTTATTTGGTACTTTATTACCCAGTTGCTTAATGAACAGCTTTTATGTTAGTAATAATCTCTTTTCATTTTAAATCACCTATTAAAAAAAGTCCTTTCTTGCTGTGTTCCATCTTCCAAGCTACCAATCATAAATAACTTGAAATTCCTATTACTGTAACTATATAACTACACTCCTTTTCTTTAAGCACTGTATTTTTAGGTCTCACGACCCATCACTAGCTTCCTGTTTTATGCCTGTATTACTTGTTTATCCAATTGTTATCTTACTGAAAACTACTTGAAAATTCATTTTTTGAATAAATCAAATATATATTAAAAACACCACAGGCGAATTTTTCTATTTAAAGAAATCCTGTGCTAAGTTTTCTGTAACATAAACAATCTATTCTCATTTGTTCCTTTGCCTCCCAAATGAGTCTGTACATTTTTATTTTGGTATCAGGTCACATTAAACATTGAAAACATCTTTTACCACTGCAGCTGGTCAGCTGTGTTTGTTGCTGGTAAGTGGATTTTTCCTCAATGACTCTGTGGCAAGAAATCTCATAATTTCTACTACACTTAGATTCAGCTCTTGACTATTCAGGATTATAATAGGATTAGTGGGGAGATCTGAATTTCAAAAAAACTCCTCAATATAGTCATTGAGGAGTCATTGTCATTTTAGCTGAGCAACTTTCAGTTTTGATAAACAAAAATTGACACCAATTCTTTTTCTTTTGTCACTTTCTGGTGAAGATGTAGGTATTCAATAACTATTGGGGGCTGATATATTGATGGAGACACTGCAATAGCTATAAGCTAGGCAGTAAGAAGGAGCGGGAAGAAGAATTTAACATTAAACAAGTAAGAAGTATAACATAAGATAGGAACTGGCAAAATAATGGCCTGTGAGCTGGAGTGGCTTGCTGCCAGTTTTTGTACAGCCCACAAGCAAAGAATGGTTTCTACAATTTTTAAATGGTTGAAAAAAATCAATCATGACACCTAAAGCTATATGAAATTCAAATTCCATTGTCCATAAATAAAGCTTTATTGGAATAAAACCACACCATGTTAATGGCTGAGTCGAGTAGTTGTGACAGAGACTATTTATCCCTGCAAAGCCAAAAATATTTACTCTTTAGCTCTTAAGTTATCCAACCACTGGTATAGTGGAAAGAGGTTGGAAGTCAGGAGGGGAGACTCATTCAGACTTGAGATAAAATAACTGAGTAATTCTGGCAAGAGATGAGGTCTCTAGTCATTAAGTGTCTTCATTTATAAATTAGATGAATGAGGTGCCTTTAGCTAATTTCACAAAATTATATATTTGCAAAATAAATAATCCAGAGTTGTTCACCTTGGCATTTGAGATGATGGTTGGCCCAACAAAGTTCCCATTTTCATAACCTTTGACTTTAATATCTCGCCCATCAAGAAGGATGGAAGCTCCTTCCTTTGTTCCACTATCAATCAGATTGCAGACTCGCTCTTTTGCCTGGGGGGTGATCAGAGGGCCAAGATCAGCTCCAGGCTGGTCTCCTGTAGAACAACACAAAAGTATTTAAGGTCTTCATTAACATAAATTATGAGTGCTAAATAAAGATGAATCAAAATGACAAGTAGTACAGTACAAAGAGAGACAATGGAAAGAATAAACATGATTGCTCCCACTGGACAAGGCCAACGCGAAAATCAAGAGTTTAGTGCCACAGATGCAAAGTCTAAAGAAGCCGGGCAGATAACTGGTTACCTGCATTGACTCTCAGCTTTTTGGCACGCTCTACCAGCTCCGGCAGCCACTTCTTAGCTTCTCCCACAAGGATTGCTGTTGAAAGAGCCATGCAGCGCTGACCAGCGGCTCCAAATGCTGCCCCAACGAGCTGGTTCAGAGTATTTTCCTTATTGGCATCTGGCATGACTACCCCATGGTTTTTGGCTCCCTAAGGAAATACAGAAAGTACATGAATCTTCCTTGGCAAAATACAATTTGGCTAAGAAATTAAAGAACCTGAGATTTCAGATGAGAATTTAAGGAAAGGGCTCGAGAATTTATCCTGTGTTGCTTTGAAAATAGATTTATTATCATTTTGATATTGCTGAAGTACTGGTAACACTGAGTAAGTCTCCAGGTTACTTTTGCTTCACTTCCTCAGCTGAAAAGCTGATAGGTGTTTATTTAGATCAAAACCATTATCAAACGCCCCCCCACAAAAACAAAACACTGCCTCAATCACGTTCGGTCAAATTGACAGGCTAAACACTGCATCCAGGAGCCAAGGACAACTCCCTTCTCTTTCCTAAGTTAGCTAGGAAAGAATCTGTTGTTTGTCAGAGGTTCCAGTTATATGAAGAGCAATGTAAACATAGAGCTGCCAGTAGCCAGCTGAAAGGCAAAATAGGAGGTAGGGCTCCTGATACACAATTTCCGGAAAGAAATTCCCCCAATTGGCTTGCTTCTAGATACACAGCCTCATAAACTTCTATGTGGGACTGACATATGGTCATTTCCACATGTTTCCAGGTACAGCTATAGTTGAGTACATAAATAGATACCATGTCTGCTACTTAACTGTATCCCATTACACATAGTATAATGTTAGACACAGAATACATTCAAGAAATATGTAGTGAACTGGGAGGGGCATAAATCAAATTGGCCAAAACACATCCAGCCATGAAAAGAAACAAACGGGCATATCATGAACAGTCTCCAAGCCTATACATAGGTGGCTACCCTTTTTGCAACATTAGTGGAAGGGTAAGAAAGTAGCAACTGGACATTATATTTAGTATCAAAGAATTGCCAAGTATTTGGCGAGGAGCTAGTCACTAAGGAACAGCAAAACTATGCAGCCAAGTAAACCACACTCATATATCATACAGGGATATCTGGCTCTTTCCAGAGCCTTAAATAGTCTGGGCTCTTAGGGAAGATCATATCTTTGACATTAGTAGTTAGGATACGCCTTAAAGGCAGGAGGGATGGGGTCTAGCTGGAAGAATGGTTGAAGGAAGAAACAGGGCCAGAAGCAGAACTTGGCAGTTACTGCTGAAGCCCAGAGAATTTGAATATCATTCTTAAGGAGAAATGTGACTTTATCACCAAGATTACCTGATTAAGATAAAAGGTAATTAAAGTGACAGAGAATAAAACTCATCACACTGTTCATGGTTAAAGGGAAGACAACCAGGATGAATTGTGAATAAAGAAACACTGGCATTAGAGTGGGATGAGTGGCCCCTCTGCTGAGGGGCTTTTTCTGGGTAATTTTAATACATATAACAGAATTTGGGGGAAAAAGGAATAAGAAGTTACCATATTGGCTTGAACTCTCTTGCCATGTCTTGACCCTCTCTCAAAGATGTACTCTCCTGCCCGGTTGGATCCCACAAAGCTGATTGCTTTGATATCAGGATGATCGCAAATAAAGTTTACAGCTTTAAGAAGAAAATAAATGATTACCACAAAGGAAAAAAGGGCTGTGGGATTCTCAGCAAAGCAAATTTCTCCCTTTCTCACTGTTATGAATGAGAAGTTTTCATACTTTTGTTTTTCTACCCTGGATTCCCATTTTGGAGTTCTGTCCTTGTTCTCTTAAATTCTTTTTTTTTTTTTTGGCCATGCTCCACCGCTAGTGGGATTTTAGTTCCCCGACCAGGGATCTAACCTGCGTCCCCTGCAGTGGAAGCGAGAAGTCTTAACCACTGGACTGCCAGGGAAGTCCCTCTCTTAAATTCTTTAAACTACAAATCTTATTTAACCTCTTCTCTTTCATTATTTTTCCCACTTGCTAGTCCAGAATTTCTACTTTTAATCTAACTCTGAAGGCTACAACTCCTATTTTCCTCCAAAATAATAGCCTTTCAATACTCAACTCTTCCTTTTGTCCTTTACGAATGTGATATTTCCTCAACTGTCACTTATACTGGGACTCTCAGATACTACTGTGCCCTCATGTGAGAGGCAATAGAGCATAGTATTTAAAAGTAAAAACCAGGGTCAGCCTTCTTAAGTATACACATCCCGACTTTGACAGTTTCTAGCAACGTGACTTTGGGCAAATCACTTAATTTCATTATACCTCAATTTTCTTATCTGTAAAATGGGAAAATAATAGTACCTAACTCAAAGGGTTGTTGTAAAGACTAAATGAGATAATATATAGAAGGCATTAGGAACAAATATATAGAAGGCATTAGGAACAGTGCTTGAAACACAGAAGCACTTTTCAAGTGTTAGCTATTATTATATGAATCAGAAGGACTTCAGTACCTCTGAGATCTATAAAGTCTGAGTTAAATAACCTTATAAATTCTCTCAATATTGAAATGAAAACTTCTCTTTAATCTCATCTGTATCTTGCCCTAACCATATTTCTTTGTCCTAATGTATTCTGTAGGGCAAGAAGCACCGCTACTCCCCAGTTAGTTACCTTAGCACAGAGGCGGCAAAACAATCAACAAACATTATCTTCAAACATGGAGGTTACTACTAGTAAATCCCTTCATCCCTAGGTTCTTCATCCTAAAACACCCCATCACTGACTCAACACCTTGATTTTTTGGTATCCAGATTAAGTGCCATGTACAGAGGGGCAGTTACCTTCATGTTGTCCATGGATGACATTCAGTGTTCCGTCAGGGGCGCCAGAGTCCTGAAGCAACTTGGCAAGAAGTATAGTTGCTCCAGGGACTCGCTCTGATGGTTTCATTAGGAAGGTATTTCCACATACCATGGCCATGGGAAACATCCAAAGGGGGATCATGGCAGGAAAATTGAATGGAGCAATGCCTGCACACACCCCCAGAGGCAGACGGTAGGAATAAAGGTCCATGTCTTTGGTGATGGATGGCATGGTCTCTCCCAGCATGAGGGATGTCACACTGCAGGCATGCTCAACCACCTCTGGAACAGAGAGAAGGAGCAGTCGGGCCACCAACTCTCCACACTGTGCACTATTTAGTTTTGTCATGCTCTAGTCAGCCCTGAGTGGCAAGACCAACGACAGAGGGAAGAAACACTGACTTGCCGTGTGAAGGGGTTGCGTAAAGTGAGATTATCTGAATGGGAAAAAGAAAGTGCAATACATATACCATTTGGAAGATCATTTGAGTAAAATAATGAATGAAGTAAACCAATCCCACAGATACCTGAGTACTGTCATTTCCCATAAGTATTAAAAAAGATATCATGGGATAGCAAAATCTACATAAAGGAAGAAGCAATCCCCCATCTGGGGTCTTTGCCTCTCATTTTCCTTTGCTTCTTCCCAATGTCCCTGAACTCCCCATGAGGAATCCCTGCTTACGAAGGCCTCGAAATACATCTCCTTCGGCATCCGCTAGGGTCTTCCCTTGTTCCAGCGTGATTAACCTGGCAATTTCTTTCTAGAGAGAAAACACACAAATAGAAACCAACGCAAGGATGTGCCTCCTGTTAGTTCTCAGGCAGCCAAAAAAGAATAAAAGTCAGGGAGAAGTACTATGAGGGAGAGAGCCATGATCTATGTCTCTCTGTATTGTACAGTTAGGGAGAGCAGCTAAAAGTGCCTCTATGAGAGTGACAAGTATCCCCTAGGCAACAGTTTGGAAAATTATACCATTCAGATTTCTTACCAAGTTTTCTTTAATGAGTTGTTGATAGCGGAGCAGGACCTGCTGACGGCTTAATATTGAAGTGTCTGCCCATGCGGGAAAAGCACGTTTGCAGGAAGAAACTGCTGCATCCATTTCAGCCTTGGTGGCTTGAGGGACCCGACCAATGACCTCATTGGTGGCCTGATGGAGAAAGCAGCACATCAGGGACTTCTCTGGTGGTCCAGTGGTAAAGAATCTGCCTTAGGGCTTGCCTGGTGGTGCAGTGGTTAAGAATCTGCCTGCCATTGCAGGGGGGACAGGCTTGATCCCTGGTCTGGGAAGATCCCACATGCCGCAGAGCAACGAAGCCCATGCACCACAACCACTGAGCCTGCACTCTAGAGCCTGTGAGCCACAACTACTGAGCCCACGTGCCACAACTACTGAAGCCTGCGCACCTACAGCCTGTGCTCCGTGACAAGAGAAACCACTGCAATGAGAAGCCCGCGCACAGCAACAAAAAGTAGCCCCCGCTTGCCTCAACTAGAGAAAGCCCGCACGCAGCAACAAAGACTCAACGCAGCCAAAACTAAATAAATAAAATAAATTAATTAAAAAAAAAAAACTGCCTTACAATGCAGGTGGCACAGGTTCGATCCCTGGTCAGGGAACTAAGACCCCACATGCGGCGGGGCAACTAGGCCCGCGTGCCGCAACTACTGAGCTCGCGCCCCTCAACTAGAGAGACTGCGCACCACAAACCACAGAGCCCATGTGCTCTGGAACCCGCACACCACAATTACAGAGCCCACGTGCCCTGGAGCCTGTGAGCCATAACTAGAGAGAAGCCCGCACGCTGCAACAAGGATCCCACATGCCTCAACGAAGATCCCGCGTGCTGCAACTAAGACCTGATGCAGCCAAAAATAAACAAATAATAAATAAATCTTTTTTTTTTTTTTTAAAAAGCAGCACATCATCCTTTGTCCCTGCCCCACCTTCTTCATTTTTCATATAGTCGCAGGGGCAGCGCCATGTGCTTCACAATAGACACCCTGGTCCCTATTTTCCCACCATGTTCCCAGAATTCTAGGCTAGTTAAATTTAAGTCCCAAAGCAGCTTTGCTTACGGGGTTGTGGATGTCCATCCATTTGTCACTTTTGGATTCAATAAATTTCCCATCAATGAAAAGCTTTACAGATGGCTGGGGAAAAAAAAAAAAAACACCACAAAACTTTGTATTAGTTAGTTGCTTTACTTCTCTCTTTCACAAAGAGAAAAGGAATTGGGGTTGATAACTGAATTTTCTGCCCTCTAGAAATGTTAGCACTAGGAAAGAGATATACAATATACTTGTCTATAGTGCTTATTAATATGGGGCAGAGCCTCTCAATACTGTGATCTCTCTGTAAATGGGAAATTCCCTGCTAATCACACAGTGGAACTTCACGAGTAAATATATGCCACTGAGAAGCTTATACTAAAAAAGCAGTAGACTCTGTGTTAACAAAGATTAGCTATTAGGACGTCTTGGCCCAGCTGACTTTCTGTCACGTTACCATGAGCATGCATTACCTTTATGATCAAAAGATTTTAAAAGACATTTCTATCTGTGTAGTTTTTCTGAGAAGTAGCTTGTTTTCATTAAATTTTCAAAGTGGTCTGTGGGCCAAAAAAGGTGAAAGATTACTATGTTACAGTATGTGCATGCTTCTATATAAACAGGATTTTGAGCACCAGTCCTTATATATCGGGTTTCGTTACTGCAAATGGCTGATAGACAGTAGGTCTGTAAAAACAACTCTAAAGGTTGTAAAGAAGACAACCTTTCTGGCAGGCTCAAGAAAACCTCTAGAAGCCAAGAAAATGTATCTTTTGACACAGTAATCCTAATTCAGAAGGGAAAGAAGAAAACTACATAAATAAATGTTTGTTTTATAACACTGAAAAACAGAATGAGTCTAAATGTTATCTGGAAAAATTATTAGTTAATTCAGGCTATATCTACTTGATAGAATATTATATAGCCATTAAAAATCATAATCATAAAGACCACCATGCAATATTGTAAATCCTTACAACATAGTAGACACAATATGAGATAAGAAAACCAAGATACAAAATTTCAGATAAACTCTGATCATAATTATGTAAAGAAAATAAATGGGAATACCCCCAAATTATACTGGATTCCTTCTCAGAAGTCAGCCTTTATTACCAAATAAACTCACCACTGAAGATGAAGAGAAGGAGGATGCTACGTGCCAACTGGAGTTCACCTTGGAAGAAACCTGGGAGGTAAAAGAATGGTTATTTTGATAAATGAGAGCAGAAAATTATTAAAAATTTAGTGAATGGCTACTATATGCTTAACATTATACTAGTTACTGTGGGTATATGAAAAAGGACTTGGTGTTTGCTCTCAAGGGTCATACAGGCTTTATAAAGAGAAAAGTTGTGAGACTATGAGACACAGCAAACTATGAGAGAACAATAAACCATAATGATCACGTGCTCAATTTCCAGGACAGTCCTGGTTAAAAAAATATTTTTTTGTCATTAGACCATATTTTTCTAATTTTTGGCCTGGTACATGTAGTCACCATAAATCTAAAAATAAGAAAACACTTAGGATGGTGTCTAACACAATAGGTGTTGAATATAAGATAGTATATAACCAAGTGTCAAATGTATGTATAATACGCCCACACAAATACTTAAAACATGAATGTTCATGGTAAATTTATTGGTAACAGCCTAAAATTTGGGAACAACGCAAATGTCCACAATTGGATGGGTGAATAGGGAAACTAGTATGGTATATCCATATGTTGGAATACTACTCAGCAATAAAAAGGAATCGACTATTGATATATGCAACATGGATAACTATAGTAATTATACTGAGTGAAAGAAGTTAAGACTTAAAAAGAGTATATATGGTATGATTCCATTTATATAAAACTAGAAAATGTAAAAGGTAATGTCAGAAAGCAGATGAGTGGTTACCTAGAGACGACGGAGGAGGAAAAGAGGAAGGGGGTAAGAGAGAAACGTTTTGGGGCAATGTGTTCACTATCTTGATTGTGACGTCTTCACAGGTGTATACAAATATTAAAACATCAAATTATACACTTTAGGGCTTCCCTGGTGGCGCAGTGGTTAAGAATCCGCCTGCCAATGCAGAGGACACGAGTTTAATCCCTACCCCGGGAAGATCCCACATGCCGTGGAGCAACTAAGCCCGTGCACCACAACTACTGAGCCTGCACTCTAGAGCCCACGAGCCACAACTACTGAGCCTGAATGCCACAACTACTGAAGCCTGCACGCCTAGAGCCCGTGCTCCGCAACAAGAGAAGCCACTGCAATGAGAAGCCCACACACCACAACGAAGAGTAGCCCCCGCTTGCTGCAACTAGAGAAAGCCCATGCACAACAACGAAGACCCAACACAGCCAAAAATAAACAAATAAAAAAATTATACACTTTAAAATATGTACAGTTTATTTTAGGTCAATTTTATTTCAATAAAGCTGTTTTTCAAAATGCCACATGTGGGCTTCCCTGGTGGCGCAGTGGTTAAGAATCTGCCTATCAATGCAGGGGACCTGGGTTCGAGCCCTGGTCTGGGAAGATCCTACATGCTGCGAAGTAACTAAGCCCGTGTGCCACAACTACTGAGCCTGTGCTCTAGAGCTCTCAAGCCACAACTACTGAGCGCACGTGCCACAACTACTGAAGCCTGCGTGCCTAGAGCCCGCGCTCCGCAACAAGAGAAGACATTGCAATGAGAAGCCCGCGCACCGCAACAAAAAGTAGACCCCGCTCGCCACAACTAGAGAAAGTCAGCGCACAGCAACGAGGATCCAACACAGCCAAAAATAAATTAAAAAAAAAAAAAGCCACATGTACCTAACAGGAAAAGAATGTGTTATACAGGTAATAGGATTTGATCAGGAAATGGCAGGGGTCGGAGGGATCAGTTACAATAAAGTTACTCTCTAAAAAAAAATAGTTTGTATATATGCTATGCAAGTTGATATAAGAAATACTGAAGTCTAATCAAAGTGAGCAAACTAAAATAGTCAAGACTGCGTTGTAAAAGGAAGCTGCAATCTAATAATCTATTACCTTGTCTGAAGAGAAATCATGTTAACCAAAGAGTTTAGGGCTGCATAAAGTACAAGAATTTGTTTGTGTGCCTGTAGCACTGTCTAGAGGAAAGGGTGCTGGTCCTTTGGGCCAGCAGACAGTCCTTCCAAATGCCTGGTCTGCTTCCTCTCCCAGTCCCCACAAAAGCTATTTCAAACCATCAACACTCTCCTGGAGACCACCATGTCTTACTTATAGTCACGTTCCGAATACCAACACAGTACCTGCTACACAGTAGGTGTTCAGTAAATATCTACTGAACGAAAGAAAGGTCCACTGGGCAGCTTATATTGCCTGACTGTCCCCCACCCCAGACTTGGTTAGCTGTCCTTTTTTGTACTCCATAGCAGCCAATATTTCCCCTAAGAGGTTACCTGTCTGTGTTGTAATGACCTAGTTACTTGTTTGTTACCCCAAAGACTATAAATTCCACGAGGGCAGGCACTGAATCTTGTTTACCTACTTTACAGAGTAACTGAGATCAAGCTTGTCCAGGTATGAAAAATAGCTAGCAAGTAGTTGGTGCTCATTACATGTTGTTATTACTATAAATACTTATTTGCTCACACTCCTTGCTATTTCAAAACTTAACAATTCTCTTAAAATTTTCAACTCTGTTCCTTTCCTTCTCACTCTTAAGAGCTGATCTTGCAGATGTAAACTATTATATATAGGATGGATAAACAACAAGGTCCTACTGTATAGCACAGGGCACTATATTCAATATCCTGTGATAAACCATAATGGAAAAGAATATTAAAAAAAGAATGTCTATATGTGTATTACCGAGTCACTTTGCTGTACAGCAGAGATTGGTACAACATTATAAATCAACTATATTTCAATTAAAATTTTTTTAATTAAAAAAAAAGAGCTGATCTTATTTTTTCTACTTCAGCGGAAACAGAAACCATCAGATGGGAACTTCCTCAACTTCTTACCAGTAAGCCTACAAAACTGACCAATACCCATCATTTCTTCCTTTCTTCCTCTTATAGTGGAGAAGGTAGCTACCAAGGTTCACAGGGACAGAGTGACTGGGAGACAGAGGTGCACAGAGGTGGACTGACTGAAGAGGTGTCTGTCCTGTAATCTAAGACTAATCTCTGCACCTGTGCTCTGAACTGTTCCTCCTGCCTCGGACACCTCCATCAATGATCCTTTCTTTCCTGTACCTTAAACCTCTCTCCATCCAATAGCCAGAGTTCTCTATACCAATTACCTCCCCATCTCCCACTAACTCTTCAATCAGCTCCAAGCTTTATGATTGAACACGAGTGACTTCCTCCATACCATGGACTCTTCCGAGTCCTTCTTGTACTTGACCTCTCAGCAGAGGTGGAGAGTTATTTAATCATGCCCTCTGTCTGAATCCCCTCTCCACTTGTATTCTGTGATGCCCTGGTATCTTTTCTATTTCTTGGGCCACTTTTTCTATGCCTTCTATGCTGGTTCAGTCTCCTATACCTGGCCTCTAATGGTTGAGTTCCTGAACAAGGAGTTCCTGAACTCTCCTTGGGTGATTTCATCAACTCCAGTGGCTTAATTATCTAGATCCTGGTGATGCCCAAATCTGTAATTCCTCACCAGAATCTTCCTCTTCAGGTAATACCTACATAACTGTCTTCACCACATCTCTACTTGGATGTTATTTAGGTACATGTTGAAAAAGCTGACCTCATCTTCCTTCCACCAACCGGCTCTGTTTCCTATAGCCCACCTTTCAGTAAATGGGGCTACTATCCACCTAGCTGCCCAGCCAGAAACTTGAATGTCACCCCAACTCCTCCCTCTCTCTCCCCAGTGAATCAAACAAGTCCTGGCAATCTGTCCTCCCAGAAGTCTTTGAAATGCACCCCCTTCTCTCCACCCCTCCTACCCTCACCGAAGTCTATACCATCATTGTCTCTCACCTGGACTTCAACAATGGTTTCCTAACAGGTCTCCCAGCCTCCATTCTTAAACCTTCTGAATCTAGTTTCCACTCCATAGCCCGAGGGTCTTTCTAAAACACAAACCTGGTTAGATCACTCCTTTGTTTAAAACCTACCAATGGCTTTCCATTGTCCTTGGGATAAAGACTCACCTTGATGTCGCTTAGAAGACTCTACATAGTATCTTTACTTCTCTAGTTTCCTAGCTTGTTGCTTTCCTCCTTGCTCTCTCTATGCTCCAGCTGTTCAGAACATGTTTTGTGCTCTCATTGCCCTTGCACATGCTGCTCCCTCTTGCCTGGAATTGTTTCATCCCATTTGCTTGGCTCACGTCTATTCCTTAGCTCCCTATCACTTTGGGTACAGGTACAGGTACAGGTCAGTTCTGTAGGCTTGCTAGCAGGAAGTTGAGGACATTCTCATCTAATGGTTTTTGTTTCCTCTGAAGTAGAAAAAACAAGATTAACTCCTGTGAGTGAGAGGGGCAGTAGCAGAGTTGGAAGTTTTTAAGTCTCAATCTCTGGTCTAGGCTAAGTACCTGATTATGAAGTTCATAAAACACCCGAATTCCTCTATTTCTCATATCGCACTAGGGAATAGTAGCTTATTTAATTATTAAGTCTCTCTCCCTTAGATCACTAGATGGTTGTGTCCTAAGCCCCTAGCACCATTCCTGGACTAGAGTAAGCACTCAGTAATATTCTGCAGAATGAAAGAATGAGTACACATCAAGCAATTGTTGGATATTAATTTTGTTTCATGTAAATTCTCTTACAGGGCAGAAAATGCACGGATAAGCCAACTGGAGCATTCTAGGTCACTTAGGTTTTTTTTGTTTTCTTTTTAAAAAAAATATTTATTTATTGGCTGTGTTGGGTCTTCGTTGCTGCATGCGGGCTTTCTCTAGTTGCAGCGAGCGGGGGTTACTCTTCGTTGCGGGTGCATGGGCTTCTCATTGCAGTGCCTTCCCTTGTTGTGGAACACGGGCTCTAGAGCACTGGCTCAGTAGTTGTGGCGCACCGGCTTAGTTGCTCTGCAGCATGTGGGATCTTCCCGGACCAGGGATCGAACCCGTGTCCCCTGCATTGACAGGCAGATTCTTTTTTTTTTTTTTTTTTTTGCGGTACGCGGGCCTCTCACTGCTGTGGCCTCTCCCGTCGCAGAGCACAGGCTCCGGACGCACAGGCCCAGTGGCCATGGCTCACAGGCCCAGCCGCTCCGCGGCATGTGGGATCTTCCCGGACCGGGGCACGAACCCGCATCCCCTGCATCGGCAGGCAGACTCTCAACCACTGCGCCACCAGGGAAGCCCGACAGGTGGATTCTTAACCACTGCGCCACCAGGGAAGCCCTAGGCCACTTAGTTTTATTTTGTCAAGAGGGTATAAAAGGCACTGCATCTGGTATAATAAAACATTATCATATAGTTTTGAAAGGTTAGATCTCCTTTCTTTTCTTCATTTTCCAAGACACACTCATTAGTACTGTTGCTGAAAAAACTATCCTATGTCCAGTCACACCAAACTCCTTGTTCTCTAGATGTTTATTTCATACTTGCTATTTCCTTTACCAGGAACTCTCTTCCCCTCTACCTAAAGGCCTCCTACTCTTGCAATACTTAAACCCAGATCAACCCCTTTTGGAAGCTTTTCCTGAATTGCACAGGTGGAATTTGGGGCTCTTTCTCTAGGTTCCTACAGTACTGTGTGCACTCTTACTGTTTAGCACTTATCATTGCATTACAATAGGGGGGTTTTCAGTGAATATTTTACTTACCTCTCCTTTCCCAAAGCTTGGGACAGTGCCTGACACAGAAAGAGATGCCAAGATGTAAGTCCTGAATTCTCAGCCGCATTAGTTACTAGTTGGGAGACTTTGGATGATCTTTAGTGTCAGGTAACTTACTTCATTATATTAATTCTAATCTTCACAGATATTCTTAAAACTAGGAAGTGGTGGTGCTGGGATAGAACCCAAGTATGATTGTGCAGCCTGTGCTCTTTCCACTGCATCACTGAAGAAAGTCATTGAGTCACTTCAGACCAGTCTTCTTATCTTTAAATGGGAGTGATAATATCTTGACTGCCAGAATCTAGACTACTCTTTACCAAAGTGTCATGTTACAGTAACTCCTAGTTGACTTAGAATTACTATCTCTGTTCTTTCCAGGTCAACTCAGAAGTTTCTTAAAATGAATCAGAAAACAGTGTCTATTTCTAAAATAAAGTACTTGGGAAGGGAGATTCTTTTCCTTGATGCAAAGGACAAAACAGCTTCTTAAGGCTCTCAATGACTTGTGATGGCAGAGGAGGCAAAGGAAAAAAGTCAATTTCAGTAGAAGAGTTTGAGGAGAAGTTGGTAATGGAAAGTATAGGATGGAAACTTTGTTTCTCTACTACAAAAACAAAAAACAAACAAACCTAGAAAATCAGAACTAGGATCACATCAAGAAATATGAGGAAAGCCAGATCATTTGACAAACCCTTCCAACCCATTCTCCACAATGTCCCATTAAATAGCATATTTAAACAGGAATCTTTGCCGACTCTGCTAAGAATCTTAAAAATGCATGGTCTCTGCAGTAGAACTCACTGAAACCTGGTAAATACTAATATTATATAACAGCCCAGCAATATAGAGGAAGAAGTTCCCAGGCTGGATATAATGAGTAAGGGAAGCAAAATTGCTTCTTGCAGGTTCCAGAATGTTGCCTGTAGTAAATCTTGCCTCATAATCGAAGTCCTTGTAAGGCTGTGAACAACGGGGGGTTGCGGGGCGGGGGGGGGGGTGGGGGTGGGGAAAGGCTATGCACAGAGTTGTAAATCACAGGCCTCAGGCATGGAGCTTCTGTATCTCCTATTCTTAGGCTGGCTTCAGAGAGTACCTAATCCCCCCACCCCACCCCCACGGGCAGAGTTGAGTCAGGCTAGGAGCTGACTTGGGGGTGGGAACTTGGAACTTAACACTTCTTGTCTTCCTTGGCTCCCATTTTCTATCACGTGCTTTAGAGATGTTTCGTCCTTTGCATATGCTTGGAACAAACTGGTAGCATTAACTATGTGTCCTTATTCACGGCCAACATAAACACTGTAACTTTGCTGAGAGAAAGTTAAACTCAAAGTCTTGGCAAGCAAGGGCACAGCCCACAGCCTGTGGAAAATACAAAGAGCCATAGCTGGGGAAAATAGCTCAGCAAATGGCTGCTTTGAGGGAAAACCTAGTGTACACTTCTAGAAGGAGATTCAAAGTTCATTCACTGACCCTCGCCCCTCGTGTGCCTCCTACCTCCGCCTTTACCTCGGACTGTAGACAGTGAAGGGAAGGGTGGGGGAAGGGAACAATCTGGATGCTCCCGGCAGGATGCTAAGAAAGGTGACCAGAAGGGGAGTTTTGGGGGCAGAGAGGTGGCTGGGGCAGAGAGGTGGCTGGTGCAGAGGTGAAAGGGAAAGACGGTGGGCCGACCGATAGAGGTGAGGGCAAGAGAGTGACGGCAAGGGGCGAGGCAGGGCTGGAGGAGGAGAGTGGACCAAAGCCAGAAAGAGGGAGTCTCAAGAATAAAAGGGAGAGGGGTGATAGTCCAGGGCTGGATCCAACGAAGGCGGATACTGAGTAAGGTGTGGGACAGGGCCGCACTGGTCCGATGGGCACAGGAGGGTCAGCCATGAAGGGGCTGGCTCAGAGAGCGGACGGAAAGGACCGAATTTCTAGTTTCGCGACCCCTTGGCGCCACCCTCACTCGCCTGCAGGATCCGGGCCCGCATTGCCGCCGCCGCCGCCACCGCCGCCACCGCCGCCATGGCTCTCGGTTGCGTCTTCTCAGCCCCCCGCACCTCTACAGTCTGAGTCTGTCCACAAGCACTACTGCTGCCAGGCCTCTCCCCTCCATCCTGCCGCACCTCCTCATTGGTGGAAAGGACAATTTCCCCTAGCCAATCACTCGTCCTAACACCTGACTCCGCCCCCTCAGTCCCAGACCTGGGGGTATGCGATTGGTCAGAAGTGATAGAGCTCTCGCCGCCCCCCCTCCACCTCAACAAATTCTGTTGGCGGAGGTAGGGAAGACGCCCCTGACTTGGGTACTCTATATTGAGCACACGGGGAAGCCGCCCCCGAACCCAGAACCGGGATTGGCCACAGGCACAACCGCGGCCCCACCCACTGAAGAAAGTAAATAAGATCCTGCAAGAATTTTGCAGTAGCTCCGCCTCACCCACGGCGCGAGGGGGTATGGCAAGCACTGGGGGCTGAGCCATGGAAACATTGCCCTATGGGGCGGGGAAACTAGACCAGGCCGTGTGTTGGGGATAGGGTTTCTCTTTGGGGGCGTGGTTTATGGATCCTTGCTTTCCCGCCGACGGTTGGCCACGTCACGTGACATGGGTTGGAAGATGGCGTCTCCCACAGACGGTAAGAGCCGGTTTAGGGACCCTTCGCCTGCAACCTCCTTCTGTGTTCTCCTGGGAACTTCCACTCTCCGTCTGCCCCTCGAACTTACATATCTTTCGTGGGCTCTCCTTTCCCTTCCACTTCTTTTCCATGGAAGGTGGGTGCATCTTCAGTTCGCCGGTTCTTCACAGCGGCTCTGGAGGTGCCCAGTTTCTCTGCAATGTACCAGGCGGGTGGAGGAGGGCACCTGCTTGGGACTCTTTCTGGGCAAAAGGACGAGAGTCGCCTTGGTCCTCCGCCCTGGTCCGCTTTAGTACGCTAAAGCCCCATTTGGGTGAGGCTGAGGGCCGAGGAGGACATACTGCAGAGGAAAGGAGGCGCCTTAGTGTAGCTTTCTCCTCCGGGCGCCCCATTGAAGGGTCGATTCTCCTCTTTTTGAGCATCCGGAACGATTCTCTTAAGCGCTTGCTAGGGTTGGTGGCTGACTTCATCCCGGGTTTGAACCGCAAGAGAAACGTGTCTGCTTAGATTGGGACCGTTGCCCTGGCGGCTAAGGAAGAGACCCTCTCGGTCCCTCGCAGTGAGAGTCCCGAGGAAAATGAGAATTGAGCTTTTTAGCGTAGTCATGCACACGTCTCAACCTCTGTAGCTTCTGCTTTATGTGTTGTTTCTTAAGTCTGAGTGAATGAACGATTTCTGCTTATATGTTGTCTAAGAGGCAAGTCATCTCAGATAGTAATTGAGTGGTTTTGGTATACCCACAGGGTTTGGCGCTCCGTTCTGCTTTAGGGTTAGGACCTTGCAGTCATTTCTGGACTCACTTAATTCTTACTTCGACCACCTCCATCCCTGCGTCCATTTCACTGATAGTTAGTTTTCTGTCAAACAAAGGTATTTTGTGTTTGGAAGGAATCTTGGAAGTTCGTTTCAGGAATGAGGAAATTGAGGCCAGGAAAGCTATACTGAGATCCTACTATATGAAAGGCGTTATTCTAGGTGCTTTGGGAAAGGAAAAGATTAATCAAACACGTAAACACTTTTGCAGTTTCAGGTCTCATTTAAATGTCACCTCCCAGAGAGGCTTTCCCAGAACACAGTATCTGGAGTTGCCCTTCTTCACCATTATTCACTTTCTCTGTACCTTCATCTACAGAATAGTTATTATGTTAACTTTGCCTTTTTCACACCAGATTGTAAATTCCAAGTCTGTCTTGTTCATAGTTGGATCCCAGGGCTTAGCACAGTGCCTGGCAAGCAGTAGGCCTTCAATTCATGTTTATTGAAAGACTGATTAGATATATGCATAAATAATAAATTACTTAGTTTTAAGTTTAACTGAGTCTTAAGTTTTTTGAGCACGGGTACATACTGTATAAGAAATTATGGGTGTTGGGAGTCAAAAGAGATTATTTTGCCTGGGTGCTCTCTTGTTAAAATGTCCTTTCCCCCCCCCCTCAGGAAAAAAAAAGGGCATTTAAAAAATCAACCAAGGGAATGGGGAGTTATTGTTTAATGGGTACAGACTTTCAGTTTGAGAAGATGAAAAAGTTCTGGTGATGGATGGTGACGATGGTTGCACAACAATGTGAATGTACTTAATGCCACTGAACTGTACACTTAAAACTGATTAAAATGGTAAATTTTATGTATAATTTACCACAGTTTTAAAAAAAACCAGCCAAGTGATAGAAGTAGAAGTAATTGCTCTTAAAATTTTTAGCTTATTACTAAGTTGTCTTTATATTTAGAAGTTTTGTTCCTTATGTTTGATTTTTCCCCTGTCTTCCCTCAACTTCTTTTCCTCTCTTTGGCCATGAAGAATACTGGAAGTGTATTTTTTTCCTTTGGTCTTCTGGCCATATCCACTCTCACTCAATGTGCACTCTAGATTTTTAAAACTTTTCATGCTCATCTTTTACAGAGCTTCACCCTCTCCCTGTAATCTTTTTAATCTGACAAAATCAAGTTGAGCACTTTGAACTTAAATTTAGCTTCTAAATAAGTATCTTATCCTAAAATATTCCACTGCCTAGCTCTCTCACTTCTATTTTTAGTGTTCCACCTGTTTCTGTCTTTAAGATTTAAAATTATCACCATTAAATTATCTTGCTATGAAAAAAAGTTTAGGTCATTTAGTGTTCCTCTCTTTTTTTTTTTTTTGGTACGCTGGCCTCTCACTGTTGTGAGCCGTTGCGGAGCACAGGCTCCGGACGCGCAGGCTCAGCGGCCATGGCTTACGGGCCTAGCCGCTCCGCGGCATGTGGGTTGCTCCGCGGCATGTGGGTTCCTCCCGGACCGTGGCACGAACCCGCGTCCCCTGCATCGGCAGGCGGACTCTCAACCATTGAGCCACCAGGGAAGCCCTAGTGTTTCTCTTTTTAACGCTAAAATTGCTGGGACATCTTTGAAAAGGAGAAAATTGAAATCTAAGTAAAGCCATTAATTACTTAATGTATGAGAATAACACTCACAGTAGAGTCTGAGTTATGCCCCAGATTGTGGTATCATAGGGTCACACTTGTTGGTTATTGGATCCTACTCTCAATAAGTTTATTTTGTTATGGTTGAACTTTCCATCAGTAACATTCCTTGGGAATTTGAAAATTGGCATTTTGTGTTTCACACAGCTTTTTTTGGTTGCCATTTTTGGATGCTTTAGTTAGGCAATTTATTAGAGTTGAGTTCTTTCCCAATTAGAATGCTATTGGAAATTCACTTAAATATATAGGTTCAGCTAACATCCATCTTCTCATAATGATACAATAAAAAGAAAAGAAAGAAGAATAAAGGAAAAAAATTTTTCTCCTTTTGATGAAAACTCTTAGGATTTGCTCTCTTAACTTTCCTGTATATCATACAGCAGTGTTAGCTATAGTCATCATTACACCCCTAGTACTTATTTACCTTATGACTGGAAGTTTGTACCTTTTGACCACTTTCCTCCAATTACCCCTCTTCTTACCCCCCACTTCTGGTAACCACAAGTGTGATCTCTTTTCTATGAGTTTACTTGTTTGCTTGTTTTAGATTGCACATATAAGTGAGATCATACAGTATTTTTCTGTCTCTGTTTTATTTCACTTAGCATAATGCCTTCAAGGTCCATCCAGGTTGTTGCAAATGATAGGATTTCCTCATTTATATATGGTCGAATAATATTCCATTGTGTGTGTGTGTATTTTCACAATGTCTTCATCCATCAACGGACACTTAGGTTGTTCCCATGTCTTGACTATTGTAAATAATCCTGCTATGAACATGGGGTCCCTTAGAATATTTGGGAAAAAAATTTAGTTTAGAGAAAAGCACATGTTGACAAATTTTATAAATATGTATGTTTTCTGGGGAGTGAGTCCATAGCTTTTTTTTTCAGATCTTCAAAAATGTGGCTTACCCAGAAAACGTTAAGAACCACTGTTTATATCATTAAATCAACCAATTTATGCAGCTAATTAGTATACCGAGCACACAATATGTACTCAACAAATGTTAGCTGTCGTTTTGTTTTTTTTAAATTAGTTTATTTGGTTGTGCCAGGTCTTAGTTGTGGCAGGCGGGCTCCTTAATTGCGGCAGGTGGACTCCTTAGTTGTGGCATGCGAACTCTTAGTTGTGGCATGCATGTGGGATCTAGTTCCCTGACCAGGGTTGAACCCAGGCCCCCTGCATTGGGAGCATGGAGTCTTAACCACTGTGCCACCAGGGAAGTCCCTAACTGTTGTCATTAATATTGAGCACCTACTGTGTACCAGGGCAAGAATGGAGAGGAAATGGTGTTGAAGAATTAGGCAGGGGCTGGATCATGTAGGATTTTATAGGTCACAATAGATGTGCATTCATGAATTTAGCCGGGAAGAAGTCCTTTAAGCTGGAGAGTGGCGTGAACTGATTGACATTTTAAAAAAAATCTGTCTGGCTACTTTGTGGAGTGTAGATTTAGGGGTCAGGAGGGGGAGGGGTAAGAATGGAAGCAGGGAGACCTATTAAGAGGCTATTGAAGTAGTCCAGGAGAGAAGCTATGGTTCCTTGCTTAATTAATGTGATTTCATGGTGTGTTTTAGAGGGACAAACTACTGGACTTACTAATGGGTTGGTTATGGAAGAGTGAAGGAAAGGGAGGCATGAAGGATGACACCTGGGTTTTTGGTTTGAGAACTGGAGTTGATGGTGGTGCTATTTATTGAGATGGAGAAGACTGGGGAATTATGGTTTTTCACACATGTTAATAGAGAGAGATGTCAAGTAGCCACTTAGATATATAACTCCAAAGTCCGGGGAAAGATTAGGGCTGGAAGTAGAAGTATGAAGTCATTGGCATATAAATGGTCGTAAAGGCTATGGGACTAGATGAGATTTCTTTGGGAGACTTTTGGTAGGGAGTGAAGTCAGCCTAGGGTGGGCCCTGAGTGGAAGAGGAGACTGATGGAGTCAGTGAGGAAGGAGAAAAACCAGCATAATTGTTTTATAGAAGCTGCAAGTGGAGTGTTTGAAGGAGAGTGGTCAGCGGGTGGGTGCTGCAAAGAGGTCACATAAGAGAGAACAGAGAAGTGACCGCTTGATTTAGCAACATAGGTGATAGATAATCTTGACAACAGCCGTTTCCACACATGTAGGGGCAGAAGCCTGTTTGTTGTAGGTTAAGGAGAGAATGTAAGGTGAGGAAGTGGAGACAGGAGGAACAACTCAAGAACTTTTGCAGTGAAGGAGGAGTGAGGAAGTCATGGGGTCAAGGAAGAGTATCTTCAAAGAAGGTAAATTCCAGAGCAGGCTTACTTGCTGAGTTGAGCCAGTAGAGAAAGGTAGAAACTGGTTGTGCAAGAGATTATTCAAGATCACATCTTTGACAAAGCAAGAGAAGATGGAATCCAGGGCCCTATCAGAGGAGTTTGTTTTTCTTGGGAGCAGGGACACTTCATTGATTGGGAGGAAAGTTCAAGAGTATGAGTAAAGATGCAGATGGGTTTGTTGACATTCATTTTTCCCAATACCCCACTAAAATATTGTTCTTGTTTTAGAGATGGGAAAATTAAGGTTTGATGAGGGAAATGACTTATTTGTGTAACATCATGGCTCAGTAGCATCAGTAGTCATAGAACTCAAATCTCTAGACTTCCAGGTGAGTGAGTGTTCCAGTTTGTTATGTTCTTTGAGATTGATATGTCATAAAATGTAAAATAATGTGTTTTGTATCTTCTTAGCTCATCTGAGTGTTTTGTTCTAGGGGCAGATCTGGAAGCATCTTTGCTAAGTTTTGAAAAACTTGACCGAGCTTCACCAGATCTTTGGCCAGAGCAATGTAAGTTCTTGGTTTCTTTATATCAAAATCAATGCAGGAGTGATTTCCCTGGTGGTGCAGTGGTTAAGAGTCTGCCTGCCAATGCAGGGGACATGTTTCAGTCCCTGGTCCAGGAAGATCCCACGTGCCGCCGAGTAACTAAGCCCGTGAGCCGCAACTACTGAGCCTGCACTCTAGAGCCCATATGCCACAACTACTGAAGCCCACGTGCCTAGAGCCCTTGCTCCGCAACAAGAGAAGCCACTGCAGTGAGAAGCCCGCGCACCGCCATGAAGAGTAGCCCCCGCTCGCCGCAACTAGAGAAAACCCGTGTGCAGCAACAAAGACCCAATGCAGCCAAAAATAAATATTAATTAATTAATTAATTTAAAAAAAAAAGCAGCAGCTCAAAAATCAATGCAGGAAAACCAGTGCTACTTTGAGGGAGATTTTTGAAGAGTTATCATTTAGCTGTAGTGATTAAAATTTTAATTTTACTTCAAAGGAAGAGACTGAATTCTGTGGTCTGGTGTTAAGAATAGCTCTTTGGTAGTTTAATTTTTTCTGAACACAGTGTGACTCAGGAAATGATAGAGAGCCTTTAAAAAATAATTATTTTTGGGCTTCCCTGGCGGCGCAGTGGTTGAGAGTCCGCCTGCCGTTGCAGGGGACACGGGTTCGTGCCCCGGTCCGGGAAGATCCCACATGCCGCAGAGCGGCTGGGCCCGTGAGCCATGGCCGCTGAGCCTGCGCATCCGGAGCCTGTGCTCCGCAACGGGAGAGGCCACACAATGAGAGGCCCGCGTACTGCAAAAAAAAAAAAAAAAAAAATTATTATTTTTAAACTTCATCTGTAATGTGTCAGACAATACGAGATGCATAAAGTAATTCCTTACTTCCTTTAAGTATTCTGATAAAGTTAACTGCTGTTATAGTTTAGTACTGATATTTTGGACCTTTTTTTTTTAAATGCTTACGCAGATAGGCAAATAAATATTTTAAGTGTATAGAGAGTTTTTTGTTTTGTTATGATGAAGTCATATGTACAGTGATCTACAGCTTAACATATTCTACCTAGTAACTTATTAATGGATCTTTCCAGGTTGATAGGTATAGACTTACTTCATTTTTTAAAAATATTTCATTGTATAGATCTACTATAGCTTATGTATTCATACCCTATATGGAAACCTAAGTTATATCCAAGTTTTGATGTTACAAACAATTTAACAATGTATATCCTTGCACATATATCTTTGTGCATATGGAAGAGGATGACTGTGGATGGGAGTACCCATTTCCTTACATACTAGCCAGTATTGGATGTTACTGATATTCATTATTTTTAGTTTATATTTCTTTATTAGTGAGGTTGAACCTTATTTTTAAATACCTGATTTTTATTTTTCTCTTTTTTAATATGACTCTTTCTGTGAGATATTTAAATAAACAATTGGATTGATAGAATAGCATACCTAAAAAGGAAATTTTAAATTTTTGGTAAGAGATATTAGATCTCACCACCGTCTTATTCAGCTAACTCCTGATCCTTTGAAGTTCAGTTGAGGCATTATTTTCTCTGAGAAACTTTTCCTGCCTCCTCAGTCTGATTTAGATTTTCATTTTTTGTCCTCCCACAGCAACTGGTATTTTTCTTGAAGCACTTAAAAAATGTTATAGTTATTGATTTACTCTGTCTCTTCTTCCAGACTATAAACTCCTGGAAGACAAGGCTGTTTTCTCATTTGAATCCTCTATGTAAGAGACACTAAAATGTTTACTGAATGACTAATGTTGTGCTTTTTCTTTTTAGTACCAGGTGTTGCTGAATTTGCAGCTTCCTTCAAAAGCGTAAGTAATATCTTACTTACCTAATGAAGTTTTCCCAACATTTTGCTTCTGGGTAAAATCTCAACTATCTCTTATTTCTTTATTTTCAAGAATAATGTCATAGCCTTCAAAATATTTTGTAACCACAGCCCTGGAAATCTGTTTATATTATCATCATGTTAATGATGTTCATGCTCTATTTTGATATTTTGACCTTTGACTATTAGCCTCTTCTCTCAGCTTAAAAGATTTTAAGGTAAGGCAGTTGAAATATTTAATGTAATGCCAGTATTCTTTTTGGCCAAACTATGATTTTGAAGCTTTTCTCTTTTGTTTATGTGATGCATTATGACTTTAACTTATACCTCCCTAGAGGATTTTGAAATTTCTCAGTGGCTCGTCAGAAACTGAAGGAAGACATTCATTAGAGCCACAACTTTTCCGTTTCCAGGACAGCAGACATTGTGCTAGATGCTCTAAATATGTTCTCTTATATATTCCCACAACCAGGAAAATATGATGATTATAATATTAGCTAGCACGTGCATGATGCATACCATATGCCAGGCACTGTTCTAAGTACTTTACGTACATTATTTAGTGTTTACAAAACCATGTGAGGGGGACTTCCCTGGCAGTCCAGTGGTTAGGACTCGGCACTTTCACTGCCAGTGGCCCCAGGTTCAATCCCTGATTGGGGAACTAAGATCCTGCAAGCTGCATGGTGCAGCCAAAAAAAAAAACAGAAAAAGAATAAACATATGAGGTATAGGTACTATTATTATCCCTATTTTACAGACAAAGAAATAGACACAAAGAGGTTAAGTAGGTTACCCAAGATCATAGGCTGTAAATAGCAGAACCAGGCTTTGAGCCCGTAAGTCTAATTACTAGCATCCATATTCATTATACCAGACCTAAAAGCATTTGTGCCCAAAGTTAAAAGCACTGACTGACAGAGAAACTTGGAAGTTAAGTTACTTGCCCAAGTCCTAGTGAGTGACAGGCCAGGATTTGAGCACAGATCTGTCTGATTCCAAAGCTAATGCTCTTTCTAGTATCAAATTGGGGATTTGTAATATAACTCTCTTAGTACCTTACCATATGCTTAGCATTCTCCACTCATTAATAGGGTTAAAGGTGCTGAGTTAAATATTAAGGCCCTTCTTCTGGGCCTGTGGCTTTCAGGTCCTATGAGCATGTTTGTTCAAAGGGAGTCTGACTTTGTAGCCTCTTTCATTTTTTTCAGGAGCTAGGGTTGTATGAAAGCTGGAGTGTCCCACTTTAGTGTCCAGGAAGGCCTGAGCATGAGGTGTACAGGATAGCATAGGGCTTTGGAGTCAGACACACTTGGATTTGAGTCCTGAATCTGCTACTTTACTATCTGTGACATGAGCAAGTTTCCTAACATTTTTTTTTTTTTGCGGTACGCGGGCCTGTCACTGCTGTGGCCTCTCCCGTTGCGGAGCACAGGCTCTGGACGCACAGGCTCAGCGGCCACGGCTCACGGGCCCAGCCGCTCCGCGGCATGTGGGATCCTCCCGGACCGGGGCACGAACAAGTGTCCCCTGCATCGGCAGGCGGACTCTCAACCACTGCGCCACCAGGGAAGCCCTCCTAACATTTTTGAGCCTTAGTTTTCTCATCTGAAAGTACCTCATAGAACTTAGTATAAAATGCCATAATGCATGTAAAACACTTTGCATACTGCCAAGAACTAATAAACAGTACATTGTAGCTATTATTATTAGATCAGATTTTATCTAGTAGATTGAGTAGAAAGTACCTGATTTATTTTTCTTAAATTCTCATTCATAATGAATTTTTAGTTTAGTTAATTATATGCGTTACAACTAAGTACTTTAAGTTGTAAATATAAATAAGTGGTTTTTTGAAAACTTTTATTAGAGCATGGTGTTTTTTGAAAATCTGATTAAATATCTACACTTTTTCCCTAGAAGTATGCACATATATATTGAGTTTTGTTTCTAGGGGTTCAGGGCCATCCCAGGGCCCCAGGTTAAGATCCCCTGGTATAGTCCGATTCCCTGCTGGAGTAGAAGTGGTGAATTTGACCTAGAGCCTTCAAGGTGAGGTAGTATAGAGTAGTGGTTTTTGAACTCAGACTTCATGGGTTTTGAATCCTGGCTCCAATAGCTTTGTGACCTGAGGCAAGTGATTTATAATCTTCCTATACATCTGTTTTTTTTTAATTTGTAAAATGAGGAGGATAATAATACCTGTTTCATAGGGTTGATTTGGAAATTAAATGACATGATGCATATAAAGTGTTCTGCTTGTCACAGAGTGCCAAATAAATGTTAATTTTTAAAAAAGGAAAAGGAATAAATAAGTCCTGGATTTGTAATGTACAGCATGGTGACTATAGTTAGTAATACTGTATTGCATATTTGAAAGTTGCTAAGAGAATAGATCTTAAAAGTTCTCATCATAAGAAAAAAATTTTTGTAGCCATGTATTGTGATAGATGTTAACTGGACTTATTGTGGCAATCATTTCACAATTTACACAAATACTGAATTATTATGCTATACACCGGAAACTAATATAATGTTATATGGCAGTTATACTTCAATTAAAAAAAAAGAAAAAGAGGGCTTCCCTGGTGGCGCAGTGGTTGAGAGTCCGCCTGCCGATGCAGAGGACACGGGTTTGTGCCCCCGTCCGAGAAGATCCCACATGCCGCGGAGCGGCTGGGCCCCTGAGCCATGGCCACTGATCCTGCGCGTCCGGAGCCTGTGCTCCACGACGGGAGGCCACAACAGTGAGAGGCCCGCGTACCGCAAAAAAAAATAAAAATAAATAAATAATAAAAAATACATATGTAATGCCCTTGCTCCATTCTTTCCATGGGACCCTCTCCCAGACCCTGATATTCTAAATCAGTACATCTGGGTTATGGCCTAGTTGTCTGTATTTTTTATAGTTACACAGATGATTCTCATGTGCAACCAGGATTGAAAACTGTTACTCCAAAGCTATTCCAAGAATGGGTTCTCTTTCATGTTTTGTAAGTTCACTTTCAGAAATGAAAAGAAACTTAAAATTCTAAAGTTTTCTGAAATGTTTACAATAAAATGAAATTTCAAGTAATGATCATTCCAATCTTCTCTCATTCAGATTGAAGATTTTCTCATTTTTGGTTCTTCTTTGAATCTTCTCCTCTGCCAGAGAATGTTACTTCCTGATTATTGTTTCAAACAGTTCAGTTGGAGGCTTTCACCAGTACTGAATTTCAAGTAATTTCTTTCACAACTGTACCAATCTTTTATGCATACAACAGTAACAGTGGTCAGACCTAATTCTTCCAAGATCATTTCTTTAAAACCAGCTTTTAAAGATGAGCAGTATTATTTTCTAAGGGTTTTATTTGTAGGCCATATCTGAACCTGGAGAAATCAAGGTCTTTGAAATTATAATTTGCCAGTATTTTCAAACAACCTAAAGGCTGTGTGAAAAACTCCTTTTCTTATAAGAAAGAAGAGTAGGGTCTCTTCATACTTTGCGTATATCTGAATGGATATATTCTTATTTTCTGACAGCCTATTACTAGCTCTCCACCCAAATGGATGGCTGAAATAGAACGTGACGATATCGACATGTTGAAAGGTAAGCAGTGCTGGTGACATTTAACCTTTAACCTGACATTTATGCTCCTCAACAAACTACCATTCCAATTTTTCTCTCATTATTCCCTTACCAGTATTCTTGGCTTCAAATTGCCTATTTAACCATCCTTATTCATGGTTCTTCATGTCTAAATGCCCTTCTCTACTTTTCCATGTGTAGAAATCCTGCCAATTCAAGACTCAGTAATAATGATTTCTTCTGCTGCTAAATTCCTTTAATATTAACTTTATTTTGTATGATGCTTAGAGTTAAGTAAAAGCTCTCACATAAATTTTCTTATTTAATTCTTATACAGGTCCTGTGAGTTAGGTATGATATCTAAATTTCGGAGGTTAACTTAACCAAGGTTTATTAGAAAGAGTTAAAATTTAAACCCTGATCTTTTTTTTTTTTTTTTTTCCTCGGGCCTCTCACTGTTGTGGCCTCTCCCGTTGCGGAGCACAGGCTCAGGACGCGCAGGCTCAGTGGCCGTGGCTCACGGGCCCAGCCGCTCCGCGGCATGTGGAATCTTCCCGGATCGGGGCACGAACCCGCCTCCCCTGCATTAGCAGGCAGACTCTCAACCACTGCGCCACCAGCAAAGCTGCAAACCATGATCTTTTTAAGACTAGTCTCTTACCGCTATAACACAAGTGCTTTATTTAGGATTTACTGCCATATATTGCTGCCAGGACTATTAGCTGACAGCCCCTTAGTGGGTTAAGAGCTGTCTTTTAGTTCTTTCTAGCTCATCAATTTCTCTCATAAAGAATACTGTAAGTAGTGAATATTGTTGTCTGATAAATGACTTGGAACTCAACCACAAAGTTGAAATTTAAATTAAAAAACATTAATTTTCCTTGATTTTGCTCTACTTTATTTAATTTTTTTATCATCCTTCTGGTGATAAGATTCATGATGGTTGTGAAGTAATAGACTGAAGTTAAGGTAAAAAATCTGGGATTCTTAAGCTATTTAAGCAGCTGAACAGATCAAGAAAGCCTACTTATGCCAGATATAGATAATGAGTGTGGCATGATAAGTTGCAGAAAATAACACCTCTATTTGATTTCAGAAGTAATTCATTCTTCTGCATGAAATGCTTAAAAGCAGATCCCCTCCTCCAGCCAAGGGAAAATTAAGTCTCAAGGGCATCTCGGGTTCATTGTTGTAATGTTCCAAACAGACATTTATATAATATCCCATCAGCATGTATTTTCTAAGGAAACTTTAAAGTTTTAGTAAGGGATCAGAGCATTATGTTTCATGCAAATTGACCTATGTCTAAAACCTAAAAGGAATTGGGTGCTATTTAAAGGAAAATCTCAGAAAGTAAGTTTTTATTTTAAGTATACTGTCTTCTTATCTGGTAAACGTAAAAATTTTTATAGGAATTTGATTTGAAGGTAAAGTTTGGATTAATATTTAGTCTTTGTTTTCTAAACTTAGGGAAATAGGGAAGAGTGTTTTATTGCTGTTTTATTAATTGGAATAATGAGGACTTGTAAATGACAGTGAGACAGAGATCTGTCTGTAGGCTTTCTCAATTCTGTGTCGGATCACAAGTTTCATATTTTAATGGTGTATTCATTTTGTGTGATTGGCAAAATGAATGTAATAAAAGGATCCTCAGGATAAAACACATAATTTGCTATTGTGTCTATGATGACTCTCTTCTCATTAAGTGGGTAAGCTCATCTGAGGCATTTTGCAGTGGTGGAAAATTCACTGGTATGTGTGTGTGTGTGTGTAGGGGGAATGATTGGATGAGAAGAGATGAATCCATTTTCTATTTTTCTATAGGAATTAAACTTGAAAACATTTATAACAAGGATTTGCAACCTGAATGAGTTGTTACTAGAAAGCAGTGGAAAGAAATGTTAATGAAATAAATGATTCTGTTTCAGAACTGGGGAGCCTCACCACAGCTAATTTGATGGAGAAGGTACGAGGCCTTCAGAACCTGGCCTATCAGTTGGGGCTGGATGAGTGTGAGTACCCAGATCACATTTATTCAGGGTTGCATGTTGTATATTTCGTGATGAGTTCTGTCATAATTCAGAAAGTATCTTTATTAGGTGTTTTAAAGGTAAGAAGCCATTGTAATCAAAAGTATGCCACTTATGATAGAGTGTGCTGGAATAATTACTGAGTTTACTAGGTTACAAGTTGTTTTTCGCCGTACAATGAAAATATATTGGAAACTCTTAGAGTTTTAAGTGATAGAATGTCGTCAAACTAGCTTAAGCAAAAGAAGGATTTTATTCACATAAATCAAAATTCTAGGAGTAGAAATAGCTTTGAGCATCTCTAGAGCCATGACTCATTATTTATTTACTTTTTATTGAAGTATAGTTTTTTAAAAATATTATTTATTTATTTAGCTGTGCCAGGTCTTAGTTGTGGCACGCAGGTTCTTCGTTGTGGCATGTGGGATCTTTAGTTGCGGCATGTGAACTCTTAGTTGTGGCATTTGGGATCTAGTTCCCTGACCAGGGATCGAACCCGGGTCCCCTGCATTGGGAGTGGGGAGTCTTAGCCACTGGACCACCAGGGAAGTCCCTGAAGTATAGTTGATTTACAATGTTGTAGTAATTTCTGCTGTGCAGCAAAGTGACTCAGTTATACATGTATATACATTCTTTTTTATGTTCTTTTCCATTATGGTTTATCTCAGGAGATTTGATATAGCTCCCTGTGCTATACAGTAGGACCTTGTTTATCCATTCTAAATGTAGTAGTTTGCATCTACTAATCCCGAACTCCCAGTCCATCCCTCCCCAGATCCATGACTCTTAATAATGTCTTTGGAATGTGCTCTTGTTCTTACTTTTTGAGTTTTGCATCTCAAAGCTCTGCTTCACTCATGAGTTATTATTCTTCTTTGATCTAGCACTGGGGAAGGTGGCCAGTAGGAACTCCAGTTCATGTCTTTAAATCTTGTAATCCCAAAGGAAAGAACATCTTTTCTGAACATTCCAGAAGAAAGGTCCTGGGGAGGACTCTGACTGTTCCATCTTGGCTCACATATCTATCCTGGAACCAGTCCTTTGGCCAAATAGCAAAGAGCACCGAGATGGGCCAGGCCTGGGGCCTGGCTGCAGAGGCAGGTTGGAATGGTTAGTCTGACTCAAATCATGTGGAATGCAATAGGGGAGGATTGCTTCCCCAAAGGAAGGGTTATATAACAGACCAAGAACATAATCTAGCATGAGTAATGCTTTTAAAGTTCTCATCTATTCCTGTCTACTGTCCATTCTTTTAGTTTAAAATTATTTCTTTAGAAACTATATCTCTTTCCATACTGTATTCATTATAAAACTGGAAAAGGAATTGTAGAAAATTTTCATTTTGTAATTGAAAGAAATACTCAACATAATTAGAGTGGTTAGAACTTTGTTCTCCTTGGATAGGTACCTCCAGAGACCTTCATAAATGCACAATTTTGAGAGGCTACTATAGCTTATAACTTTCTTCAGAACTGCAAGTTTTGTACTGATTAGCACAATCCCAACAATAGTTTCACAAATTGTTTCTCTTGTTTATAGAGCATATAGTGGGTTTGTCCACATCATTGATTTTACTACCAAATTCAACATTTCACTTTAAAATATAGTTTAAAACTTCTAATTTTTGACTAATAGACAACACTTCCTTAGTCCTCTTTATATTTTCTTTATTTCCATTACTGTCATTAGCAGGTGACATTCTTTTACCAAGAAAACATTTTTTAATCACTTCATGAATCAAGGAGCAGAGAACAAAAAACTGCTTTGAGGTATGGTTGCTAGGTGGTCTGCTAGGTTCACTCATTGTTACCTAACTCCCCTGTGTACTAGTCATTTATTTCTCGTGATTAACGTTTATGTCTTGGCAAAATTACTGATTACCGTGTATGTCATGGACCTCAAGGGTTTATAATGAAAACCCTGTGATTATTAAATTCATGAATGTGAGGCTTGTACAGTATAGAACTTGATTCTGTTTTTAGCTCTGGATAATACATGCTGTAATGATCACAGCGATCAATCCTTTATCTCTGTGTCAATTTTTCTTACGAAATAAAGTTTTATGCTCATTATATAAAGAAGATGCTATATTACCAAATGTGTTTTTCAACAGTGTTGTCTCTAGTTTGTTGTAGATAAAATTACTAAATTTCCTCTGATTAGTTTTTCTTTTTCTATTTTCCTACTGAGAAAGATAATGAAGTATTTTTTCCCCACTTTTTATTATGGAAAATTTTAAACATATACCGAAGGAGAGAGAGTAGAATATTGACCTCATATACTTATGACTTGGCTTCAATAGTTAGCATATGGCCAATCTGTTTCACTTATACCAACCTACATAATTACTTAAAAGCAAATCTCAGGCATCATATCGTCTCACTACCAAATAACTTCATATGTGAGTCCAAAATACAAGGACTCTCTCTTTCTCTCTCTCTCTCAATCCTTATTCTCTCTCTCTGCAATTCCATTATTGTGCCTAAAAAATTTTAATATACTTGCTTAATATCATCAGATAGCCAATCAGGATTCAGATTTCCTGGTTGACTCATAATTGTCTTTATATAGTTGATTGGTTTGAATCAGGATTTAAATAAGGTACTGTATTTGATATGTTTCTTAAGTCTCTTAATCTGTCAGAGTTCCACCTCCCGTTTATTTTCCTTTGCCATTTATTGTTATTTGTTCTGTAGAATTTTCCACATTCTGGATTTTTTTGCTTACATCCCTGTGGTAGTGCTTAATATGTCCATCTATCCCTTTTTATTTCCCAGTAACTAGATCTAGAAGCTCACACAAATACAGGATTGATTTTTATTTTTATTTTCAATTTGGCAAGAGTATTTCATAAATGGTGTTGTATACATCCTATAGAAGGGTACATCGTGTCTGCTTGTCTCTCTTTGTGATGTTAAGATTAATTCATTGATAAAGGTATTGCTAGCCTCATCTATTATTCATTGTAAAATTCTTCATCAGCCTTACACCCAGAGTTTTAGCAGCCTTTGAAAACTGCCTAAATTCACTATTTTATTATAGGTTGAGAAATGGTAATACACTAATTCTGTCATTCCTTCTTATTAGCTAGAATTTTTCTGTAAAGAACTTTATCTTATCAACTATGTATTATTTATTACCTTGAAAGCTGTTCTTACTGGATGAATGATTCTTTCTCTTTATCAGTTTTTAGAATAATGAGTCGGTTCTCTGAGCATCAATAAATCTGTGTTAATGTCTTTCCACAGAATCAAAAACTTGGTGTGGTTTGTTTCAGTTTTTAATCCACACAGTTAAAATCATTATTATTTTTAAGTATTTATATTTCTGAAACTTAAGGCTTTGGAGGTAGGGGTTTGAGGTCACCTAGCTTAGTCACCTTAAGCATGGAACCAAAATTCTGCCAGATGAGTTCCATGAGCACAGCTGAGAGTTTTCAAAATTATTTCCTAGTCAAAATTCAACCTTCTTTCAACTTCTGTAGCAGTGCTTTGCTACTGATTGTTATTTTCCCCAATCATAACAATTAGCTGACATACAGAAAATAGTTTTTAAATTTAGAGTTGGAAAGAATCACATTGATATGGAGTGGACTTCTTGGATACAAACTCTTTGTTTTATTGTATATAGTGTATTTGCATAAAAACAAGATCTTTTTTTTGTCCTTACAGATTATTCATCTACTCTAGGGGTTGACATTTACTTGACACCCTAATCTGGTGTTTCGAAGTCTCTCTCAATCCTCTTTCCTGCATTAATTGAGAGGATGACATGGATGAAAAATAAGCAATAGGAACTGATGAATCCCCAAGGACCAGTGATCCTGTTTTCATGCAAATATCTGCACTGATAAAGATGATGGAAAGAAAAAAATGCAAAAAATATTTGTCCTCAAAACAAGATTGTTTGTCACTTCCCTGGAGCATTGTTAAATGTTAGTATAGAGATAATGTGAACCTTCTAGGGCTGATAGTAACTAGATTGTGTCTTTTGGAAGATGAACCCTGCCCTTTGATTTGGTACATTTTTATGTCTCAGACAACTCTTTTGGTGTGCAGATTTTGGAATGCAATAATGTTTTGTATAGGTATTTATAGCTTTTCATGATTGGGGCCCTCTGACTTGATTTGGGCAGTTAATTTATGTGAAATTCCCATGAAAAATATAGAAATATAAAAAACTGCCTTACCATATAAAGAATTCCATTTCTGTTACTTCCATCTGAGTTCAGTGTCCTTCCTGTTTACTGAAACTATTGTAGTCACCTTCTAACTGCCCTCCCTGCCTTTCAACTACCTCATATCAGTCCAACTTTTTTACCACTAACAGGTTAATTTTTCCAAAGTACCATTTGCTTCTGTTTGTCCTTTGCTCTTAAGTCATTAGTAGTACTTCATTACCCATATGATAAAATTCAGATTCCTTAGCATGGCATTCAGAATCCTCTTCACTCGGGGCCGAGCCTAATGTCTAGCCTTCTTACTTCTCCTCTACCAGAACACCATGCATTGTCCTCATTTGAAATATTCTTCCCGGAACACTCCCCCATCTTCTTAATTCTATTCATGCTATTCCTTTTTCTCAGAAAACCCTCCCTGACCTATTTCTAATATTAGGACTTTTATTTGTCCTTCATTATTCAGCCAGAATCTACCTCTTTTATCAGCCTTTCCTTTTTATACCTGATCTGGAAAGTGAAATCGCTTTCTTGGCCTCCCAAATTGCTCCTAGAGCAGTTCGTTTGTTTCATTTTATCATTCTGGGAGATTTTTGGTACGTGTCTTATCTCTTGGATTAATTGTAACTCTTTAAGGTGAGAATCATATTTTGGGGCTGTCTTTGTAGCCCACAGAGTACCTGGCATATGGTAAACATGCAATGTGTATTTGCTGATTGAATGCATGATCAACTGCTTGATGCCTTTAGATGAAATGACAGATTAAAAAAAATTTATTATGTATATATATTTTTATTTTTGGCTGCATTGGGTCTTCATTGCTGCGCGCAGGTTTTTTCTAGTTGCTGCGAGCAGGGGCTACTCTTCTTTGCGGTGCGCGGGCTTCTCATTGCAGTGGCTTCTCTTGTTGCGGAGCAGGGGCTCTAGGCACGCGGGCTTCAGTAGCTGTGGAGCATGCGCTCAGTAGTTGTGGCTTGCGGGCTCTAGAGCTCAGGCTCAGTAGTTGTGGCACACAGGCTTAGTTGCTCCACGGCATGTGAGATCTTCCCGGACCAGGGATCAAACCTGTGGTCCCCTGCGTTGGCAGGCGGATTCTTAACCACTGGGCCACCAGGGAAGTCCCGAAATGACAGATTTTTAAAATGAAATCCACTGACTTAAAACTGAAAAAGTGGAAGCGTCTAGAAATTGTTCTTTTTCTGGATAGTCTGTGTTTTAGTGATGAGAAGTAACATTTGAAGTTCTCATAATGTCTGGAATTTTTCTCTTATGACAGTGGATGATCAACCACCCATAGTAAAGGTAGTGTGAAGCTTGTTGGTAATGGTTTGGTTTTATCTTCTACCTGACCCCTACTCCATTGCTATTATGATCTGGGCATGATCCTGATTTAGTCATGTTAAGTTGCAACAGAACATACCTTGTTTTATTCCTAAGACCCATTGAACCCAGTAAATCCTACTGAATACTGATTCTCAACAGTTTTTGTCCTTTTTTAAAAAAGGTTTCTCCCATCTTTGAAAGCTACAAACCTTGTAGTAGTTATGCAGATGACCTACTTACTGGCTATATTCAAGATATTTTTAAATAGGATGTGATGATTGGGAAAGCAGAAGACCGTGCCATTTGAAACTAGGGCTAAAGCTTGGGGTTCTGATGCATTTCTTCTTTTTCCTTTTTTTTATAATAGCTTTACTGGTATGTAATTCACATACCCTGCAATTCATTTATTAATAGTGTGCAATTCAATGATTTTGGGTATATTCAGAGTTGTGCAGCCATCACCATAATCAATTTTAGAACATATTCGTCACCCCTCAAAGAAATTCTGTACCCATTAGCAGTCACTCCTCATTTTCCCCCAAACTCCATAGGCCTAGGCCACCAAGGATATGCTTTCTGTGTCTATGAATTTCTACTGTGGACATTTCATATAAATGGAGTCATATAATATATGGTCTTCTGTGACTGGTTTCTTTCACTTAACATAGTGTTTTCATTGTTCATCTATGTTGTAACATGTATCAATACTTCATTTCATTTTTAGGATTGAATAATATTCTACTGTATAGATCTATTTATCTACCAGTTATTCACATTATGTTTATCCACTAGTTGGTGGACATTTGGGTTATTTCCTCTATTCAGCTAGTGTGAATAATGCTGCTGTGAGCATTCATGTACAGGTATTTATGTGGACATATGTTTTCATTCTCCTCAGCTTATAACTGGGAGTGGAATTTCTGGGTCATATGGTAACTCTACATCTAACCTTTGGAGGAACTGTCAGACTATTTTCAATACTGACTCTGCACCATTTAACATTCCCACCAGCAGTGTATGAAGGTTCCAATTTCTCAACACCTTGCCAATACTTATTATTTGTTTTTTAAAAATTATTACATAATCCATCCTAGTGGATATATTATGAGAAGTGATATCTCATTGTGGTTTGGATTTGCATTTGCCTAATAACTAGTGATATTGAGCATGTTTTCATGTGCTTATTGGCTAGTTGTATATCTTCTTTAGAGACCTGTATTCAGATCGTTTGCCCATTTTAAAATTGGATTATTTGTATTTTTATTATTGAGTTATATGAGTTCTTTATTCTAGAAACAGGTCGCTTATTCAATATATAATTTGCAAAAGGTTTTCTTACATTCTGTGGGTTGTCTTCTTACTTTCTGGATGGTATTCTTTGGGACACAAAAGTTTAATTTTGATGAAGTCCAATTTATCAGTTATTTCTTTTGTTGGTTACATTTTGATGTCGTACCTAAGATACCGTTTCCTAATTTAAGGTCCTAAAGATTTATGCCTGTGCTTTCTTCTAAGAGTTTTATTCTTAGCTCTTATAGGTATTTGATCCATTTTAGGTTAATTTTTTATATATATTGTGAAGTAGGGATCCCAATTCATTCTTCTGAGTGTGGATATCCAGTTGTTTCAGCACCATTTGTTGAAAAGACTATTCCCTTCCCATTGAATTGTCTTGGCATTTTTGTTAAAAATCAATTGACCACAAACATGAGGGTTTATTTCTGGATTCTCAGTTCTATTCCATTGACCTATATTTCTGTCCTTATGCCAGTCCCTCACTGTCTTGATTACTGTAACTTTGTAATAAGTTTTGAAATTGGAATGTGTGAGTTTTCCAACTTTGTTCTTCTTTTTCAAGATTTGTTTTTGGCTATTCTGGATCCGATGAATTTCCATAGGAATTTTAGCTTGTCAGTTGTTGCAACGAGGTCAGCTGGGATTTTGGTAAGGATTGCATTGAATCTGTAGATCAGTTTGGGGAGTATTGCCATCTTAATGAAATTAAGGTGATTCATGAAAGTGGTATGTCTTTCTGTTTATTCAGGTCTCCTTTAATTTCTTTGAACAATGTTTTGTAGTTTTCAAAGTATAAGTTTTACACTTAATTTGTTAAAATTTATTCCTAAGTATTTTAATTTTTTGATGCTATTATAAATGGAATTGTTTTCTTAATTTCATTTTCAGTTTGCTCATTGCTACTGTAGAGAAATGCAATTAATTTTTGTATATTGATCTTATATCCTGCAACTTTACTGAACTCATTTATTAGTTCTAATTGTGTTTTAGTAGATTACTTAAGATTTTCTCTATACAGAATTATGTCATATGCAAATAGAGGTATTTTACTTCTTCATTTCCAATCATCCAGCCCTTCCTTCCTTTCTTCCTCCCTCCCTTCTTTCTTTCTTTTCTCTTTTCCTTTCCTTTTTTTAATTTTTGCCTAATTGCCCTGGCTAGAAATTCCAGTACAGTGTTAAATAGAAGTGGCAAGAGTGGACATTCTTGTGTTCCTCCTGATCTTAGGGAGAAAGCACTAAGTCTGATATTAGGTTTTTTGTACATGCCCTTTGTCAGTTTGAGGATGTTATCCTTTTTTTTTTTTTTTTTTGGCTGCACTGTGAGGCTTGTGGGATCTTATTTCCCTGACCAGGGATTGAACCCGTGCCATGGCAGTGAAAGCATGGAGTCCTAACCACTGGACTGCCAAAGAACTCCCTGAGGATGTTATCTTTTATTCTTAGTTTGTTGAGTGTTTTTATCATGAAGAGGTTGAATCTGATGCATTTGTTGTTGATTACACTTCACCATATACCATATAATAAAAATCTCAATTTGATTTATACTCATTTACTTGTACTGATTTGAAATTACCTTGTAGTATAAAGAAAAGATTGGTAAAAAGTTATTAAGTAAATAAGATCACACTGAGTATATTACTGTCTAAAAAAGCTTTAAGAAATTTAGCTTATTTTGATATAAGTAGTTGCTTCTGCTAATTTATCATTTAATCCTGTATGTTCATTTAGCTGTTTCAGTAGGACTATTATTTGGCTAAATTTAATCACTTACCAGTTTTTAAAAAGCAGCATTTTATTGTAAAAAAGGTTGAGACTTCCCCAGTAAAACCTATGTCATCCCTGTAGTCTACACTGATGAAGTTGTCTGTACCAGAAATTATTTGGTACAACTTCCTTCCTTCTTTCCTCCCTTTCTCTTTTCTCTTCTTTTTTTTTTTTCCGGTATGTGGGCCTCTCACTGCCGTGGCCTTTCCCGTTGCGGAGCACAGGCTCCGAATGCGCAGGCTCACCGGCCATGGCTCACGGGCCCAGCCGCTCCGCGTCATGTGGGATCCTCCCAAAACCGGGGCACGAACCCATGTCCCCTGCATCGGCAGGCAGACTCTCAACCGCTGCGCCACCAGGGAAGCCCCTCTTTTCTTTTCTTTCTTTTTTATTTATTTTTTGTCCATGTGGCGGAGCATACAGGATCCTAGTTCCCCAACCAGGGATGGAACCCTCACTCCCTGCAGTGGAAGTTCAGAGCCCTAGGCACTGGACCACCAGGGAATTCCCTGGTACAACTTTCTTTGGTGGTGGTGGTACCAAAGAAAAACTTCTGCTTCCAAGCTAGGCTGTGGTAAAGTAGACTTCTCCACCATCTAGGTATGTGGTTTTTGAAAAAGTGACCATTTGTAGTAGTTAGAAATTGTTTCCCATATAGAGAAAATTGTAAAGAACAGTTAGCTCTTTTAATTTCTTATTTTAATCTGTGAAGGAGGGCAGGGAGAGAATAGGTGGGACTCTTACACCCTGGATATTCTTCTTTGTGGCCTGACATCAGACTTCTTTGACTGGCTTACTTTACAAAGCCTGTACCTCTATCTATAATAGTTAAAAGTTAAATTAACTGTACTTGATTGATTGAGGAGAAAAATGATTTTTCACTAGCCTTTAACCTCTAGATGGCAGTATGAGTCTTACTGTACTTCTGGCTTTTCCTCTACCCATATCTCTTGAACTGGGTTTCTGATTTAGGTACAAATTCTTTTGTCTTTACTGGACTACTTGCCTAACTTTGTTGATGCCTTACTTGATTTTTAACTTTTTATTTTTCCTTTTCATCTCTCCACATTAAAAAAAAAATTCCCTTCTTGTTTGTTTTTTTGTTTTTTTTGTTTTTTTGTGGTACGCGGGCCTCTCACTGTTGTGGCCTCTCCCGTTGCGGAGCACAGGCTCCGGACGCGCAGGCTCAGCGGCCATGGTTCACGGGCCTAGCCACTCCATGGCATGTGGGATCTTCCCGGACCGGGGCACAAACCCGTGTCCTCTGTATCGGCAGGCGGACTCTCAACCACTGCGCCACCAGGGAAGCCCAAAAATTCCCTTCTTAAGCAATGTGTATTTTTGATACTCTGTTTCCCTATTGTCAGAAATAACATTTTGCTTTTGATGAAGGAGATGGGTAGAAAAAAACCAAAAACGTGGTAGTTTAATTCAATAGCTTCCATACCTGGGTGTAAGACCCTCAGAATGGGTTCAGCTCTCTCATCTCAGTTTATCTTGTTCTGTCCTTTGACTCTCCTGGTTATCAAGTGGTATCAGACAATGCCTTATTAAATTAAAATAGGAATGTTAGCTAAAATTGATGAAATAAGCTTAGATTTTCAAGAAGAATTTAATTGTTTTAAAATAAAGCTTTCAGGGACTTCCCTGGTGGTGCAGTGGTTGAGAATCCGCCTGCCAGTGCAGGGGACACGGGTTCGAAGCCTGGTCTGGGAAGATCCCACATGCTGTAGAGCAACTAAGCCCGTGTGCCACAACTACTGAGCCTGAGCTCTGGAGCCTGCAAGCCACAACTACTGAAGCCCGCGCGCTTAGAGCCTGTGCTCCACAACAAGAGAAGCCACCGCAATGAGAAGCCCGCGCACCGCAGTGAAGAGTAAACCCCCGCTCACCACAACTAGAGAAAGCCCATGTGCAGCAACAAAGACCCAGTGCAGCCAAAAGTAAATAAATAAATTTATAAAAAAAAATAAAGCTTTCAAATACTTAGCCATTTTGAGTGATGAGATAATAGCAAAAGAAGGAAGTATTCAATTCAGCAACTGTTTGAGTGCCTACTTCCTACAAGGTTCCGTAGGGGATATGAAGATGAATAAGACATAATTACTGCCCTTGTGCAGATTAAAGTCTAGTAGGAAAGGGAGATAAGACAATTAAGTAAATGATTCCTTTTTTTTTTTTTTTTGCGGTACTCGGGCCTCTCACTGTTGTGGCCTCTCCCGTTGCGGAGCACAGGCTCTGCGACCATGGCTCACGGGCCTAGCTGCTCCGCGGCATGTGGGATCTTCCCGGACTGGGGCACAAACCTGTGTCCCCTGCCTCGGCAGGCGGACTCTCAACCACTGCGCCACCAGGGAAGCCCCAAGTAAATGATTCTGAATGGAAGGTAGAGGAGATAAGCTCCATAGAGTACTAAGAACTTTTGGGATAGGGGAGAAGAGGCAATTACATTAGATTGCTACAGGAATGGCAGATAAGTTTCATTTTGTATGTCAACGTAGGTTGATTAGTAAGGATTTCCTAGGGCTGCTGAATTGAGGATTTTGAGGAATCTTGATTCAGATAAGTCAATTAGTGTTGTCTGCTGTGGACCAGGGAAAGGGGTGTGGTAGTATTTGCTATTTCTGGATCATTGAAAATATACCTTAAACAACACAGGTTTTTGATGGATGGGAATGGGAAGGGACCATATTCCAGGTGGAGTGAACATTTGGAGCAAGGAAGTTTGAAAGAACAGCTCAAGGAACAGTATGAGTGATTTAATCTGGTCTTTAAGGAGCCCAGTTTATATTAGAGGTCATAAGGAATAAGAGTAGGGAGATGGGGGCTGGACTGAGGAGGGCCTTGTACTCTTGGGGGTGAGGAATTAGACATAGGTAATGGGGAGCATGTGAAATATTCTTTAAAAAGTATTTTAATGGCTATAACATTAACTATATTTTCATTATAGATGGTTTGTAGAGATATTTTATTTACTAAAAGACACTTTACCACAAATCTGTTTATTATAAAGAAGAAAGTAGAAATGACCATAGCCTTACAAGTAAGAGATAACTACTGTTAACATTTGATGTGTTTCCTGGCGCTCCCTTTTCTCTTTATGTAGGGATGTGTGTGTTTACATTTTTTCTTGTTCCCATATGTATACACAGACATGCTTTTTAACATAACCGAGGCTATAGTGTATGTATATAGTTTTTGCCTATGCTTTTTTTCCCATTCATTCTATCTTAAGTATTTTTCTGTGTCATTAAAAATTCTACCACTGAAAATTTCTGAGTAGGGAAGTCACACACCTTTAAGAGGCATCATGCATAGGACAGAATGTAATGGTAGAGACAGGAGGCTGGAAGCTAGCAAGGACTGTGAGTCCAGCAAGAAGAATTGAGGGCTTGAATGAATGGTGGCAGTGATAATGGAAAGAAGCATACCAACAGTAGATGTTTCAGGTATATCATTTTCAGGACTAGGTAGGTAAACTGTCTGGATGAATCTTAGGGGGTAAACTGTGATTAGAGTTTACCATGATGTTTTGAGCCTGCTTAATGACAGGGAAGTCAGAAAGAGGAGAGAGATTTGGTTAAACTAAAAAAATCACCTAATTCTTTTACATGTCCCTTAGTAGGCAGGCATCTGAATTGTTTTAGAAATAAGTACAAGCCATTTGTATAGGTTGGTGTTATTAATAGGATGAAAACAATGCTTTTGTCTAGTCACATCACCTAGGTAACATGTAATGTTTTAGATAGTTATTTGTTTTCTCAGGGAAATGAGTGTGTGAAATAGGATATTCATAACTTCAGAAATGGATTTTTGGGGTTCCTATAAGCTTTGGCAGATCATTAAGCCTCTCAGTTGAATAAATTACGCTCACATAGTTTTCTTCCACAGTAGTTCTTTTTCATTCAGTTAGCTACCTATAGCTATTCAGGAAATTGTTATGGCCTTTGTATATGGTAGACATCCAAATCTTTGTTAACTAGAAAAAAATTTCAGTAGTTTACATTTGAATAACTGTAATTGGCCCAAAATATTTGATGTTGACGCATCTATTAATTAACAGCAACATTTGGATTATATCAGCACCAGGATTAAGTCTTCCTATGAGTGAAGACTGAATTTTACATGTAGTTGGAGATTTGTGGGATCTCTAATTGAGAAGGAAGTATACTGCCAAATTGTCTTCCAGAAAGGCCCTTCCTACCCCTACCTCCTTGCTAACACCAAGTATTATAATTTTTTAAAGTCATTGGCAACTTGATAGGCAGAATATTAATATCTTGTTTTTATGTTCATTTCTTCACTTGTAAAAATGAACTTTTTTCATGTTTCTTGATCATCTCTGTTAACAAGGACTGGAATTGAAGAAAATATAATTTAAATTATTTTAACCTGAAAAATAAAGCCAGCAAACTTGATTCAAAAGCACCGTATGGGCAGTGTTGTAATCTGCATTTCTCAAGTACCAGTTGTTTTCTTTGTTTTATGCATTACCATACCATCTCACCATAGTCATTAGCATGGCATCCTATTTAGGTAGTAATACAGTATAAAATCTAGAAATCCCACTTTGAAGGGATTAGGGGTATTCCTTATAATTAGAAATTGTCAACTTAGTCTTAAGTATTTTGTTTTTAAAAATGTATTACGATAATGGGGAAAAAAACATGCCATTATTTCTCATTTTTCCCTTGGTTAACAAATTAGGATACACAAAGCCTCAAATTACCTTTAAGGCTTATAAGCATTCATATCTTTTATCCATTAGTCAAGTTATTTCATAAACCCAACATTGCCTCTGAAATGGTTTTACACACAAAGAGGATTTTACCGTAAAATGCTTGGGGTGTTTTATTCTCTTCTGATTTGGGGGTGGGGAGGAGAAGGATGGAGGTAAGCAGGCAGGGCTTAAATTAATTTGTTCGGGGTTGGTTTCAAAGTAGCATTCTGCGTAGTTCTACAAAATGTATAATAGGTAAGGGGATGTACATAGTGAAAGAATTTAAAGTCAACATTGAATAACCAAGTGAATTATAGTTTATTTGTACAGTAGAAGACAGTATAGCCATTAAAAATCTTGTTAAAGCAATAAGGAGCATTTAAGGACAGAAGAATGCTCATTATATGTAAGGATAATTGCAAGTGAAAATGCAAATGAAAAACTGCAGAACACAAGTCAGCAGTTTTTTTTCCTTCCTTTTCTTTTTTCTCTTTTTTGTTTTGTTTTGAGAGCATGGGTGTAGACAAATGACTGGAAGGAAAGATACCAGTATGTTTTAATGGCTATCTTGAGTGATTTAGAAAAAAAATTTTTTCTGAAATTTCTAAATCATCAACAATGGTTACATTCTATTCTGAATAGGGGAAAGCTATCTAAAAAAATAAAGAAAAATTATGTCCCATTCTAGAAACAAAATTATAGTTACTTGAAAGATCTATCTTCTAATATCCTGCACAGTTAAAATTTTAAACTCTTTTATGGACTGTTTCTAAATAAAAATGACTAGATCCATTAACAACAATTGATCATTTTAAGCAAGTGATGAATAGCAAAGTGAAAGTTAATGATACTTCATTTCCAATCCTTAGCATGTCCTTCCAGAAGTTTGGGAACAAAAGGAATGGTAAGCTGTTAAGTCAGGGGCAAGAGATGATTTAGTTGGCAAAAGAGGCATCTTTTCATAAACAAACCTTGGCCAAGATTTTGTCCAGCTTTATGTTTCCAGCCATTCTTCCCTGTAGCTGGAGAACTGAACTCTAGTATTAACTACTCAGTAGGCGCAAAGAACCATTTAGAATGTATGTTAGTCTTAAATGGAATTGCAGCTGTTTGGTCAAGAAGTAAAATGGACCTAATAATTTTTTTTCCTTTTGGCTTGGAATATATAGCTTTGTTATGACGAAGAGGAGAGGAGAATGAAATAATTGCAGTAGGTATGCATGTGAGTTGAGTTTCTTTCCAGGCTTTGGGTGTAAGAATGACTGTTTCTGCTCCTGGGGAAGTAAACTGACATTTTCTGATTTTTTTTGGTTTGTTTATTCATTTAGTTTTTGACATCTAGAGATTTCAACAAAATGAAGAGTGTTTTTTTGTTTTAAATGTAATATCAGTTTCTTTTCTTTTTTTTCTTAGTTCGTAATACTGTTTTGTGTCAGAAATATGATCTGGGAGGGTGATGATATTGCATGAGAATTTATAGGTGATGACAGAGCACTTTGCTGTAGGAAATCTAGAAAAATATTGACTTTTTGTATCTAGAAGGGAAGTATCTCTAACCAGTAAGTCTAAATTAAAAGCTTGGCAAAAGCTGCCAATGTTTGGTGTAACTGAAAAAGATTTGAGAAATATAATGTAAAAATAGAATGATATTTTTAAAGGAAGAACTGTTACATTTGATTGACTCTAGTATAGGAGAATACATTTAAAATTGGTTGGGTAATAGTGAAGAATCCTTTGAGAGGACAGTTGAATTTGACAGGGTGAAGTTTTGGATACAGAATACAAAGAGAAAAGAACTAAAATAAGACTTCATATTCAGGATATAAAAATATTCCACTGTTCCATCATCTTTTTGTTCTTTAATAAAGTTTTCAAAATGGAATTATAATATACATAGAGAAAAGTACACAAATTATAAGGTACAGCTCAATGAATTTTCATAAAAACACTCCCATATAACCACACCCAGAACAGATCAAGAAATAGAACCTTTCCTATATATAATACCTCCTTCATACCCCTCTCAGTCATTACCTGCCCTTTGCCCAAAGGCAAGCACTATTGTGACTTATAATATCATAAAAGAGTTTTGCTTGTTTTTGAGCTTTATATAAATGGCATCACAAACTGTATACTCTTTTGTTTCTGGCTTCTTTTGCTCAACATTTTGATTATGACATTCATCCATGTCATTGTCTTTAACAGTCATTTGCTTATTTTCATTGCTGTGTGGTGTATCATTGTAAGAATGCAATGTGATTAATTTTTTCATTCTACTAATAATGGACATTTGGACTATTTCCAGCTTTTGCCTATTACAAGTAAATACTATGAGCATTCTTGGTATATGTCTTTTTATGGTACACGCATTTTTGTTGTGTATATAACTAGGAGCAGAATTGCTGGGTTGTGGATGTGTGTGTGTATAACTATCTAGCTTAAGTAGATAGTTCCAAACAGTTTTCCAAAGTGGTTATACCAATTTACAAGCCCACAGGCAATTTCATTTGTTCTATGTTGTTACCAACAGATACATTCTCAGTCTATTAATATCTAGCTATTAAAATAGATAGAATGGTATCTCAATGTAGTTTTAATTTTCATTTCCCTAGTGACTGATGAGATTGCTTTTTCATGTTTACTGAACATTTGGATAACCTCTTTCGTGAAGTGCTTATTGGTATCTCTTGCCCTTCTTTAAAAACTGGATTGTCAATTTAAAAATTGATTTGCAAGTGTTCTTTATATGTCTCTGATATGCATCCTTTGTCAGTTATGTAAATTGCAAATATCTTACCCCACTCTGTGGCTTACCTTTTCACCTTCTTAATGGTGTATTTTAATGAACCAAAGATTGTTTTTTCTCTTAAATTTATGTTTTGTCAAGTTTTAAATCTCTTTAAAAAGTTTCAAGAATAGTACAATAAATACTTGTGTACCCTCTACTTGTTTATCAGTTGTTAACATTTGTCACATTGGCTTTATCTATATATATTTAATTTTAAATTTTATTGTTTTATTCTTGAGCTGTTTGAGAACTAGCTGCAGACACCATGACACTTCATAAATACTTTAGCATTATTTCTTAAGGACAAGGACATTCTCCTACACATCTACAATACAGTTAACACACTGAAGAAATTTAACATAATACAATATGATTATCCGATATGCAATCCATATTCAGATTTCTCTAATTTAAACAGAAATTTTGAATTTTAGTTTGGCAATATTTTCCTTTTTTTGTTAATGCCACCCCTGTCATTTTAATTTAGGTTGTGATAATGTCAAAGCTGTAGTATTTTAGAAATAAATAGTAGATTACTAGTGTAACTTGGGCTGGCTAGTTCTTTTCTTCTCTCACTTCTTCTCCCCCTTGGGAATATCAGAATATCATTATTGCTATTGAATGAAAAAATTCAAATAGAGGAAGTGAAGGTATGTTTTCCTCAGCTCACTGGTTTCCTGATTTGATGTGTAAGTTTCCTGACAATCTTGTTGAGTGATGCATTTTTATATGTGTTACCATTTGTCATTTGCAAATCCTTGGAAAACCACTTTCCTTGAGAAACCAAAGCATCTTAACTGTCTTCTCTGTTGACTGACTTGGGCACTACATGAGAAAAGAACTTGCATAATGAACTAACACACAGTTGATGCATATAATGATTTTAGCATAGGAAAAGAAAGAATGAGGAAGATTTTAGTTTCACATTAGTAATTAAAACTTGCTTCACTTGATTGTAAAAACAGAAGGCAGATCTTTTTGTATGTATTTGGAAACCATTATGGCTAGTGGTATAAGAAATATAGAGTGATTTGGTAATATAAAATGGAAACAGCAGATCTAAGTAATGGAGAATTGTTAGAACACAGAAAATTTGTTTGGGTGGGATGGGGAAACCACAGGAAATTACACTGGAGCCATTGATTTCAGTTGGATTATTAATGACTTAGTTAAGTGCTGCGCTTATAGACCTAACAGTTTGACCTGGAGTGGGAAATCCACCTTGTGCAGTGGATTATTTTAGAAACAGTTGAGCCCACTAGATAGGTTTCTTTTGAGGAATAGTTTTAAACATTAAAAAAAAAAAAGGCAACAACTTCATGGGGATTGGAGATACATCTTGTGAAAATGAACCTGTGTCCAATTCCCCAGTCAACTAGAAAGAAAAGGAAAAAGAGCCTGAGGAAAAAGAGCTTGTTTGGACATCTTTGTTGTGAAGGTTTAGGGAATCAGCTTTAGCACTGTGCACAGTTTTTAGTGGCTTACTGTTCAGCATAATTTTTCTTTTAAAGTTCATAGACCCTTTGTATAAATGAGTATATTGTAACTAATGTAAAACATGTGAGCAATGACTTTAAGTCCCTATTTCATGGATCCAGAACATGTCCACTGGAAGATTAGTATAATTGTTGGACATTTTGGGAGATTGTTTTTAAGAAGAAACTCTTTTTTTTGGCTCATTGCCCAGCTTGCCAGCTTGCAGGATCTTAGTTCCCCAACCAGGGATTAGACCCAGGCCTGGGCAGTGAAAGCACTGAGTTCTCACCACTGGACCACCAGAGAAGAGAACCTCTTAAGAGGCCAGAACCAAGGAATTATATCTTACCTATAATTGGTAGGTTGCAAAGCTTAAGTCTGTCCAGTTTAAAGAAAGCTTTGGAAGAGTATACTATCTTATTATAGTATACTAACTTATAGGAATTGCATTTTCAAACTATAGCCTAAGAAACACCTCTGTATGAGGAAACTAAGGCTAGTGGAGAGAAGAGATGACCTGAATATAACCTAAGGGGAAGAACAATTACCTGAAGATAAGTAAGTAGGAACCAGGTGATAAATAGCTAATAGGAAAGGACAAAATAGTGATTAAGAGCTTGGGTTCTGGAGTCATACAGCTTTATTATGAATCTCAATCTACCACTTAGGCAAGTAACTTAATTTTCTAAGCCCTAGTTTCTTCATTTGTGAAATGGAGATGAAAACCTTAGAACAGTAATTATTAAACTTTTTGGTGTCAGGACTTCTTTACACTCTTAAAAATTAATGGTGACCCCAAAGAGTTCTTGTTTATGTGGGTTATATGTAATTTACTGTTTCAGAAATTAAAACAGAAAAATTTTAAATATTTATTAATTTACTTTTTTATTTTTTATTTATTTTTGGCTGCATTGGGTCTTTATTGCTGCGCGCGGTCTTTCTGTAATTGTGGCGAGCAGGTGCTACTCGTTGTTGTGGTGTGCGGGCTTCTCATTGTGGTGGCTTCTCTTGCTGTGGAGCATGGGCTCTAGGCATGCAGGCTTCAGTAGTTGTAGCACGTGGGCTCAGTAGTTGCGGCACGGGGGCCCTAGAGTGCGTGGGCTTCAGTAGTAATGGTGCACGTGGGCTCAGTAGTTGTGGTGCGTGGCCTCTAGGGTGTGTGAGCTTCAATAGTTGTGGCGCATGGGCACAGTAGTTGTGGCTCGTGGGCTCTAGAGCGCAGGCTCAGTAGTTGTGGCACACGGGCCTAGTTGCTCCGCAGCATATGGGATCTTCCCAGACCAGGGATTGAACCCATGTCCCCTGCATTGGCAGGAGGATTCTTAACCACTGCACCACTGGGGAAGTCCCTAATTAATTTAAAAATAGGAATAAACCCATTACATGTTAGCATAAATATTTTTATGAAGAATAACTACTTTCCAAACAAAAAATATTGAGAAGAGTGGCAGTTTTTACATTTTTCAAATGTCCGTAATGTTTGGATTGATAAAAAGTTGGATTTTCATATCTGCTCCTTCTTTCAATATGTTATGATTATCTTTTGTTAGGTAGTCCCTAGAAAACTTCACTGTTCACTTGTGAGAGAATATGTGAAAAAGGCATCTTAGTATCATATGTATAGTTTTGAACTCAGGGACCCTCTCAAAGGGGCTTAGTGATCCCCAGGATCCCCAGAGGTTTCCTGACCATTCACTTTGAGATCTGTTACCTTAGAGTATTGTTTTGATGATTTAACACAATATTATTTATAAAACCTTAGCATAATATTGGCACTTAATAGGTGCTTATAAATATTAACTGTTGGGCTTCCCTGGTGGCGCAGTGGTTGGGAGTCCGCCTGCCGATGAGGGGGACGCGGGTTCGTGCCCCAGTCTGGGAAGATCCCACATGCCGCAGAGCGGCTGGGCCTGTGGGCCATGGCCACTGAGCCTGCGTGTTGGAGCCTGTGCTCCGCGACGGGAGAGGCCACAACAGTGAGAGGCCCGCATACCGCAAAAAAAAAAAAAAAAAAAAAAAAATTAACTGTTGTTATCATTATGGGCAGCATATGAGAAGTTTTAAGCATAGTAGGCATGTAATCATATTTACTTTCTTAAAAGGCTCACTTTGCCAACATGGTAGAAGATGGATTGGTAATACAGAAAAATGGTATCAGGGAGACAAGTTAGATTTCTTTTAACTTCTCAGTGAAAATGGAGAATAGGGATGGGTTCTAGAAGTCTGAGTGGTAGAATGGAAAGGCTTAGTGACTGATTGGATATACTGGGGTCAGGGAGTTCTGGGCAGTAAGAATGAGGAATCAAGAGTGACTCAAGTTTCTGGCTTGAGTAAATATAGGAAGAAGAGCACCTTTGAGAAGAAAGATTGGGGAATTCAGTTGTAAGTGTAAGTGTAGGCTATCTAGGTGGATATACCCAGGAGATAGTTGAATGTATGAATCTAGAGCACAGGAAGTAGAGTTTTGGACATCATCAGTTTGTAGGTTCTAGTTAAAGCCACAGGTGGGAAGGCGATCAGCCAGGGAAGATGTGTAACATTAAAACAGAACCCTGGGGTCTTCCCTGGTGGCACAATGGTTAAGAATCCGCCTGCCAGTGCAGGGGACACGGGTTCGAGCCCTGGTCCGGGAAGATCCCACATGCCGCAGAGCAACTAAACCCGTGTGCCACAACTACTGAGCCCACGTGCCACAACTACTGAAGCCCGCGCGCCTAGAGCCTGTGCTCCACAACAAGAGAAGCCACCACAATGAGAAGCCCGCGCACTGCAACGAAGACCCAACGCAGCCAAAAATAAATAAATAAATAAAAGACTTGGCCTTTAAAAAAAAAAACAGAACCCTGGTGTGGTAGGCACCCTCTATTTATGCCTTTGTGTGATCTTTTCCTCTTGAGTGTGGGCTGGATCAGTGATAGCAAAAGTAATGGAATGCTACGTCTGAGATTTAGTTACAAAAAGACCATGACTTCTGTTTTGTCCCCCATCATGCCCTTTTTGGGGAAACAAGCTGCCATGTTGTGAGTGTGCAAAGAAAAACTGACTTGGAAATTATAAGATCCTGGTCGTTGGAAACAGACGTATTCTTCTACATACTAACTTGACAAGTTTCCTCTCTCTGAGCCTCATTTTCCTTGTCTGTAAAATGAAGGTAATAATAATACTTATTGGGTTCTTGAGAGGATTAAATTGGACAATGATTATAAAATGCCTAGTATGAATCTTCATGACCTTGGATGTAGCCATGAATTCTTACATATGACACCAAAAACACAAGCAACAGAAGAAAAAATAGATAAATTGGATTTCATTAAAGTTTAAAACTTTTGTTCATCAAAGAACATTATCAAGAAAGTGAAAAGGCAACCATTGAATTGGAGAAAACTTTTTAAAAATTGAGATATAATTGACATATAACAGTTTCATGTTACAATATAATGATCACTACAGTAAGTCTGTCATCACACATTGTTACAAATTTTTTCTAGTGGTGAGAACTTTAAAGATCTGCTCTCTTAGCAACTTTCAAATATATAATACAGTATTGAAAGAATACTTTTGCAAATCATATATCTGAAAAGGGTCTAGTACCTAGAATATATAAAGAACTCTTATAACTCAACAACAAAAAGACAGACAACCCAATTTTAAAATGGGCAAAGGACTTGAGTGGACATTTCTCCAAAGAAGAAATACAAATGGCCGATAAGCACATAAAAAGATGCTAAACATCTTTCATTAGTCATAAGGGAAATGTAAATCAAAACCACAATGGGATACCACTTCACACCGACTAAGATGGTAATAGTAATGATGATAATAATAATAATAGAAAATAACAAGTATTTGCAAGGATATGGTGAAATTGGAAGTCTCATATATAGCTGGTGGGAATGTAAAATGGTGTGGCCACTGTGAAAGTTTGGCGGTTCCTTGAAAGGTTAAACAGAGAATTACCATATGACCCAGCAATTCCACTACTAGGTATATACCCAAAAGAATTGAAGACAAGTACTCAAACAGGTACTTGTACACAAATGTTCATTCAGTACTATTCATGATAGCCAAAAGATGGAAAGAAACTCATATGTCCATTAACAGATGAATGGATAAACAAAATATGGTATATACATACAATAGAATATTACTTAGCCATAAAAATGTAGTACTGATACACGCTACAACGTGGGTGAATCTCAAAAACATTATACTAAATAATGGAAGCCAGACACAGAAGATCGCATATTATTCCATTTGTATGAAACATCATGGGTATGTAAATTCGTAGAGACAGAAAGCAGATTGGTGGTTGCCAGGGACAAAAGAGAGTGGAAAATGGGGAGTGACTGCTTAATGGGTATAGGAGTATTTTGCGGGTGCGGGGGGGAGTGATGAAAATGTTTTGTAACTTGATACAGGTGGTGGTTGCACAATATTGTGAATATACCAAATGCCATTGAATTGTACACTTTAAAATCACTTTTAAAAATTTGAATTCACCTCAATAAACAAAAATGCATAGTATGGTATGTGACATCTAGTAAGCTATTGATAAATTTTAGATTTTACTATTGCCTAGTGCACCTTTATCAGGAATTTAGCTGTGTGATGTTGGGCATCAGCTTCCTCAGTTGAAAAATGAAGTTGTTGGACTAAAGACCTCTCAGATCCTTACAGCATTAAAATTCTATATTTTAAGATATAGTATTTAATTCTTGTATAGGAAAGACCCCCTGTTACTCCTCCCATGTGTCTCCTTTACTCTCACATCTCTAGCACACTCACAACATGACACTGGATGTGTGGGAGTTTTTTGTTCCTCAACTAAGCAATTCTGTGACATCAGCTAGGTGTTCTACAGTTTAACTCAATTCTGACACTATCTACCTGGAGATCATATCAGATTCCACAGATTGAGGGCTGGGTCCCTCAGGACTCCCCTCTGCACACCCCCCCCATCAGATGCCAACTATAAGTCCACCTGTGCTTTGGTTGTAAATCGGATGTTCCCACAATCCCCTCCTCAGGTTTGATTAATTTGCTAGAGCAGCTCCCAGAACTCAGGAAAACAGCTTACTTACTGTTTACCAGTTTATTATAAAAGGATATGATAAAGGATACAGATGAACATCCAGGTATGTGGCGTGGGGCATGGAGCTTTCGTGCCCTCTCCAGACGTGTCACTCTCCCAGCAACTCTACATGTTCACCAACCTGGAAGCTTTCTTATGGAGGCTTCAATCATGTAGTCATGAGACATTATTAACTCCATTTCCAGCCTCTCTCCTCTCTGGAGAATGGAGGTTGGGGTTGAGAATCCCAAGATTCTAATCATAGCTTGGTCTGTCTGCTGACCAGCCCCCATCCTGGAGTACACCAAGAGTCACCTCATTAGAACAAAAGATACTGCCGTCACCCAGGAGATTCCAAGGGGTTTAGGAACTTTGTGTCAGGAATCGAGTCAAAGACCAAATATTAAAATAAAAGATGCTTCTAACACTCTTAGGAAATTGTAAGCGTTTTAGGAGCTTTGTGCCAGGAACCAGGGGCAGAGACCAATATATATATTTTCTATTATCTGACTTTCATACAGCAAATATTTGTTGTGTATCTTCACGGTACTGTTCTAGGCACCAAGGACTTGACAGTACATAAGACAGAGATGGTTCCTGCTGTCATAGAGCTAACATTCTAGTAGATAAGGCATTACACAAATAATTATTTGCCACTAAGTTTTTCTAAGTACAATGTGGGGCAGGAATAGTTCTGAGAAAAAAGATATTTAGGTATGAAGAATGAGTAGAAATTAACTGAGTGAAGGGAAGGGAGATGAGCTTTCTAGAGGAAGTATCGAAATATGGTAGTGGGAAGGAGCATGGTGCCTTTGAAGAACTGAAAGAAGGCAAATGTGACTGGAACTCAGACAGTGACTCCTGAAATAGACTGCTGGATCATGTAAAACTTCTCAGTTGTGTTAAGGATGTTGGACATTATTCTAAGAGCACTAGCAAGTCAGTTAAGGGCATGGGCAAGCAATATTCAGGTTTTGGCCATGTGGAGAATGGTTTGGAGGGGGGCATGAGAAGAACTACAGACTAAGTAGGAGGTCATTGCAATAGCCAAGACTGTGGTGCCTAGAACTAGGGTACTGATAGTGGACAGGGAGAGAAGTCCTTGAATTTGAGAGTGATTTAAGACAAAGAATAAGTCTTGATTCATTGGCTGTGGAAGATGAGAGGAGGGGGAGGGAGGTGTCAAGGATGACTCCAGGGGCTTCCCTGGTGGCACAGTGGTTAAGAATCCGCCTGCCAATGAAGGGGACATGGGTTCGATCCCTGGTCCGGGAAGATCCTACGTGCCATGGAGCAACTAAGCCTGTGCACAACTGCTGAGCCCGCGTGCTGCAACTACTGAAGCGCGCACACCTAGAGCCCACGCTCCACAGCAAGAGAAGCCACCGCAATGGGAAGCCCGCGCACAGCAACGAAGACCCAACGCAGGCAAATAAATAAATTTTTTTTTTTTTAAAAAGGATGACTCCAAGATTTCTCCCCTGGGCATGTAGGTCAGAGGCATGCAGACAACAGTGGAAGGACTTTTGCTTTTGGCTCAGATGAAATATCAGAGACTAGATTCACCTTCCCACCTGAAACAGTTTTTGTTCATTACAAAATATACGAAGAGTGGTTTTTAGGACACAGGACATCAGGCAACAAAAGATAGTGATCCCTGAGAATTAGGAAGTAAATGAGATGAGCGCTGTGATTGTCTCAGCTTACTGCTTTGAGAGAGTTTCCAGGCTGCAGTGCAGGGAGGGGGAACCCAGGCAGAGACCAGCAGGCTCCCTGAGTTGAAGAAACAGAGCTAAGCATCTGGAGAGACCAAGGCAGCTAGAGGTCAGGACAGAGTACCGGAGGGGAGAGGGCTGCACAGAGAGAACCCTGGAGATCTGCAGAGGGTCCTCCTAAAGTAATCAGCTGAGTACTGATCAGTGCAATCTTGTGAGGAAACTACTTGAGGCTCAAGAGAGAACCATCTGAAAGGATTACAGGGAACCGTGGCTGGCACCACAGGGTTTATTCCCACCAGCCAGACTGGAAAATTCTCATGAGTCAGAAGGGTTTGCCTCAGTAGTGGTGGAAACATTTGTTAAAACTTACCAGGCTGGACACTTCAAATATGTACAGTTCATCAGATATGAAATATACCTCACTAAGGATCGATCCATCAATCAATCGATTGATTGATTTAATTTTTTCCCCTCTCCCCTCAAGGATTTATTCAACAAACATTTAAATTAACTAAAATGAGCCAACAATCACTGTGCTAAAAGTTGAGGGATGCATTGGGAAGCAAGGCGATCACATGGAAGACACACATCAAACAGTTACACAAATAATCTATAGTGAGGGTTGTGATGAGTGCTGTGAAGGAGAAGTACAAGATTCCGTAACAGCAGATATCTGAGACCTTTTCTGATCTGTAGGCGGTGACCAGAGAAGAAAGGCTTTTCTGAGAAAGAGACAAAAAGTCTGCAGTCTGTCGCTAAAGCTTTTTTAGAAAGAGTAGTGGAGGAACAGATTTGTAAGGGAAGACAAGTTTTTTTTTCTTTCAATTGAAGTATAGTTGATTGTGTTTCACGTATACAGGATAGTGATTCAGGCTTTGTTTTTTGAGTTTTATTGCAGATTTTATTTCATTATAGGTTATTATAGGATACTGGTCTAATTTTGTGTGCTATACAGTAAATCCTTGTTGCTTATCTATTTTATGTATAGTAGTTTGTATCTGTTAATCCCATACTCCTAAATTTCCCCCTCCCCCCTCCCCTTTGGTAAGCATAAGTTTGTTTTCTATGTTTGTGAGTCTGTTTCTGTTTTGTATATAGATTCATTTGCATTATTTTTTAGATTCCACTTATAAGTGATGTCATACAGTATTTGCCTTTCTCTGTCTGACTTATTTCACTAGGCATAATACTCTCTAGGTCCATCTGTGTTCGCTGCAAATGACAATATTTCATTCTTTATGGTGGATTAATATTCCTATGTATATATATATATATTTATATACATATATATATTATGGGCGCTGGTGTTGCTTCCATGTCTTGACTATTGTAAATAGTGATGCTGTGAACATTAGGGTGCATATATCTTTTTGAATTAGTTTTTGTTTTTCTGGATATATACCCAGGAATGGGATTGCTGGATCATATGGTAGCTCTATTTTTAGTTTTTTAAGGAACCTCCATACTGTTCTCCGTAGTGGCTGTACCCGTTTACATTCCAATCAACAGTGTACAAGGGTTCCCTTTTCTCTACACTCTCTCCAGCATTTATTATCTGTAGACTTTTTGATGATAGCCATTCTGACTGGTGTGAGGTGATACTTCATTGTAGTTTTTTTTTTTTTTCAGTTTCTACTTATTCTTTTTTTTTTTTTTAACATTTTTTTTTTTTGCGGTACGCGGGCCTCTCACTGTTGTGGCCTCTCCCGTTGCGGAGCACAGGCTCCGGACACGCAGGCTCAGCGGCCATGGCTCACGGGCCCAGCCACTCCGCGGTATGTGGGATCTTCCCGGATTGGGCATGAACCCGTGTCGCCTGCATCGGCAGGCGGACTCTCAACCACTGCGCCACCAGGGAAGCCCTAACATCTTTATTGGAGTATAATTGCTTTACAGTGTTGTGTCAGTTTTTGCTGTATAACAAAGTGAATCAGCTATATGCATATGTATATGCCCATATCCCCTTCCTCTTGTGTCTCCCTCCCACCCTCCTTGTTCCATCCCTCTAGGTGGTCTCAAAGCACTGAGCTGATCTCCCTGTGCCATGCAGCTGCTTCCCACTACCTATCTGTTTTACATTTGGTAGTGTATATTTGTTAATGCTACCCTCTCACTTCATCCCCGATTACCCTTTCCCCTCACCATTTCCTCAAGTCCATTCTCTACGTCTGTGTCTTTATTCCTGTCCTGCCCCTAGGTTCATGAGAACCTTTTTTTTTCTTTTTAGATTCCATATATATGTGTTAGCCTATGGTATTTGTTTTTCTCTTTCTGACTTACTTCAATCTCTATGACAGACTCTAGGTCCATACACCTCACTACAAATAACTCAATTTCGTTTCTTTTTATGGCTGAGTAATATTCCATTGTATATATGTGCCGCATCTTCTTTATCCATTCATCTGTCGATGGACACTTAGGCTGCTTCCATGTCCTGGCTATTGTAAATAGTGCTGTAATGAACATTGTGGTGCATGACTCTTTTCGTTTTTTTTCCCTTATTGTTTGTTTTGTTTTTAAATTTAATTTTATTCATTTTTTTATACAGCAGGTTCTTATTAGTCATCCATTTTATACACATCAGTGTATACATGTCAATCCCAATCACCCAATTCATCACACCCCCACCCCTACCCCCCCACCCCCGCCGCTTTCCCCCGTGTCTAGATCCATCCACGTCTCTACAAATGACCCAATTTCGTTCCTTTTTATGGCTGAGTAACATTCCATTGTATACATGTGCCACATCTTCTTTATCCATTCATCTGTCGATGGACACTTAGGTTGCTTCCATGACCTGGCAATTGTAAATAGTGTTGCAATGAACATTGGGGTGCATGTGTCTTTCTGAATTATGGTTTTCTCTGGGTATATGCCCAGTAGTGGGATTGCTGGATCATATGGTAATTCTATTTTTAGAATTACCATACTGTTCTCCATAGTGGCTGTATCAATTTACATTCCCACTAGCAGTGCAAGAGGGTTCCCTTTTCTCCACACCCTCTCCAGCATTTGTTGTTTGTAGATTTTCTGATGATGTCCATTCTAACTGGTGTGAGGTGTAGTTCTGATTTGCATTTCTCTAATAATTAGTGATGTTGAGCAGCTTTTCATGTGCTTCTTGGCCATCTGTATATCTTCTTTGGAGAAATGTCTGTTTAGGTCTTCTGCCCATTTTTGGATTGGCTTGTTTGTTTTTTTAATATTGAGCTGCATGAGCTGTTTATATATTTTGGAGATTAACCTTTTGTCCGTTGATTTGTTTGCAAATACTTTCTCCCATTCTGCGGGTTGTCTTTTTGTCTTGTTTGTGGTTTCCTTTGCTGTGCAAAAGCTTTTAAGTTTCATTAGGTCCCATTTGTTTATTTTTGTTTTTATTTCCATTACTCTAGGAGGTGGATCAAAAAAGATCTTGCTGTGATTTATGTCAGAGTGTTCTTCCTCTGTTTTCCTCTAAGAGTTTTATAGTGTCCAGTCTTACATTTAGGTCTCTAATCCATTTTGAGTTTATTTTTGTGTATGGTGTTAAGGAGTGTTCTAATTTCATTCTTTTACATGGAGCTGTGCGGTTATCCCAGCACCACTTATTGAAGAGACTGTCTTTCTCCATTGTATATCCTTGCCTCCTTTGTCATACATTAGTTGACCATAGGTGCATGGGTTTATTTCTGGGCTTTCTATATTGTTCCATTGATCTATGTTTCTGGTTTTGTGCCAGTACCATAATGTCTTGATTACTGTAGCTTTGTAGTATAGTCTGAAGTCAGGGAGTCTGATTCCTTCAGCTCTGTTTCTTTCCCTCAAGACTGCTTTGGCTATTCAGGGTATTTTGTGTCTCCATACAAATTTTAAGATTTTTTTGTTCTAGTTCCGTAAAAAATGCCATTGGTAATTTGATAGGGATTGCATTGAATCTGTAGATTGCTTTGGGTAGTATAGTCATTTTCACAATATTGATTCTTCCAATCTAAGAACATGCTATATCTCTCCATCTGTTGGTATCATCTTTAATTTCTTTCATCAGTGTCTTATAGTTTTCTGCATACAGGTCTTTTGTCTCCTTAGGTAAGTTTATTCCTAGGTATTTTATTCTTTTTGTTGCAATGGTAAATGGGAATGTCTCCTTAATTTCTCTTTCAGATTTTTCATCATTAGTGTATAGGAATGCAAGAGATTTCAGTGCATTAATTTTGTATCCTCCAACTTTACCAAATTCATTGATTAGCTCTAGTAGTTTTCTGGTGACATCTTTAGGAGTCTCTATGTATAGTATCATGTCATCTGCAAACAGTGACAGTTTTACTTCTTTTCCAATTTGTATTCCTTTAATTTCTTTTTCTTCTCTGATTGCCGTGGCTAGGACTTCCAAAACTATGTTGAATAGTAGTGGTGAGAGTGGACATCCTTGTCTTGTTCCTGATCTTAGAGGAAATGCTTTCAGTTTTTCACCATTGAGAATAATGTTTGCTGTGGGTTTGTCGTATATGGGCTTTATTATGTTGAGGTAGGTTCCCTCTATGCCCACTTTCTGGAGAGTTTTTGTCATAAATGGGTGTTGAATTTTTTCAGAAGTTTTTCTGCATCTATTGAGATGATCATATGGTTTTTATTCTTCAGTTTGTTAATATAGTGTATCACATTGACTGATTTGCATATAATGAAGAATCCTTGCATCCCTGAGATAAACTCCACTTGATCGTGGTGTATGATCCTTTTAATATGTTGTTGGATTCTGTTTGCTAGTATTTTGTTGAGGATTTTTGCATCTATGTTCATCAGAGATATTGGCCTGTAGTTTTCTTTTTTTGTGACATCTTTGTCTGGTTTTGGTATCAGGGTGATGGTGGCCTCTTAAAATGAGTTTGGGAATGTTACTCCCTCTGCTCTATTTTGGAAGAGGTTGAGAAGGATAGGTGTTAGCGCTTCTCTAAATGTTTGATAGAATTCACCTGTGAAGCCATCTGGTCCTGGGCTTTTGTTTGTTGGAAGATTTTTAATCACAGTTTCAATTTCAGTGCTTGTGATTGGTCTGTTTATATTTTCTATTTCTTCCTGGTTCAATCTCGGAAGGTTTTGCTTTTCTAAGAATTTGTCCATTTCTTCCAGGTTGTCCATTTTATTGGCATATAGTTCCTTGTAGTAATCTCTCATGATCCTTTGTATTTCTGCAATGTTGGTTGTGACTTCTCCTTTTTCATTTATATTTCTGTTGATTTGAGTGTTGTCCCTCGTTTTCTTGGTGAGTCTGGGTAATGATTTATCAATTTTCTTTATCTTCTCAGAGAACCAGCTTTTAGTTTTATTGATCTTTGCTATTGTTTCCTTCATTTCTTTTTCATTTATTTCTGATCTGATTTTTATGATTTCTTTACTTCTGCTAACTTTTGTGTTTTTTTTGTTGTTCTTTCTCTAATTGCTTTAGGTGTAATGTTAGGTTGTTTATTTGAGATTTTTCTTGCTTCTTGAGGTAGGATTGTATTGCTATAAGCTTCCCTCTTCGAACTGCTTTTGCTGCATCCCATAGGTTTTGGATCGTCTTGTTTTCATTGTCATTTGTCTCTAGGTATTTTCTGATTTCCTCTTTGATTTCTTCAGTGATCTCTTGGTTATTTAGTAGTGTATTGTTTAACCTCCATGTCTTTGTAGTTTTTACAGGTTTTTTCCTGTAATTGATATCTAGTCTCATAGTGTTGTGGTTGGAAGAGTTTTCTTAAATTACCAAGGCTTGATTTGTGACCCAAGATATGGTCTATCCTGGAGAATGTTCTATGAGTGCTTGAGAAGATAGTGTATTCTGTTGTTTTTGGATGGAACGTCCTATAAATATCAATTAAATCCATGTTTTTTAATGTGTCATTTAAAGCTTGTGTTTTCTTATTTATTTTCATTTTGGATGATCTGTCCATTGGTGCAAGTGGGGTGTTAAAAGTCCCCTACTATTATTGTGTTACTGTCGATTTCCCCTTTTATGGCTGTTAGCATTTGCCTTATGTATTAAGGTACTTCTGTGTTTTATGCCTAAATATTTATAATTGTTATATCTTCTTCTTGGATTGATCCCTTGATCATTGTGTAGTGTCCTTCTTTGTCTCTTGTAATAGTCTTTATTTTAAAGTCTATTTTGTCTGATACGAGAATTGCTACTCCAGCTTTCTTTTGATTTCCATTTGCATGGAATATCTTTTTCCATCCCCTCACTTTCAGTCTGTATGTGTCCCTAGGTCTGAAGTGGGTCTCTTGTAGACAGCATATGTACTTATCTTGTTTTTGTATTCATTCAGCCAGTCTACGTCTTTTGGTTGGAGCATTTAATCCATTTACCTTTAAGGTAATTATCGATATTTATGTTCCTATTACCATTTTCTTAGTTGTTTTGGGTTTTGTTTTGGTTTTTGGTGTTTTTTTTTGGCGGTACACGGGCCTCTCACTGTTGTGGCCTCTCCCATTGCAGAGCGCAGGCTCAGCAGCCATGGCTCACGGGCCCAGCCACTCCGCGGCATGTGGGATCTTCCTGGACCGGGGCATGAACCCATGTCCGCTGCATCAGCAGGCGGACTCTCAACCACTGTGCCACCAGGGAAGCCCTGGGTTTGTTTTTGTAGGTCTTTTCCTTCTCTGTGTTTCCTTCCTAGAGAAGTTCCTTTAGCATTTGTTGTAAAGCTGGTTTGGTGGTGCTGAATTCTCTTAACTTTTGCTTATCTGTAAAGGTTTCAGTTTCTTCATCGAATCTGAATGGGATCCTTGCTGGGTAGAGTAATCTTGGTTGTAGGTTTTTCCCTTTCATCACTTTCAATATGTCCTGCCACTCCCTTCTGGCTTGCAGAGTTTCTGCTGAAAAATCAGCTGTTAACCTTATGGGGATTTCCTTGTATGTTATTTGTTGCTTTTCCCTTGCTGCTTTTAATAGTTTTTCTTTGTATTTAATTTTTGATATGTTGATTAATATGTCTCTCAGCATGTTTCTCTTTCGGTTTATCCTGTATGGTACTCTGTGTGCTTCCTGGACTTTATTGACTATTTCCCTTCCCATGTTAGGGAAATTTTTGACTATAATCTCTTCAGATATTTTCTCAGACCCTTTCTTTTTCTCTTCTTCTTCTGGGACCCCTATAATGTGAATGTTCGTGCGTTTAATGCTGTCCCAGAGGTCTCTGAGACTGTCCTCAATTCTTTTCATTCTTTTTTCTTTATGCTGCTCCCTGGCAGTTATTTCTACCATTTTACCTTCCAGCTCACTTATCCGTTCTTCTGCCTCAGTTATTCTCTTATTCCTTCCAGAATATTTTTAATTTCAGTAATTGTGTTGTTCATCACTGTTTGTTTGCTCTTTAGTTCTTCTAAATCCTTGTTAAATGTTTCTTGTATTTTCTCCATTCTGTTGCCGAGATTTTGGATCATCTTTACTATCATTACTGTGAATTCTTTTTCAGGTAGGTTGCCTATTTTGTCTTCATTTATTTGGTCTTGTAGGTTTTTACCTTGCTCCTTTGTCTGTAACATATTTTGTTGTCATTTCTGTTTCTTTTTTTTTTGATGTGTGGTGCTGTATTCCTGTCTTACTGGTTGTTTGGCCTGAGACATCCAGCGCTGGAGTTTGCAGGTTGTTGGATAGAGCTGGGTCTTGGTGCTGAGATGAGGACCTCCAGGAGGCCTCACTCCGATTGATATTCCCTGGGTTCTGAGGTTCTCTGTTAGTGCAGCGGTTTGGACTCGGAGCTCCCACCACTGGAGCTCAGGCCCAACCTGTGCCCTGGGAACCAAGATCCCGCAAGCTTCATGGCATGGTAAAAAAAAAAAACAACAAAGAAAAAGAAAGAAAGGAAGGAAGGGAGGGAGGGAGGAAGGGAGGAAGGAAGGAAGGAAGAAAGAAAGGAGCAGTACAATATACTAGGAAAAATAAAACTATAATTGAAACAACTGCAACAAGGTAAATTAAAACCACAACAGAAAAAAGAAACAAAAAAGGAGAGGGGAGGAAACAAGCCAAAAGGAGAGATCACTAACAAAGTATAAAGAGTAAAATAAAATTAGGAAAATAAAAGATTTATTAGGACAAATTAAAAAATCAACAACAATGAATCAACAAGGGAAAACAGAACCCTAATCTAAAAGAGGAAAAAAGAAAAGAAAAAAAAAGCCTTGGGGGTGGAGTTTAGTTGGGGGGTGAAACTTAGGCAGGGGTCGGGTTTAGGGTGGGATGGGACATAGGTGGGTGGGGGGGTGATGTTTGAGCATGGGGCGGGGCCTAGGCAAGCTGACGTTCAATTGTGGGGCGGGGCCTCTGCTTAGGAAGGGGAGAGGCAGCATGTGGTAAGGAGGGCCTCTGGAGAGTGGAGTTCCGGAGTTTGGAGGTAGGGCCCTGAGTGAGCGTGTGTGGGTGGGGTTTAGGCCCAGCTCGATGGAGGGGGTCTCCGAGTGTAGAGGTGGGGCACTGGGTGGGGGTGTAGGTGTGGGGCTTGGGCTCTGAATGGCAGGAGGGAGGCTCTGAGGGCAGAGGATTAGGTCCTGGAGCCCAACAGGCTTCCCAGTGCCTAAGTGGACAGGGAAAGCACTGGCCCCGTTCCCTTCTGTTCCTTCGTGCACCTCCCCCACCATCTCTCCCAGGGTCTCCCCCGTTGCTGCTGGACCCCTAACTGTGGGTGTGTCCTGCTGGGTGTAGGAACTCCTTCCCTCCCCCAGGCACCCCTCAGGGGTGCCAGTCCCAGAGGTCTGGCCTTTACTTTTGCTCCCCCTTCCCTCCCTCCCACTCCCTCAGGACCCGCATGGCTGGAGGGGGCCTAGGTGGGCAGAGGATCAGGCTCGGCATCTCAACAGGTTTCTGGGGGTCCAAGTGGGCAGGGGAAAGCTGGCCATGCTCCCTTTGGATCCTCTGCCCTCCCAGTGGTTCCCCAGTTTCCCCCTTTGGGCCTGGGATCCCTTCCCCTCCCCCAGCCACCCCTCAGGGGTGCCAGCCCCGCCCTACCTCTACTTTTTCTCCCCCTTCACTTCTCCCACACGCCACGTCCTACCCGATTGCTGGGGGTTCCTCCCGTCCCCTTAGGTGTCCGTGGTCCCCCACCAGTGCCTGGTAGGTGCCCTAATTGTGAGGAGACAAGAATTACGTGTCCTCCTAGAATGCCAATTTGACTCCGCCCTTCATTGTAGTTTTGATTTGCATTTCTCTAATAATTAGCGATGTTGAGCATCTGTATGTCTTCTTGGATAAATGTCTATTTAGGTCTGCCCATTTTTTCATTGGGTTGTTTGTTTCTTTGCTAATGAGTTGTATGAGCTGTTTGTATATTTTGGAAATTAAGCCCTTGTCAGTTGTGTCTTTTGCAAATATTTTCGCCCTTTTCATAGGTTGTCTTTTCATTTTGTTGATAGTTTCCTTTACTGTGCAAAAGTTTTTAAGTTTGATTAAGTCCCATTTGTTTATTTTTGCTTTTATTTCTTTTGCCCTGGGAGAGTAATCTAAGAAAATATTGCTACAATTTATGTCAAAGAATGTTTCACCTATGATCTTTTCTAAGAGTTTTATGGTGTCATGTCTTACATTTAGGTCTTTAATGAGTTTGATTTTTGACATGGGGGTTTGTCTTTGGATGTGAATTCTCCATTGTATGGACAGTTGAATGCATGGATGAGTGAGGAATGAGTGAAAGGTAGGACATGGAAAGAGGAGTTTGGCTATTGAGAGGGAGAAAGGGTGATAGCGAGAGGGAGAAGTGGAGTCAAAGTTTCTTGTTTGCTTTAGGACAGTAGACTTATGTTTGTTTAAATTCTGGTGGCAAAGATGGAAGAGTGGTGAAAAGGGATAAAGTGTAAGGTTCTTGAGAGGGCTTGAAGGGTTAGGGTTTAGAGCAGAGGTGTATTGGCCTTACATTGAAGAGAACTACTGGATTGTAACAAGAGGAAAGAGAGTAGATGAAAGTGCAGGTTTGTGAGTTGATGGGAAGGTGAGAGAGTGCCTCTATGTTGGATCACAGATTTTCCTTTTCTGTATCTCTCCACTTTAAGTTATGTGAACATATGTCAGGAAATGAAGAATAATTAAATATGCTTTTAATGCAGGATGGCAACCAAAAATTTTAACATGATTTAGGAGTTAAGTTTTTTATTCTTAAGTACTCTGGCTTCTTGTTTGCCTATGCAGGCCATCCTGCAACAAATAACCAGCCCAAATCTCACCCCCCATTGTCCAATGTACTTTGTTAGATACCACAATGGTGCGTTGCCTGGGTTTCAGCAATCTTGAGTATATTCCTAGTGTCAGCTTAGGCGTGCTTCTAACTGAGATTTAAAGGATAACCAGAAATAACACTTGTTTGTATTTACACAATGACTTTTTTTTTTAGAAGTAAAGAGAGTTTTCTGGCCTTAAAGATCTCAGTTTGGAGTGTCTTACTCTTTTCAAAATAACATCTAGTGTGGGGAGAAACAGCTTCTAAAATGTAAAAGCTCTGCTGGGTTTTCTTTAGAATAAAAATGGTCGTATAGCATTGTAGAGAACATTAGAAATGGTGTGAGTGAAGTGCTTAGCATAGGTCTAAGTAAAGCAGCTAGATTGTAGTGCAAATGATGTAACTATATACACGGTTTATGTCAAAGACTATAAGAACAAGAGATATTGCTTATCGAACTGAAAAGAATTGTTAAAGAGTCATAAAATCTTTTTTGTGATATGTATTTTAAAAGTTAAATATGAGCTTTATTTTTTCCTACTATAAAACAATACATATTCATTGTAGAAAATATAAAGAAAGCAAAAATCACCCCAAATCACAGCATCCTAAAACAGTAATCACTTTTAACTTTTTGGTCAACACTCCTCCAAATCCTCCAAACATTTCTTTCTAAGAGGTATTATACACATATACATGCACATACACATATATGCATATACATATATTTATATTTTACATACATGGCATCATGCTATTCCTTTTCTACAACCTGCATTTTTGACTTAGTGCATTGTGAACATCTTTCAATACCCATGAAAACAGCAAAATCATCAGTTTTATGACTGTGTGGAATACCATTATATGATTATTTATAATGTATTTCATTAATTCTCTCTTAACGGACATTTAGGTTGTTTCCAGTGTTTCACTAAAGTAAATCATGCTGCGAAAAGCATCCTTTACTCTGATCAAGGTGAATGGCACATTAAAAATTTTTACATATTGCCAAAGTGACCTCCAGAAAGACTAGTCCAAATTATATTTCTAAGGACAGTAAATGAAAGTACTTGCATTCCTACATCTTATAGCCAACTCTAGATATTGTGAAACTTTTTAGTACTTGCGCATTTTGTAGATGAAAAATTATGTTTCAGTATTTTTTATATGTATTTCTTTGATTGCTAATAAAGTTTTGTTTACTGGCCACTTGTTTTTCCTCCTCTTATGAATTTCCCCTTATAGTTCTTATCTACTTTTCTGTTGGTTCACCCTCCAGTATTTAACGGTGAGGAAACTGAGGTCTAAAGAAATGAAGTGACTTAGACCTTGGTCACCCAGAAATTTAGTGACAGAATTGGTAATCATAGCATGTTAGAGCTGGAAAGGAATCTAAGAGATCATCAAGTCCCAACGCTCTAATGTTACAGATGCAGAAACAGAGGCCTAAAGATGTTGGGTGATTTACCTAAGGACAGCCACACAGCTCATTAGTGACAGAACCAGGAATCTGAATCATGTCTCATGAAGAGGGAAAGAGTAACATTTTTGAGCCTGCTATGTTTCTTACATGTACTTTTTCACTTAATTCTCTCTACTATTCTGCTGTTATTCCCATTTGAACAGATGTGGTAACTGAGGTTCAGAGAACTTCAATGATTTGCCCAGTCACACACCTAGTTATTTGCAAAATGGCCTAGAATCCAAGTCTTCTGATTCTTAATCCAGGGGTAATATTGCCTCTTAGAGTAGTAACTGTCGATAGTAGAGTTACATAGTAGATCTGTTTCTTGGCTTCATTCAAATACTCATTTGATAAAATATGATTTGCCTCTTAGGAGCTTGTAAATAAAACTCTGCCTCTGTTTAGTAGTTCTTATTTGATACTGGACACCAATCTGACCGTGAACTAAAGGAACTTATCATTGTAAGCAAAAGCTGATTAGAAGCCATGTCTAATGATTATTGAGTGAATAGAATTGAGATCCATGAGCTAGATATGACCTAAGTTTTGTATGGTAGTGATGTCTGGGTTGAAACTCTTAGTATCATCTTAGAATTATTTTTATTCCATAGAGAATAAAATCTTAATATATAAATTGAAAATGACATTTGGGTTCTCTGAAGTGTAAAATGGATCTCAAATCATCAAGGGGGGGCTTCCCTGGTGGCGCAGTGGTTGAGAGTCCGCCTGCCGATGCAGGGGACACGGGTTCGTGCCCCTGTCCGGGAGGATCCCACATGCCGCGGAGCGGCTGGGCCCGTGAGCCATGGCCGCTGAGCCTGTGCGTCCGGAGCCTGTGCTCTGCAACGGGAGAGGCCACGACAGTGAGAGGCCCGCATACCACAAAAAAAAAAAAATCATCAAGGGGTCAAATAGGAACAAAATCGAAACCATGTCAATTGCATCCTCCATATCTCTAAAAAAGCCTGTTAACCTTCATTTCTTGACAGGGCACAGAATTTCAAAATCATATTAGAGCTGATTTGGTTAGGGCTCCGTCCTATAGAGATGTACAAAGATGACTATTGACTTGTGTATAACTTTGTTGACACTCTTGGTTCATTCATTTATGTGGAAGTTAGTTGGTAAACTCTATGTTCTCTGTTTCTGCTTTCCAGACAGATCTTGTGTTTGGGTTGATGTTTTTTAAACCTGCTAGTTTTATGTAAGTAAGTTGGGGAAAGTGGAAGAGTGCAGCAAGTGATAGAATCATTTTTTCCTTCACAGAGAATTTTATAGGCTTGTTGAATAGAGGGACCAACAATTAACTCACATTATTCTAGTCTTCAGCAGTAGGGATCTATTAAGCTTATTATTTAAGAAATAGACTTTATTTCTGTTTTTTCTTTTTTTTTTTTTTTTTTTTTTGCGGTATTTGGGCCTCTCACTGTTGTGGCCTCTCCCGTTGCGGAGCACAGGCTCCAGACGCGCAGGCCCAGTGTCCATGGCTCACGGGCCCAGCTGCTCCGCAGCATGTGGGATCTTCCTGGACCAGGGCATGAACCCGTGTCCCCTGCATCGGCGGGCGGACTCTTAACCATTGCGCCACCAGGGAAGCCCTTTATTTCTTATCTTTGGTATTTTTCTGATTTACTTTATTGGAATAAGTGTTAAAGTTTAATTAAGACTTCTAGATTCTGGTAAAGTTTGGAGGTTTGGTTTTGTTTCACCTTTTGTTTGTTTGTTTTTGTTTTTCCCTTCCCTCTTGTAGCCTTTGTCACTAGAAGAATGTAAAAAACAGAGTTGGGTAGTTGATGGAAGTGGTATAGCTAAAACTATACCACTTTTAAGCTCATGCAAAGGTGGTTACATAAAGAGAATAGAGCACTAATTCAGTCTATTAACAAACAAGTATCACCAGAAGTAATTCCTATTGTAGTATCAAACATAATAGTCCTTTAACATCTCCTTTGGAATGTTGAAAAGAGATCAAATGAAACCTTCAGAATGGTCATTTATAGGGGAAGAAGAAACCTCCACTTTCATTCATCCATTGTAGCTCCACTTTCTCATTTTAATGCTCAGTCCACAGTGGCTATGGTAAAAGATGTCCTGCATCTACAGAGATGGCAGTGGAGAGGGGATATCACCTTTCTGTTTATTGCTTGTTGCAATTTGGCCTGTTTACAGACAGAATTGCTGTGCGGGTGCTTCTAGTGGAGAGCAAAGGAAATCAAGGTAGCAGCAAGAAATCGCATTTACACATGACCTGTGAATTGGCTAATTTTTAACATGCAGTTAGTTAAGAAATAATTACAGCCTGAGGAGTCATGACCTCAACTTTTCATCATCTCCATTGGATTGTGCCTCAGTTTGGAAATGAAGGAGGTATACGGGAAGTTTTAATTGTACCTGTGTGATTTATCCCTAGTAAGCTCTTTAATTTCTTCTGGCTGTCTGAGGTTTCCGACATGCTGTAAATTTCCCCAACTTTTTCATTATCTGCAATTTCTTTATGACTCGTGAATCAGAGTGGAGAGAGAGTGTGGATTTACAGCAGAGATAAACATGTCCATAAAGTCTGTATCTGTGTCAGTAATTGTACTGCTGTCAGTGACTGTCCTGTTTTACAGGCCTCTCTTGGGAAAGGAACCGGCTTCACTACCAGCAGCAGCAGTGAAGTGCTTGCTTTGATTTGCATTAACTTGCTGGGAGATTAGGTAGGAATGGTGGGTAGGAACTGATACTGGACCTTGGCCTCTCTTGTTTGTTTGCCTGTTTGTTTGTTTGTTTAAGGTCAGATGACTTCATGTTGGATAACTGTTGAAAATAGAACATGTACAATGTCCATTTTCTAAGTGAAAATGCAGCTTATTTTTTGATATGGTAGATATGAAAAATCCTTTCTAACTTCATTTTACACAACGCATTTAAGATGATTTTCCTTTTCTATTGCTCTTGAGATAATTAAACTTCGGTCTTTTTTCCTCTTTCCATTTTCCTTTTCTTAGAGTTAAAACACGGAATTTCTCTTTTAGAACATTCACTCCTCTTCAAGAGTGGAGCCACATTGATGATGACTATGTCTGCCATGTCTTAATTCTCAACTGTTAATGGCTCTTTCCTGACGGCTTGAGGTGGTGTGCCCTCAACCATTTGCCGTGAGAAAGGAAGTCTTAAAATAGAGAGAAATTCTTCATATTCCTGTCTTTAAAGACCCTTCAGGAATTCTCTAGTGTTTGCTTTTTTTCTAGCAGTTGTGAAAAGAAACTGAAGTTAAGAGAAGCCCTTTTAAAATAGATGGAGAAGCAAACATATACTTTTCTTTTTTACATTTGATATTTGAGCAGATCCCTCAAGAATCAAAACTGTCCTTGCATATCCTAAACCTTCTGCGAGGTAGTTTAAAAGGGTAGGAGGTGGCAGTACAGTTTAACAAAGAGAGGATAAGATGCATGATAAATCTCAACCTTTAGTCTGCCCATGCATGAGTCCAGATAATATGAAGAGTTATCTAGTTGATAACTTTTATCACCTTTTACTTCTTTTCCTTCTTCTGCTTGCATTCTTTTTGCCATCTTTCTACCAGTAGATGGGAGAGGGAAGATTAAAGGAGATGATATAACACATAATTGTTTGGCTTTTTTCCAGAAGCTGTGGTGAAATGTATGGTTAGAGAAAACTATGGCTAAAATGAAATTTGAAATTATCTGTGGTTTTAATTCTTTATCTCTCCTATTGCCATAATAGAGTTTCTTCTTACTCAAATGAGGGATAAACTGCTTTCTTTGAGTGAGAGGAATAAGCTACTTAGACCCCTTTAGTTACTGTTAGTGAACTTGCCCTCTGTTAGAATAGGGACCCTTTTCCACTCATTTTCTTCTTTCCCATCATGCCAAGCAAGTGTTCTTCATGGAATCGGCTTGTGAAGTTACATTGTTACCTAATTCTAGTTTGGGAAAACATCTAGTACTTGGTTTACTAGGTCCAATTTAACAAACATGCACAATAACCTAAACCAACCAACCAAACAAAACTTCGAGTTATCCTCTTAACTTGGTGCTGTAACATCCTGTTTTGTTTTATGAACTTAAAAAATTGTTTTCTTTAGTGAATGCCATATTGGAAGTACTTGACATCCATTTTGCTGTAGACCTTTATTTTTTCTTTTGTCTTTTATCCATTTTATGCAACCCAACTATAAACACATTAAGTTTGGACTGAGATGAGTTTCATCTGTATGCCTGCCTGCTCAATTAGTCAAAAGAAGAATAAGAGGTCCATCTAGGTCTGACTATAGAAATAAGCTTTCTGATTGCTCAGGTTGAAAGGTTTGTTATTACTAAGACTGTCTTCTCCCCCAAAATAATTTTATAGGTGGGGAAAGTGTAGTATTCTAGCTTTGCAGGGGAAGCATTTTTCTCCTGGTTGAAGAGAAAATAGCTTATGGTTATCTCCTTCTGTTTCTGCTGCCCTCAGCTGTCAAATTCAGTAAAAACAAGGGTTTAATTAGGGAGCAGTCTCACAGTGTTGGAGGATAATGACATTAACAAAGAAAAGAGCAACACAATAAAAGATTATTTGAATACTAAGTTATATACCTGCTATTCTCTGAAATGGCTCCACAGCAGGGATTGGTAACATTGTATTAAAGGTTTAATAAACATAGGCACTGGAGAGTGATTCAGTAACATGTCTCACACTTGAAAAAGCTCAGGCAGTGTCTTCCTCCCTCTCCTTAATCAGGCTGAGAATGGAATCCAAGAGTAGCCAGGCTTGAAACTAAAGGCAGGGCTGGAGTATTGATCTGTTAATATTTGTAGAAAGGATAATTCTTGGGTGAAAATCCTCCTATGGTGGTTTAGTTTTTTAAGATCCCAGACTTCCTTGGAGCTATAGGTTAAAAATAACTTGTTTCAAACTACCAAGTAAATGAGTATCAATGCCACGAGTACATCAGAAAAGAAGCCCCTCTCCACTAGCTTAAGAAGAAATCCCCTTGTCTTCTTTTCCTCCACTAGTTCATTATGAAAAATTTTTAAACATCCAGTGAGTGCCCCATATTTATATATAATGGGAATATTTATTTATTTACTTATTTATTTATTTCCCCCCTCCTTGAACTATTTTGAAGTAAGTTTCTGACATCAGGCACTTTACGCCTGAATACTTCAGGATACATCTCCTAAGAATAAGGACAGTTTCCTAAATAATAATGCTATTAATACATCCAAGAAAAATTAACAGTCATTGCAAAATACCTAATATCCTTCCACATTGAAAATTTCTCAATTGTCCCTAAATTTTGTGTAGCTTTCTTTTTTTTTAACCAAGATTCAGTCAAAGTTAAGGCATTGTAAATGCCAATACATTCTTGATAGGAGGACATTTAGTGCTCCTATCTCAATTCTGCACACCAGCTCTTTTAATAAATATTTACTGAATTTTTCCTATGGAGAACATATATTTACTCAAATGACTATCATTTTCCTCTAGAATATTGAGTTTCAAGTTCTCCCTCTACACCAAGCCTGCTTTATCCAGCTTCCTTAATCTATTTCTGGTATTCTCCCCTTCCCCTAGCAGAATTAGCTGTAGAATTGATCTTTTCTCCAATAACTACTCCACTCCACAGTCAGAGTAATAGTTTTGAAACACAAATTGACATGTGACCTTATTCCCTTCTTAAAACCCATCAATGGCTTCCCATTGCTCTTAGTTAAATAAAATAAAAAACCTTTAACGTGGCCTTACAGCTCTACATGACCTGGCCTTTGTCACACCATGTTCATCTCACACCATGCTTCCCTCTCTGAGGGAAACTCCTAAAGAGGAAAAAGTGAGGTAAGAATTCAAGGAACACTTCTTGGAAGAGATGAAACTTGAGTAGAAATGGCTACTTATTTGGCTTCCAAATATTAATGGCTAATGTTTGTATATGGGAGGAAAGAAGACACTTGCAACTGAGAAGCAATTTGGGGGTATGAATTGGTTAGAGTACTAGAAAATGTGGTTGGAAAAGTGAGGAGGAGCTAAATTGTGGAAAGTCTGAGGAATCATTTTCAAAGGTCTGGTAGCCACCCCCAGAGAGAATTGAAGGGTGTGGTGATGGGTCGACCTAAGAGACCAGCTAGGAAGCTGTTGCAGTCCAAGAATGCAGTAACTGCTTGTACTAGATAGGAGGGTATGAATGCAAAGGAAGGTTATTTGCGGGGGGAAATAGATATGAAATTGTAATAGACTGGACAGACATGAGTCAAAATGATTTCAAGATTTTAAGCCCTTGTGACTAGGAGAATACAATTTAAGGTGGAAGTGGGTATGCATTATAAAACTTCAGTTTTGTTTGCCAAAGTGTCATTAAGGCATCATTGAAATGAATAACTTAACTATCAAGGTTATAGGATAAAAGATTGTGGTTATCAGGTCTATTAGAATGAGGTTCGGGGGCTTCCCTGGTGGCGCAGTGGTTGAGAGTCCGCCTGCCGATGCAGGGGACACGGGTTCGTGCCCCGGTCTGGGAAGATCCCACATGCCGCGGTGCGGCTGGGCCCATGAGCCATGGCCACTGGGCCTGCGCGTCCGGAGCCTGTGCTCTGCAGTGGGAGAGGCCACAACAGTGAGAGGCCCGCGTACCACAAAAAAAAAAGAATGAGTTTCAACTACATATAATAAGAAATCCAAAATAATTGTGGCTTACATAAAGTAGAATTTCTTTTTTCCCCACAAAAAGGAAGGCTGGAGGTAGTTAGGTACAGACTGGAAGGGGAGCTCTACGGTGTCATCAAGAACTGAGGCTTCTTTTCTTTTCACTCCACTTTCTTGGTGCCTGGCTTCCATCGTAAAGGATACCTCCTGGTCTAAGATGACTGCTAGAGATCTAGGCATTGGGCCTGAGCTGTAGGCCAGAAGAATGTGAGAAGGGAGAAAGACAAAAAGGGGCACCATACAACTGACTCCTTTCCTTTTAAGCAGCCTTCCTGGAAATCCCACAGAATTCAGTCATCTGGACTGACTGACCTAGCTGCAAAAGAATGTAGTCTTTTAGCCTGAGCTGTAATTTTGCTGGGTAAGAATTGGGGTTCTTTTAATAAGGAGGAAAGGGAGAACAGGTATTGGGATAAGCAACCAACATTCTCTGCCACAGGGAACGAGAGACCTGTGCAAGAGCAATGATTGGTCAGTAGAAGTAGAAGAATGTGAGGTGATGGTTATGTTGAGAAGCTCAAAGTTAGTGATTTTTGTATGTATGGATGTTAATTTGTGAATTGGACTTCATTCTTATAATTTGTTGGTTATCTTGTGTGAATTATAAATAAAGGGTAGGGACTGTTTCTGTTTTCTTTACTGTATATTTGGTGTTCCAAAAATGAGTGAATAGCTTTTAAGAGATCTTGCAGACCTTTGTCTTTGGGGGGTTGGTTTCCAAGGAAGTAAATAGAAGATCTCAGCTTTTTTTTTTTAATCTTTAGGAGCCAAACAACTCAAGAAATGGTCATCTTTTAATATTGACTGTTTTTAGTAGTCAGCTTAGTAATACTTATGTCTACTCAGCAGGTTCCGAGTAGATATTTCTAGTTATGAAGAGAAACACTTGGTTCTCTGATTTCCACATATTTATCAAGATTCTAAGATAAAAAAAAGAAGACTGTTTAAGTAAAATTTTGTTTTATGCGAATTAGCCTGGACTAGGGAATCCGAGGGGTAATTTTTATCTTCACTCTGTCTCACGGCTGGGCCCCGTGAACCTTGATTATAAAAGTCTATCAATATTGTTGAATGAATGATTGAATTATTTCTAAAGCCTGATATTATGTAGGCTCTGCTGATATTACTGTTTAACATAGTAGAATTTGCTTTATAGCCAGTTAAAAAAAAAACTAATATCCTTTATTAATATATTACATAATATAATTATTAATATAATTACATATATTATTAGTAAGCTATTTTTATAATGACTATATTGCTAGTTTAAAAAATCTAACTCCTAAGACTACTTTTCAGCAAAATACATAAATAGATTCATTTAGAAGCACTTTTTGAAAACTTGGCCCCAAATGCCAGATAAAGCTATCAGATTTATGCTGCTTAAAATAGTGAAAATCAGTGTTTTCCTCTTCATGTTTTGAGACAACTCCTTACTTTCCTTGTAGCACTTTGTCTGCTGCAGAGTGTGCATGATTTTGCCCTACTTCAGGTAACTGGATTCTTATCCTCTCAATAGCATCAGTATTAAGCCAGCCTTCTTTACCTCCTCCATCCATATTAAACCTGTCTTGGAAAGAGTCTGTTTATTGGATAATAGAGCTACACTGGGGCTCTATGACAGTATCTTTTGCTGCCTCGTTAACTCTGGAGCATTAGAACAAGATAAAAATGCCCTAAAGCCTCTTATCTGATGTCTGGTGTAACCTGCTGAAAGCAGGAGTGCTATTAGTTTATGTTAGAAATCAAATGGCCCTCTCCAGTGCAGGAAGTACTGATTAAAGCTGAAGTGTCCCTGGAGGACTCTACAGCTGTCACAGGGGTGGTTGCTGCCCTCACCAAAAGGGATATCTGGGCCAGAGGTCTCAGTGGGGTGGTGCCTTAAGAACACACACGTGGCTGCCCCAGCTGTTCTGCTTTGCCTAATGAATTGTTTTACAAGAAGAGGCTGGGTATTGTCATCACAAGCTGCCTTCCTTAGGGACTGGAGCAGGCCAAATAATAAGTAATGTTAGTGATGGTAATTGAAAAGTGATGGCTCTCCTGGGATCTTTATAGCCTGGAGCTGGTTGGCACTTGTGGATTGTCTTGTCCTACCAAGGCCCTTTTTGAAGTGTGCCTTTTTTTTTTTTTTCCCCAATTTCATAATAATGTGATTTTTTTTTTCTCCCCTTCCCACTATAGAAGTTTATTGGCAGAGGCAGTCTTAGGAACATTATAGTAGCTTTAAGTACAAAAGGAACAGCTTTGGCTTTTTCATTAAATTATCAACACTGCAATAGTAACGAAGGGCCACCACATCTTCTTAGTCTCTTGGGGAACCGCTGCAGAGATCTCTCCAGAATTTTAAAAGAACATTTTAAACTTATACAGATAATTCAATCTCTTGATTTAAAAACTTTTTAAAAATAGTATGGGAGAATATAAAGTGAAAAGTAAAATCTTTACCTGCTGAACTTATCTGAGGAAACCACCAACAGTTTCTCCATGAACATTTCCAGACATTTTCTATGCATTAATGAAGTTTTATATGTTACCACACACAGATGAGGTCATAATACGTATACGTAATGTTTTGTAACTTGTTTTTTCCTCCCCACAATATATCTTAGATATCTTTCCACAGCATTTCAGATAGATCTACCTCTTTGTTTCTCAATTGCTGCATAGAAATTCATAGTATGGATATACCAATGCCAGACTCTTTGTTGACAGTTTGACTTGGACCTATGAGTGAATACTTACTGTACCAATTGGTTGCAATGACTGATTTGTGTTCTATGGTTCAACCTATGATTTTTACATGAAGTGATTTCCTCTCTTCAGGAATGTTGCCTTTAGTTCCGGGACTGTTTTAAAATAGAAAATACTAGAGGCAAAACTTTTTTGGAGGGATAGTGTGAGTCTTGTCATGGATCATCAGCTGGACATATGTAGTGATTTGCACCCTACTGTGTATTTTAAATTCTTTGCTTAGTTAAATGAGAAGTGTTCTGTCCCAGATAGGTGGGGAAAACAAATAGCCTTTAATGGATGTTGTCTAAGGCATTGATTGGAGGCTTCCTCTAAACTTCCTCTAAAGTTGAATGAGTGTTTTCTCCCCTAATTTTTTACTTCACAAGTTCCAAGAATCAAGTTATGAATGCATTAATGGACTTGGGTAATGATTTGTCAGCACGTGAAAATGAGGACTTAGGTTTCTTGTGTAACAGCTTGGCTAACAAAGCAAGTTTGTGCCTCATGAACTTTAGGGCCCTTGCTAGGAGTGGCAGTGTGATGAATGAAGCAAAGCAATTTTCCAGGAGCATTTCAGGTCAGTGATGGGAGAAATCAGTTGTCTTCTCAGGCAAACAGAAACCTAATTTTAGTTGCATCTGTCTTCAGTAGAATCTATGCAAATTGAGTGGTAAAAATTTTTACTTCCATCAAAAGTAGGGACATTGTAGGTCTTTTTTAACTCAAAGCCCTTTAGACTAATTCTCTCAACACTTCAAAGTTCTGATTTGCCCAAATGTTGAAAGATGTCATTCTAATAAATTGTGAAATGCCAACCTGTTTTGCTTCAAGTTTCTTACACATTTTCCCTCTCCTTGATGTTAGTCATTTGAATTGTTATACAATGCTTAACCTAATACTTGGAGGCTATTATTAATAACAGTTACTATTTATATCCAATTTACTTCTTGTCCAAGCCTTCAGTATTCTTGGGAAACATAGGTATACAGAGATTTTCAGGGGCTCTTGTGGGTGTAGGAGGTCCTCTAGACCTGCGCTGTCCAAAACGGTAGCCACTAGCCGCACGTGGCTATTTGAAGTTAAATTAAATTTAAAGAAAATTTAGAATGTAACTCCTCAGATGCACTCCTCAGTAAATGCTCTCGGGTAGGCACACACGGCTGCTGTCTACCATTGTGGATGGCACAGACATAGAACACTTCCATCAGATGGCACTACTCTAAACTAAAGGTTGGCTAACTGTGGCTCATAGCCCATTTTTGTATTCCCTGTGAACTAAGAATGGTTTTTACATTTTTAAAGCGTTATAAAAATAAAACAAAAAATGGAAGAATATGAGACAGCGACTGATTGTGGCCCACAAAACCTAACATATTAACTGTCTGGCCCTTTACATGAAAAGTTTCCTGACACTTGGACCTATGTCCACTTCTTTTGATAACATGTCAGCTTTTCTGATCAAGTTAGGTTAGGGGTTTCCCTAAGCCGTCAGAAGATTGTGAATCTATCAAGCAAATTAGGCAAATTTAGAGCAAAGTTTCTTTCTATAGACAGACTGCGGAATGAGTCCAGAGCTCACACAAATTAGTTCCCTGGAGCTAGCACAACCGGGATGAGCTTTGAAATAGGTAAAATTCTTTGTAGTATAAATGGTCGACTTGCAACAGCTTTGTGAATAATACCTACAGTGTAACAGAACATCATTCTGATTTTGTACACTATTTTGCGTCTTTTAAGTACTTATTCTCTCATCTTAATTCTGAAAGAAATAGAATGAATACATTTCAGCAGACGCACTTGACCTTTCAACAAAGAATTTACCGTGAAGGTTTTTAACTGTTCAATTTGTTTTCGACTGTCAAATTACTTCAGTCAATCTCTCCTAGGAAAAATGAAGCGAAGAGATTCTTCTGCTGTTATTCTCAACATCTGAGAGAATCTTCCGTTGCCAAATGTAGCTCTAACAATTTCTCATTAAATATAAAGCTTACAAAATCTGCCTATAAAATGAGCATCTGGCATTTCTGTGGTAAATTGGAGAGTCAACATGTTGCTTTCAAGATAGAACCTTGGGGGGCTTCCCTGGTGGAGCAGTGGTTAAGAATCCGCCTGCCAATGCAGGGGACACGGGTTTGAGCCCTGGTCCGGGAATATCCCACATGCCGCAGAGCAACTAAGCCCGTGTGCCACAACTACTGAGGCTGCACTCTAGAGCCCGCGAGCCACAACTACTGAGCCTGCATGCTGCAACGACTGAAGCCTGCGCGCCTAGAGCCTGTGCTCCGCAACAAGAGAAGCCACCGCAATGAGAAGCCTGCGCACCGCAACAAAGAGTAGCTCCCCCTCGCCGCAACTAGAGAAAACCCGCACGCAGCAACGAAGACCCAGCACAGCCAAATAAATAAATAAATAAGTAAAATTTTTAAAAGATAGAACCTTGACATTCACGAGGGAACTTTGTGAATTCCCAAGTTTGTGATAACCTATAGCGTATCATTTTTTGCCGTAAAATGCATTAAGATGTGGTTGGAAAAGATCAGTTTACCCCTTTAGGCTTTTGATGTAAATTATTCCATAATTAGAAGTAACTAAAGTAACTCTCCCACTAAAACAAATGTTACACTACAATATATTAGTAGAAGCATTAATTTGAACTTCTCTGAATCTTCATATTCAAGGTAGTGATACCAGATAATTATGGACTGTATGGTGAGATCATGAAACGTACTGAACTACAGAAAAAGTCACATTTCAACATTAGCTTTGGAGAAAGAGGCAAATGGTAGAGGAAACAAGGAGATCATTGTGACACAGCATTCTGAGGGGAAACCTTCCTGAAGTGATAGCTTTTTTCTAAAGAACACTATGAATGGTAGCTATGTATTGCTTTATTCCCTGGTACAGAATCAGTGCAAATTTTATTACTGAAAGCTCTGTTCACTGATCATAACTTGTTTTGGTGTCAGTTAACAGTTTGCCATGTTAGAACTTTGACTAAATTTATGAAAAACCCCCAAATTTCTTCTAAATCTTCAGTGTCTTCCTCTTTGTCATTCTTTGCCAAATCATCTCTAAGTCTTCTCGCTCTTCTGATTCTTCCATGTCACTTTTATGTGTGCCCTCCAAACCTTCGCCACCCTCTTGTCCTGTCAGTATTAATGGTATACTCTTCATTACCTGTGAAAATAATCTCCTTGAAGTCATATACTGCCTTCTTTCATAAGGCATGCCAATAAGCATCTACCCTTTTGGATCACCCAATAATACTTGGGTGATCCAATATTGGATCATCCATAATATTTCTTATATAATCAAGGATGTACCTCTTCTAAAGCTGGCAATTACCAAATTTGAGATCTTTGTCCACAGCACTTTATGATGCCAGTGAAAGTATAGCAAAGTCATATACCTTGAGCTTGTGTTTTACACTCCACGTGGAAAGTCAGAAGCATTAAGGGGAAGGAACATCACCTTGACTTAGAGTTGTAAACTATAGTCCTGAAGGATAGCCTTGCACATTGTCCATGATGAGGAGAACTGAAATTCAAGCTTTTGAGAAATTAGATATTTCTCTATTTCTGGTATAAAGTATATATAAAACCAGTCCAAAAAACATTGCCCTGTATCTGAGGTTTTTTATTGGCCTGTCACTATTTGGAAAGGCGTTCTTTTTATGTCCTGAGGATCTCAGATCAGTAGGACAAACATAACTGATCTCAGATCAGTAGGACAAACATAACTTTTTCTCAACAATTACTACAAAATAGATGAGTCAGTCTGATCTTAAACTCTGTAAGCTCTATAAGGATATGTGAGCATCTGGGCTTTTCACCCCTCAATTCCCAACACTTATATCATTTGTACATGGTAAATATCTAATTGTCTAATAGGAGCTTTCCTTTCCTCTTTCATGATTTATGTTCACAAAGGCATTTTCTTTTAACATGTCAGTTTTACCTATGTTAAACAATTTCTTGTTATGACTTATAATCCTTCCTTTTTATGAACCCTTTAACTTTACATTTTCTCCCAAATCACGTTGTGGTCATAAGTCCCATGTTTCCTGTATCATTCTCTCTGCCTTTTCAGCTTTCATTAACGTTTCTCGCTCTCTCTTTCTCTCTGTACGATAAATGTTTTGATAAAAGCTTGTGCACTTGCTGCAACATTCCCACACACTTCTGGATATGTGGTGGAACTATTCATGTCACGGATCTGAGCCAGCCTCAAGAAAAGTATTCCAGCCATCCTTTATTCCAAATTTGTAGAAACTTTTAGTCCTTTCTAGTATCCATAGTGTTATTTTTACTATGTAAACGAGTACCAATAGGGAATATCAGAGTCACAGTGAGATGCAGGTGGTGAGTGGACTGCTAGGCTCACTCACTAGCTGAATGACTTGCTCCTTCAGTGTGTGTTGTTGAGATTAGTGCATCAGCAAAATTGCAAGTAAACTCCTGTGTTATATTGACTTTCATACTTTCATGGTTGAAATATCATGGATATTAAAGACTTGAATTCAGATACTACAACTCTTACATTTATGAGTTGTTCAGAATAACTTGCTTTCCTACTTAAGTATAAAGTATAGAAAAATTCGATTCTTTGGTAATGGCATTATTTAGCATTGTATAGAATGTTGCAGTGTAATTTTTCTCTGGAATTTTTGTGACACTGTTAGAAGAAAATAAATGGTTTTTGCCACAAATGAGATCTAATAATTATTTTCTTTAAATTAAAATTATATGGGACTTCTCTGGTGGCACAGTGGTTAAGAATCTGCCTGCCAATGCAGAGGACCTGGGTTTGATCCCTGGTCCAGGAAGATCCCACATGCCGCGGGGCAGCTAAGCCCATGCGCCGCAACTACTGAGCCTGTGCTCTAGAGCCTGTGAGCCACAACTACTGAGCCTGTGTGCCACAACTACTGAAGCCCTCATGCTCTGGGGCCCACGTGCCGCAACTACTGAGCCCGCGTGCTGCAGCTCCTGAAGCCCATGTGCCTAGAGCCCATGCTCTGCAACAAGAGAAGCCACCACAATGAGAAGCCCGTGCACCGCAACGAAGAGTAGTAGCCCCCACTCTCCACAACTAGAGAAAAGACCGTGCACAGCAACGAAGACCCAACACAGCCAAAAATTAAAAAAAAAAGATACTATCAAGAAAGTAATAAAACAGCCCACAGAATGGGAGAAGACTTTTACAAATCATTTCTATATTGTTTGATAATCCAGAATATATAAAGAACTCTTACAACTCAACAATAAAAAGCCCCATTTTTAAAGTGGGCGAAGGATTTAAATAGACATTTCTCCAAAGAAGATATACAGATGGCAAATAAACAGATGCAGAGATGCTCAACATCATTAATCAATAGGGAAATGCAAATCAAAACCATGAGATATTCACATCCACTAGGATGACTATAATAAAAAAGATGGACAGTAACAAGTGTTGACAAGGATGTGAAAAATTGGAACACTTGTGCATCACTGGTGGGAATGTAAAAATGGTGCAGCCATTTTGGAAAACAGTATGGTGGTTCCTCAAAAAATTAAAAACAGAATTAACTATATGATCCAGCAGTTCCACTTCTGGGCATATACCCAAAAGAATTGAAAGCAGGGACTGGAAGAGTTATTTGTACACCCATGTTCACAGCAGCATTATTTGTAATTGCTAAAAGGTGGAAACAACCCAAGTGTCTATTGATGGACGAATGGATAAACAAAATGTGTGTTCATACAGCGGAATATTATTCAGCCTTAAAAAGGAAGGAAAATTTGACACATGCTGCAACACAGATAAGCTTGAGGATATGCTGAGATAAGTTAAGTCACAAAAAGACAAATACTATATGATTCCACTTATATGAAGTGCCCAGAGTATCAAATTCATAGAGACAGAAAGTAGAACCATGATTGCCAGGGACTGTGGGAGGGGAGAATGGGGAGTTATTATTTAATGGGTACAGAGTTTCAGTTTTACAAGGTGAAAAATGTCTGGACATTGGTTGCACAACAATATGAGTATACTTAATGCCACTGAAATGTACACTTTAAAATATTTAGGATGGTAAAATGTATATTATCAGTATTTTACCACAATTTAAGGAAGGGGGAATTTTATGGTATGTGGATTATATATCAATTTTAAATTAACTTATATGACAAAAAGAAGAAAACACAGAAATGAAACCAGTCTAGGAAGCCCAAAAGGATGTGAAGAAGTCCATTTTAGGCCTGCTCCTAACTGAAGGGTATTTTTTTGATGTACAGTAGTTGGCCCTTGAACAACACAGGTTTGAACGGTGCGGGTCCACTTATATATGGGTTGTGGGTTTTTTCCCCCAATAAATACGTACTACACACAACCGATAGCTGGTTGAATGCAGATATGGAACTGGAGACACTGATGGCCAACTGTGAAGTTATACCCGGATTTTTGACTCTGCAGGGGGTCAGCGCCCCTAACCTCCATATTGTTCAAGGGTCGACTGCATCCCGATTTTGTATTCCACTTCCTTCAGTTCATGAATGAGCCCCTTCTGCCTCTTCTCTTCTCTTTATTCTTTCCCAAAGTAGATTTGAAATATCCTGATCATCCTTGGTACTTATTTTAACATCTGACCCTACCAAGGGGTTCACATCTATTTCTTAGGATTTAGATATTATCATAATAAAAAAACTATGGCCAGCTATGAAAAGGAGTGTTCTAGACCTTAGATGTTAAAAACAAAAACAAAATCTCCTCTCAAGGCGCTTGTAATCTGATTAGGATGGCAAGGCAAATGTGTACAAGAGCATGACTAAGTGCCACTTGAGTACCACAGGAGTTCAGAAATGAGAGATCATAGTGGGCTGAAGGTGGCTGGGTAGAGTCTTTTTTAAAAAGTGATATTTAAACTGGAGTGAAAGAAATACTCTATATCATCATTGGCAAATTGGTTTCCTTCTCTCTGTAAGATTTCATGTAAAATGTAGCATTCCATGCAGCAGTTACTATTTGATTAACCTGCACAGATACTTTTTTATCGTATCCATTTCCCTTGCTGGCAGTTTCCTAGTATAGTAAAAGGCATCGCTTGTTTGTCTACTTGTCAGGTAGTTAAATAGTCAGGGAGGCCGAGTAACCTTACACTGTAATTTGGCTATGGAGCCTTGCAGCAACCTCTTTGGGTTTACCCTGTTAAGCCTGTTAAGTGTCAACAAAGAGAAGAGAAAGTAGCCACCATCAAGCATTTCTGGCATGAGCTGAGTTTGACCTGCACCTTGACAATGATGTTGATTATTTCTCCTTTCTATGCTGAATGGATTTACTACCCATCAGAGTCTCACAGATCCTTAATTTTTAAAAGAATATTGATTTTTTTTTTTAGTCTTCTACATGTTAAATATTAACCTCCTTATGACATGCAGCAATGATTTCTGAATTTTCATTAGGCACAACTCATTGTTGATGCGCTGAAGCAGTTGGTTACTGTTGCAGCTAATTCTTATTTAAATAAACAAACAAGAGTCCTTTAAAAAGATTAGCCAGAACAGTTTTAAAAATTCACAGCAGCACTGATGTACATCAGCTCTGGTTTGGCAGACTGTGACCCAGGGCTGTGCAGTGTTTTATTATGCTCAGCTACATAAGGACACATCCTTATAGCACCACTTTTGTAGCAGATATTTTTATAACTCTACAAAATGATTAGGCTGACGTAGAGCAATTCTCTAAATTCATAGGTATTAAAATATTCTGGCAGCTGTCTCCTTTTTGCCTTTAAGTTGAGACATCATGATGAGATAAGACCGCACCAGGACTGATCAGTACATGAATGAAGTTAGGCATGGAATTCTCACGTTATTGACAAGAGTCTTTGTCACTATAAATAGGAGAAATCTTGGAGGAGGGATTCCCATTATAGTAACTCCAATTCAATTCCAGTAATATTGTTGGATTTTGTTTGTTTTATTTTCTGAAACCTCTTTACTTCAAAATGCATTCTGTGTAATTAGATAGGAAGGAAAAATGTCTTTGAATTCTAACTAAAACAACTTAGCTTGTCCTCAAAAACATAGTATCTTTATCTGGTAGTTTGAGGTATTGACTAGAGTTTAGAGAGTGTTTAGGAGAACCTGGATGGAAGAAACCTGCTGGTAAATTGGTATTGGGGTACAGTTACATGGGAGACAGTTCTCAAAATAGGCTTCTAGGGACCCCTGAACTCTAGGTCATAGTCCTCCAGGGGAAACTGAGAATCTGGGAAGTTCTCAGGCTATGATCTGAGCAACTCTGACCTCTCTTCCCCAAAGAACTCCCTACCTACTTCCAGGTGTCTCAGGTTCTTCTAACTGGGGACAGTTTACGTTTGAAAGATTGGCCCTTTGCTGAGAAATTTATGAGACTTTAAATGGCATGTGATTATTGGTACAACCATTTTGGAAAGCTGTTAGGCAGTATCTGCTAAGGCTGATCATACTTATAACCTATGTCCCAAAGATTCCAGTGCTAGATATATACCCTAGAAATAGAATTGCAAACATTTGTATACCAAAAGATGCATAGAAAAAATACTCAGAATGGCACTATTCATAATAGACCCAAACTACAGCAGCCCAAAAGTTCTGTGTCGGTAGAATGAGTAAATAAATTATATTTATACAGTAGAATACTGTACAGCCATGAAAATGAACAAACTTGTTACATGCAACAACATGAATGAATCTCAGAAATGTAACCTTGAGTAAATGAAACTAGACACAAAAGAGTACATATTATACTGTATCAAAAACAAGCAAAGCTAATCTATGGTGGTATAAATAAAAATAATGGTTACATTTGGGATATGGTGGTGGCTGGAATGGGGCATGAGGAAGGAGTTTTCTGTGGTGCTGGCAATGGTTCTCTATATAGATGTATGTGGTTGCCACACAGATGTGTTCATTTTGTGAAATTCCTCATATGTATACTTATGATTTGTTCTTTTTTTCTTTAAAGTTAGTGGCTAAGATAAAAATTGAAACTAATTCACTCTGAAGTCTTATTGCCAGTCTGTCCTTAAATTGAAATGATAGCCCTCACAGCCTTTCTCGTTTCTTATGGGAAGCTCATGAAAGAAGGTTATCAAGCATTAGTAGTTTTACAGCCAGTTAGGAAAGAAGATGTTGAAGAGGAAGGGAACGAACCCCCCAGATTTCAAAATATCTCTTAGAGCAGGCCTTATGTATTGGATAAGAATAATAGGAATTATTTTCTGGGGTATTTTTGTCATGGGTAGCTGTGAATGTATACAACTTTTTGTGCCTTAAAAGTTTACTTTTAACATAAACATCCTTAGTATTAAAATTTTTGTTCCCGGAGAGTCATTAAATGAGGTATCACTGTAATAGAGAATAGTGATGAATGTGATTCAGTAGATGGCAGTGTTCCCTTTGAAGTTTTTAGTTAAGATGTGGGTACGTGGGGGGTAATTCTTGACAACTTTTTTTTAGTAGGACTGATAAAGTGTCACATGCTGGGACAAACAGCCCAGAAAGAACATTTTAATATTGATTTTCCATTTGTTGTTTCATGTATTACTATTTTGATTGAACCAACAAGATTTAGAGTCCACAAATCTAGAGGACATATTTTCCCACATAAAACGCTAGAATGATAGCTTGCAAGAGGAAGTTTGTTTAATGTAGTAATGCTTTTTGTGGGTTTTAATAGAATATTCAGGAAGGATTTGAGCATGTCTTTGTTCTGTCTTGTATTTGTGAATATGTATATGTCACAAGTGAGACAATATACTGCTTTGGACAAAGATGTCATTGAAATTTATTGATGAGGCAATTAGGTTGTACTTGAGCATAAATTAAAAGAAAAATTGAAGTGATTGGTCTGTTTTTGTTGGTCATTTTAATACAAATAAAATGCTATTTGAATAGTCTCTTTTTTCATATTGAAATTTCCTTAAAATGGTAGTGCCTGAGGAAAGCATTGGGGTTTAAGAAATCTTGTGGCATTATAGGGGTTTTTGTTGTAAGGAATTTGATGTGGGTTAGAGTAATGTGCCAGAGAAGTCGAGTTATCAGCCAAAGGACAAAACATGCCTGTCGTTCAGCATGGGAGACCAGTGCAGTTTGAGTCAGAACTATTCAAGTCCTGACTTTGCTCATTATTAGCTATTGACCTTTGGTGAATCACTTAACCTGTCTTTCTTTTTCTCATTTGTGTGATATAGGTAATAAATACCTGCTTTGCCTTCCATATAGATTGTTAAGTGGATCAAGTAGGAGCGTTGTCTTCAAGAGTACTGTGTTAATGTTAATGGATTCAACAGATGGGCTCTGTGTTGTTTTTATACTGTTCAATTTACTTTTTGTTTCCTCAGGTTTTCTGCCTATAGTCATCAGGTACCTGCTGAGAAACAGTGATAAGCATAGCTTCAACAGCCATAATTATATGAATACCTACTAATAGGTACTGTGCTAAGTGCTTTAAGTGCATAGTTTCCAAAGCCTCACAACTGTGCTTGAGTAACTTGGACCATTGACCTCATTTTATAGTTCACAAAGGTCTGTGCTAGCCCAAGAGCTGTGACTCAAATCGTCTGACTCATAGCAGTTTCTTATAATCATGCCTGCCATGATGCATTTCATTTTTTACTTTTCTTCAGCTAGTATTGTAGAAGCCAGAGCCATACATAGTATTTTTATGTATTGGACAGTTCAGATAAAGACATTGGACCTTAAAAGAAAATTTTTATTATGTTTCACTTCGGAATTATTAACAGAATCCTAATGCATGCAGTTATTTATTTGGGGTGGGGAGAGTTGGTGCTCCTGCTTGACCCTGTGTTTCATCTTTAGCCAAAGCACATACAAGTCATTTCTTGATGATTCAAACTCAAAGAGAGGAATAGTAACATTAACACAATCTGAAGAGTATTAATATTGGTTTGAGGATATATTGCTTTTCTTTACAAATACTCCTCCCAATTGTATTTTAGTTTAATATTACAACTGGTTTACCTTTTTCTTTTGTGTGTGTGTGTGTGTGTGTGTGTGTGTTTTAGGGGGTTTTCCATTTATTGTAATTATAATAGTCATTAACATCTTGCATGGAGATGACATTTTCTGGAGAATATGTTTAAAACTGATAACTAAATATATACTAATAACTAAATATATTTTTGCTATTCCTATCAGGTAGAAACATAAATATATATGAAAATTTTCATTTATTAATGGGTTTTAATATTTCAAAAATAATGTTAATGAAAAATGATTTTTCAAAACCTTGTAGAAATATAAAAATTACTTATGTCTTGGCCACCTAATTTAGTTTATAAATTGTCACTTTCTGTTTTTTAAATTAATTTTAAATTTTAGAACAGTTTTAGATATGAAAATCATGAGAGTTTCCATATACCCATACCCAGTTTGCCCTATTATTGTTATCATGATAGATTTGTTACAACTAATGAAGTTTACCTTTTTTTTCCTTTTTCTCTTTTTCCCATACTTTATTCAGATTTCCCTAGTTTTCCTCTAATGTTCTTTTTCTGTTCCAGGGTCCCCTCCAGGACACCATAATTACATTTAGTAGTCATATCTCCTCATAGGCTCCTCTTGGCTGTGACAGTTTGTCAGATTTGTTTTGTCATTGATGACCTTGACAGTTTTAAGGAGTACCTTTATGTTTTTCTCATGATTATGGTTTGCCTTTCACTTCATACAGTAGGTTATATGGGGAGGTTGCTCTTAATCATAGTGAACTATATGAGGAAGGCAGATTAGGATTTGAAAACACTGGCTGTGGATAACCCATACAAAGATAGCATTAACACTGTTGTTGGTTGGCATTGAAACACTGGCTACATTTTAAAATATCTTTTTATTGTTTATCATTTTTCAGAAGAAACAGTCCTAATTCTAGCTGAAAACAACAGTCTAGGCTATATGATCTGCTCATGTCCCTTAAACAGTGTCTTTTCTAATTGCACCTGTTGGGGCAGTTAGCGGTGACCCAATGCTACTCTTAAGAGCTTTATTTAATCTGTATTGGCCTTTCAATTAGTAATGGGCAATTTTGTGTGAATTGTTAATTGATCAGAATTGTGGAAATTACACGCAAAGCTGTTTTGTTACTGCAGCCTAGAACAGTGTAAGATTAAAACAGGGTCTGGTTTAGTTACTAATCTAAAATTAATGTTCGAGAAGTATTATTTTAGTGGTTTTGGTTTGTATTCCAGTCTGGTGTTGGTTTTAACTCTGCTAAGAATGATTGTCTTTTAACTCACTGAGGTCCTCAGTTGTACTCCATTAAGGGCCACTTTTCTGCCAATCAAAAGCAACATCCCTGAGATTGATTTTTGTTACAGTGGATAGTAATGGCTGCCTAGTGACAACATTTCAAACTCTTTTATGTAAACAGAAAGCAATCAAATAAGTACTAATCCAAGGATTATGTGGACCCAAATCCCGTGGCCAAGAGAAGATTCCCTGCAGTGTATCTCCGTATCTCCCTTGCTCTTTGCCTTCTGGTGGCAAGCAGCCCCTCTTGTTCCTGGAAAGCTTGCTTGCTGCTTGTGCTGCCTGTTAGATTGCAGTATGCTAAGACTACAACACTCCTGCAGCTCCTGAATGGAATTCAGAAAGACACTTACATTTCCATAAATAAATTAGGAATTCAGTGGTTTCTTCGGGCTAATCAGGGCAGGCTGATAAACCTTGCTTGCCGTTTAATAAATGAATTGTGACTGATTACCTATTAATATGGACGCCTCAGGAATTCACCCAGGGAGAAGCAGAGCAGTGAAATAGAGAGGGGCATGGCCCCTTGGGAAATCAGGGCTTCATGTTTGCAGCTTAAATATCTCTGTGAAGTATCAATAAGGAGGTAATTGAATTTTGAACACAAACATGAGCGCAGGATGGATGAAAGGGGGAGGGGGATCTGATCATCTCTTTTCTGCCCCTTCATTCTCCCCTCCCCTTTTCCTTAGAGACCACTCTAGTAAAGATAGATGCTAAATCCATTAAATAAAGATTAGACTCTGTCTAGTAGAAAATGGCAGCTTAGCTAGATCCTCGGGCAAATTGGGGCCTTTTGCAATACAGAAAATTAAAATATACATTTTTAACAAGTGTGCTATCTTCCCAGCAATAATGTCAGGCTAGCTTGTGCGGCTTGCTCCTCCTTCACATTGGCTTTTGTTTGGGCAGATCACTTTCGCTTGTATTAGTGCCAATCTTTCCTCTATTCCTGGAGCAGAAGGGGCTCGGTTTATTTATTTATTTTTAAAGCTTCTGTTGAGGCCTTTCCTCTAGCATCCTGCTTGCTTGTAATCAGAGGAGTGGGAAGGAGATTAGTGTCCCATGAATTGATGGTAGATAAATGTTCCCTGCCCTTAACTAGTGGGTCCAGAAGAGCCCAATCACTTGCATTTCAGGGATGATTGGAGACTGTACAGGCAAGCAAAAAAAAAGGGCTTACAGACTGAAATAAACATTGATGTTTTAGATGCTATTTTACTTGGCTTTATTTCCTGTAGATAAGGTTATTGATCTGCTTTGTCCTCCTATTTTAAGCCAGATAAAGTCATATTAATGTAGAAAAAGAATTGGCATTATTTGGTTACAGATCGTAATACTTACCTCTTTTTGAGCAATAACAAAAAACAAGCAGTAAGCCTTAAATACTGCTGTTTCTTTATGTGAATACTCAGGATTGTCTTTTTGGACTAACCCTTGTTTTTGTGTCAAGTCTACAGTTCTAATAACCCTTTCCTAAGGCTTCAGTCAGTCAATCAATAAGTATTAACTGAGCATGTTAGGTGTGTGGCCTTGTTAGTTGCCATGGTCAATGGTGAAAAAGTCTATCCTCTGCTACCACAGATTCTTCTTAAAAAACAAAGCTAGTTATGTCATACTCCTACTTATTAAAGTTCTTTGGCTCCTTGGGTCCTACAAGAGAAAATTCACATTCCTCAGGCCTTCACAAAAGGACTTTGCTAATATCAATGTAGCCTTTCCAGTTTTATCTGGAAAACTTATGCGTATCCTTCAAGGCCATTTCAAATCCCTCTCCTTGTAATGACTCCCTGTTCCCTCAGACAGAGTTCATTTTTGTTATCACTCAGCGTGAGTTCTATGACAGTATTTCCCATGGAAGAAAAAAAATGTATAATTTCTTTTTTTTTTTAATTAATTTATTTTATTTTTGGCTGTCTTGGGTCTTCATTGTGGTGCATGGGCTTCTCATTGCGGTGGCTTCTCTTGTTGAGGAGCGTGGGCTTTAGGTGCGTGGGCTTCAGCAGTTGTGGCACTCGGGCTCAGTAGTTGTGGCTCGCAGGCTCTAGAGCACAGGCTCAGTAGTTGTGGCACACGGGCTTAGTTGCTCCGTAGCATGTGGGATCTTCCCAGACCAGGGCTTGAACCTGTGTCCCCTGCATTGGCAGGCGGATTCTTAACCACTGCGCCACCAGGGAAGTCCCGAAAAAATGTATAACTTCTTAGTCTCAGTAATTAAGGATTTTGCGTATCATTTGCCAGGTGGTTTTTGCAGATGTTCCCAATTCTTTGTTTCAACTTCAGAGGTATCTTAATATCAAATTTTCAATGATTTGTTCTTATGATACCTTGCTTTATAATTTAACTTAGTTTTGCAGCAATTTTTGATGTTGAGGAAGGAAAATGTCTGTTTGCTGTTCTTATCATTACTACTAACTTATCTCTAGAGAGCAGAAATCAAACTTATTTAATCTGATTGCCACAGTTTACAAATGGCCTTTAATGATTTTGAATGCTATTCCTCAAAGCCAAATAGCACAAAGTTTCAGAATTTTCTAGTTCTTCACATGTTGGAAGTTACATTGATGTTGTACCAGATGGTTACAGTTTTCCTCTCGGTTCTCTCTCACCTTGCTTCCTGCCATTTTGCAAGGCGCTAGAGTTCCTTCCAACCTTACTGACAACATGGGTTTGCTGGGGCTGTGGAAGTGAGCATTTAAAGGCTCTGCGTTCCTGGTGGTTAGACCTCAGCTATTTTAAGTTTTAAGGCTTATTTAATATTAACAGATTAATGCAAACAAAATGTGTTTCCTCTTTGTACCAATAATTTTCTGTGTAGATTATATATTTAATTATAAGAAAGATTTAATACTAGGAATTCTGAGCTAAAACAGTCTCACCCAAATTATCCCTAAAATTTGTATAAATATAAAGAATATTATTGACTTTATCCCTTTAAGAGAAGACTCTCTTGGTAACTCCCTTTTCTAAAGCTTTCTGGTGATCTTAGCATAACCTTCATTTAATAAATTACCTCTTTCCTCCATATCCATGGGTTCCATAGCTGCACGTTCAACCAACCACAGATTGAAAATATATTTTTTTAATTTTTTCTAGAAAGTTCTAGAAAAGCAAAACTTGAATTTGCTGCAACTGTGTATGTAGTATTTATATTGTATTCACAACTATTTGCATAGCATTTATATTGTATTAGATATTATATCTAGAGATGACTTAAAGTATACGAGAGAATGTGCATAGCTTATATGCAGATACTGCATTATTTTATATAAAAGACTTGAGCATCCATGGATTTTGGTGTCCTAGAACCAATTCCCCGATGACACCAGTGACAACTGTACATAACACAGTACCCTTAGAATTACCTACAGTGTAATTTTGCTACTTAGGCAATTACTGATTTAAGCTTCTGTTTGTGTGTAATGCTCAAGTGTCTGTCTTGTTCAGGAAGATACTATAGCTGTGGTTCTTAACCTAAGAGTCCATGAATCTCCTGAAATTAAAAACAGAATTGGGTATGTGTACATATACATGTATATTTTTCTGCAGAGAGTATCCATGGCTTCCATTAGTGTTTTTAAAAGGTCTCTGTTATGGATTGAATTGTGTCCTCCTAAGAAAGATACATCAGAGTCCCAACCTCTAGTACCTCAGAATGTGAACTTATTTGGACATGGGATCTTTACAGAGGGAATCAAGTTAAAATGAGGTCCTTAGGGTGGATCGTAACCCAATATGACTGGTATCCTTATTGGGTACCAATATCCTTATTGGGGAAGTTTGAACAGAGACAGACATACATGGAGGGAAGATGAAGTGAAGAGACATAGGGAGATGACAGCTGTCTAAAAGCTAAGGAGAAAGGCCTGGAGCAGATCTCCTCACAGCCCTCAAAAGGAAGCAACCCTGCTGATGCTTTGATCTTGGACTTCTAGCCTTCAGAACTGTGCGACAGTAGTTTCTGATGTTTAAGCCACTCAGTGTGTGGTAGTTTGTTACCACAACCCCAGCAAACCAATACAGTATCAGTCAGGATGACTTTTTCTGCAAATTACAGAAAGCCCAACTAAGGTGGCTTAAAGGATGAGGGTGTTCCGTATAACAAGAAGTCCAGAGATAACTTCATTTTTAGGGTTGGTTAATTCAGTGACATCAGAGACCACTGTTAGTTCCATCTTTCTGCTGTGTCACCTTCGATGTTGTATTCCTTCTTAGTTTGGCTTGCATCGTATTTGATGGCTACTACAGTTTTTGACGTCATATATCGATGACAGTTTCCTAAGATAAAAAAAGGAATTGAGTCCCGCCTCCCCCAACCTTCTTATCGGTGAGAAAACCCCCAGAGCTCTGAAGCAGATTTCCCCTCACATGCTGCTGAGCGGCTTCAGTCACTCCTATGCCTGAACTAATCCCTGTCAAGACAATGAGACTACCGTGATTGGTTTAGGTGGACCAATAATGGTTCACCCTCTGGGACTGGGAAGGAGCCCAGTCTCCCCTACGCGCATGATCATCCTGTACCTGAATAAAATCAGGGTTTTATTAACAGAGATGGGGGAAAACAGGGTTATAGAGGAGAACATTCTTGTCCTTGAGATTACAGTTGTACAGATTTATTAGAGAGCACTAGGGACGGTTATTTATCTCAGACAAGGTCAGAGAAAGTAATCCTACCAGTCTGTAAGGACGGGCAGTGAGTAGGTGGAGTGGGGCGGTAATTGCTGCACAGGTTGGGTAAGAAATAGTCTGGGCCTAAGTATACTAAGGCCTGAGGCATGCTCTGTTTGGGGAACTGCTGAGTAAACAGGAGATGAAGATAGAAACTAAGGAGTCTGTGATTGTGCATATGAGCTAAGGTGTTGTCTGAAGGCTCTGTGTGGCCACTGAAGAATGGTAAGCAGGGAGGTGACGTCGACTGACCTCTTGGTAGGAAGAGCACTCTGACAGTTGAGGGCAGAGGCCGTTGTCTTACTCTTCACTGTAATTCTGCCTCTCTTTTTTAGTGTCTGGCACATTATAGGTGCTCATGACTGGTGGACCACTAGAGGCAGGGAGACCAATTTTAGAAGATGCAGTGATGCAGGAGTTATGAATGACTCTCAGTTTCTAACTTGAGTAGTTTTTAATCGGTTTAATTAACCAGAATAGAGAATGTAAGGAAAACTACTGCTTGGGGCTGAGAGATATTTGTTTTCAACTTGTGTCTTGTTTGCCCATGGGACATTCTAAGACATCATTTTAACTTAGCTAAATATGGGTTTAATAAACAATTTAGGTGCATACAAATAAACATACATATATACTCCTTCAGCTACTTACAGATATGGTCCATCATATTCTTGTTTTTTATTACCATTCACAGCTAACGTGTCCTGCTATATGCCTGGCCCTATGCCCACATCCTTATCCATATCCTGATACCACTTCTATGGGGATAGCTACTGTTATTATTCTCATTGTACCGATGGAGAAAGAGGGGATCACTTGCTCAAGGTATTGAATGACAGAGCCAAGACTAGAACTCAGGCATGTGTGATTCCAAAGCCTCTGCTCCTTAACTTGCTTGCTGAGCATGGCCTAAATCCCCTGACCATGGCAACTAGGGAAGGCTTTTGGTCCTGGCCCTGGGTGCTCTCCTGAGGCCTGCTTAGCACTGCCATGAAGTAGTCACTTCTTAAGGCCAGTACTTGTCTTCCTCTTACCCAGATAACTACTAGAAAGAAACATGAAGCACAGTATATCTGTATGGGTATGGGTGGGGGAGGAGCTTAATCCAGCCCTTTCCTAGCTAAATTGTGACTTGCAAGCATTTTTAGAGCCCTAAATTTCTCAAGGAAAACAGACACCAGGACTCCTTTGGACTAGATGCTGGCAATTTGAGAACAAACCCCAGACCATCTTCTGTCCCATAGCTAGAAATTACCATTGACAACTTGTTGCCTTAAGAAGGAGCCCACATAGGGACTAGGGCAAACTCCAGGCTTAAATGTCAGTTCCTTTGGAATGCCATGCCTGACCCCTAGACTAAGTTATTCCTACCTTCGCTCCCATGCCCACAGTGTATGCTCTGCCAGCACCGTCTACTTCCTCCTACCCTAACTCAGTGTTGCAATTACTTGTTAGTGTCTGCTTTGTTCTCCACTGGCTCCCCAGTGCCTGACACACACATAGGTGCTAGGAAGGTGCAGGAGAGGAGGGAACAGGCCAGACAGTTTCTAGGTTTAGGCAATCTCTTTATTAAGGCATAAATGATATCTTTATAAAAAATTCAGTTTGGCTGTTGGTGTTACTGCTGCTTTTGGTTTTTCTGTTTTGTCTCTGCTTCCATGTATTTGTAAATGTACAAATCCACATGAAAAGGAAATTCTGGTATTAACTCAACTGCTGTATGATGTAGCTGTGCAAAGGATTATTTATAGATCCAAACACTCTTCTCTGTCTGAGTTTATAATCTCTGTAGACTGAAAGGAGTTAGGTCCCCCAAGGTGGCTGCTGCTCTTAGTTAACCCAGATAAAAACATTTGATTTTTCCCTGACAACTTTATGTAGTCCTTATGCATATGAGGTACTGAGATCACTAGGTGAAATTTACTTTTTATATTAATTATTCATAGTAAGGAGAAGGAGTTTACCTTTTGTACGTCTTTCTCACTTTTCTAAATCTTTTATACTTTAGACCATACTGGTTTTCACAAATCCCTTCTAATTAATGTCTACTAAATATTAATTAACTGACTCTTTACTTTGCTAAGCACTAATGGAAATACTGGATTATAACCAATCTAATACTCTCTGGACATTCTACCAGACACTTTCCTCAGTGTGATTTAAAGCAGTTTATAATCACTCCTTGTGGTCTTGAGGCCAGTTTTCAATTCATGAGACTCATATATCCTAGCTAGTTTTAATTAATTTTGCAAGGAAGATGCCAGGAGAAGCAGTATTAAATGCTTTCTTATAATCAGGTTCTTTCATCTATTGGGTTCTTGTCAGCCACTAATCTTGTAATTTTATCACAGCAAAATCCAAAAGTTTCTCTGCAGTAGTTTGTTCTTTTCTCTTGCTCTTCAGTGCTCGGTACTCATGGTTTGGGTAACCTTATATTTATGGTTGTCTTATTCAGAATTGATGTTGGGGGGCTTCCCTGGTGGCGCAGTGGTTGAGAGTCCGCCTGCCGATGCAGGGGACACGGGTTCGTGCCGCGGTCCGGGAAGATCCCACATGCCGCGGAGCGGCTGGGCCCGTGAGCCATGGCCGCTGAGCCTGCGCGTCCGGAGCCTGTACTCCGCAACGGGAGAGGCCACAACAGTGAGAGGCCCGCATACCGCAAAAAAAAAAAAAAAAAAAAAATTGATGTTGGGGAATGTCTCTAGATTTATAACAGTAATTGCTGGAATTCATTTTTTAACATTAGGATTTGGGAATCAGCTTTACTTGGTATTGCATGCATTCTGTTTATTTGGTCTTTGGGGCTGATTGTATTAGCCAGAATCTAGTCAGGAGTAATTTGAACAGGGAAAAGTTTAAATAAATAATTGTTAACTAAGTGAAAGGTGGTTGACTTATAAAGGGGTGAAAGAAGACTCTAAGGTGTATAGAGGTAGCAACTGCAGAAAACTCTGCCCCCTCACCCCAGGCAGAAGGAGTGAACACAGAGGAACTTAGAAAATTAGAGGAGATCTCCACAAGGCAGAGATTCAGACCTCTGAAGAGAGGACATGCTGCCCACTGCCAGAGGGTACCCTGTTGGTGAATGCAGGAGCAGCCACCCGTGAGGTGGTGAAGAATCTTAGCTTGGGGGCACTGAACTGAGGGCAGCCATTGGCAAGGTGACTATTGCTTGGACCCCCACCTGCCAACCTGCTCTTCCTGCACAGAAAAACCACACATTGTTAAGAAGGAAGAAAAGTTCCTTCTTCCTGCTTCAGCCTTGCAGTCTCCCACCTCTCTATTGGCAAGCTTAACATCGAACCACCTGACAGGAAAAACGTAGCCTGCTGCAGGGTCCAGTGCCAGTATCACAAAGCAGGGCAGAGAAGGGGAGTTAGGAGCAGAGAGGTAATAAATGAATAACTGGCACAGGGAGTAAAAGCTTTGTGGAAAGTTAAATCTTATAAAGTAAATGATTTCATTTTGTATCATGAATAGTTTTTGTTTTGTTAATAGATGTTAATTTCTCTCAAAGCAGGATACACCTGTAACTTTCACAGTTGGCTGGGTAGCATTCACCACCTGGACAGTGCCATCTGAGCCAATGATTGACTTAGCTATAAATGTCCCTCAAAATTCTGTTGGCTACTTTTCATGAAGGGGTTTGATAAATATTAATCAGTAGGTTTTAACAAACTTCCCCCCCCCAAAAAAAAGTCTGGTAATTTTTGTTTTGGAAGACAAAACAAATGTGAATGTGAATAGAAGATGGCTCTTCCAACCTTTTAACCATTGCATTCTCCTAATTTCCTTTATGACTAATTCTCTCTTCTAACCATTTCATTTTTCTTGAACTGTTATAATTCTCTCCTGGTTGTTTTTAGCCACATTGAGCCCTCCTGTTCCTGACTTCTTTAGCATCCAATTATTATTGATGCTTGTCTTCCCAGCGAAATTGTAAGACCCTTGCTGTCTGGGACCATGCTTTATGCTACCTTTGTATATTACAAAACAGTGTTGTCCAAATTCCTGTTGAATAGATGGAATCTTATATTTACAAATGAGAAACGGAAACGCAGCCTTCAAAGCAATCAGAGAACAAAAGTGTACTTTCCAATTTTTTTCTTCATTGCTACTTTTTCAGAAGCTATCCACTGTCTCTTGCTCTTTAGAAAGACCATAACTAACATTAGGAATGTAAAGACATAACCAAGGTAGGAGTGGGGAGCATGACAGAACAGTTGGAATCATGGAGAAAGCTGGAAGTATGTATAGTGGAAAATAAATTTGGGAAGAGAATGCTTCTAGGGTAATGATGGTTTTAATGCACACATTTGCTTTCCTTTCTCTCCCAAACCCTACTAAAATAATTAAAAAAAAAAAAAAAAAAAGATGTGAACCCTCAAGGAGAAAAGAGAAAAGAGGTCAACAGCAGCAAAATTTTGGAAACTGGTAGGCATGTGAACTTAGGAGACCTAAGAAAATCAGTCCTAAAGTGAGGAAAGCCAAGAACCAAGACAGTTCATACCTCACAATACTCTAAGAGGCTAAAGATTGGTACTAGGTGGAGGGGGGAGATAGTTTAAATAAGGGGGATTAATTAAAGTCTGTTTAAGAAGGAGTCAGATGCCTAGATCACCTTTATTCTGTCCCACAAAAGACTGGAGCTTTATTCTCTAGAGGCAATAAAACGAAGTGGTTCCTCAACTGGAACCAACCAAGGATGGAGGTTCTACCACAAATGTAGTGAACTATGCCCACTGCATGCTGTGACCACCCCTCCCTCCACAGCCAGGCTTGCACCCTTCATTCAGAAGGTTGGAAGAGACTTCTGGGGAATCTGACCAGCCCAAGTAGAATAAACGCACTGATATTGAAAGTTCTACAACTAAAAAGCCTGGTCACACTGCAGTGAAACTCACAGTCAACATGCCCAACTCCTACACTCAGACTTTTCAAGCAGCTTTTTAGTCTTTTGTTCTTACATATGAAAAAACAATGAAAGGTTGTCAACATTTGAGAAGAGCCCCTAACATAAAAAATAAAGACCAAAAGCAACAAATGGAAAAAATCAACTAAGAGAAAACAGACAATGCCAATCTGTCTCATTAATATCCTCAGACAGATAAGGTATTGCAAACGTAATAAGAACAGACGCTATTAAAAAGGACCATACAGAGGACAGGAAAGAGCTCATGGAAATTTAAAAATATGATAGAAATGAAAAACTCAAAAATTTTCAGAGTTGAAGTTAAGGAAGTCTTCCAAAAATAGACCAAAAAGACATGAATGAAAGAGAAAAGAGAACCAATCTATGAGAGCCAAAAATCTGAATAATAGGAATTCCAGAGAGAGGAAAAGGGAAACATAAAGGACATCATTAATGAAAGAAATACTTCAAAAAAACTTCCCAAACTTGAAGGACATACATTTCCAGTCTGAAAGGTCCTGACAGTTACCACCAAAATAAATGAAAATAGACCTAATCCAGGACACATCATTTCATGATTTCAGAACTCTGAGAAAAAAGAGAAGATCCTGGAAGCTTCTAGAGAAGACAAAAAGTACGTTTCGTACAAAGGATGGGAATCAGAATGTCTTCAACATTGGAGACCATTGGAACAATATCTTCAAAATTCTAAGGGAAAATTATTTTCAAGTGAAAAGATGAATAAAGACATTTTTTAGATATGGAAGATCTCAAAAAATTGACCTCTGATAAACTCTGTGCACTATTGGCACTCATGCACCACCCATGGGATACAGAAAACAGGTGAGAGAGGAGGAATCCAGGGTTATTGCTGTGCACCAGGCACAGAGGACAGACCATCTGGAGACTTCTTCAGGAAGATGAAATTGATAAATTACATGATGCATCTCAATATCTTAAGATTTCGACAACAGGCAATGATAGAGTCTGTGGTTGAACTAGAGGTAAATACACAGAAAACTAAGCAACCTAAAAAAACTCAGGGAAAACAAAAAGATATGCAAGAAAGGAAAGGTAATCATAGTTTATTACATGGGTTAGCTATAAGTAGCATTTATATAATCATAATAATGTAGAAAGTGAATATTGATCTAGGTAAAGTTACAATATATAACTCTGAGGGACTTCCCTCGTGGCGCAGTGGTTAAGACTCCACACTCCCAGTGCAGGGGGCCTGGGTTTGACCTCTGGTTAGGGAACTAGATCCCACATGTATGTCACAACTAAGAGTTCACATGCTGCAACTAAGAGCCCACATGCCTCAACTAAAAGATCCTGCACGTGGTGATGAAGATCCCACATGCTGCAACTAAGACCTGGTGCAACCAAATAAATAAATAAATGTTTTAAAAACATACATATAACTGAGAAGATAGGAGGTGGGATGCTTGCATATGTATTGTGAGGAGTTAAGGTGGAAGGATGGGAAAAGGAGCTAAATCATCACTTTCTATATTGGGGGAAGTCAATAGATAATGCCTCAAATTGAAAAATCGAGAAATAGTAATACAAGCATATTATTCAGTCATTTAGAGACATAGAGGTAATAATACAATATAATCAGCTAAACAGGGTAAAAATGCTTCCCACTGAAGAGTTAAAGGTGAACTGCAGTTTTTCATAACAAACCTTATAGAATTATTTGATTTTTGAGACATGTACATGTATAACTTTAATTTTTGAAAAAATAACTTAATTCTTAAAAATAGGTGAAATGGGTAATAGAAAGGACAGAGACTGGATGTTATAACATTTAGAGAGACAAAGCTAAATAATGTTTAATAGGAAAATAAATGGAAACTGAAACACGAAATGTATATGAATAGGCCAAAAATAAAAGTTGTATGCTTCTCTTTGTTGATGAAAAGGAAGCTAATTACTTTGAATGAAAATGTGATTGCTTACATATTTTCAGTTTTTGTGTTGTAAAATCTGCATGCTCAAACTTACTATAATCCAAAATAAGTAATTCACAGTTTTTGGATGGGAAGCAACTATATTTTCACCCCATGATGAGAAATAGAACCCAAAACTCAAGCCCTTAGCAATATATTGGTAACATGATTTGATTAAGGAGTTTCACTCCTTTCCATCTTGTCCCCCTTGATATAAGTGGTACCTTTCTGAGTATTTAGTTGGATTACAGTCCAATTGGAAAAAAAAATAAATTTTATGCTAATTTCCGTTATTAGGGTCTTCTAAATATTGACCTCTGGTAACTGGTAGGTTTTGGTGGATGGAATTTTATTTTTTAACATGTCATTGAACTGTACATTTAATGCTAGGTCTGGGTGATCTCTCTGGGGAGAGTGGAATTGATGGATCCTTTTTCTACCAGTCCCTCGTGACCTGTCAGGAGAGCAGGTGTTGCTGGGATGGCTCATGCATTCAGGAGTCATAGTGCAAATCTGATCAAGGCATATATTCCCAAAACCACTTAGGCTAGTGTCCCTCATGGGGAACAAGCCAACATTAGCTTCCTATGCTTTAAAAAAAAAAAAAAAGAAAGAAAAACTAATTATCAACCTACAGCAAATGTCATTCAACTCAAATCCCTGAAGGATAAAGGCGTAGGTGACAAATGTTCCTGGAGAGAGGGTTGAGCTGTCACTTGTCTTCTTAATGGATCATCCATGATTGGCTATAGAATCACATGCTATTTCTCCTTATTATGTGTTTCATCTGAAGAATTACTGAATATCTGCAAGTACAAAAGAATTGCACAATTTCTATAAACCTCTTGGGTTTGAACAGAATCCTAGTGTCAAGAAAGATAATAAGGAGTTAGTTTTATTGCTCTTAAAGTATTCAAGGAGCAGCTGTCTATTGACTTAGTTGTCCCTAATACTACACCTATTTTTCCTTACTTTTGATTAGATTCATTACATCCCATTTGCTCTGCATTAACTACACATGGGCATTTATCCATGTCCTGTTTCAGAGGACAGTTAGGAACAATGGGGAGAAGTTAGAAAGATGTTTGTTTGTTTTGTTTTTGCCACAGTATTAAGGATGTACTTTCCAAATTTCCAGAAATTAAATGTACTCTCAGAAAGTACCAAGTTTCCCATCATGGAGAACTCTCAGGCAGAGCTCTGTGACCAGCTCTGGAATGTTACCAGATACTGTTTAGGATTAACTAGGAGCTTAGGTTGGGTGATCTCTATTCTTTTCAACTATTAAGAATTAAGGATTCTATTCTTTTTGCTTTCAAAAGATCTATAAAATAGACAGCTCGTCTCCATGTTGCACTGCTCCAGTTTTACAATATTTCTGTTTATTCCTAATCTTATAGTCCTCCCTATTTTAACAGTTGTTATTTGTTAATAGGGGTAGCAATGCTATTGGTACTTTCCTTGAATTAGTAAATGTTCTGATAGAAAAATTAGCCAGTTTTTCAAACATCATTTAGAGTAAAAGGAAATGTATTTAATCCAAAGTCTGAATGACTTGAGTTAGGAAATAGGAAGAATTTCTGGACAGACAAGGATGTTAAAATTTGAACAGAAGTATGAAATTGCCTGTTTTACTGACCTTTGAAAGTAAAACAGATTTTCATATCTGGGATGTCTCATTGACTTAAGCCTTACCTCAGTGACTGATTCTAAAATATCTTCTTTTCCTTCATTCTCAGAACAATTTTTTCTCTCCTTTCAAGAGAAATTCCTATTTTATTGATACTAGGAATACCTAGATTATCTTAAGTGAACCTTCTTCTCTTTCTCTTAATACCTAAGTTCTTTGTCTCTGTTTTCTCATTCTTTTTCCTAATTCCAAGAGGTGTCCTTCTTATCTGAGGATTGTCCCCTTCTTTCTGTGTATTCTATTTTCTGTTTTCTGGTTAATTTCTAAGGAACCTTCAACCTTTTCATGCTTATTTCCTCTCTCTCCAGCATCAATAGTCTTTTCCTCCTACAGCATCCAATTCAACATGTCCAGGGGAAGGGAGCTTATTTCCTTTGCTAGACAAAATTATCCCACAGAATTCTCCCTTCTTTCTGACTTCTCTTAATTTATAGCCATAGTTGTTACTTAAGATGTTAGTAGCAAATTTTAAAAGAGCAAATTTCTCTCACACATAAATAGTTCAGTGTATTTAAAGAAATCTATCATAGTACCCTTTGAATAAATTCATTCATGTAGCCAATCATGTAATTCAGTTGTTTCACAGTTATTAATTGAGCTTATCCTATGCCTTGGACACTGTTAGATTCTAGGGCCTTAAAAATAAATAAGACGTGAATAAGTCATCTCCCTGTGAAAGGCATGCATGTAATTAAATAATTATAGTTCAGTGTAAAAGAAGTTTGTATGTGGTTCATGGCTGACATGGGAAGGGAATAACCAACTTTGCCTGTGTGAGGGTTTCAGGAGAGGCTTCATAGAAGAGACAGCTGAGGCTGAGTCTTGAAGAGTATATAAAAATTTGCCAGATGGATATAAAGCAGTATAAGAATCCAGAAGAAGGGAGAATACAGAAGAAACTATGGGCCAGTCTAAGTAATTTGAATAATATACATAGGCACAGAAGTATGAATTCAGATGGTACATCTGAGGAAATGCTAGTTGTCCCTGTGTAACTAGAGTGCTGGGAGACTAGCAGGAGATGACATTGTCCATTAGTAAGCTCCATGAATGACAGTACCTTTTCTGGCTTATTCATTATTGTATCCACATTACCTAGCACATAATAGATGCTTAGTAAAAATCTGATAAACAAAGAAATAAAGAGGTAGGCAGGGGCCTTGTAAACATGAAAGGGGACTTAAAACATTATTCTGAAGATTGTTGGAAGTAATTGAAGATTTCTTTTTTTTTTTTTTTTTTGAGGTACCCGGGCCTCTCACTGTTGTGGCCTCCCCCATTGCGGAGCACAGGCTCCGGACGCGCAGGCCCAGCAACCATGGCTCACGGGCCCAGCCACTCCGCGGCATGCGGGATCCTCCCGGACCGGGGCACGAACCCATGTCCCCTGCATCGGCAGGCAGACTCTCAACCACTGTGCCACCAGGGAAGCCCCTGAAGATTTCTTTTTAAACCAGGGAATAGTATGGTTAGATTTGGCTAACGGAAAGTCACTTTAGCTGTCATGTAGAGAGTGGTGGTTTTGTAAGAGAGTAAAGTTTAGATTGGGAGATCAGTTAGGTTATCAGTAATAGTCCAGGGATGAGATGGAGAGGATCTAAACTAAACTGGTGAGGCAGTAAATGTAACTGACATGAGACATTTGGGTTAGAGACTCAATAAGACTTAGTGACAGATTGAAGATGGGAGTGAAGAGAAGGATCCAGCATGATCTTCCCTGGCTTCTAATATGGGTGACTTGGTAGATTTGCTCCCATTGCCTAGAATTGGGATACAGAAGATAAAGGAGGTTTGAAGTGGAAAGATAAAAGTAAATAAAACCAGTCTTTAACTTCCTGTTGTGGCAGTTTTGAGATACTACTCTGGTTACCTTTCTTTGGATATAGCTTCTAGTTCACCAACATTTTTCTTATAAAATGACAATGAAAATTGAATACAGCACTCTAATTGTGGACTGATTCCTGAGCAATCCAATATTGTTTTCTGCAATCTGGAATCTGCATCTAATAACAGAAACGAAGATTTTTGTTTCTTTGTTAGCACTTGGATCTCCCAGAGTTAGCTCAAAAGGGACTTGAAAATCAACCAAAAACCCAAGGTTTTTCAGTTATTAAATTATGTGCCCTCTCATATCCTGCACAGTTTTTCTTTTAATTAAATATCAGATTTTACATTTATCCAATAGCCTTTTCTAGCCTCATTACTCTTTGCACACTTCTCTAACTTCTGGGAACCTGTACTTCCAGGCTGTATGCTTTCCTCTGAATCTTTAGCTGTGAGTATTTCTGAAGATTGTACCTCATTTCGCTTTCCCAAAGCACCCTACGTCTTTGTCTTTTTTGTGACTGCCATCTGGAATGCCTTGGCCCCTCCTTTACACTTGTCCACATCTCATTCACACTTGAAGCCCAACTCAAGCTTAATGCTGTGAATTTTTAGTCCTTACTAGTGCTATTTCCATCTTTGGGCTCCTATAGCACTTATTCTTTACCTGTCTTATGGCCCTTGTCATATTTTGCCTTAATGGTCGTTTAACTGTTTTGGTCTACTGTAAACATTCTTAGAATATCTTCTATATTATCAAAATATGGTCTTTGTAAGAGAGAATCAAGTTTTTATGTTATAGGTTATTTGCCTTGATAACTTAATAAATTCTTGTAAAGGTAGATGAATGAGTTATAGAACCTCCTGAAATCTTTATTAGCTGTGTGTTCATAAGGTTTTTATAGATTGCCCCAATCTATAAAATGTAATATATATATATATATATATAATAGCTTGAAATTCCATCATACCTTTCAAATAGGACTTTCATTACACTAGAAAGCTTCTTGCTGCCCTCTTCTGAAAAGCTAGGTAATACTGCCAATTAACAATGCTCATAAAATTTAATTTTCATCTAACTTCCACTAAGATCAGCCTTTTTCACATTTTTAGAATTTTTATATCTTCTACAGATTCTCAAGCATAATTACTGATGAGCATTTCTTTTCTTTTTGTGTATATCCATGGTGAATATGAAGTATTAATTTGATTACCTGCCAGAATTTATAGTGCTCATTTTGCTTAATTACCAACCTCAAAGAAAAGAAAAGAAAAGTAATTCTTGGTAAGATAAACTCCACAGTATCCTATTTAACATTTTAGAAGTTGCTTTGGAGCTTAAATGTTCCATTTTCTTTCTGTTTAAAAACAGAACAGATTGAAAAGTTACAGAGTGGTGAGGTTTTTTGGGGTTTTTTTTACATAACATAAGACTTGATAATAAAAATGGAATAATTAATAGTATATACCATAAGCTCCCCTTCTCTTCCTTCCTCTCCTAAGGTTGAGTAATCTTCAGTCCTTTTCCTTTTCTGAAAACACAGTCATCTTGCTACAAAGCATAGGAAAGATAATAATCATTCTGGACTTAATGCTTGTTATTAAAATCTGTATGATATACATAAAATCAGATGAATTTCACTCACTTAAAAATGAATTAGGACTTCCCTGGTGGTGCAGCGGTTGGGAATCCGCCTGCCAATGCAGGGGACATGGGTTTGAGCTCTGGTCCGGGAAGATCCCACATGCCGCGGAGCTGCTCAGCCCGTGCGCCATGACTACTGAGCCTGCGCTCTAGAGCCTGAGAGCCACAACTACTGAAGTCCACGTGCCACAACTACTGCAGCCTGTGCGCCTAGAGCCTGTGCTCTGCAACAAGAGAAGCCACCGCAATGAGAAGCCCTTGCACCACAACGAAGAGTAGCCCCCGCTCGCCTCAACTAGAGAAAGTGCATGCGCAGCAACAAAGACTCAATGCAGCCAATAAATAAATAAAATCTAAAAAAATAAAAATAAAATAAATAAATAAATAAGATGAATTAGTGGAGCAATTCTGCTCATCATGAATAGCAATAGAAACTATAGAAATGGATGTAAGCTACCTAAAATGAAGCACCAAGAGAAAAATATTGAAACAAAATTACATAATCTCAGTGGAACAACATCAAGCAGTCTAACATATGGGTAATTGGAGTCCCAAGAAAAGTCAGGTGGAGACCAGAAAGAGTATTTAAGAAAATTAACGGCCAGGGCTTCCCTGGTGGCGCAGTGGTTGAGAGTCTGCCTGCCGATGCAGGTGACACGGGTTCTTGCCCCGGTCCAGGAAGATCCCCCATGCCGCAGAGCGGCTAGGTCCGTGAGCCATGGCCGCTGAGCCTGCGCGTCCGGAGCCTGTGCTCCACAACGGGAGAGGCCACAACAGTGAGAGAGGCCCACCTACTGCAAAAAAAAAAAAAAGAAAAGAAATGGCCAAAATTTTTCCAAATATGATACAAAGAAGGTCAGTGAAACCCAAACATGAAGAAAACTGTACCAAGACATATCATAAATTGTTGAGTGATAAAGAGAAAACTCTTAAAAGCAGGCGGAAAAAAAAAAGACATATAGGGCTTCCCTGGTGGCGCCGTGGTTGAGGGTCCGCCTGCCGATGGGGACACGGCTTCGTGCCCCGGTCTGGGAGGATCCCACGTGCCGCGGAGCGGCTGGGCCCGTGAGCCATGGCTGCTGAGCCTGCGCGTCCGGAGCCTGTGCTCTGCAATGGGAGAGGCCGCGGCAGTGAGAGGCCTGCGTACCGCAAAAAAAAAAAGGGACATATAAAGGAACAAAGAATGAAAGCAGACTTCTCATCAGAAAATATGCAAACCAGTGGTAATGGAATGAAATCTTTAAAATACTGAAAGGAAAAAAATCTGTCAACCTAGAATTCTCTGTCCTGCAAACATATTCTTTCAGAATAAAGGCAGGATAAAACATTTTCTAGACAAACAAAAACCAAGATAATCTGTCTCCGGGAAACATACATTACAAGAAGTGTTTAAGGACTTTCAAGGCATAGCTAATAAACCAGCAGTAAAACTATAATGGAATACTAAAAAATACTTTGTTGATCCAAAAGGAGGCTGGAAAAAAAGGAAAAAACAACATATGGGACAAATAGAATAACTGGCAAGATGATGAAATCATATCAATTATTCAGTATTTATAAATGATCGAATATACTTGAAAGAGTAGATCTTAAATGTTATCACCACACACACACACAAAATCGGAATTATGTGAGGAGATAGTGGTGTTAACTAGCCTTACTGTGATAATCATTTTGCAATATATACATGTATCTAATTATCACATTGCATACCTTAAACTTACGTATATGTCAATAATATCTCAATAAAGATGGGGAAAAAATATAAATGGTCTAAACACATCAGTTAAAAGACAGGGATTATCATATTGGATAAAAAATAAGACTCAATTATATGCTAAATACAAACTTAAATATAAAGACATGGATACACTAAAAATAAAAGGTGTTCCATGCAAACATTAGTAAAAAGTAAGCTGGAGTGACTATATCAATATCAAAGTAGAATTCAGAACTGGCAATATTACCAGGGAGAAAGAGTAGCTTTTCATAATGATAAAGGGATCAATGCATCAAAAGATAGGAGCAGAATTAATGAATCCAAAAAACTCATTCTTTGAAAAGATAAAGTGGATAACTATCTAGATTGATCAAGTAAAAGAAGAAAGAAGGCACAAATTACTAATATCAGAAATGAAAGGAGGGGTTATCATTTTATATCCTACAGACAGTGGGAGGATAATAAGGTAACTTTATTCCAATAAATTTGATAGCTTGGATGGAATGGACAAATTCCTTGAAAGATGCAAATTTTCAAAATTGACTCAAGAAGATATGAAAAACTTGAATAGCTCTACATCTAACAAAGAAATTGCATTTGTAATTTAAAACCTTCTCACAAACAAAACTTCAGCCCAGATGGCTTCACTGATAAATTCTATTAAACATTTTTTCCTTCCAGTTTTATTGAGATATAATTGACATACAGCACTATATAAGTTTAAGGTGTACAACATACTGATTTGACTTACGTACATCATGAAGTGATTGAGTACAAGTTTAGTGAACATCCATCATCTCATATAGATACAAAATTATATTAAACATTTAATGAAGAGTTAGTAGAAAATAGAGGAGGGAGGCCAGCACTATCTTAACAGCAAAATCAGACAAAGATTAGAAAATCAAACTACAGATATTACCTCATGAATATAGATGCAAAACTCCTTAACAAAATATTAACAAGTCCATTCCAGCAATATACAAAATAATAATACATCATGATCGAGTGACTAGTAAAATAAGGAAAGACAAAGAAATTAAGGCATACATATTGAAAAGGGAAAAGCAAAACTGTCTTTATTCACAGATGACATGATTGTTTACGTAGAAATCTAAGGAATCTACCAAAAAGCTACTAAAACAAGTAATAAGTGAATTAAAGCAAGATTTCCGGACACAAAGTACAAATATCAAATTTTATTTCTATATACCAGTAATGAACAATTGGTACATGAGTTTTTTAAAACAAATACAACATGAAATTCTAAGGAATAAATTTAGCCAATGTGTGTAAGACATGTATACTGAAACCTACAAAGCATTGCTGAGAGAAATTAAGGATCTAAGTAAATGGAGGTATATACCATGTTTATGGATCAGAGGCTGAATATTGTTATCATGGTAGTTCTCTCTAGATTTATCTGTGTATAGTCAATGCAATTCCAATCAAAATCCTACCAGGCCTTCTTGAGAAATTGAAAGCTGAATGATTCTAAAGTTTTATATGGAAATGCAAAGGACCTAATAACCAAAACAATTTTGAAAACAAAAAACACAATGTTGGGGGCTTCCCTGGTGGTCCATGTGGTTAAGACTCCATGCTTCCAATGCATGGGACACGGGTTCGATCCCTGGTTGGGGAACTAAGATCCCACATGCTGCACGGTGTGGCCAAAAAGTTAAAAACAAAACAAAAAACCCCCACAATGTTGGAGGATTTACACAACCTGCTTTCAAGTCTTACTGTAAAACTACAGTCATCAAGATAGTTTGGCTTTGACATAAAGACAGGCATAGAGATGAATAAAACAGGATAAAGAGTCTAGAAATACACCCATATATATGTAGTCAATTGGTTTTTGATAAAAGTGCCAAAACAGTACAAGGATAGTCTTTTCAACAAATAGTGCTGGAACAACTGAATATCTATGTGGGAAGAAATGGACCTTGACCCTTACCTCACATCATTAAAAAAAATGAACTGAAAATAGATCATGGGTGTAAATGTAAAAGCTGAAACCCTAAAACTTCTAGTAGAAAACATAAGAGAAAATCTTTGCATCCTTAGGATAATCAAAGACTTCTTAGATAACACAGGAGAATATGCCATAAAACAAAAACGTGATAAATTGTACTTTATCAAAATAGAAAACCTTTGCTCTTCAGAAGACGTTAGGAAAATGAAAACACAAATCACAGACTGTGAAAAAATATTTGCAATATATATGCAGTTGATCCTCATTCACAGATTCTATATTTGCAGATTCACCTACTTACTAAAATTTATAACCCCCAAACCAATATTTGTAGTACTTTTATGGTCATTTGTGGATATGCACCAGGTGGCAAAAATTTGAGTTGCCCAACATGTGTGTTCCCAGCTGGTGTCAAACAAAATGGTGCTGTGCCTTCCTTTCCATGGCCTATTTAGTGCCAGTATTTTGCATTTTTATTATTTTTGTTGATTTTGCGATTTAGAATGGCCCTAAGCATAATGCTGAAGTACTGTCTAGTGTTCCTAAGTCCAAGAAGGCTATGATGTGCCTTACGGAGAAAATACACGTGTTAAATAAGCTTCATCCAAGCATGAGTTAGAGCACCACTCGCTGTGAGGTTTTTTTTTAACATTTTGTTTTATTTTATTTATTTACTTACTTACTTATGGCTGCGTTGGGTCTTCGTTGCTGCGCATGGGCTTTCTTTAGTTGTGGAGAGCAGAGGCTACTCTTCATTGCGGTGTGCAAGCTTCTCATTGCGGTGACTTCTCTTTGTTGCGGAGCACGGGCTCTAGGCGCACGGGCTCTAGGCACATGGGCTTCAGTAGTTGTGGCATGCGGGCTCAGTAGTTGTGGCTCACAGGCTCTAGAGAGCAGGCTCAGTAGTTGTGGCACATGGGCTTAGTTGCTCCGTGGCGTGTGGGATCTTCCCAGACCAGGGCTTGAACCTGTGTCTCCTGCATTGGCAGGCGGATTCTTAACCACTCTGCCACCAGGGAAGTCCTGGAATAACTAGAACCAAAGACAGACCTATAGCAAGTGCTAGGGAGGGTGTGGAACAATGGGAACTTATACATTGCTGGTGGGACAGCCACTTAGGAAAAGTTTGGCAATTACAATGCTCGACATATGTTTACCATATAACCTACCAATTCCACTCCTGATTTTTCACTCAAAATAAATAAAAACATATATCTGCACAAAGACTACCAAATGTTCATGACAGTTTTATTCATAATAACCATTAAGTTGGAAACATCCCAAACATCTATTGGCCAGTGAATGGATAAACAAACAATTTGTGGTATACCCATGTGATGGAATACTACTCAGTACTAAAAAGTAACAAACTACTGATACAGGTAGCAATATGGATGGGTATAAAAAAATGTTATGCTAAAGAGTACCTAGTATATGATTTTATTCATATGAAATTCTAGAAAAGGCAAATCTAATCTATAGTGACAAAGTAAATCAGTGATTACCTAGGACTAGGGTGATATTGGGGTTCATTACAGAAGGGCACAAGGGAACAGTTGGGGTTGATAGGAATATTCTATATCTTGATTATGATGGCAGTTACACAATTTTAAATGTCTGTGAAAACTCATTAAACTGTGATTGAAAATAGGTACAATTTATTGTATGTAAATTGTACATCAAGAAAGCTGCTTTTCAAAGAATGAATTAGTTGAGGATTGGTTTGGATTTTAGGAGGAGGATTTTGGATTTGTAGGGGAGGCAACACATTTCCTGAAGAGACATGTTTCATAAGACCAGTACTTGAATACCCATTTCTTCCTATCTAATGTGTTTCTGAAAAATTCTGCCATTAAATGAAAAAGATTTTTATTACTTTTAGTAGGAAAAACTATGATGCATTCCATCCCAACAGATACCCAAACAAATTTCATAGGTAGAAAAATATATCAACTGAACAGTGAAAACAAGCTTAAGTAGTAAGAATTTAGAAGTAAATAAATACAGACTGTATAACAGACATAATGTAATGAAGCTTTATTGTGTTTATCAAAGGAAGAAAAGATTTGAGAGGGTGGTAGTTGTGGAGGTGGATGTGAGAGAGTTGGTTTTTGGAAGGAGCATCTTGCTGCACTTTTTTTTTTACTTCACTAATTTTTCAAGCTTTAGGGGGCTTAAATTATCTTGCACTCAAACTGCAGTTAAAAATAAAGTCATAGCATAAACATGAGAGCACTTTCAATCATATGGAAATTTTAAAGAATTATAGATGAAATGTTATCCCTTCATCCCTCTTGGTTGGCATACATTCACAAAGCAGATGTTTGGGGTTCGTTCAAACATGACAGACAATACACATTTGGTCCATGTGATGTTCTCTGAAGAATGACAGTGTTGAACAGAATGCACCAATGTTGAAATAGCACTTTTTATAAAACCATTATATAAAAACAAAAGTCTGTTGTATTTTATACACCAGAAACAATTAGAATATAACATGTTTTTTAAAAAATGATAACCTTCCCAATGATACTTAAGGGTTTAATCTCTCAAAAATTTTGTAAGACCTTTATGGAGAAAATTGCAAACTTTATTGACAGACATTAAAGAAAACCTAAGTAAATGTCATGAATTAGAAGGAAAAAAGACATTATACTAAAAACTTTTTTTAAAAGTTTTCTAAAAAGTAATGAACAGTCATTATGTGAGTAAAGTCTGTATTGACGTAGACCTGGAATTTGGAAAGTGGATTTAGACCGAGTATCTCATGTGTCTTTCATTTTAATTCTTAAAACAAACTTAAATCACATTTCTTGGGAAGTTTATGCCTGGAATGTTTGAAATACAGATTGCTGTTTCCTCTCCCTGGAGCACTTTGTCTACTTCCTTAGCCCTTTTTCTGTGCTCCTGTTCATCCCTCTATTACAGCCAATATCAATTTATATTATTAATGATGTATATATTTATAGTCTGTGAACTCTCTTAGGTCAGGGACCATCGGGAAATAACTGTAGCAGGCTCTGGAGTTAAGGCCACTTGGATTCTAATCCTGTCTCAACCACTGATTAGCTGTTTAAACTTGAGCAAATTATATAACCTCTCTGTGCCTCATTTGTAAAATGGGAGTGATAAATGGCACCTATTTATAGGATACTGTGATGATTTTAAATAATAATGTGTTAAGTGCTTTCAATAGTACCCAACATATAATCACCATTCAGAAATGTTAGCCATTGTGGTTCTTAGCCATTCAGCAGCACAGACTCTTCCCTGGGTGAGCTCTAAATTTTGAACAATGTGTAATAAATGTGTTAACATTACAGTGATGCCAGTTAGGTGGAATTTAGGACTGAGCAGATTTTATATATGTGTGGAGCAGAGTACAATTTGTTTTGAGTAAGAGGTAAGAAGCGTAATGTCAAGTCAGCATCAAGGATGGCGCTAATTAGAACAAGTGAGAACTCTGCTTCACCGATATATTAAGAATGTAAGAATGTGTTCAGATCAGAAAATGATCCTACTCAAAAAGCCACACAGGACTGAACGGCAACCAAGTAACTAGTGTGACAAGTTATGGCCCCTGTGAGAAATTATACTATACAAATAACTTGTGTACTGATTTTCTCAATCTTTTAATCTCTTCAAAATGTGAATACAAAAAAGGGAGTATTACTAATCCTATATGAAGTTGTGTTCAATAAGTACATATTGAATGAACCAATTTAAAAAAAACAGAACCATCAGTATTATTCTTATCTTCAGAGAATAGCACAATAATGAGCACATGGAAAGCCTACAATTAAATGCTTTTGTGTAAATAAAATTATCTTTATTGCTTGTGATCTGAGTTAGGATTGATAATTCAGTTATTACATTTACCCAATTATTTACATATACTGAGGATTACTTAGTTTTCATAGAAATCTTAATCTTTCATTTCATGGATTTTGATATGTTTAAATATATAGCTTTGTTAAATGCTTTTGCATTTAATGCATTTGCATTAATCTAATCTACTTATATTAAATTTAATTGCATTCTGACTTCCTGGGATGAATATTTAGTCATTAAACAAAAGGAACATTTTTCAAATAATTATTCATAGTGTCTAAGTAATCCAAGTACTATACTTATTTTAATTCAAACTATAGTATCTTAGGGCTTCCCTGGTGGCTCAGTGGTTGAGAGTCCGCCTGCCGATGCAGGGAACACGGGTTCGTGCCGGTCCGGGAAGATCCCACATGCCACGGAGCGGCTGGGTCCGTGAGCCATGGCCGCTGAGCCTGCGCGTCCAGAGCCTGTGCTCCACAACGGGAGAGGCCACAACAGTGAGAGGCCTGCCTACCACACACACACACACAAAAACATATATATATATATAGTATCTTTGCTTTCAAAAAGTACATAAATACAAATTCTGATATTAATATGAATTTATTTTTTAAATTTATTTATTTTTGGCTGCGCTGGGTCTTCGTTGCTGCACGCGGCCTTTTCTCTAGTTGTGACGAGCAGGAGCTACTCTTTGTTGCGGTGCGCACGCTTCTCTTTGCTGCGGAGCATGGTCTCTAGGCATGCAGGCTTCAGTAGTTGTGGCACACGGGCTCAGTAGTTGTGGCTTGTGGGCTCTAGAGTGCAGGCTCAGTAGTTGTGGAGCATGGGTTTAGTTGCTCCTTGGCATGTGGGATCTTCCCAGACCAGGGCTTGAACCCATGTCCCCTGCATTGGCAGACAGATTCCCAACCACTGCGCCACCAGGGAAGTCCTTTAATCTGAATTTAAACAATTGAATTTATGAAGTATATTTTCTCTTGAAGTATATTGGCAGTAATGTCCCAACACTCAGTTTTATCAAGAATGTTGATTAGTTAGACTTTCAGTTAGTTCTTTAGCAAGAACAAGTCCAGGAGGAAAGGGCTATTTTTCTTTGTGCCTCAGGGTAGAGGTAAGAACTGGATGCTTATGTCTTCAGTGGAGAAACCCAGGTTCTGTTAGCTTGTATCTTCCCTGTGCGAAGCCTCTTTATCAGGGGTTTCACTTTAGTCCAAGGGAGTTTTTATTCTTCTGCATTTAATTTTTGCACAGCTCTACACATCACCCATTTTTATAAAAAGAGCATTAGTGAGATATTTTACACATACTATAAAATTCATCCATTTAAAGTGTACAGTGTGTTTTTAGTATATTCACGGAAGTAATATTTCCATCACCCCAAAAAGAAACCCCATACCCATTAGTGGCCACCCCCATTCCCCTGACTGCACTTCCCACTCCCCAGTCAGCCCTAAGTAATCACTAACCTACTTGTTGTCTCTGGATTTCATTCCTTTTTATTGCCAAATAATATTCCATTATATGGATATACCACATTGTTCATCAGTTGATGGACATTTGGGAATTTCCACTTTTTGGCTGTTATGAAAATGCTACTATGAACATTTGTGTGCAAGTTTTTGTGTCATCATCATTTTAAACTTTCTTTTGATGTGGGGGTGTGTTTGTATATTATAAGTTTTGCATTGGGATACCCTGGATATAGTTTTAACTTAGTATGAGTACAATATATATATCACCCAGTGATCTAAATACATTTTGCTAAACTTAAAGGTAACAACAATTTATTGGTCTCTCATTTGTCGTTTTGAGTCACTCAGAAACTGACTGGGTAAGCAAAAACATAAACCTTTTTGCTTTCATCACTGTCAGTACTGGATTCCATTTAAAGGTCTCTAGAGTTTGAGATTTCATATCTTGAGCTAGAATGGAGAAGAATGGCTTATTGTGAATCCAGTTACAGTTGGCTGACTGTCATGGCTAAATGACAACAATAGGTCATACCCTCTGTTTTGTTGTTATTTTTAATCTCGGTCATATATTCTTGTTTTGTTTTTGCATAGAGTGAAACTTTGAAAGAACAGAATGTTTCTGGCACATAGAAATTCATTTCTGTATTGACATTTAGCCTCAAAGACACATCACTGATTATACAGATGAAGTGAATGTACCCAGTAACTCAAGCTGCACTTGGGTAATCATTAAGAAAGCAGTTCAAAGAATGTGATTAATGGTAGGACTATTTAAGTGTTTTATTCACATTGTCTTCTGGCCTTTGACTCAACTCTGGATTTATTAGAAATAGTACCCCTAAATCAAATCAGAACTAGAGAGTACCAGGGACTTAATAAATAGTCTTTAAAATAAACTTTTTAGCAAATTATGAAAACTAGCCTTTATAGTCTCTCTACCTACCAAAAAAATGAGTGTTAGGTATGTTTGGTTACAGGAATGCTAGTTTATTAGAATCAACATGAATAGAGAGGAAAAAAATGATTTAAAATGTGGTTTTTAGGGACTTCCCTGGTGGCGCAGTTGTTAAGAATCCGCCTGCCAATGCAGGGGACACGGGTTCGAGCCCTGGTCCCACATGCCGCGGAGCAACTAAACCCTTGTGCCACAACTACTGAGCCTGCACTCTAGAGCCCAAGAGCCACAACTACTGAAGCCCGTGTGCCTAGAGCCCGTGCTCCACAACAAGAGAAGCCGCTGTAGCGAGAAGCCCGTGCACCGCAACGAAGAGTACCCCCACTCGCTGCAACTAGAGAAAGCCCGCGTGCAGCAACGAAGACCCAATGCAACCAAAAATAAATAAATAAATTTATAAACTAAAATAAAATGTGGTTTTTAGATGGAATTATTTCAGGTTGATCTTACAAGCACAGGATTTTTAACTCATTAGGATATTATTCTCCACCCTGGACTTTATAAATTATTTCTTCTGAATAAGAATAAAAGCATTTAAATAAAGCCTTTAAAATAAAAGCATGGTAGCTGTCTCCATTTTTTAAAAAATCTTGCAAAAACGTCAATCTACAAAAAGAAACGACTTAGGAGCAAGTCACTTGACTTAACTGTTGTTTGGTTGTTGACTGTCACAGCTTTTTGCTTAACCAAGTATGGTGAATAGTTATAATTGGTTTAGTTTCTGCCAAATTTTGGATAGATCAAATTTGTTATTTGTGATTTAACTTCTTAAAGCAGGGCCATTTCTTATACTACTTTGGTATCCACAAGAAATCCCAAATGATGCTGGGAATTAAGAGGGTACTTAAAGCTTACTTTAAGATCTATTTCATAATGTTCACTTGCATTTTACACCAGTGGCCTAGTGGAAAGCATTTCAAAAGGAGCGGTCCTTAGCTTGCAGGGGTGTTCCTAGACAGTATATTCCTAAGGGGTCAGTTCAAATATCACTCCTTTTCTAAAGCTTTTCCTGTCCATCCAACCCAAACCTTCTGTGGAATTAATTATCCCCGTGTCTGTCTTCATAATGTGTTATATACTCCTCTTATAGCTTGGATGACATGACTTGATAATTATTTATTTTCCAGTCTGTCTTCTGACAGATTCTCAAGGAAGGTTAAGGATTATATTATAACCTTAACATTAAGCATAATGCATGGCACTAGAGATAGAGCTGAAGTTTTGGTAAAAATTCTAATCCTTGGCTGAATTTTAATTTCTCCCTTTGTTGCTCATAGAGCAGATAGTCTCTCCTACTTTTAATATGATTTTTAATTAATTAATTAATTAATTATTTTTTGTTGCTGTGCTCAGGCTTTCTCTAGTTGCGGCGAGCGGGGGTTACTCTTCATTGCAGTGTGTGGGCTTCTCATTGCAGTGGCTTCTCTTGTTGTGGAGCATGGGCTCTAGGTGCACGGGCTTCAGTAGTTGTGGCACACGGGCTCAGTAGTTGTGGCTTGTGGGCTCTAGAGCGCAGGCTCAGTAGTTGTGGCGCACAGGCTTAGTTGCTCCACGGCATGTGGGATCTTCCCAGACCAGGGCTCAAACCCATGTCCCCTGCATTGGCAGGCAGGTTCTTAACCACTGCGCCACCAGGGAAGCCCCTCTCTTCTACTTTTAACTTTATGGTAAGAAATATGCTTTATGATCATAATTTTAATAAAATTAAAATTTTATTAGTAATTCTTGTAGTAATGAATTAGAACTGCCTCTAGAGTTTCTGATTCAGTAGATCTGAGATGGAGACCTGACAATGTGTACGTCTAATGTGTTCCCAAAGTGACGCTAATGTGGTTGGTCTAGGGACCACGCCTTGAGAACCACTGATACAGGTAATAAATGCTAACTAACCTACCTGAAAACCTCTACTATATTGAAATAGGATCTGTTCCTGATTTCCCCACCTAACTTTCTTTTTAAGGTCTTGGGGGAAAAAAGTACTCCATAATTGCAAAGCTCTCTACAAGTATCTACACAGAGCACAATTAAGCTGTTGATGAGCAAACTTTAGTGCCCAAAGGAGGGGAGGGTTTTTCTAAGGAAGATTGGTTGATCTCTCTTGGTGTCTCATTATCTGCAAGCATAAGAGTATGTAATGGGCGAGCAGTTAGAACTTGTTGACTAGCTGATGAAACTAGTTTAGAACTCTGACCTTTGATTTTGAGGCCAGTGGTCTAGCATCTATAAAATGCTTCTTTTCACTTTCGCTTCTTTTTTGGTTTGAATGCAAATAAAATTAATGAAAAAGATATTTTAACTTTAATTATTAAGCATTATAGTAAATGTTTATATAGTATCTAACCATATTTCCCCTTCTATTATATTTTGCCGTATTGATCACACATAAGTTGTTTTTAAGATCCTAAATTATGACCTGTACTATCAATGAAAGAGTGTTTTTGTCATTCAGTACATGCCTATTATTATGTTAACTATGTATAGGTTAAACTCGAGTTTCAATGAAGCAGACTATTATACACAGTATAATATAATTTTCTGGCTGTGGATATTTTTGTGTTCTAATTCTTTTATGTTAATAATTCACAAATGTTGTAAATAAGGTTTTTCAGAAACATCAAAACTGGATATTTTGAAAAAAAGGTTAACTAGCTGTAATTTCTACTCACAAGGTAAATAACCACTACCATATTGTTATGGACCTGGACCCTTGGACTCTTTATTCAATAGAAATTGATAAGAGGCCAGATGAGAATTCCAGTCAAGGCTTTATTGGGGCTCGTGCTGCAGTACAAGGGAGTGAAAACAAGAGACAGGTACTCTTGCTCTCTCTCTGAGAGGAGCTGCTTGGGTCCTTAAAAGGGGTAACAACAGGGGTGGGTCCATGGGTTGGGCAGGAGGTGTAGCTTAGGTGATCTGCCCACCCCTTTAGTGGTGCCATGTACAGGGATCCTGCACAGTGCCCTGCTTTTGCTCTCAGCACCTCAGAAATGGCAGTTGGTTTGTGGCCTTTTTGAATCCTGTTGATCATAATTGCCCCAACTGTGCACGTGTGCAGTTGTTTTTAGTCCCTTATAGTTTCTTTGTATTCTGTCACTCAAAGAGATGTTAGTCCAGGTGCAAGCACTCCGGTAAAAGGTCCCAGGTCCCAGCCTATCTCAATATGACTTCCTAAGTAGACACGTCATACGATCAAGTTCTTACCTTGATGTGATGTGGTTTTAAAAGAAATTCATAATCAAGTGAAGACAGTAATTGTTGTACATTTGTACTACTACATTATTTTAGAGGAAAAAGAGGATTTTTAAATTAAGCTTTACTGGATAAATACTATATATTGGGTATTTTTTCCAAGTCTGTTAGGGAAAATATCTTTAAAAGTGTCTACCATTGATGAACTTATTGTCTGGTCAAGTTGAAAACATGAACCATACATATGTGAAACCACAATGCCAACAATTAAAAATCAAATTATCAGGTAGAACAAGTAATTTGTGTTAAAATTGGATAAATCGTCATCTGTGAAGTAAAAGAGTGATCAAAGTGAAGTAGGATTATTGAGGTCATTTATATTCACAGTTGTTGATAGTATGAGGAAAAACTAGCTGAAAGTTAACAGGACTAGTGAACGTTCAGATTAAGCTATTCCTTTTGTAACTTTGTTTAGATTAGGCTATTCCTTTTAGCTATTGGACTGGCCTCAGCCTTAAAGTTAGGCTTGCTACCAACCCTAAAGCTTTCTTTTTTTAAATTTTATTGAAGTATAGTTGATTTACAATGTGTTAATTTCTGCTGTAGCAACCCTAAGCTTTTTATGAGAAGATTCAATAAATATGTAACTTGGATTTCCCTGGTGGCACAGTGGTTAAGAATCTGCCTGCCAATGCAGGGGACATAGGTTTGAACCCTGGTCCAGGAAGATCCCACATGCTGTGGAACAACTAAGCCCGTGCGCCACAACTACTGAGCCTGTGCTCTAGAGCTCACGAGCCACAACTACTGAAGCCCACGCACCTAGAGCCCATGCTCTGCAACAAGAGAAGCCACCGCAATGAGAAGCCCACGCACCGCAACAAAGAGCAGCCCCCGCTCGCTGCAACTAGAGAAAGCCTGCGCGCAGCAACGAAGACCCAGTGCAGCCAAGAATAAATAAATAAATAAATAAATTTATATAAATAAATAAATGAGTGACCAAAGACTCATTCTCTCCACCTCCCAAAGAATTTTTTAGAAGCAAAATGTTGAACCAGAGAGCTCCCCTCATAGCTATGTTATGAATAAATTGAAAATTGTGCTCTTAGATTTGTCTGTATGATTTCTTAAATAAAGGTTGGAAGGCAGCAGCTTATTATTATTAGGCTTAACCTGAGTTCGATTTGGTAGAGTTTAAAAAATATGTAATCTGCTTTTGATTGTTTGGTCATGTGTAATTTGTTCCTCATCCAAAGAATTTAACAATGGAAATAAACATTCATGACATGAAAAGTCACCCCCTTTCTACAGCTTTTCCTGTCCATCCATTTCCAAGTCCTCTGCAGAATTAATTATCCCCATCTCTGTTCCCTGGCCTACTCTTCACTGTATTATGATATGTAGTGATAATGAGAAAAAGCTGTATTTCCAGAGAAGCATTTGGTGAAGTTTTCTGTTTACTATGGAGATTTTCCAAGCATATACTAACTAGAAAGAATGCTATAATGAACTCCACGTACCCATCCCCAGCTTCAATAATTGTCAACTTTCTGCCATTCTTGTTGTATCTCTGCCCCCTTATATCACACTTTTTGTTGTGGTTGTGTTGTTGGCTGGAGTATTTTAAAGCAAATCCTAGTACCATGTCATTCGTAAATAATTTAGTATGTATCTCTAACCAAGAAGGCCTTTAAAAAACACACACAATTATTACACCAAACAACATAAAATAATAATTCCTTAGTAACGTCTTGTAGTCCATGTCCAGTTTGGTTAAAAATTGTGTTTTTCATAGTTGGTTTGTATGAGTCAGCATCTGGACAAGGTCTACACATTGCATTTGATTGACATCAGTCTTCAGTCACTTAATCTTCTCTATAAGCACACTCTTCTTCTAGGTTATCCCCCCCGCCCCATGCTATTTAATTGCTGAAGAAACTGGGTTGTTTGTCCAGGAGGACCTCCCACATTTTAGATTTGGATGATTTTTCTCATGGTGGTAGCATTCCACATGGTCCTCTTTTCCCCCAAATTTCCTGTAATCTAGTAGAGTTAGAGAATAAAGTGGGTTCGGAGTCAGTCTTTTTGGCAAGAATGCTTCATAAGTGTACTTGCTATTGTTGCATATGAAACACAGGACCTTCATTTGTTCTAGTTTCAGTGAAGATCAGTGGGTTTAGGTGGTATCAGTCTCATTCTTTCCATAATAATAATAATGATGATGATTACTATTCTAATAAATCAGCAACTATTTGGTTTCCCTGAAATGTGGTCCAAAGAGGAAAGGCAGAAAAAATGCTTGATTTTCCCCCCCTTTTACTTACCAATTTTCAGAACATGAAATGAGTTGAAGTGACTGAGGGCTTTTAAGAAATATTACAGTAAAATATAATATATTAAATATAATACAGTATACTAGTGTATTATAATTTAATATAATACATTATATTAATATTATATTAAATATAATACATTAAAATACTATTTAATGTATTTCTAAGCACTATAATCATTATTGTTTTTGACACTCAGAACTGTCCCATCTTTAGTTAGTGGACACCCCTTTATGCTGACTTCCGTGTCATTTGACATGACCCTAGTAATCTTTGGTAACTTCCTTCCTTTCAGCGTGTCAAGATATTCCTTGTTCATTTACTTCAGACTTAGAATCTTATCCATTTCTCCAAGGAACCCTGGGAGTAGAAATCTTCGTTTTAGTAGAAATCTAAGTACTAAGAGTATTAATTGGTACTGGACTGTCATTGCTTCTGGGCTTTTTCCATGGACAGGGTTGGTAAATGAGTTGTTGTTGTTTTGTTTTTTAAGAGAAAAAGAAATTGTGTTCCTACCAATATGCCCAGTTTAAATTAAAGATGTTTAAGCGGGGGGGGCTTCCCTGGTGGCGCAGTGGTTGAGAGTCCGCCTGCCGATGCAGGGGACGCGGGTTTGTGCCCCGGTCTGGGAGGATCCCACATGCCATGGAGCGGCTGGGCCCGTGAGCCATGGCCGCTGAGCCTGCGCGTCCGGAGCCTGTGCTCCGCAACGGGAGAGGCCGCAGCAGTGAGAGGCCCGCGTACCGCAAAAAAAAAAAAAAAAACATGTTTAAGGCTTTTAACTTAATGTATTCGGGGTTTTTTTTTAATTTTAATTTTATTGGAATTTAGTTGATTTACAACGTTATGTTAGTTTCAGGAGCACGGCAGAGTTATTCAGTTATACATATACATATATTCATTCTTTTTTAGATTCTTTTCTCATATACAATGTATTTGATTTTATAATAGTATGTCTTTTACTCTGGAAATCTTGATTTCTAATAACTAACAAAATTATTTATGTTTTCACCCACAATGAGACTAGCATCAAAAGAACTAACTACATATAACAACAAGACTGCTGAATGCAATTTAAGATTTCTCTGTGCCTCATTTATATCTTTAGGATATGTACTTGTAGGGATATATAGTCAGAATATGTCTTTTAGAATTATTTAAACTTTTGTACTGTGTGTTTATTGCCAAATTTTAGAGATTCAAGTTATTTTCAGTTTATTTCCGCTTTTAGAGATTGCCATTTTTCTATTTAATGAATTTTTTAATGTATAAAATATTTATATGGTGTCCCAAAGTAAAACATATAAAATAAGGTGCATCCAAAGTGTCTACCTTCCACCTCTATCCTACCCCCTCTCTTTTTCCTCTTCTAGGTAACCATCTTTATTAGTAAAAACAAATACTAAACTTTATCCTTCCATTATTTCTTTTGAAAATATAAGTAAATATACCTGTGTATTTCTCCATGTCCTAATTTTCCACATAAGGTAATATATTATACATAGTGTTCTGCGCCTTGCTTTTTTTCCGCTCAGCAGTATGTTCTGGAAGATCTCTCCATAGCATTATATAGGTCTCTTCTTCATTCCTTCATACAGTTGCACAGTACTCTGTAGTATGGAGTCCCTTCCCTAAATTTGAGTTGTTTCCAATCTTCAGTTGTTACAGATAGTGCTGAAATGAATAGGAATATGAATACCCTATGTAATATTTTTGCTCGTGTATCTTTGGGCAGCTACCTAGAAGTAAAATTGCTGGGTCAAAAACATAGGTAATTTTACTAGGACAAAAATTTGTTATGCACAGTATTGAACTAAGAATTGAAAAGGAAGCAGATTTCCTCTTTCCTCATATATGAATAAATTATTTCAATAGATATATAGTCGACCACCTCCCATGTGCCTGGTATTGTTCTAGTTGCTGGGGATAGAGCAGGAGGCTCTGTAGAACTTCAAGGAGCATGAAGAGAAATAAACAAAGTTAATTTCAGATTTTGGTAAGTGCTGTGAAGGAAGTAAATGTGTTGATATGAAAGAAAGTAACCAAGAGGACTCACTTTGGATAGGGTGGCCACAGAAGGCCTCTTTGAAAAGGTGATGTTTGAACTGAGATTTGACAGATTAAAAAAATGATTAACGTTGCCATTTATAGACTTTCCTACTATACGCCAGGCAATATAAAGGATTTTCATACCTCATTTTATCTCACAAGACTGCAAAGTCTATTTTATAATTACATTTTATGAATGAGAAAACTGATGCTCATAAAAATAATTTGCTTAAGGTCTTAACACCTGTAAATGGGGGGGGAGGGGGGCTGGGATTTGAATCAAAGCTAGACCCATCTAATTCCAAAGCCAGATAAGAGAAATCCTTTTTACTGTATACATTGCCTCTCTTACCCAGAAAGAAAGCAGAGAATACCGAGTTAACATAGTAAATGGTTTAGACTCTTGTTTTAACCTGGCAGAAATACAGTGTTTTGTTTTTTTTCTTTTAAAGCACTGTTCACATTTACTACTGAATGATTACAAATTCAGAATACATATGCTTGTTTCCTTTGGGAGTATTTGTTATATAACAAAATAGAAAAACATGTCTTCTTGTCCAAGCTAAGTAAAACAATTTCAATATCTGTTTTTATTGTTTTCAACTTAATGATGGTTCTCTGTTTAAAATACCGTAGCAAGAACCTAGGGGCAGGACAGGAATAAAGATGCAGACCTACTAGAGAATGGACTTGAGGACACGGGTGGGGGAAGGGTAAGCTGGGACAAAGTGAGAGAGCAGCATGGACATATATACACTACCAAATGTAAAACCGATAGCTAGTGGGAAGCAGCCGCATAGCACAGGGAGATCAGCTTGGTGCTTTGTGACCACCTAGAGGGGTGGGATAGGGAGGGTGGGAGGGAGAGGCAAGAGGGAAGAGATATGACGATATATGTATATGTATAGCTGATTCACTTTGTTATAAAGCAGAAACTAACACACCATTATAAAGTTATACTCCAATAAAGATGTTAAAAAATAAATAAATAAAATTTTAAAAATAAAATAAAATACCGTAGCAAAAATATCCCCCAGATATTTCTAGCCTATTAGAATAATGCATCTTCTAAGTATCCTATTTATTTATTTCACAAATATTTGTTAAAATCTATATTCAAGGTACTTTACAGTGTCTATTTGAAATAACTTCATTAAATGAAATAACCAAAACATTCAAGGGACTTCCCTGGCGGGCCAGTGGTTAAGACGAGGTGCTTCCACTGCAGGGGGTGCAGGTTAGGTCCCTTGTCAGGGAACTAAGATCCTGCATGCCTTGCAGACTGACCAAAACAAAAACAAAAACACGTTCAAGGTTCTGTAAATAGCCATAAAATTAATCTTAGGGGGAAATTTCTTCTTGTGCCAGCACTTACTGAGGACTTAAATGTATTGTCTTAAGTCTCATACAACCCACTCAGGTAGGTACTAATCCCCTATTTTACAGATGAAGGAACTGAGGCACAAAGAGGCTACATAATTTACCAGAGAGCACCATCTAATAAGTGATAGATTCAGACCAAAGTTCAAATCCTATGCGATCATAGGTTTTTCTATATCATATATATTAAAAGGTCATATCAAACAACAAGAAAGTAGGGAAATATATTCTTCCTTTCTGGTGAGTTAAGTCCATACTACTGTCAGATGAACCATGCGTGAAGATTCATAGACATTTTCTTTGGTATCTTAAACTGGAACTACCTGCAGTTAAAAGTCAGATTCTAATTTTACAAACAAGGCCACCTCTAACAAAATTACAATAAAATGATCTTATTCCCTGGCTTAAAGAAAAATTCTCCAGTAACTATAGGAGTGCTTGTGGTATCAAGACAGCATCTTCTATCTCTATGTAAGTCATAAGCAAAGTGATATTGTGGTGAAAAAATAGTGGCATGAATAATACCTGCTCACAGCCCAAGACATTTGATGTATCTTGGGCCTCAGTGTTTGTCGGATTTTGCAATTTCATGAGCAAGATTTGTATTTTTTTAAAGTTCTATATTTCTCTGTGTTCCACTTGATATCAAATCTGTATTCTTAGATCGTAGCGTTTCATTAAAAAAAAATAATCTCAGCCCCTCCTCCCTCTCCTCCCCCTCCCCCCACACTCATTTCGTATAATATGGTAATGATATCACCGTAGCTGTAATTACGGGTCATCTTCATTTCTTTCATCTCTGCCTGTTCTGATGGCTTCATTCCTTTGACGGAAAAGATTTGGCTCTGGGTGCTATGATTATTTTGTTAAGCGTTATTCGAATAGACAGGAGTGAGAGAAATTAATCAATCCAAATGCAATTAGCATCATGTTTAACCCAGTGATGGACGTCTCAAGGTGAAACAGCCAGGGGAGTTTCAGACATTATTATTCAATCCAGTGGTTCTTATCTAAATTATAATCAAGAGAGGTTTTTATTGGCTTCGCAGTGTGAAGATGTAACTCTTTCCCTGCCCTGTGGGTCAAGAAGACTGGGGCCTCCATCCTCTGTAGACGTTTGCTGCTGCCAGCACCTTGAGGTGGGGATGTTCCAAGCAGGAGGATTTTCTTAATATCCAAGTCCTTTGAAATTCATCTATACTGTGATCTTGGTCTGATTTTCCTGGGAGTGGGATATTGCCTGTGAATAAATTACTCTAACTTGGGGCAAAATATTTTGTGTCCTGATGAAATCAGTTTGACTAGTTCTTTCTTAACCTTACATGATAGATTATTATTGCTGTACTCACTTTATGAATGAGGAAATGAAGACTGTGTGAAGCTACTAGCCTTTGGTCACAATAAGTGTTTCACCACGATGTATTACTATGTGAAGGCCCTGAAGTGTGAATGTTCTGCAAAAATTTATGAGTATTTAATAAAAGTTTGCCCCGAGTGTATTAATCCATTGCTTTGATCTCATTGCTGTTCGTTCAACTGAGTTTACCCTTGGAAGTGGAACCAAGTGAAATAGGCCTGTGAGGCCCTCTGAAGAGGAAACAAAATACAAATAAGAAGTTTTTAGGTCTCATTTCTTGAACACAAAACTTTGGGGTTTGTTGTTATTGTTTTGGTTTGTTTTTTAGTAGGGAGAAGGATGATAAAAAGGGTTGAATATTTGAAATCTAGTCTTGTTTTGCTCTTGAAAGAGGGCAGAGCAAGGAGAGTTGATGGAGAAACATAGGCTTTCACCTGAATACAGCATTTTTCAAATACCTGACAATTAAGATTCTTCTACTTCTTTCAGCCTTCAGGCATCATGGATGACACTTCCCGTATTTTATGTTCCTGCTTGATGGTTTATATTCTGAGAATAAATCTGTTGGCTGGATGTTTCTGTCCTTTTTTTCCCCCTGTTGTGAAAAGCCATTAAAATTATTTTCCATATTGGAACTGTCCAAATGCATTTAACTGTACATTGAGTCCTGGCATTTCTTTTTTATATTACTTCTTGGATAAAACATTCTCTGGAAGTGGCCCTTGCTATGAATTGAAAAAAAAATGTTTGATATAAAATTATCTTTTCCTGAATTCACGGGAGAGAACATAGTTCTTAGCCACCCCACTCTTTTAGAAGAAAAAGTCATGTTAGAGAGACAAGACACTGAATAGAAAGAGAATCTGGGAAGTGTGCCCCAAAAAGGATTTTCTGAGAATTCTTAGGATGAAGATTTTCATAGTCAATGATAGTTTGGTCATGGATGTAGCATCCAGACTGTTTTTTTCTTAGATATTATTTCATTCTCAAAGAATTTTGGGCAAAAGCCTAAGGCTGTTCTGTCTGCCTTCAAATGCTGCTTTTATATATTTTAGAGAAAAGTGAGATTTCTACCATAAAATCTTTTCTTTTAAATTTATTTATTTTTGGCTGCGTTGGGTCTTCCTTGTGGTGCACGGGCTCTAGGCGCTTGGGCTTCAGTAGTCGTGGCACACGGGCTCAGTAGTTGTGGCACATGGGCTCAGTAGTTGTGGCTCACGGGCTCTAGAGTGCAGGCTCAGTAGTTGTGGTGCATGGGCTTAGTTGCTCTGCGGCACGTGGGATCTTCTTGGACCACGGCTCAAACCTGTGTCCCCTACATTGGCAGGCGGTTTCTCAATCACTGCACCACCAGGGAAGTCCCTCTACCATAAACTCTTACGTTGAGTGGACTCTCCCACAAGAGTTGACTGAGAATGGTCAGTAGACCATATTACAATTACACCATTTTCTGAGGGCCACCAAGTATTCAAATGAGGTCCCAAGAGAGTTCCTTCTCATCCAGGAACACCATGCTCAGTTCATAGCACCTTCTGCTCTTGACAGTGGCCCCAGCCGCTCTCATATCAGAGGCATTATAAAGTGCTTAGTCCTTGACATGAATTATTGATCACTTAGTGATAGGTTTTTGTGGAGGTCTGAACTGGAGCATGGCGAAGAATCTCAGTCTGGGGGCCTGCCTGGAACTGCTCTGCTGTACGCCGGCCCTATGCTGGAGTGACAGGAAAACTTTCTCATTCCTGTGAGAGAGAAATCAGCACTGTAAATCACATTGGTTTCCTTTGTTCTCCTCTGATGTACCAAGGTACCTGTGAACAGCTACATAGCTCCATCTCAAAGGCCACTTCTCATTTATTTGAATTTTCCCTAATACCTAGTACATAGTAGGTAGGCTCTGTACGTGACTAACTTAACTATTCATCCATCCCCTTCATGCTTCTCTTCTGCATAGCACACACTCATGACTAGGGGGTCCCTCAGCGGAATTAGAATGCCTTCAACTAAAAAATACTTGTTAAAAAAAAGTCAAAACTGTAATCATAACAAATGGCATCATTTCTACAAAACACCTTCTATAAATCTAGTTAAATAGATTACCTTTTAGCACATTGATTTAAACCGAACTAACTAGGGTTTTATGTGCTCCTTTTTGCTAGAAGAAGCTGCTGGTGTAGTTAAGGAAGGTCGCTGCCTCTAACTAGCACCCAGGTTTGAACCTCCAGAGTATACGTGTTACACAGATGCAAGTCAGGCATGTTTCCCTTTGTTTTACATTTGAGAGCCTTTAAAAAATAAATAGTTCATCCTCTTTTTGCCACTCCTGGTGCTGCTTGTGTGCACATTCAGTACTGACCTGGTACCTTTTCTCTTTTGTGAAATGGCAGCTGCGGAGACTCTGTTGTTTCCCATGACCGATGGAAAACCCAAGGAAGGAGTCAAGGCTAAGAACGATCATATTAATTTGAAGGTGGCGGGGCTGGACAGTTCTGTGGCGCACAGATTAAGACTAAGCATACGCCACTTAGTAAACTAATGAAGGCTTACTGTGAATGACAGGGTTTGTCATTTGAGGTAGGTCAGATTCCAGCTTAATAGGCAGCCAATTCATGAAACAGACACACTGTGAGAGCAAAATAACTTACTGGATTATGAAAGAGAAGGGCTGAATGAGCATGCCACTAATGGAGGAGGGGGCGCTGTCATGGAACCAGCATTCTGCCCCAGTTGTTGTCGATCAAAACATAGCATTGGTCATTTAGCTTAAAAAAAATAAAGGGAATATGCTCGTGTATATCACCAGTTACTTTAAGTACAGTAAAGGAGTGAGGAAATGGTACACGGAAGAACAGAGAAATCCATACTATAGTAGCCAAGATGCCGTCAGTGTGTTCCAGCAGCAGACAGGAGGTGTCTGCTATGAAGGGAACTTGCTCTTTACTCCAGATCTCAGTTCCCACAGACCAAGAAGACCTTCGCAGTCAGAAGACTGCAGTTTGGTTCTCCCACATCCTGACTACTACAGTATGGACTTCTCTATTCTTTCATATACCCCTTCCTCACGTCTTTATTGTAGTTGAAGTAACTAGTGTACACAAGCATATTGGCTTTTTTTTTTTAAGCTAAATGACCAGTGTTATGTTTTGCTTGACAACAACTGGGGCAGAATTCTGGTTCTGTAACAGTCCCCCCTCTCTCCATTAGTGGCGTGCTCATTCAGTCCTTGTCTTTCATATTCAAGTAAGTTATTTTGCTCTCACTGTTTAACGGAAATCAAACAAACAAAAATCCTCACATACCTTGTTCCATTGGAGAATTTTAATGTTTTTCACTTTATCACTGTAAAACCCAGGGCAGTTTTATAACTTTTTTGTACATAGCTGTTACGTGTAAGGCAATCTGTCTTTAAGCAGGGATAAATTACTCTAAACGAAATGAATCCTAGATAATTTTCCCATCAAGTATCTGGTTGCTTAAATAAACTTCTTGATTGACATGAAAGAAAGAGTCATACAGTAGCTAGCATTTACAGAATGCCTGTGTGACCCTTGTATTAATCCCATCTTGAACAGATGAGGTGACTGAAACACAGAGAGATGACTTGGGTGAATTGCCCGCAGTGGTTCAGGCTCAGTGTAGGAGCTGGGGTTTGAATCCAAGTCTGTCCAATGCTAAAAGCCCTGCTCTTGGGAATTCCTTGGTGTTACAGTGGTTAGGACTCCACGCTTCCATTGCTGGGGGCCCGGGTTCAATCCCTGGTCAGGGAACTAGGGTCCTGCAAGCTGCACAGCGCAGCCAAAATAAATAAATGAATGAATGAATGAATAAATACATGCATGCCCTGCTCTTTTCACAGCGTTATGCTGTCTCCTTTGTTTCCTGGCCACTCAGAGTCTCCTAAACAGCCTGTTGTTGCTTTTCAGGATATGAGAGAACCATCCGCCTCGCTAATGTTTTTATTTATATTGATTTAATTATATTGAGGCACAATATAAATATTTAAAGTGGTTTGCATTGGAACTGCAAACCAAATGCTATGAGTTTCTTCCATTTCATTAAAAGTTACTTAATCTTTACATTGTTCCCTATATTAAAGCCAAGCAGAATTTTATCAGGCAGTTGCCTCAAAGTTATAATCTGGAAAATCTTTCTATAATGAAACCCATATGTCATGGGCGAAAGGTGCAAAGCCCTGGCATAGAGGGCTGGTCTCGTGAGAGATTCTGCACCCAATCTCGTTAACCAGGGTGCCTCTGGTAATCCCTCTGCCCTCACTGGTGAGAAATCAGTCTGTACCACTGAATCTTTTTCAACCAGCCACCGGAAGATTTACCGCAGAGAAGACAGTTTGGGGATAGTCATTGTGGAAAGGGAGCCAGAGGCAAGGCTAAATGTAGGATGGCGGAATTGGAGAGTCTAAAGAAGAGATTACATTAAAGCACACACCACCTTCACAGCAAGCAGAATGGAGTCCTCCCTTCAGCCCTGACCTCTCTAAAGTATACCCAGGTATTTGCAGCTGCTGTGAACCTGACAGCCCTAGGGAAACTATGAAGGGGTGACAGAAACTGCATCAACCTGGAAGTTGATTCTAGTTTATCCATTTGCTGTCTTTAAATGTGTCCCCTGTCCCACACTCAGCAGCAGTTCACATGTTCACCCTTTGGTGAGAGTCCTGACTATGGCTTTCTCAGTTTATGGTCTGTGCCCAGCATAGGAGGGCCTGTAAATCATGACTTGACGTGGAGGTCATGCTTCTCTTCTGCAGAGCATACACTGGTGGCTGATGACCAGTGGATCCCTCTGAGCTTAGTGATTCGACTGTGGTAGCAGTGTTGCCTTCCTGTTGAATCTTGTAATCCTAGAGAATCAATCCAGAACCAGAAAATAGTTAAGAAATGGTGTTAACTCCAGATAAAACTTTCTCTAGCAACTTTATGGTCCCCAGGATCGTCTTCTAACACATTGTGGGAAAAGAGAAGCAGGAGAGAAGGCAGGAATTGGAAGTGCCAAGCTGAAGAGTATGTAATCTTACCCTGGTCATTAGTGCAAGAATTATACCAAGTGGTAACTGTTGGAAAGAAGGGATGGAACTAGGCAGGAGGACATAGAAATACCTTACTGTCCTCTGTCAGCAAGCATAGATTTCTCTAAAGGTTTTTTCCCAAAGAGATTTGAAATCCTTGGTGGGAGTTTTTTAGTAAAACACATTTACGTTATAAATCCTACTGGAAGGGGTGTATGTGTGTGTGTGTGTGTGTGTGTGTCTGTGTGTCTGTGTAGAAGAGGAATACAGAATAGTAGCAGAAGGCTGTCTCCCTACTCCTAATGGGATTTTGTAGCAGCATGTGTGAGTTTGTTTCAGAAGTCAAAAACGAACAGATGTTGGTATAAATTACCTCTGTGTCTGATGTCTTGCAAATTAAAAGCGCGGTTGGCATCGCTAAACAATTTCACTAGGTTTGGGGGGGTGTGTAGTTAGCGGGTGGTGATTACTATAGCAGGTCGGTAAGAATCTTTACATTGCAGTAGAACAGGAGAGCCAAGGATAAAGAGATGAGGAATAATATAAGGGGTATATGAATTAATCAGAGATGTTAACATCTCTGATGACAAGTGAACAGGAGGGCATGGGCTCCGGAGCAGCCCCTGACGCACAGCAATTTCTCTGCACAAAAAGGGGCTGGTGCCTAGGATGTGAGTTACAGGGCACAGCCCTCTGTTAGGGAGCAGCTAGCTGTGTCACACATTTGTGTATCTCCTATATAGGAACAGCGAGTAGGCAAACTTCCACCCCTCCCACGTGAAAGATGATGTCTTTTGGAATACTTCTACTTTTACGGTGGTTCGCTGCAGCTCTGTGTACTTAATTAGGTTGAAGGGGGAGGAATGACTGAGTGGAAGGGGGGTTGTTAAAAAGGATTGGTTAAATTCAAGGAGAGCTTGCCACTGAGAGACTTTGGAATATCCTTTTTTTTTCCTTTTAAATCCTTTTGATCCCTCGAATAGATTGGGTCTTGTAAAATTTTAAGTCTTAAAATATTGGTCATTCTCCCATTTGGGGAAGAAAAGAGCAAAGAATTGTGGGACATGAAGGACAGTAGGCAGAAATAATTAGTAAGGTCAGTACAGTGCTCCTGGCCCAGGATTTTTGGAATAGGGCTCTGTTCTACCCAGCTGAGTATTGTATTACTCAAGTCTGATTTCCAGAGCACCTGCTTCTAGCCACTTTGCAGGATCATTTGATACTGTGTTTAAATTCATTAATAAGCACTGGAGAGTAGGCAGAAAACCTATCCAAGTAGGAATAAATGATGCGACCCACTCTGGCCAAAAGTATAAGTCAATTCCTATAGATCAGGCTGAGGGAAAAGATTCCAAGGAATGGGATTTTCGAGATTGCTAGCCTCCCTTATCACAATTCATTCACTTATTCACTTAGGAAATACTGCATGCAAGAGAAGGAATAGACTACTTACCCTCCTCTGAAAGGCGCTGTGTTAATAATACCACTATACCAAGCATGATCATGGCTGAATACCCGAGAGGGCGGGGCAGGTGGCATTAATATGCTACTCATTTTACAGATGAAGAAACTGAGGCGCAGAGATCTTTCCCATCTCAAGGTCTCGCCCAGCTGATAAATATTAGAGTTGGAACTTAAACTGCATTCAGATCCTGTGTTCTCTGAAAGAAATCCATGCTCCCTCCCCTGGGCAATAAAATACTTGTTTGGATTTCTTCTAGAGTAGTTAGTCCTTGTCCCTGGATCTCTCCATGAATCTGGCACTACTTCCATCAAGGGAAATGACTTTTCTTGCTGAATAAGCAAGGTAAATTTTAAAAGAATCCCACAATGTAGAGAATGGAGCAATGAGGGTCACTAACAAGTCTTATTGTTTGTCTGTGAAATGGAAGGAAACTAACTTTACTCTGTTCCTACTTGGTTCTAGTTCTTTTGTATATTATCATTCATCCAGCCAACATTTATTCAGCAGATACCGGGTCCAGCACTATGCTAGGTGCTGGTGATAAAAAGAATAATAAAACACAATCTCTGCCCTCAGTTCTTCGACTTCCATGGAGGAAGACAAGTATATCAACAAGTAATTGCAAGTCTTATAGGAACTTCGTATGTATGGGATTTGGCGTAAACCCACTAAGGAAGGAATGGTCAGTTTGATTTGGGCCAGGGTACGGTTGAGGGCACATGAGACAAGCCCAACGCTGGGGCTTCCATTCCTAGTTAATGGGATTTCCTTTCCCTTTGTTGGAGCTTTGGAACTTGTGAAAGATGGGGAATGTATAGACTGCAGTTACCAAAAGCTTTCCTGGTTACAAAGTTTGTATTGTTTTATTTCTTCCTTGTACAAATAAACCAAGAACTATTAAATGTAGATGGTGGGGTGGGGGAGTGGGAGCCCATTCATCTAGCACCATTTGTTCTGCACCGGGGAAGGGAAGCAAGGAGGCTAGGGTGAAGGTCCTTCTCACCCCTGCAGGTGCCTCCCTAGCCACCTCACTCCTTTGGCCAAGATGGAGACACGTCCTTGGAAGCCACAGGGCACCATAGCCTGCTGTGTGTTCACTGCATGGTTCCAGAAGGCTTCTGGCCCCCAGGCCAGCCACTGGAAACTTTCAGCACTGTTACATCCATTTAAGAGACATAAAAAGATGATCTTGTGGGGATGAGGATGAAGGGGGTTATGCCACGTACAATTTTTGAGGATTTGCTTGACAGAGCTAAAATGGGGGGCTTCTGGAGTGGGTCTTGTAACTGAGAAATGTTTTACTTTCATTTCAGAGCCTCATATGTAGGAAAGTAGCTGTATAAACCCTCTTGTAACTACAGCATTCAAAGATTGATGGTGCTGAAAGTGAGAAAAAGACACATAAACCTTGCCTGGCTATATTAAATATCTAAGGACTGACAATGCCAAGAGAGAGAAGACCAAAGCTCTATACACCCTACTTTATTACTCCATCCACAGATGAACTGCACTGAGGGAATATAAACTCTGTTACATTACAGTATCCAGGGACTACCACTGCTGAGAGATGGGGTAAATAATCTCTAATTTTGATTTGAGATTATAAATGTCCAGAGACCAACAATCCAGAAAAGACTCTAATCTAATCTTGGTTGGATTTTAGCCTTCAAGAGCAAACCCAAGGGTAAATGATAAAGATTTCCCCAGTTGGCCTGCGCGTTATAGTAATTACCAACTTCAGAACAGTTTGGTACAGTTTGTTGTCAATAGTGGTTTGTTTTTCTCCCATTTTGGAGGTTAGTAGAGATTGAATCTGTTATGGTAGCAACTTTGTATACAATTTAAATCAATCTGCATTCTTAAATTAAGTCTTCCTGTGAACGCTTTTTCAGATTTTAGGTCTTCATTTATCTTTCATTTGCTTTGTGATTCCAGCCAGAGAGATGACACGGGGGAAATTCCTCAACATTCTAGAGAAGCCCAAGAAGTAGCAGCTGCTTGCGGACAGGATGCCCTGGGGACTGGAACCGTGCTTCCCTCCCAGTGCAGTTCTGATGACGTGCACCTCACTGCTTCCTGCCCAGAGGCCGGAGGGTGCACCTCCAGGACTGACCCTCTCCCCTGCTCCTGGCACTCTGCGCTTCTGAGGACATTCGGCGGCAAGAGAAGAATCTGCTCTATCCAAGGATCTGTGGTGCAGTTATTCATTCAGCTTCTAGACTGTGACCGTCTCAGCCTCGGATGTTGGTAACACCAGAAGGTATATCATTCTTAAAGGTCAAAGTCCTGCTTTCTCGTTTCCGGAAATGATTCTGGAGCTCCAGGATCTTACAGTTGATTTGATTCAGTGATAGCAAAGTCAGTTGAGATGTGTTGATGGGACAAGTTCTTTTGAATTGTACTTGATCTCTTAGGAGGTGTTTATGATGCAAGGAGACCAGAGACCAATTAGATTCTGGACCAGGCCATGCAGCTTGGCCTGCAAGCTCACCACTGTATACTAGGTTCCAGGAATCCCCAGCTGGAGAAATGCTTTTAAAATTCTACATCTCTCAAGAGAGTCCCATCCCCCAATGCCTTGCATTCCCCACCTCCCAGCCCCCACCATCAGTCTGACTCCAGGGAAGGGGATCCCTGTGAATCAGGTCCCTCCTGGGATTAGCTTGTACAGTGAAAGGCATATGTAGGGTTGCATTGGGTTCTAGACCTCCAGACCAACTTAAAGGTAACAGAAAGGACTTTTGAGTTCTAGTTAATCTGTTACAGATTCAAGTGAGAAAGTCAGTATGGCCTGAAAGATAGGAGAAGGGGAGACTACTTGCAGGAGTTCCCATTTGATTAAAAACTAGAAACTCTACTTGACCTTAAAGGAATGTGCTGTGGAATGGTGGCAATGTTTTGCCCCCCTTGTCCCATCTCACAGCACAGATTAGATATTCCACCCATGTGACAGAAACACACACACACACAAGAAAAAGAATTCCCTGACTTTACAACTCTTATGGAGCTCTTTGCCAGTTATCTGTCTCTATGTTAAAACCTGAAAATCTAGCCCGTGGGTAAAATTGATTATACATGTTCTCCTTATTTTGTCTTATAAGCCAGCCCCCGGCTCTGTTGTTTGTAGAAGCACATGGGGTTTCCTAAACTTTATGAAAAGAACATCCATGTGGCAGTAGTGTGTTGGTGTTTGGACACAAGGAATGTTGTGGTCAAGGTTTTGGTCCCGAGTGTCTGCTAGGGCACAAAACTATTCAGTTTAATAGCTGGTTCATTAACCATTTTCTGACACTTCTGCCTTGTTTCCCATGCTAGAGTTAAGGTTGGATTTTTCTCTCATTTGCACCATTTGACCATCCATGCAATTTTACCTATTGATAAGTGGGGTGGAATTTAACACAAGACATAAAGGAGAGTATGAGAAGGAAAACATTCTGCTTGGGTGCTATATAGAAGGTTAGGCTATAGAGGCTTTGATTTTAAGTATAGCTTATTATTGACATTCCTTTATCTTAAATGCGGTTAAAGAATGTGAAAGATGGGGAGAGAGAGAGAAAGGGGGGTGTGCAAAAACTAGTGCCATAAGGTCAAATTCTAACTTTGCTCTGTTTTTGAGAGTTGATGACGTCAGGCACTTCTAAGTGCTTGGGGAAATTGAGAAACATATGGAGAACATTGGGATACCTCCCCCAAACCAACTCCAGTCTGTAAACTGAAGCTATGTAGTTGGTTTTTTGGTCTGCTTTGGCCTCTTCCTTTTACTGTCATCTTATTCACCAGCACTTAATGTAAGTAGATGTTTTAGAATTGTGATATTTATTGGTTTTGTATTTGCCGTCCTTAGAGATGTTAATGATGTATTTTTATATTGATAATATAAATTTATGTACAATGTGTGCATGTATGTATTTCAGGGTGTTAGAGGACTGTACTTTGTATATGGTGGTGTCTATGTCATCATAATAAATATTTCCCTTTTATAGGAGAGTGAGTTTTTCCTCAAAAGGCCAACTTGCACATTTAAAGCATAGACTTCGTCAGAAAGCGCAACTGTAATGGCAGATGACCCACTATCTTCCCTTTAATATCACAGTGGGTGGTGTGGGGCTTTATGGTCATCTACTGCGTGGTCTCTAGCTGCCATTCTGTCCTACCAGCCACCCAGCTCATTACTGCTCACCTCCCTAAACAGTGTTTAAAAATCTTTAATACCGGGGCTTCCCTGGTGGCGCAGTGGTTGAGAGTCCACCTGCCGATGCAGTGGATGCGGGTTCGCGCCCCAGTCCGGGAAGATCCCACATGCCGCGGAGCAGCTGGGCCTGTGAGCCATGGCCGCTGAGCCTGCGCGCCCGGAGCCTGTGCTCCGCAACGGGAGAGGCCACAACAGTGAGGGGCCCGCGTACCGCAAAAAAAAAAAAAAAAAAAAAAAAATCTTTGATACCTCGCCTCCTCTACTAATAAAGTCTAGATCCATCATCCTGGCATTTAAAACTCTCTACATCTAATCCTAATCAACCCTCCAGTTTGGTTTCCTTTCTCTCCAGTATATGAAGTCTCTGTTCCAGTTAATCTGAACAGTTCCCAATTCCTCACTTACATGCCTTTGTTCTTGCCATTGAGTTCCTAGAAAGTCTTGCATCCTTTTCCTACACATCAACCTATCCTTCTTGTAAACCCCACATGATCCAGCTGGACATAATCCTTCCCCCTCCATTCCTACAGCATTTTTGTATACCTCCTTATGACTCTTATTACTACAATCCACCTTATATTTAAGTCAACTGAGTACATGTCTTAATTGCCCCGCTAAATTATCTGCTCTCTGAGATTGTGGCTGTCTCCCACACATCTAGTTCTTTGTCAGTGTCTTCTTTGAACTGGGGGTTCATGACCTACCTGTTTGCATGCTTCCAGTTAAACGTGACAGATCAAAAACAAATACTTCTCTGCCACCTGCGAAAACCATTAGTAAGCATTTCTTTACAACTCTGTTCAGGAACTAAAGAGGAAGTGCTAATCAGTACTACTGCTTTCACCCACTGATAGTGTACCTGCTCCAGACCAGAGCATATGCCCTTTTAGAAAAAACATTCCCGTTTAAGGAAAGCAAATTGCTTAGCATCATTGATTCAGCATTGTTTCCCAAGAAGACATCTGGGTGGACAGTAGATTTCTCTGATCTAGAAAAGCATGGCTGGTTGATTGACTGAAAAGGTACAGCCTGACAAATATGCTGCTCTAAATCTTTAGAGATGATTTTTCGCATAAATAAGTATCATTTGCCTACAGGTTTGTCTTCTCTTTTCTTTTGCTGTTCCACATACCATCCATGCCTCGCATCTGTTGCCCGTGAGCAGCACCAGTCCTGAGAAGCATAGCGCTGGTGCCTGGAAGCACATTTTCAAATTCTTATTCTAAGCTGTTCTCACCAACGGTCTCATTGCTTCTTGCTCTCTTCTGTCTCTCAGGTTTTAGGCCTCAGCTGATTTGCTTGGCTTTCTTTTCATTGTTGGAGCAGTAGAAGTTCACAGGCTATCAATTGCATTGATATCAAAATGCTATCATTAATTTATCTTTTTGTTACCTACTGATTGTATTTTTTTAAATGGACAACTGCTAACTGCTCCTTGTTTTTGGTCCTCTGGCTGCAGGTTATTTTAGCTCCTCTGTCTTCTGAACTCGCCCAAATCAGAGCAGTGAAAACAAAGCTGGTGAAAGTCATTCCATTGCCCCTGTGGCTTCCGAAGGGTGTTTGGACTTCCATAAGGGCTTTATAATAAAGCCAAGGAATTTCATTTTCAGTGGGATGCTCTGGTCCCTTCTGTTTCCTCCAGGATTAAGGCATCACAGGAAGGTAAATGCAGAGCAGGAAGGGAGGAAATGGGCAGTGGGCCACGGTGATGGTCCCAGGGATCAGATAACAGGGTTTCATACCAGCTCTCAACTTCTGCACAAACTCCATCTCCAAGCATTTGGTTATGTTCTGCAGTTTCTGTTTTCTTCATCCTTTGAGAACTACAGGACTACCTGCCCTTGCATGGGCTTCATTTCACCAGAGGACCTTGTACCCCCACCAGCCCCAAAGAATGGGCAGTGAGTGGTCTCTCCCAGCGCATGAAGTTCTGACTGGCCAGTAACTGACTTTTCCTATCTCTTTAGGCTCTGGGGCACTTTGGGGATGTGTCCCTGACTCTGCTTAAAGAGGCCACCGGCCTTCCCACCCTGTGCCCAACACTTTCTTCCGGAGCAGCAGTGGTTGGGGGCTTCAGGTGGCACCAGGTGCACCATGAGGCTCCCGAATGCTGGCAGAACCTGTTAATTAGCACATGAACACCCCAATGCTCCATTAGACGGGCCAGGCATTTGGAACCTTCCCCTCCTGTGGGCCCCTTCCTCCTAATGAGACCTGGAAGAAGGGCCCTCACAAAACATTGCCTCAGAATAATATTCCGCTTTGTCCCCACCAGTAACCAGGGCTGACAGGATCACTCTGTCCATTTCTCTCCTAATTAGCACAATTCCAGCATAACCTGAGCCAGCAAATGGAGAAAAGCGATCAAAAGCGATCGGACAACCGTACCGAATCGCAAACACAAAGAGGGCCATTCCCCGTAATTAGGTGAGACAATTCCTCAGTCTTTTCTCGGCTGGAGTTTGCTGCTAAGACTCTTGCTGTTTGGGTCCCAGCAACACAAGTTACATGTCTCCCTGGGACACTAATAAGCCCCAAATTGTCTTCCGCTTCACACAACTCTAACCAGAAGACAGATGCGGGGGGAGGGGGCACAGTGAGGGGACAGGGTCTCTAAACAAGCAGCTGCTGCAGTCTTTCCCCAACTCCAAGAAGTAGACACTGGGGCTGAGGGCGAGAGGGAAGAGGTAGTTGGCTTCAGAGAACTGCCCTGGGTGCCGCCTGGTCCCTGAGCTGGGGCTGAAGCACTGAGAATTCCTGACCGTCAGGGGATGCCCACTCTGCCTTGTTCGTTCCCCACCTTCTACCTTTTGTCCCCATTTGATCTCCTCGTCCCGCCTCAGTGGTCCACAATGGTGGCATCACGGGCAGCTGTAACTATGGCACCATCCCTGGAACGACATCGAAGTCCTGTTCAACTGTAGTTACGATCTCAAGGATAGCAAACCCACAGCACGCGCGTGAATTCTGCTCTCAAAGAGCTCATGACCTGTAAGGGGCCCTCACTTCCAGCACCCATCACCTCTTCCCCACCCCCTGCCTGCTATCTCCATTCTCTATCCTGGAAGATTCCTGGTTTTTAAAAGAGAAAAGTGGCCCATCAGCTGCCGGGGCAAGAAGCCACAACTGGCCATACTCCATGTGGCTCAGAGGTTGGCCATTTAATAAACAGAAACAGCTCCCCCCCAGGATTACAGCCCATTACAGAGATTACTGGGGGTGATATAGCCATGAACTTGGTCAGGGACAAACGAATGCAGAGGAGAGTGGCAGCTGGAACCTCAGCTAAACTCAAGCTCTGAGCTGAGTTGGACTCATACACGTTTTCATCTTTATCCTGCCCTCTGCTTTGTGTTTTGACCTGTACTTGATGCTTCTGAAAGTGACCTCCAAAACCAGAAAACGCTCAATTATCTAGAATCCAAGGAGCCAGAAAACCCAAGTAATCAAAGTTGCTTTGTTGTTTTTCCATCTTCTCTATCCGAGACACGGAGAGGTAATAAGATTTGACTATTTAAATAACTTTTGAGAGATGTCAAAGAATTGATCCAAATTTGTTCAGTCTCCTATAGTTTCTTTGTAAACAGAACTCACAACAGTATCTGGCACATAATAGGCGCTTAATAAGGATTTGTGGAAAGAAAGGATGAACTGTCATGATACTCAGTGTTCATAGCCTTGTTGCTGGTCTAAGGTATAGTAAGAGCTTGTATTTGAGGGAGAGAAGGATGCGCTTGTGCAAGTCACTTCTCTCTGAGCCTCAGTGTCCTCAGGACCACTTCCATTTTAAAGAAGCAGCCTAGGGCTTCCCTGGTGGCTCAGTGGCTGAGAGTCCGCCTGCCGATGCAGGGGACATGGGTTCGTGCCCCGGTCCGGGAAGATCCCACATGCCACGGAGCGGCTGGGCCCGTGAGCCATGGCCGCTGAGCCTGTGCGTCCGGAGCCTGTGCTCTGCAACGGGAGAGGCCACAACACTGAGAGGCCCGCGTACAGTGAAAAAAAAAAAATTAAAAAAAATTAAAATAAAAAAAAAAAAAATAAGAAGCAGCCTAGCATCATGGATAAGAGCAAGACCCTGATGTCAGGCTGCCTGGGTCCAGATCTTGTTTCTGCCATCTGCTAGCTATGTGACTTTGGGTAAATTGCTTAACCTCTCTGTGCCTTAGTTTACCCATTTATGGAATGGGTCCAATGCACCTAACTCCTGTGGTTACTGTGGAGATTAAATTAGTACTTGCAAGTGTTTAGAACAGTGCATGGCATATCTTACCCATGTTCAATTTTTTATTTTACTCATAGTTGTTAAAAATTGATAATCCTTAAAGGGAAAATATGATAACGTTTGATTACCTTGAATAGTCAGTTAAGCCAAAAACCCATTTCTCAACTCTTCAGGAGGACTGACAGTTAACTGACTACTTCTCCTGCCCCCATCCTTCCGCCCTCTGAGGCAGACCGTGCTGGTACGGACACGCAGCAGATACCACTGTTGACTGCACAGACAACGGCCATGGAAGACCATTTGCTGCTGATAAGCAAGGGAGGGAAAGGTATTCTTTGTGACGTTGACAGGTTTCTGAGCTGATGTTGAGCTTGGCATAATAAGCCTTGAGTCATCGTGCCTCGCTAGTCTTGGTGGTCCTAATATATTCTAAGCATCCGTGGTATTCTAGTCACTGCACAGGAATGCTCCTCCCTGTTTTGCTCTGTCCTTCCCACCCCTGCCCCCAACCCTCCACCCCTATTCCAGTTGCTCCCTTTCCAGGGCTGAGTGAGGTCCACTTGGGCCTGGGGCCCCCGGGCAGCCTCTTCTCGGCTTCTTCCTCTCTGGGAGTCTATGGAGAGCAGCCTGGCCTGACTCCACAGCCCGAGGCCTCAGGGTCAAGCAGGGCTAAAGGTCACATCCCAGGACCTTCCCAGATGCAGCCAAGCCAGCCCAAGCCAGCGGCTCCACACAAAGGAGCAGCTGAGAAGAGTCAAGTTGGAAAAGTCAGTGACTTGAGACTGAGTGGAAATGAGAAACACTGACTGCGGCCACTGGCAAAGCCCGGGGCAGGGCCAGGAGGGTACGCGAGGGTCAGAACCAGAAGTGGTCTCTGAGGAACAGAGTGGCTCGTGGGAAAGCAAAGCTCCCGAGAACTTCTTCCTTGGCTCCTGATCCCTTGCGTCTGTCTCAGCTGCTGCTGCCTCCATCATCTTACTGCTGTCATCAGCCCTGCTTACCCAAACCAACTGGCCCAAAGGTCCTTCAAACCTGTAACTATTGAGCGTATTATGGTGCGTTCACATAGTGAACTATTGTGCAGCCACTTAGTAGGTTTGCAGAGAGGTTACAGCATCACGGGAGAAATGATTTGTCATAAGAGTAAGTGAAAATAGCGAGATTATCAAAATAGAAGGATTATTAAAAATTATAAATGCAGCACGATCTCCAGTATGTGGGGAAGGAAATAGACCAAGGTGGTAAGAGTGCTTGCTGCCTGGTTGGAGGATTATGGGTAATTTTCATTTTCCTCTACATTTTCCAAACTCTGTACAGAAGCATGTGTTGCTTCCATAATACAGGAAGAAAAACACCTCTGGAGCTGGGTGTATAGATATACAAGTCTTAAAATGCCCTATCAGCCCAGCCTATCAACATGCATGTGTGCGGCCATACACACACACACACACACACACACACACACACACACTCAGTTCATTGATGACATTTGTTTATTGTAATGACGTTAGATCTTGTGTTTGAAAATGTCAATCTGTAAACCTTTAAGTGTTTACTGAGCACCTAAAGCATCCAGTCCTGCCCTAGACTCTCTACTCCATCACATGTAATGTGGATAAAAACTACTTGTTCCCTAACCATACCCAGTCCCATGGCCCATCCCACCTCATTACTCCATAGAGCCTTTGCTCTGGAACAGAAAAATCTTCACTCAGTAGATGTTTGGTCCGAGTTGCAAAATAACTTTGTCCTCAGTCCATCCCTACACTGAGAAAAATATATCCACCTAATTTTGCTGTAGACTCTTTAGGCTGAATTTCCCCTAAAATTTGAATGCTAGGCCATGTAAAATACTACTTCATATATTGTGTTTGTGAGAGTTTCATTCTCTGCTTTCTTCCTGCTCACTTTCCCCTTCCCAACTGGGAGAGAAGGAAAAAAAGATGACGTAGGGGTCAGAGGAGTAGGCATGGATCAGGACAGAGCCTGGAGTGACACCCATATTTTCATCACAGACAGCCAGACAGAGGAACTGCACCATCGAGAAAGGGAATGAAGTGTCTTTCCTGCAAGCTGGGATCTGAGGGACTCAAGGGATGTGTAGGTGGTTCTCACCTTTATGGGCAGACAAGTATGTATATAAAGTCAGTTTCTCTGCGAGATGAGATACAGAGTCATGGAACTGATAAAGAAAAGATGAAAGCATCAGGGCCAGAGGACATACAAAAATCATGGAGAAGAATGGACTTTGTCCCCGAGGAATGACTCATTCATCCCAGCCTCAGGAGGCTGGAATATACAAGCCCAGGCATCTGATTAGGCCTTGGAAGGTCCCAAGGAGTCTTGCCCCTCATTTATCTTCAGCAGAAATAGATGTCATGATGAGAAAGAAAAATTTTGTGCCTGCCACACCCACTCCCTCCTCCACTTCGCCACTATGTGCACTTGTCCATCCTGTTTCCCAAAGAGGTGCTATTTTCTGTCCAGCTCAGGGTTCAAAACAAAGGGAAAGTGTCAGCCACGTGCAGCCCTGAATCCTGCCTAACCGTTCCCTTAGGTCTGGGGCTTTTAGCATGAGCTGTGTCGGCCAGACCCGATCAGCCCTCCGAAGAAGAAGGGGGGAACTCCAGGACAGACAGCTGAAGCCGTTGTTACAACATGAGGATTGCAGGGCAGGCAACACTTTACAAGATCACCAAAGATTGATGCAAATTGGTTTGGTTCTGACCCTGTCACACCAGGAAGGATAATGATTCTAGCAGCACCGGGCATGGGAGGGGGCACGTGGTGGGAGCCGGGAGAATTGGTGTCTCACTTTGCATCTTCATTAACGATCTGAAAGACAGGGGTAAACAGCATGCTAATGAAACTTGCAGATGATTGGTGTTACAAACCCCAGAGAGGACAGAGAAATAGCACGCCAAGACCCAGAGAGCTTAGAAATATGGGCAGGAGATTGTCAAATGAGATTCGCCCTAGGGAAATGAAAGTCGGCATGTCAGGAAGGGATGATGGAGGTGCTTCTGGGTGGGGGAGCACAAACCTGGAAAGCAGAGATGGGTGGCAGGGTCAGGCGGCTGAGTGAGGGGATAAGGTTTGGGGTGTGTTGGAGAGACAGAGGAGCTGGCCTTGAGGACCCAGGGGACAAATACCCTGGTGTGTTCCTGGCAGGACTGACTACAGCAGGAAGTCTGAGGCCAACGGTGTGTGCAGCCTGGGGGCCACGCAGGTTGCTCTGGCCTGTTGACCTGTGTCAGCTCCTGGGCCTCCAGCAAGGCTGGGCTCTGACTTCACAGCCACACGCTGTGCCTATTTGCACTCGTCACTGAGGCTAAAAATGCCATTTTGACCTGAATGACTAAAATGAAACAAGCCAAAACACATTTTTAAACTTTGCCCAAAATTATTGGGAACAGGATATTCAAAAGCAGAGGAAAGAACATTTCCCCCCATCTTCAGTGGTTTCCCATTCAATAAGCATGGCTTGGAGGTATAACTCACTTATATTAAGTGCAAAAGTCTTAAGGATACATACATAAAGTTCAATGATTTTTTTCCCTTGAGCAAATCACTTAACCTCACCAAGCCTGGGTATAGCCGCAGTACGTATCTCATAGCTGTATTGAGAGGTTTAAATGAGATAGAATATATAAGGTAAGGCCTCTGGCACATAGTAAGTAAGCACTCAGAGGTGAGTGATTATTATTACTGTTAGTTACCCTCTAATTTTATTCACTGTGTTTTCCTCTTAACTTCCCCAAATAAATTATAAACTTCTTAAAGTCAGGGACTGTCTTAAAATTCTTTTTCAGTGCATGGATGCTGGAAAAAAAAAAACCTTCTTTGGTGGATTGATATGTTAGAATTCTTTTTTTTTTTTTCTCGATACGCGGGCCTCTCACCGCTGCGGCCTCTCCCGCCGCGGAGCACAGGCTCAGGACGCGCAGGCTCAGCGGCCACGGCCCACGGGCCTAGCCGCTCCGCGGCATGCGGGATCCCCCCAGACCGGGGCACGAACCCGTGTCCCCTGCATTGGCAGGCGGACTCCCAACCACTGCGCCACCAGGGAAGCCCAGAATTCTCTTTTAATATGAATAATTTTGTTTTTACCCAACCCAGATCTACTTTCAATGAAATCTTTCTTTAGAATGGAACAAAACCAAAAAAAGAAACAAAGAAAACCAGGTAAAATCCTGATACCACAGAAGTTTTTTTTTTTTTTTGCGGTACACGGGCCCCTCACTGTTGTGGCCTCTCCCGTTGCGGAGCACAGGCTCCGGACGCGCAGGCTTAGCGGCCATGTCTCACGGGCCCAGCCGCTCCGTGGCATGTGGGATCTTCCCGGACCAGGGCACGAACCCGTGTCCCCTGCATCGGCAGGCGGACTCTCAACCACTGTGCCACCAGGGAAGCCCTCACAGAGGTTTTTTGAGACAAACATTCCCCATGAGATTGTGCTAACAACACAGGCACTGTCTGGTGAAATCTTAAGCCAAAGGAAGAGAGCCCAGCCTGATGATTAAGACTCCAATCAGGTTTGAACTAGGGTGTCTAACCGTCCAGTTCACTTGGGACTCAGGGGTTTCCTGGGACAAGGGACAGTCCAGCTAATGTGATGGTTGGTCACTGTAGTTTGAATCCAGGCTCTGCTACTTGATAGCTTTGTGGCCTCGGGTAGGATTCTTAGCCTTGTTGAACTTGGTTTATTCTCCAGTTAAAGGTGGAACATATTGACTTCACCAAGTTGTCAGAAGGATCAAATGAGGTACCCTTGCTAATACTAGCAATGGGAGTATTAGCAGTGTGTTTGACACATAATAAATGCCCAGTAGATGTTGACATAAACTGTCAGAATCCATGTAAAGAAAGTTTTAAAATAGGCACAAATGAGTGTATGATGATAGAAATCAGAAGAATGGTTACTTGTGTCAGGAGACTTGCTAGGAAGGAAGTGGAGGGAGCCTTCTGCAGGGCTAGATATGTTCCAGCGGGCAAGTACTGAGCTTTATAGCCTGTTTGAGGCAAACATGATATTTGGGTTACCAAGGAGGAAATTAAAAGAAATTTATTTTCTACGGGGTAAATTAAACAAAAATCCTCTGGGACCTTTAGTTGTTCTTGCCTTTTCCTTATACCTGCTCCACCCTACAAAACAAAGACTTCTGTTTTCCTAGGCTTACCTGTCCTCCCAGCCTCCATTCATGTAGACACACTTTTGATGTCATTGTCATATGGCCTTGATTTGAAAACCATGTTGTGGTTCTTTGCTTGGCTTTCTCCCTGCCTCCTTCTTTTCTGATATGAGCTACTCTCCCCTCCACAGCCAGTGGGGGCACATAGTTTCCCAAGAGGACTCTCAAAGCTGACTCCCTACCCCTACCTCAGAGCCCCCCTGCTGTGACTGTGGAGTCACCAAGTCCTTGTGACCTTCAGAAATACACAGGCTTTGTTAATTCCACTCCCAGGGATACATCCAACGGAAGTGAGTGCTGACTTCCACCAAAAGATGTGCAAGAATGTTGGCAGCGACTTTATTCATGTGAGTCAAAAATTGGCAGAAACCCAAATGTCCATCAATAGGAGAATGAAGAAATAAATTGTCATATATTCCTACAATGGAATGCCATTGGCAATAAAGAACAAACTACTGTACTGCCTCAGAATAACATGGATGGATCTCGCAAACAAGAATGAGGAGCCAATTAAGGCAGGCACAGAAGTGCATTCTGTATGATTCCACTTGTATGAAGTTCTAGAACAGGTGAAACTAACCTAGGGTGGGAGAGGTCAGAATAGTGGTTACCTTGGGTATTGACTGGGAAGGGGCACGAGGAGCCTTCTAGGGTGTTGGAAATATTCTCTATTTGATCTGAGTAGTGGTTACACAGGAGTAGATGTGTGAGTGTGTGTGTGAACATTCATCAAGCTGTACATTTAATAGTTATGTGCTTGGGACTTCCCTGGTGGTGCAGAGGTTGAGAATCTGCCTGCTAATGCAGGGGACACAGGTTCGAGCCCTGGCCTGGGAGGATCCCACATACCGCGGAGCAACTAGGCCCGTGAGCCACAACTACTGAGCCTGCTAGGCCCGTGAGCCACAACTACTGAGCCTGCACATCTGGAGCCTGTGCTCCGCAACAAGAGAGGCCGCGATAGTGAGAGGCCCATGCACCGCAATGACGAGTGGCCCCCGCTTGCCACAACTAGAGAAAGCCCTTGCACAGAAATGAAGACCCAACACAGCAAAAATAAATTAATAAATTAATAAACTCCTACTTCCAACATCTTAAAAAAAAAAAAAAGAATCCACCTGCCAATTCAGAGGACACGGGTCAAGCCCTGGTCCAGGAAGATCCCACATGCCGCAGAGCAACTAAGCCCGTGTGCCACAACTACTGAGCCTGCGCTCTAGAGCCTGTGAGCCACAACTACTGAGCCCGCTCGCCTAGAGCCCATGCTCCGCAGCAAGAGAAGCCACCGCAATGAGAAGCCCACTCACCACAATGAAGAGTAGTCCCCGCTCGCCACAACTAAAGAAAGCCCTCATGCAGCAACAAAGACCCAACACAGCCAAAAATCATTAATTAATTAATTTTAAAAAGATAGTTATGTGCTTTACTGTGTGTAAACTATGCCTCAATTTAAACAAATGAATTTAGGGTTCTCTGAGCCTCTAAAGGGAAATTGATGAAAGCTACCACAGCCCCGTAGAGGTGATTTGGGGCAATAACACAGGAGAATCATCTGGCTTCTGGGCTGTGGAGTCAGAAGGAAGGATAGAGGATGGTCAGTGTGTTCCTTTGGCAGCTACCTTCCACGCTCCACCAGCAACTGAGCATAAGGGCTTAGGGGCTGTGGTCTGGGCCCTCACTCTGTGACTTTGTTATGGGGGCGGGCTGTCAGTCAAGCTCCAAGAGTCCCCGACATCTCAATGCTTGACTCTTTTGTGAGGGAGCATCCTTCTCTACACCCCGCTCTGTGAATTCAGTCCCGAGACAGTGGGCTGCTCCAGGGCCAGGGAGTGGTCTGTGCTTCCCTGTTGCTCCAGAACCTGACACATCTTAGGCTCTCAGTGCACCGTTGCCAAATGGATGCCTGAATCCGTGGCCTCCTGTCACCTATGGCGTTATATAATTCTCCCCAGCTGGAACTGACCACTGATCTTAAAGCCAAAGATGTGCTTTTTGACACATGGGTTATTCAGGTGACCTTTCCTAAAAGAAATGGCATTCCAGGTAAGCTACTGGCATCCCTGACTTGCTTCCATCCAGTGCAGTTCCAGTACTGCCAGAAAAGACCTCCAGTTGTCTCTATAACCAAGTTTCCTAGCACCATCCACTCCTAGCAAAGAGGCTGTGTCTATACTGTAGGTAACTGGAGTTATCAGTGGTGCTGATGGTAGTTTCTCTGGGTTTGGTAATTCCCTTAGATGGAGGCTGGGATGGCTGGGCTGTTTGGTTCCTTGAAGAGATTTCTGTGCTATCCAAATAGGTAGCCATTAGCCACATAAATTCCATTTAAATTAAAAATAAATAAAACTTAAAATTCAGTTCATTACTCTAGTCACATTTAAAGAGCTCAGTAGCCACACATGGCTACTGACTACCATATTGGGCAGTGCAGAGCTACATACATCTCCATCATCATAGAAAGTTGTATTTGGCACTAGACTGATCATCTTCAAACCCTCTTGGAACCATTGCGGGAGGGAAGGAAGGAACTAAGTAGGATTGGACCCCTACCCCCAGTTCAACGAGAGTCACTCTGCCTATGAATTCAGATTTCAAGTTAGAATTCATTTGGGAGAAAAAGTTCTATTGCTTTTTAATTTTACAATGCTTTTTGGAAAGATAAATACAAACCATACTTAAAATAAGCACATTGTAAAAATAAATAATTTTTAAATAATTAAAATAAAATAAGCACACTGTGAAAACTAACATCTTCTTCCCATCCTCTGACTCTCAGACTACTGGTTACCAGCTTGTGGGAGCTACACCCTGTCCTACATCTTGTTTTCCCACTTAATTTTTCTTGGATCTTGTTCAGGTTGGTACATACAGATTTCACAGCTACACATTATCCCACTGCATGGATGTACCATAATTCATTTAGCCAGTGCCTATGATGGACATTTATGTTGCTTCCAACCTTCTGCTACTACAAACTATGTTGTGATAAACAAACATCCTGGTATTTAAACCTTTGTGCGTGTACAGATATATCCTTAGAATAGATGCCTAGTGAGGGAACTGCTTGCTCGAAGGCCATGTGCATTTTTAATTCTAATATTATATATAGATAGATAGATATAGATATAGATATATAATGTAATATATATTGCTGAATTGCCCCCTTAAAATGGTCTTTTCCCCACCACCTCAACAGTGCTGTTACCAGGCATACAGGTCTCCTCCTGAATAACAGTGGCTTCTCTTGGGAGGGTACTCCATTGCCTCCCCACCACACATCCCACCCACTTACCTTTCCTTCTTGTCAGTCCTTCTTGCTGCCAAGAGTGGTTGGCACCTGCCCAAGCATTCACCAGGCCCCCAGGTACTGGCCTAAATCCTTTACTTCAATGTCTCATGCCTCATGGACTCTTTGCAACACTCGTGAGGTAGCTACTATTATTCCCATTTTACAGATGAGAAGCCTGAGGCTTAGTCATTAACTAACTCGTTCATGGTCACCTAGCTGGTTAGTAGCAGAGCTGGGATTTAGCCCCAGGTCTATCTCACTTCAAAGCCTGGGCTTCTTGGGGAACCAGTAGGCTTCCCCACACCCCCCTCCCTTGCCCCTCCTCCCTGCATGGACACCAGGTGCTCCCCTCTCCCTGTTAATAGCCATCCACCTCTCTTCAGTGTCTGCCTGTGTGCCCGTGAGCCCTCCACTCCTGCTCACTCCCTCCTTCCTGGGGTCAAGGCCCACACCTCTCTCTGACCCTCCTTCACCAGGAAACCAGTGCCTCGGTTTCCTCTATTCTTGGCCTTGGGACCGCCTCACCTGACCCGCTGGGTCGGCCCATCCCGCCCCCAGGTGATCACCTTGGCCTTCAGGGCTGGGGAGGGAGAAAGCAACGGCTTCCGTCACCTGACCCTGCTCAGCCAATTCACGGAAGACAAGATGTCAAGTTAATGAGCCTGTGGGCCTCTAATTAGCTGTCAATTACCTCAAATTAATCAACTCCTCGCCTAATTAAGCATTGTCGGCAGGTGGGCACAAAGCAGACCATTGTGTGGGAGCCCTGAGAAAAGCGGGGCTGGCAAACTTGGTTAGGATCAGCGCTGTGCATCGCCCCTGTCTCCCCAGCGTGCAGCACTGGGCCCCTGCGCCCACCACTGTCCCTAGGCACCGGGACCCGGGGACCTCCTGGGCAGCGGGGTGGATGGCGCTTCATGAAGGGAGGTGCAGAGCTTGGAGGCAGGTGGGACTTCTTCAGGGAAGTGGGGCAGTGAGAGCTGCGTGGCCGGGCAGAGGAAGGTCGTTTCGAAGGGGACAGAGGCAGGTCCAAGGGACCAGCTCCTGGCGCTCATCGGAGCTGGGGCGGGGGCTGGGCTCAAAGCTGGGCAGAGTGGAGGCCAGGTCATGGCCGAGAGTTCAGGCCTGTGCGGCTGGGCAGCCTGGCTTCCAGTCCTGGCCCTGCCGCCTGTAAGCTCTGTGATCCCGGAGAGTGACTTCACTTCTGTGAGCCACACTTTCCATCATTGCAAACAATGAGAGTAACTTCTTAAGAGCTCTTATCAGGCCTCTGTGAGGATTAAATGAGATTGTGCCTGTGAAGCACATGCCATGCTGTCAGTGTTCGGTGGATTTTGTAGTAGTGACGGTGGAGGTGGGTGAACCGCTCAAGCTATGCACTGTGTCCCCAGATTCTGAGCCCCCAGGCTGCAGTGCACCCCTGATAAATGTGAGTGCGCTGCTGAAGACATGCTGGGTGCTGGATTCTGAGATGTCCTGGCTACAACCTCCTCTCCACCCCTTCACATCTCCCAGCACCTTTGAGGCTGCATCCAATGAGCCCTGGGTGCCCCATGGAGCTCAGATGAGGGGACCACAAGTCTCTGACTAGCGACCAGGAAGAAGAGAGCACATAAGGACCCCTCTCCCCTTGGGTCTTGGGGCTGCAGAGCCTAGAGAAGAAGGTGTCTCCCGGCAGCCCCCAGGCACTGAACTCATGCCCTGGCCATGGTCCTGGAGGCTGAACCGGTACCCACTTTCCTTAGCACAGGGCAGGGTGAGGCTGGGGGCCGGCTGGGTAGATCTTTGCCCCCACTGATGGCCAAATGCCTCCACACACAGGCCTGGTCTGTCCCTTCCCCCACTCCAACCAATCCTTGTAATCAACCCACCAAATTTCTCATCTGTACCCCCCATCTCAATCCTGGCACAGGACACCCTCTCCCTGCCTCCTGGGGCAATGGAGGTCCTCAGTCTCATGTCTGAAAGCTTGGAAGTATCTTCCCTCTCCCTGTTTAAACCACTCAGTCATTTAGCAAACATTTATTGTGCCTACTAATGAAAGCTCGCAGTGTAAAGGGGAGATGGTTGGATAAACACAAATCATTAATGCATGCGCTAGAGATGTGAGGGACAGAAGGGAGCTAGGATGTATTATGTACCTATGGTATGCTGGCAGAAGTGGCAAAGCCGGATGTGGGTGCCCGTACCTCTGACTCCTGTCCACGAGGAGAGATCAGGTCTGTGCCCTGGGACGGAAGTGGGGATGGGGGCGGGCAGGTGTATGCTACCTCAATCTGGGCCTGGGTAGGTGAGGCCTCCCAGGGAAAGGGAAACTGGAGCTGAGGCTTGAAAGAAGCAATGTATTCCAGATGAAGGGAACAGCATATGTGAAGGTCCAGAGGCATGCAAAGGATATGGAGAGTTCAGCAAATAGAGATTTCCTGAGACGAGCCACAGCAGATGCTCACTGTGCAGTGAGGAAGAGCAGGATCTCAGAGGGCCTTCAAATAAGGCCTTTCTAGTAGGGATTTGGGGACCCCTGGGAAGACTTACCTAAACTCTGACCCCTCCTAGGGGAACTGAATGCCACAGCCATCGAATCCATAATTTAACCAAATGAAGCTGCTTGTGTGGCTCCAGAAGGAAAGGGAAGTATCGCGGGAGTGGGCCTTCCTAAAACCAGCGAAATCATACCATTCTGTGGTCTGCCTTCCCGGAGAACGGCCTGCTTCCCTCCCTTCTGTACCCCAGAGCACCTAGACTGGAACAAGTGTCCAGCAAAGCTTGTGAAATAGTGCAGTATGCAATTTGTTTCTCCCTACCACATACTGACGTGTACATGGATGCAGGAACTTGCTTTAAGCTCTGACACATTTATCCCACTGGAAAATTTGGATCTGAGACTAAGAGTTCCATGTGGGCTTGAGTGGAGGAGACATAAGTTTGGGAGCTGAAGGGTGGCCGTGGGACTGAGGATCATAGCCAGGCTGCAGGGAGGAGAAGGAAGCAGCAGTACTCAGGAGAAGCTGTGGTTCCCATCTGTCTGGGGCTCGCCCTATCTTAGATCCCACAAGGCCCGCACATCCTTGTGGTCCTTTCTTACTTAAGCAAGTTCAGTTATCTGTACCTACACCCCACCGAGAGTTCCCCACCCCAAAGCACCCTGATATATACCGGCCTGGAACAGCCAGAGGAGCCCCAGCACCCAGGTGGAAAGGCATCTTACAGACCAGCCAAGGCAGTGGTTCCAGTGGAGCCGCAGGAGCACCCAACTCCACGGATATTCCCACAGAACTGGGGGCTGGTAGATGGCTTTATTACACAAACAGTGCAGAAGCCCAGTGTGTGAGAGAGACAATGAATACATTACACCTGTACGTACCGTTATGTTTAATGTTTACATTCATGTTTATCAAGCTAGATAGTACATAAACACAGTTTTAAAACCAAACAAATACAAAGGGATATAGAATGAAATGTAGGCTTCCCTCACACCCCTGTTCTGCCTTCTGATTTCCTTTCCCGCAATCAACCAGCAACCAGTTTTTCAGATACTCTTCCAGAGATTAAAAAAAATAGTTTTATATACTTATCTTTTCTCTTTCACAAGTGGCAGTAAAATATACTGTTCTGCAGCTTCCTTTTCATACTAATATTGTCTTGGAGATTGTCCCAGCTCAAAATGTGTGATAACAGCCACATAGTATTCCATTGCCTGAATGTGTACTTTTTTTTTTTTTTAAAGTTATACAAAATCATCACAGCCAAAAGGAGGCTAACGAGACATGATGACTTGATGTCCTATGATCTTCTGGGACAGAAAAAAGATATAAAGTGAAAACTAAGGAAATACGAATAAAGCACAGACTTTAGCTATTAAAGTATCAATCTTGGTTCATTAACAAGTTTACCATACTAGGGAGTTCCCTGGTGGCCTAGTGGTTAGGATTCCGGGCTTTTAATGCCAGGCGGGGTTTAATCCCTAGTCGGGGAACTGAGATCCCACAAGCCGTGCAGCGCAGCAACAAAACAAAACAAAACAAAACAAAAAAGGTACACCATACTAATGTCAGATGTTGATAATGGGGACATTTGGGTGTGGAGTTTATGAGAGCTCTGTACAATCTTCACAACTTTTCTGCACGTTTAAACTTGTTCTAAAAATGTTTATTTTAAAATAATTTAAAAACATACAGATGTTGAGATTAACAAAGTATCACTTCATGCAAAAGCCTTACTGACTGCTTAACAGTGCTGGGTCATTATGTAGGTTCCTTAGTCAAACGAGGGAAGTAAAAGTACTTCCCTGAGGCAATATGAGAATTGTTTTACATTTTCAAAGGGTTGTTTGAGATAAAAATGGTGGAACCACTGGCCTAGTCCCACCCTGTCAGTTTACCAGGGGGCAACGGAGGCTAGAAAAGGTGTGACTCGTGCCCGGTCACAGACTATCACCTCAGGTTCTTCCAAGCCCCACGCAGGCACCGGGCTGGTTGGCACTCGCTGCCCACACTGGGCGAATACCTCCCGGGTCTGCTGGGTCAGCAGTGGGTAAGACGACCAGCCGTGTCCTCCCTCCTCGGAGGTAATTTCATTTTAACAGGCTGACATACAAGCTGAAGGAAAGACGCTCTAACGATGGATGTCAGGCACTGGTTAGCAGGGGAAGCCTCTTAGGACCCTTGGCATCCCTCCCCTTGATGCCTCCTAGGAAGGCGGACTGGGCGCGGGCTCACAGGACCCCCGCGACCCCAGCGCAGCCTCCTGCGTCGGCGCCCTTCCCAGGGCTATCCGCGCCTTCACCACTAGAGGGAGCCGCGAGCGGCCCCACGGCGCCCGGCAGTTCCTCCCCAGACCCGGCCCTTCACCGCAGATCAGACTTCGCCAGGCGAGGCTCGGGCAAGCCCGGGCCACTTCCAGTCCTCAGGCCTCAAGCCCGCTGCCCTCTGCCGCCCCGACCTCGTGCAGGTGCCCAGCACCCTGAACTTCACCGAGGGGCCCATGCTCAGCCCCCCTACCCAACCCTCTGAAAACCCTCCTGTGCTTCGGCTCCCATTTTATAAATTAGGACCCAAAGAGGGTAACGGTCATGCCCAGGGTGACACAGCTAACGTTTGGCAGAACGAGATGCCCAGGGGGGCCTGGTTCTGACCTCCTTGCCTCAGGGGTTCTCCCTCAAAGGGTCTCAAACCCCCTCACTGTAGCCTTCTATCCAGGTGGGGAAACTGAGGCACGGGGCAACCCCAGGTAGGGTATATACACTGTGTGTGGGTGGCTCAGTCTGCCAAGGGTAGGCAGGAGGCTGCACTGGGAGGCCAGCCCCTTGACAGATGAACACAGCAGGAGAGCCTGTGGGGGGCGGAGGGTGCCAGCCTGCCCCAAGGGGGGAAGGGGTGCAGATGCTGGTGACTCTCTCCTGTGGATGTGTGACAGCTGCAGCCTCGGGTGGGAGGCCAGAGACCCCACACGCTAAGAACTTTCACTCACTGCCTGAGGGCTAATCCCATTACTCTCCTGGACCCTCTGGGACCACCCTCCCTAACCCTCCCTAATCCCCTGCCTCCTTCTGGGAACGGTCCAAGGCCCTACCATGGACCCCTGCCAACCTCAGTCTCCTGCAGACCTCACCCCCTCAGGCCCTATCAGCCGCCTTGCCCACCCATGCCCAATTCCTGTGGAGGTTCGACCTCCTCCACCTGCCTCCCCTGCCAGCCCTGCCCCTGTCTGCCAGTCCCTAAGCTGCCTTCCCAAAATGGCCTCCAGCTGGGCTCCAGGTTTTGTGAGCCTCCTTGCCCTTCCCAAGCAGGCTTCTGTTTTAGTTTCTGTTGAAGGAATCATCAGGTGAGCGCTTGGGTCCACAGTGTTTTCATCTGTAAAATGATGTTGATCTGATGATACGGTGAGATGCCATATAATAGCAGGTGTTTAGTGCAGCACCTGGCACGAGGGAAACCCCCAAGGTGTCAGCTGCTGATGTAATTACCATCAGTGGGACGGATATGTCAGCTATGCAAGGGGAATGGATGTATTCTGTTACCAGAAGGCAGCTCCATGGCCTGGGGGCAGATGTTAGAGGGAGGTAGATATGACTCAGGTACCCTGTCCTCACACTAGTGATAGGAGCCACTATGTACACTGGGTATTGGGCTCTTCCTGTAGGCTAGGTTAAGCCTCTCCACCCCCTCATGAGGTAGGTACTATCCATACCCCCATTTTGCAGTTTGGAAACTAAAGTTAAGAGACAGCTGGGAATTCCCTGGTGGTCCAGTGGCTAGGTCTCTGCACTTTCACTGCTGAGGTAACAAGTTTGATCCCTGGTCGGGAAACTAAGATCCCACAAGCCGTGTGGGACAGCCAAAAAAACCCCAAAAAATCAAAAGGCAGCTATGAAGTGGTGGAGCTGGAATCAAACACAGCTCTGACTCCAGAATTCTTTGCGGTATTCTACTGCTTTTCAGGATCCACTTCAATGAGAGCTGATGTTTGAGAGATGCCCACCCCCCAAAAGGTAATGGGCTTCCCATTTGCCAGAAGCATTCAAGGCAATGCTAAGGGACAACCAGTCAGGAGCCCTGAGGTTCCATTACAGGCCCCAATCCCCCCAGTGTCCCCAGCCTCCTGTTTCCAGGGCAGGCCAGGCCAGGTCACTGTCCCCTCCCCAGCCTGGGCACAGGAGGGGCCCCCTTTGGCCCTCAGCCTCCCTCTCTCCTACCTTCTGCTGCTCCTCATTTACATAAATTATCTCTCCCCAATTATCCATCCAGCTGTCCCAACTGTGACCTGTGAATGAATTAAAAACGGGATATAATTTAATAATGGCTGATTAGAAGGAGATTAGTTGTTATATAAAAGGGAAAGCCAAGAGCCAGCTAGTTGCCCTTAATCTGACCAATACCATCGTTATTCGGGAAAGGCTACCCTGGCCATCATCAGACAAGGCAGGCATGAGGACGAGGGTTAGGGGAGAGCCCAGGTGGGGCCACACCACCCCAGAGAGAAGACCAGGGTACTGGGAGCTGGGAAGTTGAGTCCCAGGCAACTCCTGTTACTTCCCTGGGCCTTGCTCCGTCCTTCTAAGTGGGCTTGGGTAGTTTCTGGGGCCCCTTCTTGCTCTAAAGTCTAGATGCCCTCAAATCAAACCACTGGGCTTTCCCAAGGCAGCCACTGCCTCCACAACAGAGCCTGCCCAGCCCCTGCTGGCGTAAGAACTGGGGGTTCAAGAGTCTGGTGCCTCCTAGGAACACACAGCAGCTGGGGATGCGGACCTCCCCAGGAGGGGACCCGGCTGTCTGGGGTAAGTCATAGAGAAGGGACTGGGGTTGGTTGCACCAGGAAGGCTCCATGGAGGAGAGACTGACTGAAACAAAGAGTGTGTGAGTGCCCAGCAGGATCTCTGGGCCCCCTTGCCCTCAGGTGAATGACTGGATGTAGTGGCAAGGACATGTCTCCGAGATTCCCAGTCACCCTTTCAGCCTCAGCTCATGTGCACCTCCTCCAGAAAGCCTGCCCTTGATCTCCCCAGCTTTGTGGTCTCCCCAGTGCTCCCATATTTGTCCACCTGCTTATGGTGTCCATCTGCTTATGGGACATTTGTGTCCCCATTTGTGAGTTCCTCAAGGCCAGGGGCCAGCTTTTTATCTTTACGCCACCAGTGCCAGGTACACAATTTTTGCTCAACAACATCATTGAATAAATAAAGATACCTCCTCCAGAAAGCCTTCTGTGATTGCCCGAGTGTGGGTTCTGTGCTCCCAAGGTACACTGTGATTATGCCTTTAAAAATAAGGTAAGTCGGGCTCAGGACAGACAGAAGCTCCTGGAGGAGGGGGGTGTGTGTGACTAGAAACTTGGGGGAGGAGGTTGAGCGCCAGCCGCTGTCCCAGTTCTGCCAGCAATCGAGTCTAAGTGTCTGGTTATTACCCTACCGCAGTACGTGCGTGGGCCGCGGTACTAGAGAGGCCAGTGGCTCGCTTGCCCGGCAGGAGTACCTGCGCGCGCTATCGGCAGCAGGGAATGGAAGCGGAGGACGCAGGCAGCTATTCCCTGCAGCAAGCACAAGCTTTTTATACGTTTCCATTCCAACAAAAGATGACTGAAGTTCCTAGTATGGCAGTTATGAATGAACAAGAAATGCCAGCAGAAGTTCCAGCCCCAGCTCCTGCTCAGGAACCCACACAAGAGACTCCAAAAGGAAGGAAAGGAAAACCCAAAACAACAGAACCAAAATCCCCAGTGGAACCCAAAAAACCTGCTGAGGCCAAAAAATCTGGCAAGTCCACAAAATCAAAAGAAAAGCAAGAAAAAATTACAGACACATTTAAAGTGAAAAGTAGACCAGTTCAATAGTGTTTCAGAAGCTGAACTTTTGACCAAGACTCTACCGGACATTTTGACCTTCAGTCTGGACATTGTGATTATTGGCATAAACCCAGGACTAATGGCTGCTTACAAAGGGCATCATTACCCTGGACCTGGAAACCATTTTTGGAAGTGTCTGTTTATGTCAGGGCTGAGTGAGGTCCAACTGAATCACACGGATGATCACACTTTACCAGGGAAATAGGGTATTGGATTTACCAATATGGTGGCAAGGATAACACCAGGCAGCAAGGATCTTTCCGGTAAAGAATTTTGTGAAGGAGGACGTATTCTAGTGCAGAAATTACAGAAATATCAGCCACGAATAGCAGTGTTTAATGGAAACTGTATTTATGAAATTTTTAGTAAGGAAGTTTTTGGAGTAAAAGTTAAGAACTTAGAATTTGGACTTCAACTGCATAAGATCCCAGACACAGAAACTCTCTGCTATGTTATGCCATCATCCAGTGCAAGATGTGCTCAGTTTCCTCGAGCCCAGGACAAGGTTCATTACTACGTTAAGCTGAAGGACTTAAGAGATCAGTTGAAAGTCAGTGAGTGAAACACAGACATTCAAGAGGTGCAATATACATTTGACCTGCGGTTAGCCCAAGAGGATGCAAAGAAGATGGCTGTGAAGGAAGAAAAATATGATCTGGGTTATGAAGCAGCGTGCGGTGGTGCTTATAGTGAAAATCCATGCAGTAGTGAACCTTGCAGCTTCTCTTCAAATGGGCTGACAGCTGACAGTGGAGAATCAACTTTCAGTGACATTCCAGATGGGCAGTGGATGACCCAGTCATTTACAGACAAGATTCCTTCCTTTAATAATCACTGTGCGATGCAAGAACAGGAAGAAGGAAACCATGCTTGAGAATGGTGTTTCTGGGCTTCCCTGGTGGTGCAGTGGTTGAGAGTCCGCCTGCCACTGCAGGGGACACGGGTTCGTGCCCCGGTCCGGGAAGATCCCACATGCTGCGGAGCGGCTGGGCCCGTGAGCCATGGCTGCTGAGACTGCGCGTCCGGAGCCTGTGTTCTCCAATGGGAGAGGCCACAACAGTGAGAAGCCCGCGTACAGCAAAAAAAAAAAAAAAAAAGAATGGTGTTTCTCAGCCCTGCTTAAATGCTGCAGTTTTAATGCAGTTGTCAAGAAGTGGCCCTCGGTTTTATTCATATTTTACTCTGGTGATGTAATCATGGTACAGTAGAATCAACTGTACAGACCTAAGCAGTTTGGAAGGAGAAAGTAGAGTTCTTTGTGTATGAGTTTTTATATTGGAATTAATCATCATTCCAGCTATTTATCAACTATCTTTCATTTATGAAGAAATTGATTTTCTTTTGGGAATCACTTTTAACCTGTAATTTAAAAATGCAAGAATCTGCATATTTACACTTGATTATTAACTATGCGTAAACTTAGATGCACCGTTATCCCTTTCATGCGTAAGAAGGGCGTGCTAATGATAAGATTCCCACTGGTAAAGAGGCAAATGTGCTGATTTTCATCTGTGAGGTTAACCCTCAGTGGAGTCTCATTTGGTAGTTTTTAGTGGTGTTTGATGGGCTTCCTTAGTTGTATTCACACACAGACCTCCTTGCTTTACCAGTGGTGAGCGTCTGTGAGAGTTGCTTGGTAGTAGAGTTGGAGAGTATGGCCTTGCAGCAGCAAGGCTAACCCAGCCTTACCTTTCAGGGCCATGAGCCCTGGCTTTGGCCCTCTCACCCCCATGTGCTGGTCCTCTAGTAGGCAGAACTATTCTGCTGGGATGGTAAGTTCCAGAGAGTGCAGAAGACCTTTTAAATTTTGCTACTTCATCTGTGTTTTACTTGAGAGACATACATTTGATAGGGAAGGAACTGAATTTCTCAGTATCTATCACCATTCAAATTTTATCCTCCTTGGCTTTAAGCATGTAACATGGAAATGATGAGAAATGAACTTTCAGGTTGAGTAACAAGATGCTGGAGGTGTTTGATAATCTTATTTAAACTGGTGCTTTATATATATGAGATGTACTAAAATAAATAATACAGGATTTTTCTTGCTAGGTAAATCGAATAAGCCAGTAATTTTAAAAAATTCTTTCTCTTCATCATTGCTATTTGTTACTGTGGACTAAGTGAACCTCGTGGCCAGGTTACTTTGAAGTAATGTATCTTTGTGATTTTCTAATGCATTTTCCATGGTGCTACAAATAGTCCAGACTACTAGGCCTGGTGGATATCAAAGCTGGGTATTTAGAAATGCCAGTTGCATTTACTCCTGATCACCTCTGAATATTCTGATTTTATACCTACCCAGGGAGCATGCTGTTTCTTGATATGAAAATATTTATGAGGTTTTGGTATTTTTCTAAAAGGTTATATAGCCTGTTTTTTTTGTAATAAGAGATACAAATTATTGTTGTGAATCTTCACATGCTTTTTTAGCTGTAGCTATGATGGATTTAATTTTTCCTTTAGTCTAGGTAAAGCTGTGTAAAAGTCATTCATGTTATTTAAATCACATCCTGTACTGCTGTTTACATGGATGTTTTGTGCAGGTGCTTTGAAGTGCCTTGCATCAGGGATTAGGAACAATTTAATTATTTTTTCATGGGACTATGTAAAGCATGTAACTAGGTATTGCTTTGGCTCTTAACGATTATAGCCTTACATAGATTCCTTTTTTTTTTTGAGTGGAGAAAATACCCTTTAAATTATGACGGACACTCACTAGAGAATGGGTTTGAAGATTTTTTTCAAGTGTACAGTAATGGTGTTTTTCATTAAATATGACAGATGGATGGTAAATGTTGATATACCCTATACACAACAATATGAGACTTTTTCATTGAATAATATTTTAGAAGTTTTTAAATTCATTTGAAACTCTGATGGTTTTTACAATAAAAAATATTGAAGATGGAAAAAAAAAAATAAGGTAAGTCACAGGATTTCCCTAGTGGCCTAGCGGTTAGGATTCCAGGCTTTCACTACTGTGGCCCGGGTTCAATCCCTGGTCAGGGAACTGAGATCCCGCAAGCAATGCAACGCGGCCAATAAATAAATAAATAAATAAATAAGGCAAGCCACTTATGGAGAAGTAATATACATAGACCAATAGTTATAGATAAAAATGGATGGATAGACAGAGAGCTCGGAGTCAGACTGACTGTATATGAACCCCAGGTCCACTACTTCTGACTGCATGACCTTGGGTTCTTCCCAAGGTCTCTTGTACTGTGCCTCAGTTTCCTCGTCTATACAATGGATGTATTTAATATTTCCTACCTCGTAGGGTTTTGTTTTTTAATTGGTCACGCCACGCGGCATGTGAGACCTTAGTTTCCTGACCAGAGATCGAACCCGCACCCCTTGCATTGGAAGCGCAGAGTCTTAACCACTGGACTGACAGGGAAGTCCCCCTCATAGGGTTTTTATGAGGACGACATGGGTGAATAGAGAAAAGCACTTACAACTGTGCAGGGTACATAGTGAGCAATTGGTAAGTGCCTGTGGGTGTTGCAGTGCATGTCACACTATTTGGTTTTCTTGCCAGTGGTGGGATCTCTGAAAACAGGACTGGACTTCTCATCTCTGTTGATGGGCCTGCACGGGGCTATCTCAGCAGTCCTGGCTGCTGCTTTCACACTGAAAGTTCCAAGGGGGCACACGTTGGGCAGGACCAGCACATTTCTCCCACCATTGATGGAGGATCTGCTCAGTGTCAGACCCAGAGTCCCAGCCCTTCCCAAAGAGGCTCACAGCTTTGTGGAGAGCAACACACCCATGAAAGGGGTCTGACCTCATGGTTCAGGTCTGGGCCATGTGTCCCACGTGGTCAGCTTCAGAGGATGTCTGCCAGGCCTGAGCTTGTATGAAGGGGCCAAGCCCCTGGAGGAAACAGGCATGCTGACCAGGGAGGGAAAGCTAGAGTCCTCTGCAGCAGCTGACTTAGGGCCATCAAGGAGCAGACGACAAAGGGAGCACGGTCTGCAGTGCCAGAGGCTGGGAACGGTTGGGGTAGATTCCAGAAAAGGTTGATTTCCTCAGAACATAAGGAGGCATAAGGTGTATGCGTGCACAGTAAGTGTTTGCTGACTGGCAAACTGAGCTGCTCCAGAAATTTTCAAACATTCCCAGTTATGAACATCTTGATTCCTTATGCGTGGGGAGGGGCCTGGGAATCTGTATATTTGACAAGACCTTAGGTAAGTCTCATGAACAGGCGGTTTCCTCTGCCATCCCATCCTCCAGGCCCGGGAGCTGCAGTGCCCTTGGAGAACGGGGCTGACTGTGACCTCACCTTGCCTCTGACATCCCATTGAGCCCCTACTCCACTCATACCCAGCCCAGGACAACCTCCCTGGTGGAGCCCAGAGCATATCCGTCCATACTGCAGCAGGAGGCCTCGCAGGCCAGCCTGGGCTGTGGGATAATTTGATATTCAAATCCTGGCAAAGACCTGCTTCAAATTGCTGCAAATTAAGCTGATTTTGTCCCTCCGAATGAGGGATTTGCTCCTGTGGATCAACCCTTCCGAAGACTTGATGAGGTCAGGATTAGAGCCGGAGGGCCGGAGAGAAAAGCCTGAGGTGGGAGGCTGGAGGGCTGCTTCTTGGTGGGAGGGCGAGCCCGGCCTCTGTGTGTCTCTCCCCAGCCCCGGACTTAGGGAAGTTTCCCAGAGTCTCAGAACTCAGCTCTTCACTGTGATGCGGGGTCTCTGGGCCCCTGAGGGGCCAGCCTTGCCGCCCCTGGCCCCATCCTCAGGAGAGCCCAGCCCTGTAAAATTCCCAAAGTGGACCACATCTCATCCTTCCAAGCATCTGAGAGCCAGGGCCCAACTGATCACCCCCATTTCACCGATGAGGAAACAGAGGCTGCAAGAGGTGAGATGAGGCTCTGCTGGCCAAAGACGACCTGGACTCAACCTCTGCCACCAACTTGCTGTGTGACCTTGAGCAAAGGGCCTCTGTGAGTCTCCTCGTAAGGATTACTGACAATGCGTGCACAGCGCCAGACACGTGGCAAGCACGCCATTAAGCATCGGCCAAGGTTACTACCCACACAGCAAGCACAGGCCAAGGCCCTGAAGCTAGGAAGCGGCAGAACAGGGATTAGGACCCGGCCTCTCTGGCCTGACTAAGTCACCGCCCCCCCCCCCTCCACCCGCCTTCTCCTGGAGGTCTGCGCCTGCTGACGGCGCCCCTCCCTGGCAGAACCTCATTTCCATCTGTTTTATCAAGGCCTGTACTGTATATTGCAGCCATTTCAAATTGCACCATTAAAGATTTTATGCTGGAGACGTTAAAATTAAAAAGATCTATGTGCAAAGAGTCACAACGAATTTAATCAACTTGATTTAATAGAAAACAGCAAATGGAATTTATGATGCCTCAAAAGACAAGGGAATTTTTTTTTCAACAAAAAATAATAAAAAGCACTTTCTGGAAAACAGAAAGTGGAGTGGGATGGGGGTGGCTCCCCATCTGAGAGTTTATCAGAACCTAATCCGCGGCCAACAACCCCAGTCGGGGCGGTTTGCCCGCTAATCCCAGCTGCCATTAAAATATTAAAGATAAATCTAATCGTCTCTTTATCCAAAATAAGCGACTTTTGTGGAGGAGAAAACATATAACCCTTTGGGAGGAGAATTAGTCCTAATGCATCAAATGGAATTCGGTCCAGGCTGGGGCGAAATAGGGTTTAGAGTCAAATGAGATGGTAATAGAAATAAAGCCCAGAATAACAAATTAAAAACCCTCATTTACACGAATTAAAAGGGCGCACAAAAGGGCTGGAAGCCCAGGCCTACACTCCTCATCCCCCAGGCCCACTCCCCCCTCCCCTGGTCTCGCCTGCCCAGCTCTTCACCCACTCACAGGCCCCCAGGAGAGGAGCCACTGCCTGACCTCATCCTCTCAACTTGTGTCCCGCAGCTTCCTGCGGACTCCCCAGCTTCCCGCGCCGAGCCCAAGTCCAGGCTGGGTTCCTGAAGGCTGACTGAGCCTTTAGGCATCTTTCCACATCCCTGGGGTGGGCTCTGGGGTCAGACAGAACTGGGCTCCTGTCCCAGGGCCGCCCCTCACTATGTGAGGTCTTGGTTTAATTTCTTAAACTCCCCAGGCCCCTGCTAAATTCACGGGAAAATGCGGATAACACTAGTCTCCACCCTTACGCAGCCTCTCTCCACGGCCTTGACCTCATTGCTGCCTGCCGCCCTAGCTCCCCTGGATTCAACAAGATGACATCAGGACAGCCCCAGGCAGCTTGGCCACTAAGGGACCCTGCGGAGGTCAGACCTGTGCCCCTGGAAGGCAGGAGAGCTCAGCAATGGGCCAGCCTGGAAGGCAGGGGGCAGCCAGCAGCCATTTTAAAGAACTAGGTGGGGTCACCCCTAAATTGTCACTCGAGAGGCCTGAGGCCACTCCAGGTCTTCAGGCTTCTCACTAAGCAGCGCTGTGTCCCCTGAGGTTGCCTCAGGGTTGATCTGTGGCTCCTCCTTCATGGTGGGATTTCGGGGGCTCTGACACATACCTCCCCCAACCCGGGAAACCCTCACCTTCGGGTCCAGGTCTGAATTCCCCACATTAAAATCACACTCTCTGCCTTAATAGCAGGATGCTTAGCAAAGGAGACACACTCAAATAACAAAAAAAGAAAACAGAAAAAAAAGAAAAAAAAAAAAGAGACACACTCCCCTCCAGGGGATTCAAGGGCCCCTCCCTGAACCATCACGAAGTTGACGGGTACAGACCAGTATGACAAACCCACTCCCAAGAGCCTGTCTGGACGGCGGGCAGAAGGGGGGGAGAAGGGGGCTCTCATGCCTGAGGCACCCCGTACACACACACAGGAGGGCAGGAATACACCTCTGACCTCCCCCAGCCTTCTTAACAAATCCACTTGAACGGGAAGTTCACGCTGACAGCATTTTATTATGGGATATTAAGTGGAATCGGATTGCGGGGCTAAAGCTTTCCCTGGCTGACTTTCTGTGTTCTGTTGGCCTCCTCCCCTCTGCACCCACCAGAGTCCCTCCTCCCTCTAGGGAGTGCTAGGAGGGGGTCTCTCCTCTTACCTTCTTCAACACCTACCTGACCCCACCTTTGGACTATGCCAAGTGGTAATTCTGGGAAATTGGGCTTGGCTGGAAGACGTCCCTGGCCACTTGGGAGTGGGTGACCTTCTCCCCAGGATGACTGACCGGAAACGTGAGGAGATGCTGGATGGGATGGGGTTTTCCCAGAGAGGCGTCCTAAGCCTGAGGTTTGATGGGCAAGTGTTGAGGGAAGGTGGTCACAGGTGAAGGAGCTGGGGTGGCCCGTTGCTGCAAGCTACCTTAGCACATGGGGAAGGGGCTGGATTCCCAGAATAACACACAGTTCTGGGTTAGCAAATAGTTAGCACCATTATACAAGGTTGTTGTAAGGATTAAAAGGAAATGTAACATTTGTGAGTGTCTACCATGTACCAGGCACTGTGGCAAGGGTTTTACATGCATTCTCTCACTTATTCCTCACACCTCCATAATGTGGATTCTTTAATTATCCCCATTTTACAAAACAGGAAACTGAGGCTCCCAGAGGTCGAGTAAATGCCAGGGTCTGATCCCAGCCGTCTGACTCCAGAACTGTGCTTTTAGCCACTACACCATAATAGCTCATATCAGGTGCTATACTAGCCACTTATGATAAAATGGTCAAGGTGTGAGCTCTGGTGCCAGATGGCTGGCCAGGTAGTATACGGGCTTGTCCACAATTCTTCCCTCCCTCTCTACCCTTGTCGTGCCTTCCCTGGTGGGAGGAGTTTATTGCCCCACTACATTGCCTTTGGTCTTTGCTATGTGACTAGCTTCAGCTGATGGGATATGAGCAGGTATGACCCAAGCAGAGGCTTTAAATGGGTTTGTGTGCTTTGGCTGCCTCTGCTAGAAGAGCATGCCTTTGGTAGCCACAGTCCCAGAATGAGAGGTATGAGGCAGACCCAGAAGCAACCCACAGGTCACACCCAAGCCTAGCTGCGCCTGGACCCTGGGACCCAGAGCGAGAGATAAACCGCCTGAGATGTGGACATTGTTGTTACACCTTACTTGTAGAAGCCATGGAGTTGCCCTGCTCAGACACAGTTCAGGAGAGAACTAGATGTTCAGGTGCAAGGGTGCAGTTAGCAGACAGCCTCCAGCTGCAGCCTCTTCCAGATCCACAGCAGTGCTGTTTGACTTTTTCCCAGCTTTACTGAGATATAATTGACAGATAACATTGTGTAAGTTTAAGGTGTATAGCATGTTGATTTGATACATTTATAATCTGCAAAATGATTCCCGCCATAGTATTAGTTATCACCTCCATCCCATCACATAGTTATCATTTCTTTTTTGTGATGAGAATATTTGAGATCTACTCTCTTGGTAACATTCCAGTATATGATCCAGAATTACTCGTTATCATCACTCACCCCAGTGTTTGAGTGACTGGGCGTGGTGAGGGTCCTAGGGCCTGGCCATTTCTGCCCAACCCAAGCCTTCTTTAGCGGGCAGCCTTTGCTCCGGAGCTCCCCATTAGATTGGCTGAGACTTTGTCAGAGCTGCCTTGTGGTTTGAGGCTCTCCCTGTCCCATCCTGCTCCCCCTCCCCTTTACCTTTCACAGGGTTACCCCCACTCCCACCCCCAATAAACCGCTTGCCTTCCTAACCCTTTCTCATTATCTGCTTTCTTGAGTACTTGAACTGACACAGCCTTATTGCCACAAAACCTGACTGTGCAATTCACTAGCTGCCTGACTGTAACCGTACGATGACTCAGTTTCCTCATCTGTAAAGAGAAGATAACAGAAACACCCATCTCATAGGTTTTTTGTGGGTATTGAATAAGATAATCCATGTACAGTGCTGAGCACTCGATAAACGTTAACTGAGATTGCCAGAGGTAGTTGTAACTCTCAATAAATAAATGCTAGCTACATATGAATGATATAGGATAAAATATCAAGTCAACAGATATAAATCTAGGGCGGATCTTAAAAGACTGAAGTGTGAGAAGGGTGGGCAGATGAGTTGCAATTGTGGACAAGTATAAAGCAGAAAAAAATAACGAAAACTTTCAAGTGAGATGGTCGATATATTCTGAGCCATCATTTGTAACCAGAAAAAAGATTTCCAGACTTCTATATGATCTTTCACCTTCTAAATACTTTCATGCTTATTTTCCTCCAAGAAGGCCAGGAATGGCATCACCATCTCCATTTTACGGGTAAAGGGACTGAGGCACAGAGAGGCTAAAAGACTCACCCCACAGCACACAAGTAAGTGTTGGAGGCAGAAGTGAAACCATGTTTGTAGCTCTCCGTGCGCAGAGAATATTGGGCATCATGGAAAAGCACCAAAACAAAAAACTTAGGGGCTTCCCTGCAGCAAAGTCAAGTTGGTGCTACCTAGACCACTACAAAAGCTATTCTAGGGGACACTGGAGAAGTTCTCTAGATAGCACAGAAGAGAAGAGAATCAAGTGAGCATCAAAGTTTGTGAGGTTGGAGAGGAGAGACAGATCCAAGAGGGATTTCTAGCTGTCAGGACTTGGGGATAAGCCAGATCTCTGCTGTGATGGCAAGTCCTTCAATTTTCTCCCAGGTCAAAACATTTGATTTCAAATCCTTCTCCAAGGTATCAGTGAAGTGTCACTTATGGCCTCTAGTAACAGAGACCGGACACCAGTCGTTTAGACACTGGTGGGGGAAAAAAAAAAAGGAAATTTCTTTCTCTCTGTATAAAGAAAGCTCTTTGGGGGCAGTCCAGGGCTGATATGGTGGCTCCTGGGTCTTCAGGCACCCAGACTCCTAATCTTCACTCCACTTTCCTAATGTTGGCTTCCATCCTCAAGGTCACCTCATAGCCCAAAACAACTGCTGAAGCACTAGCCATCATGTCTGTGTTCCAGACAGGAAGCTGGAAGAAAGGCAGAAAGAGCAAAAAGGGTGTGTGCTAAATGTCTTAAGATTTCTGCTCATATTTCATTGGTTACAACTTTATCAAATGGACACTTTTAGCTGAAAAGGAGGCTGGGAAATGTAATCTTTTATCTATGGACATCACCACTCTGAATAAAATTAGAGTTCTGATACTAAGGCAGAGGAGAGAACAGAAATTGGGTAGGCAACCACCAGTCTCAGCATGCCCATAAACATAGATTTTATTAAGACATCTCTCTCCAAAGCCCTTCTCTTTATTACCCCATATTATTCATAGCTTAATGGCCCAAATTAGATTTTTAAGGGAAATTAAGGTTCCCAGGTTAAATTGTGTTGGGGAGTAGTGTTAGGTACTATACCCACAACTTTAAAAATTTGGTTTCAGGGTTATGAACAACTCTGTCTAACTTGACCCAAAAAGGAATTTACTAGAACAATACTGAGTAACTCAAAGATTCTCCAGGAGGTTGGGAAACTAGAATCAATGCCCAAAAGCTTGTCACAGTACTGGTCTGGTGAAGAAGCCACTGCCGTTACTGTCCCCTTTACTGGATCCTAAGTGCTGGATCTCCCACTGCTGCCACCACTAACCCTGAGCAAGGAATTCTGCTGCTAATCTGTCACTCTGCAAGTTGGGCTTTGCTGCAACCACACTGCTACCAGAGGAGGTTCTCCCAACAACTGCTGCTTCTTTGTGTCCTTGGCTCCCCATTCAAAGTCCAGGGTGGTTGCTTCTGATTGGTGGAGCTCAGGTCACATGCCACGTTCTAGCTGCAAGAGAAGCTGGGAAAGTAAGTGTCTGGCATTTCCAGTTTTGTTGCAGCATTGGGGCTCGGTCTTCCAAAGAGTCTTGGGACTCATAAATTGGGAAATTCTCAACCTGATTCTCAAATAGGAATCACGTTCAGATGATGGACAGCCCACAGAATAATAAATGACTATCATAGGACTTTGTAGATGTTCTTTCACGTAAACCGCACAACAACTCATTTTATGCATGATAAAGCTGAAGCTCAGAGAAGTGAAGTAACTTGCCTAAGGTCATGCAACTAGCAAGGACAGAGCTGCCCACCCCAGAGGGCCAATAAGTAAGGAATCAGGAAATCTGTGGGATCAGACCCTGATGGTGCCTCTTTCCTTCCCCGACTGGATGCAGCATTGCCATGGCTCCCTTGTGCCCACCTGCCTCCTGGGTCTCTGGTAAAGCCACCCTCTAGGACATAGGCCCATCGCCTCCTTTCAGTGATCCTCCTCCAGGCCCCCCGACTTTCTTGCCATTTACAGTAGCTTAATATTAATGGCTTCTGCAGGCAGCTCTACTGACCACCAGGACCTGCCTGGATCTGAGCCTCCCCGCTGATTCTGATAAATAGATGAAGGCCGAACTTCTGAGCACAGGGAGATGCCCTTGAGCCAGATCAGGATCCCATGGGAAAAGCTCTGGGCCTGATGAAAGGGCTGCTGGGACTCTAAGGATAACATAGAAGCAGCCATCAGAGAGACTTCTGGGCTCCAAGATCTCTGAGCTTTAAAAATTGTACTCTGCCTTAGGGATAGCGCTAGCTGCTTTCAATTTTTTTTTTTTTTTTTTTTTTTTGCGGTACGCGGGCCTCTCACTGTTGTGGCTCCTCCTGTCGTGGAGCACAGGCTCCGGACACGCAGGCCCAGCGGCCACGGCTCACGGGCCCAGCCGCTCCGCGGTATGTGGGATCCTCCCAGACCGGGGCACGAACCTGTGTCCCCCGCATCGGCAGGCGGGCTCCCAACCACTGCGCCACCAGGGAAGCCCTGCTTTCAATTTTTTTTTTTTTTTTTTTTGGAGTAATCCCCAGTCCATCCTCTTCTCTCCCTCCCCACTGCCACCTTCAACTCCTAAATCAACCAATGCTGTCTCTGGCCTGGATCACACAGTCCACCTCCCTCTTTGTTTCGCAACCGCCGGCAGCTTCCCTTCACCCTGGGGATAACATCCAGTGTCCCACGAGGCCCTGCAGGCTTGGACCCCTGAAGACTGGGCTCCCCTTAAAGGCATGCCTGACCATCAGCTCTACCCTCTAGCCTCCCTTAACTTCTCGCTGTTCTTCGGAAGTACCTAGCTGGTCCTTCTCCAGAACATGGACACCTGCTGTCTCCCCAACCCTGCCACCTGCCCCAGCCCCCCTCATGGCTGGCCTCTCACCACTCAGGTCTCTGCCCAAATGTTGACTACCCAGAAACCCCTTCCTGTCCTGCATCTAAAAGAGGACCCTCCTGCTGTCAGTCTAAAACCCCTCACTCTGCTGTGTTTTTCCTTAGCACTTCGGATTCTTAAATTATCCTGTTTGTTTACTTACTTGCCTCTTTGTTAACTGTCTCTCAAACTAGAATCTAAATTCCGTGAAAGCAGGAGGCTTTGCTTTCTTTTACCCCACAGTATTCCCATTAAGAGTATCTGGCATACAGTAGGTGCTCAGTAAATACTTGCTGAAGGTTCTTGACTAAATTATCTTGCAACATTCCTGTGGGACAAAACAAAACAAACATCCTCTCAGGGCATCAGGGATGTGGTCACTGTGTCACTGGCTCTGGATTCAAAGTGCAGGGTGGCTGCTTCTGATTGGTGGAGCCCAGGTCGCATGACCATGTTCTAGCTGCAAGGAAGGCTGGGAAAGCACGTGTCTGGCCTCTCCAGTTTCATTGCAGAACTGGGGCTCTGAGACCCATCACTTGAGACTGCAGGGAGACTGGACACAGCCCAGAGGCATGCAGCAAGCTGGTAGTGGAGCAAGTCCTCTAAGCCTTGCTGTTCTCCATGGTTCCACACTGCCCATAGGTGAACGCTGGGGAAGAGACAAGGGCGATACATGTGGGATGTTTTTCTTTTCCCTTGAGTGGCTAAGGAATAGTTACTGCTGAGGGAGGGAGGAGACAGGGAGTTGTGGGCCCCTGAAACCTGGTGGGTGGCGTTCTGCTGGGATACGAGCCTGAGCTGCAGGTGGCACCTGGAACACCTACCTGGTGACAAGGTTTAAAAGATTGGCTTGAAGGCAGTGCCAAGGGTCTATTCCTTCCTTCCCACTCCCTGGGCCCCTCCAAGAAAAGTCCAAAGGGTATAGATTATTCCTTGGAGAACTAGGAGAAGGAAACCAGCCCAGATGTTTGAGGTAAGGTGTTCTTCGTAGACTGAGGTTCTGGGGATTCACCAGCCTTGACCTCAGTAGCCCTTCTCCACCCTTTCTGGTGTCCCTTCCTTTTCTCTCTGCCATTCTCGGCAGGGCAGGATGGTAGCTCGAGCATTGCTGGGGCATCGCTTGCCTGCCTGTACCCAAGCTCCCTTCGTCTGTTTGAGGCTCTGGTTCCATCTTCAAGGAAACAAGAATGCGGTGGATTTGGACTCTGGTTGGCTCTTGGCAGCTGCATGTTCCTGGGGAGGTCGCCTAGCCTCTCTGAGGTTGCTTCTTTTTTTTTTTTTTTTTTTTTGCGGTACCCGAGCCTCTCACTGTTGTGGCCTCTCCCGTTGAGGAGCACAGGTTCCGGACGCGCAGGCTCAGCGGCCATGGCTCACGGGTCCAGCCGCTCCGCGGCATGTGGGATCTTCCCAGACCGGGGCACGAACCCGTGTCTCCTGCATCGACAGGCAGACTCTCAACCACTGAGCCACCAGGGAAGCCTTGAGGTTGCTTCTTCATTTGAAAAATGATATACATCTTTCAGGATAGTTGGGAGGATTTGTTGAGACAGTGTGAAAAAGTTCAGAACTTAATAAATGTTCATTGTGTATAACTTAAATGTGAATCAAAATCACTCCTGTTTTTCTCGCAGCATCAGCTACTTACTGAAGAGGGGAGATGGGCTATCTGGCCCAGTGTCTGATGAGAGGAGGTTGAGAGAGCTGGAGCTCAGGGACTCTGCCAGGACAACTGTCCAGCACAACAAGACAAGGTGTACTCTCAAGGGGTAAGCCCAAAATACACAAGAGCATTAAAAAAGTGAAACACATTCGTGGGTGACAGATTCATAATGGGATTATTGATTCAAACACAGATCCTTTCTCTTCCTTGCATTTTCCACCCTCCTCCCTCCAAAAATTGTTGCTGACGGCTGGGAGGCGACTCAGGGAAGAAGCTAGCAAGAGACAATGACTTGGCTGCAACTGGTGCTAAAAATGACCAGCATCACAGCAAAGGAAGGAGATGGCATCGTCCCTCATCCCTAATCTCCCTCCCTGAGCCTTAGTATCTTAGCTGTAACAAGGGGGAAAGAACTTGAGAAGTTGAGTGGATTCAATGCCATAAGGGGTCTGACACCCATTAATAATAGTAGTAAGAATCGTGATGTCTGGAGTCCCCAGGGCCAGACACCATGTTAAATGCTTTAAAAACAGCAGCTCCTTCAATCGCTGGCCCAAACTCCATGAAGGCCGGGACTAGGTCTGTCTTGCTCCCTGGCATATTGTCAGTCCCAAGTATAGTATCCTCCTGCATGATGATGATAATAACCAACTCTCCCAGGAACCTTATTTTGTTTACTCACAGTATAGCCTTATTCACCATTTTCAGCACTGCACATTTCTAATCTTCATGACAGTTCTAAGGGGTAGGTACTGCCATTATCCCCATTTTATGGATGAGGAAACTGAGGCACAGAAGGGAAAGAGAAGCCGGGTAACTTTCCCAAGGTCACCAAGCAAGTGATAGAGCTGGAGTCTGAACCTAGAAAATCTGTCTCTAGAGACCATGCCCTTGCCCCCCTGTGCTAACTCAGGGGGTCAGGGAATGCTCACAAGTCCAGTGTCAGGCTGTTTTATAGATAAAGCAAAAGAAGCTAAAAGGGAAGTTAAATGATTGGCTCTAAGCCACAGAGCAATTAGGCGACAGACCCAGGATGTGGGTCCAAGGTGACCAAGCTAAATGCCTCTGAAAGGGTACAATTTACTCCCCCAGGCCAAGCCCTGGGGGCCAGCCTTTCCCTGTAGCCCCAGCCCTGCCCCCCGCGACCCCAAGTCCACAAATGTCCTCAGTTTTGGTCTGACCTCAGCTAGGCAGCTCAGAGACAGCCCTCCAACCAGGAGTCCTTCAGGAGTCCAATTCCAAGGGTGGGACTGGCTGCAGGCTGACGCTGGGCCCTCCCTTCATCTGTAGCCTCTGGCGAATGTGCCTCTCAGAGGGCCTGGGGCTGTCCCCATTCCCAGCCTCCTAGGGCAGGGTGGAGACTGTCTTGCTGGGAGTGGGAACTGGCAGCTTCACATACAGTGTTTGGTCAAGAGATTTTTCATCCTCCTCTCCTGGCAAGGCAAGAGCTGAGTTTCCATCACTCACATGCTTGCTTTCCATCACTCGCTTCCTTGCCCATAGGCTGGCGTCTGGCTCATGGTGGATGTCCCATGATAAGTCAGGGATATGACAGCTGCCGTTAACAAAACTTCGCCATTCAACTTCCCAGGGTAGGCTGGCATGTAGAGGAGTCCGAGAGAGGGATGGAATCAAAAGGAAACAGCTTTTGACACCAGACTCATTGGAGGTTGAGTCTGGCCTCTCTCTGCTGCTTACAAGCTAGGTAGCTTGGGACAAGTCACCTAACCTCCCTAGGAACTTAAGTTTCCATATTCATAAAATGGTGATAGAAATTCTTATCTGGAAGGCAAAGCCACTGCTCTGCACAGCTCTAGGGGGCATCATTCACACGGTTGTCTGTGTGAGTGGTGACACATGGAACCCAGCTCCATAAAATAAAGGCAAAAGATGCCCCGAGACTGCAGATCCCTGAGTCTGTACCTTGCAAGTAAGAATAGGTATGTGAACTTTCGAATGTGGAACCAAGATACTAACAGGGTCCTTGTGAAGACCTGATATTATGCTATGGAAAGGGGCTGGGAGCGTGGATGCACGGTAGGCATGGCATTATTGTGGGATAAGGAGGCGGCCCTTGGAGTGAACAGGGCCCCGCTCCCAGACACCTGCCGCACTGAGGGATGTACCTGCCTAGTTCTGGATCTTGTGTGGACCAGCCCAGAGCAGATGAAGACCCACCTCACAACAGCCCTTGAGGCAAGGCCTCAGCTTCCATGTCCTATAGGGTTTCTTCTTACTTCTCAGTTTGGCCTCACAGCAACCACAGAGGGCACTAGATATCCTGGCAGTGGGCTGGGAGAGTTAGGCGGTTTCAATCTATTTGGGGGGTTGCAGTTGACTAGCCCAGAAATTCTGAATGGAATTTCTCCCCAGCCTTGCTTTCCAGTCTCTGCCTAAAACAACTCACCCTGTCTTTATTTCCCCTCAGAGGGTGCCTTCAAGTCAAGACAGCTTTATTAGAAACCTACCACTGTATGCTACGCTAGGCACAGTGGAGAGGAAGGTGCCAAGGTAGATAGACAGTCCTTAGTCCCACAAAGCTCACAGAAGAATTAGCTGAGGAGGTGGAGTGCAGGGACTCCGGGGTCCATGGTGCACGTACGTGTGTGTGTGTGTGTGTATGTATAGAATCACCTTCACTTAACACTTGGACCCAAGGGAGCCATCCTCCCTGAAAGCAAGGAACCAGTAGCTCCACTGCCCACCTTTAGAATTTAAGCTTTTCTTGTTTCTCCAGGTGAGGGTCCTGCCTGCCTAGAGCAGTTCCCTGCAGCCTCTCACCACTTTTCAACTGGCCCAGCTGGCTGCACTTCTGCAGCTTCCAACACAGGAGTTAGTCAAGGGATCCCCATCGAATGGGCACAGAAGCTCACCTTTTAATTGCCTCTCACACCCTCCCTTCTCCCTCCTCCTTCCCTCCACTTCAACAATGCCATCCGCTTCATTTGTCTGTTCAGTGAACTCTGAGGTATAGCAGACCCCCTGACTTGTCTATCTGATTTACTGGGAACCCCTAGCTCCTTGCTCAGAGCTAGTAAGGGCTCAATACATATTAGTTGAGTGAATGGTTAGAAGAGTAATGAAATCTTTCCATGGAAGTTGGCAACCCTTCATGTTTATTCTAGGAAGATGTTCAGGTGTCCACCGGTGTTCTCCAAAAGAAGTTACCACCACTCTTCTTTCCCTCCAGGAACACCTACTCCTGACCCCTTTATTCATTCATTCATTCATTGGGTATTTATTGAGTAACTCTTCTGAACTAGGCATTGCATCCTGTGCTGGGGAGACAAGCTTTGAGCTCTCCCACCCCATCTCCCTCTTCAAATCCCCTTCTTTCTCCCCGTTGCCACCAAACACCCTGCCCAGGACACTTGCCCCTTCCTCGTTCTGCCTTTTTCGGAGTGGTCCCATATTTGGGTTTCTTTGACCCCGCCAAACCTGTATAGGATTGAGGGAGGGAGGGAGGGAGGATGGGAGGGAGGCAGCAGGACTCCCAGTCTCTAGCACCTGCCCTCAGTCCATCCCTCCACCCCACCCCAGGGACTGTCCAAGCCAGCTCTGCCCAGAATCCCTAGCCACTCAGCCTCCTGGAACGGCCCTGAAACTTGTTGTCTCATCTCAGCCTCTGGGGGCCCTGCCCATGGGCGTCCTGCAGAGCCCACCCGGTGCCTGGCCCCCAGCGCCCTGGCCCCTCAGTGCTGCCCGCGGCGGGAGCTGCCAGCTTTTTGGAATTCCTAATCGCTCCTGGCCCCGGTGATTGGCTGCTCAGCTCTGACCCCACTTGGGCTGCCGCCTGGTTGGATAAAAAGGGAATCTCCTTGGGGCTCCAGAGCATTAGACATAGGAGGGGGCACCTGGGACCAACTTCGTGAAGCGGGGAGCCCGGCGGGGGGGTGGGGGGAGCAAAAGACCTGCGGCCTCAGCCCCTTCAAAGAGCCGAGAGATGACGGGGAAAGCCGGGGAAGCGCTGAGCAAGCCCAAAGCCGAGACAGTGGCCAAGAGTACCTCGGGGGGCGCCCCGGGCAGGTGCACCGGGTTTGGCATCCAGGAGATCCTGGGCTTGAACAAGGAGCCCCCCAGCTCCCACCCGCGGGCTCCCCTCGACGGTCTGGCCCCCGGGCACTTGCTGGCTGCGCGCTCCGTGCTCAGTCCCGCAGGAGTGGGCGGTATGGGGCTACTGGGGCCCGGGGGGCTCCCCGGTTTCTATGCACAGCCCACCTTCCTGGAAGTGCTGTCCGACCCGCAGAGCGTCCACTTGCAGCCGCTGGGCAGAGCGTCGGGGCCGCTGGACACCAGCCAGACGGCCAGCTCGGGTAGGTGAGGGCGAGGCTGTGTGGCTGCCTGACTGGGGTGACAGCCGGGAACCCCACGCCGTCGACTCTCGCTTGCACCGCAAGGCCTCCTCCGGGTGCACAAGTTCGTGCTAGGCCGAGAGATCGCAGAGCGGGCCTGGAGCCGGCGCGCCCGGGGCGGGGGCTCGGAGGATGCTCCCGGCTGCGGCCGGGTTTTGGCCTCCGCGTTTCCGGCGGCCGAGCTGTGCTGCGGTCCCCGCGTCGGGCCCGGCTCTGCCGCGGCGCCTGATTGGGGCCCCACTGGAAACAAGGCTTAGGGTGTCGGAGCGCGTGGGGCAGTCGGGGGTCTCCTTCCATTGCTCCACTTCGGCCTCGGCCTCTCGGAGGACCCGCGCTCCTAGAGCCCGATTCCGTTCCGGGCTTTGGCGGCCCGGGAAGCGGGTGCCAGCTTCGGGCCCCAGCCCTGGTGTCCAAAGTTGTCTTTTCCTTCCTCCTTTCCTCCGTTCCAAGCCTCCCGCATTGGTCAGCTGGGTTTTAATTTTCTCCTCACGAGCTTAGACAACCCGGCCACGGCGGCGGCCCAAGGGGTCGCAATCCGAGATGCCACCTAAGCGGCACAATATCTCGGATCCCGGCGCCTCGCGGGCTCGGGACCCCTGGACGACCCTGCCGCGCCCTCCGCGGGCAGTTTTCCCGGCCTCACGTCTCCGCCAGCTCGGCCCTCCGGCTCTGGTTCGCGCTCTGCGATTTCCCCGATTTTTCGCTCTCGTTTAATTAATTAATTTTTAGTTGGAGGGGCAACGAAAAGTGGTGCGTCGCAGTCTCTCCAGTCCTGAGGGGGGGCGCATGGTGCGGGCACTGGAAAGGGGGTTGTGCCCGGGAGCCCCCAGCCCTTCCCGGAGTCCAGCTCTCCGCGCCCAGGCTCCGCTCCTGCGGGCCACCTTCCGAACCCCGGCGCCACGGCTGCTAGCGCAGGGCAGGGCGCCGAACCCGGGGCACCGCCGGGGGGCCCTGCGACCCGCGGAGGCTGTCGCGCCCCCCTGCTGTCCCTGCCCAGGCGTGTCTGGGCCTTTGCTTCTCAGAACGAAACAGAACGGAATGTGTTCACGACCTCGAGATTGCGGCGCCGGCGTGGGTAGAAACAGCCGCGGCTTAGGGATGGCGTAGACCTCACGGAGGGCTCTCCGGGGAGACGGAGCAGGCCCGGCTGCTCCCGGAGGCCGCCGGGGGTGGGGCCCCCGCGGGTTTCGGGAGCCTGACGCGCCCGGGTGCTGCGGAGCGCGTCCCCCATTCTGCCGCACGTGCCTCCGCCCGCTTTTCAGATTCTGAAGATGTTTCCTCCAGCGACCGAAAAATGTCCAAATCGGCTTTAAATCAGACCAAGAAACGGAAGAAGCGGCGACACAGGTAAGGCCCCTGCAGCGTTTTCTGTCATCTTCCTGCTCACCTATACCCTGCCGTCGTTCCCTGATCGGGGGTAGGGTCGCTCGGACCCTAATTTCACCGGCTCTAGATCTGAGGTCCGCTGCTGTGCCAGGACGGGGAGACCAGACATTGTTTGGGGACATCCGTCCGGGGCCCTGGCGTCCGGCCGTGCCGGGTGAGGACTTTGACCGTCCGCCGGGGAAGCGGCACCGTTTCAGGCTTTCTCCTGCTTCTCCAGGAGAAAGGAAAGCCCCCAACTAGGGCTAAACCCGAGCCAGACAGGAGCTGACGGCCCCCAGGTGCCAGCCCTGCATCGGCACATTCGGAGAGCCACGCACACCTCCGGGCGGGCAGATCGGCTCTCCCCTCCCGCCAGAGCCGGTTCCTCTGCCCTCTGCCCCGGCCCCTATTCCTCTCGCGCCGTCCCTGTCAGCGCCGCCAACCCCCTATCTTTCTGCGCCCACCGTTCGCAAAATCTCGAGCGTGATACCCGCATGGATGGCAAATTTTCCTTTGGCTTCTGCTCCTCTGTGATCCGTAAGCCTCAGTTTCCTTGTCTGTAAAATGCGGAGGGAGGAGTGTGTGCACTGAAGGACTCCGCAAGCCCTCGCTGGAGTGGAGTGGGCTGCCTTGGAGGATACAGACTAAAGAGCGAGGGTTTTTTTGTTTTTGATTTTCTTTAAATATTTTAAAAATAGACATTACTTGCACAAAGTTAAAATACAGTAGGTGCCGAAAGGTATATCCTGAAAAGTAATTCCCCACACCAGACCCGCATTCCCTTCCGCAGCCGCTACCAATTCCTTGTGCAAATGTATGAGGAGGTTTTCAACAAATAAAGGAGTGAGAACCAAAAATCGACCTGACTTCCTGCGGGTGCTGTTTGCCCCTGCGCTTACCCTAGCTTTGTTTTCCCAGATCTCTCTCCGCCCCAGTGCGGATGGAGCGCCCGCAGGGTTCCGGATCGCTGGGTGGACGTTTCCCCCTGGGGTGCTCTCCATCTCATCCTCTTCTCCCCAATTTGTTCTCAGCCTCTTTGCACACTTTCTCTGGGTGCTTTTCTGCGTTCCTCTCTTCCTTCACACCCGGAAATGACCCCCACGTTTTAAAACGGTTCTTCCTCACCTCTCAGGCCCCAACAGGTTCTGGCTTGAATGGGGGTGAACTTTGACTTGGTTTCTTGGTGACCTCGGTTTGTTCCCTTCAGGCGGCTGTTTGTTTTTGTTTTGTTTTGTCTTGTTTTATTGTAAATGGAAACGTTGTTTTTTTAGTCCTGATCCTGGGTCATTTTTTACATTCATCCGTCCAGCAAATATTCATTAAAACACCTCCGATGCATTCATATCATGCTGGTGGCAGGGTGGGGGTAATCCTGTCAGCCTCTGGAGCCTGGACAGGGACCTCCAGCAGGGACAGGGACCCGGAGGGCAGGTTGGAGTCCGGCTGACCGGCTTCTGTGCTGCTGACCGAATAGAGGTGGGGGAGGGATTCCCACAGCCAGGAGAGCCCCGGACAAAGCACCCCCAGGAGAAGTGCTTCTGCATGGGGGCATCTCCTTGTGCAGCACTTGGAGCTGACTGACCCACGGCCGAAAGTCCATGCTTAAGTTTTCTAACCCTCTATCCTCACCTGATACCCCCTCCACCAGGGAAAATTGGGGTGCTTTGGAGGGTTCCCAGGGAGACAGGACAACAGCCCTAGGTTTCGGGCTATTTCTGGTACACGAAGGGAACAGATTATTGGAGAGAGGAGAATGGCTGCTGCAATTTTTAATTAGTAAAAAATGTGTTTTCCTGAGCCTCTCTCCTTTGGGGAGTTCAGGTAAGAGACCCTGGAATATGGTGATGAGAGGCAAGCATCTCTTGATCACCCAGAAACACAAGAGGCTTAGCAGGGGTTAGAGAGGGGAGTGGGAATGGAGCAGCAGCCTTTGGAGTCTCTCAGGTTTTGCTCTTCCCTCTTCCTGGAAGGCTCAGCTCTGATAGACTGGTTACTGGAAACTGAAGGGTCTGGGGTTCTGCGTAAAGCCAGGAGCAGGGTTTGGGTCACGTTGTACGGGGCGCAGGGAGACTCCCTGGAGGGCACATCAGCATAGACACTTGGATTAGCTCTGAGGCAGGAACGAGGGGAAGTTTGGGGGATTTGAGGCATTGTTTCATTTTGTTTCTTTCTTAACTCCTTTCTTTTTTGTTTTGTTTGGTTTTTTTGTTTTGGGTTTTTTGTTTGTTTTTAATGAGAGCCGAGGCTGGCACTTGAAAGGTTCTGAATGACCTGCCATCCCCTTTCCTCTTTGGCTTTGGCCACGCCCCAATAGCTGTGTGCCTCAGTTTTCCTAGTTTTGAAAAAGACTTGGATGTTTTGATTGTTTATTTTGACTGTTCAGGGACACTTCGGTAAGTGGCAGGAGAGGAATAGAAAGCAGCAGATCTTCAAAATTCTGAAGAATTAACTTTCTGTATACATAAGCATTCTGTTCTTCCCAAGAGGATAGGAGAAACACTTTAGAATCAAACCAGTCATTTTCTATAAAGAGCAGAATCTTTCTTTCTCACACATCCCCCTCCAGCCCCCCCCCCCCCCCGGCGTCATCCTCCAAGACGTTAAAGCCAACACCAGCACGAGGAGTATACGGGGCTGACATTTGTACTTTTTCCTTGTGTTGGGAGAGGCGAGGGCAGCAGCGAGGGATTTTAAACCACACCCCCCCCTCCCATGCTGTTTCCAGGGTCCAAATCCCGGAGGCTCAAGCAGGGAAGGTACCATTGTTCAAGTGGAGTCTACGAACAAATCTGGACTATACTGCTCCCCAGCTTGTTGATGAGGGTGCAGGATAAAGGTCACCTAGAACCTGGTGAAATTCAGGTCTGAAAAAAGAATTTGTGTCTGTAAGTGGGTGTGTAGTGTATTTATTCAAGAAAGGGGGCTATGAACCCCCTAATATTGGAGGTAAAACATTGTATGTACTGGAGCATATCCATTTGCTAGGGTGAGAGGATGTGGCTTTTACTGGATTCTTAAAGCAGTTTATGACTCAAAATAGGTCAATGTGAACCGCTCTGTGGGCGCTGGGGGAGTGTGTGGGAAGGCACTCTTGGGATGACCTGAATGAAACTCCCCTGAATGGGGCTCCCGCTGGGTGAGTGGCTGAGCCTGTGTGTGGGATGGCGGGGAGGTGACCCTTCACTTCTGAGTCCAAGAAGGGACAGAGCACCCCCTTTCCCTTCTCCCTGCCCCCAAGACTGCGTGGGGCGGCTCTAAGGAGCCTTTAGGTCTGGGCAGGTGAGGAGAGCCGGGCGTGCTGAGGTAGGGTGAGGGGCTGCTAGAATCAGTTAGTTCTCTGCTGTACAGATGCTGGGGCTGGGGCGGCTGCTGCATTTGACCTTCTGGTGAATCTCTGAACTCTGAGTACGATTTAAAAGATCGACCCTCCTGTCTGTGGGAGGAGCCCAGGAAGCTGGGCCCGAGGAGGCTGAGGCACTTACTCACCTGGTGAGCCCTCCACGCTGTGCCTGGGAGAAGAGGGGCTTTCTGTAGTTTTCTAAAATTTGTGTCTTAACACCCTTTCCCCCCAAGCACTTCCAGGAAGATTCCCAGTATAAAATGTCACTGAGGGCTGAAATAATACTCCCCACCACCAGAAGGGTAGTGTGGGCCCTCAGACTTGAATGAAGAAGAGTTTAGAGGATGGGGGGGGGGGCGGGCAGGGAGCGAGGTTGCATCCGATTGTGCTGGCCAAGCCTGGGTTTGGGGTCTGTCCAGGAGCCATGGGGGAGGGCCATTCTGTCCTCTCTGGGACAGCTTTTTCCATTTTGGGGGTCCTGACTGATTTTTTTGCTCCCCTCAGGACAATCTTTACCTCCTACCAGCTAGAGGAGCTGGAGAAGGCATTCAATGAGGCCCACTACCCAGACGTCTATGCCCGGGAGATGTTGGCCATGAAAACGGAGCTCCCGGAAGACAGGATACAGGTAACAGCTCTGAGTTCCTCTCTCACACTTTCCTTACCCTCAGGGACATCGACTGCCCCAGGCTCCCAGACACCCATCTCCCACCCCGCAGCAGAGTGTGTGCTTGCCTGTAATCACGTCCTCATGCACAGCAGTTCATTTAAGCAGGCAGGTGTTTGCTGAATACCTACCATGTGAGATGGGCACTGCTGGGGGAACAAGAGACTTAGCGGAGGAGGCGAGGCCTGCTGCTGCACTGTGGGCTTCCTGAGGAGTATGTGAGACAAACCATGTGCCTGGAGGTGGCCCCAGGCCTCTCTGGGTGCCTGGGGGTGAGGGAGCATCTGTCTCCCTTCCTTCCACTGCTTTCCCTTGAGGAAGAGGTTGCCCCCTCCTTTCCTATCTACTCCCCACCACCTCCATCTACCTGAGCCTCCTGCCTCCTCACAACCCAACAGCTGGCCCTGCCCAGGGCTGCTGCTCCTTGACTTCTCCCAGATCTGGCCCATGATGTGCTCATTAAGCCCCTCCCCGTCACTGGAGAGTTTTGTGGCGGAACCAGCCCTGACCTGGACTGGGCTGTCCTCAGCTCTGCTGGGTGCCCAGCCTCCTTTCATCAGTGTCAGGATCCTCCCAAGTCCAGGACGCCCCTAGCTGGGCAGGAGTGGGCTGCTTAATCATTTCTTCGGGAGGAGATGAAATCTGATGATTCTCCAGACAGGGCCTCTAAGAGCAGGAAGAAGTGATGCGGTTGGAGGAACACTTCCAGAAGCTTTGGGGTTGCCTTAGTTGGATCAAGACCTTTAATCAAAGTTGCTCCTATCGGGACACCTGAGTGGCCCGGAGTAGTTGACGGCCCAGGCTGGAAAAGGGCAGAAAGGGTCCCGACTTCCTGAAACCCCGTCTGCTCCGAATCTCCTCCTCCTTTGTGTCTCCACATGTGATGTGAGTTGGGGCGGGTAGGGGACAAGTCCAGAGGAACCGAATAAGGTGTGTAGGTTCCTTGCGCTCCCTCACTGGAGAACCAGAGAATGGGAAATGAGGCGTGAGCTCCTTTTCCAGAAGAGCCTGCCTCTCCACTGGAAGTCTATGGGGAATTTCAGCCAATGGCTTTAGACAGTGACACTAACAATAAGCTCAATTATTCATAAGCAGATTATCTGTTTGGCGTATTATCCATGGTGGCCGGGATCCATCATACCCCCCAGCTGAGTTCCAGTGGGAACAGGCTGGGTGTTGCTTCTGGATCTTGTGTGTGCGTGTGCGTGTGTGTGTGTGTGCGTGTGTGTGTGTGTGGTCATGACGAGCAGCGGGGGTGGGGTGAGACTCCCCGATTTCCCCGTTGGTTGGTCCCACATTTGCGCTACTGACCAGTAGGAAAGAACAGCCTGTGCCTTGCGGTGGCTCGTCCTGAAATCCCTTTGGCTGTGGTGGTGGTGGTGGGTGGGAGTGTCTGAAAGATCTGGGGAAGCTCGCCCTTGCCCTCGGCTGTCACTGCATTGCTGCAGATGCCCAGCCCGCAGACTCTAGGCTTTTTAAAATCGCCTGGGGCGTTGTCTACAGGGTGGTGTCTGAAGCCACCAGAACCAGCATGGATGAGCCAAGAGTGTGGAGTACATTGATTCCCTGGATTGTGAGGACTGGCTGTGGAATTTGTGGTTATGGGAGAACCAACGCAAGGATCTCTCCAGCTCTTGCAGCACCGCCTGGTTCTTTGGCTAAATCATGCCCCCAGAAGGTGTTTGTGAGTTGTCAAATAGCCGTGCCCCCAAGCGTTTTACCAAGTGGCCTGGGAAAGGTCTTAACATCTATCGGTGGCAGTCACAGCTCTATCCCACAGAGCAGTTCTCATGTGCCCAGTGCTCTAACTATGGGACATGCACAGGAGAGGCAGGGTGGTGCAGTGGTTAGGGACACCAACTCTGGAGCCAGACTGTCCTGGCCTCACCAGTTACCAGCTGAGTGACTGTGGACAAGTTACCTCACCAGCCCGAGCTTCCCATTGCTCATCTGTAAAATGGGGATGACAGTGGCAGCTGCAGGTGTCATGAGCCATGTGTGTGGCATGTTCCAGTGGGTCCGGCATGGGCCCAGCTCACTTGGTTTGAGCTCTGATCTCATTAAATCCTGGCGACAGCCTGTGGGGGAGAGAACATTAGCCTCCTTTTATAACTGAGGAAAGTGAGGCCAGACAACTAGTAAGTGGGGGGACACAGGGACCCACCTAAGGTCACTTTAGGCTGCACCTAAAGCCCACTCATTCACCACCTGCCTCTTGGGTTTGAAGCCTTTGCTTTGACTTGAAGCTGGAGGAACAGAGATGATTTGATGTCAGGTGGGAGGCCTGTATCAAATCTTCTTTATTAAAAACCCCCCAATATTTATTGAGTACCAGATACTGTTCTAAAAACCCCCAAAACTCACTCATAACAAAATTATTCTTTGAATGAGCGAATTCAGGTACATGAGTTCAAAAGGGTGAAACGTGAGTCACCCTTGCCACTGTCCACCGGCAGTCCCTCCAGGGGTTACCAGTTTCCTTTGGTTCCTTCCAGAGATAGTTTATGTATATTCTTTTTTTAAAAAAAAATTTTTATTGGAGTATAATTGCTTCACAATGTTGTGTTAGTTTCTGTATTCTATTCCCAAAGGATCCTCAGAACGCCCGATGGACTAGGTACTATTACTATTCCCACTTTACAGGTGGGGAACCTGAGGCCCAGAGTTCAGACCTGAGTCCCTTTAGACTCCAGAACACTTACTTCACTACACTGCCACCCTTCCTCCTCATTTCCTCTCAGCATGTTGATTTAGTGGAACCAGTGCGTCTAAGGATGGACCCTACCACTCAGAGCCAGTCCCCTCCCCTCCCCCAGCTTTCAGGCCTTTGTCTATGTGTTGAGGCTTAAGGGGAAGGGCAGTTATTAGAGGCTCCAAGTCTGAAGTTAGACATTCTCAGGTGGAATGGAAAGGTTATTGGACTGGATATCCAGTCAGGGACCCAGATCTTAGTCCTGGCTCTGACACCCACCAGGCATGGCAGAGGCCAAGCCATCTGTAAAGGAAAGAGGGGGAATCCCTCCCAGAGAGCAGCCTCCTCAGGATCACCTCTCTCACTGGGCCCCTGGGCTGCCATGGAGGAGTGGGACAGCCCCAGGTGGACAGCTGGGACACACACTTCTGCTGGGCCAACCCAAGTAAGCCCCTGGATGTGTCTGAGACCTACTGTCCAATGTCTAACAAGAACACAGTGTAGATGTGAAAAGTCAGACACACCTACTTCTAATCTTTGTTTCACTGCCAGCAAATCAAACTCTGAGCCTCAGATTACTCATTTGTGAACGAATAATAACAAAAAGTATCGAAAATAATTTAACAAAAGTATTGTTATTGGCATTATTAGTGCATAGCATTGTCCCAGATATTAAGTGCTTTCCATGCCCTTTTTCATTACATCCTCACAAAAGCTAGATGAGTTAGATGCTATTCTTATCCCCATTTTCTGGATGAGGAAACTGAAGGGCTGAGAGGTGAAGTAAGTGGTGGACTGGGATTCAAACCCGGTACTCAAGTACTATCTCAGGAGAGCAAATGAGGGAAACTGGAGCACCCATCTACAGAAACTGGAATAATTAATGCAAATTGCAGTGATGAGGGACCAGCCCCCTCAGTAGTGGCGATTCCCTCTGCCTTTGTGCTTTGAGGGCAAGCACTTCCTCCCTCTATATCTCTCTGGGTTGGAGTGTGAAGGGATAAGGTGCATTGCTGGGGGAAGAAGAGATTTCCAGTCTTCATATCAGACTCAGACATGAAGTCCTTTCTGTGTCTCTGAGAAATGCTAGGATATGGCATTCTGGAAGCCCCTGCCGATGTCAGCCCTGGGGAAGAGGAAATGGATTTCCAGATTGACTTTATTTCCTCTGTGTGGTCACTCATTCTCAGAGTTGTAAGACAGGAGAATATTAAGCTATTCACTTATGTTTACTGTATTTTTTTCTGACAAGAGTTGTATTTATTTAAAATGCCTCCATTGCAGAGATATGGAGGCACAAAGTGGACAGAGACATCTCACCTCCACTCTTAGCAGCCTGGTGTGTTTGGAAGGATGATATTTGGATTCTCTGACTAGCACTGTTCCATTCTGCCTCTTTTAAAGTGGTCCCCTCCCAAGGGTAGGGAACAAAGTTTTAGGGGATTATATTCCAGAAGTAAGAAGATAGCTGCCTGGATGGGAAAGGGTTTCCGTGTGTCTCAGCCCGGGACGTTTATGAGATCACAGGGCAGCTTTTTAAAATTACCCGTGCCAGCCCCCCACACCTAGCAATGCTAGGTTTGGTTTGATGTGGAGCCTGTACGTTTTTAAAGCTCTCCAGGTGATTGTGCGTAGCCAGTGTAAAAATGCTGGGTCAAGGGCTTCCCTGGTGGCGCAGTGGTTGAGAGTCTGCCTGCTGATGCAGGGGACAGGGGTTCGTGCCCCGGTCCGGGAAGATCCCACATGCCGCGGAGCGGCTGGGCCCGTGAGCCATGGCTGCTGAGCCTGCGCGTCCGGAGCCTGTGCTCCGCAACGGGAGAGGCCACAACAGTGAGAGGCCTGCGTACCGCAAAAAAAAAAAAAAAAAAAAGCTGGGTCAGAGGCTCAGGAAAAGAGTTTCAGTGTTTCAAGTGGGTTAATATGAGTGGAAGAAAGTGGAGTACTGGGTAACCTGGTGGGATGACCTGTCCAGAGGTTCAGGGAAGGATGCTGCATGAGGCTGCCAGGAAACATGGGCAGAGCTGCCCCCTAGTGGACATCAGAGGCTACAGCAAGGCCAGGCTTTTCTGGGCCTGAAGCTGGGACTGGAAAGGGTGTGCTGAAATATGCTGTCAGAAGTGCTGAGTGGATGTGGAGTGTGAGGTCGTTAAATCACGCCAGCAATGAGCCCATATTAATCAGCTTCCAGTCAGAGGAGAGAAGAGAATCTAAGTGACTATGATGGCAAGTGCCACATGGCCAAAAAAGCCGGGCCCGATAGCCTGGGGCAAGACTGGAGGGCAGGGCCTGGGGTAGCCAAGGGGCCAGAGGTGCAGAGCATCTATCATGCAGGATGTCTCCTTTAGTGGGGCTATCCTGGAGGGACTGCAGAGGGAAGGAGGCCTGGGCACATAGTCCTGTGGGGATACAAGGCTGGGAACTCGTGAATGCAAGAGAAGCCCTGGTTACCCACAAAGGGAGAGAGACAGCTGACAGTGTTGCCTGCCGGCTCGATGGGTGCCCTGTGGCCGAAGAGCATCCATTTGGCGAGAAGCCCTTTCCTGGGTCCAGTCCATCCTTGGAGGCACAAGCTCTTGGGACCCTCTCTGCCAGGTGTCGACAGCCAGAGGCCTCCTACCTGGGCTCTCTGAGTGCTACTGGGCACCACCTGTGAGGGGAAGCGCACCAGGAAACCCAGGCTCTTTTCCGAGCTAGAAGATCTTCCCCCTCTCCTTTCCCTGGGACTACCAAGTTGGTGACCCTTGATGTCCCTTGTAGGCCGCTTCTCAGGCACTTGGAGGCCCTGAAGTGGAAGGCAGGGCTCTGGTCCTTGCTGGGGCCTGGACGCAGGCTCTCCTGAAGAGTTGCGGACCCGACTTCCTTGAGAGTGGAGCAGTGTCTTCCAGAAAGTACGCAGTCAGGAAAGTAGAGAGATTGGAGGAGTATTGTGGGCTTGCCAGAACCAAGAGACCACGCAGGAAAGGGGGCCTAAATGCTGAAAAGACATGTCAAAGGTGGGAGATGGGAGGACCCGGCTTTATGGGAAAAGTGTCACTGAGCATATTTGCTTGAAAGCAAATCCTCATCTCGTAGCACATTTGTCCCCAGAATTCGCCCAGCATCAAGCCAACGTTTTTCAGTTCTTACAACATGCCAGGCATTTCCCATGCACTATTCTGTTGAATTTTTAACAACAAACCTGCAAGGAAGTGGTACCATAGGGCAGAGGAAGAATCGGAAGCTCAGAAAGGTTAAGAAATGCACCCAAAGTCACAAAGGCAGTTGGAGATAGAGCAGGGGTCTCCAACCTAGGTCTTCTAGCTCCTGAGCATAGCCAGCTGCATGGGTGGTCTCTTGCATTTGAGCCTCAAGGGTCTGGGAAACATTAGAAACGCGGGAGAGTTGCAGGGGCATCTGTTTGGCCCCTAGAGGGGAAACTCGAGGCTATCTGCATTAAAATCTTACAGCCTGAAGGTTAGCTCTGTACCCCCATCACACCTCCTGGAGTTGTTACTGTTGTTATTATTATTATTTGTCAGTCCAGCCTTGCTGCAGAGCACGTGGAGAGGGCCAGGAGGGCAGGTAATGCCCCTGATTAACCTGACCCCTGCACAGACTCCCACTGACTTTCTGTGCCTCCACTGAAATAATAATAAGTAGCTTTTATTGAGCACCTTCTGTGTGACAAACACTGATTTTAGGCACTTTCATTAATCCCTGAAAAAGTAGGTATTCTTTTTTTTTTTTTTTTTGGATATTCTTCTTTTATGCTTGAAGGGACAGAGACTGAGAGAGAGCAAATAACTTGCCCAGGATCACACAGAAATTTTTGCCACAGTTGGGAATTCCAGTTCAGGACTGGCTGCTTTCAGTGCTTCTTGCAAATGTTTAAGTTCTGCACACATGCTGGTTGCTTCCAGGAAGGGAAGAGAAAGGCAAACATGAAGAGTGGTTAGGGTTAATTCTAATTCCTTGTCCTCTTGCCTCCAAGGCACCAATGCCACAGCTTCCCTGCCAGCTGTCCTACAAAGAAATTGTTTTGGCTGTCCAGGTTTCCTCCATAAACTGGAGCAGCATCTGGTCTTCAAAGAGCCAGGCATTCCAGGAGCCCATAACCAAGGGTCTGGATGACTCCTGGTTTGAGCGACCAGCTGGCACCAACTCCCCTTGGAGCATCTGTGGGCAAAGTCTGATCTGCAGACCAGTTATTCATTTGTCCAAATTAGGAGACTGAGGAAAATGGTTCTGTTTACAGGCCCCGGAGATGATCTGAATCCCAAGTCTGCACCCTCTTCTTCAGTGTTCCAAGAAAGATGCTGTTTCCATCTGAGAGCCCTGCCCCCCCTCAAGCTCATGGAATCCTGGGGAAGCCAGGGCAATGCACCTTTCCAGGCACCCACACTTGGGGGGGTGGAGGGAGTGGGAGTGGTAGCGAGCATCTCTGCTTTTGTTTACTCCACAATCCCTTCTCCAGAATACCTGATGCTATTTATTTTTATTTATTTATTTTTTTGCTGTGCCATGCAGTATGTGGGATCTTAGTTCCCCTCAGGGCTCGAACCCTCGTCCTCTGCATTGGGAGCTTGGAGTCTTAACCACTGGACCACCAGGGAAGTCCCCAGAATACCTGACTCTAAACCGTACTGAAAACAGACACTTCTTTCATCAGTTTGTCAACAGAACTCATTCTTGGCAAAAACCAGATCTGACCTCGTGCTCTTTATTTGTCCCTTATGAATATGTGTATGTTTTGCTGCAGAAATCAAAGCTGGTTTGACTATGGGGTACCACTGCTGCTGCTGCAGAATGTTACATAACATGTAATATATGCATCACATATTTTTTCTAAAATCCAAAACATTCTGGAGTCTGGTCCCAATGGGTTCCAGTTAAGGGCTTGTGGTCCTGTTGTTTTGTAATGCACCGTATTCAAGCAGGAAGGTCATCTCCTGCCCAGGAGGCAGATGGCTTACTTAGATTCATAAAGATAGCCTTCCCAACCCTCTGTGGTCAGACTTGGAATTCCACCTTAGAATTCCATCGCCAAGGGGTTCATTCTTTGCTGTCTTCTCTGTGAGGTGGTTGAAACCAGAAGTCACTTACACCTTTCTGTGGCTTAGTCCTTTTAGATTTTTCCTAGGTGCAAAAAAGCTTGAGACGAGTACTTGTAGAGGACGACCAAGTGCTAACGGGAAGGAAGATAGAGCAGGACAGAGGTCTCAGACAAACTTCAGGCTTTGGGTAGGGCAGAGGGCCTGCGGGACAGACAGGGCCGCAGGGGAGAGATCTAAACACACCGCAGAGCCAGGCCAGGCCGATGGCCGAGTTAGCCCGAACTCGCATGGTGCACCTATTTCCGCTCTTTAGTGCACGGAGCGCAGCCATCTAGTAGCCTTCACATTACATAAACCCGTTCCTTGGCCAGGTTCGCTGAGTGCGGTCTGGGTCTAGACCAGAGGGAGGCCTTGCATTAGCTCCGCAGCTTTCCAGCAGGGACGGCAGGTGCTAAACCCGGTGGTGGCAACAGTGCGGCTCACCGGAGGCGGCGCCGCCCAGGGAGGGACGAAAGATCGTTTTCTAACAGCGCGGGCGCGGGTCAGTGTGAGGATTGAGAGGCCCGGGGTGTCTGAGGCCGCATCTCTCCCATTTTTAGAGTTTCCTAGTTATTTACAAATGAAGAAATGCCAAAACAGGTTACACACATTTGGGTCAACTTAAAGGTGTGCGAGGACCGTGCGGTCTGGAAGCAGCCCCGCAGAAGTCTGTGACCGCGGGGCTCTGGGCGCCTTGTGGGTGCGGCCGGGGCGCTCCCTGCTGGATGTGGCCGGCCGCGCTCCGCTGCAGACTCGGAGCTGTCGGGAGCTGCCAGGGAGCCCACTCCGCCACCTGGCGGCGGCGGTGGGAACCGCAGGGGCGCGCGGACTCCGAGCCCCCGCCGAGGCCTCCCCGCGGCCGAGGCAGCAAAGGGTTAAGCTGTCAGCGGCGCGATGTTAAACAGGTGTCAAAGGCTCCCCATATATCTGCAGATTGAAATCAAATTCTTTGCCGTATAAAAAGATAAATTACCCAGGCGCTGCCGCGCGTCCCACTCATCACGCCAGCGCCAGACGGCAAGCAATTTTTTTTTTTTAATGTGCTAACGACCTAATCAAGCAATCAAGTCGGAGAAGATTGCAGAGTGACCGGGGCAGCCATCTGCCGGCAAGCCCCGCATTCATTTCCCGCGCCCCCGCGTGGGGAGCGGGCCGGGGAGGGAGCTGCCGTGGGGGAAGAGGGGAAAAAATCCTAAACAAATTAACACCCAATTTTTCCTGTCTAATTAGTTAAATGAGAAGCGTTTGGGGTCCCCCGGGGAGGGGGGGCGGCTTGCGGCGCGGCTCGCTCTGCCTCCCCAGCATTAATTAGTGCGGGTCAATGCGGCGGCTCCCGAGAGAGCAGCCGCTTTAATTTCCCGTGATATTTCAGTGCTTGAGGCCCATCGATTCAAACAGAAATTAACTTATTTTTCAATCAGCCCAGGGCTGCCCCTGGGGGTGACTCTTCTTTTGCCGCCTCCTGAATAGAGCTGGAGCAATTTTTCATCAAAAGCTGAAACCTCCGCCGCCGGGGGCGGGGGAGGGGGCCCGGAGGGAAGGGCGGGGACCTGGCCGAGGTGAGGGAATGGAAATCGCCCAGGAAACTAATAGATTCTCCCCGAACCCGCCTCTGCCCTCCCCCCATCCCCCCACATCACGGGGCGCTTGGGTGGCTCGCCGCCGCCGGGGTCAGGGCCTGGAGAGGCTGTGAGGGGACCAGAGGGGGCTGGCGGGCCTGGGGTCCTTCCAGAGACCCCCGGTCTGCCGCGGGCCTCTCACCTGCTTGAGGGACAGTGCAGCTGTCCCTGGCTCTGCCTCCTGTCAGCTGCAGGAAGCCTCAGGAAAAATGCTTGGGGGGACCAAGAAATTCCCCCCTCCTCCATGCATGAAAGGGACCCAAGGATCTCCTCCCAAAACCAGGCTGGAGTGTTGCAGATACCCCCAGCCCACCCCATGCTCTTTCAGACCCTGCACCAGTCAGCTTTGGGGCCAGAGAAGCATCCCCTAGAGTGTCCCCTACCGCACTCTCCTAGGTCCCTACCTTCACATGCTCCTCACACCAGAAGCATTTTGTCTTCCTTCCCTGACTGAAGGATGGTTGCCCAGCTCCCCCAAATGTCATTCGGAGTTAGGTCCAAAATTGTGCACAGTGGGTGCATGGCAGGGCAGGACTTGGCCAGGACAGGGCAGAGAAGGGAGGCTGACTCAGGCCTCTTGGGAGTGTCCCCTGCCCTGCTTTGCAGCCGTTCCCAGGCTTCCTGACACCTGGATGAAAAGGCCTGTGCTGCCTGAGTCCACACTGACCTCGCCTGCTGGGACTGCTCTGGCCTCTGCAGTTCTGGTGGAGACAGAGCCCTGAACCAAAGGCACTGGAAAGGACTTTGTCCTGTACGAGCCAGAAAAGGGATTCTGTTTGTATGCTGGAGGTGTGAACACTTGCAAGAGAGCTATGAGGGTCGGGCTTCTCGGCTGCAAACTGAGGACCACATGGGGAACTGCCCATCTGCCAGACCCTGTCCAGGAGGTGTCCCTACTCCATCACCTTAAACTGCTTTGATTTAAAAAAAAAAAAAAAGACCATTTTGCCCATCATGTTCTCACAGGACTTGTGTCTCATTCTGGACACCCTGAGCCTGGAGGAACCCCAGGGGTACTTCGGGGTAGGTGAGCTTAAGTAAGGATGCCCTGCTGGAGAAAGCGAAGTCACAGGGGAATGGGGCCGTTGGCAATCAAAGAGGCGGGTCCCTTAACTCCAGGCAGACACAGCGGGGTAGGGGCCTGGCCTCTGCCTGGTGGAGGACGCCCCTGACCTGTTCGTCTGCACTTACAGGTCTGGTTCCAGAACCGAAGAGCCAAGTGGAGGAAGCGAGAGAAGTGCTGGGGCCGGAGCAGCGTCATGGCGGAGTACGGCCTCTACGGGGCCATGGTGCGCCACTCCATCCCCCTGCCGGAGTCCATCCTCAAGTCCGCCAAGGATGGCATCATGGACTCCTGCGCCCCGTGGCTGCTGGGTAAGAGCCTGCACTCTCCCTGGGGCCCTGCCCCCGTGGTGAGGGGAGCGGGCTCCCTGGAGGAGGGGACAGAGCCCTGGAGCAGGGACGCCTGGCCACAACGCCTGGCGGGAGAGAGGCCCTCCAGAGCCAGTCTCCCGGTCTCCCTTGGGGGGCTCAGAGGGCAGGCTGCGCCCGGGGCTTGGTGTCTGTCCCTCACACCCACCTACTGGGTGCCTAGGACTCTCATCCTGGACGGATCCCCCCTGTGAGTTCTTTTGTCCTGTGAGCAGGGGATGGCTATTGCCCCAGGGTGTGTATCCTCCTCTTCCCTTGGCTGGAGCTGGGGTTGTGGTGAATGAAACAGCCCCTCTTGGGGGTTGAGGGGACCTCTAGATCCCTTTGGCCACCATTCTGGCTTTGCCCAAAGGACTTCTTCCCCCTAAATCTCTCCACCTGCCATCCTCCCCCATCTGCCATCTGGACCTGTGTCTGACAGCAGCGCCAGCTTATCTTGGAGTTCTGAGATCTGGAATCCCAAAAGGGAGGGCTCGGGAGCAAGTGCTGTGCTCAGGAAGGGACAGACAGGACTCCCGGGGGCCAGGTGCCCAGGGACTTGGCTGGGAGAAGCCCTCTGCCGGCCTGGTGCCCCGCTGCTGCTCCGCAGCCTCATCCCCGGCCCCCCTCCCGCTGCCCCGGCCCCGACCCCGACCTCTGGGACTCGCGTGACTGCGGTGTATGAAGTAAGGCTTTCTGCTCGTCCTTAATTCTGGCCTCTCTCTATCTTTGCCGTTTTCAGTTCAAGATGGCTTTCCCAGGCGCTTTTCTAAACCCGAATACCAACAATTCTTTTTAGGGATGCACAAAAAGTCGCTGGAGGCGGCAGCTGAGTCGGGGAGGAAGCCCGAGGCGGAGCGTCAGGCCCTGCCCAAGCTCGACAAGATAGAGCCGGAGGAGCGGGGTCCCGACGCCCCGGCCGCCATGTCCCAGGAGGAACTGAGGGAGAACAGCATCGCCGCGCTCCGAGCCAGAGCGCAGGAGCACAGCACCAAAGTGCTGGGGACTGTGTCCGGGCCCGACAGCCTGGCCCGGAACGGCGAGGAGCCGGAGCGGGAGGAGGCCCCGGACGAAGACAGGCCAGCGGAGAAGCTGAGTCCGCCGCAGCTCGAGGACATGGCGTAGGCAAGGGCGCGCAGACACCAGAGCCCCAGGACTCTGCTCGGCTCTGCTCGGGGCCTGTGGTGCTGGGAGGTGTTCTCAGAGGCGGGGCCCAGGCCTGCTCTCTGCCACCCTCCCCCACCCCACAGGCCCTCTGTGACCCCCAGGGGACTTCAGGCACAACTCAGTCCTGGCGGAGGCTTTGGGCCACGCTGAGACATCCCTACCTAGTCCTGACCTGGCCAGCACCCTCCTCCTCCAACTAACAGACCTGCCTCAGAAGCCTTCTTGCCGCCCCAGACCACCCCCTCAAGCTGCTTTCAACTCAATCCTTTGGCGGCTCTCCGTGTCCGAATCCACCCCTTACTCTCTGTTCTCTTGCTCAATAGCGCCCTCCTTCCCAGCGCCACACCCCCTGTGGACTGTGCTCTGCCCAGACCCAAAGACCGCTGCTGCAAACACACTGGCCGCCACAGCGGCGACACGGATGGAGGACCTGCACCCCAGTGCCGGTGTCCTGAGCGCCCCAGCCCCCAGCGAAACTCTGCTCCCCTGCCTGCTCCTTCCTCAGTGTGGGTGATGTGCTGTCCTGAAGGCCCAGGCACAACCCCTGCCGGCCCCCGGCGCTGGGGCCCAGATTCCAGATTCAACTTGGAAAGTCTCAGCCTGGGCCCCTCGGCCAGCCTTCAAGTCCTGCCCTCCACAGTCAGACTCAGGAACCCACCCTCCACACCCAGCCGGTCCCACCGTTCCTCCCCACACAGGTGCCAGTGCCGCAGGGGGCAGTGTACAGTACCTGCAGTGAGGCCAAGGTCTGCCCTGCAGCCAGGGGGCACCTCTCACAGCTGCTGTGACTCACTGCACCTTTGGGAAGCCAAATCCTCCACCCAGGGCCCTTGGGTGTGTGTTTCTAGAGCATCCTGACCGCCCCCTCCACCCCCCAATATGCTGCCTGTGACCCTGACTTGCTGTGCAAGGCATCCTTCCCCTAAAGATTCTTGCAAATCACTGGTTCGCATGTGCCCTGCCTTGGAGCAGCCCAATCGAGCTGTAAAATGAACACATAGGAAACCACAGATCTTGACTCAACTTGATCCAGGCCATTCCTGGAGGGGGCCTGGGGCTATAAATAGCCGTCACAGTTGATCACAAGAAGAGTATGAGAAAAGGCTAGAAGGAGAGCAAGGGAGGAGCCAGTGTTAGACCCAAACTAAGCTACAGGCACACGTACCTTCCTGCTGGGTGTGAGCCGTGGTGCCTGTTCTCTAGAGTCAGACAGTGATGGGGTAGGAATAGGGGACGGGGCTTCTTCCTGTCTGCTGATGGGAGGACCTGTCCATACTGATGGCCTCTCTGCAGCTGCCCCTTCCACCCCCAGGCCAGGCACATGTCCCCCTCACCCCCATGGCATTTTCCTCTACTATCCCACCCACCCTTGCAGGGGATCCCTGGCAAGAGAAAGGCCTGAGTCAGTGAGCTGGGATTTTAATTCCATATCAAAAGTTGATTTCTTCTTCATTCCGTCCATGGACCTTCCCCCCAGTTCTTCCTGTCTCTGTCTCCCATTGGTTTGAAGTGTTAGACTGTAGTCCCTGGTGTGTACATAATGTACATAGAATCAGAAGAAAGAAACTTGATATTGAAGTGTTTGAAATATGGAACTGTAATAACTTCTAGGTATTCGAAACCCGTGATTTCTGTGCCATTTTCTGTAAAGATACAAGTAAGAATAAAATTGATGTAAAAACGGCGGAAGAGGGATCCAGGAGTCCTCTGTGGTGAGCACAGTGTGTTTGTGTGTATGGGTAGCATAAAAAGTAAATCCATGAAGTCATGTTTAGGTCAAAATTACTAGATTCCTATTTTAAAATTATTCCAACTGGAGAGGCACAGTGGTCTGCCTTTCTCCACTAAGCTGATGTCACTATTTGTCACTGCAATATGGAACCCACTTCCATTACAGGCATAACTGAGATATCCCAGCCAGTGAGCCCCTAAGTTATTACCTGTGACTCCTTCCTGCTCCCCACACAACAAATTACATTGACCTTTCCCTCTGGTCCTTACTTATAAACAACCCTAGTTCCTTCGCATCTCAGGTGAAGCCCACAGCCCACCTTGGCCCCCGAGAGTACTGACGCCCTGCCTTTTGTGTACACATGTGCACTCGACTATCTCACCTACAACTCAAACACAGCAACAAATGGAAAAGGCAAAGTCATCTGGAACCGAAAGTCAGATAAACCTATGCTAAATCCCTGGGAAAGAGGAGAATAAACAAGAGAAACAGCATAAGGGAGACCCCCTGAGATCGCTTGAGGACAGCTGCGCCCCGCTGACTTGATGATGTGTTGGGTGGAATCACAGGATGAAAGAGCAGATGGAATGGACTTACACAGCTTATAGTTGAGCTTTTGGCTCAAGAAATCTCATAAGGTTGTTTCCAATTGGCTCAGATATGGAACTCGTTGTCAGAAGAGGTTTTTCTGGCAGCCGGTCATGAAACGAGAATGACAGGGGGTCAGTGGTCCCTGTACCCCAGACTGGGCCCAGGTACAACTCTCCTGGACCCAGAGCCTGGGGGATACACGTGGGAGATCTCCGACTTCTATGTGCTGAAGGGAAAGGCCCAAGAGCCTGCCTTCAAGTTCTGCCCACACAGTGCTCCCCCAGGCCACCCCTGAGCATGTTGGGTCCCTGCAGGACTCACTGTCACCCCCGGCTCTAGGAATGCCTTGCGCTCACCCTGCTCACCCCCAACACTCCAGCAAATGCACAGCCTCTCATCTTTCATGTCCCTTCCTACCTGGAGCCTTCCTGACTCTCCAGGCAGAGTCTATACCCTCTGTTCTCTCATATAGCACATGACACATTCCTCCATTTCTGCACTCTATGCATTGTGTTGTAACTTTTTATTTACAAGTTTATCTTCCCCACAAGACTGATTTCTTCAAGGGTGGCGATGGTATCTTATTCATCTTTTATCCCCAGGACCCATCAAAGGGTCACTCAAGCCACTGTTGAATGAATAAAGGAATGAATGTTCTTTCTCTAACTCATCCATTTATTTAACAATTTCAAACATTTATTGAGCATCTACTGTGTACCAGGTAGTGGGGCAAGGCACTGGGGACAGAGTGGTGAGCACAGCAGTCCTATTTGGGGAAGTAAGATACAAAATTGCAAGCGTCCTAAGGCCTCAGAGGCTCTAGATGAGGGACCGTGGAAGCATATCCACGGGACTTGGGTCAAGGTGTTTAACCTCTGAGCCTCTCCTGTGTTCTAAATTGAAATATTAACCCTGGGTCCTTCAGTCTCGTACTGTTGAGAGGAAGAAGCAAGGACAATGGCAAAGGTACCACATGAGCAGGAGGGAAAGGTGGCCACACCCTGCGGCCTCCTCGAGCTGGGGGGCCGGCTGGGGGGAGAGGGGCTGGCAGCTGCCCCGCCCTCAGTTAGATCTTGGGGACAAGTGGGACACTCAGAGGCTTGGGAGCTGCCAGAAATCCTCCTGGATGATCAACCCAGGGGATTTACCCCGGGACGAGGCATGCAGCTCTCTGCAAAGGGACATACACATAGGCCTCCGGGCAATCAACGAGGGGAGAGGCTGTGATGCCACAAGGGAAAAACAGGACAGGGAAGGAAGGGCCTGAACAGCCGGGGCCCTAGGGTGCAGAACTAAGAGAAGCCCTGCTAGGTGCTGACTGCACCCCAGGCGGGCCTTCTGCCGGAGGATCCTGTGGAGAATGAAAGGGAGATTTTATTCCAGGCTCCGCAGGCCCCACGGGCTGCCGATAGATGGCTGCGTACACCAAGAATAGGCAGAGAGTGATAAAAGGACATGAGGGACTGATTTTTTAAATCAACTAATTAATTAACTGATTGATTTTTGGCTGCGTTGGGCTCCGTTGCTGTGCGCGGGCTTTCTCTAGTTGTAGCGAGCAGGGGCTACTCTTCGCTGAGGTGCGCAGGCTTTTCATTGCGGTGGCTTCTCTTGTTGCGGAGCACGGGCTCTAGGAACGTGGGCTTCAGTAGTTGTGGCACGTGGGCTCAGTAGCTGTGGCTCGCGGGCTCTAGAGCGCAGGCTCAGTAGTTGTGGCGCACGGGCTTAGTTGCTCCGCGGCATGTGCGATCTTCCTGGACCAGGGCTCAAACCCGTGTCCCCTGCATTGGCAAGCGGATTCTTAACCACTGCGCCCCCAAGGAAGTCCATCCAGGGCAGTTTTTACCTTCCCAGAAGTAGAAACAAATGATGAAAAGCCAATTCCGGGCTCAGCCAACAAAGCTTTGCAGTTGAGATGATGACACAAGAATTAAATAGATGGATACATTTATGAACAGGAGAATATTAAGTGCTGAGCTGAATGGCAACAGATACAGGAGCGTGTTTGGAGGACAAGAGCGTCCTCTAACAAGAATGCCTCCCTGGGCTTCCCTGGTGGCGCAGTGGTTGAGAGTCCGCCTGCGATACAGGGGACACGGGTTCGTGCCCTGGTCCAGGAAGATCCCACATGCTGCGGAGCGGCTGGGCCCGTGAGCCACGGTCGCTGAGCCTGAGCGTCTGGAGCCTGTGCTCCGCATCGGGAGAGGCCGCAACAGTGAGAGGCCCGTGTACTGCAAAAAAAAAAAAAAAAAAAAAAATGTTAAGAGTGCCTCCCCCTGCTCCTTCATATGTTTATCTTCCGCAGTGCCTTCTGTTCAGACGTCAGTCCACCTGTGGTTTCCATGCAAGAGGAGCAAGAGCCCAGGAAGCGGGGGCAGGCAGCGCAAAAGGTGGGAACAGACTCAGGAGCCAGGCAGATTGCCCTCCTTCATCTGGGGACCACTCCTGTCTGCGCGAAAGGCTCCATCGCCCAGACATGACAGTTCCTGATGAGAAGAGTGCAACCTGAAAATAGGGAGAACATCAAAGTGGATCTGGAAGACCTGCTTTTAGGTGCAGACTCCGCTACTTTCTTAACTTCCTCAAGCAGTGGTACATTCATCGACACGACTGCAACTGTGACAGTTCCTCACAGGGATGCCGTGAAGAGCCAAGGAGATGATGAGATGGTTTGTACTAAATTCTATTTCTTCTTGAGTCAGTTTTATTAAGTTTTTGCTGTTATTTAAAAAAATTTCCCACCTTCTGCTAACTTCTTGAGTTGAACACATCTCATTCATTTTTAAAAACTGAAGTAGAATTAATTTACAATGTTGTGTATCTCATTCATTTTTTTTTCTGCATTGGGTCTTTTTTGCCTGAATTTTTAAAAAATTTATTTATTTTTATTTTTGGCTGCGTTGGGTCTTCATTGCTGTGCGCGGGCTTTCTCTAGTTGTGGCGAATGGGGGGGTACTCTTGATTGTAGTGCGCGGGCTTCTCATTGCGGTGGCTTCTCTTGTTGTGGAGCATGGGCTCTAGGTATGCAGGCTTCAGTAGTTGCGGCACGTGGGCTCAGTAGTTGCAGCTTGCGGGCTCTGGAGCGCAGGCTCAGTAGTTGTGGCACACAGGCTTAGTAGCTCCGCGGCATGTGGGATCTTCTGGACCAGGGCTCAAACCCGTGTCCCCTGCATTGGCAGGCAGATTCTTAACCACTGCGCCACCAGGGAAGTCCTGTTCAAATATTTTATATTGCTCCTCTTTTCTGTTTTAATTAGTGACAGTGAATGTTAAAAACCTTCCACTCTGGTTGTGGATTTGCCAGTTCTCCTTGAAATTCTACTTTCTGTTTTTGCATTTGTTGACTCATGGTATATTATCTGCCTGTGCATTTTGTAAGTTAATTTGACAAGCTTCTCTTTTTCTGTGAAAATACTTGGGTTTCTTAACTGTTCTTTCCATTCCTCACCATGGGCCTGGTCTTCTGTCCCTGCCTGGGCATTTAACATGCAACTTCCTAGTCTACAGTCATCTGCTGCCCCCACACCCTGTCACTGTTGTGGCTCTCACACCTGGGATTTCTCCTTCTGGCTTCCTAGTTCAGTCATGCATTAAACTTGTCTTTGTTGTATTTTATTCATCTCTAGGTGCTCTTTTAAAAAAAATTTTATTAATTAATTAATTTATTTATTTATTGGCTGCATTGGGCCTTCGTTTCTGCGTGTGGGCTTTCTCTAGTTGTGGTGAGCGGAGGGCTACTCTTCATTGCAGTACACGGGCTTCTGATTGTGGTGGCTTCTCTTATTGTGGAGCACTAGCTCTAGGCATGCGGGCTTCAGTAGTTGTGGCACATGGGCTCAGTAGTTGTGGCTCGCAGGCTCTGGAGCACAGGCTCAGTAGTTGTGGCACACGGGCTTAGTTGCTCCACGGCAGGTGGGATCTTCCTGGACCAGGGCTCGAAACCGTGTCCCCTGCATTGGCAGGTGGATTCTTAACCGCTGCACCACCAGAGAAGTCCCAATCTCTATGTGTTCTTAATCAGAATTGTTTCCCAAGTCTAGTCCACCATTTTCCCAGAAGTTCTTTGTAAACTGTAAAGGGCTGTAAAATGTGAATAAAATGATCACCTCTCAAGCCATTGGCTTTTGCGCATCCTTCACCACTGTTAGTGGTCCCTGCCCCACCTGGTTCCCCATTGGGATACTTCCCCCAATCCTGACATCGGGTTACCTGCTTGCACTTGTTTCACTTGGTCCTTGTCAACCCCCTCCAACCACTGGCACCTTCCTCTCCATTTCTGTCCTCTTTATCCAGAAATGTCAAGCAAGCAGAGAAAGAGGGAATAATATGTGATATGTGCTTGGTTAGGCAGAGAACCATGGACACTTTAAATGGATTTTCTTCCAGTCTTTTGTTCTAGCTGGTTGCAGTTATGGCTAGAAGAATGAAATTCTCCAGAGGGAGTGCAGGCCTTATATTTGGTAGTCAGGTAGCAGTGGGAAGGACTTACTCTTTTACTAGTTACTTCTTTTTTAACTGTTAATTTTGAATTGTTAATTGTGATTTTTAAATTTGAAAATGAAGAGTTGAGCTCATTGACTTATTCTCTCTCTCTCTCTCTCTCTCTCTATATATATATATACACACATACATATATATGTAGTGCATTTTTTTCTAAATCATTTGAGACCAACTTGAAGACATGATGACATATAACTCCTTAATACTTCAGTATTTATTTTTTTTAAATGAGGATACTCTCCCACGTAACCACTACACAACCAACCAAATCAAGAAATTGATACCGATTCAGTACTTCCATCTAATCCTGAGAGTTATGTTTTATTCAGTATCCTTACTGAGGACTACAGCCCAGGAGACAGATAGCTCTGAGGAACTGTTGCAAAGAGGTAAGGGAGGAGCCAGGATATATAGGAGTTTTTGCAGAAAAAACAAACAAACAAACACGTAGTTGAACATCAAAAGATTACTGCTAATCACAAAAACAGACATCTCAAGTTAATGATTTTAGCCATTTTCTATGTATGGAAAGAGTCTGGGCTCATTGAAATTATTCCTTTGATATGCATCTTAACTCTCTAGGGCCAGTATCTTGTTTTTCTCCGTTCTGAATTCCCCTTAGGACGCATCATGGGGTGGAGGTGGAGGAGAGGCCGCAGTGGTGGATGGCTTGATGGTGGGCAGCATTCTTTGTTTACCGAAATAGCAGGCAACATTCTTTGTCCACAGAGTTTCCTCTTGGTCTTAAATTCAACAAATGTTTGGGAGGCATTTCATGACCAATTTGTCCCAATGACCTAGGCTCATTCCTAGATCAGGTGGGAATTCTGTTGATAGGCTACTTAATGTGCTAATTTTTCTTTTTTTATAAATTTATTTATTATTTATTTTTGGCTGTGTTGGGTCTTCGCTGCTGCACGCGGGCCCCCTCTAGTTGAGGGGAGCAGGGGCCACTCCCTGCTGCGGTGTGTGGGCCCCTCACCATGGTGGCCTCTCCTGCTATGGAGCACGGGCACCAGGCACTCAGGCTTCAGCAATTGTGGTATGTGGGCTCAGTAGCTGTGGTACTCAGGCTCAGTAGTTGTGGCACACGGGCCCAGCCACCCTGCGGCATGTGGGATCTTCTCGGACCAGGGCTCAAACCCGTGTCCCCTGCATTGGCAGGCGGATTCTTAACCACTGTGCCACCAGGGAAGTTCCTAATGTGCTAATTTTTGAATTAGTCCCTGTTGATAACCTAAAATTCTCTGGATCACCTGTCTTAGTAGTCTACTACGATCCAGGAAATGTTTTTCCCTTGCTCCTTTTTCCTGTATCTAGAGATCTAGCATTGCACTATTACAATTATTGTATATAGAGTTATATATATGATCAACTGCCTCAAGACGTTTAGCCATCATTAATTTTGCCAGAGCCCTGCTTATACATTGGGTAATGTAAGAAAAAACAGTCTTATAAAATAGACAGGGGAATTCCCTGGTAGTCCAGTGGTTAGGACTCCATGTTTCCACTGCAGGGGGCACAGGTTCGATCTCTCATCAGGGAACTAAGATCCCGCAAGCAGCGCGGTGTGGCCAAAAAATAATAATAATAAAATAAATAAATAAATAAAATTAAATAGGATATAAGGATACAAGTAATTCAGCTAGTAACAGTAATCAAGTCATAGTATGGCAGAGAGAGGCACAAGGTATAAATAATTTGAAAACAACGAGAGAGAACACATTTAAACAATAATTAGCATAGCTAGTTGTAATCTGGTCTCAATAAGCTATCAAGTCCACATGGGAGCCAGCTGGAGAAGCCAAATCCTGGAGGGATCAGGTAGAAAGAAAAATGTTGCATCTTCGTTTACAAAGGTATACTTTATCAACTTGTTGTAGGTCATAGTTTGTGTAAGAGGAAAGGTTTTCTGGAAAATGAAGATTAAAAGCCAGTATGTTTCAGAAAAAAATCATAAAATTATAAATCATATTTATCAGTTAATTCAACCCCATGTTCTTGTTGATCTGGATGAAGGCATAAAGTTTTCTGTCAGGGTTTTGTAATTTCTTACGCAGTTCAGTCGTATGACCTAAAAGTCATCAGAAACTTATATTTGTCAAAAAGTCCTTTTTATGAATCTTCTTAAAGATCTTCATTTTATAAAAGCATCAAAGTAAAGCAATGATTGTCTATAAACGACAGAAGACTTAAAATGGCATGGTTACAAAGCAATTAACAAGTAATTTGGATATTTCTGTGACATACAACACTTTTATATAATAACTAGAATTATGACTGATAACATTATACCAGGACATATTAGATTTTTAGGAATTCCATATAAATTTTGGAATATCTGTATTAATGGCATTTACTCATACAATATAACCTAAAAAGGTTAGGGCCACGTATTTGATGATGTTTCCCATGTAATTTAACTTACCAAATAAACTTAATTAGTTTAATATCTCTCTTCAGGATGTTTTGAGGGTCTTTTGAAGCACTCCAAAGGTGGCTAGAGAGCAAAAGAACTTTATTTAGAATTTGACTTGGGGAAGTTCGTCAAAGATATCAAAAGTTTTTATTTATTTATTTATTTGGCCACACCATGTGGCATGCGGGAGCTTAGTTCCCCGACCAGGGATCGAACGCATGCCCCCTGCAGTGGAAGTGCGTTCAGAGTCTTAAACACTGGACCACCAGGGAAGTCCCTCAAAAGGTTTTAAAATACTTAGTCAAATAGGATCCTTGGTCACTGTGAAACAATACTTGTTCATTCAACCAACGTGACAATAAAAGATTTTTAAGGAAAATACAGATCATTTAGAAGGCAAAGAAACTTACAATCTATTATCAAAAGTAGCTCAACATTTCAAGAAAACTTTGTTCTCTTTTTTTTTAAACATTTTGTCTTTTTTTTTTTAAGATTTATTTTATTTATTTATTTTTGCCTGCGTTGGGTCTTCGTTGCTGCATGCGGGCTTTCTCTAGTTGCGGCGAGTGGGGGCTCCTCTTTTCGTTGCAGTGCACGGGCTTCTCACTGCGGTGGCTTCTCTTGTTGCAGAGCACGGGCTCTGGGCACACGGTCTTCAGTAGTTGTGGCACCTGGGCTCAGTGGTTGTGGTTCATGGGCTCTAGAGCGCAGGCTCAACAGTTGTGCTGCACGGGCTTGCTCTGCAACATGTGGGATCTTCCCGGACCAGGGCTCAAACCCGTGTCCCCTGCACTGGCAGGCGGATTCTTAACCACTGCGCCACCAGGGAAGCCCAAAACTTTGTTCTCTTAATACAGAGAGAAAACCAAGCTCTAGTCCTGCACATGCCCACTCTCAATAACAAAATTAATTTACCTAATTCAATTCAATTCCAATCCCAGCCTGACCATGCACAAAATTATTTCCTCAGGGTTCCCTTTCTACAAACCTTCTACAACTTTCTGTATCTATATTAGTTTAGCCCTTATTTTTCTTTCCCATTTAAAAATAACCAGCTTTGGGACAAAATCACTTTCTTTGTCCTTAACAAAATGCATTTCCATTCCTCATACCTTCTTTTGCTGAAAACACACATCCTACTTTTCTTGCATACTAAAATGTTTCCCTTATTATCCCACTAGCTTTAGTTATATATATTACAATTTTAACCCTTAAAAATCTTAATCTCGGGCTTACCTCGTGGTGCAGTGGTTAAGAATCCACCTGCCAATGCAGGGGACACGGATTCGAGCCCTGGTCCGGGAAGATCCCATATGCCACGGAGCAACTAAGCCCATGCGCCACAACTACTGAGCCTGCGCTCTAGAGCCTGCGTGCCACAATTACTGAAGCCCGTGCACCTAGAGCCCGTGCTCTGCAACAAGAGAAGCCACCGCAATGAGAAGCCCGCGCACCACAACAAAGAGTAGCCCCCGCTCGCCTCAACTAGACAAAGCCTGTGCGAGCAGCGAAGACCCAACACAGCCAACAATAAATAAAATAGGGCTTCCCTGGTGGCACAGTGGTTGAGAGTCCATCTGCCGATGCAGGGGATGCGGGTTCGTGCCCCGGTCTGGGAAGATCCCACATGCCGCGGAGGTGCTAGGCCCGTGAACCATGGCCGCTGAGCCTGCGCGTCCGGAGCCTGTGCTCCGCAACGGGAGAGGCCACAACGGTGAGAGGCCCGCATACTGCCAAAAAAAAAAAAAAAAAAAGGAAACAGTAGTGCAGAGGACTTCTCTGGTGGTCCAGTGGCTAAGACTCCACGCTCCCAATGCAGTGGTCCTGGGTTCAATCCCTGGTCAGGGAACTAGATCCCACATGCTGCAGCTAAGATCCCGCATGCCACAGTAAAAAAAAAAAAAAAATCCTGCATGCCACAAGGAAGATCCCGCATGCTGCAACTAACGTCCAGTGCAGCTAAATAAATAAATATTAAAAATAAATTAATTAATTAAATAAAAAAGAAACAATAGTGTAGAAATTAAAGCAGGATCCTGAGCCCTCCTCAAGGGATATATATAACAATATCTTTGAGTTCTTCTACAGGAACTAAGGCCCCCACCCAGGTGGAGGATGGTAACTTCAGGCTGAGCACAAGATTCCTGGAACATTGCCCTGTTACCTCACCACAAACCAATCAGAAGAAAGTCACACACACCCTGCAGCACTCACCCCAAATTTTGCCTATAAAAATTTTCCCAATAATTCTAGTTATTACTTTAAAATGTATATCTCAGAAATAACTAAATTTCAAAAAAAAAAAAAAAACTTCTCCCTGAAAGCCATCAAGTAGTTTGGGGTTTTGAGCACAAGCTACCTGTTCTCCTTGCTTGACCCTGCAATAAACCTTTCTCTGCTCCAAACTCCGTGATGTTTTCATGTGTTTGGTCTCATTGTGTGTTGGACACATTAACTTGCATTTGGCAACAAAGTCCACTCTGGATCCCTTTGCTGGTTGCCCAAACTGGCAACTGAAAAGAAAAAGCACGACTTAATAGTTGAGAGAAATGTTTTATTCGGAACTTTACTGAGGACTATAGACCAGGAGACAGCCTCTCAGATAGCTGTGGAACTCTTCAAAAGAAGTAAGGAAAGAGCCAGGATATAAAGGTGTTTTGCTTAAAAGAAAAAAAAATGTAGTCAAACATCAAGACTACTTCTAATCTCATAAAACAGACATCTCAGGTTAATGATTTTAGTGACTTTCTATGTATGGGAAGATGCAAGAGCCTGTGCTCATTGAAATTATTCCTTTGATTATGCATCTTAACTATCGAGGGCCAGTATCTTATTTTGCTCCATCCTGAATTCTCTCAGGGTGCACTGTCGGGGTCAGCTGCAGTGGTGAATAGCTTGATGGTGGGTAATATTTGTTGTTTACTGAAATGGCAGACAACATTCTTTGTCCACGTGATCATTCCAATAATGTCCTTTATAAATGGTGGATCCAGTCCAGAACCACACTTTTTTTTTTTTTTTTTTTGGCTGCATCGGCATGCGGGATCTTTTCATTGCCATGCGTGGGCTCCAGAGCACGCAGGCTCAATAGTTGCAGCACGAGGGCTTAGCTGCCCTGTGGCATGTGGGATCTTAGTTCCCCAACCAGGGATCGAACTGTCCCTTGCATTGGAAGGCAGATTCTTAATGACTGGACCACCAGGGAAGTCCCCAGAACCACACATTGGATTTAGTTGCTAAATCTCTGTAGTGTCTTCAATTGGGAACAGCCCTCAGTCTTTCCTGGCCTTCCTTGACCTTGATATTTTTGAAGATTTCAGGATAGTTTCTTTATAGAATGTCCTTGAGTTTTTCTGGTATTTCCTCATGATAAGGTTGTATAACCAGAATTTAATCATAAGGAAATATCAGACATAGACTCACCAAAGCCCCATCCCAGCTCTGCGTGTGCCCCTGCCCCCTTCACCTGAGAGCGGGGGGTGGGGGTCCCAGAACAGGAGGTGTGGTGGGCAACCTGCTTACGAGTCTGCCTCGAACCTTAGTTGTGCATGCTCAGCGGCACATGGGACTAGGGCAGGCTGCTCCCCCGCCCTTCAGGTACCCAGTGTCATTGGGAAGATGTGACCACACGCTGTGTACAGAGAGTAAGGCAGCACCTCAGCACACAAGCTACAGGTTGAGGTGCCATGAGTGCCCTGGGAGTGTTTCCTGAAAACTGGGTTCGCCTCTCGGTAGGTGTCAAATCAAAACACACAACCAGGGCTTCCCTGGTGGCGCAGTGGTTGAGAGTCCGCCTGCCGATGCAGGGGACATGGGTTCGTGCCCCGGTCCGGGAAGATCCCACATGCCGCGGAGCGGCTGGGCCCGTGAGCCATGGCTACTGAGCCTGCGCGTCTGGAGCCTGTGATCCGCAACGGGAGAGGCCACAACAGTGAGAGGCCCGCGTACCGCAAAAAAAAAAAAAAAAAAACCACACACAACCAAGCCAAAGCACAGGAGAAGGAAGGGTTTATTACTTGCAGCAAGTAAGAACACCAGGGAATCCTTCCCAAAGCAGTGTCTCCTAAAACAGCAAAACTGGGGAAATTTCAAGCTAAGGGTACATGCATATTCATGAAAAGGCTTGGGTGGTCGACAGAGTCCGAGCTTTAGTTGAAGTCAGGAGGGTCAGAAAAGGTCAACATCATTCCTCAGGTTCCAGTTGATCTGGTGGTTGAGAACTTCAGGCTAATCTTTACTACTGAAATAGAACTGGGAGTCTTTACAACTGATATGTTATCTTTGCTATTGTTACTTTTCTTGCCTGATAACAGTCATTTGTTTCTGCATTAAAAAAAATATTTTTATTGAAGTATAGTTGATTTACAATGTTGTGTTAGTTTCAGGTGTACAGCAAAGTGATTCAGTTTAATATCTGTCCATCTCTATCTATAACTATCATCTATTATCTATCTATCTCATCTATCTATCTCTTCCTTTTCAGATTCCTTTCCATTGTAGGTTATTAAATGTCTCTGCATTCTTTTGTTTCCTTACGATTATTAATTACTGAGACCTGCTCAAGGGCAGGCATAGTGGTCAGGCTTAGATCACAGGATGGCTTAGGCCAAAAATGGCTTCTCTTATGTCAAGAAAGCCATGCCTACTTCTTTCTCCAGGGACCCCCCTACCCTATCTGGTTACAGGAAGACTGGGGCAAGAGGACAGACTCCACGTGTTTTCTCATCCATTAGATATCTATGGAGCCCCTACTATGTGCCAACTCTGTGTAATGAACAGAGCAGACACAACCCCTCCCTGCCCTCGTGGAGTTAACATTCCGGTGGGCGGGGGCCAGGGAAGACAGACAGAGAAGTATGTCAGGCTTTCCTGAAGAAGGGGAGAGTTGGTCAATCATTTATTGAGAGCACCCTATGACCGAGGCTCTTTGCTAGCTCCCTGCTTGGTGACAGGGCCTGCTATTGCCAGGATGGCCAGAGCGGGGTTGGGGATGGGATGGGGCAGGTCTTTGGAAGGGCAGGGCCAGGTGTAGGAACCCAGATCCCTGCAAAGGTGCCGTAGGAGGCAGTGTGGAAGGAAAGGCCAGGGCTCTGACTCTGCTACCTGCCCTCCTACCTGAGTTCCATCCCCTCCATCTTAGGCACCTGGCTGGACAGTATTCAGAGGATTCCTGTCAGCCTCTAGACTTGCCCTGCATGAAGCAGCTGGTGGCCTTTGTGTATCATCTCAACCCGGCCAACTCGGACCTGAGTGCTGTGCCCAACTTGTCCAGAGCCAGCTCCAGTGCCAGCTGTAACACTAAATCCACAGCTAGAGATGGCTCTGGCACCAGCTCCAGCTGTAGACGTATAGCCAGAGCCAACTCTAGAGCTAGAACAAGCTCCAATACCAGCTCTAGAGCTAGAGTCAGCTGCAATGTCAGCTCCAAAGCTAGAGCCTGCACCAGCTCCAGGACAAGCGTCGGCCCCAGCACCCGTCCTAGTTCTAGCTCCAGAGCTAAAAACAGCTGTGGCACCTACTCCAACACCAGCTCTAGAGCTAGAGCCAGTGCCAGCTCCAGAGCAAGATGCATTACCAGCTCTAGCACCTGCCCCCAACTAGAGCCATATTGAGTGTCAGCTCCAGAGCTAGAGCATCTCCTGCATCAGAGCCAGAGCCAGAACCAGCTCTAGGACTAGAGCCAGCTCCAGAGCTATAGCCAGTACCAGCACTAGCTCTAGCACAAGGTCCAGAGGCAGAGCCAATGATAGAGCCATTGGCATGTCCAGAGCCAGCGCCAGCTCCAGCCCCAGCTCTAATAGCAAAGCCAGAGCTATAGGGCCAGCTACAGGGCCAGAGCTAGTTCAGAGGTACAGCCAATCCCTAGACCAGCTCTCACACCAGTTGTGGGGCCACATCCAGCTGTAGCTCCAGCTCCAGCACCAGTGCCAGTTACAGATGTAGAGCCAGTGCTAGCTGCCAGCTCTAACACCAGAGCCAAAGCTAGAACCAGCTCTAAGGTTCCCATTAGCTAATTGAGCATATTTAAGACAGTTGATTTACAGCCTTTGTCTAGAAAGTCCAACGTTTGGGCATCCTCAGGGATGGTTTCTGTCCATTTTTTCCCCTTTGAATGGACCACAATCCTGTTTCTTTGTATGATTTTTGTTGTTGTTGTTGAAAACTGAACATTTGAATATTATAATATGGTAACTCTGGAAATCAGTTTCTCTCCCTTCCCCAGAGTTTACTGTTTTTGATTATTGCAAACTGCAGTCATCTGATAACTTTCTCAAACTATTTTTGTAAAGACTGTCATCCTTGTCATGCGTGTTCATTTGAAGTCTCTGTTCAACTAGCATTTTCACAGAGATTTCCTTGAATACCAGGAGCTAAAAGGAAACAAACACCCCATCTCTTCCAGTCTGTACAGACTGGCTCTTTTCCGGCCACTCCTTTAGCACTTAGCCAGGCAGTTTAAAACTCTGCCTTAGCCTTTATTTCCCGCTTGAACCAAGCCCAGTGACCTGCCAGAGGTGAAAGCTTAGGGTCTTCTCAGGTCTTTTCCAAACATGCATCCTGTCCTAGCCATGCCTGTGGCTTTCTAAATTCTGTAGTACACAGGGTCACTTTAGAATACCCCAATTTCCCAAAGAGACTCCCCAGTATTTCTTCCCAGGCTTTAGGTGGTCCTACTGTATGTCTTAAGCATAATCTTTGCTTCAGGTGGCTGCAGGATTTTGTTCACCTTACAAAGGTTGTTTGTTTTTTGGTGTTTGGGGTTGTTTTTGGCCATGCCACACAGCATGTGGGATCTTAGTTCCCTGACCAGGGACAGAACCCACGGCCCCTGCAGCGGAAGCACGGAATCTTAACAACTGGACTGCCAGTGAAGTCCCCCACCTTACAAAGTTTTTGAGCAATGCCTACTGTTTTTCTGCCCTGAGTGAGTTCCAAGTCAGGCAAGACAGAGAAGAGCACCTGTCAGTCTTTCTAGCCCCTGATAGGTTAGAACAAACAGTAATTTGTGAATAAGGTCTGCTCTGCGTTCTCTGGAACCAGGGACTGGGGTCCCATACTGAGAACATGGGCTGCTTTCTTCAAGACTGCCACCAAGCTGGTGAAGAGACGAGGCAAGGCAAGTAAAAACACCACACAGCTTTCCTACCTACCATATTGAAGTTGTCTTGATGCAGTCTTCGCTATAAATCTATGACTGTTGTCCAGTTCAGACAAAGTTGGTTCTGACAGTTTCTGCTTGTTTTTCAACGTTCCTTTTGAGGGATGGGTGTTTGGAACTGCCTGCTTCGCTATTTTGCTCTCTCCTGCTAGTGTCCTTTGATGCACAAAAGTTTTAATTTGATGAAGTCCGATGTATCCATTTTTCTTGTCGCTTGTGCTTTTGGCATCATATTTAAGAAACCATTGTCAAATTCAAGAAGTTCTGCCCTATGTTTTCTTCTAAGAGTGGTTTAGTTTAGCTATAAAATTTAGTTCTTTGATCCATTTTTAGTTAGTTTTTGTATCTGGTGTGTGAGGTAAGGGTCCACTTGCATTCTTTTGCATATGGATTTCAAGTTTTCCAGCACTATTTGTTGAAGACACTATCCCCACTGAATGGTCCTGGCACCCTTGACAAAAATCATTTGACTTAGATATATGGGTTTATTTCTGGAATCTCAATTCTATTCCACAGAACTTTATGTTAGTCTATTTTTATGCTAGTACTACTACACTGTTTTGATTACTGACTTTGAAGTAAATTTTGAAATCTGAAGTGTGAGTCCTTCACCTTTGTTCTTCTTTTTCAAGACTGTTTTGCCTATTTGTGATCCCTTGTAATTCCATACAAATTATAGGATCAGGTTTTCAATTTCTGCAAAAAAAAAAAAGCCATTGGAATTTTGATAGGGGTTACATTTAATCTGTGAGCCAGTATTTCGTTAGGAAATACTGCCATTTTATCAACATTAAGTCTTCCAGTGACTTCCCTGGTGGTCCAGTGGTAAAGAATCTGCTTTCCAATGCAGGGGACGTGGGTTCAATCTGTGGTCTGGGGAACTAAGACTAAGACCCCCACATGCCGTGGGGCAACTAAGCCCACACGCCACAACTACTGAGCTCACGCACCTCAATAAGAGAGCCCGCATGCTGTAAACTACACAGCCCATGCGCTCTGGAGCCCAAGCACCACAACTGGAGAGAAAAAAAGAAAAAAACCCTGCACACCACAACTAGAGAGAAACCTGCACACGGACACAGCCAAATAAATAAATAAAATATTAAAAAAATAAATACATAAATGAAGAAGTCTGCAAAATATCTAAAATAAAGTTTTCCAATCCATGAACATGGGATGTCTTTCTATTTATTTAGGTCTTTAATTTCTTTCAGCAATGTTTCGTATTTTCAGAGTATAAGTCTTGCACTGCCTGGGTGAATTTTATTCTTTCTGATGTTATTGTAAATATTGATAGAATTGTTTTCTTAATTCCTTTTTGCTTTGTCTATTGCTAGTATATAGAAATACAATTGATTTTTGCATGTATCCTGCACCTTTGTTGACTTTGTTATACTTTGTGTTTTTCGTCTTTTTTCTTTAGGATTTTCTAGATATACGATCATGTCTTCTGCAAATAGTTTTATTTCCTCCTTTCCAATTTTGATGCCTTTTCTTTTTCTTGCCTAACTGCTCTGGCCAGAACCTCCAGTACAATGTTGAATAAAATTTGTAAAAGCAGTCATCCTTGTCTTGTTCCTGATCTTAGTGGGAAAGCTTTCAGTCTTTTACCGAGTATGATGTAGGGTTTTTTATATGTCTTTTTAGAAAATTTCTTTTTAGAAAATTCCTTTTTAGAAATTTCCCTTTCCTTCTAGTCTGTTTATTGAGTGCTTTTATCATAAAAGGGGGTTGGATTTTATCAAATACTTTTTCTGCACCAATAGAGGTGATCAGGTGGCTTCTCCCCTTCATTCTACTGTGGTGTTTTATGTTGATTTTCATATGAACTACCCTTGCATTCCTGGGCTAAATCTCACTTGATCATGATGTATAATGCTTTCAATATACTGCTGGATTCTGTCCACTAGTATTTTGTTGAGAATCTTTACATCTATATTCATAAAGGGTATTTGTCTTCAGTTTTCTTGTGATGTCTTTATATGGCTTTGGTGCAGGGCAATGATGACCTAATAGAATGAGTTAGGAAGTGTTCCCTCTGCTTCTATTTTCTGGAATATTTTGAGAAGGATTGATATGAAACATTCTTTAAATGTTTGGTAGAATTCACTAGTGAAGCCACCTGGCCCTCAGATTATTGGGGAGGGAGGGAGGATTATTGGCTGGGAGGTTTTTGATTACTGATTCAATCACTGTTATAGAACCATTCAGATTTTGTTTCTCCTTGAGTCAGTCTTGGTAGTTTGTGTGCTTCCAGGAATGCATGGGAACAAGGCTCTCAGCTGGACCAGCTTGGCCCATCTCTGATGACAGAGGCCAATGGGCTCGAGGAGAGGGATGGGAGTGCAGCCTTGCAGGCCCAGTATTTTGGACTTTAATGTAGGGCACAGTTAATTTGCATTGTTAAGGTCTTTCAGGCTGCTTTGTCGAGGATGTGGGGGGTTGGGAGAAGCAGTAGGGAGACCAGGGACAAGGCTGCCACAGTTGTCCGGGTGGACTTGGTGGTGGCCTCGGGGGAGGGCAGAGGTGGGCTTCAGATATATTTTGGAAGCAGAACCCATGGGATGTAGTGATGGATTGGATATGGGGAAGGAGGTCCGGAGGGTCTCAGGTCTCTAGCCTGAGCTCAGGGTGGACAGTGGAAGTGTCATTCCCTGAGATGGGCAAGATGAATGCAGCAGGTGGGGGCGGTTCAGAGGCTGAGGAGTTCTGTTTTGAACTTGAGATTCCCAAGCAAGTCATTTCAGGTCCTGGAGCTCAGACTCTTCAACTGGGGTAAAAAGGAAAGAAAAGGAAGCATCTTCCTTGCAGGGTTCTTAAGAGAATGTGGCAGGAGCTGGGCTTCCCTTAAGCATGCAAGCTCTGCACAAATCTCTCCGCCAGTTCAAGACTGAGACTTGCCTTTGTTTCCCCCTTCACTCCCTTGTGGGCTGGCAGTTCTGGGCCTGGGGTCAGGGTCTGATAGCATGTTAGGTAAGTCTCTGCCCTGTCTTTGGATTTTCCCAGGGAAACCTTCCCCAGAGGCATCTGACCCTCAGAACCCTTAACTACTTACAGATGGGCAAATCCACTGGCCAGTTGTCCAGCCTCACCCTGACAGAGGCTTGAGGACAGTGTTCCCCAGCACATGTCCCCTGCCTGATGCCTGTCCACACTTTACCCTACTTCCTGGTAGGACAGTCTCTGCAGCTCCCCAGTCCAGGGCTCCCTTTCAGCTGGCTTGTTCTCCAGGCACCAGTTCTCCTGACAACTCCCTGTGCCTCCAGGGGTTCCTTCCTGGCCCAGGGTTTAGCCCAGGGCCACCCATCATTCTGACACCTAGACAGGATGTCAGAAGGAAATAGCACCAACAAGACAATGTTTCTGGAAAGGCAGTCATTACAGAGGGCAGCTGGCATTGCTCTTCTTTGGCTTCCTGGGAGACTGTCCTGGATGCAGAACACAGAGCACAGCTCCCTGTGGGCTGTGGCAGAACAGAGACTAGTTATTCTCCACCCCAGAATGACTGGGGTGGTACACAAGTTGATATGGTAGGTAAGCGGACACTTGATGGAGATAACAAAAGGTTGCTTTTCTGCCTTGTCCCATGGCTCCAGGACTCCTCAGAAGAGTGATGAGAGGGATATAAGGACAACATTTCTATGTATCATCCACGTGGGTCTGTGTAGATTCCTGGGTGGCAGAACAAGACTTAAGTTTGGGAAATTATTTGCCTCGCTTATTTTAAAACACTTAAAATGAACATTTTGGTCCTTGTCATCCACTGAGGACACATAACCTGACTTCTCCTCATGCAGGTTTGTATCGATTCACCTAAAACTCTCGAGTAGCCACCACCTCTGAGATGAATGATGGATAAGGGTACAGTCTGCCTCTAAGAACAGCCTTCTCTTGGCAGAGTTTCTGCAAGGGAGGACACTGAGTATTTGAGTATTAAGAACAGAAACAGCACTGGGAACATGTTTGAGGCAGAGGAAATGGCAAGTGCAAAGACTCTGAGTTAGGAACAAACTTGGTCTCTATAATAATCTGCAGCAGCAGCACTTGTGAAAAAGACTTAGGAGTTGAAGGAGCTTGTGAGTCTGAAGCAAGTCAGTGAGGCAATGCTATCACCAAAAAGGCTGAGGGGAGCTTCAGCTATATTGATGAAAGTACAGAAATTAAGCCAGAGAGGGAGTCTTTCCATACCCGAACCCCACAATTTAAAACATGCCCAAGGGGTGGGAGTCAGGGGGATCCTGAGGGAGATACGTTTCCCCTTGGCCTAAGGAAGAGCTTTCCTCAGAGGGGTCTGAGGATGGATGGCCCCCAATGCTAGAGGTGTCTGAACAGAGGCTAGAAGAGCACCTGGCAGGATATGGTTGGGAGATTCAAGTATGGGAAGGCTCGTGAAGCAGATGCCGACCTTGACGGTCCCTTTCAGCCCCATGAGAAGGGCTGCCACGGGCCTTCCCAATGCTGACATCCTGTAGGTCCCTAAGGAGGCTTCACCGGAGACTGGACACACCATCAGACCTGGTCAGGTGCCCACCCCAGAGTTCTCAGCTCGGCACCTGGACACACTGCTTTAGCACCCGTATGGGGCAGAGCTGAGAATAGGCTTGAGGCCTCCATGCCAGCCACGCCATGGAGGGAGGGGGTTAGACATGTTATCCAGGGCAACATCTCCCCAAGTCTGGAGCTCCACCCCGCATCTAGGATCATTTTCAGTGGTATCAAGAGACATTAAAGAACCTCGTCTTAGAGAGAGAAAATCACTTCCCTTGCGGTTCCCATTCCATTTCCCCAAATCTATTAAGAAGATTCTCAGTTGGGTGCTAGTATGTCTAACTCCTCTGTAACACCCCTAACCTCCCTTTGTACAGAGAGCAAGCCTCAGGTGTAGAGTCTTTGCAGGTGCAGTACACAGCTGCCATTTCATAACATTATTTGTATTAATTTTTACAGTTACTTTCTATTTATATCAAGTGTAAACTTTCCTTTAAAAATGCATTTAGGGGGCTTCTCTGCTGGTGCAGTGGTTAAGAATCTGCCTGCCAATGCAGGGGACATGGGCTCGAGCCCTGGTCCAGGGCAGATCCCACATACAACAGAGCACTAAACCCGTGAGCCACAACTACTGAAGCCCGCGTACCTAGAGCCCATGCTCCGCAACAAGAGAAGCCACTACAGTGAGACGCCCGCGCACCACAACGAAGAGTAGCCCCGGCTCACCACAACTAGAGAAAGCTCGCGCACAGCAACGAAGACCCAACGCAGCCAAAAATAAATAAATTTAAAAATTTATATTTTAAAAAATGCATTTAAGTAATGAATTAACTTAAAAATATTAGATTTATTTTCATCTGGGTTAAGAAAAGATTTATTTTCATCTGGGTTAAGAAAAGCTGAAGGGCCCTCGAGGTTAGTGGCTGAGGGACAACTGGCAATGGGTAAGTGGGAGATGCCAGTGAAGAACCTACGGGCAGAAGGTTCCAGCACAGTGGAGAGTGCTGCTCCCACCCCCCCAGGCTCTCAAAGACAAGCCCGGAGAGTCAATTAAGAAGATTATCATAGGGACTTCCTTGGCGGTCCAGTGGTTAAGACTCCATGCTTTCACTGCAGGGGGCACGGGTTTGATCCCTGGTTGGGGAACTAAGATCTCACATCCTGCATGGATCCTACATCCCGCATGGTGTGGCCAAAAAAAAAAAAAAAAAAAAAAAGATCATCTTATGATGAAGAAGAAAGAAAAAAGGGGAAAGCTGCAAGTTTAAAAACATGTTTATCTTTTCTTCTAAAAAAAGTTATAAAATTTAAATAGTTGATTAAAGTTAAAAATCTACTGTTGCAAAATTGATGTATTCTAAAAGATTCCTGGATCTTTGACTCCAAGTCCGATACACTCTCCATTTTGACCCTGCATTTCTTATAGATCCCACACTTTCAGGTTTTCTTTAGAAAACACGATCTGAGGTCATATGTGAAGTAATCAGCATGTCAAGTGTACGAAGCTCTGGCTGAGGCAGCAGGAGGCACCCTGGCAGGATGAGGGTCCTGCGGAGGGCCACACGTGGGCTGAGTCCACTGCTGCTGGTGCTACCCACACGGGACCTGTGAGGCAAACCTGGAGCTCCTTCCTTGCCCCATCAGCCTTCCTGGTCTCTCCTGGGGACTCGACCTCCTGGGCTTGGCTCTCCTGCCGGTGGCCAGCCTTGGCTTCATTCCACTTTGATTCTGGTCAGCTCCCACCTTCCTTCTCCACAGAGTTTCAGAACCAAGGAGTGAAACTACAAGAGACCACCACCACGCGGAGATCAGGCTGCCCCGGCTGTGACAGATTCCCTGCCCTCTCTGCCATCCCCACTCTCCATTTTGAGGGGGCTCTGGCCCCGGCTAGGCCCAGCCTTGGCATTCTTTCTCCTCCTCAGGCCATCCTGCGGGCACAGGTACCTTCTCAAGGCTGCGCCGATGGCCCACGCTGACGAACGTCATGCCCAGCTGCTGGCCGATGCGGTAGAGCTCGCTCTCCACCTCCTCGGTCAGGGCACTGGTGGCTTCATCAAGCACTGAGGACAGAACTCAGTGGGAAGAGATGAAGTCCTGCCCCAGACCCACCTCTGCCGCTCCTCCAACCCACACCCACTTCGCTGGGACCTGATGGGAGGCTGAAAGCTGTTCTGGCTTACAGGGGCCCTGCCTTAGGGAGAGCGTGGGCCAGAGGAGCGGAGGGCTAGGCTCCATCTGGGAAGTCTTCTGCCAGCTGCAGGACAAAATCCCTCAGCTTCCTACCCTATCCCTAATCCACCAGCCACTGCCTAGGACCACTCAATCCAGGGAATCCTAGTTCCCCCAAGGATGTCAGTCCTTAGAAAAGTTCACACCTCTGCCAGGCACAGCAGAGGGATGCCCATTCACTGATGGCAGAGCCTGACGGCCATAACATGAGTAGCCCTCTCAAGGCTGGCTCCAGCTGCCGCACTGGCACAGAGGTTAAGAACTGGCAGTTCAACATACACCTGAGGATGCCAAGCACTGCTGCCTCATGGGCAGAGCCCTGCCATCCTCTCCTGCAGGGACAGAGATACCTGGCCAGGCACAGGTGTGCTCTCCTACCCATACCAAGGCCTCTCCAGGTGCACACGAACACACGCTGCTATACCTGTGAGTGCAAACGTTGCCTGGCTAGCACGTGCACCTACAGGGCGAACCTCACCTGCATACTTCGGCTGCAGGTAGAAGAGCCGGGCAAAGGAGAGCCTCTGCATCTCTCCTGGGGACAGAACATCGTACCTGAGACAGGGGGCGAGAGGCCCACTGGAGGAGGGGGCTGCAGCTCGGCTTTTGCACAGAATGGCCTGGGCAGGAAGAGGCTCCCCGCGCAGACGGGCTGCCCCAGGACGGACGGATGTCACCCCCCTTTCCACCACAGCCCCGCTGCCTACACAAGGCAAGGCCAAAATTCTGTACCACGGACATGAACCAGGTCCCCAGCAGCCCAGCAAACCCCCAGAATTTGGGGTCAGAAGTCACTTCATCCCTTGCCCAGGCCTCTGGGACCCACTGTCTTTGGGGGAGCTGGCTCTGGAGCACCCCAACCTCCTTCTTACCAGTTCCAATCGACCTGCTGGTCCAGACCCTCTGTCCTTGCCACCAAGCTGGACTGTAACACACCCAGAGAAAACGATGTCCATGAAAGGGCCCATCCCTGCTTCCTGCTATCCTGAGGACCTCCTCAGTCCCACCACACACACCCGAGACACAGCTACCTCTGGTCGCGTACCACGGTGGGGCTGGCGGAGCAGTCCGTCAGCCACACTGTTGAGACTTGCTAGAACGTGGTGACCAGAAAAAGCAGGCTGATGTAGTCTTATTATTGTTTTAAAATTTGCTAGAGAGTGGACGTTGCTTGTTGCCTGTACCTGGCCAACAGCTCCCACTGCCGATTTATACACCCATCACCCTGCCCAAGGCTCAGACTTCCAGTCCTGGGGCAGGGACAGTAGGGCCAGCTCCGCTGGGCCTGCACCTGTGGTCAGTGCCACCAGGTGGGCTTGGACCTCAGGGTCCCTGCCCTCACTCACCAGGCCTGCCAACTCCAGGAACCTCATGATCCTCTCATCATCAGCAGAACCTGCAAAACACAGAAGCCTTCAAGAAGTCAGCTCCTCTGGGTAGCCAGAATAGATGGGGCACATCATGGCCGGGGGCCCCAGAATGTGGGCCAAGGCTCTGAAGCGATAGGTTACAGCACTTAATAAACACGGGAAGGACCCAGTGAAGGAAGTAATCCCTTCCTTTCCTCCAGTGGTGTCTCTCCTCCCGAGGGGGAGACAGAACAAGATGAGGTCAGGGTACAGACCCCCGAACAGTAAACAGTCAAAGGAGGAGGTGGAGGGGACCCCACCTGAAACCAGCAGCCTGGCTGGGGCCTCTTCCAAAAGGTACAGGTGAGGCCACAGTGAGACAGAGAAGAGATGGTGGGATGGGAGGTTGCGTCCTCAAGAGGCTCAGCTCACCTGAGTCCGGGTAGATCTCCTTCAAGGGATATATCACCTGATAAAAGAAGAAACCACATGGGCCTAGGGCAAGGGTCAAGGAGAGGTGGGGCTGCACACAGCTATCCTCCCTCAGAAACAGCCCCAGGAGCTGCCAGAGGCCAGGCTCCTCTCCACCCGAGGAGAGCAAGGAGCGTCCTGGTGGAGGGTCCGGTGGGAGAGGCGGGGCTGGCAGACAGCAGGGCAGGGCCCCCAGAATCCAAGCTGGTGTTCAACAAACACATGTGATATTTGGCTTACGGCCTCCACAGGTTAACCTGCTCCCAGAAGTTGCTCTGAGTACATGGCCTAATCCATAGAAGTGAATAAAAAGTCCTTAGAGCCAGGGAGTTCCTGGGCTTGGTTCATTTTATACCCCACCTGCTGTCCCATAGCTCTCCAGGGCTGAGACCTGTCCCACCACCAGGGTCCAGGTTGGGGGAAGGGGTGGGAGGAGTGGGCCCCGGCTAACCTGCTCCCGAAGGGTCCCGTCAGTGAAGAATGGCTTTTGTGGCAGGAACAGCACCCCGTGGGGTCCAAAGTCCATCAGCATCTGCACTGAGCCTACAGAAAGCACCATTTTAAGATCTCCCAGAAAGGTAATTGCCCCTCACTCTGATTTCCCAACAAGAGGCTTGATTCTCACACACATACCCCCCCTCAGGCCAAGGCTGGCTCAGAGCAGGGAAGGCTGGCTCTCACCCCCTGTGCTCGCCCAGAGGCCACCCAGAACCCGGAGCAAGGAGGTCTTGCCGGTGCCCGTGTTGCCTGTGATAAGCAAGCTCTGCCCCTCAGAGATCTTCAGGCTCAGATCCTTGATTAAGGGTTTGTTAGAGGAGGGGGCAGAGATGCAGACCCGCTCAAGAAGAAAAGCTGTATCTGTTCGCTCTGTTGCTGGCCATCCTGGAGTCCTAGGGTACAAGAAGCGAAGAGGTGTTGGGAAGATAAGCGGTGTCAGTAGTGCTGGGGGCGGGGGTAGCTCTTTCTCCTCGGGGGCATCACCTCTGGACTGGAGGGTTGCCATGGGCCGAACTGTGGCCTCAAAAATCACATACTGAAGTCCCAACGCCTAGTACCTCAGAAGGTAACTGCATTTGGAGACAGGGTCTTTAAAGAGGTGATTACATTAAAACGAGGCCTTTAGGGTAGGGCCCCAATCCAGTATGACTGGTGCCCTTTTAAGAAGAGGGAGAGACACCAGGGGTGCACACGCATAGAGAAAAGGCCACGTAAGGACCCTGTGAGAAAGCGGCCATCTGCAAGCCAAGGAGCAAGGCCTCAGGAGAAATCAACCCTGCTGACACCTTGATCTTGGACTTCTAACCCGTAGAACTATGAGAAAATAAACTTCTGCTCTTTAAGCCGCCCAGTTTACGGTACTCTGTCACGGCAGCCCTAGCAAACTGATAGAGATGGACTGGGCACCTGCTCTGCGGCAGGCTGGGCAAAGTCCTGCCCATGACAGATCTTAATCAGTCTTATCAGCCATGAACCACAGCTATTATCCCCACTGGGCAGATGAGGAAACTGAGTCAGGTGGCTGAGTAACCTGCTCAGGGGCACAGAGCTGCATCTGTCCAATTCTAATGTTTGTGGCATTACATGCATTTTCATGGCATCACCGTGTGACTGATGTAAGAATGGGAGTGGAAATACTAACACAGTTTTGGAATTTCTGGCTCTCCACGGATGCCCATCTCCCCCACAGAAAAGCATCTCCCGTTCCCCACAGTCCCTGCACCACCAGCCCCGCCCCCTCCACCTCTGGGCTCAGAGCTGCATGAAGCTTTGATTCTGAACAGAGGCAACAGTTAAGGCATTAGCTCCTAAGAAGACAGTTGAGTGTAGACCCTGAAATTCAGCCTGTTTCCATTTTTGAAAGTTTACTCTGTGGCCTCCGTCCAAGCACTTTCTATGAACTATGATATCTAATCCCCACAACAACCCTAAGACGAAGGTTCCATTAACGTCTTCTTTATAGAGACGAAGAAACTGAGACACAGAGCAGTTAAGTAGTTTGCTCAAGAAAAGTGAGGACATGAACAAATCCCTGATGCACAGAAAGGTCAGAAACATCACGGAGCCTGCAAAGATACAATAAAGACAGCTCTGGGCCTGAGTGGGGACAAAGAATACACATGCCCCAAGGAAGGGGACTGGCGGCAGGGCTCAGCGAGGAGGAGGGAATAAAGGAAGAGGAGGGATACAATTCAGATTTTTGTTTTGTTAACTCAGGCCCAGGCTGATTGTACTTTGTTTCCATCAGCTGGGGGATGGTGTAAATAAACACAGATGCCAGAACAGCAACATTGATGGTGAGCATTTACAACGTGCCTGGCATAAGACAGAGCTCAGTTGCTCTGCCTAACTCTGCTGCCCGGCTGGGGCTGGGCTCCAGGGTGCTTCCAGCGCCTGCATTCTCCACCACCAGGCTGCACCGCCAGCCCAGCGCTCACCTGGCCAAGTCCCACTCGCTCTCGTCCAGGATCTCCCCATCCCGTGACTTCAGGGTCATGTCCAGCAGGGTCTCCTGAAGTTCCCCGATCCTGGGCGAGAAGTGAAAACCTGAGGAGGGTCTGGGCGCCCAGGTGAAGGCGTTACTCCTTTTTCTCTCTCATGCCCACTAGTATACGGTGAGCTTTTCTGCTCCTGTTTTCACTCTGCTACTTCTCCCTGAGGTACACGCTTTGCTCAGGACCTAGAGGGGCCGGACGCAGCCTCACCTGTGTGTGTAGCCTGCCACATCGGAGAGCGTGGTGGAGAGATCGATGAGCTGGGTGAAGCAGCTGATGAGGTACATGCATACAAAGGCGTTCTGGACAGGACAGAGGGCAGTGCGCGCGGGCCTTGACTCCAAGGCCCTGGGTGCTGGGCCAAAGGGCAGGGGGGATGGCATGAGGGGGTCCCCAGAAGGGATTCTCACCTTGCTGACCAGGGTGCTGAGCTCTGTGGGGCTCAGGTCTCTGTAGACGCCGCTGAAAATGGGGATTGAGATCACGACGTAACTCAGGATGCTGCCCAGATAGTCAAACATGTTGACGCCGACTGCGGAAGACAGAAAGATCTAGGGTGAGAGACCTGGGAAGCAATCCTGCGCTCCGAGGGGAACGGGAAGCCAAGCATGGTCAAGCTATTCTGGGGATCCTCACTCTCCTGAGGTCACTCATGGCAAAGGCAAACTGATCAGTGCAGAGAGGGAGGAGGGAGTTGTGGGGAGGGAAGCAGGCTCCCCCCCACCACGGTGGTTCCTGCCTCCCGGGGCTCCCTGCACCTACTGTACAGCCAGAGCTCCTTGGACATCAGCTCCCTCTGGGTCTGAAGGAGTCTCTGCAGCCTGCGGTCTGTCCTCATGTGCTCCACGTGCCCAGCTCTGATGAGAAAGGCCGGGATGTCCACGGGGCCTGGAGAGCCTGAGCCCCCCTCCTCACACTCCCCTTTAGCGACCAAGCCCACCCAAGGGATCTTCCCCTCAGACCCTTTCGGCCACCAGCAGCCAGCCATTGCTTCATTCAGTCAACATGGTATTGTCTGCAGAAAGACCATGAACTCTAGACTGGGCAGACCGGATTCAAATCCTGGCTCTGGCCAGTTACTAGCCGGGTAACACTGACAGGTTATTAAGCCTCTGAGTCTCAGTTTGCTCATCTATACAATGGAGCTTATAATACCTACGTAATAGGCTAGAGTGAGAATTTCTGAATGTAAAGCGCCAAGCACATGAGGGGCTCCCAATAAAAAAGAGCTGCTATTATTAAACAAATATACACGCAGCAGTCACTAGGCGGCAGGCTTGGTGCTAGGTAGCCAGCGAAACAGTTTTGGACAAAAGAGCCCCTGTCCTCGAGGAGCTCCCAGTTCAGGGGGGCAGGCAGACGCGCTGCATTCTTCAGCTGGAACATGGAAAGTGTTACGTAAGCCGTGTGTCTTCAGGGCTATGGAAGCAAATAGGCGTGACCCCTAAGGGAGTCTGGAAAGGCGCCCAGGAGGAGGTGACTTGGAGCTTCAAGGATGGGCAGAAATTCTCCAGGCAGAAAGGTTGGGGGAGGACAGAGGAAACGTTTCAGATTTTGCATGAAGGACAGAGAGGCTGCAGGAAAACACACTCGGAGCTCCAAGCATCAACCTGCTTTCCCCAGGGCCCAAAGCTTCATGAGCAGTGACTGCAGAATCCAAAAAAAACCTAGCGCAAGCCCAGCCCTACCTGGCCCCCACGACCTGCCCCACTCATAGGTCCCCGGTATCCTTGGTGCCCCCAAGTGGTGGCAGCTACGAGCTGCAGCAGAGACGGACAGAAGAGCAAAGTCCCAGGGCTATTAGATCCAGGTGATCCAAGGAGTAACTCCTACTCCTTAAACACAAACCTCTGGGCCCTTACTGTCAATCCAAATACTGAATCCAGAGTACTCATAGGAGGCAGAGTGCAGGGACCTACCCTGGCCCCGGGGGAAGGAATGGGGTTTCACAATGCTGCTGTCAGGAGACCACTTTGCTCCACTAGGACAGTGTCTGTGGCGAGCAGGTCTTCTGAGCTGAGAGGCTCCATTCCCTCCCACGCTACAGAGACAACGGATCAGCCTTGGACGTCAGGCACTGGCAGAAAGCCATTTTACAGACAGAAAAGCAGAGGCAGAGGCAATGCCTTACAGTCATTAGTAAGATGATGAAGCATTCACTCATTTCATTCTTAGAACAAATTTAGGCCCCATGCTAGGCCACGAAAAAGGAAGAACCAGTTTCAGAAGCAAATCCATGGACCTAAGGATGAGGCAGACGAGGACAGTGAGAGATAAGGGGACAGGGTCACAGCCAAGTGTGAGGACGCCTGGCCCCTGGCCTTGGTGATGGTGGGAGGGTTGTCGACTTCACCATCTCCACTATCAGCTCTGACAAGGCAGAAGGGGAACCATCCCCACTAGACTCACCTGAAAAAAGCAGCAGGCTCAGCATTCACCCGGATCTGCATGTGCTTGAACCTGGGAAGACCAAAGGCAAATGTGTGCTGACAGTGGGCAGGACTGGCCTGTCTCCTTTCAGAGTCCTGGATCAAGAAGACCTCCAAGCAAAGAGGAGCCTGGCTCCACTCCAAGACTGTGGCTGCCTCAGCCCGACCCTGCCCTGGCCTGTCACAGGGTGGGAAATTCCAGGCCCGGGAGGGATGGCAGGAGACCTGCAGACACGGCAGCCACCTGCCTCTCCAAAGAGGACAGGTGCAGGCCTGCCACAGCTCCTCTTCTTCCCAGGGCCGGGTCTGAAGGAGGAGGCGAAGAAGCACAGAGTGGGGGCTGGACCCATCGGCTGACCAGAATAAGGGTGGTTGGAACAGAAGCATGTGAGAAGGCCAAGGGGTGATGATGATGATGATGATGATGATGATGATGATGATGATGATGATGGCGGCCAACCAGTCACCGTTCTCAGTGCTTCTCAGGTATGATCTCATTAATCCTCTTACAATTCTGTCAGCACCATCCCCACTTTACAGATGGGAAAACTGAAATTTAGAGAGGTTAAAGACCCCGCCCAAGACCATACAGCTAGTGACTGGCCTAACTGGGATTTAAACTTAGGCAGCCTTTCTCCAGATCCCATTCCCTAACCATTATGCGTGGCCCAGAAACCTCAAGCAAGGGAGACACACCTGAAATCCCCCTCCAGCTTCTCCTGCTGCACCAGTTTTGCCACAATGGGACCCATCAACATCTTGTTCACCACGGTTCCCAGAATGAAATACCCAAAGATGCTCACAGGCCCGAGCCAGCCGGTGCTGAAAGGCAGAGAGAGGGAGGGTGTGGGGAGCGACATATGCCCACAGGCCTCTGCTCTGACTCCTGCCCCCTTTTGGGCAGCCCCCTGTCCCATCTCAGAGCCCTGTGCGGCTTCTGCTCCTGTGCGGGGGCATCTGGTACCTTGACACTGACACACCACAGGGCCACAGGGAGGGCAGGGGCCCAAGCATGCAAGACAGGAAGACTTCCTGGGGTGCAGGTGGGAGGGAGGGAAGACCAGCCTCTCGTGGACCCTGACCAGGGAGAGCTGACTCCCGCCCAATGTGTGAGTGAGGGACTCTGGGGAACCACCAGGCAGGGGAGGAGGAAGGGCTCTGGCAGGAAGAGAGCCTTCACCTCTGGAAGCACTGATAGGTGTAGTAGATGAGGGTGAAGGGGGAGACGATCAGCTTGCTGGCCACGCTGCTGAGCTGCCGGCAGAACCGCTCCACGTCCTGGCTGATGCGCTGGTCCCTGGAGCCAATGACACAGAGTGACTAGGCCCAGGGAGCTGGGCTTGAGGGTTGAGAGAGCTAAGGCACTTCCAGGCTACCTCTTATTCTGACCTTGCGTTTCAGTGCTGTCAGCAATGACCCCGTGGGAAGGTGGACCCAGACAAGGGTTCGTTTCCTAGAGGCAACGAGACCCTTAGGACTTTCGAACAGGGTTCTGAAGAGCTGCTTCCTATGGTGCCTCAGTCTACCCCTCAGAAAAAATGGCAACTGAAAGGCCCAGCACACAAGGGTTCTGAGCCAGCTTTGAGCAGAGCCAAAGAAAAACCCGAGGGTAGAGGGTCCGAGTTTCCGGATGATCAGGAAAGCTACATCATTTACCTCACTCCTCCCAACCTCTCTCTCACGAGCCTGAGTCTGCCCCCATTTAGCTATCTGGCTGTGGAAGTTTTGTACAGGTTGAGCCATAGAGAAGAGGCCTAGGGACTTCCTTGGTGGTCCAGTGGTTAAAACTCTGTTCTCCCAATGCAGGGGGAACGGGTTTGATCCCTGGTTGGGGAGCTAAGATCCCACATGCCTGGTGCGGCCAAGGGAAAAAAAAAAATGTGGAGAAGAGGCCTAGAAGAGAAGGTTAAGAAGCAGCAGCAGCCTCCCAAGAGTCTTTGCTGCAAAGCCCCACTTGAGCTGAGGAGAGGTTGCGTCAGGCAACAAAGTGCTTGGGACAGTGCGAAGCGGGGAGGGAATGAGGGTGAAGAGAGACCCCACGTGTCCCATCCCACCACCAAGGCCACAACGACTCCTATTCCCAGTGAGACGTGAGCTTTGGCAAGTCACTTGCATTCTCTGGGCTTCAGCTGCCTCACCTGTAAGGGAACCTGGGGCTTAGTGAACCTAAGAGAGGTGATAGAATGGTGACTGGAATCCCAGACTGAGTCCTAGACAGCAGTAGTTTTTTACTGCTGAAAACTGGAGTGCTGCTCTTATAGCTTTTTCTAGCAAGGACACTGTCTTCAGAGGGTGCCTTATCTGGAAGCCCAGGATGTGAAGTGGACAAAAGGGAGCTGCTCTTGGCCTCTTCCTTTTAGCTCCCTGACCTCAGCCCTGCAGCCTCTCCGGGGTCCTCTGCAGGGCACCCTTCCCCCTCGGCTCTGGGCAGCAACATTTGCAGATAATGGTGGATGACCTCATGGGATCTGCCGCAGGTGGACGAACCACGCAGAGGGTAGCAAGGACTGAGGGGGGTGCCTACGGGTTATCGATGTCATCCCGCAGCACGTTGAGGGTGTAGTACACGCGGCCCCGGAAGTAGAGGCGGTGGAGGTGCTCGGTGAGGTCCTTCCTCCAGCTCACATACAGCAGGTTGCAGGTGAACTGGTCAAAGCTCTTCAGCTGTGCAGCGGGGGAGACAAGGGGAAGGGAGAGATGCAAGTCTCTTTCTACCAAGTCTCAGCTCCAAGCTCAGGCTGGCGGAAAGCCTCTGCTGACCAGTCCCAGCCCATTCGGCTGTCCACTCAGCACCTGAGCCTGTTAGAGCGCCAGGTCATGGGATTCATCCCTTCCTCATTCACTCATGTGTTTACTGACTGCACCAAATATTGAAGGGCTTACCAAAGGCAAGGCCCTCTAGCCTCCTCTACGGGGTATTGTCTTACATCTCCAGAGCACATGAGCTTCTGGAGACTGGGAACAATATCTTCTATTCCACTTATGTTCTTACTTTTCTGTCCCCCAGAACTTGGCACAGGGTTTGAATCCATAGGTGCCTCCTGACCGAAGACCCATCAAAAGTGCCCAAGTGTGATGAGAAGTGGCTTCCCCGAGAAAACAGGTAGTGCAGCCTGACAGAGAGCATTAGGCTCGAGTCCTAAAAGAGCCCTGACGCTCATCATTCCGTTTATGGCGCCCCTGAACACTAAGCACGAGGGAAGTAACAACGAGCTCACAGTCTAGTGAGGGCACAATCACAAGGGTGTAAGGATTGTTAGAGCAGAGCTGAACTCAAAGGATCAGGAGTCGAAGGGGCAGAGTTTGGTGGAGGAAACATGAAGGACAAGTTGAGGAGGACTTGAAGGAGGTGACAGCGGAGGAATCGTGAAAAGTGAGCAGGTGTTAAGCAAGTGAACAAGGGGTGGGGGAAGGAGGCCATTTTGCAAGAGAGCAGCAGGTGCAAAGTGCCAGGCTCAGGCACAGCCCCGGCCCCCCCAGAGGACAGCAGCAGCTCTGGCTGCTGAGCCCGGTTTTCAAGTGCTCTGAACTCCCTGAAGCAAGAGTTCTGGGAATGGAAGGGACAAGGATCATTTCCACCAAATGCTGGATTAAACCAGAATCCTGTGGCCAAGCCCTAGGAGCTCGTAACACTCTGGGAATTGGTCCCATGTGGGCCAACAGCAAGATCAATGCCCTGCCTAGAGTTTTGACCCCATGTTCCCAGAAGAGGGAGGGAACACACATCCACAGCTCGGTTCCTGCTTCCTGGTGGCTAAGTCCACTGGGCACTGGAGAGGAAGAGAGACACAGGGAGACGACCTTACCATGGAGTTGAGGACGATGAGCACAACAGCCAGGAACGTCAGCGTCTTAAACCCATTTAAATCTTTGTTTCCTAGGACCCCAAAGTACTGACTGGGAATCAAGCCAACCCGGTAGATCACCAGTTGTTCTGGGGGGAAGGAGAGGAGTCAGGAATCAGTGATGAGGGGTGAGAAAAGACAGAGGGAGGCTTCCTCTCAAGTCCTTGCCTCATCAACACCCCACAGAAGGAAAAGGACCTCAAACCAGGGCTGTCCTCCCCCCCACCGGCCTGGGCTCATTCACTCACCCAGTAGGGCCACACACAAAAGAGTCAGGAACATCAAGGCATTCTGTGATGACCAAGAGGGAAACAAAACCTTCTGTATCTGCAGGAACCGCTGGAAAAATTGCAGATCTAACCTGGGCCTGAAGAAGAGAAGCAGGAGAAGCAGAGTCCTAAAAGGACAACGGAGCCTTAGAGAGCAGTTACCAAGCTTATCTACAGCTGTTGGTGGGCAGGGCGCAGGCCATGCAGAAAGAACGGTTTACGAATGCTGAAGATGGTAGGAGGGAAACAGACCAGGGGATAAAAAGGAATTTAAGTTGATAAATGCTATGAAAAGTTATTTACTAAAAATCTATAGCTAAATTAATAAAGAAACTTTAGGCACATCCTCTTTTTTGGTCACAAACAGGACAAGGAAACCCACTACATCAAGGATTTTAAGATCCTGGCTAAAGCAATAAAGAAAATAAAAGGAATGAAAGAAGAGATTAAATTGTCATTATTTTCAGATGATGTGATCATTTACATAGGAAACACAGCAAAGCTATAGACAAAATGTTAGTGGGACTTCCCTGGTGGTCCAGTGGCTAAGACTCCACGCTCCCAGTGCTGGGGGCCTGGGTTCAATTCCTGGTCGGGGAACTAGATCCCACAGGCATGCCGCAACTAAAGACCCCGCACGCTGCAATAAGGAACCCGCACACAGCAATGAAGATCCTGCATGCCTCAACTAAGACCAAGCACAGCCAAAATAAATATTATTTTTTAAATAGACAAAACGTTAGAAATAAAAGGAGTCCAGCAATGTTGCTAGATACAGGGTTAACACACAAGTATCAATAACCAACAATAACCAACTAGCAAATATAAAGAAAATAAGATGTCATTTACAGAAGAAAAGTACAGAAAAACCATAAAATATCCAGAAATTAACTTTATAAAAGAATGTATAAGACATTTTGGAGGAAAACCCGAAAACTCTATTATAGGATGTGAAAGAAGACTTAAATAGAAAGACTTCATTTCTAATAGAAGTCTGTAACTGCAATGCAATACCAGTCAAAACCAGGAGTTCTTTAAGGAACTGTATATGGAAATATAAAGGTCCATGAATAGGTCAGGACAACTGTGAGGAACAGGAAAGGAGGAGGAAGAAACCCACCTAAACCATCAGGTTATTAAGACATATCATATTACAGGGTTGGAGTAATAACAAAGTGTGGTATGAATACAGGAACAAAAAGACCATGGAACAGAAAGACCAAAAAGAAAAAAATTCACCTATGTTTATGTGGGCACATAATAGAGATTATATCACAAGAAAGGGCATATTAAACACACATTATATGCCAAACCCACACTACGTGCCCAGTACTGTTCTACACATTTTATGTGTATTAATTCATTTAATAATCACAACCCTAAAAATGAGGAACTGAGGATAAAAAGGTTAAGTAACTTGCCTTGTCACTCACCTGGTAAGTGGCAGCCTTAGGGTTTGAACACAGGCAGCCTGGCTCTGTGCTCTTAACTATGCTATACAGCTTCTCTAATTTTTAATTATTAATTAATTTGTCATTAATTGAAGACGGTAGAGGAAAATTTAGGTCATTACCTCAAACTATGTATAAAAATAAACTTTAAAAACTCCAAATGGATTAAAAATCTAAATGTGAAAAGTAACATTACTTAGTTAATAGAATGTAGAAATATCTTAATGAAAATATAATGGAAGGTATTTCTCAAATAAGACCCCCAAACCACAAACTATAATGCAGGAAAACTAACAGATTTAACTTAGAATTAAGTATTTTTGTTCAACATAGTGCCACAGATTAAAAGACTTGGAGAAGTTACTTGCAGAGTGGAAAATAAACAAGGTAATAAAATCTAGTCCATATAAGTAATGACTGCATCAGGAAGACAGGAAATCCATAGAAAGTGGGAAAAGGATATAAATAAGGGGAAACCCAAATGCCTAACAGAGGAAAATTAACACAATGGGACACCACCTTACACTAATCAGGTCGATAAACATTAGAAAACCAAACAATACCAAACATTGGGCGGCGGGGTGGGGTGTCGGTCGTTAAGAAGAAACAGGAACCTTTAAGCAATGCAGTTGAGAAGTTGGGTGCGACCATTCCAGAGAACAAATTTAGCAGAATTAAGTGACCTAGCATCCTACCCTGGGATGGATACTCCAAAGATCACCCATATCCACAAAGGAGGCAAGTGGTACTTAAAAACTGGAAGCAATCTAATTGTCCGTCACTAGGGTAATGTATACGTAAACTGGGGTCTAACGCACTTAGGTAGCACCATGCAGCACTCAGAAATGAAAACTAGATTATTGGATGATCTCAAAAACACCATGTTGAGTAAAAAGTTAAAAAAAAAATCACAGTATGTTACGAGGGCGGAAGGTGCTCCTTCCCCACACAGCCCCGAGTAGGACGCCCCGAGGCCCGGTCCTCCTCCCCAGTCGCCGTACTCACCGGGCGCTAGCCCGGGGCGCGGGCCCCCGGACCGCCATGACCCGGAATCCGCCCGACGCGGGAGCCCGGTAGCCCGCGGGTCCGCTCAGGGTAGAGTCCGAAGAACTCGCTGCCGCCGAAGAGGAGAGGGGCCCCGGCACCCGGCTACCACAGAGACGGGCGGATAGAGAGGAAGGCGCAGGGAGACGCAGCCGCTCCCGGAAGTGACCGACTTCTCGAAAAGAACCACAGTGCTGAGTCTGTTGACCCGGCGCCTAGAGCGCCCTCTCCTGGATATGGGAAGTTTCCCCTTTGGCAAGAAGTAGCCGAGAATGTGACTGAAGTATTTTAAACTCTGAATATAGATGTTTCATACATTCTCCCAAAGAAGCCAGAGTGATCTTTTAACAACATGTCAGGCTTCCAATTTCAGTTAGAATAAAATCCAAACGTTTCCATGGCACAAGTGATCCGGCCCTCTCCCCTTGGTCTTCATTGAACAGGCCACTCTATTTTGGCCTCAGGGTCTTTGCCTGGATCAGTCTTCTCCCTAGCCTAGAGCTTTCAGTGGCTGGCACATTCTCATCATTAGTTCAAATGGCAGCTGCTCACCCAACCTAGACCATGCTGTCCTTGCCCCATCATTCACTGTTGCATTATACTTTTATTTTCTTCATAATATTTATCACTGTCTGAAATCATCTTGTTTCATTGCTTATTGTTTGTCTTCCTTTATAGGAATAAGTTTCATTGAGCAGGGACTCTGTCTTGCTCATTGTTGTATTCCCAACATCAAACACTGCTAGTACATAGTAAGTGCTTAATAAATATGCTAAATGTTGAATGAATGAAATGCTTATCAAGTGGCTGATCACAAGCAGCATGATCTCACAGGGCCCTAAATTTGAACCTGGATGTACCTTCCCACCTTCTTTCAATCCTTATTAAGTGTCAACTATATTCCAAACACTCAACAAGATACATGTATCACCTGTCTTCTTGGAGTTGCCAGTCTAGCTGGGAAGGCCAACCAGTTGACAGTTTTGGTTGTCATTATGAAGCGCTATGACAAAGTGCTATACAGCAGGATTTCTCAACCTTGGCACTATTGACTTTTTGGGCCTGATAATTCTTTCTTTGGCGAGTGGAGAGACTGTCCTGTGTATGGTAGGATGTTGAGCCGTATCCCTGGCATCTACTCACTAGATTCCAGTAGCACTGCCCCAGATCCAGTTGTGACAACCAAAAATGTCTCCAGACATTGCCAATGTCTCTTGGTGGGTGGGGGTGGGGAGGAGCAAAATCCTAGCCTTGTCCCAGCCCCCAGCATTGAAAACCACTGTCGCAGAGCCATAGAGAGGGCCATCCGACTCAGGATGGGGAAAAGGAGAGAGAAGATAACTGAGTGATTCCTCGACATGGCAAGAGCTTAACTATTCCCAAGTGTGATTTCCTAAGTATGTCTTTGTTACTTTGAAAATCAAACAAATAGGGCTTCCCTGGTGGCGCAGTGGTTGAGAGTCCACCTGCTGATGCAGGGGACACGGGTTCATGTCCCGGTCTGGGAAGATCCCACATGCCGCAGAGCGGCTGGGCCCGTGAGCCATGGCCGCTGAGCCTGCGCGTCCGGAGCCTGTGCTCCGCAATGGGAGAGGCCACAACAGTGAGAGGCCCGCGTACCGCAAAAAAAAAAAAAAAAATCAAACAAATAAACACATCAGGATACAATTTCCGAAAAATTAAATAAGGCAACAAGAGTATCAAGACGAGCAACCTCACCTTGCTAGGGAAATCCAGGTTTGTAGCTCTTGTTGCCTTTCACTCTCAATAGTGTTCTGCTTTGGGGTTTGTCCCAGGGTTCTTAATGCTGTCTATTACTTTAAACTTTACAAAATGCTATATATAACATATTGTTCATTAATATTTCAGTTTATATTTCTAAATTATCTTTCGAATAATTTCCAACACTTTAATCCTGAAGCGGAGTAGTGGGAAACCTAATGAAACACCTAAAATTAAAAAAAAAAAAATTCTTGGGATTCCCCTGGCGGTCCAGTCGTTAAGAGTTTGCCTTCCAGTGCAGGGGGTGCAGGTTTGATCCCTGGTTGGAGAGCTAAGATTCCCTATGTCTCACGGCCAAAAATCCAAAACATAAAACAGAAACAATATTGTAACAAATTCAATAAAGACTTTAAAAATGGTCCGCATCAAAAAAATCTTTAAAAAGGTTTCTTAATATCAAATATCCTGTTAAAATTTCCAATTGTAACTCTGATATTTCCCTTTTTTTTTTTACTTAAAAAAAAAAATCAGGATCTAAATGAGGTCCACGCATTGCAGTCAATCAATATGTCTTTTGAGACCCTTATAATCTATAGGTTCCTCCTCCATCACCTTAGATTAACCACTGTCATCTCTCTCCTGTCTTGCAAAAACCTCCTAATTGGTTTCCCCACTTGAATTCTTGCTACTGTTCTAATGCAGTTCCTACACAACAGCCAGGGAGACTGCAAAAATCAGATCAATACCTCGCTTAAAACCCTTCATTGGTACCAAAGGCTCTAGGTGCCCTCGCTCCACCAACCACAACCTTCTTAGGTGCTGGGAAACAACCTAGTGCCCTCCATTCTCCTGTTGATCTCTACTCTTCCTTAATCTCCAGTGTAATGTCCCTTCCCGAGAAAGCCCTCTCCTGACCACTTTCTCTAAAGAAGGACTCTATTATTCCTTCCAATAGCACCGCATTTTTTCTCCTCATGGCACTTATTGAAGCTTGTTATTATTTCATTTTGTGAAAATGAAAACTTTCACATAACTTTATTAATGTCTCTCTCTCCACAGACTATCAGCTGCATGAGGGCAGGGACCATGTCCCCTGTATTCACCATTGTCCAGAAGCACTTAGTAAGGGCACAATAAATATTTGTTGAACAAAGATGAGCAAGACAATTCCTAACTTCACAAAACACACAGGCCATTGTCTCTGCTCATACTGTTTAATACTAGGACTGAAATTCCCCTTTTCCAGCTACCAGACTTGGGGCTACTTCCTCTCTCATACAAAGACAAAGGGTTTTTCTTTTTGGTTAAAGAAAAAAAAAAAGGAAAGCAATTTGATAATAACTATCAAGATTTAGATGATGCTATGGTTTCACTTCCAGGTCTTCTCTTATAAATATGTTTACACAAGAGCACAAAGGTTAATCGCGAGGGTGTTTCTGCAGTGTGGTAGGTAGGTAATAGCAAAACCCTAGAAACAACCAGAATTTCTATCAAGGAGGAAAGGGTAAAAAAGTATGACAATCACTTTATGGAATACACTTTGCATCCCTTAACAAGAATGAGAGAGGCTGCATGGCCATAGTGGTTCAGAGTATGGGCTTCAGAGCCAGATTGCATGGGTTCAAATCCCTGCTCTACCACTTAATATCTGTGTGACCTTGGGCAAGTTGCCTCAGTTTCCTTATCAGGGAGCTGTGGGAAGTATCTAAACAGCACCTGGCAATGACCAGGGCAAAATGGTGTACTATATAGTAGCATGGGAGAAATGCCTATGTTGTATTGTCTCACTCATTTTTAATTAACTAGTTAATGGAAAAATTTAAAAACACATGATAAAAAAATTCACACAGGATCATTAGGCATATAGTGAAAAATAAGTGTGTCTCCTGCTCCAGAGACAACTACTGTTCACAGTTTCTCAGGAATCTTTACAAAAATGTTTCATGTAAATGCAAAGTTATATGTGTGATTATTTTTCACATACACACACACACACACAAACACACAGCCTTACCTATTCCTTTTAAGCACTCTGCCTTGAAGCTTGCTTTTTAGATTTTATAGTATATCTTGGAGATACTTCCATATTACACAGACCCACCTCATTTTTCCCCACTGCATAGTACTCCACTGTATAGAGAAACTTTTTTTTTTTTTTTTCTTGGCCGCACAGCATGAGGGATCTTAGCTCCCCAGCCAGGGACCAAACTGGTGCCCCCTGCAGTGGAAGTGAAGAGTCTTAACCACTGGACCGCCAGGGAAGTCCCTAGAGAAACTATCCAGTCCCCTATTGCTGGACATTTTAGTGGTTTATAGTTGTTTGCTATTACATAGAATGTTGGAATGAATATCCTTGATTAATTTTAAAAGATGGCATACTCCATATTTCATTTGAAAAAAAGCATATTTGTGTGTGCACGAGCATATACCTATTTAAAATGATTAGAATCTGTAGGAATTAGGAATTCAAGGAATGGAGAGAGCAAAAGACGTTTGAACGAAAGAGCCTGTGCATTTAAATGGTTTTTTTTGTTGTTTTTTAAATGTGACCTGCACAGTAAAACCTTCCCAGAGGTTGTCTCTTAATAAGAAAAAATTACTTCATCTTCTGACCCTCGCAGCTCCTGGTTCACACCTCAGTAATAGACAGAGTCCTTCCTTCTCATCTCTCCTGCTAGCCTGCCAGTCATCTTCATGTTCTGTAATACTCAGTCCAGTGCCTGGCACGTAGGTGTTCACTAAACAGTTCTGGAATGAATGAAGCTACTCCTCTGACCCCAGTTTGCCTGCATATAAAATTAGGATGGTGAAGTGGACCCACAACTCATGGCCGTCATGGGAAATTATTGAGCAATGTGAGTGCTCTTGAAAAAGATGAAACAGGGTGTAAAAATACTCAAGAATAGCCACTGAGGGGCTTCCCTGGTGGCGCAGCGGTTGAGAGTCCACCTGCCGATGCAGGGGACACGGGTTCGTGACCCGGTCCGGGAGGATCCCACATGTCGCGGAGCGGCTGGGCTTGTGAGCCGTGGCCGCTGAGCCTGCGCGTCCGGAGCCTGTTGCTCCGCAACAGGAGAGGCCACAACAGGGAGAGGCCCGCGTACCGTAAAAAAAAAAAAAAAAAAGCCACTGAATCTGAAACTTATCCTATGGGCTGACCAGGTCAAAACACCTGCAGTGTAGCGGGTTCAAAGGCTCATGGCAGCTTCCCCACAAGACCAGCCTGTTAAATTTATTTTCTGACAAAAGGAGGACAGAGCAGGAGGGATCGAGTTGTTAGCCAAGCAGAGCCCTGCTGTCAGGTCTTTTAGATCTGAAATCATCTGGGCCTGTTCCACTCCAGAAGTAAATCATTTTGGAAAGATTTGCCCCCTGAGCTGTACGTCTGTTAAAAAGTTGACGTTTTCATATTAGAAATCACCCAAGGGTTGATTTGATTTCACCCAAGGACAGCTCCTTGATTGCAGAGTAAACTTAAAGGAGTGAGGAGCTGAGGCGGACGAAAATAATTCATTCAACTTTCAATAGATGTTTACTGAGCACCTAATCTCTATGTGCCAGGCATTGTTCTAGGTGCTAGTGATCCAGCAGTTTCAAAACAAAAACTCCCTGCCTTCAAGACCTTAAGCAGATACAAGGACTTCCCTGGTGGTCCAGTGGTTAAGACTTCATCTTCCAGTGCAGGGGGTACGGGTTCCATCCCTGGTCGGGGAGCTCAGATCCCACATGCCTCACAGCCAAAAAACCAAAACATAAAAAAAACCCAGAAGCAATATTGTAACAAATTCCATAAAGACTTTAAAAATGGTCTACATCAAAAAATCTTTAAAAACAAAAGAAGACCTTAAGAAGATACATACGATAAACCAAAAAAATGATATGAAATGTGAATCATAATGTTAAGAAAACCATAGCGGGTGTCCCAGGTTAAATCCTTTGCGATGCACACCCTGAGATGTTTAGCACCTCAGTGGCCAGAGAGAATGTTCTAGGATCACATGTGTGCAAGGGTGGGGAAGGAAGCAGGATTGGGCACAGGGGGAAATCAGGCTGAGAGGCGGCTCGGATGACAGCCTCAGCAGACTCCATGGGGAGCTCCAGGGCTAAAATGGCCCATCTGAGTTGCCTCCTTTCTGCTTAGCCCCACTCAGTTCTTGTATACGGGCTGCCTAGGGAAGGTCATGACCTTGGGCAAGTCCGCTCTGTGGCTGAGGCAATCCCTGAAGGGGCTGACAGCTGAAGGGCTGTCTGCTTACTACACTCCGAGCAGCTGGGGTGACAATCTTTCCTCAAGGAAGGAACTCTGGGCTGCACACCTCTGTGTCCGTCACACAGGCTGCGGGGATCCGGGTGGCAGTGCTCCTTGGGAGAGAGTGATCAAGGAAGGTGTCTCTGGTTGGGTTTAAACAGCAACCCTGAGTGAAATGAGGGAAGGAGCCATGTAGATTCTGAGGGAGCTGGAATGCAAGTAGGGAAACCAGTTAAGGGGCAATTCTGTATTTCAAGTAAGAGGTAGTAATTGTTGAGATTACAGAGTAGAAGCTGTAGAGAAGTGTTTCTCAACCAGGGTGTTTTTGCCCCACCCTCTCCACCCCGCACTACCCAGGCCAGGGACTTTTGGCAATATCTGGAGATATTTTTGGTTGTCACCACCAGGGATATGCTCCTGGCATCTACTGGGTAAGGCTAGGGATGTTGGTAAGCATCCTACAATAATGCACAGGACAGCTCCCCAGAGCAAAGAATTACCTGTTCCAAAATGTCCAAAGTGCCGAAGCTGAGGAATCTTGCTTTAGGGAAAGTGACAAGTGTTGAATGAGGGATGTATTTTGAAAATAGAGCCAACAGGATTTGCGTTTGGACGTGGGGAATGAGAGAAAGAGGAGTCGAGGGATTCCAAGGTTTTTGGTCTGAGCAACGGAGTGAATGATGGTAGCATTTACTGAGATGGGGAGCTCTGGGGGAAGAACAGATTCTGGGTGGGGAACAGGTGGTAAATCAAGAGTGTGTTTATCAACAGTTAAATCTGAGACGCCTATTGGTGATGTTACTTAGGCAATCATCTGTTTGAGTCTGGAGCTCAGGAATGATGTCTGAGCGGGAGCTGTAGATATGGGGGTCATCAGAAGAAAGGTGGGATTTTAAATCGTAAGAGAAAGAGATCACCTCGTAAGAGATCACCTAAGGAGTAAAGGCAGGTAGAGAGGCAAAGAGGTCAGAGGACTGAGCCCTTTGGGAATCCAATATCTAGTTGGAGAGGAGGAGGGAGAGCCAGCAAAGGAGATGGGGAAGGAGCAGCAGGGAGGTAGGAGGAGAAACACGAGTGTGGTGTCCTGGAAGCCAAGGAAAGCAAGCACTTCAAGAAGCATGGCTGGCTCAGCTATGTTGAATGCTGCTGAGGGGATGCAGGTTCGCTAAGAATTGCCCACTGGGATTGCATCACGGAGCTTGTCAGTGACCTTGACAAGAGCAGGCTCCATGGAGTGGGTTTGGGAGAGAGAAAGAGGTGATAAAATGGAAGTAGGGGTTACAGGCAATTCTTTCAAAGAGTTATGCCATAAGAGGGGAACAGATAATATACCAGTAGTTAGAGGAAGATATGGGGTCAAAGAAAGATATTACAACACATTTGCAGGCTGAAGGGAAGATCTAGTGGAGAGGGGAAAATCGTTGATGTTAATCTCTGTTGCCTACTTACTACATCTCAGGAGCTACATTAGGCATTTCATATGGAATTTTTTTGGCCAAGCCGTGTGGCTTACGGGATCTTAGCTCCCACACCAGGGATTAAGCCTGGCCCTCGGCAGTGAAAGCGCAGAGTCCTAACCACTGGACCGCCAGGGAATTCCCTGTATGTATTATTTAATTTAACCTGTACATCAAATCAATGAGGTAGACTATAGTGATTTCCCCACTTCACAGAAGTTAAAACTGAGGCATGGAGAGGATCGGTTGGTTACATGGCCACGGTCACATGGCTAGTAAGTGGGGGAAGTTGGATGTAACCAGGATGTCTGGCTCTGGAGCCCAAGTTCTCACTTTCTTCTTCATCTGAATTCATTTCTTATTGCAGATTGTAACCACTGGCTAAAGTTTATTATCATTTGTTTCCCCCTTCAGAGGAAAACAAAACTGTTGACCCTTCAATACTCAGCTGAAGCTGATCTCCTGGGTTTTGTGTCTGACTGCTCCCACCGTGAGCCCCTCTGCTTCTGGAGCAGACCTCCATCTATCATAGTCTCTAACACAGCCCACCCAGACCATCACCCACCTAATTGTGTCTGTTTACTTGTCAGTCTCCTGCAGTGAAGCAGGAGCTCCTCAAGGACAGGGGCTGTGTCTAATTTGTCTAATTCATCTTTCTATTCTTAGTTGGCAGGACAGGCCCTCAAACAGTAAGTATTTGTCAAGGAGTTGAATGGATGGATGATCAAACGAATGTAAAAACTTATTAAGAATATTGGAAGCCATAAGACAGCTGAGTATGAGCATCTAAATGTACAAGCTGGATACATACAAAAGTGATCTCAGTTCAGAGGAGTGGGGGCTTAAGGGTGAAGATGCTTGTTAAGAAGGCCTCACGTCCATACTAGTCAGTATGTCGAGATGGAGTCCAGGAGTTAGCACAGGAAGTTTCTTCCCTTTTCAAAGAATTCCATGGTCTTACCACTGGAAGCCCAGAGAATCAGGAAACTTGGGGTCCAGTCCACATTCACCCCTTACCATCTGGATGGGATTGCCAGATAAAATATTGCATGCAATATTTGATATTTGCGATACTAAAAAAAGTCATTATTTATATGAAATTTAAATTTAACTGGGCTCCTATATGTATATTTGCTCAATCTGGCAAACTTCCAGCTGGTAACCTTGGCAAAGCTGCATAAAACCCCCTTAAGCTTCAGTCTCTGTATCTATAAAATGGAGAAATTTGAGCTTTCCTTATTGGCATGAGAATTAAATAAGGTCTTCAAGTAGAGTACTTAACACAGCGAACGGCACATGGTAAGTGCCCAATAAATGAGATAGTCGGCTTCGTAACGTTTGTTTTAATTTCCTTCTCTTCTACAGCATTAACGTATAATCCATCAAATTAGACTTACGCAGAGCTTCTCAGGAAGGCGTCAGTTAAGTGGTCAGTTAATGTGAGTTTGGGCAGCTGGCTAGGATGGTGAAGTATAGAGAGTTGGAGACTCAGTCCTGGGCCCCAAAGAGGGTTAATGGAGGATCCGAATTCTCATTCAGCCACTCATTTCTCAGTCAGATCTTGGAGTTTCCCCACATCAGCACACCAGTAAAAGAAAGGTGTGATCCTTCCAGAAACCAGTAGAGGGCGGAGTGTGTGCGTTTTGGGATAAAAATGGGATACAGCAGGATCAGTCAAGTAGCACCAGCAGCAGGTTTTCACGTTCCTTTAGAGAACAGCGGAGGGCCTGAGAAAGCCCTGAGGAGGATACTGGCCAAAGGCAGTCAGCGAGACCCCCAAACCGCCAAGTAAATCAGCCTATAGAGGACCAGCCCCTAAGGGCGGTTTGGGGCATACACTGTGTAGAAAGAAAAAGAGACTCTGTATGTTGAAAGATACCAAAAAGCCAAAAGCAGGTGACAGCCAACAGAAAAAATTGCAAATTGTATAACAAAGAATTCCAGAATGCATAAAGGTGTCCCATCAATTGTTAAACCAAAGACAAAACCAAAAACAAACAAAAAACACACCGAAAAAAGATTAATCTCTCTAGCAACAGGGAAATAAAAATTGAAACAACATTGCAGGGAGTTTCTGCCTTATTTTCCTATGGTTATTAAAGGGAATAACCTAATATTCATTGAATACCCATTCTGTGCCAGGCATTGTGCTAAGAATTTCCTAAACATTAACTCAGCACTTAATTTGTCAAAAACCTTTAGAAGCAGAAACACAGTATTCCCATTTTACCTATAGAAAACTGCTGCTCAGAAAGGTTAGTAACTTGCCTGGAACGCACTCAGCTGGGGAGGGCAGAGCAGGGTTTGGACCCAGGTTTGCATGCTTCCAAGTCCTTCCTCTCCTCACACTGGTTTTTTTTAGGACTTCGGTTCAAGCAGTATCTAATGCTTGAATATGGTGCTTTGGAGAAGGCCCTGGAAGTTGTGAACCCCAAGCAGCCAAATAGGAATGGAAAAGTAAAAACAAACAGAAACCTCAGAAAATCCAACAGCCTTACGAGCAGGCCTGGGGAAACAGATTGGAAAGTGGGGATTTGGGGAATGGACGAGATGGGAGTTCGGAAGCCAGGTTGGGGGGTGGGCAGGGAACCATTGATGGCCTCAATTTTAAGTGAGATGGAGTCTGGCAGGCCTGAAGGTTCACAGCCTTAGAGGCTGGAACCCAAGGAATCTGTTTGTCGTCCACTGCATGCTGAGTTGTAAATTCTCATTTCTAAACCTTCCAGGGCGGAGTCTGCAGCTCCCTCCCCCCTCTCGCACCTGCGGGCAGCGGGGGCTCCAATGAATGGACAAGTTCCACGAATTCTTGCCCCTTCCCCCACCTTTTACATAGCCAAGCCACGGGACAAAAGGCGCCCGGGGCCTGGGGCTCCTTCCCCGGGCTCCTGCCAGCTCCGGGTAGTGTCAGACGGCTGGAGCCGCTCCACACCGCACCATTTACATTTTTTACAGCCTCCCTCCCACCCCCCACTCCCCTCTCCCTTAGGGCCATGGCCAGGGCCACAGGTCCTCTAGGCCCCGGGACTCTCCTTATAGTTCCCTGGAGGTTGAGGGCAGTTGCCTGTGAAGCAGAGAGCCAGGGCAGCAGGAATACAGATGGGGCTCCATGCTGGGTCCACATCCTAGAATCTAGGGCTGAAGGTGCAGGCCCTTTGTTCGGGACGATTTATTCCACCCGCCCAGCAGCAGCAGCCAGAATTTGCTTCCCGGTTCCTTGTAAGCCTGATTCCAGGCCCCACAGAGTGACTTCCTTGTAGGATATGGGTCCCTATCTTTCTTGCATAGCTCCCTAATCCACTGATAAATGCAGCTACTATTTATTGAGCACCTACTGCGTGCCAGGGACAGTGCAAAATGCCTGTGCATCTGTTCCTTCATTTAATTCTCACAACAACGCTGGGTGAAATAAGTGTGGACCCTATTTTCCAGATGAGGAAAGAGGCTCAGACAGGAGAGGTGTGTCCCCCCCGGGCCTCCACGCAGTCAGCGGTCTATCAGTTGTCAGCAGTAGTGCCAGGATATGAACCCAGGTCTCCTCATACCCCCAACCTTGACTGTGAGTCTGAGGACTGACTGGGCAACTCCTTCCTCAAACTCTCTTGCACAATCCCTCAGTCCCTGCTGTTTACCTGTTTACCAGGTGGCTCTAAAATCGGACAGACCATCATCCTGATCTTTCCTGATCCTTAGGGCTGGCCCCACCTGGGCTCCCCTTGCCCTCCTAGGTAGCCTCCTATAGAAGCCCACATTTTGTTTCAAATAGTGGTTCAGTAGGACAGGCCAGGAAAAGGGACAGTTATTCCTCACGTCTGTGAAAAGCCCTGTGGAGATTCAGGTCTGGCTCATATTTGATGCTCCCTGACCCTCCTCCATCTCTTGCAGGCCCTGCCCTTGTGGACTGAGGCCAAGCTTCAGACAAAATGAGGGCCAGTTGATTCTAACTGGCATGTTCCACATCTTCTGATAGCCCCCCAAGGCGCCTCCAACTTCCTAGGATATGGGCCAACACATCAAAAGGCGCCCTGCAGGGAGAGGAATGAAAACTCTGGAACCTGGCCACATCCTGCCTTAGAGAGAAAAGCTGAAATACAGCCACGGAGGTGATCATGGTTTCAGTCAACCCAGCCAGCCCTTGGCGTCCTCAAAGGGCCCAGCAGTCCCAGCCCTTAAAGGGCTCAGAAGCCACTTTAGCCACAATAATTATATGCACTGCACGTACCCAGCAAAGTGCTTCCTTCATTCATTTACCAAAACACAGAAATAAATACGTAAATATCTAAATACTTCTCTACATATTACCTTCTTTGACTAAGCATTTCCACTTTGTGAATCTTACAGAAATGTTTGTACAATGTGTGCAAATATGTCTTTTCACATTGTTTGTAACAGGGAAAAAGTGGAAACAACCTAAATGTCCAACTGCAAAGAGTTGATTAAATATATTATTGTACATCCCTACAATCAGATATTCTGCAGCTGCTAAAAGGTGTGAGCTAATTTTATATGTACCAACAAGGAACGTAATCCATGACATATTGTTGGGTGAAAGGAAGCAAGTAGCAGAACAATATATAAATGTCATTCCTTTTTGTTAAAAAAAATGTGTTTATTAAGGTAGAAGGTAGATAGATAATTCTTTTAACCTGAGGATTTAGGACAGCGGTTGTTACCTTAACTGCACATTGGAATACCCAGGAATTAAAAAGATCCAGAGGGGGCTTCCCTGGTGGCGCAGTGGTTGAGAGTCCGCCTGCCGATGCAGGGGACACGGGTTTGTGACCTGGTCTGGGAAGATCCCACATGCTGCGGAGCGGTTGGGCCCGTGAGTCATGGCCGCTGAGCCTGCGCGTCCAGAGCCTGTGCTCCGCAACGGGAGAGGCCACAACAGTGAGAGGCCTGCGTACCACAAAAAAAAAAAAAAAAAAAAATCCAGAGGCCCAGGCCCACTCCAGACCATGTATCAATATATCACAATCTCTTGGGGTGGGTGGGTGGGAGGGAGGGAGTTTTTTAACTTCCCCAGGTGATCCCAATGAGCAGCCAACTTGGGAAACACTACCATAAAAAAACAGAAGGAGGGCTTCCCTGGTGGCGCAGTGGTTGAGAGTCCACCTGCTGATGCAGGGGACGCAGGTTCATGCCTCGGTCTGGGAAGATCCCACAGGCCGCCGAGCGGCTGGGCCCGTGAGCCATGGCCGCTGAGCCTGTGCGTCCGGAGCCTGTGCTCTGCAATGGGAGAGGCCACAACAGTGAGAGGCCTGTGTACCGCAAAAAAAAAAAAAAAAAAAAAAAACAGAAGGAAGGAAAGGTTGACTCAGAAAGGAAAATCAAGTTGTAACCTCTTTACATGAAATCTAAACAGATATTACCTACTCTGCTCTTTCTGGGAAAAGAAAGGGGCTGGATCGCCTCGAATTATCACTAGCCTTCTGTAAGCACTGAGTTAGTTGAGTTTAGCTCTGAGCAATGCCAAACTTTTTGATGACACCTGTAGGGGTTCTAGAAGTTGACCACTTGACTTCAGGAGATGAAGTCTCCAAGGGCAGCAGGAAGGTTAAGAGCCCGCATTGCTGCGCCTTCTGAAGGACGTGGGCCACCACCTCATTAGTAAATGGGAACACAAACGAAGCACTTTGCACAGCGCCTGACACAGTGGCGGTGCTTAACATGCGGTAGCTTATTTCTTTTCAGGAATGGAAAGAGCTCAGAGATAATCTTAGTGCCTGCTGAGTTCCAGGCACGTATATATGGTGTCCTGTAATCCAAACAAGCCTGAGGCCAACATTCATATACCCATTTTACAGATGAGGAACCTGGGGCATACCAGGGTTGGCATCTTGTCAGAAACCAGAATTAAAAGCCGGTTCTGTCCAACTCTATATTTTGTACTTTGCTTACCACACTCTGTCCCTTCTTAGGGACCTTTTGGGCAGGGATTTAACTCTGATTAGGGCTCTCATTTTTAGACTCACTATTCATTTACCTTCAGAGGAAGGGAATGTGTGGCTGAAGTTACCTGGGATCACTCTGCTTAGAGATGATAGGACACCTTAAAAGGCTGTGCCCAAAAGTGGTCTGGAAGGCCTGAAGTTGAAGCCACACCATGAAAGGAAAGGAAAGTTCTATCTCTGAGCCCAAAAGGAAACGTTATGGGCTTTGGGCATTTGTTCTGCACTGCAAATGGATGCAGGCAGAAGACCCCTCCAATCTCCCACCCCAAATTTTCCATTCCCTCCTCCCTCAAAGCAACTGCCTGAGCCTGGTTTTCACATCTGTGTTTCCTGGCCTGGCCGGCGAGTTTATCTTCGCACCTCAGAGGATTTGGTTCTGCTCCCGTTCGTTTTCACTTCCCTTGAAAAAGGGAGGTGCTCTTGGGCTTTGTCCTGTTGTCTCTTCTTCCTCCTTTTCACACCACTTGAATCAAGTACAGCAGTCAAAAACAGGGACTTATTGAGTATCCACCTTAACCAGCACTGTGGGTAGCACATCGGTCCTGGAGAGTCTGCCTTAGATCACCAGTACTTCCTCCACCTAGAATCTCTGCTCTATCATCTCTGTTTCCTGGGCCGTGCAACCCCCATGCCACCTCCTCTAGGAAGCTTTCACGGATCTCATCTACTCCGTGTCCTTACAGCACTTGCACACCTCTCCTGCACGGCTTTCCATATCCTGTACTTGGTTTATGGCTATTTGTATGTATGTCTTCCCCACTAGACTGAACATTTCCTTGAAGGCAGAAACAATCTTTTCTTTTTGGCCGAGCTGAGCAGTTTTTGCGATTTTAGTTCCCCGACTAGGGACTGAACCCGGGCCCTCGGCAGGGTGCGGAGTCCTAACCACTGGACCACCAGGGAATTCCCACAATCTTTTCTTTATCTTTGTATTTTTCAAGAACCTAACTCAGTGCCTGGCATATTAAGAAAAAAAATTCATACGGTTGTTTGCTTAAACTCTTTCCAAAAAAGGATTTTAAGTGCCTTACTGAAATACATAAAGAGTAGCAGAAATGGGACTGAAGAAAAGCAAGGGTAAAGAAATCATGGAATGAGAGTGCTTGCTTCGGCAGCACATATACTAAAATTGGAACGATACAGAGAAGATTAGCATGGCCCCTGCGCAAGGATGACACGCAAATTTGTGAAGTGTTCCATATTTTAAAGCAACTATACGCCAATGAAAATTTTTTAAAAAAGAAAGAAATCATGGAATGAGAGCCCATAATAACAACAAAAATATTTGAGTTCTTACTAATGCTGAGCACTGTTCTAATTGATTTACATGCATCGCCTCATTTAATCTTTATAATAATCCTGGGAGGTGATTACTGTTATAATTGTTTTACATTTGAGGAAATGGAGGCACAGAGAGGTTAAGTCACTTGCTCAAGTTCACACAGTGGGATGTGAACACAGGCAATGTCGTTTCAGAAGCCGTGCTCAGGGGCTTCCCTGGTGGCGCAGTGGTTGAGAGTCCGCCTGCCGATGCAGGGGACACGGGTTCGTGTCCCGGTCCGGGAAGATCCCACATGCCGTGGAGCAGCTAGGCCTGTGAGCCATGGCCGCTGAGCCTGCGCGTCTGGTGCCTGTGCTCCACAACGGGAGAGGCCACAATAGTGGCCTGTGCACTGCAAAAAAAAAAAAAAAAAAAAAGCTGTGCTCATAACCACAGCCCTCAGGATACCAACCACAGACATTCTGGGTTATGAATCTGGCTCTGAGGTTTCTAGCAGTCAAAGCCAAGAAGAGAAGGCATTTAATGACAAGAGTGATTGTATTTATTAGAAACAATAAACCAAATCCTTGGGAGAAATGCAGGTTTTTGTAACCTTGAGTCTGAGAGAACTCATCAAGAAGACACTGCTTTTCAAACTTTATAAGTTAATCTTCCATGGGTAAAAATTGTTAAACTCCCCAATACAGGTATATTTGTTTATATTTATACTAATATATTATGTGTATTGTAAAACACAAAAATAGAAATTGAAAAGAATGAGAGAAACTATAAAAACACATGGAAATTCTGCTGAGGACCATCTTGTACACTCCCTGGGCAGACACAGGCCCCTCCTGAGTTCCCTGGTACGGTAGCTGATTCTATGGGATGGATCCTGGCAATAGATAACAGTGGCTGACATCACCATTTCTTATAACAACCAAAGCATGACACAGAAAATGCATTTCAGCGACAGCAGTTCTAGAGGGACCAAAATAATGTTGTCCAAATGAGTACATCTCTGATTGGCTGGTTTGATCTAGTAATAGATATTTTATTTATTACATATATAAAACTAATATATAACTTAATTATATATATATATTATATATGTATAACTAATATCAATTGAGCCTTTTCTGTATGACAGTCATTGTACTAGATGCTTTACTCATGCTCCCCATTTAATCCTTATTGCAATCCTTTGACATAATTATCAGTATAATCACCATTTTACAGATGAGGAAACTGAGGCTCAGAGAGGTTAACTGGTTCCTGGAGTAGAGCTGGGGTTTAGACTCATGTTTATTAGATTCTGAAGCCAACGTTCTTAATCACCTTCTCTACTCCACAGAAAATTTGAATATAGATGGTTTTAAACAGTAGTTTCCCCCTTTTACAAATCCTTTTTATTTACCAAAAGAATGCATTCTTGTGGTAAAAAATGCAAACAAAACTGAAGTGTGCAAAGTAAAAAGGCCACCTTTTCCCACAAACAAGCTCACCAGGTTTCCCCTGTTAGTCTACTCTTTCTAAAGTCTTCTAGACTTCTTTCTACTCACTGAACATGTGTATATACATATCAATTTTTCAAAAGTAGGATCATAACATATATTTTACTTTGAACTCTCTCTTTAACGTGGCTATCTTTCCAGGGTGGTTCATGCAGATCTGTTCACATATTAGGAGCAGATAACACAATTGACTACTTACCCCTCTCTTCTTAAAATATTCTCTCTGGGTTTTTCTTTCTGCCTTTTTTTTTGGAACTTTGCAAATACTGTTTACTTCACTGAAACCTGGAGATGGGGAAAAGGTATGTGAAAGTCTGGGACACCGAGCCTAGGAGTGCATATTGACAAGGGCGACATACAGGGACAGGGTGCTGAGGGCCAGCAGTGCCGTCCAGCTGCCCAGGGAACAGAGGTGGACAAACATCTCCATGACAAAGGCCTTGTAGATGCTAAGGAACATCAGTAGAAGGACTGCTGGCTGGAAAGTGTGGTACAGGTCATAGCATGTGATCATCTACACCTGGGTTGATGTGACGACGTAATGGACCAGACAGATGTTGGAGTCAATGCTCATCTGGATGTATTTCCAGTCAAACTCAGTGCCTGAGCTCCAACCCAGAGGGGGATGTAGCAAGACATAATGAACTTGGCGGTGGCCCAGCCCAGGGTAGCAACCATGATCTTGTATTCCCCCTTGCTGGCATTCTGGGACATGACAAGGTTTAGGCCTATCAGGTCTGCCACAACCACGCTGGCCTTCATGAGCTCCCCAATGAAGTCATAGATGCCACCTTCCCAGCTGGGAAAGAAAGTGGCCAGGAACAGCATCTTGCACAGCTGCACGAACAGATAGGTGACCCCGGCCCGGACGCACTTCCAGAAGGCGCCGTACTCGGACAGCCTGCTGCACTTGTAGATGATGAAGTAGGGGAGAAGAAGGTCAGGGCGAAGCAGTCCCCAAAGGGGAATAGTGTCATGGCGTCTGCTGCCCAGCCTGCCGGAGCGCACCTCTCTGCCTCGGAGGCCTGGCGCCTGAGCCTGGGCCTGGCGCCCACCTTCCTTCTGCCTCTTTTTTCTTTTCCTCTGGGTGACTCTGAAGTTTAGTCCTTTTTCTTTCTCCCTTCTTTTCCTTCTTCTTCTATTCCCTTGCCTCTAGAGCTTATCCATCTATATGCTAACAACTCCCAGACTTACTTCACTCTTTACGTGGAACACTGCAATTTTCTCTATTTTCAATTTGCTTTGTTGTTAGTTTTAAGCCTATTGGAGGATGTATATTTGCATTTGCTTATACTTACAAAAAGAAAGTCTGGAAGGAAGTTAATGAAAGGGGTTACCTGTGTGTGGTGGTGGAGAGTGGAGGGAATTGGGAATAAACTAACCAAGATCAAAGGCACCAGGCTTGAGATTATGAACAGAGTAATTGGGAGAACTTGGGTTTGGCCTGTGGTCTTGACTCTCCTTTATGGATGAAATAGAGGTGACAGAAGAAATGTAATGAACTTGGTGGGGAGAGGACCACAAGGCCTTAAAACCTGGTCTGAGGCCTAGCTGTTCCAGTGGGGTACCTGTGCCTGTTTCCTTGGGACAGGGGAGGGGTAAATTAACCACAAGCCTTCTTCCCTGTCCAGGTGAATTCCCCAAGGGCACCTGCAAAGGCCCTGTAAATAAAGCAGGTGGCAATCTAATGACATAGCCCACCCTTTGCAAGCTCTCCTCCTGGCTAAGGATAGGGCGGCCTGCCCTCCGCCTAAATGGGAATGCTGCACGTGGTAAGTTTCCTTCCCCTTCGCTTCCATAAATTGATCCTCCCATTAAACAAAAATAGATATTCAACCTTCCTATTATAAAACTTATCAAACACATCAAAACTGAGAGAATGGCATAATGAACCACCTTGAATGAATGGTAAAATGAACCCCTGATTCAATAATTATTGACATTTTGCCATATATGCTTTACCCTTTTCTTCCTCCCTCCCTCCCTCTCTCCCTCCCTCCCTCCCTCCCTCCCTTCCTTCCTTCCTTCCTTCCTTCCTTCCTTTCTTTCTTTCTCTTCCTTTTTTTAAAAATCAGGTAACAAAAGATCAGTGTTTAATGGCAAACAGTCGGGGGGGGGCACTTTTTCTTCTTTTCCTCTGATTTTTTTTTTTTTTTTCTTTTTGCGGTACGCGGGCCTCTCACTGTTGTGGCCTCTCCCGTTGCGGAGCACAGGCTCCGGACACGCAGGCTCAGCGGCCATGGCTCACGGGCCCAGCCGCTCCGCGGCACGTGGGATCTTCCCAGACCAGGGTACGAACCTGTGTCCCCTGCATCGGCAGGCAGTCTCTCAACCACTGCGCCACCAGGGAAGCCCTTTTCCTCTGATTTTTAAAGAGCAAATACGTAAAGTCCTACCATTTCAACCCTAAATTCTTACAAACATATCTGAAAATTTAGGACCTTTTCTTACTATTATCACCTCTAACAAATTTAACATTAATTCCTTAGAATATTATTAATTCCTTAGAATACGCTAATACCCAGTCTATATTCAAATTTACCACAAAATTAAATGACTTTAAAGCCATAAAGAATGCCAGATCGGAGTTGCAAATGAAACCAGAGAAGCTAGCATCAGCCCAGCAGCCCCCTCAGCACAGGTCTCTGAGAAGTGTCAGTGTCCAGGAGTGAGGGGCATTCCTTGGGAAAAGCAAGTAATAGTCGCTTTTATTGAGCACTTACTGTGGACCCCCCTGTGCTATGGCTTCTGACTGGAAGAGACGACATTAGCTCTCTGTGTGTCTTCATAGTACTGAACATAATGCCTACATAGAGTAGACACTCAACTAATTGAGATATGAATTGATCATCATACCTCCCTGGTGTTAAGTGTGTCTTTGCAGTGAAGGAGTGACTTCACTGTTTAATTCAATCATTCGAATAAAGTGGATATTATTATCCCTATTTTAAAGAGGAGGAAACTGAGGGTCAGACTTGTCTAAGTTCCCTAAACTAGAAAGTAGAGGAGCTGAGCTTCAACTCAGGTTAGTCTGACTCAGAGTCTGAGTGGTCATCTGTCTTGGTAATCGCCAAGGGACTCTGATAGGGGTGGTAAAGGCCTGAGTCCGGGGTAGAGTCCTGGGCAAAGAGAGGGTAAAAGGGCACGGGGTGGGGGTGGGGGGGGGTTGGGCGGGGAAGAAGAGAAAGGAACAAAGAAAGGAAGCCAGGAGATTATGATGTCATGGAATTAAAACTAGCAGCCATTGGATAAAGAGCCATGGTATACAGTGAACACAGGTATTTGTTCTGCTGTGGAATGAATGAGAAGCTTTTGAACCTCAACCCTCAAACTCCTGAGTCAGGTCCATGGACATCATTATGTACTCAGAGCTAGCCCAGGATCTGGCCCATATTAGGAGCTCAAATATCTGTTGAATGAATGACAGTGCATGAGTGAATGTGTGAGTAAATGAATAACTGAATAAATGATGGACTAATATGTAAATTATTTAATAAGGCATTGAGTGGCTGCATTAATTGAATGACAAATGGATGAATTCTTTAAATATCTATAGAAGGAGAATGAAGTGGGAAGACAACTAAATCTAACAGCAGCATCATGTCCAGAGCATTTTATCATGAGACCTGTGCTAAGAACTTCATAAGCAGTTTTTCATTTAATTCTCAGAGCAAACTCTCCGGTACTATTATTCTTTAAGTGAGGAATTAGGTCTGGAGATGTGAGAAAACTTGTTCAAGGGCACATAGGCACAGAGCTGGAATTTTAATCCTGCCATTACGCTCCAAAGCTCAGGCTTTTCACTATACAGTCAGTGTTCAATCAATATTACTTCACTCAATACCGGACTTGTTTTTTGTAGCTGATCCAAATACAGGTGAACCACCACTTATACAACCCCTGGAAAGCTGTAAATTTAAACACAGTTAATTACTTATCTCAGCTCATTATGTAAAGGAAGCTGTCCTATTGTATGCCCCTTTATAAGTGAAGGATTACCCTGAACTCATCTGCTTCCTAAATCTGAATTTTGTTCAAAGCAAGGTATATATTAACTAAAGATATCTACTTGTAGGAATTGGTTTAATTATTGCTGGGAATCTGGGATTTTTGGTGTTTGGACAGCTTATGACGAGGCCCTTAATTTTGTGATACCTCATCTTAATGGTTTAAATAAAGGTAGATTAAAATGTACCAAATCCAGAATCCATTAAAGACAAGATATGTTCAATATATGTAAAAATAAGCAGATTTCTTCATGATAAAAAAACCACCGTAAGCCAAGTCCAATTATAAACCACAAACTCAGAAAAAAATATTTCTAGTTCCTGTCGTAGACCAAGGGCTGTCTTCATATAAAACTCTCTTTAATCAATAAGAAAAGGTCTATAACCAAATGGCAAAATGGGGCAAAGGATATTCACAGGAAAGGAAATATAAATGGCTCTTAAATGGATGAAAAATGCTCTTTTACTCATAATGAAAATTGTAAATTAAAACCACACTGAGAGACTAAGTTTTCACCTATTAAATTGGCAAAGATAAAAAAAAAAATGTGGTGACACACTATGCTGGCTTAGGGGTAGGAAAACTACACTCATACTTTGTTTTGGGGGGAATAAACTGGTACAACTTCTACGAAGAGAAACTTGGCAAAATCTATCTAAATTACTATATGCATACACGTTGAAGGTATAGTTTCACCTACGCATGTGCAAAATTATGTATGTGCAAGGTTACCAATTGTAGCAAAAGAAGGAAATGACCTTAAGGTTCATCAGTAGAGGACTGGATAGGGACTTCCCTGGTGGTGCAGTGGTTAGGAGTCTGCCTGCCAATGGAGGATACGTGGGTTCGATCCCTGGTCCGGGAAGATCCCACATGCCGCAGAGCAAATAAGCCCTTGCGCCACAACTACTGAGCCTGTGCTCTAGAGCCTGTGAGCCACAACTACTGAAGCCTGTGTGCCTAGAGCCCATGCTCCACAACAAGAGAAGACACCGCAATGAGAAGCCCACCCACGCACTGCTACAAAGAGTAGCCCCTGATCGCCACAACTAGAGAAAGCCCACGTGCAGCAACGAAGACCCAATGCAACCAAAAATAAATAAATAAACATATTTTAAAAAAGCAAGGTACATAAAAGTAGTATATTACATTTATGCTTTAAAGAAAGGACAAAAGTGCTCTCTGAGAGATTTGCTTCTTTATACATAACAGATCTCTGGCATGATACCTTAGAAACGATGTTGGTTGCTTTTTTTCCCCTTAATACATCTTTATTGGAGTATAATTGCTTCACAATACTGTGTTAGATTCTGTTGCACAACATAGCGAATCAGACATACACATGTCCCCATATCCCTTCCATCTTTTTAAAATTTATTTATTTTATTTATTTATTTTTGGCTGCATTGGGTCTTCATTGCTGTGTGTGGGCTTTCTCTAGTCACTGAGAGCGGAGGCTACTCTTCGTTGCGGTGCACAGGCTTCTCATTGCGGTGCCTTCTCTTGTTGCAGAGCATGGGCTCTAGAGTGCAGACTCAGTAGTTGTAGCAAATGGGCTCAGTAGTTGTGGTGTACGGTGTTAGTTGCTCTGCAGCATGTGGGCTCTTCCAGGACCAGGGCTCGAACCCATGTCCCCTGTATTGGCAGGAGTCTTAACCACTGTGCCACCAGGGAAGCCCTCCCCTCCCTCTTGAGCCTCCCTCCCACCCTCCCTATCCCACCTCTCTAGGTCATCGCAAAGCACTGAGCTGATCTCCCTGTGCTATGCTTCTGCTTCCCACCAGCCAACTACTTTACATTCGGTAGTGTATATACATCGATGCTACTCTCACTTTGCCCCAGCTTTGCCCTCCCACCCCATGTCATCACGTCCATTCTCTATGTCTACCTCTTTATTCCTGCCCTGCAACTAGGTTCATCAGTATCTTCTTTTTTTTTTTAAGATTCCATATATATGCGTTAGCATATGGTATTTGTTTTTCTCTTTCTGACTTACTTCACTCTGTATGACAGACTCTAGGTCCATCCACCTCACTACAAATAATAACTCGATTTCATTTCTTTTTATGGCTGAGTAATATTGCATTGTATATATGTGCCACATCTTCTTTATCCATTCATCTGTTGATGGACATTTAGGTTGGTTCCATGTCCTGGCTATTGTAAATAGTGCTGCAATGAACATTGTGGTGCATGTCTCTTTTTGAATTATGATATTGGTTGCTTCTGAAAAGAGAAACTGTAGAAAGGGAACAGGGCTGAAATTTGAATCTTTAATACTTTAGTAAATTCCTGAACCAATATTTACAAGCATTTTGAATACTATACAGTGGTACTGTGGTCCCTCCCTACTTCAGCCCCCCCAACCCCATCCTAAGACCCCCAGTGGATGCCTGAAACCGTGGAGAGTACCGAACCCTATATATACTATGCTTTTCCCTATACTAACTAGTTGGGTAGCATCTACAGCGTGGATAGGCCGATGGGAGGGATGATTCACTCACATCCCAGGTGGGACAGAGCCGGGGGATGAGAGATTTCATCACGCTACTCAGAACAGCGAGCAATTTAAAACTCATGAATGTTTGCTTCTGGAATTTTTCATTTAATATTTTTCCACTGCAGTTGACCACAGGTAACTGAAACCAAGGAAAGCAAAACTGCAGATAAGGAAGGACTACTGTATTATTATTTAGATATCATTTATGTATAGAATACATAGGCACATATATAATATATATTAGTCAAAAGTAAAGTATTTAACACAGAATAAAAATATGCACAGAGAGACTAGAAAAATATACATGTGTATATGCACAGAAAAAGCTGAAAATATACAGAAAAAGAACTGGGCAGCTGTTTTAGGTCTCATAATGAGGAGAATGGGTTTGGGACTGAAAGGGAGGACTGGCTTAATTTACGCTATTTTTTACTCTGTACCGTTTGGGTCTTTTGTAAAGACAAAGTTTAACTTGTGTAGTCTAAGAAAAGAAACTAGATTAGAAAGAAATGTACCAAGATGTTCACAATAGCTGTCTTTAGATAATGAGATTATAGGTGATTTTTCCTGCTTACTACTTTACTTTTAAAATTCTCCCAATTATTCATTTTCCCAATTAGTCTATAAATAAGACTCTTACTTTGGTAATGGGAGCGCCAACAAACCTTTTTATCACTAGGGTTTCTTTTTAAAAAATACTTTAAAAGATTCTATTAGCCTTTTAAAGAATTTTAAATTATCTTCATTGCCTTTATTAAATGATAGCAAGTAATACAGACTCCTTATAAAATGTCAAGACACAGAAAGCTATGTGGAAAGAAAAAGTTATCTTGTAATTCCATCTCCTTCTACAAAATCACCACTATTGTCCGAAACTGTTAAAATACTGCATTTATATTAAGAACTTAAAAATAATTTCAGATTCACTGGAGAGCCTGAGAACTGGAATATACTTGCTTTGGGCCAAGCAGTCCTAAATGCTTACGTTTATCTTATTGAATCCACCCAACAACTCTGGGGGTAAACGAACTCTCCGGCGTAAACGTTAGGCCCCAGTAACCACTAAATCAGGGCTCTGAGGTTTAAACAATTTGCCTAAAGCCATACTCTAGTATGGGGCAGGGTTGGCATTCAAATCCAAGTCCAGGAGGCGCCTAAACCACTGCCTCAGGCGACTGCCATCACGGTGGGTGGGGCTGGTGTGCTTAAGATGCAGGGACTGGACTTGAGTTCACTTCTGGTGGCCCCCTCATCCAGCTTTCCTGAGGATGGATGTTTGATAAACGAGTTTTGACTTAGGTGATAAGTGTAGGGTTCATGATCGTCAGAGGAGAAGATGATTAGTGGAGCTGGGGCATAACCGACACTGGGGGCCATTTTACAGTGGTAGCGAGGGGTAAGGCGATAAAGAGGAGAGGTGGGTGGAACTGAAGCCCGGGAGAAGCTGTTAGCCCCAGCACTCCAAAGGGTTAAGGCTGGGTAGGAAAGCCCCTGGGGGGAGCTACCACCAAAGGCTGCAATCTGGCAGCCCTCACCTCCCCCACCAGCGGGGAACTGGACGGGCGGATAGGACTAGTTCCTCCGGGATTATCTGAGGCCTCTGGGCTGAGGTGAGCTGCGGGGAGGGACGGAAGCCCCAGGTACCACATGTCCTTACCTTCCTGCTGGGCTCAGAAAACCAGGTGTCCTGGGATAGGTGCCCTGGTCCCAGACAGAAGCATCTTTGGCCCAGGCACACTTTGGGAGTGAGAGGTGTTGAGCCTCAAGCCTGGGGGATGCTCAGAGAAAGGTGGGGATGGAGGCCTTTCTGGAAGGGAAGGGGGCCTGCACCAAGGTGGGGGCAGTGAGTTCTCCAGCCTCCCTGTCTTTCGGGGGCCAGGGATGGGGGAGCTGCCTCAGGAAGAGATGCATCTTGGGGGTTCAGAGAGCCCCAAGTCCTCTAACCAATCCCCCAAGGCTAGTTTCCCGGCTCCAGCTTCGCTCTCGCCCCCCCTCCCCCTCTTAGCCTTGCCACAGACTTTCCTTAGGTCTTTCTATCTAAACCTCCTCCCCTCCCTTTCCCCTCCCCCCAAATTCTTTGGAAATCTTTCGACTTTCTTTCAAGTTTTCCCTGGGCAGTTTGGGGTCCGTTTCAGAGCTAGGTCAGGGCGCTTTAACACCCACAGCTGGGTAGAGTGGACGAGACAATAGCTGCTATCACTTTACCATTGGAAGTGACCCCCGAATTTGCACTTCTTTCATCTTGGGACCAGAGCACTTGAGGGTGGGCGATTTCCTGGGGGGAGTGGCTTAAGCCGCTTCTCCATCGGCCAGTTGGCTGTAGACGGTCCATGCTCAATGGTCCACCACAGATATGAAACCAGTTCTGGAGTGAGAGTGGCGCTCAGCTGGGGACACTGCCCAAAGGGTGACTTAAATGTCCCAAGCTGGAAGGTGGAGAGAGAAGCGGACGCCCCCTGGGCTCTGGGCCACCCTCGAGGTCAGTAAACTAGGAAGTTTCCTCAAAATTAGGAAGGGTGGGTGCCTCGAGCAGTTTAGAGACCCCAGGGGAACGAGGGGGTGGCCTTGGGACACTAAAGGGCTCAAGGGTCATAGAGTGACTCTGAAGATGGGGTGTGTGTGTGTGTGTGTGTGTGTGTGTGTGTGTGTGTGTGTGTGTGTGTGGAGAGGGGACGCATTGTTTCAAGTTCTCCTTCTCCCCACCCCCACCTCCAGCCTCTTCCCCATCCCCACCCCCCGCTCGCCCGCCTATCTCCCCTCCCCACCCTACACAATGGTCTGGCCTTAGCCCCTCCCCAGACTCCCGGTGTTTCCCCAGTTGGGTGCCTTGTCTCAGATACCCCCAGCCAGCCAGCTCTCTCCCCAACTATCCAGGGCCTCCTGGCGGCTCGCTCCGCTTCCCCTCGTGGGCCTCGCTGCCCATTCTCCTTCCCTTCCAGGCGCGTGGTCCCCTAGAGCTACTCAGCTTGGGAACTACCGAGGCATGATTGACTGGGTGGCCTCAGGCCCACCCTGGTGCCCCCAGACCCTCCTGCTGCCCTTGGTTGGTGGGAGGTTCCTTGGGAAGTCACAGCCAAGGGACTTGCCTGCCACCAGCCAGGACCTGTGGCCGCCCACGCCCCGCGAGGCCTCCTGGCCACCGGGGAAAAAGCCAAGATGGCTGGCGCTCCCTGGAGCCAGGGGCGCAGCCTGGGCAGCTGGGCCGGCCAGAGAGGTGTGGAGCCAGGCCGGGTGAGATGCCAGCCATGCCTCCGCGGCCTTAGGCAGTCTTACTGAGGACTGAGGCCAGTGTGGCCCTCCCTCACGCTTGTAGGGCCTGGCTGGCTATCGAGACTGCAGGGCCTGCTTTATGAGGGATGGGGAGAACACGGGGTCCTTGGTGAGCGAATGCGGAGCCCAGGATGAGCCTGGCAGGGAGGGTGTTTGTTCTAGAGGCCAGAGACCTACCAACACTGTCAGCAGATGCTTTGGCCCTTTCTTCCCTTGCCCTGCCCAGAGCGCTGGCTCACCCCTTTTAAAATGCAAGGGACAGAGGCCAGAGCTGGGCTCCGAGACCCCATCTGCTTGAAATCAGGAGACTGGGGGAGGAGGAAGTGGGACTTGGTGAAGGTGAGGCTTTGAATTGCCTGCAGAATTGCCCGTGTCCATTCATTCCTTCCTGGGCTCCAGAGCCCTTCTTAGGTGCCAAGATGCTGGCTGGATGCTGTCCTATTTCCTCCCTTCCAACCTCAAGCCGGGGAGCCTGTGTCGCCTTGAGGGGCCCTTCCTCCTCGGTTTCATGTTTTATCAGGTCCCTTGTAAGAGTGGTGGGGCCAGGGGAGGCCAGCTGGGCAAGACCCCTAGATTAGCTCTCACTTTCTGCACCTTATTCCACGAATGCACCTGGTAATTGTCAGATCTGCTTTGCACTGCGTTTCCAGGGAGCCATCACCAGAAAGACTGTTGCACCTGAACCCCATCAACCAATTGTCTACTTAAGTATGATTAGCTTCCCCGTACGGCCTCTGGCCTTTCCCCGCTGCCCCATTCTCTCCTGGTCCAGACCCACCTGAGTTGACGCGAGGTGCAGAGCCTCTCCAGGGAGCTACTTTTTCTCAGCAAGCTTTTGAGGAAAAAAGAAGTAGGGTATTACCTACTCACATCTCCTCTTACCTCTTTGGGGAAGAGGAAGGAATGAGTTAGGGTGGGGTGGGGTGGGGTGGGACTGGGATGGGAAGAGTAGGTAGGGTGGGACAGGGAAGGGGAGGGAGGAGGGTGGGGTTTGTGCAGGAAGACGTGTGGTCTATCTGGACGTGTTGGCAGGTATCTGGATACTACAGCGGGAATTCAGGCAAGTCAACTTTACCTTTCTGGACCTCAATTTCCTTATCTGTAAAATGGCCAGCTTTGTCTCGAAGCCCCAAGAATCCATGTGTTTCTGCAGCCTTTGGATAATGAGCATTTTGGGCCCTGTATTTCCCTGTATGGTGGAATCGCAGGGGTTAGGAGGGGAGCTCTGGAGTCAGATTGCTTAGGTTTTGTAGTTTTAATAGCTTGTGGTCTTGGGAATGTTATTTAACCCCCAAGCCTCCATTTCTCTATGTGTGAACTAGAAGTAGCTATTCTAGTGAAGGTGCAGGTGTGATGGAGTTGTAATGTAGAAGGAAAGTGAGAACCACATATAAATATTACGTCTGAAAAGCCTGAAGTCCAAACGCTCACCCAATGCAAAGCCCACAGAAACCTGTAATCGTTTAAGGGAACATTGCGCCCTCCTCCTGGTGTGGAAGGGCAGGAAGAATCACCCACACAATTTAAATTAATTATCCCCTCTTATTTTTTTTTTTGAGATTTTGGTTGAATTACCTAAATGTACATAGTAAACAGTAGGTGAATGGTGGTTATTTTCATAATTTTGTTTGCGGAGTATCTAGCGGAGCAGAGCTCTCATTTATATGCGTCTGTATAGCAGCGTTTACAAGTGACATGCAAGAAAAACAAAACCCCTAGCATCTTTGTTGTCTGCCAGAATGAAAAAGCTCTTCTGTGTTTACAGTTTGCTCCTCAGAGCTCAATTTTTTTATCGCATATGGAAGTGCTCTCGGTGAAGTTTATCTCCTGAGTCCAAAAAACTAAGTTTTTAAAAAAGTAAATATGCAGTATATAAAAGATGAACAGATTAAAAGCCCAATTCAGGGTCAGATAATGTGGGACAAATAGAAATCCGGTGAGAGGTTAGACCAGGTTTGTCACAATAAACACATTAAAAAAAAAATCTACAAGCAAGAAATTTTTATCCAAAGGTGATTCTGATAACCAGTTTTTAAAAAGCTTTCTTTTTTATGGTTACCAAGTAAAATTCTGGTGGTAAGCCTTTGGTTCTTTAAAAACTTTTTTTCAACTTTACTGAACCATAATTTACACCCAAATGCATCCCTTGTAAGTGCGCAAAACACTTTCCTTTTAGGTGTGCAGTTTGATGAGTTGACAAGTGTATACACCCAAACACAATTTTTAAACCTAAGGCTAATCTAAAGGAATCTATTAAAATCTGAGAACAAAGATCTGAGAAAGGGTAATGGTCTCCTTTTTAATTTAAAAACAGTGTCCACAAAGGAATATTACTCTGCTTTGCAACACAACACGGAAAACCTACCAGTAATTAGGATGATTAGTTTGAATTGAAAGGTGGCTGGCATTTTAAACTGGAGCAGATGAATCACAGGCCCTAAAGAGCATCTGGTTTCAACTACTGGCAGCACCACTTATGAGGCCTGGGGCAAACTGGGCAAATGAGCCTAAATTTGATTGTCTCAGTTTTTTCACCTGTAAATTGGGGATATTGGTAGTACCCATCTTAAAGTTTCCGCCGCCAGGATTGGGAAAGTGCATGGCAAATAGTAAACCTTAGTTATTAGATCTATGTCAGCACAGTGGCTAGGCTGCTGCTACCTCTTTGAAAAGACTAACTTTATCCCAGGGCAGCAGTTCTCAAACGTTTTGGTCTCAGGACACGTGTATGCTCTTAAAAATTGAAGACCCTGAAGAGCTTTTGTTTATATAGGTTACATCTGTCAACATGTTACATTCAAAATTAAAATTTAGACATTTAGAAAAGATTTCTTTATTAAAAAATAACAAACCTGTTACATAGTAACAAATAATAGTTTTTATGAAAAATAACTTTTCCAGAACAAAAAAAATTTAGTGAGAACAGTGCATCTTTTAAATTTTTCAAATCTCTAATATCTGGTTATCAGAAGATAAGTAGATTCTTATCTGTCTCTATGTTCAATCTGTTGTGATACATTATTTTGGTAGAAGTACATGAAGAAAATCCAACTTCATCCGGACACATAAATGGACAGAGGAAGAGTATTTTTGTTTTTCCTTTGGCTTTGCCACCACGGGGCTTGCGGGATCTTAGTTCCCCAACCAGGGATCGATCCTGGGCCACGGCAGTGAAAGTGTGAAGTTCTAACCACTGGACTGCCAGAGAATTCCCAGAGGAAGTGTATTTTGGTAGCATTTTCAGTGGATATTCTTTGACAACTACACCGCAACTCGACAGGTGGTAGTTCCTCAAAGCTTAGTTATAATGCAGAATCTGAAATAATATCCAGGAACTTTAGCACCGTATTATATTAAAAATCTGTTGCTTTCTTTTATACTTTGAATGGATCTTTTCCCCGTGCCATCCCATTGGTTATTTGGGAAATACAGTTCATTGAGTGATGCAAATCTTCAAATGTTGAACATTCCATTATATAGTATAAAAAGTTACATGTCTTAGTGTCACCACTGGTCCCATCAGAAAAATCTTTAAGTATTGGGATGCTGTCAAGCTCACTGTAGTGGATACAAGTTTTCCAAAATTCTAATTTTCAAATGAAAGCTCAGAAATTTTCACTGGCCATAAATAGTAGTAGTTTTCCTTGAAGTGACAGCCTCACCTTATTCATTTTTGAGAAAATGTCTGTCAAATATATCCAAGTCTAAATGACTAATGCCACTCAATTTTTCTTTCAAGTAAAAGTGGTATTCCATGAAAAAGCGGCTAGTTCATCATGCAACCCAATTGTCACTCATTCATTATGCACCAGTGTGCAGCAGAAATCGTCTATGAGCACTCCCCATTTTGTCACTCCCAACATTGAAGTCATGTACTTAAGGGTTATGATTTTAAAAAATAATGATCTTTGTTGCTGCGTCAAGGACATTTTGGAGTGATACTAGCTTTCTTTTTCCCAACTGTGGCTACATCGTGGGGTAGAACACAGTGATTTCTAGTTTAATTCATGCTGAGGTACTAGCTGTATTCCAATGTTAACACGGTGAAAAAGGCAAATCACATCTTAGTGTTGTTATCTTAGTATTATTATGAAAACAGTTTAACTTGCAGCCCCTCAGAAAGTCTCAGAGAACCCCAAGGGTCCATGACCGTACTTTTTTTTTTTTTTTTTTTTGACTGCGCTGCGTCTTCGTTGCTGCGCGCGGGCTTTCTCTTGTGGTGAGCGGGGGCTACTCTTCATCGCGGTGCCGGCTTCTCATTGCGGTGGCTTCTCTTGTTGCGGAGCACGGGCTCTAGGCACACGGGCTCTAGAGCGCAGGCTCAGTAGTTGTGGCGCACGGGCTTAGTTGCTCCGCGGCATGTGAAATATTCCAGGACCAGGGCTCGAACCCGTGTCCCCTGCATTGGCAGGCGGATTCTTACCCACTGCGCCACCAGGGAAGTCCCCATGGACCATACTTTGAGAATCACTGTTTTAGGAAAAAGGAGACCAATTTAGGCTATGTGTGATTGTCTGTCTTTAACAGGTGTAGAGGTACAGCTTTTATACCTGCACTATATAATATGTATAGTACTAGATAATACTCTAATATATAATAGCTAATGCTTCTTTAGTACTTTACTATGTGCCAGGCACTTTTCTAAGGATGAATATATATATAAATATGTGTATGTGTGTATACACTTACATACACTTAGATGTCTCCGTCCTTTACTTTCATTGTCTCATTTATATCCGCAACAGTCCTATAAGGTAGATACTTTTATTATTGTCCCCATTTTAACAGAAAAGGAACCAGAAACACAGAGAGGTTGAGTGACTTGCTCAAGCTAATATCAGAACCAGGATTCAAAGCCATTCTCTAAGGCCAAGCTCTTCCTTTGTACCACTGAGTAATTAAACAAACCCCAGGAGGCACGTAGCCATTACCTGCTATGGGGGGATGGGAATAGATAGATCTTGAAGGAGAAGGCAGAGGAGTGGATAAGGCACCGTTGCTGGGTATCATCTGGGTGCCTTGGCTGACCTCTGCCCTCTCTCCTTTGCCCTGGTAGGATGACATCCCGGGAGCAGCTGGTGCAGCAGGTGCTGCAGGAGCTGCAGGAGGCAGTGGAGTCCGAGGGCCTGGAGGGTCTCGTTGGTGCTGCTCTGGAGGCCAAGCAGGTCCTGTCTTCCTTCGCTCTCCCCACCGGCCGGGAGGGAGGCCCTGGCCCCCAGGTGCTGGAGGTGGACTCGGTGGCCCTGAGCCTGTACCCAGAGGATGCTCCCCGGAACATGTTGCCGCTGGTGTGCAAGGGCGAGGGCAGCCTGCTGTTCGAGGCGGCCAGCATGCTGCTGTGGGGCAACGCGGGCCTCAGCCTGGAGCTGCGGGCCCGCACGGTGGTGGAGATGCTGCTGCACCGGCACTACTACCTCCAGGGCATGATTGACTCCAAGGTGATGCTGCAGGCCGTGCGCTATTCCCTGTGCTCTGAGGAGTCCCCGGAGATGACCAGCCTGCCGTCCACCACGCTAGAGGCCATCTTTGATGCGGACGTCAAGGCCACCTGCTTTCCTAGCAGCTTCTCCAACGTGTGGCACTTGTACGCCCTCGCCTCCGTCCTTCAGCGCAACATCTACTCCATCTACCCCTTGCGCAACCTCAAGATCCGGCCATACTTTAACCGCGTCATCCGGCCCCGCCGCTGCGACCACATGCCCGCCACGCTGCACATCATGTGGGCCGGCCAGCCCCTCACCAGCCAGCTCTTCCGCCACCAGTACTTTGCCCCCGTGGTGGGGCTGGAGGAGGTGGAGGCTGAAAGTACCAGCCCCGGCCTGGCCCCGACTCCCACTGCCCTGGCCCCGCTGCCCCCGCTCGCCAAGACCCTGGAGCTGCTCAACCGGGAACCTGGCCTCAGCTACTCCCACCTCGGTGAGCGCTACAGCATCACCAAGAGCACCTTCTACCGCTGGCGGCGGCAGTCCCAGGAGCACCGGCAGAAGGTGGCCACCCGCTTCTCGGCCAAGCACTTCCTGCAGGACAGCTTCCACCGCGGGGGTGTCGTGCCGCTGCAGCAGTTCCTCCAGAGGTTCCCCGAGATCTCCCGCTCCACCTATTATGCCTGGAAGCACGAGCTCTTGGGCTCTGGCGCCTGCCGGGCCCTGGGCCCCAAGGAGGAGCTGGCCATGGAGGAGCTGGAGAAGCTGCCGGAGCAGCAGGTTGCCAAGGGGCTGGGGTGCTCCTCGTCGGCCATGTCAAGCCCTGGAGTGGTCTTAATGCAGCGGGCCAAGTTGTACCTGGAGCACTGCATCTCCCTGAATACGCTGGTACCCTATCGCTGCTTCAAACGCAGGTTCCCCGGCATCTCCCGGTCCACCTACTACAATTGGCGCCGAAAGGCTCTCCGAAGAAACCCCAGCTTCAAGCCTGCACCAGCCCTCTCGGTAGCCGGGGCTTCCCAGCCAGCATCTGTTGGGGAAGAGGCCTTGCTCCCTTGGAAGGGTGAGGCAGGAGAAGGGGCAGGGAAAGCAACGGGTGGGGGGTCACCTGCCCCCCGGGAGTTCCTACCCCTGAGGATGCCCCTGTCCCGTTGGCAGAGGCGCCTGCGCAGGGCAGCCCGCAAGCAGGTGCTCAGTGGGCACCTCCCTTTCTGTCGCTTCCGCCTCCGCTACCCGAGCCTGTCTCCCTCCACCTTTTGGGTCTGGAAGAGTCTTGCCCGGGGCTGGCCCAGAAGTCTGTCCAAGCTCCAGATACAGGCCCCCAGCTTGGGCAAAGGGGGCATGAAGGAAGCGGAGGAGAAACGGGAGAAAGAAGCTGGTAGGAATGTGACAGCTGCCATGGCCCCACCTGCAGGGACCCTGCAGATGGCGGCTTCTCCAGGAGGGGATCCAGGGAAGGCCCTGGGAGGGCCTTCCAGAGAGGGGGCCCTGCAAGAGGGGGCCACGGCCCAGGGCCAGCCCCCCAGTGGGTCCCTGTCCAGCCACCCTGTGGTGGCAGCAGCGGCGGGTGGCAGGGACGGCCAGGTGCTGGTGATGGACGTGCTCGCCACCACGAAGTTCAAGGCCCAGGCCAAGCTGTTTCTGCAGAGGCGCTTCCAGTCCAAGAGCTTCCCCTCCTACAAGGAGTTCAGCGCCCTCTTCCCCCTCACCGCCCGCTCTACCTACTACATGTGGAAGCGCGCCCTCTACGACGGCCTCACCCTGGTGGATGGCTGACGGGGAGGTATGAAAGGGGCTGGGAGGAAGGAGGACCACTTTGGAGAAGGTCAGAGACCTGAGTTGCACCCCCCTGGCTTGGCCAGGATCCCTTTTGCTCTCACAGCATCGACCCTGAATCCAAGGGCAGCTTCGTGTTGTTTCCCAGCTCCAGGGCAGAGAGAGCCAGAGATCAGCCATCTTGGCCCCCTGCAGAGAGCTACAGGACCAGAGATATTCTCTTCAGTTGTTTACCATTCTTATTTTTATTATTGTGTCTTGGTTTTAGTCTTTTGATTCAAGTGCGTTGGCTGGGCCCCCTTGCTGGCGTTGGAAGCTGTATGTATGTGGGGACCCGAAGCGGGGTTGGTTAGCCAAAGCTGCTTTCAGCTTTTCCCCGGGACAAAAGGAGTATTGTAGCATGGCCGTCTGTCCCATTGGGTAGAATATATGTCTTCAGTTCCTTTTGGGGGTTGGCACACCCCCTTACTCAAAGATGTTTCCCAGAGGAACATTAAGAGATCAGATGTGGAGCAGGTCATGGCTTCTGCCTGGTGCCCCTAAGGGAGAGGGTGCCAGGCTCAGTGTGAGCAGAAGCAGGGATGTAGAGAAAGAACCAAGTTGGCCTCTAGGGGAGCACTGAAGGCTGGCCTGTCCGTTGTGAGGCGTGTGGTAAAGGACTTGTGGAGAGGGCCTTGGATCTCTACTTGCTGGTGCATCTGCTGTGGACCCGGCAGTCCTTGGCCAGCCCGGCTGGCCCTTGGGGACCCCAGTTTTTCTGTTGAGCTCCTCCTCAGAGCCTGTGCCCCATCTCCAGTGAGAGACCACACAGTGACCACGCAGGCAAGAGACTGAATTTGCATTGTCCAAGAGTGAAGTTGGAAAACCAAAGAAATAAAGTGATGTGGTGCTCACAGCCCTTGGTCTCTGGTATTTGTTTTGTCCCACGTGACTGCCCATTCCCACGTTCCCTTTTGGTTTAAGGAGCAGAGAGTGACCATTTCTCTCCCTTGATGTTCCCATGTCCAGGACTTGGAGGATGGAGGGGATTACTCTGGGGTTTCTGCTTAGAACTGGTTATTGACCTTGGGTGTTCTTCCCTCTGGGGGCAGGGCTATGGCTGCCTGGAGAGATACTTCCGAACAATGGGAGAAAACTGGCCAACTCAGTGTGCTCAGAGGTCAGGCCAGCGTGAGGGCCAAAGTCTGTGTCAGGTTTCTATTCAGTCCTTGTGATGCACCCCGGCAGGCTAGGCCCAGCCACAGGTAAGGAAACTGAGCTTCAGTGTGGTTCACTCACACGCCCCCTCCAGCAGGACTGAGTATTAAGGCCAGGCCTTTGCTTGTTGGGATGCCACATCCTTGGGGAAGACGTTCCCTTAGGCCCTTTCTCCCCGTGTCTAGGTATTCTGCAGTAGCTGTCATCCTCATGGTCTTGGGGAGTCATTCTTGGTTCTGCTGTTTTTTGACCCCACATCCAATCCATCAGCGAGTCCTGTTTACTCTGACTTTAAAGTATGCCCAGAATCCTCCCCTTCACGCTGCTGCCACCACCATCTCTCCTGGCCCACATCTCAGGTTCTACCTGCCTCCTCCTTCCACTCTTGTCCCACACAATCCACTCTCGAGGCGCAGCCAGAGAGATCTTTAAGTGAAATCTGATTCTGTTACTTTCCTGTCTGAAAGGTGTCAGTGGCTTCCCTTCACTCTTAGAATTCCATGCACTGCCTTACAAAGTCCTTCATAAACTGGCCCCTGACTATCTTTCCTGCCTCTGGTCCCTCTGTTGCCTTTACCCACCACATCCAGCCACATTGGCTGCCTCTGATCTTGAATGTGCTAGGCTTACTCTCCCTTTAAGAGCCTTCACATCTGTTCCTTTGGCCTAGAGTGCTTTTCCTTGTCCTTCAGATATGAGTCACTGCCGCATATCCCTTCTACATTCTCTACATGGTGCCTATTCCCATGTGTTTTTGTTGTTTATTTGCTTATTTGCATATGTCCCCCCCACCCCCCCACCTCCTTAGGGCATAAACTCCATGAAAAGCAGGGCTCTTCCCTGACTGGCTCACACCCCTGTATTCCCAGCAGGTAGATTAGTTTCTGACACACAGTTGGTGCTACAATTTGTTGAAAGAAGGAATGAATGAAACGGGGCCACTGTGATGTCCTGCTGTTATTCTTTGACATTTGTTTTTTTTAAATCAAACCTAATCCTAACTATTTCTCATTGTCCATATTTCTCCATCCCTGCAGCTACCACCTCATGTAGGCCAGCAGCTGCTCTCATCTCTGATACTTGAATGGTTTCCAAATTGACTCTGCCTCCACTCAAACTATTCCAGCCCCCCCGACAAAGTCCAGAATGATCTCACTGAAACCTAAATCTGACTTGTTACTAGATTTCCCATTACCCTTAGCGCAAAATCCAAACGCTAATGAGGCCCCCCAGCTTGATCCCTACCAACCTCTAGGCTTATTTTTCCCCACTGACCCCTCATGCTGTAGCCCTCACCCAGACTGACCTTGCCTCCTACCTGCTTTTCCAGGAATCATGCAGCATTGTTATGGCATTGTCTCTGCCTGTCTTTCTCTGTGGGGTCTCCACTGAACCCCCAGCGCCGATGTAGTCGCTTGGTAGTCCCTTAACGTTTAGTGAAGAGATTGGACAAGTGATGTTGCTGCCTGGCCTGCGATGGCTACCTACAGCCAGCAGGTGGCACTCTGGTGCAGCAGGAGACAAAGTCTGGGTTCCCAGTAGGAAACAGTATCACGCTGTTTCCAACCACAGCCTACCACCCTTACTGCCTCAGCTCTCAGAGGGTGGCAGCATCTTCCGTCCTGTGAAATGCCCTGGTTGGAGCTCAGATTCTCCTGTTTGCTCCTTTCCTGCACCGTCAGAACCAGAGCAGATCTGATACCTGGAGCAGTGTCTCACAATGGGGTCTAAAAACCACCTGGATCTCAGTCCCTGGGGGAGCTTGTTAGGAGCGTGGACTCCAGGGCTCCACCTGGACCTACTGATTTAGACATTGGAGAAGCAGTATATGCACAGGAGCGAGGTAGTCTGCCTTGCTGTGCCTCACTTTCTCTATAAATGGGATTATAGTAACGCCTATAGCATAGTATGTTGCACGTAGTAATGCTCGGTGAGGATTTACTATTGGTAACAATGATGTCCAGTCTGAGAACCGCTGGGAATCTAATTCCTGTTTTCTAGGAGGAAGCTAATGCCTAAGAAGATTCTTGCTCAAGGTTACTCTCTAGATGATTAAAAACACTCCTGTCCCAAGATGTAAAGTTCCTTTTGTCAGAGGCCAGCTCTGAGCCCAAATCCACAGGGAGACACTTTAGCTTCTGTTGGAAAAGAATTAAGAAAAATGATATGTCAATATTTATTGATTTGGAAAAGGTTTTATAAGTATGGTTATATTATTCTTCTGCAGAAAGCTGTCTCCTTTATAACCTTCTTAGAAAGGCAGAAATACCTAAGCAGTGACCATATTTGCTAAGAATACTTCATGCTGATTTTGAAGTTGACATTTGTTGAAATTATTTGTATTTTTTTGTGCCACTTTCTATCTCAGATGCAAATGTGGAAAGAAATTCCAGTGAAGTGAACAATGTTTGAATAAAGGGAGAAAACAGAATATGTGAGGTTAGCTTCTCACATTTGGTACTGTTGTAAGGTGACAACGGGTTCTAAAATTTTGAACATAAAAGCTTCACCCTAAAAAAACAATCAGGTGAAACATGAATGATTAAAAGAAATTCAGTATCCATATGTTTATCGCCTGGGGCGGGGATCCTCTATTTTGGTGGAGATCATCTTGTCTACCTTGATGCATGGGTTTGCTCCTCAAATATTTCTGAAGTCCAGCACTCAGACCCTTGGGTGACTCTTGGGCCCTGAGCATCACCTCATATCTCACCTGCCTCTCCTGGCTGTTCCACCCTTATCTCAGTCTCACCAACCACCAATCTGGGCTCACCCCCCAACACCCACCAATCTGCTCTTCTCTCAGTGTTTTTTTTTTTACCATGGTTGCTGCCAGAGTCAGGTTATCAGACGAACTGGCCAGAAAGCTGGGTGTCATCCTAGAATTTTCTCTCCTCCACATCTCCATTGCAGAAGGACTGTAGGAACACTGCAGGCTTCCAGTGTTTCCGCATTGCCGGATTATCACAAGGAAGAGAATTTGATTGGTCCAGGCCATTCTCATCCTTTCATCTGAGCACAGCTCTCATGCCAGTTTGCATCTCAAGTCTGGTCCAATCGTCTGTGGCTGAGGTGCTGGATCAAGCCTTGCTCACCAAAGGGGTCTGGCAGATGTAATAGGCTCCTAGCCAGCAACCCATGATAGGCTGAGCCCTGTGCTGTAAGGTGAGGATACAGAACCATCTGACCTCAGCTCGTGTCCTCGTAAAGGCCTTGGTTTACTGGCAGCTGAGATCTGATTCAATACGACAGAGGCTTTCATACGGAATGCAGTGGGGTCACAAGGAAGCATATGCCGGCTTTGGCATCTCATAGCTCATCCGGACCCCCTCCCAACTTGTAGCTTCCTAGGGCCACCTCTTCTCTGAGAAATGTAGGCTGCCTGGGGGTCTCGGAAATGCCTCAATTGCTCCTCAAATGACTCTGGATGCTGGTTGTAAAAACTCACCCCAGTTTGGTGGCTGTCATGGGAGGATGGGAACTGAGGGACAGGCGCCCTGACACAAGGCAGTTGTTAAGGTGGGGCTGGAAGGCCCAGGGGGTGTGGGTGAGGGGAACCTGCTCTGGCCCTGGGTGCTGTCTGCTCATCTCACTGGTCTGACTTCCAGCAGGAAGGTTCTAGTATGATTTCCCCTCCCCAACTGAGGATGCCAGTAGGTTGTCACTAGCAGGTTCCTAAATATTGCCGTTACTGGTTTATCTCACGGAAGGGGAGGAGGAAGCTTTCAGGGAGATGAGAAGCAGCAGAAAGTAGGTTTAACGGTATAAAAAAATTTTCCATGGAAAATGACTTTGAAAATAGCATGAAATCTGCTTAACTCTAGCGGCTCTGCCAGGCAGAGAGAGCTGGAGGGGGACCTAGATCGGAGGGCAGCCAGGAAGAGGTGGGGCAGACAGCGGCTCACGGATGGCCCTCCACTTGCGGAAACCGCAGGGATGGTGGAGGGCGAAAGGCCGCAGGTGATCCTCCCCATGCCTCACCTGGGCTAGACTGCAGCTCCCAGGATGCAGGCTGGTGGGAGGCCAGCAACAGGGAGGAGGGAAAGCACAGGCTGTGGGGAGTCAGGGAGGTATTTGGGGAGCACCTGAGCGCCTTTGCATTCTGCCTGTCCCCAGCCGAGTCTGGCTCAGAAGGGTCAATGCAGTTTTACGGCTCATATGTGTTGACAGTCAGCCAAGCTCAGTTTCTAGACCCCTTGACTTTGGGCAGAGTTCTCTGTTGTCATTTAAGACAGAATTAGGGGACAGCGAGGGGGTATAGCTAGGCTGCATTGCAGTACCCAGGACAGGGGCTGGTGGCTGTGGAGTCCTTCACTCCTCAGACCTCACCTTCGTGGGGACAGGAGGGAGGCTGGTATCTTTGGGATATTCAGTACTTAAAAAAAAAAATTAATTCATTTTTGGCTGCGTCGGGTCCTCACTGCTGCGTGCAGGCTTTCTCTAGTTACGGCGAGCAGGGGCTACTCTTCGTTGTGGCGCGCGGGCTTCTCATTTTGGTGGCTTCTCGTTGTGGAGCATGAGCTCTAGGCATGCAGGCTTCAGTAGCTGTGGCACGTGGGCTCAGTAGTTGTGGCTCGTGGCCTCTAGAGTGCAGGCTCAGTAGTTGTGGCGCATGGGCTTAAGTTGCTCCATGGCTTGTGGGATCTTCCCAGACCAGGGCTTGAACTGTGTCCCCTGCATTGGCAGGCGGGCTCTCAACCACTGTGCCACCAGGGAAGTCCAAGGGATATTCAGTACTTCATTCATTCATTCAGTCAGTCAGTCCACATTTGTTGGGGCCTAGAGGTGAGGGAGAGGAAGTATACAAAGCTTGATAAGACCTAGCGCCCCTTGGAGTGGTTTAGAAACATTGACTATATAACTGGTTCTCAATCCTAAATCCAGAGGTTCTCAGGGGTCCAGTAAGCGTAGTTTGCACTTTTATGTCTTTGTTCAGGATCTTAGATGATAATCTGAAATCATTTTATTAGAGAGATAAAGGCAGAGGCCTTTTACAATGATAAGTTGCCATTGAATGACATCTCAGTGCAATAAGGCTTTGGTTTTTAAAGTCAGTCTCTTGAACCAGGGACTTGTTTTATGTTATGAGCTGTAACAGAGGGAGGCAATGATGCTATGGGGTACAAGGGAGCAAGCCTGCCTCTGCTTGAGGATTGGGGAAAGATTTCTGGAAAAGCCTCTTAAAAGGCTCATAGGATCACCCTGTGGGGGTGAGTCAGGGAGGAAGGAACTGAGGAGAATGAAAGGCCTGGAGCTGGGAAAAACCCCAAGAGAGCAGGATTTTGCTACAGCCGTTGGCCCCGGCACCTCGATGAAGCCCCAAATCATCTAAAAATACCAGCTTCTTAAAAATTACCATGTCATGTTGGTAGCTTGAAAATGGCCACGATGGAGTATTTCCACTGCAGAACCGGCAAATCCTACAAATCAGCCAGATGTGCTGGAGCGCCCTCAGATGTCCTGTGACATCCCTTGGGGTCTTTCCTCTCCCTGGAACACTCTTCCCTAGATCTTTACAAAACTGGCTCTTGTCAGTCCCTTAAGCCAAAGTCATGTCACCTGTTCAGAGAGGCCCTCCCTGATCCCTCCACCTCACTTGAGCCCCGGTCACTATTACCACATCCCTTCATGGCCGTCATCACCGTCTGAAACAGTTGTTTTCTGCATCACTGTCCATCTCCCCCACTGGAATGCAAGCCCCCAGAGAGTGGAAACTCATCTGACTTGTTCATTGCTTTATGCCTCTGACCAGAACAGGGCCTGGCCCATGGTAGGTGCGCAAAAATATTTATTGAACTGTGGAAAGAGTGGGTTTGGAGTGGGAGGCTGCTTCCTCCTGGGCCCTGTGCCAGGGACCCCCTGTGGCTTGCAGTGGAAAGGCTGATGCCAGGTACTGGCCTGCTCTTGGCCAGGCCACACTGGGAATGATACAGGAGAGGGAGGGGGCAGGGGAGGGGGAGGAGGAGGAAAGTCTCTATTGCTTTAGAAGCTCCTGCACGAGGTGGGAATGGGCAAACCCATCAGATCCTTGTCTTAGGGATAGTGTTGCCAGATTCAGCAAATAGAAATAGGAGATGCCCAATTAAATGTTAATTTCAGGTAAACAAATAATGCTTTAGTATAAGTATGTTCTATGCAATATTTGAGACATACACTAAAAAATTATTCATTGTTTATCTGAAATTGAGATTGAACTGGGTGTCCTATATTTTATCTGGCAGCCCTACTCAGAGAGTCAGCAGTGATGTGCTGGCGGGCGCTCCCTGAGCTCTCTGGTCTTAGTATTATCCTCCCCGCTCCAAGCCAAGAGCCTCTCTCTGGGCTGTGGGAGGATGGCAGGGGTCCCCCACCTCCATCTTTCTCCCCATGTATCCAGAGAGGTACTGAGCAGCTTGACTTTGACCACTCTGAGTGGCTTTCACCTGAAGCCCATCTGGAGCGAGCCGTGGGCTGACCGTGGACCTCAATGTGGTTAAACATTACAATCACCTGGGTGCTTTTATTTTTTATTTTTGGCCATGTTGCGCAGCTTGCGGGATCTTAATTCCCCGACCAGGGATTGAACTCGTGCCCCCTGCAGTGGAAGCGTGGAGTCCTAACGACTGGACTGCCTGGGAATTCCCACCTGAGTGTTTTTAAACTGGCTTTGCCCAAGCTCAGTTGCAGGCCAATTCTATCAGAACCTCTGCATGATCTCAGTAACCTGCCTTATGATTTTACCTTCTGAATAGCTCTAAAATCTGCCCACTTCTCCCCACTTCCATCATCATATATTGGACTGTATTATACCCTGAACCAACCTTCCCCAGGTACATTCTAGCCCCTTCTAGTCTGTTCTTCATGCTGCCACAAAGAGGGCTTTTTTGAAACACACGTCACTGAACACGTCACATCCCTTGCTTAAAATCCTTCAAGGCCATACCTTTTTTCTTAGGAAAAAGATCAAAGCAATAAATTTACAGTGGAGAAACGTGACAGACACCAATGAAATCAAGTGATTGAGGTTAGCAATACCAGTAATAAGACATACTACGTCTATGCAATTCTTGCCAGAAATTCATAACCTTGATCTAACCCCGAGAAAACATCAGACAAGCTGAAATTGAGAGACATTGTACATAATAAATGATGAGTACTCTTCAAAGGTCTGAAGTTTATAAAGAATAAAACTGGAACTGTTACAGACTGGAGGAGACTAAGGAGACACAACAAACGATGTAATGTGGACTCTGGACTGGATCCTGGAACAGAAAAATGAGATTAGGGGAAAGTTGGGTGAAATTTTAGTAAGTGCTGTAGTTCAGTTAGTAGTATCGTACCAATGTTATTTTCCTGGTTATGATAACTGTACATACCCATGCAAGCTGTTAATCTTAGGGGGAATTAGGTGAAGGGTAGATGGGAATTCTCTGTACTATTTTTGCAACTTTTCTATAGGTTTAAAAGGATTTCAAAATAAAAAGTTAAAAAGAAAATCCTTTAAGTCTTGTTAAGGTATAAGACTGCTAGAAAATGGATTTTGGGCTTCTGGAAGACCGAGAAAGAGGGAGGTCTAGGGACAGGCCCGTCATGTGGTACCTCTCAATGATACCTGGTAGATGGTCCCTGCTCTCCTTCCTGGTCTATTCTTAAGCAACATTTTATATAGGAGCTATTGTCTCTAAAGTATTGGACTGGGGAATATATGGTGTCAAGCCTACTGGGGGTCTGACTGTGGTCAGCATTTTCAAGTTCCAAGAATTTGATTTTCCAAAGTAGATAGTAAATTCTTGGTAGTCAGGATTGAAACTTAGAACCCCTGGCCTTGTGTCCTGTGGGAATAAACATATCTTTGCAGCCAACAAATAAGTATTCAACAAACTTACTGAGTAACTGCTGTGTGTAAGGTTCTATACTAGGCATCAGATTTGCAAAGATGCATACATGTTCTTACAGTTGATAAGAAAATGTGCTAAGGACATGAACTAGAAATTCACAAAAGAAAATTTCAAATGGTCAATAAACATTTAAATGTGTGGGAAAAAGTATTAGCAGCCTGGAGTATCTTTCATTATGTGAAAATTTCAAGCTCATCTCACTTCACTAGATTTCTTTTCATAGATATTGTTATCTAGATGTAAATATCTGTATGCAAATAAATGAAGAAAATGTAAGGAAAAAAAAAAGAAAGAAAATCCTTAACACAGCCTCAAGGGCTCAGCATTGTCTAGCCCTGGTCTGCCTCTTCCACGGTCTCAGATCACTCTCCCTGACATACAAGCCTTTCACATGCTGTGGCCTTTCAGAGGAAAGATTGTCTCTGCCTGCAATGCTTCCCCGTCGCCCCTTTCCCTGCTCAGACCTCAGAGTTCAACCAATACCCCCCTTCCTGGTCTCTCTCTTTTTTTTAAAATTAAAGTATAGTTGATTTACAATGTTGGGTTAGTTTCAGGTGCACAGCAAAGTGATTCAGTGATTCTTTTTATAAATACATGTATACATACTTATATATATTCTTTTTATACATATATATGTATATATATACATATATATATTCTTTTTCAGATTCTTTTCCCTTATAGATTATTACAAGATACTGAGTATAGTTCCCTGTGCTATATAGTAGGTCCTTGTTATTTATCTATTTTATATATAGTAGTGTGTATATGTTAATCCCAAACTCCTAATTTATCCCTCCCCCTCTTTCCCCTTTGGTAACCATAGGTTTGTGTTCTATGTCTGTGAGTCCATTTCTGTTTTGTAAATAAGTTCATTTGTATCATTTTTTAGATTCCACATATAAACAGTATCATATGATATTTGTCTTTTTCTCTGTCTGGTTTGCTTCACTTAGTATGATAATCTCTAGGTCCATCCATGTTGCTGCAAATGGCATTATTTCATTCTTTTTTTATGGCCGAGTAATATTCCATTGAATATATATACCACATCTTCCCCCTCCCTGGTCTCTTAAGAGCCTTGTCATTCTCTGTTCTCATGGGCTGTCTGCTGGAGCTCTCACTGCAATTCTCATCAGCACAGTAAGGCGGTGGTTCTTGTCCTTAGAATCACCTGGGGAATGGTGAAAACTTCTGGTGACTTTGATGGGAGTGTGAATAGATTTACCCACTTAGGAAAACTGTATGGCAATATCTATTAAAGATATTTAATAGGTGAACATATACATGCCCTATGACCTGGGAATTCTACTCCTAAGTATATACCTGAGAGAATGTAAACATGTTCAGAAAAACATGAAGCATACATTTTTTTTGTTTTTTTGGGTTTTTTTTGCGGTACGCAGGACTCTTACTGTTGTGGCCTCTCCCGTTATGGAGCACAGGCTCCGGACGTGCAGGCTCAGCGGCCATGGCTCACGGGTCCAGCCACTCCACGGCATGTGGGATCTTCCCGGACCGGGGCACAAACCCGCGTCCCCTGCATCGGCAGGTGGACTCTCAACCACTGCGCCACCAGGGAGGCCCACTTTTTTTTTTTAAAATAAATTTATTTAGTTTTGGCTGTGTTGGGTCTTTGTTGCGGTGCGCGGGCTTCTCATTGCGGTGGCTTCTCTTGTTGTGGAGCACAGGCTCTAGGCACGCGGGCTTCAGTAGTTGTGGCACGCGGGCTCAGTAGTTGTGGCTCATGGGCTCTAGAGCAGAGGCTCAGTAGTTGTGGCGCACGGGCTTAGTTGCTCCTGTGGCATGTGGGATCTTCCTGGACCAGGGCTTGAACCCGTGTCCCCTGCATTGGCAGGGAGACTCCCAACCACTGCGCCACCAGGGAAGTTCCAAGCATACATTTAAAACAGCACTTTCATAATACCAAACACCTGGACATAACCTGAATGCCACCATCAGTAGAATGGATAAATTGTGGTAGAGTTACACAATGGAACACCATGCAGTAATGAGAATGAATGATGTACACTATACCCAAAAATACGGATCAACCTCCAAAACAATGTTGAAGTGAGGAAGCTAGATACAAAAGAGGATGATTCCACTTACATAGAGTACAAAACAGACAAAATTAATCTATACTTTTAGAAGTCAGATAGTGGTTATCTTTGCAGGGAGGTAATGATTGAAAGGAGGCATGAAGGGAGTTTCTGGGGTGTTGGAAATGCTATTTCTTAAATTGAATTCTGGATGTGTTCAGCTTGTGAAAAATCAGTCAAACTGTACACTGAAATTTGTGTACTTTATGTATATTTCAATTAAAAGTTAGTAAAATACTGATGCTTGGGTTGAAAAATACCACTAGGGAAACCAATAAGCAAGCTACAGATTGGGAGAAAAATCCTCATAAAACATCTGACAAAAAACTGATACACGGGACATCTCATAAATAGTTGATGGGAAAGGTCTGGAGGTTTCTTTTTTTTTTTAATAGATCTTTTTTGGAGTATAATTGCTTCACAATACTGTGTTAGTTTCTGTTGTACAACAAAGTGAATCAACCATATGCATACACATGTCCCCATATCCCCTGCCTCTTAAGCCTCCCTCCCACCCTCCCTATCCCACCGCTCTAGGTCATTGCAAAGCACCGAGCTGATCTCCTTGTGCTATGCGGCTGCTTCCCACTAGCTATCTATTTTACATTCGGTAGTGTATATATGTCCATGCCACTTTCTCTTCGCCCCAGCTTCCCCCTCCCCCCACCGTGTCTTCAAGTCCGTTCCCTATGTCTACCTCTTTATTCCTGCCCTGCCACTAGGTTCATCAGTACCATTTTTGTTTTTTTTTTAGATTCCATGCATATGTGTTTACATATGGTACATGTTTTTCTGTTTCTGACTTACTTCACTCTGTATGACAGACTCTAGGTCCATCCACCTCACTACAGATAACTCAATTTCATTCTTTTTATGGCTGAATAATATTCCATTGTATATATGTGCCACAGCTTCTTTATCTATTCATCTGTTGATGGACATTTAGGTTGGTTCCATGTCCTGGCTATTGTAAATAGTGCTGCAATGAACATTGTGGTACATGTCTCTTTTTGAATTATGGTTTTCTCAGGGTATATGCCAAGTAGTGGGATTGCTGGCTCATATGGTAATTCTATTTCTAGTTAGTTTTTTTTTTTTGACTTTAGCCACAGTTACTTTATTGAAATTATCCTCATCAGTGTTCACTCATGACTTCTTCTTTTTTTTTTTTAACATCTTTATTGGAGTATACAGCAGAAACTAATACAACACTGTAAAGCAATTATTTTTAGTTTTTTAAGGAACCTCCATACTGTTCTCCATAGTGGCTGTATCAATTTACATTCCCACCAACAGTGCAAGAGGGTTCCCTTTTCTCCACACTCTTTCCAGCATTTATTGTTTCTGGATTTTTTGATAATGGCCATTGTGAACAGTGTGTGGTGATACCTCATTGTAGTTTTGATTTGCATTTCTCTAATAATTAGTGATGTTGAGCATCTTTTCATGTGCCTCTTGGCCATCTGTATGTCTTCTTTGGTGAAATGTCTATTTAGGTCTTCTGCCCATTTTTTAATTGAATTGTTTGTTTTTTTGATATTGAGCTCCATAAGCTGTTTGTATATATTTGTATCTTTTGTCCGTTGTTTCATTTGCAAATATTTTCTCCCATCATGAGGGTTGTTTTTTCATCTGGTTTATGGTTTCCTTTGCTGTGCAGAAGCTTTGAAGTTTAATTAGGTCTTATTTGTTTATTTTTGTTTTCATTTCCATTACTCTAGGAGGTGGGTCAAAAAAGATCTCGCTGTGGTTTATGTCAAAGAGTGTTTTTCCTATGTGTTCCTCTAAGAGTTTTATAGTGTCTGGTCTTACATTTAGGTCTTTAGTCCATCTGGAGTTTATTTTTGTATATAGTGTTAGGTAGTGTTCTAATTTCATTCTTTTACATGTAGCTGTCCTGTTCTCCCAGTGCCACTTATTTATTTATTCTTTTAAAGAGAAATTTATTTATTTATTGGCTGCGTTGGGTTTTTGTTGCTGCATGTGCGCTTTCTCCAGTTGCAGCGAGCGGGGGCTACTCTTCGTGTGTACATGGGCTTCTCATTGTGGTGGCTTCTCTTGTTTCGCAGCACAGGCTCTAAGCATGCAGACTTCAGTAGTTGTGGCATGTGGGCTCAGTAGTTATGGCTCGCAGGCTCTAGAGTGCAGGCTCAGTGGTTGTGGTGCACGGGCTTAGTTGCTCCGCGGCATGTGGGATCTTCCCGGACCAGGGCTCAGAACCGTGTCCCCTGCATTGGCAGGTGGATTCTTAACCACTGTGCCACCAGGGAAGTCCCCCCAGCACCACTTATTGAAGAGGCTGTCTTTTCTCTATTGTATATTCTTTCCTTCTTTATCAAAGATAAGGTGACCATATGTGCTTGGGTTTATCTCTGGGCTTTCTATCCTGTACCATTGATCTATATTTCTGTTTTTGTGCCAGTACCATACTGTCTTCTTTACTGTAGCTTTGTAGTATAGTTTGAAGTTGGGGAACCTGATTCCTCCAGCTCCGTTTTTCTCTCTCAAGATTGCTTTGGCTATTCGGGGTCTTTTGTGTTTCCACACAAATTGTAAAATTTTTCATTCTAATTCTGTGAAGAATGTCATTGGTAGTTTGATAGGGATTGCATTGAACCTGTAGATTGCTTTGGGTAGTATAGTCATTTTCACAATATTGATTCTTCCAGTCCAAGAACATGGTATGTTTCTCCATCTGTTTATGTCATCTTTGATTTCTTTCATCAGTGTTTTATAGTTTTCTGAGTACAAGTTTTCTGACTCCTTAGGTAGCTTTATTCCTAGGTATTTTATTCTTTTTGTTGCAATGGTAAACGGGATTGTTTCCTTAATTTCTCTTTCTGATTTTTTGTTGTTAGTGTATAGGAATGCAAGAGATTTCTGTGCATTCATTTTGTATCCTGCAACCTTACCAAATTCATTGATTAGTTCTTGTAGTTTTCTGGTGACATCTTAGGTTTCTCTATGTATAGTATCATGTAATCTGCAAACAGTGACAGTTTTACTTCTTCTTTTCCAATTTGTATTCCTTTTATTTCTCTTTCTTCTCTGATTGCCGTGGCTAGGACTTCCAAAACTATGTTGAATTTAAGAGTGGCGAGAGTGGACGTCCTTGTCTTGTTCCTGGTCTTGGTGGAAATGCTTTCAGTTTTTCACCATTGAGTATGATGTTTGCTGTGTGTTTGTCATATATGGCCTTTATTATTTTGAGGTTCGTTCCCCTCTATGCTTACTTTCTGGAGACTTTTTATCATAAATGGGTGTTGAATTTTGTCAAAAGCTTTTCTGACATCTATTGAGATGATCATATGGTTTTTATTCCTTAATTTGTTAATATGGTGTATCACATTGATTAATTTGCATATATTGAAGAATCCTTGCAACCCTGGGATAAATCCCACTTGATCATGGTGTATGATCCTTTTAATATGTTGTGGATTCTGTTTGCTAGTATTTTGTTCAGGATTTTTGCATCTCTGTTCATCAGTGATATTGGTCTATAATTTTCTTTTTTTGTGATACCTTTTTCTGGTTTTTGTATCAGGGTGATGGTGGCTTAGTAGAATGAATTTGGGAGTGTTCCTCCCTCTGTAGTTTTTTGGAAGAGTTTGAGAAGGGTTGGTGTTATCTCTTCTCTAAATGTTTGATAGAATTTGCCTGTGAAGCCATCTGGTCCTGGAGTTTTGTTTGTTGGAACATTTTTAATTACAGTTTCAATTTCATTACTTGTGATAGGTCTGTTTATATTTTCTAATTCTTCCTGGTTCAGTCTTGGAAAATTGTACCTTTCCAAGAATTTGTCCATTTCTTCGTGGTTGTCCATTTTATTGGCATATAGTTGTTTGTAGTAGTCTCTTATAATCCTTTGTATTTCTGCGGTGTCAGTCTGATTTCTCCTTTTTCATTTCTAATTTTATTGATTTTCATCCTCTCCCTTTTTTTCTTGATGAGTCTGGCTAAGCGTTTATCAATTTTGTTTATCTTCTCAAAGAACCAACTTTTTGTTTTATTGATCTTTGCTATTGTTTTCTTCATTTCTATTTCATTTATATCTGCTCTGATCTTTATGATTTCCTTCCTTCTACTGACTTTGGGTTTTCTTTGTTATTCTTTCTCTAGTTGATTTAGGTGTAGGGTTAGATTGTTTATTTGAGATTTTTCTTGTTTCTTGAGGTGAGATTGAATTGTTATAAGCTTCCCTCTTAGAACTGCTTTTGCTGCTTCCTGTAGGTTTTGGGTTGTTGTGTTTTCATTATCATATGTTTCTATGTATTTTTTATTTCTTCTTTGATTTCTTCAGTGATCTCTTGGTTATTTAGTAGCACACTGTTTAGCCTCCATGTATTTGTGGTTTTTACAGTTTTTTCCTGTAATTGACTTCCAATCTCATAGTGTTTTGGTCAGAAAAGATGCTTGATACGATTTCAACTTTCTTAAATTTTCTGAGGCTTGATTTGTGACCCAAGACGTGATCTGTCCTGGAGAATGTTCTGTGTGCACTTGAGAAGAAAGTGTATTCTGCCACTTTTGGGTGGAATGTTCTATAAATATCAATTAAATCTATCTGGTCTATTGTGTCATTTAAAGCTTGTGTTTCCTTATTTATTTTCTGTTTGGATGATCTGTCCATTGGTGTAAGTGAAGTGTTAAAGTCCCCTACTATTATTGTGTTACTGTTGATTTCCCCTTTCATGGTTGTTAGCATTTGCCTTATGTATTGAGGTGCTCCTATGTTGGGTGCATAAACATTTATAATTGTTATATCTTTTTCTTGGATTGATCCCTTCATCATTATGTAGTGTCCTTCCTTATCTCTTGTAACAGTCTTTATTTTAAAGTCCATTTTACCTGATATGCGTATTACTACTCCAGCTTTCTTCTGATTTCCATTTGCATGAAAAATCTTTTTCCATCCCTTCACCTTTAGTCTGTATGTGTCCCTAGATCTGAAATGGGTCTCTTGTTGACAGCATATTTATGTGTCTTGTTTTTGTATCCATTCAGCCTGTCTGTGTCTTTTAGTTGGGGCATTTAATCCATTTACATTCAAGGTTATTATCGATATGTATGTTCTTATTACCATTTTCTTAACTGTTTTGGGTTTGTTTGGTTTGTTTTTGCGGGTCTTTTTCTTCTCTTGTGTTTCTGGCCTAGAGAAGTGTCTTTAGCATTTGTTATGAAGCAGGTTTGGTGGTGCTGAATTCTCTTAGCTTTTGCTTGTCTGAAAAGCTTTTGATTTCTCCTTCGAATCTGAATGAGATCCTTGCTGGGTAAAGTGATCTTGGTTGTAGGTTTTTCTCTTTCATCACTTTAAGTATGTCCTGCCACTCCCTTCTGGCCTGCAGAGTTTCTGTTGAAAAATCAGCTGATAACCTTAGGGAGATTCCTTTTTATGTTATTTTTTGTTTTTCCCTTGCTGCTTTTAATATTTTTTTCTCTGAATTTAATTTTTGTTAGTTTGATTAATATGTGTCTTGGTGTGTTTCTCCTAGGGTTTGTCCTGTATGGGACTCACTGTTCTTCCTGGACTTGGGTGACTATTTCATTTCCCATGTTAGAAAAATATTCATAAAACATCTGACAAAAAACTGATATCCGGGACATCTCATAAATAATTGATGGGAAAGGTCTGGCGGTTTCTTAAAACAACTAAATATACACCTATCCTACAACCCAAAAGTTTCACTTCAAGGTATTTACCGAAAAGAAATGAAAACATATGTCCACAAAAAGATTTGTGTAAGAATGTTCGTAGAAGCATAACAACTCCAAACTGGAAACAACCCAAATGCCAATTAAGAAAATGGATAAATAAACTGTTGTTTATATAAAGGACACTATTCAACAATAAAAAGGAACAGACTACTGACACACATGACATGGATAAATATCAAAAACACTACGCTGAGTGAAAGAAGCCTAACATAAAGAAGTTTACACTGTATGATTCCATACCTGTGAAGTTCTAGAACAGGCAAATCCAATCTACTTTAGGGGGAAAAAAAAACCCAGTAAAGAGATTGCCTCTTTGCAGGGGGTGGGGATGGGACAGGGCAAGGATTAGCAGGGAGGGAGAATAAGGGAACTTTCTGGAGTGAATGTAATGTTCTATATCTTGATAGGGTTTTGGATTACACAGGTACATGCCATTGTCAAAATTTGACAAATGTACACTTGAGATTTTTGCAGTTCATTGTAATATAAATTTTATGTAGAAAGTAAAAAAAAATACTGTAACCAAATATTGAACTCTAGCTGATAATATACATGCTGAAGTATTTAGGGAGAAGTAGGTAGATGTCTATGATATATTTTGAAATACATTAAAAAAATTAGAAGGGATTGATAGAAGGATAGAGTAATAATGGGAGATTCTAGGTGGGCGTTTACTGTAAAATTCTTCCAGTTTTTCTGTATGTTTGAAAATTTTGTTATAATAAAATTTTGGGAGTTATAAAATGTCCTGATGAAGTCTCTTCCAAGAAGTACTGGGTCTTGCTTAAAATATACCACTTTTAAACATTTAATGCCAAAGATGGTGTTTAAATGTTAAAGAGGAAGATGACTGGTCTGTCCTATGGTCTGTCCTATTTAACCCAGCTAGCTATGGCATTGTCTATGTTGGATACATAGGAAATAAGTGGCAAATGAAACAACAAATCAACCTAGCAACAGAAAATACATTGATGTGTTGGTCCTACCCCTGCCCCCGCCCAGTCCTAATCATTCATTTGGGGCATGGCTGGGGATCAGGATTTTAAAAACTTCTCTATGTGGTCATAATGTATAGCCAGGGTTAAGAACCACTGCTGGAAGGCCAGTGTTTTGGCTTAGTCACAGGGTCCAACATAGTCCCTGGAACATAGTAGGTGCTCAAGAAATACAACAAATATTAGTTGAATGAATGGTTGAATGATTCAATGAGAGAATGAATGTAAATGTGCTGCAAGCAATGTGTGGATCTTCCACCATCAATAATAATGATGCTACGATATAAAAACAATAAGACAGGCATCACTGGTGTTAAGTTTGGGGTTGGGGAGGGAGGCAAAAAGAGAGGCCCTGGGGGTGAAGTGTAGGTAAACTGGATTACTGGTGAGGCACAAGTAATGAGGCTCATTTCGAGTTAGATGCACGTGGACTTTGCTCTGCATCCCCAGTCACCCTGGAATTTGGGGTGAAGAGATGGGTAGGGTGCCTTGGGGAGGGAAGGGGTTTGATATGGTCCAGATCAAGTTGAGGGGCTGGTCTTCCTGCAGCTCTGTGGTTATAAGGCTTGGGAGTCAAAGTCCCACTCTGTTCCATCCTGGAGGGCACTGAGCTTGGTGGGACTCAGAGGCCTGGCACAGGCCCTGCTCCTTAGAGGGTTGGTCAGCTGTGTGGCTTTGGGCAGTCATTTCAGCTCTCAGTACGCAATCTCCCTAGTCATGAACTGAGGGCAATAGTAGCGGCCCTGCTTTCCTCAGGGAATGTTGGGAAGATCAATCAGAAAAACATGTGGGAATAATCTTTCAGGAGCTAGAAAGCCCTAGGCATTCACTCTGTCCTCAGGATTCTTCCATCCTAACCCAAACCTCTGGACTAGCTTAAACACCTTTCTCCTCAGGGTCCCAGCATCTGGCCATACTGTAATGGTGGCTTAAGCTTTGTCTTCCTAGCTTCTCCCAAATCTGACCCACACCTTTGCTGGTTGAGAGCAGGAGTGAAAAGAAAGCAATTATTTTGATCCACCTTCTTAGTGCCCAGCACACTGGGGATCAGAGTCGGGGTTTAGACAAAGCTGTTTCTGGCATCCAGGCTTCCTGAAGGGTAGGGCAAGTGTGTCAAGAGCCTTGGAGGTCATGGGAAGAGTGAAGGATTGGCAGGCAGTGCAAGCACTTATGGGCCATTCCCTGGACTCTCCCAGATAAAATTCAGGACATCCAGTTAAATTTAAATTTCAGATAGACAGTGAATAATTGTTTAGTATGAATATGTCCCAAATATTGTATGGAGTCCTGTATTTTTATTTGCTAAATCTGGCAGCACCAATGCTGCTATTCAACAATGTATTGGAAGTCCCAGCCAAAGAAATTAGGCAAGGAAAAAAAAAAAGCATCCTAACTGGACAGGAAGGAATTCCCTGGTGGTCCAGTGGTTAGGACTCCACAGAGGGCATAGGTTTGACCTCTGGTCAGGGAACAAAAATTCTGCAAGCCGCATAGCGCAGCTGAAAAAAAAAAAAGGCAAGTTGGAAAGGAAGGAGTAGTTTATTTACTTATTTGCAGATGACATGATTTTGTATACAGAAAATGCCAAAGAATCCACAAAAAAACTATTAGTGGTAATAAACAAATTTAGCAAAGTTTCAGGGTGTAATATCAACCACAAAACGAGTTTTGTTTCTGTATACCAGCAATGAAATTAAGATTTCAGATTCAGTAATCTGAAAAGGAAATTAAGAAAACAATTCCATTTACAATAGCATCCAAAAGAATAAAATACTGTGGAGTAAATTCAACCAGGGAGTGAAAGACTTGCACACTGGCAGCTATAAAACATTGCTGAAAGAAATGAAAGAAGACCTAAAAAAAATAGAAAGATATCCCATATTCATGGATTAGAAAACTTAATATTAAGAATAGCGGGGCTTCCCTGGTGGTGCAGTGGTTGAGAGTCCACCTGCCGATGCAGGGGACACGGGTTCGTGCCCCGGTCCGGGAGGATCCCTGCATGCCGCGGAGCGGCTGGGCCCGTGAGCCATGGCCAATGAGCCTGCGCGTCCGGAGCCTGTGCTCCGCAATGGGAGAGGCCGCAACAGTGAGAGGCCAGCGTACCGGAAAAAAAAAAAAGAATAGCAATACTCCGAAAGTGATCTCCAGATTCAATGCAATCCCTATCAAAATTCCAATGGACTTTTGTTTCTTTTCGGAGGTGGAGAAGCTGATTCTTACATTTATACTTAATTTCAAGGAACCCTGAATAGCCAAAACGACACTGAAAAGGAAAAACAAAGTTGGAGGACTCACATTTCCAAATTTCAAACTTGTTACACAGTTGCCGTAATTATAACAGTGTGGTACTGGGATAAGGATAGACAGACCGATAGAACAGAACTGAGATTCCAGAAATAAACCCCAAATATCTATGGCCAGTTGTCTTTCAACAAAGGTGCCAAGACCATTTAATGGGGAAAGAATTCTCTCTTCAAGAAATAGTGCCGCACTCTATACAGAAAAATTAACTCAAAATGGATCAACAATTTAAGTATATGGGCTAAAGCTATAAAACTACTGGAAGAAAACATATGGGTAAATCTTTATGACCTCAGATTTGTCAACGGCTTCTTAAAGTTGACATCAAAACGTGAGCAACAAAAGAAAAAATAGATGCATTTTTCTTCATAAAAATTAAAAACTTGTGCATCAAAGGCCACTATCAAGAAAGTGAAAAGACAAACAGAATGGGGGAAATATTTTAAAATCATGTATCTAAAAACATTCCGTATCTGGAATACATAAAGAACTCTTACAACTCAACAGCAAAGAGACAAACAACTGAGTTCTAGAAAGGGCCATTTGAATAGACATCTTCCCAAAGAAGAAATACAAACAGCCAATAAGCACATGAAAACATGTTCAACATCACTGGTCATTAAGGAAGTGCAAATAAAAGACCACGATGAGGTATCACTTCCCAGCCACTAGGATGGCTATAAATAACAAAAAGAAAACAAACAGAAAATAACATATTGTTCGGGATGTGAAGAAACCAGAACCCTTGTACATTGCTGGTGGGAATATACAATGGTGTAACCACCATGGAACACAGTTTGGTGGTTCTTCGAAAAGTTAACAAAGAACTACCGTATGTCTTAGTCAGTTTGGACTGCTATAGCAAATAGCCATGGACTGAGTGGCTTAAACAACAATTTATTTCTCCCAGTTCTGGAGGCTGAGAAGTCTGAGATCAGGGTGTCAGAATGGCCAAATTCTGGTGGGAAACCTCCTTCTGGCTTGCCTCCTTGCTGTATCCTCACTTAGCAGAGAGAGGAGAGAGAGCGCTCCCATGTTTCTTCTTATAGGGCACTAATCCCATCACGGGGCTCCATTCTCTCTCATGACCTAATTACTTCCCAAAGGCCCCAACTTTCCATACCATCACAGTGGGGGCAAGGGCTTCAGCATATGAATCTGGGGGGGACACAATTTAGTCCATAGTACCATATGACCCAGAAAATCCACTTCTAGGTATAATCTCCCCAAATTGAAAATATACTAAAACAGATCCTTGCGTGTGAATGTTCATAGCAATATTATTCACAATAGCTGAAAGGTGGAAGCAATCCAGATATCTATCAACAAAAGACTGGACAAACAAGATGTGGTATATCCGTACAATATTCATCAGTAAAAAGGAATGAAGTTCCGACACGTGCAACAACGTGGTTGAACCTTGAAAACGTGCTAAGTGAAATAAACCAGTCACAAAATGCCAAATATTGTATGACTCCACTTCTGTGAGGTACCTAAAACGGGCAGATTCATAGAGACAGCAAGTAGATTCGAAGTTATCGGGGGGCTGGGTCGGTGGGAATAATGGGCAGTTACTGCTTAATGGTTACAGAGTTTCTGTCTGGGGTGAGGAAGAAATTTTGGAAACAGTGGTGATGGCGGCACGACACTGTGAGTGTAACTAATGCCATTGAATTGTACACCTAAAAATGGTTAAAGTGGCAAACATTGCATTATATACATTTTACCAGTAATAAATAAATAATCTTTGTAAAAAAGAAATTAAATACTGATACATGCTACAACTTGCATGTGCCCCCAAAACATTATGCTAAGTGACAGAAGCCATAGAGATTAGTCTATATATTGTATGATTCCTTTTATATAAAATATCCGGAATAGGTAGATCCATAGAGACAGAAAGCAGGTGGATGGTTGCCAGGGGAGAGGAGGAGGCAGGAAACAGGGAGTGATTGCTTAGCGGGTACTGGGTGTTCTAGAGGGATGAAAAAATGTCGCACCTAGAAAGAGATGGTAGTTGCACAACATTGTTGAATATACTACATGCCACTAGATTGGACACTTAAAAATGGTTAGTTGTATGTTGTGTGAATTTCACCTCAATTAAAGAAGATATCTGGGGCTTCCCTGGTGGCGCAGTGGTTAAGAATCTGCCTGCCGATGCAGGGGACACATGTTCGAGCCCTGGTTCGAAAAGATCCCACATGCTGCGGAGCAACTAAGCCCGTGCACCACAACTACCGAGCCTGCGTGCTAGAGTCCGCGAGCCACAACTACTGAGCCCGTGTGCCACAACTACTGAAGCCCACACACCTAGAGCCCGTGCTCCGCAACAAGAGAAGCCACCACAATGAGAAGCCCGCGCACCGCAACGAAGAGTAGCTCCCACTCGCTGCAACTAGAGAAAGCCCGTGCTCAGCAATGAAGACCCAACGCAGCCAAAATAAATAAATAAATAATTTAAAAAAGATATCTGGCAACCCTACACGTGGCCCCTCCCCAACCCTGTGCCTTGTCCTCCCCCGGTTCCACGGACTTCTGTGCATGAACTACAGAATCAGATTCAATTCTTATTCCTAAGAACATGGCCCATCACCAACCACAGCCCTTAAAAACCCTTCTCTGGGCCCTCAGGGGCTGCTGGGAAATAGGACCTCCTGGCGGCTCTGCCCCAATTCAGTGATATCTGGGTTCATTCATTTAGTACATACATACCTGCTATGGATCAGATTAGGTCCTGGCCCTCCGGTTGCACAAAACCTGCGTTGGTGAGGGGATGGGAACAGATCAGATATGCAAACAGACAATAAAGCCATGCAACATTGACCCTGGAAGATTGTGCTAAGTAGGAGATGCGACTAAACATGCCTGGAGGAGAGAGGCAGCTTCTGAATGGTGAGGAGGAGGAGGAGGAGTTCCTGAGGGGAAAGGGCACCCTAGGATCAAAAACGCCTGGAACGGGCTTCCCTGGTGGCGCAGTGGTTGAGAGTCCGCCTGCCGATGCAGGGGACGTGGGTTCGTGCCCCGTTCCGGGAAGATCCCACATGCCGCGGAGCGGCTGGGCCCGTGAGCCATGGCTGCTGAGCCTGCGCGTCCGGAGCCTGTTCTCCGCAACGGGAGACGCCACAACAGTGAGAGGCCCGCGTACCGCCAAAAAAAAAACTCCTGGAACGAAGAGCTGTTGCACAGGGCTCTTGAAAATGGGGGTGTTGTGGGCAGAGGATAAGGCCACAGTAGGCGTGGGGCCAGACTGAGAGGGGCGGTGAGGGCCTTGGGCACATCTTGGGGGCCACAGTGAACAGTTTCAGCAGGTTTTGTGCTCTGGGGCGGCCGTAGGGGCTCTGGGTATGCCTGAGGCTGTGTATAAAATTGCGTGTGCAGGTGTGCATCTTTCTGGGGCAAGTCTTCAGCTGCCAGTGCATCCTCAAAGGGGTCTGTGTCTCCAAGGAGGTTAAGACGTTAACTGTTAGCCAAGCTGATTATTGTTGCTCTCTTCCGGCCCCCTGCGTTCCAGCCGGGCCTGATTCCTCTCCACTCCCCAGCACAGTGCTGGTTCCAGGCTGTGTTTACTGCCTGAACTACTCTCCACCTGCCTCCTATCACACCCTCTCCCCTCTAGGCTTCCAGGAGCCGTCCCCAGCAGCCTTTACTGCCTGGGCCACCTCTGAGTTAGGCATCGTTGTTTGGCTCCCATGTTGGAGTCTGTGGGTCTCTCTCCATAGAGGGCCTCACTTATTGCCTCCCCTCCTAACAACCTGCTTCGGGCCTGTTCCACCCCTTCCCTCTCCTGACACAGCTCTCAAATGTCACCAGTGAGTGATGAGCGATGTCCCAGGTGCCAAATCTGAAGTCACCTCAGGTACTGCTCTTTCTTCCACCCCCTCCTCCTCTTCATCTTCTGAAAAGCTGTCCTCTCTTGACCTCCCTGACATTGCACTTGCCTGTCTGGAATCTCCTCCTACTTCTAAGATCACTGCTTTTCTGTGTCTCTTTCTGGATTTTCTGTTTTTCCTTACCTTTAAAACTGTGAGTTAAAAAATAGAGCTAATTCACACACTTGGGGGAAAAAGTCAAAACAGAACAAAAGAACATATAGTGAAAGAAACTGCTTCCTACCATGATTTTCAATTCTCCAAAATCTCTCTACAGGGCAGATGTGAAGTCCTTCCAAAGCTGTGCTGTCCCATACAATAGCCACTAGCTATACATAACTATTGAGTGCTTAAAATGTGGCTAATTTGAATTGAGATATTTTGTAAGTATAAGGTACATGCCATATTTCAAAGACTTAGTACAAAAAAAAATACAAAATATCTCATCAATAATTTAAAAACATAATTATAATTCAATAAAGCTGGAAAAATAACTTAAAAATATTGATTAAATGTTAAAATGATACAATTTGGGATATATGAGGTGAAAAATATATTAAAATTAATTTCACCTGTGTCTTTTTTATCTTCTAATGGGGATACTGAAAAAATGTAAATATCATATATGGCTTGCACTTGTAGCTAACATTATAATTTATTGGACAGCACTGTTCTAGAGCTAGACTCTGCATTTATAAGTATACATGTACATATGTATTCCTTTAAGAACACAAGACGTACACAAATAGCAGACTTCTGTAAATTTCTTTTTGCCCTCAACCATCTTTCTCAGAGATTATGACCCATTGGTTGAACTAGGCCTTACAAAGTCATTCTTTGTAATGCCCGCAGAGCATCCATGAGATGACTGTACCATCATTTAGGTAGCCAGCCCTCTACTGATGGGGATTTAGGCTGTTTGTAATCTTTTAATGCTACCGTAACACAGTGAGTCAGTGACTGTCCTTGAACCTACACCTTTGGGCATATGCGCAAGGATATCTGTAGCCTGAATTCCTAAGAGTGGATTCACTAAAAGTGAATGTTCTTGGAGTACTGTTGTTGGCTTACCTCTGTGTGTCCTGCAGTGTGTACTGAGTGTACTGTGCTCAGGCCAGTACATGGTAGATTATTAGTTGAACAGAAAGCTCAAATGTGGAGAAGTTCTGAGCGGGAAGGGGCTCCAGAGTTCACTATTTATTATTTCACAAATGTCTATGGTGGGTTACCAGATGAGCAGATGGGGTCTCTACCCTCGAGGAGCTCACAGAAGAATAAGGAGACATGTGTGCAAACAAATGATTCAAGCCAGTCAGGTGGTTTAACGAGGGTACGTGTGAAACGCAATAGGAGCGTTTTATAGATGATGAAACTGAAGCTCACAAGCCCAAGTGACTGTACCGTGGTCACGGGTGTGGATCTCTTTTCCCCTTTAGAGCACACACTTTTGAGAGTCAGGATCCATCACAACTGTTTTACATCTGTTGTGAGATTGAGCTCCCACCGCCTGCAGTCAATATATATTAGTCATTATGACATAACAGCCTTGAGATTTGTATTTTCATACTGGATCTCATTTTTTTTTTTTTTTTTTTGCGGTACGCGGGCCCCTCACCGCTGTGGCCTCTCCCGCCGCGGAGCACAGGCTCCGGACGCGCAGGCCCAGCGGCCATGGCTCACGGGCCCAGCCGCTCCGCGGCATGTGGGATCTTCCCGGACCGGGGCACGAACCCGTGTCCCCTGCATCGGCAGGCGGACTCTTAACCACTGCGCCACCAGGGAAGCCCTTATCTCATTTAAATATCTCAACAGCCCTTAAGTTAGGTTGCTGCCACTTGATGTTAGCGTTCCGCCTGACCTACTGCCTCCCCTGGAGCCCACGCCTGCTCCACTCTGGCCCTTAGCTGGCAGTACTGCTTGGTGAGGTGTGACCAGGAAGACTGCCCGAGTGCCCCAGGCAGACAGTGTACCAGGTGGTTAAGGGTTCATCCACTGGATCCAGGATCAGGGCTCAGATGCCAACGCCATCACTCTTACCTCTGTGACCCTCAGCAGTGGATTTTGCCTCACCTGATAGTCATCATGATAGTCCCCACCGCAGAGAGCTTGAGGGTGAGGGTGAAAGAAAGCCATCAATGCTTAGACTGGTCCAGAGATGGAGGCTGTGTTCGTGGGCCCAGCTACATTACTTTATGTAGAGCTGTGGAATGAGGGCCTGGAACCTGCAAGCACCTCTTTTATTGTACTGTCCATATTTTATAAGCTTTTGTCTACTAAACATACTTTAGTCAGATGGTATGGTCTTATCACAGATTTGGAAAAGCTTTTAAAAATAACTCGTTATCAATGGACAAATGGATAAACAAATTGTATATCCACACAATGGAATATTATTCAGCCATAAAAAGAAATAAGCACTGGAAAGTGCTACAATGTGGACGTACCTCAGAAACTAAGCGAAAGAAGCCAGACACAAAAGGTCACGTATTGTATGATTCCATTTATATGAAATATCCTTAATAGGTAAATTCATAGAGACAGAACTCAGATTGGTGGTTGCCAGGGGCTGGAGGGAGGGGGAACGGAGAGCAGCTACTTAATGGATATAAGGGTATGAGGTTCTGGGAAAACGTTTTTCACAGGGAAGTCCCTCTATGGCTCGGAGCATGTAGAAGAGTGAGGAAGGAATCCGAGGGCCAGAAGGACTTTGCCCAGGACTGGTGCAAAGTCTTACTTCAATCCACCAAATGACAATGAGGCAGGAGATAGATGGGCCCCAGGCTGAGCAGCTGGAGTTTGTCCCCTGTGGACAGATACTCCAGGATGAAGACAGTAGCAGGAGGATAATAGGAGAGGCTGGGTCCTGCCTAGATAAAAGAGACCACATATTCCTCATTCTCGAAGCCAAGGAGACCTTCCTGACTGTACATGTACAGAAATGCTCCTTGGAGGTCAAAAAGGGAGTGATGTCAACCTATCCATAGGCCTCTTTGCTAGAATCCATCTTGGCTAAGAGATATGCACACACACAAGGGAGGACCCTGAGATAAACCAAATACAGACTCAGAGCCCGGCAAACAAGATGATTGGCCAAAGGAAACCCAGAAGAAATGCCCCATGTAAGTGATTAAAACTACCATGAGGGTGCGACTTTTTCTCTGAGCCGACCTGTGTGTGCCTGTTCACATGTACTCTTTTTCCTCCTAATAAACATTTGTTTCACTAAAAAAAAAAAAAAAGAGTATGAGGTTCATTTTGGGGGAGATGACAATGTTTGAAACTAGATATAGGTGGTGGTTGCACAACATTATAAATGTGCTAATTGCCACTGAATTATCCACTTAAAATGGTTAATTTTATAACCAATGCTAGAGAGGTTGTGGAGAAAATGGAACCCTCCTACACTGTTGGTGGGAATGTAAGTTGGTGCAGCCACTGTGGAAAACAGTATGGAGGTTCCTGAGAAAACTAAAAATAATCCCACTCCTGTGCATGTATTCAGACAAAACTATAATTCAAAAAGATACAGGCACCCCTATATTCATAGCAGTACTATTCACAATAGCCAAGACATGGAAACAACCTAAATGTCCATTGACAGATGAATGGATAAAGAAGATGTGGTACATACATACAATGGAATAGTACTCAGCCATAAAAAAGAACAAAATAATGCCATTTGTAGCAACATGGATGCAACTAGAGATTGTCATACTAAGTGAAATAAGCCAGAAAGAAAAAGACAAATGCCATATGATATCAGTTATACGTAGAATCTAAACTATGACACAAATGAACCTATCTATGAAACAGAAACAGAATCAGGGACATAGAGAACAGACTGGTGGTTGCCAAGGGGGAGGGGGTTTGGGGAGGGATGGAGTGGGAGGTTGGGGTTAGCGGACGTAAGCTTTTATATATAGGATGGATAAACAGCAAGGTCCTACTCTAGCACAGAGAACTATATTCAGTATCCTATGATAAACCATAATGGAAAAGAATATTAAAAAAAAATGTGTATATGTGTATAACTGAATCTCTTTGATGTACAGCAGTAACTAACTCAACATTGTAAATCAACTATACTTCAATAAAAAGTAAAAATAAATGGTTAATTTTTTTTTGCGGAACGTGGGCCTCTCACTGTGTGGCCTCTCCCGTTGCGGAGCACAGGCTCTGGACGCGCAGGCTCAGCGTCCATGGCTCACGGGGCCAGCCGCTCCGCGGCATGTGGGATCTTCCTGGACCGGGGCACGAACCCGCGTCCCCTGCATCGGCAGGCAGACTCTCAACCACTGTGCCACCAGGGAAACCCTAAATGGTTAATTTTATGTTATGAGAATTTCACCTCAATAAAAAAGTAACCCACCTCCATTCTCCCTTTGATGCCATTAGGGACTCCAATTAAGACCCCACTTAGAAACCACAAATCCTTTCACATTATAAAGGAGAAGCCTTGGGAGGTGGGATGGGGAGCAGCTCACCAGGGGTCACAGAGCTGGTCCCAGCTGGAATAGAGCCAGAACCTAGGTCCCATTCACAGAACAGATCTTTATTGAGAACCAGTCCCTGTTCTAAGCACTGAGGATTCAACCAGCCATGAATGAGACCCAGGAGTCCCTTTTCATGGAGTTTGCATTCTGATGGGGGAAGGCTGACGAACACACAGTTAGTAAAATATCAAGCAGGGAGAGAGCTATGAAAGAAAACAAAGCAGCTAAGTGGTAGGTGGGAGGCAGCTGGGGAGGGCCTCTAAGATGAGGTGACATTTGAGCAAGCAAGGCAGAGCAGGTATCTGGAGAAGGGTGTTTCTAGCGGAAGGACCAGGACCAGCAGGTACAAAGGCAGAAGCGGGGCAAGGTCATGCTTGGTGTTTTCAAGGACCAGCAAGGAGGCCGTCTCTATCTGCCTCACTTCTGAGAAAGAGAGACTCATTTTGCCCTGGAGAACATGGTAGACCATTCCTGCTTAATAGCTACTTAGTCAATATTTAATTGATGCTCAAGGATGGAGGAAGTTGAGAGGTTGAGCAGAGTCTGGGGTGGGTGTTGAAGCTACACAGGTTTTTGCCTGGTGGAGAGGTCAGGACAGCTGCCATCTACCCAGCCTGGCCCCTGGCCCCTGTGAGGGGAGCTCCCTGAGGCTTCCTGGGTGGACTCCTGGGGGGTGGGGCGGAGGGGTTCAAGCAGCTCTGAGTCAGGCAGCTCCGCCAGGATGACGGTCCTTAATTGGCTTCTGAGTGTGGAATCCTCTATGCACCACCCCAGGGAGACCATGCAGCTGGAGAGAGCCGCTCATCACCTCTCCACCTGCAGACTTTGAGTGAGGGGCATGGAAAGAGGGGGACTGGAGCTGGTGTGAGTGCTGGCAGGGGCTCTGAGTTAAGGTGGGTTATCCGTGCTGGGCAAAGAGCTGGTAAGTTCTGAGATGTTTTCTTGCTTGAATAACCAGACACAGCTCCTGCCCAAATTGGGATAAAGAAGAAAACAAGAGTTGTTTCAGGCAAGAGTGGAACCTGACCTGTGCTCCCTTATTTTTACTTTACTTTCTGACTCACCTTGATGGATCAATGGGATTTGAGGTACAGACATTTAAAGACTGAAAACTTGGCTATTAATTTTAAGGCTCCCCAACTTCCCAGCCAGTTGGGCAATTTAACTTATCTCTCTGAGCCTCGGTTTTCCTGTCTATAAAATATGGGTTGACATAAAAAGGAAGGAGCCCAGTAGCCAGCATAATGGTGGCACTTGACAATCCAAGCCTAAAACCCTGAAGTTGCCTTTCATTTTCTATCTGAGGTTGAGAAGATCCCTGCTCCATCTCACTTGAGCAGCAGCTCTCCATGGGGACTTATGACTCAAGCGCCATCCATCCCAACTCCCCTTGGCAACATATAGGTCACCTGCATGGGCAGGGTGACAGCTGACCTGTTCCCTGGGCACTGGGTCAGCATTTGGGGGAAGGATATGGAAGCAAGGACCTGCCTTCCTGTCAAAGAGGCATGCTTCCTGTGTCTCTGGCTGGTTACCAGCTGCCACACCCACCTTTGCATGACCCCCCTCCCCAGGTCCTGGTGGTCTTGTTTCCCAAGATTCCTGCTCCTCCTGTAGCAATCCATTCTGGATCACAGCTAGATGGGCTGTGGATGCCTATGACTCTGTCCTTGCTTCTCATTGGCCTCTCAGAAGAGGGCTAGAGGCTGTTCTTGGTCTTCACCATCCACCAGGTGTCTCGACAGGTACTGGGCAGGTTTGCTGGGCTTCTTGGGTTACAGGGAACAAATATTCCTTAAAATACGTTGGGGGTAAAACATGTGGTCCTCTCTCCATGACCCTAACCCCTGCTCAGGGGGTTATATATATCTGTGATTCTGGTGGCATCAGACTTGGGCAAGATGGGGTAATGGCCCTGGCATGTGGACAGTGGAGCCAGATGGCCTGGGTTCAAATTCCAGCTACTATCCTACTAGCTGTGTGACCAAGGGCAGGTTACTTTACCTCTCTGGACCTCAGTTTCTTTATCCCTATAATAGGGATAAAATACTAATAGAATCAGCCTTCTAGGGATGTCGCAAAGTTTCACTGATTAATATTCGTAAAGTGGTTAGTACAGGCTTGGCGCAGAGTAAGTACTCAATATCTTCTTATTTTGTTTCAGCTTATGTAATTGATTTTACATATCTTTGACAGTGAATTTTTAAATTGAAGTATAGTTGGTTTACAATATTATATTAGTTTCAGGTGTACAACATAGTGATCCAATATTTTAATAGATTATGCTTCATTTAAAGTTATTATACAATATTGGCTATATTCCTTGTGCTGTACAATATATCCTTGTAGCTTATTTATTTTATACATAGTAGTTTGTAACTCTTAATCCCCTACCCTATCCCCCTTACCTCTCCCCACTCGTAACCACTAGTTTGTTCTCTATATCAGTAAGTCTGTTTCTGTTTTGTTATATTCATTCATTTGTTTTATTATATTCATTCGTTTTATTTTTTAGATTCTACATATAAGTGACAACATACAGTGTTTGTCTTTCTCTGTCTGACTTATTTCACTAAACATAATACCCTCCAGGTCCATCGATGTTGTTGCAAATGGCAGAATTTCATTCTTTTTTATGGCTGAGTAATATTCCATTATATATATATGTACCACATCTTCTTTATTCATTCATCTGTTGATGGACACATAGGTTACTTCCATATCTTGGCTATTGTAAATAATGCTGCTATGAACATTGGGGTGCATGTATCTTTTGCAATTAGTGTTTTCATTTTCTTCGGATAAATACCCAGGAGTAGAATTGCTGGATCATATAGTATTTCCATTTTTAGATTTTTAAGGAACCTCCATACTGTTTTCCATAGTGGCTGCATGAATTTATATTCCCACCAACTGTGTACTAGGGTTCCCTTTTCTCCACATCCTTGCCAATATTTGTTATTTGTGGTTTTTTTTGATGATAGCCATTCTGAGAGGTGTGAGGTGATATTTCATTGTGGTTTTGATTTGTGTGACAGTGAATTTGTTTTTGTTTGCTTAAGTTGTCATCTATCTGGGCATTGGGGTTACAATTGAGGGAGACAGACATTAATCCAATATTCATTATTCAATATATTAGTCCAATATAATATTAATCCAATATTCATTAATCCAATATTAATCCAATATTCATTAATCCAACGTACAGTTGCAATGGGGATCTGGGCTTTGAAAACGGGAACATGGGGCTCAGAGAATGCACAATGATGGGCATAGACCCAGCCAGGCAGGTGAGGGAGGGTTTCCTGGAGTAAGTGACTTTAGAACCAAGATTTGAAGGGTGAATAGGAGTTAATTAGTCCAAGAAGGGAAGGAAAAATATTTCAGGCAGAGGAAATAGCAAAGACCCTGCAAGTATGAAGGGCTGACTCAACCAGATTTGCCTTTAGAAAAGTTCACTTTAGCAAAAGGGAGGCCATTTAAGAGGGTTTTTTGTTTTCATTAAAATCATCTTTGAAAAGAGACTGAACAGATTCATAATAGTATTAGAATATTTCTTTATAATAATAATTATTACTTTCCCCAGTCTGTTAAAAAATTATCGTAAAAAACAATATAAAATTTACCATTTTATCCATTTTTAAGTGTACAGTTCAGTAGCATTAAGTATATTCACAACGTAGTGCAACTGATCTCCAGAACATTTTCATCTCACAAAACTGAAACTCTGTCCCATTAAATAACTCCCCATTTCCCCTTCCCCACAGCCCCTGGGAACCACCACTCTCCTTTCTGTTTCTGTGAATTTGACTCTTCTACGTCCCTCACAGAAGTGGAATCATGCAGTACTTGTCCTTTTGTGACTGCCTTATTTCACTTAGCATAATGTCCTCAAGGCTCATCCATGTTGTAGCCGGTGACAGGTCATCTTGGAGGCTTTTGCAGGAGCCCGAGTGCGAGCTGGTGGGGGCTGGCACTGGGACTTGGCAACAGAGGAGGGAGAAGGAAGACGGGATCAGGGAGATTGGGGGGAGGCGGAGTCACAGGATTTGGTGAAGCATGGGAAGGTGATGAAGTCGGGTGAGGCAGGGCTCCCGCTTCTGGCCTTGACCTTCAGAGGAAGCTGTGGACAGGCCAGTGTCACTCAGACTTGTGGGCTCCTTTGGAGGATGTGGGTGACCAAGGGGCTGAGTTGTGAGTAGAGGAAACTGAGAAAGAGCCTCTTCTCTGTCTTCAGCCCAGCGTCTTGCGGAGATCAGAGAGGACAAGGGGAGAGCAGCTTCTTTGCCCCCTTGTTTGTATCCTCCTACAGAGCACAGACCTCGCTGCACGGGAAAGGTGGGTCTTCATGGCATCCCAGATGAAAAGGAGGAGGAGGCACCTAAGAGTTCTGTGCTCCGTCCCTTCCTATTCAGATACTACCAGGCTGGGCACCACAAGGGTCCACCCTGCTGTCCCTGGTCTGTTTTGTTCTCCTTGGAATTGTAAAGCCCCTCTCACTGGAGACCCTCCTCCCAGTTCTCATCTCCCCGAAGAAGTGGGTGGTTCTCCCCTCTGAGAGAGAAATCACAGACGAAAGAATCCTAACCCCAACCTTCTCCAGCTGTGTGGCAAGTCACTTCTTTCCCAGCGATGTGCCCAGAGAGCCTGTGTTGAATGTCTACAGAAAGCAGGCCTCTCACCAGGCCTATCGAGGCCGAGACAGACACGGGTCCCATCCTCGGAGGAGCAAAAGGCTGTAGATGTGGCAGATATCAGTGTGAACAGGTGTGGTGACGGCTCATGAAGGAAGGTGGTTTGTTCCACTTGGTTTTGGGTGGGGCGGTGGGGAAGAGTTGTCAGAAAGTGCTAGAGATGGGATTTTCTAGAACTGTGTCTTGGAAGATTTCTATCAGCTTGGAGGAAAAGGTCAGGCAGTAGGGCAGACAAGGGAATTCTTGGGGGGGGGACACGAGAAACAGGCTCGTGCCGTCAGCAGACGTCTGCCTGGAGAAGTGAGCAGGGTCTCCGTACACCAGGATCTGGCTTTAGTCTCTCTGGCGGTGGAAGGTGTCGGGGTGGAGGAAGGTGAGGAGTTTCTGGCAGGAAAGCCACTTAGGGTGGTGGTCCCTTGGAGATAGTTAAAAATATTCTCCAGGGAATTCCCTGGCAGTCCAGCAGTTAAGACTCCACCCCTTGGGCTTCCCTGGTGGCACAGTGGTTGAGAGTCCGCCTGCCGATGCAGGGGACACGGGTTCGTGCCCCGGTGCGGGAAGATCCCACGTGCCGCGGAGCAGCTGGGCCCGTGAGCCATGGCCGCTGAGCCTGCGCGTCCGGAGCCTGTGCTCCGCAACGGGAGAGGCCACAGCAGTGAGAGGCCCGCGTACCGCAAAAAAAAAAAAAAAAAGACTCCACCCTTTCACTGCTGAGGGCCCCGGTTCAATCCCTGGTCGGGGAACTAAGATCCCACAAGAGGCGTGGTGCGGCAAAAAAAAAAAAAAAAAAATTCCACATAGCACTTACTAGACACCTAATGCTGTTGTAGAAGCCATGCAAGTGTTAATTTACTAATAGTCGCACCAACACTTTGCAGTAGTCACCATCATGGTGCCCCTTTTCCACACAGAAAAACACCCAAGGTTGCACAGAGCAGGGCATAGGATTCGAAGCAGGCAGTCTGGCTCCAGACTCTGTGCTTTCAACCACTGTGTTAGGCTGCGTCTCTCAGCCAGCTCTGAGCACAAGTGTTAGGACAGGGCTGGAGGGGATGAAGGAGGGGAAAATGACCAGGAGCTGGGCTCAGATGGGATGAAGGTGGGGGGTGAGGGTGGAGCCACATCAGCTGCTCAGACACCATGATGGTACCATTCACTGAGCTGTGGCACCAGGAGGAAAGAGAGCCTTGCTGGCCTCGTTCTCCCAGTCTGTAAAATGGGGACAGGAGCATTTGCCTCAGTGCAGAGGGAGCCCGAGTGGAGGTCTTTTGTGCACCAAAGGTGCTCTGTCAGCGTGGCCTGCCCCTGCTGCCTCACCGCTAGCCCTGCCCTCTGCTGCCAACATGCCTGCTGTCCCCTCTGTCCCCCTCCTGGCCGCCTCTGGGGGCACCCTGCCCTCTGGGAATTCCTTTCTCTGTCATTTCCTCATGGAGCTACAAGTGGCTTTGAAGTCTGCCCGGCCCTTTAGAGGGAGGGAGGTGAGAGCAGTTCAAGGGACGAAGGTCGGAAGTATTTGGAAATGCAGATGGGCCGCAGGAGCACCTTTTATTTTCGTTCAGAACATCTGAGTGTCTCTGTGGGTCCCCCACGTCCCAGAGTAGTGCCTCCCGCCCGTTGCCGAGAGGATGTGAGAGCGCCGGTGGTGGTGGCGGGGACTGCTGTGAGCTTGGAGCAGGCAGGCTAAGCAAAGCTCTCACCCTCCCGCCCCACCCTGCCACGCCACCAAAACAGAAGGGCTGAGGTACCAGCCCCAGGGAGGGGCTGCCTGGGACAGCCTTCGAAGCAGGAAACAGCCCGGGAGGAAGGCTCAGGGAAGCAGTTTGTTCTTCCCTGGGTTTTCAGCGTTTCCACAGCAGGCAGCGACATCACCAGCCTAGCTCAGCAACTCCAGGACCTGGGAGGCGAGGCCTGGGTTTGGCTCATAAATCGCTGTGTGACATTGGGCAACTCACTTCCCTCTCTGGGCCTTGGTTGTCTCTTCTGTAGCATCAGGGACTGTGATTAGATCACCTCCAGGTTTCCTTCCTGCTGCAGCATTCCAGATTCATATTCTTGACAACTTGGCCATGGGCCCCTGCCTCAGCACACCCACTTCCTATCCTCCGGGTGGGGTTCAGGCCTGGCTAGACCCAGGAAATGTGCTGGGACTGTCTCTTGGAAGAAGCAGGGATGCAAGGGCAGACTGAGAAGTGGTGGGTTTGTCTAGAGCCCACTCCCCGGGAGCATCCTTAGGGGAGGAGAGAGGCCGTGTGCACACAGATGATGTCTTTGTGGGCAGGGGTGACATCTGAGATACTTAACAGTCAGGGCAGCTCAGGCTGCCTGAGCACTTGGGGGAGGGGGGCAGCTGTGCCCACCGTTAACCCTTTAGTTCCTGGGGGGCGTATCAGGGTCCTGGGGGAGGGACCAGGAAGGCAGGAAAGGGAAATATTTGGGGGGCTTGGGACAGGGCCTGTTTATCAACTGGTGAGGAAATGTTTCAGCATTTTGACAACCCGTGTGACTGTGTCAGCGACCTGCTATCTATCAACCCTGTTTGCGGGGAGGGAGGGAGGGAAAGGGAAGGCTGCTGGGCCCCTTGGGGAGCTGGTTTCTAGCCATTTCCACTATCAAAAGAATTCCTTTCATTCAGAGTGGGTGGCAAGTCACTGTTCTCACTTGGCCCAGCGTCCCAAGGCCCCTGGCCTGCCACCTGAGGGTCCCCCTCCTCCCCCTGCCCTTGGGTACAGTGAAGGGAGGCTTCCTCCCCGCAGCTCCTTTCCACACAGCATTTTAGCCCACCTGCCCTGAACCACTGGCTCCTGTTTCCTTTGTGTTGCCCCTCTCAGCCATCCTCCCTCCCCTGCACAGGGCCCATTGGGCCCCCATCCTCCTATCCCCCCTCCCCCAGGTGATGACCTTTAAAATCTCATTCTGCCTAGCCTTTGGAGGAGAAAGTTGAGGTGGGGTTGCAGGGCTGGGTTAGGGGGAGCAGGTACACTTTAAGGGCAGTTGGTGGGGGAGACCCTGGATTTCTGGTAAACGGCCCCTTCTCTGCCGGCTGCCCTGACTTCCCTGTGCAGCAATTTCGGTTTCTATTTTAGACAATTTGAGTTGTTTGCTTCCCTGCCTTCCTGCTGGGTGTTTATAGTGACGAAAATAATTGGTAATATTTGCACAGATGTGCCGGCACTGCAGCTCATCGTGGGCACCTATACCCAGGGGACCCTCCCTGCCCCCAGCTTCTCTGCCAGCCTGAGGAACCAGCCGGAAGTGGGGTAACTGCAAGCCCCCTGCTTCCCAGGAGCCTCAGGCAGTGAGACACAGGCAGAGCTGGGAAGCAGGAGGCCTAAAGTGCCCCAGGCATGCCCGGAGGCTCAGCGTGACAGGGGAGGGGGCCCTGACAGAGTGGCAGGGACTGATTGGGGTGAGCCCAGGCTCCACAGAATGGGCCCTTTCAAGGGGGCCGGGAGCGAAGTCCCTAGGGGCTACATTTCTGATTCCATTTTCTTCTGCAGAGCCTGAATTTGCAGCTGAGGGAAGGGGATGGGGTGAGGAAGGCGGGTAGCAGGACCAGGGTTGAACATAGGAAACCGTTCGGTGGCTTCTTTGTCTCCAGGCCTGGAGCAGCGTTCTGCAGAGCTGGGAAGGAGGTGGGAGCTGTCAGGGCTGTGAGGCAGCCTGCCCAGCCCGAGCAGGGCCTGGACTGGAGTCCGCGCTGCCTGCTGCCCAGGCCGGGGCCCAGTGGGACTGAGTAGAGGGACACTGCAGACCAGACGGGGCCGGGGTCTCCTGCTTCACCCCTGGCATGTGTGCGTGCCGTATGTGTGGACACGCGAGTGTGGGCACGAAGCATTTGTGCCTGTGTGGGCTGTGCCTGTGTGCGCGCGTGCACAACGGAGTGTGCAGCTGCGTGCCCGCGCCTGTGTGTATGTGTGAGTACACACATGCTGTGTGTATAGGTGCACGTGTGCGTGCATGTCTGTGTTTTGGTTTGGGTTCCCCTGGGGCCCTCTGAGACAAGGGTTCGATCCTAGGTAGTTTATTGGGAGCTGATCCCAGGAAGCGCAGCGGGGGAGTAAGGAAGAAGATGGGGACAGGAAGGCAGCCAACGAGGGACGTGCTTTAAGCCAATTGCCACTGCAGGCGACTGAAGCTCAGTCCTGCTGGGGAGCCCTGAGAGCGTGGAGAATACGACTAGTGTCCTCCCTTCCGGATGCCAGGAAATCTGGGGTTATTTGTCCACCGGCTTCCATCCGTCAGTGGTTGAAGTCACTTTCGGCTTCTCCTGCCTGTGGGCCCAGTATCACAGAGTCCCCAGGAAGCGGCCCTCGTCGTGGGGAGGCAAATGCCGAAGGGATCTCGGTGGCACCGCCGGGTCTGCTGCCGCTTGGTGGGTGCGGCGGGCGCGGTGATGTGCTGCTCGGGACCCCGCAGGAATGATGGGCTTAGTCCTCCAGCTGCTGCAGGTGCTGTCAGCAATCAGCCTTCAGGGCACACCCCGCTTAGGGGGCAGCTCCAGCTGAAGAGATCTGCCTCGCCTGAGAGTCACAGTCCTTTTCTGGGTGGCCCACATCCAATGACTGATTGATAAGCAGATATAAAGGCCTGGCCCTTCGTCCTACCTTGGGTCAACTCTGAAGGGCATCCTGGATCCAGACCCCACCTTGGGTTGGCCCAGCATCGCAGCCTGGCCTCCCCGCCGTTCAGATCGGCCTTTCTCAAATGTTATCCCAAGAGCATCTCCTAATGCTCATACATCATGCGCTAATCTCCGTCTCAGGGGTGCCCAGCCTGTGCAACATGTGTGTCCATAGCTGTGTCTTGCAAGTAGGCACATGTGGGTGCGAGTGTGCCAGCGCCCTCAGTCCAGGCAGGTTCCTGGGGGCCTGGGACCGAGAGCATTTGGTGCTGAGGCTGTGGTCCGAGGCAGACAGAGATGGTTTCCTCCCCATACCACCCGTGAACAACCCCCATAAGGGAGGTATGAGGGACTCTAGAGAGGGCATTGGCAGAATGGGGCTCCTTGGTGACCCCGTACCTTGTGTCCACCCTTGATAGCTCCAGGCAGCTCAGTGGAGCCTCAGTCACCCTGGCTCGCATCCCTTCCACCTGATCTCCAAGGCCTTCGAGTCTAGAAGGGATTTTTCTTCAGCATGGACCTTGCCTTATCTCGCAGAGTCAAATGCACGCCATCACCCTGCATTCAGGCTATTCTGAGCAGAGATGTCCTCCAAGCCAGAGTGCCTTCCCCTTCTCCTAAGGCCCAGATGTGGGCATGTGCTCTCAAGAACATGCTGCTAGGGACCAGGAGCAGTAGGCTTGGGGATGGAGGTCAGTCTTGGGGAAGAAATGGACGCAGGCAAAGGTGGAGGCAGGCGAGGACAGTAAGAGGCCCAGAGGGCACCAGCTGTTACAGAAATGTTTATTACAAGGATAATTATATACAATAATGGGACATTAAAACTGCTGATCCTGGGCCTGTGAGACTTCAGGGGATGCAGGGAATGGAGGGCTGGGTAACGCCTGGGATTAGGGGAGATGGTGGGACAAGTTGGTGGATTCATAGCCCCGAGTTCTGGATGGGGGACGGGAATGACCAGGTCCACAGATTGTGCACGATGAGGTCCACAGCTTGAACTCTGAAAGGCCTGCCCTCACAATGTGCTCCTCCTGCCTGTCTGGATGTCTCTAGAATTCTGGAGGATTCCTAGAGGTTGAGGGCGTTAAGAGCAGCTCTGAGCCGGGGTACCAGTGAAGAAGCTCCAAGGCTGACCGGGGGTCCAGCATTCAGAGGTGGGAAAACATTACTGGCCTTTGAGACACAGGCCTGACCTTCCTCTTCCTTGAGTTGGTGGAGCCCTCAATTTGGCTCCAGCCTGGATGTTCTAGGCATAATCCAAACAGCTCTGAACCCCCCTTGGGAGGCTCCTGCCACATCCTTGCCCAGGAATACTAAGGGTCATCCCTTCGTATCCCTTAGATACATTCTCTTCATCTATCTAGACCTTGCTCACCTCCTCTAGGAAGCCTTCCTGGGCTGCTCAGCTGCCATGCCAGGCCTGTGTCCCTCCTCTCATCTCACTCACTACTCAGGGTCTCCTCGCTATGCTCCCACAGGGCTGGGTCTAGGGTCCTGTGCTCAGTGGCTGCTGGGCTCATGGCACTCTCTCTCTGTCTACCTGGGATGGTGCCACCTCAGAGCCCCCCCGGAGGAGCCTAGAAAAGGATGTTGGGGGAACAGGGGCAACACTATTCCAGGGCCCTCCAGGCTTTGTGTCATCTCATCTGCCTTTCGTTCCTGCACAGGGATGCTCCAAGAACCTGCCCTCAGCACAGAGTTTATACGCCCGAGATGTCCCTTCTCTGCCTAGAATCTACACTGTCTTACAAGCCCACAGGAGAGGTAAGCACCCTCCAGAACCCGAAAGACCAAGGGGTCCCTATGTCTCTATGTACTTCCCTCTCGGCTGGCTGAGGTCTGGGCATCATGAGGCAGAGAGTGGAGTTGGGGAAAGTTAGGGTGTCCCAGGTGGACATGCCTGTGGGCTGCAAGGACTGGGTCAGCTCCTCTTCTCCCCAGGCATCCCTTTCCCTCCCTGTAATCTGTTCTTTCTCTGTGGAGAGGTTAACAGAGTCGGGTAGTGGGGTGCTTGCAGGGCAGGAGACCCTTTAGGAAATAAGCAGAATGGGGAGAGTGCCCAGCTAGAGGGAGGTCCTGCCTGGATGGCCAGGTGGGCAGCCCTACCCTCTGCTGCTTCCCAACATAGCCTGGGCTGGAGAGTGATGCTCCCAGCCCTGCTTTAGGCTGGTTGCAATAGGCAGGAAGAAGTGAAGGTTGCACCCCTCAGGCTGCAGCCTGGGAGGCCTCCTCCCAATAAGCCAGGCTCATGAGCTGTCTTCAGGGGCCAGGACTTCCCAGAGAGTCTGCTACCCCAAGCCCCCCTGCCTCCTCAGGTCGATCAGGGGAGTCAGGACGCCAGGACTTCTTGGCCACTAGCTGTGGCCATTCTGGGACATGTAAGCTGCCAGGGCTACGACCACGGCCACATAGAGACCAGCCCCGATGGCGATGGAGAGTGTGGCCAGGAATAGGGCCCGGCGGGAGGTGGTGCTGGCCAGGCGGAAGTCCCCCTTGGAGATGGCCTTGCTGGTCTAGGGAGAGAGAGGCACTGATGAAAGGGAGCATCCCTACGCCCAGCAAAACAGCCCCAGCCCGCCAGGCCCTGACCCCAGGCCCCCCAGAGGAGCGGGGTGGCCAGAGCAGGAGCCCTGGGCCCCATGGGCTCTTACCCCCTGGGAGAAGTAGAAGGCAGCTATGCCCAGTGGCCAGAAGCAGCAGAGCATGGAGAAGATAGTGAGACCCAGGTGGTCCCTGGGAGGCAGCGTAAGGAAGTTGTCTTCGCTTTCACTCTCTGTCGAGGTTGCATCACTCTGCAAAACATGAGTGGGCTCTTGTGACCTGGCCCAGGATCACCCATTGGCAGTGATGTGGGGCAACGGGAAGACCATCTGTTGCTAGTGGGAGTGTGGGCTGGGCTCGGTACTCTCCACCAAAAGCTTTGACAGTGAATGGCCCAGTGATTCCACCCTTAGGAATTTATCACTAGGAAAGAATACAAATATACACGTACCGGGATGTTCATCACAGGATAGTAATTGGGAAAGATCAGAAACAATCTCAACACCCAATGACCAGGAGATTGGGTTAGTAATTGATGCAAGAACCTACAACGGGATACCATGTAACCCTTAAAAATCACCTTGTAGAAAATATTAGATTACGTGGAGCAAAACTGAAATATGTTGCTTAAAGAGGACAATAACAACAACAGCAAAATGGTAATTACGTGAGGTGAAGGATGTGTTAACTAACCTTATTGTGGTAAACATTTTGTAACACGTACATGAATCAAATTATACACCTTAAACTTAAACAATGTTATATACCAATTATCTCTCGATTGAGCTAGAAAAAAAACAAGAACAAAAAGTGCTATTAAAAAATTAAATATTCATAACCCTTAAAAATTGTGAATCGCTAGGTTGTACACCTACTTACATAATATTGTAAATCAACTGTAGTTCAATAAAAAAGAGACCCTAATGCAGTTAATCTTTAAAAAATTAAATAGCCCAAGCTAGTGTTTCTCCAAGTGTAGATAGCACCCGTGTCAGAAGTGCCTTTTTTCTGGTAACATACAGATTCCTGGACCCCAAGCCAGGCCTACAGAATCTCAGCACCTGGAGGTGAGCCCAAGAATCTGCATTTTAAACACACATACTCACCTCCTCCTCCTCCTCCTGGTCGTCCTCTTGGCCTTGGAGCTCCTCTTGAACCCCGTAGGACACAGTCTGGATGGGGACATCCTCTTCCGCTTGGCCAGGTTCTGTGGACCGCTCCGTAGGCCCAGCGGAGGGCTCCCTGCTCTCTGTGAAGCTGGTTTCGCAGCTGTCTGCCCTGGGCTCCTTGAGCTTGTCCCTCCCCAGGAGGCAGTTGGGCCTGTACCAGGCCTCCACGGCCAGCTGCAGGGATCCTGGGTCCAGGAGCTGGTGGGCGTGAGCAGGCCCAGCACCACCCAGGAGGTAGGAGTAGATCTTCTCCCGGCACGGCCAGGCGGGAGAAGCCTCGGGGTAGGGGTAGGGGCCATGGAGGTGTGCAGGGTTCTGAGGCAGCAGTGGGTTCTGTAGCTCACTCAGACTCTCCATGGTTCTGGGGGCGGCTCTGGGGAGGAGAGCCCCAGAGCCCCAGGACTTGGTGGCCAGCTGAGCAGTCCTCAGAGAGCCTGCTGGGAGAGCAAGACAGACACCGAGGCCGGCATTCTGGGTGCAGGACCGGAAGTGGTGAAGAGCACAGACTGCAGTCTGACTTGCTCTAGACCCTGCCTGTACCACCGGCCAGCCGCAGGACCTTGAGTTGGCCACTCAACTCCTCAGAATCTCCGTTTCTTTGTCTGCAGATTAGGGATAGCGGCAGTACTTACCTCATAGAGTTGGTTCATTCATCTATCCATTCAACACATAGTTACTGAGCATCAGCGATGGCCAGGCACTGGACAGATGCTGGGGATGCGATGGTGAGAAGGACAGGAAGCGGGGAGAGGAAGAAAGATGCACACTTTGTCTTCCAGAGCTTACAACTGGTGGAGAAAACGCCTGCCCTGAAGGAGAAGTACAGCAGAGGGTGTGAGAATGTACGATGGATAGAACTGACACAGAGGCGCAGGGGAGGCTTTTGAACTGAGATCTGAAGGAAGAAGATGAGCTGACAAGGTGAGGGGAGGGGGGACACGTTTCACGGAGAGGCCGAATAAAGGATGGTAGGCAAGGGAGCTGAGAGGAGGCTGGTGTGGCTCAGGGTACAGAGAAAGGTGTGAGATGGAGTGCAGGCCCAGACCGTGCAACCCCGTTTAGGTCTAAGGGGCCTTCAGGGATCTTGGCAGGGGTGATAGGATGAGATTTGGGTCCTGAAGCCTTCCTTGTGGCTGTGTGTGGGGGGCGGCTTGGACTGACTGTGATACCAGTAGGAGGCTTTGCCATGGCTTCAGGTAAGTTGAGGACAACTGGGACTCAATGGTGAGGAGATGGAGAAAAGGGGGCCGGCCTTGGGAGATACTGACAGGACTTGGTGGCAGGTGGGATGTTGGGTTGCCAGAGGATTTGTTCTAGGGTTGGTGGGACCACCGTTAGCTCAGAGCTCGCTACATGCCATGTGCTCACAGAGGTCAGTTCTTCCTGAGGAAGGATGCTTCTCCCCAGGTATGGTCTTAGGGGGATGCACCTTAGGCTAACCTCCCTTATAAGGCAAATTGTGGGATCTGGGGCAGGGTTTCCTGGGTGCTAAGGTACGGACTTGCACATCCCAGTTGGAAGTGTAGACACCCTCAGGGCTGCCTCTTCCTCTTTCAGCCAGCCCCGATCACCTACAGTGCATTTGGGAAGGGCGCATAGTGGGTGCTCAGGACTGGCTGAAGGAGAAAAAGGCAACTTTCGAGTGTGTCTACAGCAAATCCATACACACTCTGGGGTGTGGCAGGTAGAAGTGGGGTCTGGAGAGAGAGGAGGGGCACGCCAGGTGGCCTCAGGAGGCTTGCTGTCTCCCTCCCAGGCACATCATGAAGCTGGTGGGGGGCCAGGGTCATGTCTTGCCCTGGATTTATAAACTGGAGGTTGGAGACTCAGTCCTGGCCCTGACACTTTGGGCAAATTTTGATGCCCTTCTGAGTTTCCTCACCTGTACAGTGCAGGTGATAATCCCTGCCCACCACACGAGGTTGTTTTGAGGATCCAAAGAGATGGCCGATATGCAAGTATGTTGTATATTATAAGTGGGAGGGGCTGCTATACTCATTTCTGGGCTTTAGAACTTGTCTTCACCCCCATCTCTGGCCAGGGCCTTTTTTGGCCTTCTGGCTGGTGCTCTGCTAATGGTAAAGGGTGAGATATTTTTGCCCTCCGGACTGGGTTTATCTTCCCCAGTCCTATTCCCTACCAAGAATTCACAGCCAAAGCCTTGCAAAGGCCATTTCTTCTGCCCCAAGAGAAGTGGCTGGATTCTAGAAAGCTGGTTCTTGGGGAGTGTTAAAGACAGAGCATGGCCCCAGAAATAATGCCCAGGGAATGGGACAGAGCGAGGGGAGGAAGAAGGCCAGGCGAGATTGGGGGAGGGCAGTGAGGGAGTGTCCGTGGGAGGCCAGGCTCTCCTGGCTGGGTTGCTATGAGGGCAGAGGGTGGGCTATTGCCTGCCTCGGGGCAGAGGGTCAAGGAGAGACTGCCCCTGGCTCAGAGGCTCTGAGAGCCTGAGAATTGAGGCCTTGGAGCTGGGGTTCCAAGAATGTCTAACAGAGAATCCTGGAGGGGCGCAAAGAAGAGCATGTGGTCCAGGTGCCCAGCTCTTCACCCAGGGAGGACACAAATGGTGCTGGAGACACTGGACTGCTACGTGCCTGGAGGGCCTGTGGGTGCATTAACCAGCTGTGGCAGAAGTTTCTCCACATACAGGGACTGGGGAAGGGGGGGAGCTTAGGTCACTACTTTCGGGGCTGCTCACAAATGCAGGGGCCTCACTACTTCTCTCTCCTTCCTCTCCAGAGGGCAAACATGCAGGGGGGGAGCCCTTGGACTGTAGTGACGTGGAAGGGCTCCTTCCTGCTGGTGGGGAGCTGGGCACCTAAGGCAGAGGCCTCACAGGGCCACGCTTACGCCTGGGCTCCTTGGGGCATATTCCCAGCAGGTCTAGTCTCTCTAACCCCCAAGGGCAGCTTCAGAGCCCCCGTCACAGCCCACCTCCACCAGCAGATGTGACCCACAGATGTGGAGCCAAAGGACATGTGACCATAGGCACATGTACTCAGTTAGGTACGCTGAGTTTCCATTCCTGCTCCGCCCCCATTAGCTTTTTGACCTGGCACAGTTACAGTCAGTTTCTCCATCTGTAACAAGAGGGGTTGGATTAAACAGCCATTGATGTGATGGTGGCACTAATATACCGTGATCCCATAGCCTCAAGGAGCCCCTCAGAAGTGAAATCCCCCCACTCCCTATCTTCTTCAATAGTCAGGAAGAGGTGAGCACACTCAGCACCCAGTGAGTGCAGTTTTCACCTTCCCCACTACGGCCCCTCCAGCAGGTTGAGGGAGGCAAAGGAAAGGCAACACGTCTATTTGCCAAATGGGCCGTGGAGCCAAGGAGTTATTGCCCAGCTTCCCACTCCCCCTGGGCTGCCCCCGTCCCGGCCCTGCCTCTGCTCACCTCGCCCACCCTCTGCGCTTCCATCCATGTGGGCCTTTCTGAGGGAGTAGGGCTGGGGAGACCAACCCTAGGGCCCTCGGAACAGATTAATGCATCATATTCGCCCCTGCCCCGTGCTCTGCCTCACCAAGAGGCCAAGCTCTAATCCCCCAGAAGCAAAGGAGGGATACTTGTGTCCAGGAATCAGGCCCTGGAGCTCTGAAGACCATAGGGGCATTTGCAGGGTGCTTGTCCAGGGCAGGCAGGAGTGGCTGTGTCCCAGCTCACCCCCCTGTTCCTACCAGCCACCCTCTCTTGGTCAAAGTACACCCAGCTGAGCCTCGGGAACCCAAGCCACATAGCCTCGCCTGGATCACTGCTCTCCAACCCCCCAACACACACATACTCTGATGGCGCCTTTAGGCAGAACTTCTCAGCACTTCACGCACAAACATGAAGCGTGCGTTCACCCCGGGTTTTCCACAGTAGGGACAAACTGGAAGCCACCTGAACGTCTGACATTTGGGGACAAGTTAAGTAAATTATGGTGCAACAGCACAGCAGTACAAGGCCTTCAAACGGGTTTTCAAAGAGGAATAACGTGAGAAAGTGCTCTCTGCAGATTCAGCGAGAAGGGAGAAAAGAACACCGTATGTGCACGTAATCTCAACTCTGCCAAAATGTCAACGGTGATTATCTCCAGGGGTGGGAGCACAGGTGCTTCTCATTTTTTTTTTCTTTTGACACCATGTTTTTTCTATTTTCCACATGCATTTTTTTACGATGAGCACGCACTACTTCTAAACCAGGCAAAAATTAATGGATTTCTTCTGAGCCAAATTATCTAAAATCAGTTGAAAACCTCCCCAGGCTGGGGCATTCCTTCTGAGTTTGGGGGCTGAGCACAGCATGAAAACCTGCCCCCTGCTCCCCCCAGTATGCACAGAGAGGCACGTCACACACACACGCACATACATGCACGCACGCAAGTGCATACTCACACCCACACCTCCACCAAGTCAGGGGCTGCAGTACCCGCTCACAGCCAAGCCATGGGTCACGGTTCTCTAACAGGTCATGTTCTTTCCATAACCTGCTAGGGCCACACAGGAGTTCACTGAGCTGACCCTGGGGACCCAGCACTGAGTCCTGGCCAGCAGGGGGTGGTGGCTGGGCTCCAGGCCCAGCCTTCTCTGCCCTTGGCCTGACCTGACCTTTGGCCTGTTGCTTAGGGCTGCCTCTCTCTCTCTGTTCCCTGGAATAAGGGACCAGCATTCAATGCAGAGCAATTTTCATCTCCACCTCTGCTGCCTGGTCTCACCTGGACTGCGTGTCCTTCCAAACTGTGTATGGTACTGTGTACATGCACACTTGCTGGTGAACATGTTCCTCTGTGTGTGTGTGTGTGTGTGTGTGTTTGTGTGTGTGTGTTTGTGTGTGTGTGTGTGTGTATGCACATGTGCATGCACACGTGTGCACTCAGCTCCAGAGGAAAACATGAGATGTCTGGGATTCTGAATGAAAGAAGATTGCTCCAAACGTGTGGTCATGGCTGGAGGTCTGGGCCCCGCAAGAGGAGAGGGAGAGAGGTGCGTCTGTGAAGCCACAGTCCCTGGCTTGTTTCCTTTTGAGCTGAGAAGTGAACTGGGCCCTAAGGTTTTCCATTTGGGGAAGGAGAGCACAATGACACCTCCCAGACTAGGGACAGGAAACCATCCAGGAATCCACTGGAGTCCAGTCATACAGTGTGACATTAGTTTATCTATAAAATGTATGGAAAGGGTAGAAGGAGTGGAAGGGATTGATTTTTAACAGCTCAGCTCAACATGACCCTGGGATTCTACTGGGAGAAGAAGAAGAACTTACTTATTGAGCTTTTTGCAACGTGCCAGGAACTGAACTGTTCTAAACGCTCATTTTGACTCTATAATTCTAGTGGGAGAACAACAATAGGACAGAGGGCTTCCTTTCCAGCAGTTGCAGACTAACTTGTGTCACACCAAACCAGCCAATGACAGCTAGAAAAGCTAGGGGAAAATATGAAGGCATTGAAGAATCACCGAGGGAGCATGAACTTGAGGGGTCAAGGTGCCAAGATTCCACAGAAGAGAGAAACATGGTAGTGGTTACATGACTGCAGGTATTTCACAGAACTCACTGAATTGTACACCTGAAATGAGTGACTATTATTGTATGTATATTATACCTCAAAGCTGATATTTTTAAAAAGACAAAGACTAAATTTTTAAAACAACACAGTGCAAACTACATGCTACTAATAATCAATGTACCCTAAATATAGAAATAAAAAAAAATCAAATTTAAAGGCTGAAATAATAACACCTCAACACTTACTAAATTCTTACTGTGTTCCAGGCACTGTTCCAAATGTGATGTATTATCTCATTTAATCCTTACAGTAACTCTATGAATCATTATCTCCATTTTACAGATAAAGACATTGAGGCATAAGAAAGTTATAAATGCCCACAGGCACACAGCTGGTGAGTGGTGAGCTGGGCATGGACCCTGGAAGTCTGACTCAAGAGCGACTGTGCTCTGGTGTCATCACATGTCAGCTGCCATCTATTGAGTGCTTGCTGTGTTTGAACACCATGCCAAGTACTTCAAATGCAGTATCTCATTGAATCCATCCCCTTTCACATGGGTGGGGAGGATGCGACTCAGAGAGGTTAAATAGGCTTTCTGAGAACACACAGCTGGAGAGTGACAGAGCCCCATTTGACCCAGGCCTGTCTGATCAGAGCTCATGCTGGCCTGAACAGCATCAAGTTCAGGATTAGCTGTGGGTGTCCGGCTTAGAGGAAGTGTTTTTCATGCACTGCCTGGTGGGCTCTGAAATGTCTGGGAAGAGGCACCATGAATACTGTTAAAAAGAGACCACAGGAGCAGTGGTTAAGAATCCGCCTGCCAGTGCAGGGGACATGGGTTCGAGCCCTGGTCCGGGAAGATCCCACATGCCGCGGAGCAACTAAGCCCGTGTGCCACAACTACTGAGCCTGTGCTCTAGAGCCCGCAAGCCACAATTACTGAAGCCCGCGCGCCTAGAGTCCGTGCTCCACAACAAGAGAAGCCACCGCAATGAGAAGCCAGTGCACTGCAACAAAGAGTAGCCCCAGCTCACCACAACTAGAGAAAGCCCGCGAGCAGCAACAAAGAACCAACACGACCATAAATAAATAAATAAATAAATAAATAAAAGAGAGAGACCACAGGGACAGTGTGATGTGGGACCAGGAGGATGGGGACAGTCCTCATCAGAAGCCTGTAAAATTATAACAGCTACTATTTACTGCATCCTCACACGAGCCCCGTGTTTCACACACTTTATCTCAAAACACTTTATCTCAAAACTGTACAACAATTCATGAAATTGGCTATTATTATTTCTCATTTTTCAGATGAGGAAACTGAGGCTCAGAAAAGTTAAGTAACTTGCCCAAGATTAAACAGTGACAGACCCTGGATTTGAACCTAGGTTTAACTGAGTCCAAATCCTGGCCTTTCATTTACTACACATTTCCGAGCCTACCCGTGTGTAGAGGGTTGTGATAGGTGGTGTGGGTGTGAGAATGGTGAAGACTTGGTCTTGAATGGGTTAAAACCAGGGCCTTAGTGAAGGGAATGGGAAATGGGAGCTTTAAGAAAAGATTAAGAGATTTGTGGTGATTTAGCAGCCCAGAGATGGCTGCCTAGATAACTTCAAGGTCTGGATTCAAATAAATACAGAGTTTTTGTGAGGGAGCTCAACCTCTGACCACTATCTCTCAGTGCAGCAAGAGAGATTGCTTCTAAGCTGTAAGATAAAAGCCAGAACTTCCTAGCAGGGCAGAAGATTAAATAGAAATGATTACAATCCAGGGAAGAGGTGCTGTCTTTAAGAACAGGTGCTAGACTATCTTCCAGGCAGATAGTATGTAAACCGTTCTGTAAACTGCGAAGTGCTGTGACTTCGGTGGCTGTTTGTAGGTGGCTTAGGGCTGGATTTGATGATTTCTGGCCTGTAAGCAAGAGAGCCCCCAAGCCAGCTTTGGAGTCATGGTTGCAGCTTGTTGCATCTCACAGTAAAGAGAGCAAGAGTCGGGGGTCGGGGTTAGGTTGGAAGGCAGCAGAGTTGAGGGAGAATGGGGAATTCAGCTTTCTTTGCTTCAGCTGCCTCCTCAGGAAGCTTATGCAATGGATTATCCTTTCTCTCTCCTCTGTCTTCAAAGGCTCCAAACTCCTGATCCTTCCTGTTGGCACTTAAACATATTGCTGTTCCCCTGGCTTAAAAAAGTGATAACTGTAAAACCCGACTGCCAATCCTTTCCTCCCATCGAGAGGCAGGGGTCTATGTCCCTCCTGTCTAATCTGAGTGGGCTTGGGACTGCTTCCACCACAGAGCCCAGCAAAAGTGATGCTATGAGACTTCAGAGGCCGGGTTATAAAAGGCCATGCAGCCTTCACCTTGTTCGCTAGACTACTCACTCTTGGGACCCTGAGCTGCTGTGGATTACTCTGAGGCTGTCATGCTGGAGGGGCTGTGTGTGTAATGCTGTGGTCGGTGAAGCCTGCTGAGCCCAGCCTTCTGGCCATCCCCAAGATGCCAGACATGAGTGAAGCCATCTTGGACTCTTCAAACCAGCCCATCTGTCCTCTGAATACCACAGGGTGACCTCTGTCCATGCCACATGGAGTGGTATAATCACATAGCTCAAACCTGCATGAATTTCTGACCCTAAACATTGTGAGATATAATAAAATGTCCATTGTTTTAGCCACTAAATTTTGGGGTAGTTAGGCAGGAATAGATAACTGGAACATCTGTCCTCAGTGCCACTTCCCCCCTTCAGCTCCTGTCCTCTCCCTCTCCTTTACCTCACAGCTGCACTGCTCAGAAGCATTGTCTCCGTGCACATCAGAATACTTCAGCTCTCAGCTCAGAAGTTACCTCCTTAGGGAGGTCACCCCTCCATCCTCAGCCTAGGTTTAGGTTGCCTGGTTATCTGCTCTCCAGGCTCCAGCTCTTCCTCTCCAAGAGCTTATCACAGTCTCCATATATGTGTGATTCCTTGATTAGTGTCTTTCTCCCTCACCAGAGCTCGTGAGCTTCAAGAGGGTGGGGAGTGTGTCTGTCCCTCATATTTGCAGCCCCTTTTCCGGCACAGAGTAGGCATTCCATAAACAGTTGATTTCATGAATGAGTGAATGAATTAGTGAATGAATGAGCTAGGTGTGCTGAGTCTCCTCCTTAAGAAAGTACTTTCCAGTACTGGGATGGGTGGAGCACATCTGGCTGGGGCACATTTAGTTCTGCACAACAAACATTTCTTAAGCAATTCAGACCAGTTCTTGGAATGCAAAAATAAACCAGAAGTGGTACCTGTTTTGAGGAGTAGTGGAGAATACAGACTAGCAAATACAAAGTTTCAATGCCATGGAGTAAGCTGTGCTAGCAGTCCATGGAGTATTATGTGTGACCTGATGTGGGACTCCTGTCTTGAGATGGGAGTGGATGTGATGGTGGGAACTCGGAAAAGGCTTTCACAGCAGGTGACACGTGAACTGAGTCTTGAAGAAAAAAATGAGTCATTAGGTAAGACAATGAGAGAAGAGCATTTCCAGCAGAGGAAACAGGACAGAGGCATGGGGTGGTGTTATAGAGGGGAAACCAGGTGGCTTGGTATTGATGGAATCAAGCAAGAGAGGTGGGAAGGCTTCCTATTCCTTGCAGAGAAGCTTTTTTCTTTGGGCAGTGGGGAGCCAATGATGGTTGTAGCAAGGAAGTGATACGGTCATACCCATGCTTTAGGCAGAGCACTCTGGGTGGCAGCAGAAAGGATTTGAAGAGTGTGAAAATGGAAGTCCTGTTAAGAGAATATTGTAAAAATGCAGACAGGAGAGGATGAGGATCTGAACCTGATCTATAGCAAAATGGATGGAGATGAAGGGTCATACCTGAGGAGTAGTTAGGAGGCTAAATGAATAGGACTTTGAGACTAACTATAAGTGAGGGAGAGGTAGGAGCAAGAATGACTCCCAGGTTCTGGGTTTTTTTTTGACTAAGTAGAAGGTGATGCCACCAACTTAGGCAAAAAATCTAGGGGGAAGCTGTTGGTTCAAGAAGGCAGCCTGAGCACAAATGACCACCTCTTCTCCCTCGTAAGTTTCCATGAAAATGACAGGACATATATTTTCAAAAGAATAAAATCACAACAAAACTGGAAAACAGAAAAGAATGATATCAGTGGATCAGAAGCACAGAGGAATTTCTAGGAGATAAAGAACAGATAAGATTCTCTGGTGAAGAAATCAGTACAGAGACACTCACAGTCCCAAACACCGGAAGTAAGAACAATTCCTGTTCAAAGGAGAGGCCTGTTAGGGAAACAAACTTACCCAGCTTCGGAGGATTATGGAAAACAGCTACATGAAAATAAAAGAGAAAGATTAAATAAACAAAGAGAAAATTGACCCAATAAGATTCCCAAATCATTCAAGCTATAGAAAAGATATTAAAAATCTTTTTCAATTCATGTCCTTAGAAAGATATAAGAGCACATTGCATCCATAAAAGAAAAACAGTCTGCTATGAAAAAGGAGCAAAGAACAAAGAAGTATTTTTGAAATTGAAAATAATTGTCTAAATTTTCAAAAATTCAGTGGAGAAGCTGGATAATAGAATGGTCACAGTTAAAGACTAACTTTTTTTGTTTGTTTTTTGTTTTGTTTTGCGGTACGCGGTCCTCTCACTGTTGTGGCCTCTCCCGTTGTGGAGCACAGGCTCCGGACGCACAAGCTCAGCGGCCATGGCTCACGGGCCCAGCAGCTCCGCGGCATGTGGGATCTTCCCGGACGGGGACACGAACCCGTGTCCCCTGCATCGGCAGGCAGACTTTCAACCACTGCACCACCAGGGAAGCCCAAAGACTAACTTTTTAATGTAAAAGAAAAAGTTAATGAAATCTCCCAAGACATAAAGCAAAAAGACAAAAAGATGGAAGATATGCAAGTTAAGAGACATGGAAGAGAGTCCCAGGAGATCGAACATCCATCTAACAGGAGTGTCAGAAAGACAGAACAGAGACGCTGGAGGAGAAAAATAGTAAATAAAGAAGTAAAAGCAGAACGTGTTTCCTGAGCTGAAAAATAAAAAAGCATATTTAGATTGAAACGGGTCATCAAGTACCAAGCTGGAAAAATGAAACACACACACACACACACACACACACACACACACACACACACACGCAAATGGAAGAATACGTGTTTGAGTTTGGTTTTAAAGTGCCTTTGGGATATAAGAGTAGAAACTCCACCTGGCAATTGATGTATAGAGTTGAAGCCCTGGGTGCTGGTCAGGGCTGGAGAGAGATTTGAGAATGATTGAAGGACATGTGGAGAGTGAGGAGAAGAGGGCTGAGGGGGAAACCCAGGGAAGAGAGAGAAACAGCTGGAACACTTCTCAGCTCCAATGGGAAGCTTCTCAGTTGCTCTTTTCCCGGGAACATCAGTCCACCCTCTTTTTTATCCACTGCCACCCTGGGCTCCTATAGGCTGGACTGGCCTCTCCTTCAGAGCAAAAGCTGCTTGCCTGGGGGGTGGGTTTGTGGCTGAGAAAGGTGAAAATTGCTGGGAGAATTGGGTGGTGACACCACTACTCAAATTAGTCCATTTTCAGGTGGAAATCAGATCATTATTCTTGCTGAAACAACCTGTCTCCCCACTGAAGCAGCTCATTCTCAACCACTTAGAATCAAATAGTGCATCTAATGGTGGAAGATAACACATCTAGCACTGGGCCCTCACTCCCTGCTTGGTTTGCTTGGGGCAGGGTGGTAGGGGAGCTGCAGGAAGGAGGGAGAGAGAGTAAAGGAGGAGGCAAGAGAAGAGAGGACCTGGATACAAAGAGCAGGAATGAGATCAGTCCTTAGTGTCCCCTGGCTTGTAGCAGAGGGGGCCTTGCTCCAGGCAGGCTGTCCACCGAGCCCCTAAGAAGGGAAGGAGGTTGTAAAGTGCCAAAGGTTTAGAGATCTGGGATGTTTCTTCTTCCCAAATTGAAGCCTGTTCCTTCTGCTTTTTTCTCCCTGGAATGGTGTACTTTAGGGCTGGAAGTCCCTTGAGGACGCACAGATGAATTGGCCTTTTGAACCTGAAGGTAATTAATAACGTACAGATTTCTCCAGATATTCTCTGCCTCTGTCATTTTGTGTGTGCTACCAGGGGAAGGGGCCTGCATGTGAATATTTCAGTTTCAATCTCTTTCTTCACACACACATACACACACACACACCATTTCTTAATGACCATGTCTCATTGATTTCTTCCTCTTCCTCAGATCTCCCTGCCACCCACCCCCCCTCCACCCCAAGCTCCAGATAACTGAGATCAACAAGTCACGTGCCAGGGTTGACTCTCTTCTTCCCTTTGAGGCCTTGTGAAGAGGGTCAGAATGGGAGCCTCGGTAGGGAGGGGGCTGGAGGGGAAGATAAGAAGTAGCCAGTGGGTAGTTTTCCCTGGCTGGGAGAGGAGCCAGATGTGTCTGCCTGGGTGACCAGAGGTGCCCTGCACCCTGGCAGCTCTGGGGGTGGGAAGTCTATCCAGACAGCTGCAGAAGGAGGGGTGCTGCACTGTTCTAGTCCCCGCAGCAGGCCAGCGCCCTGACAGACCAGTCTCGCAGAAAATAAAGCCCCTTTCTATGCTTTCTGCTGCCACCGTTGCCGTCACTTTGTTATGAGGGTTAGTGACTGTCCATTAACTCCGGAGAGCTGAGAGCTGATTCTTGCTGCACCAACAGCTGGGAGCCAGAAAGTGCTGACATGGGGGAGGGGCTGATTCCCCCACCCTGGCTGGGCGTTTGCAGGGTAAGTCCGGGAGGTCACTGGCATGGCTTACTCAGCTCTACCCAAGTGCCAATTAGCTAAGGTTTTTCTGAACATCACCGGGCCTGCCGCAGTTGAGGAAAATTATTGTCAGAGAAGATCATTTTGTTTTTAAATTTAAAAACTCTCCCCAGGGATGGATCTTTCCAGACTGTGCCCGTCTCTAGTCTTCTTAGGAGGGGGAAGCATCCCTCGGAGGAAATGGCCTAGGACTGGGTCCCTGGCCCTTGGCTACTCACAGTGATGTTCTGGGGGGAGTGCTTTCCTGGCCTCTTGGCTTGGAGGCAGGGACCCTCCCAGCTCAGCAACTCTGTACACCCTCAGGACTTTCTCAGGGAAATAAGGAAGAGAGGGGAATCTGAAGAAAACACCAAAACCATACGTGGCCTTTTCTGGTTCCTTTGTTCCCTTCTACTCCATTAATAAAATCTAATTCTTTACTGAGAGGACATAACTTACTCTCCAAACCAGGTTAATAAAGCTGGTATTCTGTGTTCAAGGAGAACTGAGGGATTTGTGGCCTTGGCCCTCAGAGAGCCCCACAGAACATCAAGGCTTAGAATCTTAAAATTCATCTAGCTCAACCCTCTTCTTTTACAGATGAGAAAACTGAAGCCCACAGAGGGGAAGGAAGCTGTCTGAGACAGTCAGTGGCAGATCTGGGACCAGAACACAGGGCTGTTGACTTCCAGTCAAATGCTTTTGTTCTGAGATATTTTAAAACTTCATTCTCTTATTTTACACCCAATTACTGAGTCCTTACTATCTTCCAGGTGCTATGGGGGAGGGGAGGTGTGGAGGAAAGCAAAGAGATGAAAACAACACAACCCTTGCCTTCAAGGAGCTGTTTCCCTAGATCTGTGATTCTTGGGAAAAAAACAAAACAAAACAAAACAAAACTGTGAGTCAGACTCTCACCCTATATTGTCTTCTATAGGTGATGATGGAAGAGGAGAAGGGGAGGGAACCCTTTGGGCTCCTCAAGATTTATAAGTTGAGCTTCACTTACTCTGGTGCCCCAGGAAGGCCAAGGACAAAGAAAGCCATGGCCGGGCTGGGAGAAAATGGGGTAAGGGTGGCAATGATCAGGTCTCCGCCAGCAGGCCTGACTGGTGGATGGGGACAGTGACAGCAGCTCACACTTGTATGGTGGCATACAGTTGACAAGGCTTCAGTCATGGGCGTTGTTTCATTGACTCCTAAGGCAGTTCCCTGAGGTGAACAGAGCAGCTACCTTATCGCCACTTTAGGTATGAGGAAGCTGAGGTTCAGAGAGCTCAGGTAACTGGCCTAAAGCCAGTAAGTGCCAGCGCCCAGCTAGGAACTCCTAGTTTAGTGCTCTTTCTACGATTGACAGTGGAGAAGTTGTGCTGGGTGGAGAGGATGGGGATAAAGCAGTGGTCAGCCACAGCGCGAGGCCAGTCTTCCTCTACGCAGTTTTATTTTGCTCACTACGTTCTGCCACTCAGAGAACTCTGCTCTGAAGAAATGGAAGCACTTTGCAGGCCTGAATGAGCTCATTCAGCATGCTCTTGCCAGAAAGAGGGAGGACTCCAAATGGAGGTCTGTCTAGGGTCACCAGTATTCAGTCACATAATAGAAAACTGGACTCAGGTTCCCCAGCTCTGCCCTCACACACCAAGCAGCATGTTGCAAAACCAGCCTCCTTCCATGAGAGTCCAGAGGGCCACAGGAAAAAAACTGAGGTATCTTCTGGTACCTCCCTCCTCTGGAGAAATGGGCCTGGCCCATCCCTTGGCCCAAGGGCCGTTTGAGGGCAAAGAAATGTTGAGGCAGAGGGACCAGAGCCACCCGGTCACCCTTATGAACAGGCTTGGAGGAGGAGAGGGGAGATTAGTGAAGCTGGCTCAGATTTCCCTAGTGTCGCAGAGCCCTGGTGGGGACTGGGGTACCAGGAGTCCAAGAGACTCTCATCAGTTCCTTGTGAGCAGGGTGTCTCAGAGCTGCCCGAGGTCGGGGTCAAGGCCTGGCGGTGTAGGGTCAGGGTACCCAGGTGCATGGCTGGACCCCAGTCCCTCAGGCCCCTCCCAGCTTCTCCAGCCTGTAGGGGGAAGGGTAAGGATGGACTTGGCGCTATCTCGGGCCGCCAGCAGGAAGTCAGAGCCCCCATTGCTGAGAGGGGTCCCACTGCCCTCCCCAGCTCAATATCCCCTAGGCGCCTAGCTGTGCGCTCCCGCTGCGCCCCCAGACGGCTCCTTACCTGTCCCGCAGAGGGCAGTCCCACCTCCTCCGCGGGGCTTGGGGGGCCCGGCATGAGCCGGTGAGCGACGGCGCCCCCGCCTCGCGGCTTCGGTGAAGCTCCCAGAAGGTCGCCTCTGCTCCCGGCCCCGGGTCCCTGCCGCTGCTGCCGCCGCCGCCGCCTCTTCAGCACCGCGGACAGCTTCCTCCCGCCACCCGCCGCCGCCGCCGCCGCAGCCCGCCCAGCCCGGCGCGGTCCCGGGAGCCCCGCATCCTGACTCGGCCCCGCCGCCGCCGCGCAGCCCTCAGCCCGGCCCGAGGCGGCTCCGCGCCGACTTGGGAGAGCAGCGAGGACGGTCCCCCGCCTCCCCGCCTCCCTCCGCCGCCGCCGCCTCTCTCTCGCCTCCGTGCTCCGTGCTCCCTTCTACGCTCCGGAATCAGCCCACCAGGCACTCCGGACCTGCTCTGGGGCGGGGCGGTGCGGGGCGGGGCGGGAAGTCGGGGGAGCCTAGAGGAGGCAGCGGAGCGATGGGCGCGCAGCTGGAACTGGCGTCTCTGGTTCCTGGAGCCGAGCCCCCTTTCCCGGCCCTTTTCCTCACCCTACTTCCGCATTCCCCCAGAAGCGATGGGCGGTACTCCCATTTTGGAGCCCCTAGGCACCCAAGCCCGGAGTTTAAACATTGATCTGCCCTAAAAAGAAAAACAAGCAAACAAAAACCACTTATTGAGCACCTACTATGTACCCGACACTACGCCGGGTTTTAATGTTTTTAACCAATATTATCTTACATTTAATTTTCTTAACAACGCTATGAGGCTATATATATATATATTTTTTTCCTTTTTCTATTTTACACATGAAGACGCCAGGCTCATAGAGATTAAATCTCTTAATTTAGAGATAACAGTGCTGTGCTGGGAAGTGCACAGGCTTTAACGACTGTGGGCCTGAGATTTGGTCCTAGGGTCTCTCTTATTAACTATATAACTTTGAATAAGTTACTTAATTTCTCAAAGGCTTGAGTTTCTCCTTAGCAAAGTGGGGGAGCTGAATTACCTCATAGGGGTCATATGAGGACAAAGTGAGATGGCATGTGTGACACATTGGCCCCAAATAGGCCCTCAGTGGGTGAGTGTTCCGTCAGTTCTCCCAGAGTGGTACCTGATATCCTCAGATATCAGCCAGAGTTTCCGGTTGCTTTGTCTCCCTGACTGTGTTGCTCTTTATCACCACCCCCCACTCCCCCACCATCAGTTTCCATTTTTTAAGTACGGAGGTATCCTCATCTTGAGTGTTAGGAGTGGATGAGGCTATTTTTTTACAAAGTTGAGTCTCACCATAGTACCAGGAGGTTGGGAAAGGAGAGGAGTCTCATTTTCTGAAGGTAAATAGGGGCCTGCAAAGTAAACCCCAGAGCAAGCTGAAGCTGGGACTGGGGATGGAAGGAGGCACTGAGAACCGGGCTCTGGCAGTGGGAGTCCTCCCTCCCCCATCCAAAGATACCATAGCACACTGAATGGTGGTCTCTGGGACACTCCCACATGACATGGAGTATCTGGACCAGTTCCATTTAGCTCCTAGCATGCACTATAGGAGCCAAAAGCCCCCATCATGGAGCTTGGGTCTCCTCTTCAGCGCTGGGCAGAGAACCCCCTAAGCCTTGTGGTCTGTCTCAGAGTTGATATTGGTGTTTAACCTGCTGGGTGTTGAATATATTCTTGCTCTTCTTGCCTCTGCCCCATCAGAGTGGAAGCCCCAGGACAGGCTCTTGGACCACTCAACCTGAGGCCCATATAGCATCTGTACAGACATCCCCCACCCCCACACAAGACACTGTCCCTTGAGTCTATGTGCCCCCTTGCACCTTTACTCCCCTCTGTCCTCCCTTTCACAGGGGATCATGGTCCCCTACTTGGCCTTTGCCTCCCTCTGCTTCTCCCCTCCCTACCCTGGCTTTGCTCCACATCTGGGCTGCATACCGAATTACTAATCAAAAGGATAATAAAAAAGCCAGTGAAGCAAAAGCTGCATATAAATTCTAAATACTAATGTTGATAATTATATGCTGTCGCCTGGAGGGAAAACTGAAGTGAGGCCATTGGTGTTGTGTCAAGGGCCCTGGTCTCTGGCCCACCAAGAGCCCTGAGTTCTAGTCTGCTCTTTGTCACAAACTGGCTGTGAGAACTTAGGCAGTTGCCTAATCTCCCTGGGCCATTTCTTCTTGAGGACTGTAAGCCTCTTCAGTAGCTTTGAAGGAAGTGTAAGGGCCATCAGCACCATGTGAAACTTGTGACAGAGAACGGTGGGCCAAGGCACCAGTACGAGTTTGTTTTAGGGAAATTACCTTTTATCCTTCACAAGATATAGGAGGCAGCTCAGGAACTGAAGCATCTACAGTTGTGCCAAGTTTCCATTCCATTCACCATTCCCTTCCTTTCTTTCTCCCTTCCTTTCTCCATTGAGCATTTTCTGCTATGTAATGAAAGTCAGCTCCCCTGCTAGACTCTGAAAATACAAAGTGTGTCCTTGGAGGAGCTGCCATGAAGGGTGGTGGGGTAGCTAGACAGGTTAACCAGCAATTCCAACACATCAAGATAAATACTCTCATAAGGTAAGTAAAAAGTACACAGAGAAGGAATTGATTAGCCCTATCTGGGGAAGTCCCAGGAGGCTTCCTGGAGGAGGTGACATTTGAGCTGAGTTTTATTAAAGCATGAGACATTCCTCAGGCAGCCCAGGAGAGGAGGAAATTCGGTGTAGAAAGGCTGGAGTGAAGAGATGAGGCTGGAGAACTGATGAGGAAGCTATGGCAGAGTCCAGGAAAGAAATGGTGAGAACATGAATAAGGCAGAGTCCACAGGATGGGGAGCAGGGGATGGGTTTGAGACACTTCTGGGGGAGAACACAGTGGAGAGATTGGTTGTGGGGAAGGGAGTAGGGCATCAAGGATAATGCTGAGGCCTCCTGCTTCTGGGAAGTTGATGCTACCTACAAGAGGGCCCTGGGAGGGAAGCAAGCAAACTCTGCTTACCCTGGGTAATGCTACTAGTGCCATAAATCCCTCAGTTTCTAGGCTTTTTTACTGTCTGTTTCAATTTTATTCTTTTTTTAGTTCCTAGGAAATTTTCTTAATCCCTGTGCCCCAAATCCCATCTTATCTTTTTTTTTCGGTACGCGGGCCTCTTACTGCTGTGGCCTCTCCCGTTGCGGAGCACAGGCTCCGGACGTGCAGGCTCAGTGGCCATGGCTCACGGGCCCAGCCACTCCGCGGCATGTGGGATCTTCCCAGACCAGGGCACGAACCCACAGCCCCTGCATCGGCAGGCGGACTCTCAACCACTGCGCCAACAGCGAAGCCCCCCATCTTATCTTGATTGTCCTAGTGGAAAAGGGAAAGGTTCAGGCTTGGAACAGGAGAGGTCAGTGGGGCAGAGCAGCCCTGGAGGAAGCAGCAGGTAACCTAGCTGGGACCAGAGCAAGATCCACAGATAAGGGATAGAGTAGGCACTGGGTGAAAACCTTGGAAGAGATGCCTTCACGTCCTGTTCACCTCTCTGACATTCCCCAAACAGAAAAGCGTGATGGGCTCCATTTCTGTTGGAATTAGCTCTGGTTGCTAATCTCTTTCCACCTGGGGACTTTTCCTTCATAAGCTCTGTCACGCACAAACTCTTAGCTCTTTCTACAAGGGGTTGATTTGCTCACAGCGTTCCCTAAGGAATGTAAATCACCACTAAGTGTGGGGAGATCTGCTTTGTCCGCTACATCAATAGGCTGCATATTGGAAGAGATGCTCCCCATAAGGAAGAAGGCAAACCCCACCCCCATCCCAGTGAGCTCAGTCCAAGTCAAGCTCATGTTCAAGGCTACATGGCTGAGACCCACAGACCCTGGGTTGGGGTGGGGTGGTGATAGGGAGACAAGCTGGCAGGTGCAGGGACAAGGAGGCCTTTGGGCTGCTCATCAGCCGAATCCTGTTCCCATGGACACGGCTCCAAGGATGGGTTCATTCCTGGGTATAAGCATAACTCTGAACTCAAGAGAGAACACTGGAGATCTTCACTGCTTCTGAGTCAGACCCTCTGTTAGAGGCAGACCTTCCTCCCCGTCCCTCACCACCAACAGGGTGTGTAGTCTGTTTCTTTTATTATCATTAATGTTATTTATTTATTTTTGGCTGTGTTGGGTCTTCGTTGCTGCGCACGGGCTTTCTCTAGTTGCGGTGAGCGGGGGCTACTCTTTGTTGTGGTGCACGGGCTTCTCATTGCGGTGGCTTCTCCTGTTGTGGATCATGGGCTCTAGGCACGCGGGCTTCAGTAGTTGTGGCACGTGGGCTCAGTAGTTGTGGCTCACGGGCTCTAGAGCGCAGGCTTAGTAGTTGTGGCACACGGGCTTAGTTGCTCCGCGGCATGTGGGATCTTCCCGGACCAGGGCTCGAACCCGTGTCCCCTGCCTTGGCAAGCGGATTCTTAACCACTCCGCCACCAGGGAATTCCCTGTAGTCTGTTTCTTAAACTTCTTTGGGTGCTCTGGATTTCATTACCACAGCTGCCCACTTCTCTCCATAAGGGACTGTAAAACTGAATTGCAGGGCTTCCCTGGTGGCGCAGTGGTGGAGAGTCTACCTGCCGATGCAGGGGACGCGGGTTTGTGCCCCGAACTGGGAGGATCCCACATGCCGTGGAGCGGCTGGGCCCGTGAGCCATGGCCGCTGAGCCTGCGCGTCCGGAGGCTGTGCTCCGCAACGGGAGGGCCCCAACAGTGAGAGGCCCGCGTACCGCAAAAAAAAACCCAAAAAACTGAATTGCAAAGCCAACTTTTCTTTTTTAATTTGTTTTTTTTAGCAACACACCCATTCATGCCAGAGAAATAAGATGGGGAGAGTTCTCAGCACCACTCCTGTGGAACTCCCTGCTCTCCCGCCAGGCACAGGCTCACTCAACTCTTGGAAGGAGAATGGATGAGTTACTGCAACTTTGAGAGGCAGAACCAGAGCATAAGGTGGAGGAACACAGCAACTGCAGACTGCACAGCTCAGAACTCCATCAACATCAAGCCTGGCATCTGCAGGCTGCCTTGGGGGCATGTGAGCATTGGCTCATTGGCAGAGGAACCTGCAGTGTTGACACTTCCACACTTTTCCAGAGCAGGGATGTGTGAGCGTATATGTGTGAGGGTCTGGGGGGGTGGGCGTGGGAATTAGCAGCAGCAGGCTGACTAAGCAGGCTGACTGGGTTTTTCACCTGATGCAATAATGAAAATGAAAATGAGTGGAAGAATAAGAATGCTTGGTATTTGCCTTGCACGCTACAGTTTCTGAAGCTCAGAGATCTGCTCAGCCATTATCTCATATGTTCCTCATAAATGTGTATCATTCCCAGGTTACCGTTGGGAAAAATGAGTCCCAGAGAAGTTAAGCAACTTCCAACTTGGAAAAAGATGTCGGAGTTCAATAGTAGGCCAGAGGAAAGTTGCATTGTCACTGCTCCTTCCTCTACATTCCCTCTTGGGTCCCCTTAGCCCAGCTGAGTTAAGCCGGGATCTTCAAAAGGAACATCAGAAAAATTAAGGAAAAACAAAAGGGAAATAAACGCCCCCAAAGCACATGAAAATCCTTAGCCTTTGAGTTTGGCAAATACAGGTTCCTGACCCAGCAGAGAACGTGGGGCCTTGTGCCACTCTAATTCCACCGAGAGGAAACTTTTTTTCTTTCTGAGGAGATAAACCAATTTTATGGTCTATCATTGTGTTATACGAAAGATCTAGAAATAACAGGTTTGTAGAGAAGAAATAAATGAATGGTAAATATGAGACAACAGAAATAAGTTAAAATTGAATTATTTTCCATGACATTGGGATGAAAAGCATTTCAAAGCATGTAGGTGTGGCTTTAGGGTAGGTTTTGTCCACTGGCCAAAGCCTGTCATAAAATTAAGGTGTTCAGCACCTTGTCTGCTCTACTGGCTTTCGATAAAACTGATGCATTATCCTGCCGTTCCCCTGCCCTGGAAGCTACAGCCAGCCAGGTGGGGTCTCCAGGAGGAGGCCTTCTATGCCTTCACCCTGAACTGAGACAGTGTAGAATGGGCCCCGAACTCTTGCCAGGTCCTGCCCTCAAGGAATCTTCTGAAGAGCTACATCCAGGACTATGTGTGTGTGTGTGTGTGTGTGTGTGTGTGTGTGTTACTGTATGCCTGCCCCAGGGGTGGATTTCTACGCTAGGAAAGGAAAGACTTTTCTTCCTCTGTGTGTAGGAAAACACTTTCTTATGCCTCCCTGCTGCATGTGTCTGTGTGTCTAATGTGCTGATGAGAGAAACGACCTTTCACTCCTCGCCAGATCAGGGTCTGGGGAGGCAGGGAGCTGAATGGCGAAAGAGCTACTGATGCTAAGAAAATGTTCTTAGAGCAGCTGAGTACTTGTTACATCCTTCCGCTCAGGGTGAGCAAGAGAGATCCATTCTGGGTCCCTTCTCTGTGTTAAATGCTTTTATCTTTTAATCCTCAGAATAATTTAAATCAAGGCTCATGGACGTTAAGTTAATGCGCCAGATTCATACATTCAGCAAACAGGCAAGGTTTGAAGCCAAGTCTCTCTGATGCCAAAGCTGAGCCGTTTCCACTCTCTTCCCTATTCATCTCCATCATGGTCCGAGGGATTGGGACATTTAATGAGGGAGCAGGAAAAAAAACAAGTGGAAACAACCTCAAAATGTAAGAAGAACCTCTCTGGATGTACATTCTCTCTCAGGTGGAACTGGGATGCCACAAGGCCCCACGTTCTCTGCTGGGTCAGGAACCTGTACTTGCCAAACTCAGAGGCTAAGGATTTTCATGTGATTTGGGGGTTTATTTCCCTTTTGTTATTCTTTGATTTTTCTGACGTTCTTTTTGAAGATCCTGGCCTGACTCAGCTGGGCTAAGGGGACCCAAGAGGGAATGGGGGCGGAGCAGTGGCAACGCAACCCTGGGGGCGAGCAGGGTGTGCCAGCTGAGAGGAAAGTGACAAATTCCAGAATGAAACACTCAGGCTGCTGTTTCCCTCTTCCAGAACACCCACTCCAAGAGCTCTTCTCTTCGCCTGTCTTGGAAGAGGTGTGTGTGTGTGTGTGTGTGTGTGTGTGTGTGTGTGTGTGTGTGTCTGTGAAAGGGACAGGGATTAAGTCCTCAGAGACCAAGCTACTTGCTGTTGTCAGCTTCTTGATTCCTGGTCCCCCACGGTCCCAGCAGCATTCGGGGCACCCACATAAGCCCTGCCTCTTAGTGAGCACATATTTGGTTCCACTGCAGCCTATGTCCCATCTCTCATCCAATCCTGGTATTCAATCCTTTCCCTCTGGCTCCCAAACCTATTATTCCAGTACAAACTTTGGACCCTGACTACACCACCACAACAGGGTTCTGCTGTGTCAATGAGAATGTTTAACAACGAGGGTAGTGAAGGCACACCTTGCCAGGTTGGACACTGGAGAACTAAGAACAGAGAAGTACAATAGACAACAGAGAGATGGACAGAGGGATGGATGGATAGATAGATGACTGACTTTTTTGAGTGTCTGCCTTTGTGCCAGGAACTGGGCTAAGAGCCTGAGTATTATCTTAATGCATCATCTTTTAAATCTATGAAGTAAGAATACACTATACAATGTAAGTTGTATTCATTCTCAAATAATTTAATAGGTGCCAGGCATTGTGCTGAATGTTTCACTTAGTCTTAACAGTAATCCATTTCTTTTGCATTAAGAGAATAATTAATACAGGGATTCCTAGCCCTTCCCTGAGGAGATACTGGAGGGGCGTGGCAAGTAGAAAGAACAGGAGCCTTGGCATCAGGCAGGCCCGAGCTCAAATCATGATAGGTTTGTCAATATGGGTGTGTTCTTTTTTGGAAAGCAATTAGGCACTATGTGTCAAGGACCAAATTAAATCCACTACTGGGAATCTACCATAAGGCAACTCATGCCAGGCACTGTTCTAACTGCTTTAGATGAATCATCTTATTTATTTATTTATTTATTTTTAATTTATTTAGTTTTTTGGCTGCGTTGGGTCTTCATTGCTGCACACGGGCTTTCTCTAGTTACAGCGAACAGGGGATACTCTTCGTTGCGGTGCGCGGGCTTCGCATTGCGGTGGCTTCTCTTGTTGTGGAGCACGGGCTCTAGGCACGCGGGCTTCAGTAGTTGTGGCTCGCTGGCTCTAGAGTGCAGGCTCAGTAGTTGTGGTCCACGGGCTTAGTTGCTCCATGGCATGTATCTTCCCAGACCAGGGACTGAACCCGTGTCCCCTGCATTGGCAGGTGGATTCTTAACCACCGTGCCACCAGGGAAGTCCCGAGTCATCTTATTTAACTCTAACAACAACCCCATGAAAAAGTTACTTTTATCATCCCTCTTATACAGAAGTGAAAACTAAGACCCATAATTTACCTAAGGTTATATGACTTGTAAGGGTGGAGCCCAGATTCCAAGCTTGGCAGCCAGGCTCCAAGGCCTCACTCTTCAACTCTACACCACACTGACTGTATAAACTTTGCACATAAAACTGGCTAAACTGATAGCTAAAACTGGCTATCACACACACACACACACACACACACACAAAGGGACTTCTCTGGCCGTCCAGTCGTTAAGACTCTGTGCTTCCAATGCAGGGGGCGCAGGTTCAAGCCCTTGTCCTGGGAACTAAGATCCCACATGCTGTGCAGTGCGGTCAAAGACACAAAAACAAAAACAAACAAACAAACCAAAAACAAAATTAAAAAATGGCTATCACAGTATGGATTATTGTTATAGAAAATTTGGAACACATATAAATGTCCCCAAAACAGGGCACAGGGTAAGCAAATTTAAATAATGTTTTTAAAGAGTTTACAATACCATGAGGGAAATGCTTATGTTATAATATGAAGTGGAAAAAAGTAGGTTACAACATTGTACATACAGTATAACCACAAGTATGCAAAAAAGACTAGAAAAACATCCTAGGAGGAACTAAAGCAAAGTGCTATTAAGGGTTGCCTCTGGGTGGAGGCAACCATGGTTCATTTAAATGTTCCTCTTTTTTCTTTTCTGTATTTTCTAAATTCTCTGTAATGTACATGATTTACCTTAAAATTATTTTAAAACTTAAGTAAAAACAGGTATTTACTGTATTGTATGTTGGGTGCCCTTGGAAGACTCATCTCCTCTCTCAATTTCATCACTTCCAGCAGGGATAATGGAGGGGCTGGAGGGGGGATGACCTCTCCCCCTGGCCTGCGCAGTGGGAGAATTATAGTAAACGAGGTCACCTTTCTAAAGGGTTATGTTCTCCCTTACAGCTGGGTGGACTGAAGCCCTAGTGATTCTCACAGAAAAAAGGAAGGCAAAGAAGAAAGCAGCAGGGAGGATGCAGAGGTTGGGAAACATAAGGTTAGGAGAGAAGGAGGGGGCAGAGGAGACATCTTGGGGAGAAAGGGGGAAATGAGGAAGGAGAGCTGGAGCCCCAAGATGGGTCAGGGAGCTGCGACAGAAGAAAGTGAATCAGTGATGAGGCAAGATAAAGAGTGGGCAGGAAAGAGGATGACAGAGATTGAGAGAGAGAGAGAACGCAGCAACCTGTAAGAGATTTAATACTTTTCAATGCCAAGGTTCCTGTTAAGCTGCAGTGGATTGCCCAATGTTACAGAAACCATTTTCTGCAGTTAAATGATGCTTACATCTAGGGGAAGCCTTTCCTTGGGCTTGCAACTTGAATCTGTCTCCCAGCTGCCTGGCCACTCCCCAGTCCTCGAGTCTCCAGCAAAAAAGGACCTTTCTGGGCTGTAACCACTGCAGTTTGCCAGGGACAACTAGACTTATGCCTGCTGCAATTCATCCAGCCAATGCTGGGAACTTTGGTACACATGACTTATGACATGAACACAGGATTAACACCCAGCTGTCCCAGAACACAGTTTGCAAAGTCTGCCTAAGGCTTTTAGTTTATAGGTACTAAAAAAAAAAAAAAATCATGGAACAATGTGAGATCTGCAAGGGTCATCTGTAGAATCTACCACAGGGAAGGAAATGAGGTCCAGAGAGAGAAAAAGAATTAGCTAAGACCAACAGCTGGCTGGCAGCAGGGGAGTTTGGGCTTTCTAATTTCTTATGAGTAGAACATCGTTTATAACCTGAGTGATGTTTTATGTTTTCAAAGGGCTCACTGTGAATCTAACTACCCTTCTTTTACCCTCATAATATGCCCCTGAGACAGGTAACCCAGGAACAAGCTTGGTATTTGTGGGTAGAAAAGCAGCAGCTCAGGGAGGCCATGGAATTCTCCCAGTGTTAATGGGCTGATTAATAAGGTGCTGGGGCTCAAAATGAAATCTTCTTGAGAATGAGAGTATGGGGCCGCACACTTTCCTGAGGAACTTTCAGCCACGGGAAGTCGGGAGCAATTTCAATTTCTGCAGTTTGCTGGAGACTTCAGGTCAAAATTCCTGCTTGGGGCAGCTTATCAAGGGTTAGAGGCAGAGAGTGAGCATGTCCAAGTTTCTACTGTCACATTCTGATTTCTACTGTGACATCATCTGCCTGGCACAGTTCTGATGTGTGTGGCCTTAAAGCCATTATCACTGATAACCATTGATGGAGCACTTACTGTATATAGGGAACGGAACAGGTTCTGGGGATACATGGAGATACAAGACATGGCTTTGGTCATCAGAGACAAGATGATTTTAGCTGTGGAATAAGGTCAAATACATACAAATACAAAGAGGTGATGAGTCTGAGTTTTTGAACAGTGCCCCTCCCTTGCTTGTTCTATTCTATTTTCTTGAAATGCTCTGCTGCACCCACCTGCACATCCCTAAAATCTCAGCTCAGATGTTTCCTCCTCAGGCATCTTTTCCCAGATTCCTCAGCCTGGGTTGGATTCCCTTCTACTGGCTTCCTGTAAGTCCCTCCATGTTCCCTACTATAGCACTCAGCACTCTGTACTTCTAAATATTACTTGTCTCTCTCTCCCACCTGACTCTGATTTCGGGGAGAAAGATGGGGCTGCCTTTTTCATCCCTGGTAACTAGGCTGTGCCTGACATAACTAGACAATGAATAGATATTTGTTGACTAGACAAAAGCAACCATTCTGCTTCTACCGCCTCCAGCGTAGACTCTCGAAGGACCCTTGCAGCTCTAACTTACTGTCACTTTACACTTGCCAGTTGAGGCATTGTTTTCTTTGAGACTGGATGTGACTGCCGTTAGTAGTGATGGAAACTACCTCACTGTTGCCCCTCTTTTCCTCCTCAGGGACCTAATGATAATCTGAGCATGGACAACATTGGGAACCTGTGGCTTACTTCACCTCCCTTTTGTTAGAATGGCCAGGGCTGGCAGGAGTCCACTAGGAACTTCCTTTCCATGTCTAACAAGGTTTCCACCTAGTTACCTGGTTGCTGGGTAGATGAGGCTGGGAAAATGCAGTGGCTCAGCAACACAGAACACTCAGGAAAGAAAACCAGCCAGAAGTATTTGTAGATTAGAAAAGCAAGGAAAGTTGATGGAAACAAACATTCAGAGTACCTGCCAGGCTGTTAATAATGTCAGAGGAGAAGAGCCTGAACCAGCTGGAGGAAGAAGAAACACATTTATTTCCTCTGCCCAGACCACATCAGCTGCCCCCCACCCCCAACCCTATACCTTGTGTTTTACTGTTAGAAAACAATGGTTGCATTTCTCTGGCATGCTGCACTGCGTCACTCTCTTTCTACATGTAGGAAAACCAAGTCCAAGATGTTAGCAAATTTGTTTGGCAGCAACAATGGGGTATGTTACTGTCCATGGTTCCCAGTGGGGCCTTGAGGCCTCTGAGTCTTAGCCAGGCTTGTGTGCCCTCACAGATGACCCAGCTGATGAAGGATAGGAAGCAGTTGGGCTGTGGACAAGGAATACTTGAGAGCCTATCTTTCCAGACAGGCCCACAATAAATTATCTGAAACCCGTGGAGCCAGATGTTTTTCAGAATTGAGAATTTTTCAGATTTTAACAAGGTAATACGGTACATCTACTGCCTAGTATGTAAAATCCTTAGTGAGGTCCAGGGCGGCACCACTTAATCAAGCACATCCATTATCTCCTCAGAAAAACGTATGACTACTCATCCCAAGTGTGATCGATAAAGATGTCAGATAGCCTCATGGCAGTTCAGGGTCTTCCTGCAAATGAGTTTGCCTTGGACTTATGAAAAAGCGTTTGATCTTAGAGTGTTTTGAATTTCAGAATTTTGGTTAAGGGATGTGGTGCTATCCTTGGATTCTACCTTGGGTCAAACTGACCTGCAAAAATTCCTATGGTTGATCAAATTTCTTCAGCTTGTAAATGTCCTGAGTTGGGGTTGGACGCAGGGGATGGATGAGGAATGAAACTACACCAAAGAAAAGCAGCTTAAAGTATAGTCCTCAAACCTCCCCACCCACAAAGATTCACAAGCATAATTTTCTCCTGAGGACAAATAGTTAATAATTCTTAAAGTATAGCTGGAGATCCTGGAAGCACACAGATTGAAAAAATAGAAGCCCATTAGTCCTTTCTTCTACGAGCCTGACCGCCCCTGGACTCTGGGCAACCTCTCATCTCCTATTACACAAGCGTGAGCATAGCTGGAATTTCTTTGATGGGGGAAGAATGCTTTGTCATCGATGCATAATAATGGCTACCAGTACTGTTGACTGCTGACTACCTGTCCAGCTCTGTACTGTTTAACATTCATTATCTCTCTTATCCTTACCACTGTCCCGTGAGGCAGGATTGTGCCCATTTCACAGATGAGGAAACCGAGGTTCATAGAGGTTAGATAACCTATCTGAAATCATAAGCAAGTAAATGGTGGTATCAGGGATTTGAACTCTGATCAGATTCCAGTGCTTGCATTGCTTTACCACTCTTTGCCTTCATTGTCGTGGGTGTTGGTTTGAATGTGAAAAGCGGGATGACATTACTGCTAGTTTTGAATCAGTTTAGTTTCTGGTGGCTTTTTAGTTAACTATACTGTGAAAAGATGTTTATTTACATTTACAGTACATGTTTCAAGTTTAAAAATTATACAAATAATAATTGCTCATAAAGTAAATAGTAAAAGGCTGCTTCCTTATGGCCTCCCCAGGCCCACTCCTAATAGATTAATAGTTTACTGTGTATCCTTCCAGAAGTATGTATATACTTTTTAGTTCATATAGGAGATCAGACATAGTCTACCATGGCTGGGTTTTTTTTTTCCTTTAATATATCTTTCCATATCTGAACATATTTGCATTTAATATATCTTTCCATAACTGGACACCTCATGTTTGTTTATGTTAAACTAGTTTTTAGAATGAAATGATACTAGGCAAACAGTAGTGAAAGAAATGAAGTTCCAATTACTTGACTTTAAGACATATACGCATGGCTGTTTTTTTTCTTTTTTTTTTTCAATATTTATTTATTTAGCTGCGCCAGGTCTTGCAGCACATGGGATCTTTGTTGCCACGTGCAAGATCCTCCTTGTGGCATGCAGGATCTTTTTAGTTGTGGCACGTGAGATCTTTTTAGTTGTGGCATGCAGGATCTAGTTCCTTGACTAGAGATGGAACCCAGGCCACCCCCCCACCCCCGCATTGGGAGTGTGGAGTCTTAATCACTGGACCACCAGGGAAGTCCCCGTGGCTATTTGTTTTTGAAGGAGCTTAGTATGCTGGTTAAGAGCCTAGACCTAGAACATCTGGATTTAAGTTCCCACGCTGTCCCTCAAAATCTTTGTAATTTTGGAATTACTCAATCTCTCTAAACTTCAGTTTCTTTATCTTTAAAGTAGGCTTAATCCTGGTACCTCCCTCATGTAGCTGTATACACTAGAACAGATGATGCCGTTAATGGGTTTAGCAGTTTAGTATCGTTGCCTGGGGCAGACCAAGTAATGTAGTTCAAATCTGAAGCAGCCACACTCCTACTGCTACAGCAGATGTATAAGGATCTCCCTAAATTTGCTTGTAGGATAGCCCCTAATTGATAGCACTGAGTTCTTTTACCTTGGAAAGTGAGAATAAGTGGATCCAGGGATCTGTTGCCTTTTGCTCCCCCTCCCTCATCACAAACTGACTACAGTCAAAAATGTTTGGAGGCCACTGCTCTTGGCAGATTGAACTTTGGACCTTGGACACTAAACTCCTGCCCTGGAAAAGGAGGCAGGGTGGATATATAGAATTCAGGGTGTAAAGCACCGAGTTTGGAGTTAGAAGTTCTAACCCTAAATCTGCCAGCACCTTGCTGTGTGGCTTCGGACAGATTGTGTCTTCTCCACAGAGGATTTCTAAATCCCATCCAACTCCAGGATTCTAGGATTCTGTTCTGATTTGCAGGATTCTGCTTTTGATGTCCAGGACTATGCAGATGTGGCTGTAGAGAACTGGTGTCCTTAAAAAGCTGCTGGTTAGTCTGGTTTTGCCAAGACTGGTGTTTTGTTAGTCTGGTGTTTGGTCCACTTGGGAAAGTAGAGTGCTGCTTAAGCATTGCAGGCTCTGGAATCAGAAAGACAGGCTCAAATTTTGCCTCAGCTACTTCTTAGCTTAGTAATGTACTTAATCTGTCTGAGCCTCAATTTTTTCATTATGTAACATGGGGTTAATAATAGCACCTATCTTAGAAATATCACCTATCTTTTTGATCTTTCATCCTACAAATATTTGTTGTGCTCTCACTGTGAGCCAGGCACTGTGTTAGGCACTGGGATATAAGTATGAGAAATACCAGATGGAAAACAGACAATGACTAGATAATCATACTAACGAATATAAAATTGTAACTGTGAAAAGTGCAGCTAAGCATAGCAGCAGTTATAAGAACCTATAAAAGGGGGATCTGATGTGATAAGAAATTTTCGGTAAGGTTTTCCTGGGAAGGTTATACTTGCATTGAGCCCTTAAGAATGAGGATAGCTAACTGGATAAGAAGGGAAACAGGATGTGCAAAAGTCCTGTGGTGGCAGATGAGGAAGAAGACCAGTGAGGCTGGAGGGAAGAGAGTAAAAGGGAACTAGGTGAGGGTGAAGAGATAAGAAGGGTTTCACAATGTTTTGTTTTTATCTTAAAATCAATGGGAGGCCATTGAGGGTTTAATCAGGGAGTTGCTATTATCAGATTTTCCTTTAGAAGAGATCTCTTAATAAGAATAGGTTTGGAGGAAGGTGGTAAAATTAGTTTAGGCACACCAGCTAGGAGGCCACTACTGTAGTCCAGATGAAATAAGATGGTAGCTTACAAAGGGGTGGGAATAAAGGGAGTTAGAGCAAAGTAAACAGATCAGACAACTATTTAGGAAATAAGATAAACCGGACTTGGTAATAGATGGGATGGAGTAGGAGGGGAGTAGAGAGGGACAGGAATTTGTCACAGATGATGCTCATGTTTCTGGTTTGGATGGCTAATGTTGCCAATCTGTGGGAGAGGTACTCCCAGGGGAGTAGTAGGTGTTGGGGAAGGAGCCTGAGTGATTTTGGACCTGTTGGCTTGTGGTGCCCTTGAGACATTCAAGTTTAGTTGTCCAGCAGGCAGCTCGAGCTGAACTGGAAATACAATCTGGTGAAAATTAGCAGAGACAGAAACTGTGCATGTGAAGGAGATGCCCCAGGAATCAAGTATAATGTAAAGAGAGGAGAGGGCCTGGGTCTCAACCTCAAGGAAACCCAACACTTATTTTTGGGTAAGAAGAATGAGCCTGAAAAGGTGACAAGGGTGTAGGGGAGGTGAAACCAAGCTTAAAAATCGTGGGTCACTGAAGTGAAGGCAAGACTGATTCATGAAAGCAGTGCTCAGCCATGTGGAAAGATGATGAAAGATCAAGTAAAATAGGACTGAAGGATGCTCATTGCATTTAACAGCACAGAAATCACTGGTGACCTTAGCCAGAGTGGTAGATGTGGAGTGACGGGGTGGATGCCAGGGTTGAGGAGAGAGTGGGAAGTGAGGAAATGATCACAGTGAGTATAGAACAGTGTTTTACAACTGTGAAGGGGAGGAGAGAAATTGGACGGTAGCCTGAGATTCTTGGAAGGTATAAATTATATGATGGGTATAAAATACTTAGGACAGTGCTTCACCCAGAGTAAACTGGGGACTGAGGGTGTTTGTCTTAGAGAAAAAGATATGAGTTGTTTGAAAGACCCAAGGACCCTGACTTTAGTGCTTCCACATGTCATTAGTGAAACTTACATTCTAGAACTACAAAGTGGACTCAGCCCTCTTGAAAGGGAACCTGGAGGACAGCTGGGATAGGAAGAGATTAAAGCTGCTTTCTTCAGGAATCACATGGTCCCAGGGTCAGGGAGGGCAAGCAGAATCAACAACTGTGGTTAAGGGTGAGGCATGGGGAGAGATGATTTCCCTCTGAACATCCAAACCTCCAGAGCATCTCTCCTTCAGTGTAATTCAGTCAAAATCCATGAAACTTTGATCAGCTACTTCAACTCACTGGTATCAACTCCTGTAGCACTGAGGACCCTATATAATTTACAATTGTTTATATGAGGCTCTAATAAATCAAACAGATAAAATTATATTTATTAGAAGGAACTTATTTTATAAGTTCAATATTTATTTATTATAAGGTCAATAAGTGAGAAAAATGAGGCTGTTCTGATGATGTTAAAAAAAAAAAAGAAAGAAAATTGGAGTTCTATTGGCTTCAGAAACCAATTTGTTCCTTTATTTTGTTTCAACTATAAAAGAACCTTCAAATTCTGATTCATTCAGATTAGTAGTTGCAAATAATACCAATTTTACCTAACAATGTCAGGATATTCTCTAATTAATCAAAGATGGCAAACGGATATTTATTCTAAGGTTTGCACAAAAATGAGCTAGTCCAGAGAACAAGAGGCTTCCAATGTTTAAAAATATATATATATATATATATATACATATATACACACACATATATGTTATATACATATAAATTTGACAAACTATTTTTTGAATACTGTATTAACTGCTTTAGTATATTTTTATTTATTCCTCAAAACAACCCTATAGGGTAATTATTATTATTATCCCCATTTAATGTAAGGCTCAGAGAGATTAAGCAGACTTCTATTTCTGGAAGCATGAAAGTCTAGATATATTAAACAACCCTTCCACTAAAAACAGCTAAATTATCTGGATAAAATATTTTTAATGCATCAATGATTGGCATTAACAAAGGAAGTAAAGAATCTTAGAGCGAAAGAAGGAATCCCTGAGGATGTCTTCTCAACCTTAGTAAACTTAGGCTTGAGGTTTTATAGACTCCCAGTGCTCAGAAGACAGAGCCTAGGTGTTCCAAGATTCTTGTAATGTTTGAGAAGAGGGTAAAAATACTAATTTACTTTAGATTTCAATAATTTAAGCATGTAGACTTTTTCTAAGATAATCTCCAAAAGAATAATATCTTCTAAACTAGTATCAGAAGCAAATAGAGTGAAAAAAATTCAATTAATGTGAAAAAAAATCAAGAAGGGGTGGGGGGAGAACTATGAAAGGATAAAACAAATGACATATACAAAATACAATGTAGGAAGAAATCTAAATATTGTTTATTGCAATTAAAATAAATATACATGGGTTAAATTCTACTGTAAAAGATTCATACTGGATTAAAAAACAAAATCTAGCTATACGCTATTTAAAAGAGACACATCCAAAACACAACAACACAAAAACAAATGGAAAATAATATACTAGGAAAACACTCACTTAAAAAACTCTGCTGTAGCTATATTAATAACAGTCAAAATGAAATTTAAGGCAAAAAGGAAAAAGTATAATCACAGAGGGTTAATCATAATAATTAAAAGTTTACCAAACAACAGCAAAAATTCCAAACTTATATGTTCCTAATAACATATCCTCAAAAAAAGAAAAAAGTTGCAAAATTGCAAGGAAAAACTAGACAAATCCACTATCATAGTGGGAGATTTTAACACTTATTTCAATAATTATTTAATAAAGTAAGCAGACAAAAAGGTCAGAAGAATATAGGAAGTTTGAGAAACACAAATAACAAGCTTGGTCTATTGGTAAAATATAGAAGATTTCATCCAAAAGTGGAGAATGAAACCACAATAAAAATATTTTGTGTGATTTATAACATATGTACAAGTAAAATGCATGACAATAATAGTATAAAGGCCAGGAGTTGGAAAATACAAGTATACTTATGTATACTACATATTGTCAGGTTCTTATACTCTATGTGAAGTGGTATAATATCACTTCGAGGTAGACTATGATAATTTTAAAATGTGAAGTATAAATCCTACAGCAAGCACTAAAGTAACAAAACAAATACTTACAGCTAACAAAGAGACAAAACAGAATCAAAAAAATAATCAATTAATCCATAAAAAGACAGAAAAGAGTTTCTGGAGATCTTCTGGAAACATAGAAGAGATGGGACAAATAGAAAATAAATACTAAGATAATAGGTCAAACCTAATCATATCAACAATCATATAAAATGTAAATGATCTAATCACTCCAATTAAAAGTCAGAGATTGTCAGATTAGACAAAAACAAAACAAAACAAACAAACAAACAAAAACCCCAAGGGCTTCCCTGTTGGTGCAGTGGTTAAGAATCTGCTTGCCATTGCAGGGGACATGGGTTCAAGCCCTGGTCTGGGAAGGTCCCACATGCTGCGGAGCAACTAAGCCCATGAGCTACAACTACTGAGCCCACAAGCCGCAACTACTGAAGCCTGCATGCCTAGAGCCGGTGCTCTGAAACAAGAGAAGCCACCGTAATGAGGAGCCCGCACACCACAACAAAGAGTAGTCCTCACTCACCACAACTAGAGAAAGCCCGTGGGCAGCAATGAAGACCCAATGCAGACAAAAATAAATAAATAAAATAAATTAAAAAATAAAAGAAAAGGCCAATAACATACAAAAAAACTCTAAATAAAATTTTAGCAAATCAAATCCAACAATATATAACAGGATAATACATCATGGACCAAGTAGAGTTTATCCAGGAATACAAAATGGGTTTAGCTTTCAAAAATCAACCAATGCAATCCATCTTATTAATAATCTAAAAAAGAAAAACTGTAAGATGTTCTTAATAGATGCAGAAAAAATATTTAACAAAATCCAACACTCATTTCTGATAAAAACTCTCAGCAAACTACGTAGGAATAGAGTGGAACTCCCTCAACTAGGAAAAAAAAAAAAAGCATCCATGGAAAATCTATGGCCACATCACTCTTAATCAAAGACTGAACATTTCCCCCCAAAGATCAGGGTAAGAGGAAAATGTCTGCTCTCACCACTTCTGTTCAACATTGTATAAGCTTCTAGCCAGTGAAATATAGCAAGAAAAAAAGATATGAGACATTTATTTATATTGGAAAAGAAGAAGTAAAACTATCTTTATTTACTGAGAAGATGGCTGGTAAAAAATCTTGATGGAATCTACAAAAATGTACTTTCAAGTGGTCTTAGCAAGATTATAAGATAGAAGATACAAAAAACAATAGTATTTTTATTACCATCAATGAAAATTAGAAACCGAAATTTTAAAAACCTTTACCAATTATAATAGCACCAAAAAAATGAAGTTCTTAAGGGTAAATCTGACCAAAAGTGTACAAGACCTGTACACTGGAAACTATAAAATGTTACTTAGGGAAATTAAAGAGGATGTAAAAAAATGGAAAGTTATTCCTAGATCATGGATCAGAGACTGTTTACATGCCAATTGTCTGCAAATCTATCTGTAGATTCATTGGCTTTCCAATGAAAATCCCTGCCCTTTTTTTTTTTTTGTAGAAATCAGTAGCCATTCTACTTCTAGGTATTTACCCATGAGAAAAAAAAGCATAAGCCCACACAAAGACTTGTACATTAATGTTCAAAGCAACTTTATTTGTAATAGCCCCAAACCAGAAACGACCTAAAATCCATCAACTAATGAATGGATGAGTGAAATGTGATCTAGCCATGCAGTGGAAAACTACCCAGCAATAAGATGGAATTAAGCACAGATACACATGGATGAATTTCAAAATAATTATGCTGAGTGAAAGAACCAGATGAAAAAAGACTATACACTGTATTACTCCATTTATGTAAAACTCTAGATAACGAAAACTATAGTGACAGGAAGCAGATCAGTTGTTGCCTGAGTGGAGAGGGAAGGGTGGGGAAAAACAGAAAGAAAGGTTTACAAAGGAATAGGAGGAAACTTTTAGTAGTGATGGGTATGTTCGCTATTGTGAATATGGTGATTGTTTCATGGATATATATATCAAAAAATATCAAATGGTACACTTTAAATATATGCATTTTATTGTATGTCAGTTATATCTCGATAAAACTCATTTAAAAAGAAGTTAGAAGGGAGACACAAGAGGGAAGAGATATGGGAACATGTGTATATGTATAACTGATTCACTTTGTTATAAAGCAGAAACTAACACACCATTGTAAAGCAATTATACTCCAATAAAGATGTTAAAAAAAAAAAAGTCCTTTTGGAGGGAAGTGATAGAACTGATTATCCATCAGTTCATTTTTTCATTGTTCAGTGCAAAAATAATGTATCTTATAATATTCTAAGATATTCATTGACAACATTTTTAAATGCTCATAATTTTGCACTGATCTCTTAAAATTTCAGAACAGCTTAATTTAATTTACTTGGATGATGACTCTTAACTGTAAAGATCAGTTTCATTACTGATACTTTATCTGCATTTATAAGCTTGGTAACGTTTGTGACTGTTTTGTCAGTTTGAGTTTTTCAACTTGATACAAAGCTATATAATCATATTAGTGTGCCTATTATTTACATTTGAAAGATATATAAAAGGGATTTTTAATGAATAAAGTATTTCTTGTTTCTTTTGAAAAAAAAAAGAAGTTAGAAAGAGAACTGAATAAAAAACACAAAGAAAGAAGGAAATGACAAATAATAAAAAAAAATAAGTAACTTATCCAAGTTCACAGTTAGAGAATGGCAGAATTGGTCCAAATTCAGATTTGTCTGACTCCAAAACCTGTTTTCTTAACATAAGTAAAACATCATCACTGTTTTCCCAATTTTTTCTTTCAGGCCTCTCACTGTTGTGGCCTCTCCCGTTGCGGGGCGCAGGCTCCGGCCGCGGCTCATGGGCCCAGCTGCTCCGTGGCATGTGGGATCCTCCTGGACCGGGGCACGAACCCGTGTCCCCTGCATCGGCAGGCGGACTCTCAACCACTGTGCCACCAGGGAAGCCCTGTTTTCCCAATTTTGGTCATGCAGTATCACCGTCAAGATTTTTGTCAAGTACCACCTACTATCGTTAACTTAATATTTTTCTTTAAATTGACTCACTTTTTAAACTTAGCCTCATTCTAGGCAATAATAGCTGTGAATAGGTTTTCATAAGCGGTTGGAATTTTCCTGATACACATTAAAATAAATACATATCAATTCAAAGGAAAAAATTTACCCGTTGTGATGGTTGGTTTTATGTGTCAACGTGTCTAGGCTATAGTATCTAGTTACTCAATCAAACACTACTAACCTGTTTCTGTGAAGGTATTTTGTATTTGTGATCAACATCTACCACCAGCTGACTTTAAGAAGATTATCTTTGATAATGTGGGTAAGACTCATTGAATGAGTAGGAAGGCCTTAAAAACAAAACTGAGGTTTCCCTGAGGAGGAAGAAATTCTGTCTCAAGACTGCAGCATCACCTCCTGCCTGAGATTTTCCAGACTGTGGACCTTCCCTACAGATTTCAGACTTGTCAGTTTCCACCACCGCATAAGCCGATTCCTTGAAATAAATCTCTTAACACACATATATCCTCCTGTTCTGTTTCTCTGGAGGACCCTGACGGATACACCCACGTATCACTCATTTCTTCCACTCTTCTTCTTAAAGCAAGGTGAGAAGGAAATAAGTGGGTAGGGAGGAGGGGAGTGAGAGGTGGTGGGCCAAGTGGGGCCAGACGAAGAACCCTCCCTTCGTGACGTGGGGAATGGAAATGCAGGAAGCAGCATGGGCAAGCCTCCCCACCTCTCTGGGACTCACCTATCACCTTGGAGGGGTGGGGACAAGAAAGGAAAGGAATGCAGTCCCCACAAGGTAGGTCGTTCTTAGCATCATAGCCCAAGAATTGTCCAAGGCCATTGGGAATCACTCCCACTCCACCGGTCCACCCTCTTTTTAAGTAGATGAAGCCTGAGCAACAAAGTCTCTTGCCTAAGGACACAGCAGGTGAGGGGCAGAGCCACTTGATTCCCAGTTTAGCTGTGAATCTCCTCTGTGCTCCTATCAGGGATCCTGGAGCTGTCCATGGTGACACTCCACCCACTCTGTGGTCTCTGTGGAAAGCCACACCAGGGACCGAGACACGAAGGACCCATCTGTCCCCCACATCCTCTCTCGACTCCGGCAGCACATTAGCATCCTCTGGGGAGTTTTTTTAGAAGTTCTAGTGTCTGAGGTCTACCCCAAACCACTTCTATCAGGATCTCTGGGGGGACGAGCTTGAGCGTCAATGCTTTTTGAAAGTGCTCCCAGGTGATTCTAATGTGCAGCTGGGCTGAACTGCTGCATTTCACATCCCGTTTTTTACCTCACATTTTACTCCCCTCCGTCCCTACTGGGGGGCTGTCCATTCTTACTATTTTTGGTGATCTGCCTAGAAGGGGAGAACCAGGGAGGAGGCTGGCCTGGCCGGGAACACTTTCTCTGTCCCTGTGCTGCCCTGGAGTTTGGCACACCTCACCCTGCTCAGTGCCATCCCATCCAGAGCTGCTGCCCCACCAAAGCAGAAAATACTAGTATCCCTCTCTCTTCCCCAATCTGACATGACCTCTGAGACTTCCTGTTCTCTCTTCAGCCTCTCCTCCCCTCAGACTTCCAACCCCCTTTCCTTTTTCAGTCCTTCTTTACCAGAAGTTCTGAGCCCCCTTCTTGGCTACCTTCCTCCCCACACCTGCTGTTCTCTCTCCTGCAACCGTGGCTAATTTGAGTCCCTCTGTGGTGCCTTTTTCCAGGAGAGGGGTGTGCCTCCCTGCAGCAGATGCCCTGGCTGCCCTAACCCCACGTCTGCAGGGAATGCCTCCCAGATGTCCCTTGCGGCCGTATAGTTGACTTCAGGCTGCAAGCAGGGAGTGTGTCTGCCTCATACCCTTTTCTCTTCCCTCTCTGTGCTGCCTGAGAAAATTCCTGATGAGAAAACTGCAGCAAGAGCTGCCGAGAAAGACAAAGGACTGCTTTGCGGTGTTTTCCCAGTTCTGCAGAATCTTCTCTTGAGGCCCTGCTATGTGACAGGTGCCAGGATTACAAAAGATGAATAAAGCAGTCCTTTCCCTCAAGGAATTTATAATTAAATAAAAGGTAGAATTTTTTATGGAACAGGGGAGAAAGGAGGACAGGAGAGGGGTATGGGGAAAAATGAATATTAGTACCTGTTATGTGCCGGGCAAATGCCTTCTCCATTTTATATGGAGTTTTATGGGCAAACTCCAATTAAAAGGTACTGTTTTCCCCATTATATAGATGAGGATACTGAGGCAAACAAGGTTAAATAACTTGCCAAAGGTTATATAGATCTTAAGGGACAAGGTCAGGGTTTGGACCCAGGTCTTTGAACTCTAGTTCCAGCACTTTCTAGGAGTCTGATGGTTATTCCATAACCGACCCAGTGCTCTTCACCACGGGAGAGCAGAAACCCTGGAGCTGGGGGTTTGGCTTCTTGCCCTGGCTTTACTGCTAACGAGCTGTGTGACACTGGGCAGTCACATTCCCTCTCTGGGTCTTGGTTTTTTTCTTTTTTTACATATAAAGTGAGGGAGATAAAAGTAGGTAATTTTAAAGATCTTTTTCAACTCTATGATTTTCTTGATTGCATTTCCTTTTCCCAGTCAGTTATATATTTATTTTGTTTCCATCTTAAAAGAAGGGTCACTGGAGCTCGGGGGAGGGTCACGCAGTCAATCCTGCAAAGTCGGAGCTGGCACCCACAGTCCAGCAGCCTGGCACACTGCAGTGGCCATCAGTCGGGGCTGGATGCATGCAATTAGACTTCCCAGGGAGGCACTGAGAGTGCCTGCGAGGATTCCAGCAGCTGGGGCAGCGCCCCTGCAAAAGCCACCAAGAGAGATCACTCAGTTCATGGAAACAGGCCGGGAGAAGAGGACAGCCCAGAACCAGTCATTGTGAAGCCTCCCCAGGCATTTCACGCTTTTGAAAATGGCCCTGAGAGAGATGCTATCAGGAGGCATATTTAATGGGTTTGGGAAATCGACTAATTTTGTCGCAGTCATTTGCGTGTTGTCCGATGCATGCTGAGCATCTAGGACCAGCGTGGGTGTGTGAGTGGGGCCAGGGTGTCCGAGGGAGAGACGTGGCATGGGGAGGGCAGGGCAGGGTTGCCGGTCATTTCTAGTTTCCTGAAAACCCCCCGCTGACTTCAGGCCACCAAGCTGGGTGTTGGGTCAATGCCCTCCCTTGCTCCACCCACCTTCTCCACCCCTCCCTCTTTCACATCGGTCCTCCCTCTCCTCTCTCCCCAGGCCTCCCTTCCCACCCTTGCCCGTAGCCCCGTTTCCCTATTCCCCCCAGTCAGCCCTGAGCAGAGTTCTTCCTGCAGCCACCCTTCTCCCATGTTCCGGGTCAATAGCCATCAACATCCCATGCTGAGAAGGAACACACAGCCCCTTGCACGCCTGATTCACCAAGAGCTGCTCTCCCAGCCCCTCCCTGGGCCTCTGGTGCGCTCCCTCCATCCTATGGGCCCTGCTTCTCCTTCTCCAGAGACACTGCTATCCATCAGTTGCCTGCCTCGCTGGTCACAGTTACTTTCGCTGGCTGTCTTCAGCTTGGTTGTTTATTTTCTCTCTCTCCCCTCCTCCCACTCCCTTTTCCTCCACTTGTTCCTGGATTTGGGTTTGCTATGCGTTGCTTTTCAGGGCTGTCCTGCAGAGGGGGGCAGAAAAGATGCTCAAAGCAGTGCACTCACGTCCCCTTCCAGGTGACTCTCTCTCCTCTCCAAAGTTGGGGATCTTCGAGGAAAGAAGGCTACAGTCTCCCGCAGAGGCACACGATGCCATTTAAAGGGCCAAAGATTTGGAATCAGGGGACTCTAGTTTGGGAGCTAATTCTGAGAGAACTTTGGGTAGGTTCCTTAAACTCTCTAAGCCTCAGTTCTCTCATTTATAAAACGGAGCCGTGATGACTGAGTGAGAAAATCACAGCTATCATTTACTGAGTAAATTCTCTATGTCAGGCTCCATGCTAGGCACTTTCGAATAGGATTGCATTTAAGCATGTTTGTGAAAGTGCTTTGTAAATTAGAAAGTGCTGTGCAAATGCCTGTTATTAAAGGAAAGCAGAAAGCCGCTATTGGCATCTACATGGCTCTCCTTTGTACCCAGAAAATAATTCAATGGGTACTTTTGACCAGTTCTGTTACAAAATTTCATACGTACATCATCTCATTGAGCTTCACGTGGCTGCTCTGTAGTAAGTAAGCAAATATGATCGGCTCCACCCTATAGATAAGGGGGCCAAGACCCAGAAAACGGAGTCTGGGGAATTCTGCCTGTTTTCTCCACTTCCCCCTGTGCCCTCCTGTCCTCCCTGCCCTCCATCCCCCTGCAGTGGGCTGGGAAGTATACCTGTTCCATCTCATCTGATGGAAGGTGGGGGGCAATGTATGAGTGTGCCTGGGCATGGACAACATCTAGAAAGATGCAGTGACGTGCCAGGCAGAGGAGCTATTTGGAACAGGCAGGGTGGAGCTCTGAGAGTGGCAGAGTGCCCGGGGGGCTGAGGTGGCATAAGCGGTGCTGTCTCCAGAGCGAAAGGGCATGGTGGGACCAGAAACCAGCAGGAAATGGGGCTGCCTAAGAGAAGGCATGTGTGTCACGTGACTAGGATCCTGAACATGGGGCTCCGAGCCCAAGAGTCTAGCAAGGACTTGTTCTTATTCTCTGCTAACCTTGGGCCAATCAGATCACCTCCCACATATACCTGGTACCCCACATCCTCAGGCCATGGGACCAGACTCTGGTCCAGGAACTTGTGTCTGAACCTGCAGTCCCTTCCAGGCAGCCAGTGTAATTATCCAGGCCTTGACTACCACTTTACCCCCAGCCACCAAAGGCCACAGCTCATTCCCACACAGGCTGAGTCATGGCGCTAGCCGGCACACGCAGACCAGGGCTCCCTCAGAACCATGAAGAATAATCAGGGCTGCTGCTGACCCTTTCAGAGAGGCTCCAGTTCTCCCAACCCCAATAACTCACTGCCTGGGCAGATTCCTTTAAAAATTGCAGCCAGGGCTTCCCTGGTGGCGCAGTGGTTGAGAATCCACCTGCCATTGCAGGGGACACGGGTTCGTGCCCCGGTACGGGAGGATCCCACATGCCGCGGGGCGGCTGGGCCCCTGAGCCATGGCCGCTGCGCCTGCGCGTCCGGAGCCTGTGCTCCGCAACGGGAGAGGCCACAACAGTGAGAGGCCTACGTACCGAAAAAAAAAAAAAAATTGCAGCCAGTTAAAGCCACCGAGCCCAAGGATGCAGCCCCTTCTGCCAGCTAGGCTCTTCCTTACACTCACCCCCGAATCCTTCTGAGCTTCCTGTTTTCACCTTCCAAGGCCCTCTCTCCTCCAAAATTTTCTTTGGGCTTCTGGGTTCTCCCTTCCCTGCGCCTCCATGGACTGATGCGCTGTGGCTCTCCCCTCGGAGCGCGGTTTCCCTTTGGGCCGTCTCAGGTGGAAGCTGCCCTTCTCTCTCAGCCCCTGGGCTCAGGGGGTGGGACGGTGACTCTGCCTCAACAAACAGTTAAACCCAGCCCTCTACGGTGAAAACCGGCCCCAGTGGGTTCCCGCCGCCTGCTTTGCGCTCCACTCTTCCTTGGTGCTGCCCTGAGGCCACCTCATTCAAGGAAGACATTGCCCTTCCTCTTCTGGGGACAACTTTATCAGCTGCAAGCCTAAACGTCACCATCATGTGGGATGATACCGCATCTCCATGGGCTGCTTCCTCAACAGCTTCGTCTCTCTGATGCAGCCCCTACTTTACGGCCACTGCCTGGACCTAGTCATCTCGGAACTACCCCACCTCTGGAGTGTTAAACACAAATGCCCTGTGGGCAGACCATAATCCCACACCCTTTGTGCTCTCCACAGCCTTTCCTACACCTGACCTGTGATGTCATTGGCCCTCCAGTTCCTTGGCTTTTAATTTCCTCCTCGTATCAGCCCCACCTGTTTTCCCTTCCATCCTGAGCCAGGCTGGGGTCCGTATTCCTTTTTTTTTTCTAGTTGCTCTTACCTCTGTTGTCCCCTTGTCTTTTCATGACATCCTTTTGGCAAAACCCCAGTGTAAAGTTAATTCAATTACTTGCCTTTTCTGCACCTCTACCTAGGATACTGGGTTCTGTGGTAGAAAAATCACACGGCTGCACAGAGTGAGGGGACTACACGACCACAGCCAGCATCACAACCAGGCCTTCAAAGTGGCCCGGAATTTTCTTTCTTTTCCTTAGTCAGTTCTCTCTAGAGCTCATGGTCAGCGATTTCTGACCTTCTCCACTCTCTTCAAGACACCACCTTTCCCAGCATCTCCCTACACATTCCCAGCAGATAACCTTCAGAGAGAGTAAGAATCATTTGGCAGAAATTCCATCAGCATCCTGCCATCAAACAGACTTTATTCTTCCCTTCTTTGCTCTCTGGTCACAATGGATGAGGTAGGGGTCCAGATAACCCTCCTAAGAATTTAGGCTAATCCCTTCAAGTGCTTTGGACCCTCTCCCTTTCCACCTCCTTTTGAAATCTCCTTTGGTTGGTTTTCCGTGCACTACTCCCATCTTGTGTTTCTTCCTCTCTACCTGCTTCTTCTTCTCATTAGCATTTAAACATGTCTGAGATTCACTGTTTCAAAACAAAACAAAACGATCCTCTCCCTTAAACCCACCTTCTTATCTCAATACCTCTGTGTTCATTATTGCTCATGTAACAGTTTCAACCCAATATTCGGAAGCTTAAAACAACCAACACAAAACAATAAACATTACCTCATTCAGTTTCTGAGGGTCCGGAACCTCGATTCAGCTAAGCAAGATGGCTTGCGTGTCTCCTGAGGCTGCAGTCAAGATGGGACAGTAATTATGTGAAGGTTAGACCAAGGCTGGAGGACCTGCTCCCGGTATGGCTCAAATATGGCTGTTGGTCAGTGGCCTCTGTCTCTCATCACGTCGGCCTCATGATGTGGCAGCCGTCTTCCCCTAGAGTGAGTGATCCGAGAGAAAGTGGCTAAAATGGAAGTTGCAATATCTTTTGTTAAAGGAAAATCAAAATGGAGTTGGTATTGCTCACAGAGCTCTCTAAAATGGCCAGTGAGGAAGTGTGACTCATACACATCTCAGCTTGGAAGAAATCTGAGCTTTTGACCACTTATTGTCTTAACACAGACATCCAGGAATCTGCCGGAAACTCAAGATACTTATCGGACTCTTACCTTAAAATAACTCGTGACAATCTGTCTACTTATCAGACCCTTAAAACCCTTAAAACCACTCTTGAGAGCCTATTCCTTAAGGACAAATAATTCTTTTCTTGTATCATAGTACAGCCTCATGGCTTTTGCCTTTCTATGAGCCCCTGACTCTTTCTCTTCCCTGGAACATGCTTTTGGTTTTACCTGAATCGGTTATCTCCTGAATTACAATTCTTAAGACCCCAAATAAAGCTCTTTGTTCTTTGCAGCCTCGATACTGATTATTGTTTGACCCTTTTGAAATGTCCTCACTTCGGCTATATTTCTTTGGTCACACAGAACAGCTCTGATATGATGTGGGAGGTGAGAACCCTAGGAGGTGGGGGTCATCAGGGGCCACCTCGGAGGCTGGCTACCACAACCCACTTTGTAGCCAGACCTGTTCAAAGAGGTGTTCACCTTGGGTGTCTCCAGATTTTGCTCTTCATTCAGACTGCTCTCACTGAGTCCCCAGTGACTTCCTTATTTTGAAATCCAAATGCTACTTCTCAGTCCTTATCTCAGGTGGCCTCTCCGCAGCATTCCATCCTGTTGAGTCCCTCCTTCACAAACATTTCCTTCCCTGGTTCTTGTGACATCACAGGCTCCTGGATTTCCTTCACCTTTCGGCCCCTCCTTGGTTTCAGTCACAAGCTTCTTTCCTCCCATCTGTCTATCTCTGAGGGTTGCTGCACCTCAGGGTTCTGATCTCAGGGTTCCCTTCTGTGAACATCATCTTGGCCTCTGCTAACCTGATCTCCTGGCCCTCCCTGCACCCCTGCAGGATGTCTCCTGGCTCCTGCCCTCCTCCCACTGTCATCAGTTCAGATCAGCACCTCGGGGCTACTCTTTGTCCAGTCATGAATTCCTCAACTAGAGGAAGAGGGAAGAGGCCTGAAGGAAGTAAGGATAATGGCATAAATTAATGCAGGGAGTAACCGAAATTCATCAACCTCAGATGGAGAAGCCTGCGGGGTGGTTTGATTATTGTTTTCAAGTCTACAGAGGCCCCTTGCTTTGAGAAATATGACCAATTGCCCTGTCTCTTCCAAAAACCAAATAGGGAAAGGTAGAGTTTTAGTAATGACAGATCCAGGTTAAAATAGAGAAGCGTTAAGTGCCAGGAGTTAGCTGGAGCAATGCGGAGTCTGATCAGCAAATTTTTTAAAGTAGGTTGGGTTTTTGCGCATTTGAGATGATTCCTGGGTAGACTGAGCTAAGGGTGGGCAGGTGGATTGGGTAACTCACCACAGCTTCCGTGGCCGCATGAGGGGAACTCCAGGGTGGCACTGAGCTCAGAACACAATCTCTTGTCCATTTCCAGCAGTGGAGTGTGAGAAGGCCCGTGCTCAGCAACGAAGACCCAACGCAGCCAAAAATAAATGAATTAAATAATTAAAAAAACCAAAAGGGACTTCCCTGGTGAAGCAGTGGTTGAGAATCTGCCTGCCAATGCAGGGGACACGAGTTCGAGCCCTGGTCTGGGAGGATCCCACATGGCGTGGAACAACTAGGCCCATGCGCCGCAACTGCTGAGCCTGTGCTGTACAGCCCGCAAGTCACAACTATGGAGCCCGCGCACCTAGAGCCCGTGCTCCGCAACGGGAGAAGCCACTGGGCTGCAGAACGGGTTCATTATGGTCTGCAGGGTCAGGGCAGTCTAGCCACTGCTGTTTGGCTGCATCAGTCCTGAAACTGGCCAGAGCCTGGGGTTATAGGTAGGGAGGAGTGGTGTGAAGACAAGCATGAATTGGTATTGAGACGAGGAGCACAACCTTGGCTGAGGAGCTGGTTGGTGTATCACCTCCTCCAGGAAGCCCCCTCTGATACCACCAGACTGGCTTCACCTCTGTGCTCTCACAATGCCCTGTGCTCCCTTGGTCCTCAAATGGACACTGTGGCCCTGAGATGGTCTAAGGGGTTGTCTTTATACTCATCCAGCCATGAGCTCCTTGATGGCAAGAACCATGTGCTGTTGACGGCTGTCTCTGGGACCTGGCACAGCATGTGGACCATGCATGCAAAGTGCTGGGTAAATCAGTCTTCACTAATTAACCTAGGGAACAAAGGCCTTGGAGGACTTTGTATCACATCATCCCCAGAGGTAACTTCAGTATAGCCCAGCAGAAAGCCCTGGCTTTTCAAAACCCCATTCCAATGGGACAACTGAAGAGATGACCCAAGGAAATCTGGGTTCTGGTACCTGCTCAGCCACTTATTAGCAGAATGACCTGGTTAGCAATGACAATCCCTTCCCCATGCCTCAGTCTCCTCATCTATGAAATGGGGGCGATGACCCCACAGATTCACAGAGTTGCTTTGCAAATCAAATGAGATAATGGGTGTGGAGGTGGTGAAAACATCTAGAGAAAAGTCTTTAAGACTTATACAGAGGTAAGAAGTTATTAATAGTCTCATTAATATTCTTACCCAGAATGCCCATGGAGAAGCAGTCTGTGGCAGCTCCAGCCCCCGCACCCCACCCTTCCATACTATTTCTGTCCCTGGAAAGCAGGTTCTTGGAATGGGAGTCCCCATTCTGCCACTGTGCGGGAAGGGGGTGAATGTCAGGCAGAGATGCCCGCCCTCCCAGCTCTCCAGCCTGCCCCTCCTTGGGGGTTCTCACCAAACCCTTTGATTTAGAAAGAATGGCCGACACCAGCACACCAGCCATCTGGAGGATGGCAGGCGGCATCTTGTCTCTGTCACTTTGTTTGATGCTGAGGTGCTGAGGTCAGGCCCAGTCAGGCCCAGGTACGAGGGGAAGCAGCTTCCACTTGTCTCCTGCGTTTTTGGGGAGGCGTGAGCTGCTCCAGGTGGCTGGTCCTTTCTCTCTTCCTGCTCTTCTCCCCAGGACTGTTCAGCTGCCTGCGGCCCACCTTGCCTGCAGAGTGGAGTGGCCGGGAGTGGGAACAAACCCAGGGTTTTCTCCTCCCCCACATTATTCACTTTCCTGCTGAGCAAGTGTGATGCTTGCCAGCATCAGCTGGCCCATTCCTAGGGAGCAGCAAAGAGAAGTAGGTGGCCCCAAGATGGGGAGAGGAAATCCAGATGGGTGGGGTCTGATGGTGACCTCATCCTCCAGAAAGTTCTGGAGATGACATCCAGGTCCTGCCAGCCAGCAGGATCCCCCAGGAGGTAAGCCCTGAGGGCTCCAGGCAGAACACCTGACCTCCCCTAGGCCTCATCTCCCAGTTTCCCCTGGCCATACTATAACCTGTGAACATCAGCACGAGGGCAGAGCAGATCTGTAGAAGTGGGGTCTTCACTGGCTTTGCAAATAATCAAAGCCTAGGGTCAGCAAAACTGTGGATACGAAAGAAAGAAAGCCAGGAGAATACATCTGAGGTCCAAGGAAGGCTGGCATCTGGAGTGAGGTGTCAGACGGGGGCTCTGCCAGCCCCGCCCAGGGCTGTGTCCACAGGGGGAGGAAGACCAGCAGTGGTTGTTACCAGTCTTGCGGGAATGGGCCACTACCAGAAATGCAGCCGCCTGCTCAGAGGAGGTCTCCTAGCTCAGCCTAGCTCCCCTTCCACACTGCGCCAGCCAGGTCTGCCGCTGCTGACTTAAAACGCTGCCCTCAATTTTATCTTTAGCTCCGGCTGCTGGGAGCCTGAGTGACAGGCAGGCTGGGGGCTTGTGCCGGGGTGGGAAAAATTTGCAGCTACCTGGTTTGCTGAGGTGGCATGATTGCAAGGAGCAGGGCCTGTGTGGTGTTCGTTGCTGGATCTGTGGCTGGCGCGGTGGTAGGCACGGAGCTCCCCCAATACTGGTTGAATGGATGGGTGGATGCAGCCAAGCATGGATGGAGCAGAGGACCCCAGAGGAGAGGATGAGAGCAGGGCCATCTGGTCCACAGACCAATTCACGGACCTGGAAGGAACTCCGTGTGGTCTTGGGCGAGTGACTTCCCCTCCTGGCCTCAGTTTCTTCATTTGTAAAAGGGGACTAGATAAGCAGTTTTCAGACCACCTCTGTGGACCACCTCCGCCTCTAATCCCCCACCCCACCTCCATAAACAAGGTGCTGCTGCTGGGCGCTTGAGTTGGAAGGAAGGGAAATGATGGACTACAACGCTCTCCTACCTCTTCCGTCGGGATTGAGTCACTTTTATCAATTCTGAATATTGAGCTTCCTGGAAAGAATTCTTTTATTTTTATTTATTTATTTTTTAAATAATTACTTACACTATCCAGAGTAGTGGATGTTTTGGTTTGGGAAGCAGGGACTGGTATTTTTTTTTTTAAACATAAATTTATTTATTTTTGGCTGCATTGTGTCTTCGTTGCTGTGCGCGGGCTTTCTCTAGTTGCAGCGAGTGGGTGCTCTCTTGGTTGTGGTGCGCAGGCTTCTCATTGCAGTGGCTTCTCTTACTGCGGAGCATGGGCTCTAGGCACACGGGCTTCAGTAGTTGTGGCTCGCGGGCTCTAGAGCGCAGGCTCAGTAGTTGTGGCGCACAGGCTTAGTTGCTCCTCAGCATGTGGGATCTTCCCGAACCAGGGCTCGAACCTGTGTCCCCTGCGTTGGCAGGTGGATTCTTAACCACTGCACCACCAGGGAAGTCCAAGAATTCTCTTAGACAAAGAGCAGCTCTGTTCCCCAAACACATCCAGACTTGAGGAGCCGGAATGAAATTGCCTCTTGGAGCAGGTAGCAAGAATAGCCCCTCCACTGTCTCTCTTCAGGACTGATATGAAAACCCCTTATCTGAGCAATAAAAAATGTGAAGTGCCCAAGAAAGGATGAGGAGGGGCCAAGGAGAGACCCTTGCAGGGCAGTAGGAGGTGTATTGGAAGGGGCAGACCAGGGGTTGATCCAAACCCACAGCTAGACCTCGAGAAGAAGTAAGCCTCCGTGGAGATGGCAAGGAGACTTGAGGCAGCAGGAGTTCCGAGGAGAGAGCCAGAAGAGGGACTTGAAGCCAGCATCCAGCCACCCCCGACTGTCCTGAGGTGGGAAGGCTCGGCAGACCCTTGAGGTCCCAAGAGGGGGATCCAGCAGCCTGGTGTGCTGGGACCTGGATGCCAGCTTGGGTGCTGACCCCGTGGAGCCCAGGGAACGTGGTTACCAGAAGGCAGGAAGGCCTGCAGGGAAAGGGAAGCCTGGCCCAGGGAACTCCTTGCCTTTCCTCTTGGTCTGCCTTACGAAAGGAATGAGGTGTGACCGGGACCTCGGGCAAGTTATTTTAATCATTTGTGCCTCCCTTTCTTCCCTTGTTATAGGGAGATGACCTCTGACCCTGCCTATATCACAGAGGTATTCTGATCAAAACAGATTATAGATGTGAAAGTCTTTCTTACTACATACTGAAACTGCTTTACAGGTATTACTCAATGGCCAGAGGGCTGGGGTCTAGCTGGCAGGACCCTGTTTCTTCCAGGCTCTTCTTCCTCCTGTTCTATAAACTTGCTCCAGTGAGAGAGCAAGTAGGCCCAGGGCCTACTTTTCTTTCTCCTTTGAACTTCCTTCCGCCTTCCTCCTCAAAGACATTCTCCTGCCATCCCCTTTCTTTCCCCAGCCCTTACCCTGGTCCAGCCTCTGATGCTGAGCTCCCAATAAGGCAAAGTTCCTGTTTGGACCCCTTGCTCCAGCCTCCTAATTCCAGCTCATCCCACACACTCGGCTGGCCTCATTATCCCCTCCCCCTGCTTGGAAACCTGCTGCGTGTTCAGTGTGCAACCCACACTGAGCCCCAGTTACTCATCAAGCGAGTCGCCTGGGCCACTCACTTCTTACTGACCCGACCCCACCCCCGCCAAACACCACCTGGCATGGCCCCCTGCAGACACTCAGCTTCCTACTCCTTCCTGCTCCAAACCATATCCTCAACCACCATCTGGAAGGCCCTCTCCTTTCTTTCTGCTAAATCAAGAAAATACCCCTTGAATAAGTGGTCGAACATCTCCTCCAGGTTTCCTCCAGGAAACCTTTCCCGAATAACCTCACTGAAATCTTGCCTTTCCGTCATTTGAATACTTTCTAGAATAGAACAGGATTGGCATCTCTGTAGTGTGTGTACCTGTGAGGTATGTGTCTGTGGGTTCTGCTAAGTCCTGTGGCAGTCATCTTTCCCAAGTCACCACACCCACTTGTTCCCCATGGTGGGATTGGTACAGACGGCCGACCAACTGGTAAGACTCATTATGTAGGAAGATGACCAGGCCAGGTCTGATGTTGGGGAAGATGGTAAGACAGCATCACGTGCAGAGGCCACAGTGACCTTTATGACAATGAGACTTCCCAGAGCCTTTTCCTTTTTACTTTAAGATTTTTTTTTTTTTGATGTGGACCATTTTTAAAGTCTTTATTGAGACTTCCCTGATGGCGCAGTGGTTAAGAATCTGTCTGGCAATGCAGGGGACATGGGTTTGATCCCTGGTCTGGGAAGATCCCATATGTCGCGGAGCAACCAAGCCCATGTACCACAGCTACTGAGCCTGTGCTCTAGAGCCCGTGAGCCACAACTACTGAGCCTGCGCGCCACAACTACTGAAGCCTGCGCACCTAGAGCCCGTGCTCCACAACAAGAGAAGCCACCGCAATGAGAAGCCCTCGCACCACGTCGAAGAGTAGCCCCAACTCGCCGCAACTAGAGAAAGCCCACGCACAGCAACGAAGACCCAACGCAGCCAAAAATAAATAAAATAAATACATTTTAATAAATAAATAAATAAAGTTTTTATTGAATTTGTTACAATATTACTTCTGTTTTCTGTTTTGGTTTTCTGGCCCTGAGGCTTGTGGGATCTTAGCTCCCTGACCAGGGATCGAATCTGCACTCCCTTCGTTGGAAGGTGAAGTCTTAACCACTGGACCACCAGGGAAGTCCCAGCCTTTTCCCTAAGACATGGCCACAGGCTGTCCTCCTCTAATGCCACCTGAAGCACTCGTCACCTGTGGCAGGAATTGTAGATGAGGCACAGACATTGTCACCCAGCCCCAGGATGGCAGGCTGGTTTGTTTTGGTGGCCTGCACATTGCTAAAGGGTAAAGGCTCAGGGGCTGCTTATGTGCACACGTTGGGCTCAGCACACAGTCCTGGCCTATTTTGTGGTTTTATATCCAGAGATGCCAAGGACAGTCCGTGTTTGTTGCTCAGGCTGGTGATTTAACCCAGAATACCCTTTAGGTGCTTTCCAACCCTGCAGTGTTCTTTTGTATCGTTTGGGTTGGAAAATGAAAAGCTCTCTCTGCCAGCAATTAATTTACCAAAATAAACAAAAATTCTGCTTTTCGTGACAAAGACAGTCCCTGAATGCCAGTCTTAGGGCTGCCAGACTGCAATTTCAAGTGGCTGCAGCTCGCGCGGTTACAACTTACAGGTGATTTATCGGGGAGGTTATGAGAAAAGGAGAAAATGCAGTCAGGAAGGAGAGGAGAAAAGTGTCGCGCATCTCTTGCCCTCATCCCCAACTTCTCTGGCAACAAGTCTCGTGTCCTTGACTCTACCTTCCCGTTTTTAGTTTTATTTTTTTTAAGAACTGCAGATGATTTTTCTTTTTCCATTCTGTTCTATTTGGCTTATTTCCAACCCTCTCCTGACAAGGGTGCAGCCTGGCGCCCTGCTTTCAAACCCCATCACTGGCTGCGGGCCCCTCCCGCGCATTCACCATCCAAGACCTTCAGCCTGCTACATTTTACAGGAGGGTCTGGTCCCTTCATGAGAGAGCTGCTTCTGGGGGTAGTTGATTTGATACACGCTGGAAACAGTATCCAGACTGCGGAGTTGCAAACTCCCTCGCCTTCCCTAAACGCTGAATGAATAGGGACAGGGATGCGTTGCATTGGAAAGGGAGGTGGCAGCCATGGATTTGAGATACAGAGTTGCTGAGAAGCTGGGAAGAATTTGCTCAGGTAGGCAGAGTGGGGTGTCTGGGGGTGGATGCTCTGAGTGGCACCAGCCAGGGACCATTAGAGATTATGCTGGGGGAGTTAAAAGCAATGATTTAAGTCTGAGAACATTGTCTCCTTCATCTCAGAGCCCGCTGAGAATCAATCCCAGTAATCACTACCCGCATCCCCACTGCTGCTCACCAAGGCTCAGCTCACTCGTAAGGACCCACCAGCCTTGCTCACACACCTACTCTATCAACTTCCTGCTTCCTACCACCTACCTCTGAGAACTCTGCTCTTCGTGGCTTTCCAATCTGGATGGTTATCTTTGCCAAGATTCCATCGACGCTGATCCTGGGGATTCCCTGGGCCAGACTGTGGACAAGTATTTATTGTGCATGGTTTTCAGGTGCTTTGTGTGAAAAACAGACACAGCCCTGACTTCAAAAAGCTCACAGTTCCTCCTGGAGTCAAGGTAAACACAGAAAACCGAGGAAACATGCAGAGAAACTAGAGGATAATTTCCTTATAGGCAATGGCAGGAAGTTGAATGCTCTTCAAACTTTTCTGCTTTGCATCTCACTCTTGCTTCCTCTCCATTGTCTCCCACACAATTCTGTCCTGGAATAGTTTGGACACAACACCCCACGGAGCCTCTTTATTTAGCTCCTCGCCAGAGAGACACAGAAGTGACCCCAACTCTCTCTGGAGGAGTGGGTAGGCAGAGCAACCTTGATAATAAAATCCAGTGAACAATTTACTGACCAGACTAACAGTGAGTGGTTTGCTGTGGATTCCGTTCAACACTGCATGCACAACTACTGTTGTGTTAGGTCTTCAAGGGAGGGGTGAGCGGTACAAAATTGAACAAGAAAAATCTTGCCTCAAAAGAGTGTATTCTTGGGCTTCCCTGGTGGCGCAGTGGTTGAGAGTCCGCCTGCCGTTGCAGGGGACACGGGTTCGTGCCCCGGTCCGGGAAGATCCCACATGCCGTGGAGCGGCTGGGCCTGTGAGCCATGGCCGCTGAGCCTGCGCGTCCGGAGCCTGTGCTCCGCAACGGGAGAGGCCACAGCGGTGACAGGCCCACGTACAGCAAAAAAAAAAAAAAAAAAGAGCGTATTCTTCATGTATATCTAATATTTGCTTTATAAAACTTCAATCATATGGAATCCTTTGGAATATAGTACTTTGAGGTATTAATGCTTTTCAGACTCTTTCACTGATCTACCACTGAAGTCATAGCATCAATGTCTTTGAAATCTTGTGTTTTTATCATCATATGAAATTTATACTCCACTTTATATCAGTACTGGTTTTAATATAAAATGATCTTCCTCCCCCTCAATCCCACACTCCTCAAAGTCTAGTTATAACCGAAGCAGTAGGAGAATGGGACACTTATCCTGTCTTTTGGACCCCCGTACATTATCTTACACCCAAGGAACACAAGTACCCTGTGAGAAAATCAGGGTAATAGCTCAACACCTACCTATTGATTCTCCCTCCTTCCCAACCCACCTCCTAGGTCTGACCTTGCCAGGGGCCTCCAGACTTCCTATTTTTCCTACCTTGGCCCTCCACTCCTACAAGCCAGTAGCCCCCTATTTCTGGGACATCTCGCCCCTGGTTACCTTCTTTTTGTGCCTCTCTTAGAGGATGTTCCCTGTTCAGTTCTGGTCCTTGATTTTATGTTTGGGATTGTTTTTGGTTTTGGACACACAGCCATTTAGGCCCAAGGCAAATAGTGGCAAAAAAGTCATTAATCACTCCATTAATTAATTCTTCCAAAAATATTGATTGGCCACCTGCTCCTCAGGTTGAGCTGTGCTAGACACTGTGCATATAGTGATGAGCAAAATAGAAATGTTTTCTCTCCTGATGATGGTTACAAGTTATTGAGAGAAATGACATTAATCAAATAATCCTACCAGCATGTAACTTTGAACCGTGCCTGGAAGGGAGGAACTAGGGTGCCATGAGAACGTAGAGCAAAGTACGGACTTGCTCTGATCTGGGGGAGGTGGTCAGGGAAGGCTTCCGGGAGGAAGAGGTATTTCAGCAGAAATGTGGAGGATGACTAAGAGTTAACTAAATGAATGTTAACTGAGTGAGGGGGAGCATTCCAGGCAGAGGGAACAGCATGTGTAAGTGTCCCGTGCCTGGGGGAGGGGAGCACAGCCAACTTGAGGAACTGAAAGACCAGTGTGGCTGGAACATAGACAGAGAAAGGAGAAGTGGGTCAGATGGGGGCCAGAAGTCTAAAATCCAAATTGGTAACTTTAGCTGGAGATACACATATGTGTACTAGGTACATAGGACATAACCAAATATGTTTACTTACTTCCAGAGTAAACGGAGGAGGAAGAACTTTAAGTGAAAACAAATTAACCAAGACGAGAAGTTCAGGAGAAGGTAAATTCACTACAATAAATATTCCCAAAAACCTCAGAAGACAAAGAGCAGGGACATGTTTGTTGAATGACGGAAGGAAGGATAAATGATGGATGAATAAAGATCTAGTACCATATTAGACATCTCCATTTGCAGCCATGCTCCCAGCAGAAGACTGACCTGGCTCTGCCGCTTCCAGGCCAAATTGCCTTCAGTGCTCTGCCCTCTGGATGCCATGGCCTCCTGTACATGTGACTGTCACAGCATTGTCCCATTGTATCGCCGTGATGGGTTGCCACTTGCCTCTACCACTAGACTCTGAGCTCCTTGAAGGCAGGGACCTTGCCCTACTCATTTTTTTCATCCCTCGGGCCGAGCAGAGTGCCTGGCACACAACAGGTGCTCAGTAAGCGTTGGCTGAAGTAATGCACAGTGTCCTGCCCACATAAATTCTGCAAGGGAATGAGGATGACGGAAATGAGCAGTTGCCTTAGCTGCATATACCCTCAGGACTAACAGCAAACATTTCAGAAGAGTCAGCTGCCTTAGACATCCGTTTTGTGGTGAAATCTTAAACTTGCTCTTAGAGTGATCAAATCCAGGACGCTGTTTTTCTTGTGGGTTTTTCTGTGGGTATGTCCAGCTCATCAAGTCATCAGTAACTAAGCCGGAAAATCTACAGGGTGAATTGCCCGTCCTCTCCACTAGCCTATGATATCAATATTCTGAGTATGAGTAGCCTTTGTATTTCCAAGCTATATGTGCACATCCGTCGTTTCCTTTTGTCCATACAACACCTCTGTGATGTATTTAACTAAAAGAGGTTAAATGATTCGTCCAAAGATCCTACGGCAAATCGGTCCAGCCTAGAGTCTTTTCTCTTACATCCATTCTGTTGCCTTACTCCCTACCCCAGCCCTTTCCTTTACCCACCTTGAAAGGAGATGGTTCTCAGCAGCCACACTCTTGGAGATGCTCTGGATAGCTCTATGGGCCTTGCTCCTGCTGAGCCAAGCACTAGCAGGCTCTGGAGGGAAGCCGAAAGGCTGCAGAGATTTCAGCATACCAGAGAGGGGATAGAGTTGGATAAGCCAGATCCACTTTCTCTCGAACTCTCAGAGGCAACCTGATACAACATGCAGCTACAGAACTGGCATCGTGACCCAGACAGGGGCAGCCAAGAGCAGCCAGGAGGCTGGGAGAACAGAACTGAAGACAGACAGCTGCCAGGAAGGGAGGGGGAGACATTTCCTCCTGAGCCCAAGGCCAGGGAGCCTGCAGGCTGGAGACAAGCTAGTGTTGTCCATGAGCCCTGGACACAGATGACAACTGACTTCTACAGGATGGGAGCCCGAGTCCTGCTCTAGAGCTACCCACCCAGGATAGGGCACTACCATGCCCTTCTTTCTGTGGATGAAACCAAATCGACTGTGACTCTTCCCAGCCCTTTGGAGACCAAGGCTACTGTAGGGTTAAATGGTCGGATTCAACACTTAAAGAATCATGACATTTTTTTCCACATTAAAAAAAATTTGCTAAATGGGAATTCCCTGGGGGTCCGTGGCTAGGACTTGGCGCTTTCACAGCGCTGATCCGGGTTCAACCCCAGATCGGGGAACTAAGATCCCGCAAGACCTGTGGAGCGGCAAAAAAATAAAAAACAAAAGAGAAAAAAATTGCTAAATAATTGCTGAGTGCTGAGTTTTAGGCATTTACTTAGAGAGGAAAGGGCAGTCTCTATTCTCAAGATGTTTACAGTCTAGTAGGAAGGTAAGCTGACACAATAATTACAAATTACACATGAAAAAGAATGTGGTTAAGTGTCATAAAGAGAGGATTAGAATCGGCCACCACAGGGTGGCCATCAGGAGGCCACTGGTCTTCAATGGCACCTGAAATGGAGCCTAGAAGACAAATTCATGGCAAATGCCTGTGATTCTAGGCCACTGAGCAGTTTCCATGGATGCAACCTTCTTTTCTTATCTAGAAGGATAATAATAATCAGGTACTTATTAGAGTCAGGCATTGAGCTGAATGCTTTGCATACACCACCTCGGGTCATCATTAGAACCACCGCCGGGTGGACACTCTTATCCTCCTGTTTTACAGCTGAGGAAATTGAAGCCTTAAACGTAAGTTAAATAACTCATCCAACGTCAATCAGCTGGGGAAAGAGTTGGAGCTGGGATAGAAACCCAGTATGTATTTAAAAATTTAAACAGTATAGAAATCTGAACAACTGCTGTGTTCCAAAAGTGAAAACCTCCCTAGGAGCCTGGGGAAATGCTCAATGGTCCTGTGGAGTGGTTCAGATTGCAGATGGCATCTGTCTCTGGTGCCAGGCTCCTAGACTCTAAAGCTCCCCAGGAGGGGCCAAGACCAGCGCCTGCAGGCAGGAGAAGGCGAGATGAGGAGAGAAGATCAAGACCACCCATCTCAGAATTGTGGAGAATCGGGTGAAAGTCCCCAGGGACAAACCTATCTGAGATGGTCTCTGAATCAAATATCTTGGCCTTAGTCTCTGTCCTAAGGCCCTCTGGGCACCGGGAAGTGTCCTTGCTCTCACAGGTGTGACTAGTCTGCATCCGCTTGCCCGTGGTGCTTGAGCTTCCCTTCAGTGTCTTGATGAATCATAAGCTGTTAGTTCTGACAGAGACATTAGAGATTATCTAGCCCAATCCCTTCCATTTTTATATTACACATTGACAGTAATTCATGGCAGAGCCACTAGGATGTTTCGTCTTTGTTTCAGTAAAAGGTCAGCTTACCACTAAACACTGATGTAAGCTATTTCCCTTGATTGCAAAACCCAGAAAAGAAACTCATAACGGTTGTGCGCGTCCATCGAGAACCTCCGCAAAACCTCATCTTTAATATTTTGCTCCACCTGCAGTACTCCTTTTTTTGTGGTAGAGGCCTGTGGGTGGGTAGGGGAGAGCAGAGTAATGCATTTCTCTAACGCTAAGAACAGAAGCCCTACTGTTCCTCACCTGGCATCTTCCAACTCCCAGCATCTCTGCCATATTCGAGGCCAGCAGTCATTCATTTTGTCTGCCAGGCTCCTTATCAGCTTAGCCAACCGGCAGGCAGAGCTAAGCTCATCCTTTCACTGCTGGCTGCTTATCTGGGACACACGACGTGTGGAGAACAGCCTGCCAGGCAGATAGGAGCCACGACTTTTCCTCTCAGAGCCCCAGCAGATGAGGGGAGCAGCGCTGACGGGCTAGGTCTGCCCCAGGGTCTCATGCCTTTCCTCTATTTGGGACAGCAAACATCTGCACTCTGGCGTCATGGGGCAAGGAGCCGAGAACAGGCAGGGAATGCCTGCAGCAAGTGGGAGACACCACTGCCCCTCTTCCACCCCAGTCACTAAGGAGCTAGCCATGTGTGTTCACCACTTTGCCACCTTCTCCAAGGACCCTCAAGCCACCTCTGCAGCCCATCTCCTGGGCCCCACTCACCACCCTCCCCTCCACTTCTTTTTAGAAACCAAATCCCTGGTTTGGAGAGCATGGTAGGTTCCCATAGCGATGGGCCTTTTAGCTGTTTCCATGGCAACCAACACCCAGACCATTTAGTTGCTAGTCAACTGACAGCTGTAACTGAATAGGATTCAGTTTAGAATCTGAGGGATAGGCCAGGGGATTCTCTTCATAGAAGGAAACACAACAACCCAAAATGACTCAACTCTTCTAAAGACTTTTTTAGGCAACATCTGTGGAGATCCTGTGCCACTTTCTACCGCAGGTCACACAAGACTGCAGCTCCCATTCCCAACACACACACACACACCCTCACCCTCCTCAGCTGAGTATCTCAGGCCTTTAAATCCCCCAGCTTCTATTTCCTGCTCTCTCTCCCAAGGGTCCCTGGGAAAAGACTTGTTCAAGGTAACTATCACCTTGGCGACATTTTTCACACATAACCGTTTCCTCTGTGTCAATGTTCTCCCTACGTACCATGACCCTGTCCTCACAACAACCCAGTCGTTTAAGCAATATTTGCTTCTTGGATTGTCTGATGTAAATGGCTAATCCCAGATCACCTTCCCTTAGCCTGGACCCCACCTATGTCAAGCCACTTTCCTATGTCCGTGGGTGTTCTCAGAGAACAGACTGTTTTATCAACCTTCGCAAAGCATAATTAAGATCAATCTGTTGCTTTTAAAAAGTCAACTAAAATTTCAAACCAAACATAGGGGATTAGAAATTACTCCATGCTCATTGCTTTTCATTAGCCTGAAGATTTGACGAAATGCCAGCCCTCCCATCTAACGCTCTCCCAAACTGGGGATACTGGGTATTGGATTCCCTTTATGCTGTAAACAGGGGTCTGCATCATGTTTTTTTAACCACTGCAGTCTGGGGTTTCTCTACTCTGGAACTCACGCAAGAGAGGAGCTGTCTAAGCCTCCATGGCTTGCTCAGTGGACTAGAAAAGCGTGAGAGTGTCACAGGAAAGAGCATGACCTTTTTGAGGGGGCTGCCCGCAAACCCTCTGTACAGAAGACGACCTTTCAAACTAATCCCTCTGTGGGAGCCCTACCCAGCTCACTGCTGCAGGCTCCACGTAGCCTCACAATGGCTGGTAAACAGTTCTAAGCTGTCGCATGACCCTTCTGCTCTAACAGAAGGGTATACACTAGTGGGACTGCTTTTTTTCTGTCTTCCTTCAACATATGAGGGCAGAAGTACAAAATGCAGGGCAGGCAGTTGTTAGCCTCAAAGGAGCTCAATGACATGAGAGTCTTCTGGGATTAGGGCGAGAGCAGACACATATGAGAACTGAGGTTTTCCAGGCACATGAGAAAGTTCCTGTGTGTAGAGGATTGCCTCACTTTTGAGGTGACATATCATCACACATCAGATTGAACCTTCTGATTTTCCTGCTATACCTAGATGGGGGACAATGTCTGTCTCTTGGAATGCAGCTAACATTTACTGATTATGTACTATGTGCCAGGGGTCATTCTAAATGCTTTACATGCATCGCTTCATTTAATCCTCACAGCTCTACTGTTATTAACCCTAGTTAACAGATAAGGAAACTGACACACAGAAAAGTTAAGGGATTTAAAGATCATACTGGTTATCCTACTGATTGGTGAAGCCAGGATCCAACTACCGGCAGTCTGAAGCCAGAAACTACAGCAGTTAACCACCTCTGGAATCCATTTAAGTTTGATATACCCAGGGTTCAGCATGTGGAGAGAGTGGGCTGTCCCTCTAGACACAATGTGATAGGATACACAAAACATCTTAGCTAGAGTACGGTGGTTGAATGGCTCCAGAAATTAACTAGGAAATCTTGGCCGTTGATAACATTATTCCCAATCTATTGCTGTCCCCTGGTGGTTTTCCTGGGAAACTCACAAGCCAAAGAAATCCAAGAAATCTAGTGAAATCAGTAGGATGAAAAGAACTGGACCAAATGACTTATTTGCTGCATAAGCACCCCAGACTAAAAGAGATGACCTTCCACATTACCCAACTCCTTTGTGAATAGGGCTGTAATCTCTGTGACAGCTAAAACCTGACTGATAGTACATTGATTCAAAACAGCAAAATATATGCCCCACGATTATACTTGTACTTCAAGAGCAGGACACTCCAAGATTTAAATAATCTAGCCACTACTTCCTGCAACTTCATATTTCATCTTTAAGCTTCTAGGCTTTCTTCAAGGCAGGAGGTTCCCAAAGATTGCTGTACTTATGCCAACTTGTAACTTCCTACTCCCCACCTCAACCCCAAATTCAGTTCCCCTGACCCTGCAGATGTTATTCAACTAGGTGATGTTTGCTTTCACTGTTTCTTTCAAGCACACTTGGTGGTATAAGACTGTGCAAAGTGAAGCAAACAAGGTCGTTTTGTGTAAGATAGAGAGGTGAGGCCTAACTGTGTGAAAGGGAGAAGTGGCAGTTTCTGAAAGTCATGTCTTTACAGTACTGCACTCTGGGACCACGGGACCAGGTGTCCACCTACCATGGATCTGGGGGAACACACTCTGTGAAAGAAGCAGGTGTCCACAGCCCAAATGCAGAAGAAGAGATTGACGAGTTTTTATTTATTCAAAGGGACATTTCCAGGTGCATAAAGAAGCCACAAGTTAGTGTTGTTAAAAAAAAAAATCAAACATCTGCTAATCAAGTGATGCATTTAATGAAAACCACCTAAGATAGTAAAGGAGACATGAGCTAACTGCAGAGAATTTCTGTTGTAGAAGACCTCCCCTCCACTGCCACGCTGGACACCACTGCACAGCAAGTCATGGCCGGTGAAGCAGCGGAGCTGGAGGTGAGGAAGCTCATTGGCCAGATGCACTGAACTCAACGAGGCACGTGGAGATGAGGAACTTGCAGATGTAATATCCCACTTAGATGGATGTGGTTTGGAACCCGTGCTTTGCTGCAAGGGCTAGTAACCCTAGGGCGAGTTATCCAATATCCCCCAAGCAGCCTGATTTGGATCATGTCTGGTTAGACCCTCCTTATTCCAAAAGCAAAAACCAAACCAAAACAAACAAAAAACTCTCCCTGAAGACAATTAAATCAATCCCTACAGTCTCACTTTCTCTTCCTTCCTTCAACCCTTTTACAAAGGATAATACAGGGGCGACAGTTCTGAGCTCTCAGGAAATAGGGTCTTAGATGCTTTTGGAGGTTGAGAGGCTAGAACGGCAGTCTAGAAATTCCTTTCATCTTATGGCACTGATTTAGTTTAGACTTGATCTCTCCTCCTCTCCCTCCACCCGTGCTCTCTCACCCCCAGACGGACATATTGGCATCAAATAGCTCTAGCTTTCAATCTGTACTGGGATTTGCCAGCAGAAGAGACGTTGGTCGTTGTCATCTGTAAGTTCCCACTCCACCACCAGTTTTATCTGGAGAAAGAGAAAAAGAATTGGGAAAAATGAAACTAGAACCTCACCTCAATCCAGAATGGGTTTAACTATGAATCCTAAATGTAAATTGTAACAAACTGCCTAATTCCTCATCCTTTTTTCTTAAGTCATGCCACCATGAAGGCTGCTTGGGATGTGGGCACAGCCCGTGTCCTTTAGCTTAGAAGGGCAAACCAAGTTACACCTAGGATTTGGTGTTAGCAGTTAGCTTCTCAAATACAATTTCTAAAGCATTTTTTCCCTCTGAGATCGATGGTACATAAATGAAGCCAGGACTTCCCTGGTGGCGCAGTGGTTAAGAATCTGTCTGCCAATGCAGGGGACACAGGTTTGAGCTCTGGATGGGGAAGATCCCACGTGCCGCGGAGCAACTAAGCCCGTGTGTCACAACTACTGAGCCTGTGCTCTAGAGCCCGTGAGCCACAACTACTGAACCCCGTGTGCCTAGAGCCCATGCTTCACAACAAGAGAAGCTACCGCAGTGAGAAGCCCGCACACCACAACGAAGAGTAGCCCCTGCTCGCTGCAACTAGAGAAAGCCCACGCGCAGCAACGAAGACCCAACGCAGCCAAAATAAATAAATGAATTAAATAATTAATTAAAAAAAATAAAGCCATCCATGAAAATAATTTTACATTTAAACAATTTCACATGCATTTTGACAACCTGATCCAGCTTTTTCCAACTTTAACTACGAAGTATGAAGAGTAAAAAGTTAGATTCCTAGGTCTCAGGAAACTTACTTGTTAGTTGGAAAATGAAATGTCAAAGCACAAAGGATGTTCAAAGAAGTTTAGGGTTGTATGAATACTTTCAGGGACAATGACCTTTGTGGCAATACAGTTTTGATTAATGCCCTTAAACTGTTTTTGTTTTGTTTTGTTTTGTTTTTTTGCGGTATGCAGGCCTCTCACTGTTGTGGCCTCTCCCATTGCGGAGCACAGGCTCCGGATGCGCAGGTCCAGCGGCCATGGCTCACAGGCCCAGCCGCTCCGCGGCATGTGGGATCTTCCCAGACCGGGGCACGAACCCGTGACCCCTGCATCGGCAGGCGGACTCTCAACCACTGCGCCACCAGGGAAGCCCAAACTGTTTTTTCTTTCTTCAATAATATACCCGCTTAGAGATCTCTGCCTTGACTTGTTACACTCATACTATGAGCTCTCTCTTCTAATTCTTAATAAGGCACTGGCACTCTGCCAGTCCTTTCTTAAGCTTACTTGCTTTTAGTTACAACCTCTCTTTTGTACTCAAAATGTTTCTTCAGAATGCAACATTTGAGTGACAGTGATACCCAGCTTCTTGAAACTTGTTTGATAAATTTTTCAAGACTAGTACACATCAACTACTGTTTCACTTAGTGCACACATTAACATAGTTTAAGCTGGTTTTCAAATGAAATGTCACTTAAGCTGCGTGGCATGGCAAAACCAACAAAAACAACAACCAACAAACAAAAAACAAATGAAATGTCACTTAACAATAGCTACCATATATTAAGTGCCTACTCGGTATCAGGCCCTAACTAGACACTCTAAGTTATTGAGGCTCAGATATGCCCATGATTACATGGCTGCTCTGCAAATTAATCTACAAATCTCTTCCTGACCTTTAGGGTCTCTGATACCGCTTAAGCACAGACTCCCTATATTTGAGTCTTTTTAGAATGTCCTTTAATTACTTGCTGTTTCTAGGAAATAAATGGCCAGATTGCTCCTGGTTCTACTTGATCGCCTTTTAAGAAATACAGCTCTAGGGACTTCCCTGGTGGCGAGTGGTTGAGAGTCTGCCTGCCGATGCAGGGGACACGGGTTCGAGCCCTGGTCCGGGAAGATCCCACATGCCGTGGAGCGGCTGGGCCCGGGCGCCACAACTACTGAGTCCACGTGCCACAGCTGCTGAGGCCTGCACGCCTAGAGCCCATGCTCCGCAACGGGAGAGGCCACTGCAGGGAGAAGCTGCGCACCTTAGCAAAGAGCAGCCCCCGCTTGCCACAACTGGAGAAGGCCCGTGCACAGCAACAAAAAAAACCCAACGCAGCCAAAAATTAAATAAATTTAAAAAAAAAACAACAAAGAAATACAGCTCTTTTTCTTCATGGAAAAAAAGTAATCCCTTTACTTCCTCCATTCTTATCAAGATTCATATTGTTAACACAGGCTCATTCCAGCAGGCTCTATCTCACAAGTGTTTGGTAGAAAAAGAAGTAGGTACAGCAGGGCGAGTCAGAGGTGAAGGTTGTGGGGGGTGGTGGCGGAGGAGAGAAAGCAGAGGAAAAAGCCACCGCTCTGCTACGGACCTAATAAATTACTGCTTTCTTGTTAAGAGATTAATGGAGAAACCAAGTTTTTCTGATGACAATGCTCTGACTACTTGAAATCTTGAACTATTTGGTACCTAGCTAAAATCTTATAACATTGCACAGGTTTTGGAATCACGAGAACTGGGTCTCAATCTAGGCTGTAATTCTTGGCAGAATGGACTCTGTTCATATTGCATAGCATTGGAGGCTAACATCTCTTCATCTGTAAAATGGGGATAGTATCACCTCTACACAGGTGGTCACAAGAATCCAGTGAAATACTGTATATAAAAAAGGCATCGTTAGGCCCAGGCTGACCATTAAGCAAGAGACAAAGAACAAAGGGACACAGTGAAAACTCTCCACCCCAGCTCAAGATTCCTACACTCCTTTCTCCCAGGTGTCCAACTCTTCCTCAGAGAGATGAAGGATTCCTATTCTAATCTTTTCTTCCTGCCCCCTCTCCTCATATTTCCAATCTAGTCACAGGACTTTTGGTGTCCTCAACTACAATGTCACTTACAGAGGGGTATTCATTCTTCACGGGTAGTTTATTCAAGTAGCTATAGGTCTTGTCTTTTTCAATGGGGCAGCTGATTCCACTCTTACAACCGTCAGGCTCAGGAATAGGAAAGGGAATTGCGACGCCCATCACAATGCCATGCACCACAGCTTTGCTACTTCGAGACTGAGTGCCTAAGAGAAAAAAAAAGAGAATAAGATGGTGATGGAAACAGCCTATTTCCAAACTGTAAATAAAAAATTCAGACGTATTCTCAAGCAACGGCATTGCTGGGATAGCAAACCAAATTCTGTACCTCTTAATTCCTAGGGTCTATTTCTCTTTGGAGTTATGCTTAGTACCTCCGTGAATGCTATATAGTAAGCATTCACCCTGAAACTTGAAAAATTACTGAATTATACAAAAAAAAAAAAAGCAGTCAGTGGGGGCTGTTTTTTTTGCTGTTGACCCCACCTTGCTCTTCACTGCCTTCATAGTTTCTCAGGAGAATCAGAGCCACCTGGATGGATAAATAACTTTATCGAACAAGCTAACTGATTTTTGGTGGTAAACTTTCTGTTTACTATTTACATCAGATTCTGTCAAGTGTATTGCGTATCTTAAAGGGTTTGGGGAGACTGGTCTCTGAATTCTCAAATACCCTGTCCAAAGGATTCCGATAGAAATTAAGAATAAAATGGAAGACAATATGGAAAGAGGGAACAGGAGTCTCCTTAGAAATGCCACGGGCTGTAACAGCAGTGAAAGCGGTAACCCTTTAGAAACTGGGTAAAAGAAAGAGGAACATTTCTTGCTAACCTCTACCCTCCATATTGCAAGTTGGGCAGAGGAATAAATATACTAAAATTAGGGCAACTGGAGTTATGCACTATTAGGTTCTTCTGGAGATCCAGAGCATTGGCTCTGCTTCTTTCTTTCTGTCTGGGTTGGGAATTACTTTTGTTTAGAAGGTACTTTTTTGGTTTGGAACACTAGAGGGGACAGCGTATTGTCCAGGAGAGAGAACAACTCTAGGACTTAAGAGCTGTCTTTAGGCTTACAAACAAGAGATGACAGAAATCTCAAAGTTCCTAATTAGTCTGTCTAGTCTAGTTCCATAGGATAGAAAATGAGGGAAAGATTCAAGGTAGATGCTCTTTCTAGAAACAGAGATTTTCACATTGTCTAGATTCCTGGGAATCTGAAGGAAATGAATGTGGTACCAGAAAGAAACAAGTTCCAATAACATGCCTTCAAGTTGAAGAAGAAAGCTTCTTGATTGTTTCTTGGGTCACCAGTGAGTTCCCCAAACCTTACAGAGGCTAAATATTAATTGTTCCTATATTTTCAGGCAGAAAATAGACTTAACAGCCAGAAGATATATTGCTTGAAATAACACTTTGGAGGCGTTCCAGAGTCTACAGGGTTGGGGTCTGTACTAACACTCTGCAGTCAGTAGCTAAACAGAGTTGACACTCCCATGAAATGTGAACCAAAAATAGGGCACGGAGAAGCCAAGCTGTCTTCTTTGACCTGTGAAAACATGGAAATCCCCCTGTTCGCTCGAAGGGAGTCTGGCAACTATGGATTCTGAGAAACAGGCATATGGGAACCCAGTGTGAGAAGGAAGCATAGTGAGTCCAAGCTTTGCCCATTGAGAGGGAGGTCACAGAATTCCTGACTGCAATTCCCCTCCCTCATATTCCCACAATTATTCCCATACTTGAGATTGATGTTACGCTTTAAGATGAATTTGAAGGTAAGAGCCACTTTTACTCACTACTGGTGAATGTGACATTGACACTGTAAGACTGTCCTTTGTGCAGTTGGCAGGGTTCGGTGGAGCACGGGTTCACATTCACTTCCTTTATAACTCCGACCCCAGAACCTGCAAAAGAAGAAAAATTTATTGAAATGGGTGGGAAAACAAACCTCCTAGGCTGTCTCTTACCTAACGGGAAGGTGCTCTGCCTTCCCAATGGGGGCGAGTTCTTTCTCCGACCATCCGTGGTCCCCGGGAAACTGTTCACATTTGACAGGCGAAAGGGAATTAAAGAAATTATTGAGTATACCTAGTCAGCTCCCCTGCTCTATATCCTGGGAGGGCTATTCCAGGGGAAATCATCCCCACCCTTCCTTCCATCCTGACACAGGATTTTAAAGCAGCACACTCGGCATAAGCGATGGCTCAGGTTGCACCGCTACTGTTTCCATTTGGAATCTTGAGACTGGCTGCTCCCTAACTGCCTTTCCCTACCATCTTTCAATCCTGTCCTGGTAGCTCTCCAAATCAGCGGTCTCTGAGCTTTGTACACTCCTACCGATGAGAACAATCTTAAGCATGCATCTGTAGTACACTCTACTCTGGAACCTGTGTTCTTCAAAATAAGTGTCTTTGAGGCAGGGTGTGTGTCCTTTTTTTTCAGTCTAAACAAGGACAAAAATACCTTGACCAAAAAAGGTTAAGTACAAATCTTTAAGAATCTCCTTACTTCATCCAGGCCCCTGAAACCAGACAGCTGAATGGGAGAGAACGCAAGTAAACGACAGGGTAAGCCTAAGCTCCGCCACTCATATACCACTGCTGACAGCTAGACTCTGGGATCCGACACCTGGCTTTGAAATCTCACTGGCTCCATTACTTACTATGGAACCTTAAGGCAAGATACTTAGCCTCTCTGGGGGCTAATAATGGTACCTACCTCATAGGGTAGGTGAGCTAATACACATATAGCTCTGAAATAAGTGCTTGGAACATAGTAATGCTATATAGGTATTCACTATTACTATCATATTGGGATTTAGTCCATGAATTCAATCTAGAGTAGCTGCTCCTGGGTGGGTTAGCAAGTTTCCCTTTCATACAAAGGGTGAGCCTCTCACCTCAAATTTACTTTGTGGGTAGAAATTATGGATCTAGACAATAGAATGGACTCTGTCTCAAAAGTAGAATGCATGAAGACAGAAAGGAAAAGGCAGGTTGAGAGCACATTATCTGCCTGCTCTTGGGTGGAAGAGTTGCATCGTATTGACTAACACTGCTTCAGCTAGGTCTGTAAATCATACTTAGCAGTTCCCTATCACCGACTTGCTTCTCCATCATGGCAAAGTTCTCAAACAATAAATACAAGATTCTCTTCTTTAAGCACTCTCTTCCACTCTGTCCTATCGTCTATGGCCAGGAAAGAAAATATCTGGAATTTTAGTCAACAACTTATTGAAAATCAGTGCTTATGCTGAACTTCTAGTTTCAACTTTCAACTTCTAGTTTCCTTCAAGGCTGGGTCACATGATCTAGTAGGAACTGAGTAGAGGGCAGTACTTGTAGCTCCTTCATCCAGTTTTATTTTTGCTGACAAGATGTTTCTGGACTTCCAGTGTCAATAGAGCAAACTTCTCAGTCCTAACCTGCAAAAATTGCAAAACTAGTTCGCTTGGCCCCATTTCTCACTTGAGGAAATACCACTTCAGGGAAAGGGGGCATAGAGTGGGACTCAAAAAACCTTTTGATGTGGGCACTGAAGTTTTTACACTGTATTTCCCAATTCAAAAGTAAATAGAAAGTCTGTAACTGAAACTCTCCTTCCCTTAAGAGGTTTTTGCCATAGGTCTAACACCTGCTTTATTCACATGAGCAGAACAATGTCAGGATTTAGTTTCCTTAGTTGTTTTTCTTTTTTTAATTTTTAATTTTTTTGGCCGCGCCGCGGCTTGCAGGATCTTAGTTTCCTGACCAGGGATGAAACCCCTGCCCCCTGCAGTATAAGCGTGGAGCCCTAACCACTGGACCGACAGGCGAGTCCCCCCCACCTTTTTTTTAATGTTAATGTTACTGTTGAAACCCAAAGTGACTCACAAACACCCACTAGTTTCCCACTGCTTACTAGGAACCTGGTTCCTTACTGCTGTTAAGAACTTGGGCAAGTACCTTAATGTGCCTGTTTCCTCATCTGTAAAATAGATTGTGAGAGTTGAGTGACAATAAAGTTAACAGTGTCTTCATCCAAATGTTGGCCACTAAGTTTAGTGGAGAGAAAGGCAGTAATTTGAGGTGATAATAGGATCTTTCAAATGCCAGTCTCCTAGTTCAGTGGAACCGCATTTGTTAAGTATTAACAGGCCAGCAATTTTTATTCCTTAATCACTCCTGTCTCCTAGCCCCCAACTTTGTTTTTGCCTCAACATGAATTTTGGAGATATAGTGGAAAGAGTATTTCTTCCCTCATTTACTTTTCCAACAAATATTTATTAAGCAGTTACTATTACCTGGGCACTGGATATGAAGAAGCAAATTTATTCCGGTTGCCATTCTGCTGTGTGACTGGGTAAGTAACCTAACATCTCTGGAATTCAGTGATTGACTATAGGATCTCCAAGTTTCCTTCCCGCTCATAAATTTTATAAAATCAGTTTCATGCCTCTTTCATTTATTATTACACCTCTCCACTTCAGAAAAGTTCTGCTCAAACAATTTGATAGACTTGACTGAAGGAGCTCACAATTTCTACCCCCTGTTGTGCTTCTCAACAAAGATTCCAACCATAGCTGCATGACAGGGTTATGTATCACAAGTTGTGACCAGCAACATGAGTTTTATAAATAGGAGAGGAAAACTGGTAAGAATCACAAAATTCCATAGCCCAAAGGACGCCCTAACGGAATAACTCATGAAAAGGAGAACTGACTTTCGACTTATCAGCAAAACGGAAATTTAAAAAAGCAAAAGGAGTGGAGAGGCAGAGGACATCCAAGGCACAAGGCATAAATAAAAAGCAGTTTTGCGCCGCACCCCTTACGCCCAACGCTGCACATGGACCTTCGGTTGTTTGCCCTACAATCTTTAGGAAACTTCAGCAAAAGGCCCACCTCCAGGAATGTGCTGGGATCCCAAACACGCGTTCCAAGGAAGGAGAAAAGTTGTGAGTGGTCGGGTTTCATCCAGGCCAGCACCGTGTCCCCTACCCCAACCCACTCCAGCCCACTCCACGAGGGGTCCGAGGCTGAGCCTGGCGGCCCGGGGGACCCACCCAACCTAGCTCGGAGATCTTAGCACCGGGTTCTGTCGGGGTCTCCCGCAGAGGGTGCGGGAACCTCAGGCTGGCCCCGGGGCTCACCGCAGTCCTTGAAATGCACCGGCTCGGCCAGGGCGGAGGCGCTGAGTGCCAGGAACAGGAACGCGGCGCCCAAGAAACGCATCGCAGCTGAGACTACAAGCTCAAGGAACGAAGAACCAGATTCCGCGGTCACAAGATAAACCTTCAGGGGCGGGCCGGGGGAGGAGCCCAGTCAGGCGACCGGTCACCAGCAACCGGGTCCGAGGCCTACCCGCGCCCCGCCCCCGGCTCCAGGGAGCCAGACACAGGGTCTCAGACATTCGCAAACCCCGCCCATCCGGTCCGCTTTGCTGCCGGGCCAGCTGGCTTCCACCTCCCTCCGGCCCATCTCTTCTCTCCAATGCTCCGTCCGGGCTTTGTGGGTGACTCCCACAAATGCTTCCGCAACGGGAGCATTTCTAGCCAATCAAATCCCCCCTCCTCCTGCACCACCCAATAGGTGTGCTCAGAGGCGGGGTCTCTGTGGATCCCGATTCCCGAGGCCCAGACGCAGAAGGGGATTGGGACAATGCGAGGGGCGGTGCTTGTGGAAGAAAATGGCGGCCGTCAGAGGGTTGAGTTTAAGCGCTGTGGCCCTGAGAGCAGTCACTCTTTGGCCAGGGGGCAGGTACCAAGCCTAGAAAAACACCTGGGAAGGGTGTTTGGTTCTGCGCCTCCAGGACTAAAGGGAAACTAAGGCTCGCGGGGGAGGTGAAGGTTTGGCGTGAGGCTGTCCAGGTGGAGGGACTTAAGGTTTGGCTTGAGGCTGTCCAGGTGGAGGGCGCCAGGTGCCTCTCTGCTCCCAGGCTCACCCTGCCCCCTTGCACAGCAGGCTCCTCGCGGCCTCCCGCGGACCTCGGGCGCTTCGGGAACTGTCGTCCTCCAGCCCCGAAGCTGGCGAAGGGCAGATCCACCTCACCGACAGCTGCGTCCAGGTAAGAGGCCGGACGCGGGGCATAGGTGGCGGGCGAGGGCTGGGAGTGGGGGGCTCTCCCCTTGGCCCACCTTTCTCTCTCCCCTTGCCTGGCATTCTTGACCCCCCTTCCTGCATTTCAGAGGCTTCTGGAAATCACCGAAGGGTCAGAATTCCTCAGGCTGGAGGTGGAGGGAGGTGGATGCTCCGGATTCCAGTACAAATTTTCACTGGATACAGTTATCAACCCCGACGACAGGCAAGGAGAAAGGGGTGGGTTCCCAGGGAATGTGCAGGAGGGATAAAAGTGTCTCCAGTTTAAGGTGCACTTTTATTCCACATTTAAAACGTTTGCTAAGGATAATTTAACATCACCCTTCTCACACGGTGGGGATACAGTGAAGATTTGTTGTCTTGATTCAAAATAACTAAGTCATAGGAGGAAAACTGGCCCGTCTAGGTGCATAGGGTAGTTGGTAGAGGGTCAGGCTGGACTAGAAAGATTCCAGGCTTAAACCTCTAAACATTTCCTAGTATTCATTCTGTTGAATCTTTTTGCCTCAGAGAAGATCAGCACCTGTTAGAGGTAATAAGGGAAGCTTCCTCTGTATTTCAGAAAACAGAGGATGTGCATCTCTGGGCTCAGAGGGTGTTATGTTTTTGGTGTGTATGATATACATTAATGCCTTCCTCCCATCTTTTCAGGGTATTTGAACAGGGTGGGGCAAGAGTGGTGGTTGACTCTGATAGCTTGGCCTTCGTGAAAGGGGCCCATGTGGACTTCAGCCAAGAACTGATCCGAAGCTCATTTCAAGTGTTGAACAATCCTCAAGCACAGCAAGGCTGCTCCTGTGGGTCATCCTTCTCTGTCAAACTTTGATGTGATGACAGGTGACCCAGAGATTACCATCATCTGTACGGATTTGAGGAACCTGGGATTAGAAGAATTCTAGAGGTTTCCTTCCAATCCTGTCCCTCTCACAGTTTCATTTCCGTCGATCCAGGAATGCTGTGTTTCACCACTATTTATTTTCAGAATGTGAAGCTTTTACTCTTGAGTTAATTTCTCCCTCACAGTTGTAAGGCCAAGCCTGTAGATGCTATTACGTAAGATTTAGTAACTTGTTGAAACCAGTATCCTCTGTAGAGCCTCCAGGGTTCCAGAATTTGGAATTCTCTGGCCTTCAGAGCTACTTGTACATATGTGTATAGCTGTGTGTAAAAGCTTCATTTTAAAGAAAGTCCTTGATTACTTGTGTTGTGGATCAGGGTCATAGATTGGGTAGGTTGAACACTGGTTACTAGGCCAGAGAGGATGAAAAAGGCAAATGAAATGTTATCTTTTTCATTTCTTCCTTCCTGAATGTGCTAGTTGACTTACCCTTATTTTCTATGCAGCCCATTCTCTGCTTCCCATTTGTTACAGCAGATACATTTTCCTCTCATACTCATGAATCTGCTAGATTCACAAAACCAATTGCCCATCACCCAGAAAACTTGGACCTAAACCTCACTGATACTTGAATTGTTTGAAAAATAGCCTCATACTCCATATTCACACAGACATTTTAAGCTTCTTTGATCCTTTAGTGACTGAATCTTTTTAGAATATGTTGCTTCACTTACCTTATGGTGTAAAATGTTTCTGGTCTCATTGCATAGCAGGAAGTGGTCCCTTTGTTGGCACAGATAGTAGATACTTGGGGTTTTTTTTTTTTTTTTTTTTTTTAGTTTGGACTACCAGATAAAATGCAGGATGCCCATTTAAATATGAATTTCAGATAAATAGCAAATAATTTTTAGTATAAGTGTGTCTCAGTGAATACTAGAAATTATTTGTTGTTTATCTGAGATTCAAATTTCACCAGGTATCCTGTATATTTATTTGTTAAACTTGGTAAACTTACTTTAGAGTCACTGAAAGAAGAGCTTTTTAGCCACAAATTCCAATGAATTTTAAAGTACTTGTTTGGTAAAGCACTTAAATAAGCTAAAGAGCTAGAAATAATCGTGGTATGTGTGTGACGGAGCTGGGGCAGCCAGAACTGCATGGACAGACAACTAAAAAAAGATAAAAACACCACCACCATGACAAATGATTAATGAATGATAATGCTGGGGAAACCACAACCAAGTTGATTCTGTAAGGATTATTGGTTAAACCCATCTTTTCCTCGAGAGCCTAAAAGTTCATGTTGGCAAATCTTGCATTTCTGGACTGGATTGAAATTTTTCTAGACTGGATTGGAATTAAGGTCATTCAATAAAGAATTTACCATTAGAAAAATAGAAATACAGAATTTAGAGACAAAATAGCTGAGACAGAAACTTCATACTTACATTTTCAATATGGGAAAACCTAGGACTTAGAGAAAACAAACCTATCGTGTGTGCAGTCTGTACAAAGATGAAAGAAAGGGACACTCAGAAACCTGAGCAGTTTTTTTTTTAGCAGATATCCATGGAAGGGGGCACAAAGCAGCATACTGTGGAAGTGTCTGTGTGTAACTTTACTAAGCCATTGAAAGTTGCTGCCAATACCTGGGCCTAATAAGATTTTCAGCTCAGACTAAGGCCTTTCATCCTCGTTAGAAAGAGATTTTGTTACATTTTAGGTGTTAAACCTCTTCTTCCATGATATTTTTGTGGGTTATTTATTTATATGGTGATCTTAGCACCGGCATAATAGCTTTAGTTCAAAAAACAATTAAATTCCAGTGGTCAGTTAGGCAGGAACAGTGTCTCTTTGATTGACCATGTGTAAATACCTCATATTAATGGAAGAATTGGAATTTTGTGTTTACAAAGGGTGGGTTAGGGAGGAATCACCTTATCGCACTGGAAAAGCTTCATAGGGAAACCTGAGGTGGTGACAAGAGGTCCCCATTGGAGGAGGGCAATGTAGAAATTTTAAGAACACAGGGCAGGGGGAGTTGATAGCATCAAGGGGACAGGGCAGTTGGCTTGGAATAATAGTAAGTGGAGGTAAAATAGGTTTAGGATCTTCTGTAGGCTCTTCTGACCAGATGCCCTCTTCCTGGCAGGCCGTAAAAGCCAGCACACGTTTGCACAAATTTTGCTCACTGTGCAGTTCATTTAGGAAAATGTTATACTCTTCCAGTATCAGCTGGAAGATTTTTTTGCCTCCCTATTGCTTTGAGGGGAGGTTATCAAGACGCTATTTATTGCAGAATTGGTTTTGTTTAACTTCATAAGCTAGTGACTGCCTGGGGCAACATGCCCCACCATTGCCGTAGCCAAACATAATTGTGTAAGGACTGAAGGCACAGGAGCCCTCCCTCTGCTTTATGTGTGAATCTTTATGTTGTTGGCTCAAAAGAGGGGGCTTCTTGGTCAACATCCAGATCTTTCCTTGTTGCGGAATCATACTCTTCAGTTACATGATTGATAGTGACCAGTGGTATATAAACTATAGGTGTCCCACCCACCCTTAGTTTCTTTGGGAATGTTGACCAGTTACAAGGGATTCAGAAGTAAGAGATTAGGAAGGACTACTAAGGTAGGTGTCCAAGAAGATACTCTTCTTTCTCTAACTCTTCTTCTGAGAATTGCGCCCCATTCTTTTGGTCTTTTGTCATAAAGCGTGGGCGGGGGGTCGATATTTGGCAGGAGCATCCTGTACAGAGAAGTGGGCAGCACTGACTGTCATGGGGTAGCCCTCCCGTGAACTCTGGCCCTGAACTGACACCCTGCAGTGGGCAGAGCCCAACACTGTCCCTTGCAACATTATCATGGCCTTGCGTGTTTGTCTCAAAAGCAGGAAACTCCTCTACTTTTCTAGATATCTTGCATTGATGTTTATGATTGCTCTTTTAAAATCCTTGTTTGCCATTTCTCCACAGAAATGCCGCAGGGCTGTTTAAAGGACGTTTGCTTTAAGAAGTTTTGAAATAATTATCATCTGGCTTTAATTGTAAAATATAGTCAGATAAGTATATAAAGAGAGGGAGCATTTAAGCAGTCTATGTCCAGCAGCTGTATTTAAAAATATTTTATTTTTGAATAGGTAAGACATATGGTACAAAATTCAAAAAGACACAAAAGGGAATACAGTGAAAAGTCTCCCAGTCCTGTGCCCATCCACTCTGTTGCCCTCCCCATCAACTACCCTTGTTTCTAAGAATTTAGCCTGCAGGTACAATTCCGTAGATATAATGTGAAATAACATATGCACAAGAATGTTCATTACAGCATTATTTTTAATAGCAAAAGATAGGAAACAATGGAAATATCCATTAATAGGGGACTGATTAAATAAATTATGATTTTTCCATTCAGTGGAGACGTATACAGTTATAAAACAGAATGAGACAGCCCTTTATGTGCAAGTATGTATTAAGTAAAAAAGGTGCAGAACGGCATGCCATTTGTGTTTCTAATACAAGGAAGTATGTGTATATGCATGAACTATCGCGGGAAGGGCGAGCAGGAAGGCGAGGGCTGGGAGGAGGAGCGGTGGGAACGGCATTTAAGGAAGTGCACTTCCCGAAGGGTATATTGAGGAATGGTGAGTTCTCTGAAATACAGCGTGTGAGGTGGAGCGGCGAGGATGAGGTTAGCAGATATCCAATTCTTTTCCCCCTCTGTTTTAGAGAAATAGCAATAGCAGCGTAGGCTTCACTTTGTTGTATAACCTTCCTTTTTCCCTTAATCTATTTTGGAAATCTTACCCAGGCATTTAGAGCCACTTTTTTTTTTTCTTATTAGGGCTCCATAGCAATTAATTGCTTCTAACCTTTTGCTATTACAAATAATGCTATAATAAGTAACCTCTTACATACATCATTTTTCATTTGGTAAGAATATACCTGAAGGTTAAATTCCGAGAAGTGGAATTACTGATTTAAAGAGTAAGTGCTTTTATAATTTTGAAAGACACTGCCATATTATCCTCTTCAGAAGCTGTGTCAATATATACTCCTGTCAGCTATGTACGTGAGTACCTCTTTCCCCAGGTGCTTGCCAACTAGGAGTTTTAACAAACTTAAATCTTTGCCAATCTGACAGTTTAAAAAAGTGTCTCAGTGTAGTTTTAACTTGTATTTCTTTTTATTATGAATGAAGGTCAGAATATTTTCATATGTTTAAGAACTATATATTTTTGTCTGCTGAGAACATCTCAACTAGTATAGTGACCCAGATAGAACAAATTATTTAAGCTTTGTAAGTCCAAGTTCCTCATCTGTAAATTGGGAATAAAAGTAGTAAGTAGGATTGTTGGATGATTAAATGAAATTTGTGTACAGCATTCAACACAGGCCTGGCACATAGCAAGCATTCAATAAGTTATTTTGTGATGGCTGACAGAGCAGCAGGTAGGACAGGACAGATTAAATTAAGAAAAGAGCATTCATCTCCATGTCTTCAGGCACACAGAGCCTTGTTCATTTACATTGCCATTCACCAGAAATGCAAAGTCAGAGCTTTCTTTGTCTTAGAAGAGGAAAGAACCTTTTCCTATTGGATATTGGAACCCAGTCATAGGCTATCGGCAGAGCTGGCGAGGGGGTAGCACAGCCTCATCTCTAACATTTAGACTCAGCCAAGAAATTTGGTTTATAAATTTGGTTTAATATGAAATAAAAACAAAAACAGAAGAGCCCAGATGTACATTTCTTTATTCCACCGTGGTTTTAAACTCCCAGCTAGCCAAGGTTGGAGTGAGTCTCTACTTGTAAACTCAGTGGGATGCCAGCCAGCCGTTTTATGAAGGGGAAGAGGACAGATGCCTCTTGAGTTGAGAGAAGAAACAACGTAGGAAATCTCGCTTCCCCTAAACAAGATTACACTGTATTTCATAAGCTAGAAAATAGACCTCTTTATTTTTAGCACATCAAACTGGTGTCCACAAAAGGAGAGCCCAGGAGAGATTTGTTTCCTGTAAGAAGCAGTATGTATTTAACAGAGGTCTTCTGAGGTGGGCACCCTGCTTTGTGGTAGCCCTTGCTGTGGTGTACAGGAGCTATTGCTGGGTAGATTCTGAATGTTTATTTACCTGAAGCTACTGAATATTTTCTTTAGACTTGTATAAAGCCCTGGCTCCCCCTTTTTTTTATCAACTCCCCATATTTTTTTACATTGCCTTTTTGCTGCTTTCTCAGGCTCCTTGCTCCCCTTCATCTGTGTCTCTTACTAGCAATATAGTATCAGTCTTGCTTCTCTGAGATGAGGGGATCTTCTGCCCCTCCCCGGGGCCACAGAACTGGCAACAAGGTGGAGATGTGGCACAACTGGCCCAGACCAGATTTGCCGAGTGGTGGTGATGGTTCTTTGGAGGAGGCATTGGAGTCACTCCCCAAACTCCCCCCAATCCTTTTTTGCTTGATAGATTCTGAAGGACCATCCCAGGGCAGATATAGCCTCTGATCCAGGTGTGGAATCATCAGGATGATACGTGGATCATGGCTGGAAAAGGGTGTGTGCAGTGTGAGGCCGAAGGACCTTGCATGTTTGCACAGCTTGAGGGGCTGGTTCAGGGCCATCCTTTGGTAAGCATCCCATAGCAAGGCCAGGACAGATGGCAGACTGGGCCTCACGGCCAGTGGTTGAAGCATTAAAGCATTTGGTGGTGGTTGAGCCAAGCAAGGGCATGGCGGTGTGGAGGTGGTGACAGAAGCTCACAGGCAGAGCCGAAGCTGGGGGAGATGAAAAGCAGGTGAGGCTGGCTGGGAGCTGGCTGCAGGGCCTCCTGCCCGGTGTCTTCATGTCGTCCCCCCAACCAGGAGAGCTTCCTCAAGGCCCCGCCTGTGGCCAGGGCCCACTTCCAGGTAACCGCCTGCACTGACTCCTCGCCGCTACTCCTTGGCGGTGCAACGTGGGGGGCCTGCCTCGGCAACATAACCTGGGGGGCAGTGGCAGCGGTAGGAGCCCTCCGTGTTCTCGCAGTGACCTTGGACACAGAGTGCTGCAGGCCCGTTCAAGTCATCACATTCATTCACATCTAAGAGGAGGAGAGGGAAGAGAGAGCTGTAGGGAGCCCATGTGCCTCTGGCCTGCTGCCTCTGCCCCTCTGGCCACTAAGCCCTGACCCCTGCCCTGCAGTGCAATCCTAGATGTGGTGGCCGGAGGATAAAGCCACTGCCCGAAAGGAAGCAACTCACGGATACAAAGCCGGTGATAGTGAGCCCATACTGTGACCATGCTGTCTTGTCCCTGCCTTTCTTCTATCTGGGAACCTCCATGGAAAGGGCTTTCTAAACACAGCGTAGACCTTTGGAGCTCTCACCCCTCGGCCTGGAGCCCGGCAGGCCTGCTAGGGGGCAGCAGTGAATCTCCCAGCTAGGCTCAGTCCTGTACCCTCAGTGAGCAGTGGGCCAGTCTGACTTTTCCACATGGAGCCAGCAGGGCCATCCTGCTCCCTGGGCATTGCCACTCTGATTCCACACCTACCCACACAGGCCATGTTGGCCGTGTCCAGCTGGAAGCCCTCGAAGCAGTCACAGGTGTAGCCCTCCTGCACGCGCACGCAGCGGCCATTCTCACAGCCGTTCAGGATGCCGCACTCCTCGGCCTGAAGCCCTTCAAAGCCGGCCTGGTGCTCTGGTAGGAGGGAGTCAGAGAGAGAAGGGGTCTAAGGCCTTGTACTCCACCCTGGGGCCCTCGCCCTCTGCTCAGAGGGTTTCCCCCAATGAACTCCTGGGGTCGGGGTGGGAAGGATCATAACACTCTCACAGAAAGATGCGGAGACAAAAAGCAATACTCTTAAAGATAAGTACGTGTCATTTTAGATGGAGAGGCACGCTTACTTTAAATGAGGGCTCTGGGGAGGTTGGGACTCATTGCTTTCACAACGCCAGGGCTCCTGAGCGCTTGGGTGTCCCTGTACAGTTTTGATTTTGTTGTGGTTGGTGGCAGGGTATTTTGTTAAAATCTTTACATAGTTTTTTTGGGGCAGACACGATTGGTAGCAAAAGGGAATTACCCTCACTCACCACAAAGCAAAACTCCTCCAAGATCTGCCTAACCCTCTTCTTTCTCTAAGCAACCCCCCTCCCCTGGAAACGACCCTGTCCCTAATCTCAGTGCAGTTTTGATCAGTCTGATGCAGTGGCTGTCCCCGTGGCAGGTACCGCGTCCACTGCACGTCCAACTTCCTCATTAGAATCCAAGTCCCGAGTGCTGAGGTCATTGCCACTTACAAACTGGGTGACCACAGTGGACCTTTAAAGTGATTAGAAATCCTTGATTCCCATTTCAGGTCACAGGTGTGAACCTGTAGAGCAGGGTATCCTGTACTGTAAGTGGCGTGGTGGGAGTGTGCTTTTGTCCCACTCTTCAACTCCCACAGGCAGCTTTTGGGGTTGGGATGATGCCCTGTACCTCTCTGTGTCCCCTGTGCTAGTCCATCAGAGGGAGGTGTTAACGTGTGACCCGGGCGTTTGGAGTTCTCCCTTGAGTGACCCGTGAGGGGGCTTGGGGGTCTTTTCCCTTCCCTGTCCTCACCCTGCTGACAGTGATGAGCAGATGGAGGAGATGGAAGTGAAACAGCTTCAGAGCCCACCTCTTCCCCATTTTTGCAGCAACACAGACCTGGATGGCTGGCCACGTAGTGGGGCTGGAGTTCTGAGGGCTGCAGGGGAGGCTCAAGGACCGGTGTGCGGTCCTCTGGGCGGCTGGCCGTGTTGGGGAAGGGCGGCTCAGGGATGGTGTCCTCGGGGCCCAGGTAGTTGTAGAAGGGGACCCCGTCTGGGCCATAGAGGCTGTAGTGCAGGTCCTCGGGCCCAGGGCCATACTCATAGCCGGGCCGGAAGTGGACCCCGGCCTCCCGCTCCGCTTCAATGCGGGCCACGTTGCACAGCTGAGCGTAGACCTCTGTCAGGGAGGAGGGAGAGAGGAAGCTGGGCCTGGCTCCTGGTAGCTGAAGCCTGGAGTGCTCTTTCCCCAGCTCATGCTCACCGCCCCACGGAGAGAGGGAGCGTGCTGGGACTGCCGTCCTCTGTCCCCCGCTCTGTCCCCAAACAACAGGGACGGAAGGGCCTTGACTTGCCCTACTCCGTTCTAAACCCACAGACCTGGCTGGCTGTGGATTCCAAGGTGAGGACAGCCCCTGCCCTGGGGCCCAGCCCAGCTCCGCAGGTGTCCCCCCTTCCCTCCTTCAGGCACAGGCCGCCCTTCTCACCAGAGCTCCTGGGGGGGCACAGAGCACACTGCTGGCTCCAGGCCTCGCCGTCCTGGCAGCAGCACTCAGTGTAGGTGGTGTGGCGCCCGTGCAGGGGATGGCTGCACACGTAATTGGTGACTTTTTTCCAGCAGATGTCCGTGTGGATGTCATGGTCAGGCAGGTCCTCTGGCGGCACAGGGCGTGGAGGCATGTGAGCCCCCCAGCCCAGGTCCGCTCCCCCGCTGCCCCACCGCCCCATGGCCCCCCCACTGACCCGCACTGCTGGTGCTGTTCACGCAGCGCTGCTGGCTGAGGTCCAGGGTGAGGGGCGGGCTGCAGAAGCAGTGGAAAGAGCCTTCCGTGTTCATACACCCGCCATTCTCACAGGCCATGTCCTGGCACTCATCGTGATCTGGGAGGCAGGGAGATGGGAGGAAGGTCGGGGGCAGTGCCAACGCGGCCTGCCCACAGGCCACCTTCAGGGAAGGGGGTTTTCTTGTAACTGTGTCCCCTCCTCACCCCCTTCCCAGGGATGCCTTTCCGGTAGGTTCCCTCACCTCAGACCTGCCCGCTGTAGTGGGTGTCTTCCCCGGGAAGGGGAACTCCCAGCAAGAATTGGGCTGGCTGCCAGGGGTGGGTGAGCACTCAGCTCTGGGCCCCAGGGTGGGGAGGGGTGCTGGGTGTCTCACCCTCACACTTCCTGCGGGCAGCGTCGTAGTGGTAGCCAGGATCGCACAGGCAGATGTAGCCAGGCACCGTGTTGAGGCACCGGCCGTTCTGGCAGAGACCGGGCCCAAACATCACACACTCGTCGGCATCTGTGGGAGGGCAGAGCTGAGGCGAGGGGAAGGCGAGAAGCAGGATGGGGCAGTTCTTAGGACTAGGGGTTCCAAAGCCAGACTGGCTGGGGTCGAATCCCGGCCTTGCCACTTGCTAGGTGGGTGACTTCGGGCAAATTGCTTAAGTTCTCCTTGCCTCAGTTTCCTACCTAGAAAATATGGATACCACTACGTAACCTCTTAGAGTTATGATGAGGATTAAAAGGTTAGTACATGTAAGGGGCTTAACACGGTGCTTGGCACGTAGCAAGCATTCAAGGGGAACTCCCATTTCTGTTATTTCCTTTTCCGGTTTCAGGTGTGAGCCCATTCCTGAACCACCCTTTCTGAGTGTGAGTTCCCCAAAGTTTTGGGCTTCGTAAGTGGGGCCAGGGAGACCAGCAGCTGCCTCTGGCCTGTGTCCCTGTGCCCTGTGACTGGGTTAGTCAAGGCATCATAGTTTGTTCCTTGGAGGGTTCAGCCTCGAGTGAGCAGAGAAACCAAAGTGGGGTTGTATAGACACTTCAGGAGGAGCTCAGGTCAGAACTTCCAGCTAAAAATCTGCAGCCCTGGGACAGGAACGTTGGTTGGAAGCACCCTGAGAGTCAGGGACTGCATGCAGAGTTTCCCTGGGGGCCTCCTGGAGGACCAGGCCGGGCCTAGTCAGGTGAGTGGCGTTTGGGAAGGAGGGTCTGTAGGGAGGTTACCTGTGTATGTGGTCTGTCCAAACATCCAGGCTCCTTCCACAGGGATGTAGCCTTTCCCACTAGGGCAGATCTCGCTGAATTCGACTGTGCAGGGAGGCATCCAAGCTCAGAGGGAGAAGCGTTCTGCCACCCCACCTTCCTCTCCCCCCTTCTTTCAGTGTCACCCTGCAGAGCTGACCCTGAGAGGATTTGGGACCCTTGGGGGCCTTACCTGAGTCCTCGGCTGGGCACAGCTCACAGGCATCTCCCCAGCCGGTGCCCTGGGTGCAGCAGCACTCGGCCTGCGTGGTGTTCCGGCCCAGAAGACTGGAGCAGGGCGGCTGGCCCTTTTGCCCAGAGTAGCATCCCATGCGGATGGGGCCTGGGGGGTGTTCCCCTGGCGGGGCCTCAGGGATCCTGTGACCTATTTGCGATAGAAGCCCCTTATTATTGTCTGTTCATGGCCCCCTGGGGCACCCTAGCCTTTGAATTTATTTTAAAATTTAACCATTTATATAGCGCTTTACAGTGTGCGAAATGCTTCCATTGTCTCGCCTGATGCTCTTCACACCCGTACGGAGAGCTCACCCCGGAGAGCTCACCCGAGGCCATCTGTCCTAGAAGAGGCAGCCGAGGCTTCAAGAAGCTAGGTGACTTGCCAAAGCCACCTAGTGGCTTAGCAGAGAGTTGACCCCCGTTCCTCTGGTGCCAAACCCCCGCTCCTTCCAGCGTACCATCCTGCCTCCCTCCACTGCAGTGGGGCGCACCCAGTCCCTGGCATACCGTATGGGCAGCCCTCTCTGCCCATTCCTCTGCTTCACACTGTACCCCTGCCCCTCCCACCCTTCCTTGTTCTAAGTCCTGCTTGCGTTTCCCCAAGTCAGAGAAGTCCAGCTGAGTCCCAGTCCCGCCAGGGCTGAGAGGCTGAACCCAGCAGCATCCCCCGGTGGAGTGGGACGGGGAGAGTCGAACTTAGCTTCAGAGTCTCCCTCAGCCAAGAGCTCCCCGGGGTTGGATCGAGGGTCCCTCCAAGGCTCAATCTGAGATCCCTGAGGCCCCCCTAAATTGGCATTATAGCATCTTGAGCCTCCTGTAGTGTCGTCACAACCCTGCAGCCTCCTGGAAGTTCCCTGGCCTGGAGCAGACTTGGCACCGCACTCTCAGACCCCTCACCGCTCGGCGCTCCATCCCTGAGCTGCAGCCCGGCCCGGCCCACATCCCTAAGAGCTGGAGCAGTGGAAGTGCTTTGTAAGCCATGGAGTGGTGGTGCACAACGACGGGGTGGGGTCCGGGGCTCACCTCCAGCCACCCGCGGTCGGCAGCGCCCCTCCTGAGCGTCATACTCCTCCAGGTCGCTGGCGCAGAGGCACAGGAAGGAGCCCTCCACGTTCTCGCAGAGTGCCGCCCCGCATACCGCCAGCATGAGCTCGCACTCATTCACGTCTGCCAGGCAGGAGGACAGACTCGTGGGCAGAGGAGAGGCAGCCCAGGCACCCCTGCCCCTGCCTCAAGCCCAGCAGGCAGATCCTTGTCTCATCCCCCCCCCAAAGAAACAGGCTAGGCCTTGGGGCAAGAGTGGAAGTGGGTATGAGTTAGCAGGAAGGAGGAACAGATGAGCAGAGGGCATGGGAAGGAAGAGGAAGAAGGAGAAGGGTGGCAGAAAAGAGTCCGTAAGTGGACAAAGAGGAAGGGTTCCTCCCTCCGCACGGTCCCCACGTGTGCCCCTTGAGACCTTAGGGTCTCTGGGGAAGGGTGGTGACTTCACTGGCGTGCTTGCTTCCCCTGCTGGTTGAAGGTGGCCTCGCTTCCTTGACCAACCTGGCCAAGGTGCCCCTGTAGGGTGGGGCTGAAATCTCCCTCCCTTGCCACTCTATGAGGACCCCTTATGGAGCCTTGTTAGACCCTGAACATTTCAGGAGGAGGGCCCTAGGGCCCCTCTATGCAGGGCAGCCAAGATCTGCGGAGATGGGATCAAGGGCCCAAGGGCCTTCCCTTCCCTGGCTCAGGCTTCTCACCAATGCAGTCCCAGCCGGAGGGCGAGGTCTCGAAGCCCTGGTCACAGAGGCAGCGGAAGGAGCCTTCGGTGTTGTCGCAGAAACCGTGGCTCCCACACATGGTGTCGTTGGCACACTCGTCTATGTCTGTGGGACAGGGGAGGCTACAGTGTAGGGTGTGCTCTCTATTCTCTGGGAATTCTTATTTATTTGGTCTACTAACACCAAGATTTCTGAAAGCTAACTTCTGAATACAGGAAAGGAAAACTCTAACACTGACATTCCTCTTCAATTTTTGTGTAAGCACTGCTGTATGGAAGATACACAAACTTCAAACAGCAGCAAAAAATAGTTTCTAGCTGGATACATGAAAAATAGGTGTCCTCAGGCTTCTCACCCTGGACACCCGCTCCCGACTCACCAGCACAGTCTCCAGTCGGGGCCACATGGAAGCCGGGCTGGCAGCCCGGGACACAGCGGTAGGAGCCGGGGCTGTTCTCACACCTCCAGGCCCCACACGCCGAGCCTCCGAAGTCCTCACACTCATCAGTGTCTGTCCCCAGAGTCATGAGAGGGGACAGAAGCGGCCGGGTCACTACTCTGGCCCCACCTCTCTGGCATTAAAAGGTCATGCCCCACAACCTCTGGGGTCTTTGATCTGTTCCAAACTACTGTGCTTGTGTCAATCCCCAAGCATCAAGTTCAGGATCATTTCCCCTGACCCGCAGGGCTGAGCGTCTAGGAGATGAGCGCTCTGCTATTTAGGAGAGCACCGAGCTCTCAGCCTCTGTGACACTCCTGTCCCCCACACCCTGCTCTCTACAGCAGAGCACTTTCTACTTCTCTTTATAGAAAACCTTCCCCAAAGTGTATTATGGAGAGTCATCTTCATATCTGTCTCCCTTGGTCCATTTGAAGATTGTCCATAACTGTCTATTTGTTCCAGCAAAAGACATTAAACCCAGGTGGTGTTTAATAAATATCTATTGCATCAGTTTGGCTTTAAAAACTAGATTATGTGCTCTGCTAGCACAAGGAGTCCCTGAGTCAGCAGAGGCTCAATAAATGCATTGGATGATTAATCTGTGGAAAGTTCTCTGCTTCCTGGAAGCTGGGGGTCCAGGTCCCAGGGAGCTGAGGAGGAGGCAGAGTGGAGGAGACAGATGTGGGGAGGGGCCCCGTTCGCTCCCCCCAGAGCCCTTACCCACACACTCCCCACTCTCTGCGGAGGTCTGGAAGCCAGTCTTGCACAGACAGTTGAAGGAGCCCTCAGTGTTGACACACTGCCCCCCGAGACACCGGTCAGTGACTGCACACTCGTCCACATCTAGAATAGAGACATCTGTCAGCAGGACCAGCCATGGGTCCCCAGGGCCCTGTGCAGCTTCCTCTGGGCCCTCAGGAGCCCATAGGAGGGCCAGGGAGTGGCTCGAAGTAGGAAAGTGCTGGAAGGTCCCAGGGAGAGTCCAGAGCTGGAAGCCAGAGGCCCGACTGGGGGGTGGAGCCCTGGAACTGGGGCTGTGTCAAGGGGAGAGAGGGTGAGGGCACCTGCCATAGACACCATGGAGAGGCCCTGGAGGAAGACTGAGACCCTCCTGACACCTGCCTCCCGTCTCATCACTCAGCCTCCTATCTTCCCATCCTGGGTGGGACCGTGAGCATTTTATTTCAGTACTCTAGATAGCCTCTAGCGCCCCCTGCTGCTGGCTCCTCACCCTGGCAGCTGGCGCCCCCCTCTGCACTGGCAAAGCCGGGGGCGCAGAGACAGAAAAAGGACCCGTGGCTGTTGAGGCACTCGCCGCGCGGTGCGCAGTACTCCTCTCCCACGCACTCGTCCACGTCTGTAGGGAGAAGATGGGCTGTGCTGTCTCCCGGGGACGCTCCCGCCTCCCCGCGCACTCTGCCCCCGTCCCCGGTGGGGAGACCTGAGCCACTCACCCTCACACACAGTGCCATTGGCCAGCTGGAAGCCCGGGGGGCAGAGGCACTGGTAGGAGCCAGCCGTGTTCTTGCACTCGCCTCCCAGGCAGCTGCTCTGGGGGTCTTCACACTCATCCACATCTGCAGGGTCACACAGGGAGGAGGGCAGCCGTTGGCAGCACCTCCCAAGGGCAGGAGCCAACGGGGAGGTCTCCAGAGGACCTGGCACCTGCCTGAGGAGACTGGACCCATAGGGGCATCGTTCCCTTGTAAAGCAGCACAGCTGGGAGAAGCTGGCGAGGGAGCCTTTGGGGAGCGGGATAACTGCAGCTCCCTCCTTCTGTCCCAGCTCCCCCACCTTGGGGACAGTTGGCCTATCCCGGCAACCCTGGCCTAGGGTGGCCGAACCCCACTGCCCTCATCATGGCTGAGATGGCTGAGATTTCGCTGAGAAACAATTGGGAAGGCAAATGAGAAATAAGCCGAGGAAGCAGATACAGAGAACCTGAGAAGGTAACAGAAACTAGATTATTAGTACTATTTTTTTTGGGGGGGGGAAACGCGGGCCTCTCACTGTTGTGGCCTCTCCCGTTGTGGAGCACAGGCTCTGGATGCGCAGGCTCAGCGGCCATGGCTCACGGGCCCAGCCGCTCCGCGGCATGCGGGATCTTCCCGGACCGGGGCACGAACCCGTGACCCCTGCATCGGCAGGCGGACTCTCAACCACTGCGCCACCAGGGAAGCCCGAAACTAGATCATTTAAATTGGCTACAGATTGCCTGGTACAGGCCAGGGTTTTTCAGAATATGGTCCCAGCACCCACCCTTACAAGGAACCCTTGAGGACCTTCTTAGATGACAGATCTCAAGGGCCCCCGACAGAGGTGGATTTAGTAGGTCTGGGACAAGGCCCCGGGAAGCTGCCTGTTGAACAAACTCTCCCAGCGATTCTGACACGCGCTGAAGCTTGTGATCCAGTGGCTCAGTGGTCCCCTAGACCCAGTTCTGCAGTCGCCTTTCCAACTGCTGTTGGGGGAGGGGCAAGAATAGGTGTCCCCAGCTGGCCCACCATCTGAGGTGAGCGCCCTTCTCTAAGGGTGATGGGTTAGTCTGCACTCTTCTCCCCCACGGCGGGGGGGCCTCTCACGTCACAGGTGTGGCCCAGGGTGCTGGGCCGGTAGCCCCGCTCGCAGTCGCTGCAGGAGAAGGAGCCGGCAGTGTTGGTGCAGACTCCCGTGGGGCAGACTCCCAGAAGGGCACACTCGTCTAGTTCTGGGGCAGACAGCCAGCCAGTCCCCGGGGGCCTAGGAGGCCTCCCTCCACCTGGTGAGGCAGGAAGCACCCCACGCCTCTGGCTCCCTCTCTCAGCTCATAGGACTTTCTGGGGGTCCCTGGGGAAGGGGAGGCCCTGGCTGTGAGCCTTCTGTAGGGCAACCCCAGTACCCTCTCCCCAGGATGCTCCTGGGGCAGCTCTACCGTCAGCTTCCCTCTTGCCTCCGTGACTCCCTTTTCCTCCTGTCCTCATGGAGGAGGAAATAGAAGCTGTCCCTGGGGCCAAGTCCATTCACAGGGTCCTCTAGCCTAGCCTGGAGACCCTCGGCATCAGCCCCAAGCTGGGGGACAAATGGAGTGCTCTTTGAGAGGTAAGAGGGCCTGTGTTCTCGGTCCCTCTCTGCCATCCCCCCTCCCCCGGGTTACCTTCGCAGGCGGTGCCGTCCTCGTTCACCCAGTACCCACTCTCGCAGGCCGAGCAGGTGAAGGAGCCCTCCGTGTTGAGGCAGAGGCCCGCAGGGCACGAGGCCCGGCTGGCACACTCGTCAACATCTGAAACAGGCCATTGAGCTCTGTGTGGGGCTCTGCAGGACAGACACGCCAGGCTAGCCAGAGACCAGGGGGGCGGGAATGGGGCAGGGTGGGGGAAAGGACGGGTCTCGCAGCCACACGTCGGGTCAGCGTGCTCAGGGATGGGGGCCAGAGGGAGGGAGCTGCAGGCTGACTCGCTGCGGACAAAGCGTGCTTCAGATCTTCTTTGTACCTTGGCAGCCCTTCTCGTCTGAGGTGACCTCATAGCCCGGCTCACAAGAGCATCTAAAGGAGCCCTCCAGGTTGATGCACGTTCCACGGGTGCAGACCCCGGGGGTCAGACACTCATTCACATCTGCGGGAGAGAAGTCCAGGATGGCGGGCTGGCCTCATCTCCCTCACGCGGCCTCCATCATCAGGCTGAGAGCATCTCAATTATGAGGCCAGGGAATCAGCATTCAGAGGGGCCATAGGCACCCTGGGAAGGGCATGAGGTCCTTCGTGTTCCTGGGCCCACCTACTTAGACAGGGTACCCTTCTCCCCTGAGCTCACTTCCCCCCACCGAGCTCACTTCAGCTCTATCTAGTGACACAGAGCATCCTGCAAATTCCTAGAAAAGGGGGCCAGGTCCCCCAGCCCTGGGACTGGTTTGGCCCATCTGAGGACACCTGCAGTCAAGTGTCTAAGACCCTTGACTCACCTTATAGTGAGTCTGAACCTCTCTGGTCTCCTACCCGCCAACCAGACTGGCATTATCTCATGTTCCCAGCCCACCCACCAGGTTCAGTAGGCGAGTGGGCAGCGTAGAGAGAGGGCAAGTTATGCCTGGGTGGCTGAGTGGCAGTCTCAAGGGCCTGGGAAACGTCTGCCCTCTCCAGAGCCTCAAAGCGTCTATTCACAACTCAGTCCCTCCTGGCATTCTGAACCCTGGGTCCTTCTTCCTGTAGGGGCTGAGGGGAAAGAGCATTCCTCCTACAGATGACATGCAGCACCCCTCCCCCCGGAGGGAGAAGGGCACCCGCTGTTCAGTTAGGCGTTGCTGTTAGACACTGAGATGCAGAAGAGCAGAAGACCACTCCTCCCTGGGAAACACACCACTGGTGTCAGCCTCTTCCAAAGACGCTTGGTACCTCACTCTGCCTAGCAGGATCCAGCCACAGAAGCCGCTGGGACCTTGGGCTGTAGCCCAAGGATGGATGTGGCCAAGGAGCTGACAGGCACCCACCACCCCCGGCTGATTCAGAGGGCAGAGCACCCGTAACTGAAGCACACCCATCTCAGCCCCAGCGTCATCTGGGAACCCAGCCAGGTCATGGAGGACAATAGCCTCCAAGCCACTTCCCTCTGCCCACCCCTTCCCCTTCCTGTTGTGGGCTCATCCAGGGGTCCCAAGGCCAAACAGCCCCCTCAGTGCCTTGGCAAGCAGCCCTCACCTACACAGCTCCCACTCTGGCCCCTGTAGCCCTCCTCGCAGGGCAGGCAAGTGTAGGAGCCAGGGGAGTTGACGCATCTCCCGTCAGGGCAGGTGCCGGGGTGATGGCATTCGTCGATATCTGCAAAATAACAACCCCGCCCGCCTTGGTCATGTCTGCGAACCACGGCACATGGGTGGGCTGTGAAGAAGCAAATCCTTGACCCTGCCCTTGGCTGGGGAGAAGGAGGGATGTCAGTTTCTGTACTGATGGAAACTAGGAAAAAGTGAGTGCTGTCCTGTGTTCCCAACCCCACCTCCCACCCACTGTCCTGGACAAAAGAGAGATGGAAGACCTTTAGGAAGGGAGACTCCCTGGTGAAGGAGGCTGCCCTTCCACTAGCTAGGGGAGGGTGAGAGAGCTTGAATTCATGAGCTGGACTCTTGGGAAGGGCCTTCGTATCTCCCTTGTTCCTTTACAAGGGGTGACAATGACGTGTTTGGACGTGCTTGGCAGATCCCAGAGGCCCCAGAATAGGTCCCAGCTGGGCAATGAGGGCCAAATGGGCTTCCCTGCACCAGGAAAAGAGGACTGAGGGTGATCCCCCAATCTTAGATGTGGCCAAGACCAGCCCTGAGGCTGATGCAGAGTGAAGGGTGGAGGCTGGCAAGGCTTCTCAGCTGGAGAGGAGACTTTTCTTCTAGCTGAGAACCACATAGAGCTCCAGCACCCACTCTGGTGAGATCCAGGAAAGTCAGCCAGAAAGGATGAGTCTGAGCACCAACCGGACAAGTAGGGGAAGGGGTGACCCATGGAGAGAGAGAGCAGCCAGTCCTGGGAGAGTGACAGGGAGCGGGAGGGTGAGCTCTCTCCCAGGAACTGCATGCAGGGCTCTTCCCAGCATGAAGCTTGCATACTGGGGAGTCCACCATCCAAGGCACCCAGGCGACCTGGGCTGAGTTAGGGAGGTTGTGACACAGGGATTGAACTCTGGGTCAGGACTGCAGGAGGACATTCTGCTCCTCTGGCCCAGTGTCGAGGCTCCCAGTCACTATTCATGACAGACAGATTGACCGAGCGCCAGATTTACCCTCCCTGTGTGGATAACTGTCATTCTCCTGCAGGGAGGCCACCAGTTCATGTAGATCCAGAGGCCCTATTGCCCAGGAGGAAGACCTACTCAGCACCCATGGAGGAAAGAAAGGCAGGAGGCAGGGCCAAGGGTCAGAACACAGGCTTTCTGCAAAGGGACTCAAGCCAGCAGCTGTCATAATAGAACAGGACATGGGCCCGGAAGTGGAGGGTGAATATGAATCTCCTCTGAGGTTGTTTGGTCTACAGAAGACCGGGTACATCAAAGCCCTCTGTCCCAGGGAACCAGTACCTCTCAAGGTCAAAACTTCGCCCTGAGGGTCCACATGAGGAAGACATACACAGGGCGGGTGGTTTTTCAGGTGGTGTGTGTAAGGAGATACCCAGAACTCCCGGGCAATCTTGGGGACACTGAGATAAGGCTCACCTCTGGAAAGAGGGCAGCCAAGAGCCCCTAGCTGGGCTGTGGTGACACCAGGCTAAACTATTCTAAGGGCTTCTGTAAAGACAGAGATGGAGAGAATGAGGCAGAGGTGGAGGAAATGAAGGTCCTAGGGCCACCAACTTTGGCAGCACCATGGCCCGCTGGCCTTGGCTGGGTACCAAAGGAAAATGGGCAAAGCCATTGGGAATTATCCACAATTCCTGCTTCAGGGATGTGAGACTCCGGGATGAAGAGAAAGAATGAGGCAAGGATCCTCCTCTAAGACCACACTGAGGAAAAACGGAGTCTTTGGACCTCTGCTGCAGGGATCAGGCAGGACAGGAAGGAGATTAGATTTACCAGGAGCAAAGGGCCCTGAGGTCTGCCCTGCCCCGAATGTTCTGGGCACATCTGTGGAGGTGGTGCCCGAACTGTTTCACACTGGGCATTAGGAGACTTTCAGGACGAATGCTGTTCACTGAGAATCCCAGCTCTCCACTTCTGCGCCACGGTGGGCTTGTGCATCCTCATCCCTTGTGGTTGGATGGGGCCAGGGGACTAGTGCTGGCCAGTAGCTATGAGGTGTGTAATTCATGGGCCCAAACATTTATTTGTGTGCAACCCCGCAGGGTGCTCTTTCTTTCTTCCATGAACACTGGCCACATTCAAGATGCCGGCCATTCCTTTAGCCAGGTTCTAGGGTGAGGAAACGTGGGGCAGGATGTTTCCTCATGATGGACATGTGGCCTTGGTCAGATAGCAAGTTTGCGGTGTCCTAAATCACTAAGGTTGAGGTTGGTTGTTCATGTAGTGTAACCTGGCCTGGCCTGGCACACCCACCACTGGCACACCTGGCACACCTTCCTCAGACCAGAGCCCCAGCCAGCGATGATCATGTGCGAGAGGTCTGTCAGCAGGTGAGAGAGGGAGGGCAGAGGGTCAGAGCAGCCCACAGTCTCCACCTGAGCCAGGGCAGGCCTCTTCTAAGTGGGGGTGGATAGAACAGAGCCACTAGCCTAGCCGATTACAGGAGCCAGATAAAGGTTCTGGATGAAGTGGGTTCCATGTGAAAGGCACAGGCTCTGACGTCACCAGATATCTTGAGGCCGTTCCGCCAGCCTCTTGGTGCCTGGAGCCAGATTTTCCTGCCTAGTCTAGGGTTTGAATTTTAATCTAAGCTTATGATATGCTTTGGTAGCTTTTACCCTGGTCCTCAGGGGGCAGGAGCTGTCTGTCTTTTTATTGCTATATTCCTAGCCCATGGCTGGGACCCGGCTGGCGCTCAACAAGTGTTTGCTGACCGAAGAATGAGACCATGTGACTAACTGAACCTTCACATCCTCTTGGTATGAGGCTGCTGAAGAGATCCCAGAAGACCCAAGGAAACAGTCACCCCAGGGACCAGCTTGCCAGCCTGCTGTCTGTACACTGGGAGGATCCTGGAGCTTCTCTAACCAGCACTGCAGCCTCTGCGTGAGGAAATGAGGGTGCTGCCTCTGTTCCTTGTGAGAGCACAGGGTGGGGAGGGTGCTCACTCAGGCGCCAGACGCTCAGGTGACCTTGGATGTGGGTGGGGACAGCAGAGCCCTGGCAGTCTGCAGGGGAATCTAACCCCTTTCCATGGGAACCCAGAGTCCTGGTACGATGGAAATGCCATCGAGACTTTGGATGGGCTGCTGTCCAGACCACTCGGGCCTTTCACCAGATACTTGAAGTTTAAGTGGAGAGAGTGATTTCTTAGTTGGAAGAAGAAGAAAGAAGGAGAGGAAATTCACTGGGCTCTCGGGGTGATGGGCCGGGTCTGTGGTTATGGATGGAAACCTGGGGAAGTGTGCAGGCTACATCCGTTTTTCTCTCAGCAGACTCAGAGTGTCTGCCCTGGGCCAGGAACTCAGCCTGACCTCCCAGCCGAGGCGTGTGTCTGGAACCTGGCGTTGAGGGGAGATTAGACGTGCGAGAGAACGGGTCCTCAGACAGTAGTGCCGCCCCCTACTCGCTGTAGGGCTGCACGTGCACTTTGTATGTGGCAGGTTATTCAGTCCTCACAAGAGCCCCTAAGATGGGCATTATGGTTTCCATTTTCAGACATTGAGACAAGAGCCAAACCCAGGCCTGTCTCCGCCAGAGCCTGTGCTCTTGCTCGGACCGGTTAGTATAAATTTGATATTTTTAATGTCCTGGTATTTTTCTTAGTTCATTTCCTTTAGTTTTGCTTTACTTTTTAACAAAGTCTAATGCCAAATTAATAATGTTCGATGCTTAAATGAGGCAGTCTATCAGATCCCTAGCACAGCACCTGGCACATGGCAGGCACACATCAAATGATAACTCCCTTCACTCTCCCTTCTCCCGGAACACGCCAGGATGTCTGTCCCCAGTAAGTTAGTGAGGATAAGGGAAGTGGGTTCAGGTTTGGATCATAAGTGGGCCTGAGTTTAAATGGGGAGGCATTGAGAGGGGAAAGTAACGTGCCAGGGATGCAGACAGAGTATTGTCTGTCCTACATCCCTAGTGACCTCTCCCCTTTGCCAAGACCTGCCAGGGCTCTGGACTCTGCTTCTGTGGTAGTGGCATTGGGAAGGGGGTGGGCTCCCTTCACCAGACACAGAAGCTCATCTCTCGCCTCTAGGACCCTCTGAATCCTGGCCCGGGGAAACCTGGAGGCAGGGAGGCGTCTGGGCCTAACCTTGGATCCAGGGCAGGACTTCCTTCCAGAGAGAGCCTGGATTCCCCCTCACCCCTTCCTGTCTCAGCCAGTCTTGGGAGCACATGACCCAGGCCTCTTGCAAGCATCTGAGAGCCCCAGCCTGGCAGGGGGTTGGAAGTGGCAGGGCTGCCAGGAGCTGACATGATGGTGGCAGGTTCAAGCCAGTCTGTGAGGACATCAGTTGGCAATGACACAGCCACCTTATGGCAGGGCCTGGGAAAGGGGGCCAGGATGAGGGCTCATTTGTTCATTTATTCCACTAGCATTTGTTGGGGTGTCCAACACATGGACATTTGTCAGGTGTCCATGCATGGTCATCTAAGGATATGGTCCAGCTCTGAGGAGCTCACAGCCTTAAAGCTTTAGCAGGTAGGCCAAGCCCAAGGCCCCAGGCACCTCCCAGATAGATCAACCTTCCCTCTGCCGCATGACTCAAGGTGAGGGGCAGAGGTGCATGGAGGGGTGCTCCCGGGATCTCATGTACATAAAGTTACTGTGCTCCGTGCTGCCGGGACAGACAGGATGTCAAAATCCCACTGAGGGGACAGAAGGGCCCCAGAATCCACAGATCGGTCTCTCTGTGTGAAGGAGGGCATCAAGGGGCCCAGTCGGGGATAAGCTGGAAGGGGAGCTGGTGGTGGGCAGTGCCCGGGGAGGGGCCAGGAGAGGGAAGAGCGGCACCCCATTCCTTACCTTGGCAATGGCCCTTCCTGACCATCGCGTAGCCCTGGTCACACTCGCAGTGGTAGGAACCCTCCGTGTTGGTGCACCGCCCCCCGCTGCACACCTCGGGCTGCCCACACTCGTCTATGTCTGTGAACACACAGAAAAGTCCTGAGTTGGGGCCAGCCCTGCAGGGGGTCCTGGGACATCTGTTCAGAGGCCAAGGCCAAGGACAGCCATGCTGAGGCCCAGGCAGGGAAGGCATCCTTGCTGCAGCGATGAACGGCAGGGTCTGAGACTGACCTAGCTCAGGCCCCTGCAAACTCCTGAGTTCCTTTCTCCTGGAGGAGACGGCTACTTTGGGGGCCCGTGGGGACTCTCACAGCTGTCTCCTTACCCCAGTGCAAGGGCTGGTCTTTAGGTCAGGTGGCTGTGCCTATGGCACTATCTGAGGAAGCCAACGAAGTCCTCCTCTTGACCCCAATAAACCCCCCAGAAGTCTGCTCCTAGAGTTCCTAGGGGCCTTCCTAAAGGTTAGGGATTGGAATTCCCTGGCGGTCCAGTGGTTAGGACCAGGATGGTGCTTTCACTGCCAGGGGCCCTGGTTCGATCCCTGGTCAGGGGAACTAAGATCCCACAAGCCACGTGGTATGCCCCCCCACCCCCCAAAAAAATAAGTTTAGGGATTAAGCAGCCAGTGAGAGACAGCATCCTAGGCAGCTGTGGATCTGTCCTTTTGGTTTCTGCCATTGTCCCAAAGCATAATGGTGCCCTGTGATGGCTTGAAAGCCCAAGCCTGGTCATGCCCCTCCCCTGCTGGGTTCCCTGCTGCTCAGCCTGCCTCACAAGGCCTCACCCCAGCCTTGCTGTGTGTGCAGATCCCCACTGGTCCAGCCTCCAAGCCTTTGTTCACACAAATGCCTCTGCTTGGTTTGATGGCCTGCGGAGCCCTACTCCCATTCCAAGGATGGGTTCAGGGCTTCCCTGGTGGTGCAGTGGTTAAGAATCCGTCCGCCAATGCAGTGGACACGTGTTCAATCCCTGTTCCGGGAAGATCCCACATGCCGTGGAGCAACTAAGCCCGTGTGCCACAACTACTGAGCCGGCATGCCACAACTACTGAAACCTGCGTGCCTAGAGCCCGTGCTCAGCAACAAGAGAACCCACTGCAATGAGAAGCCCGTGCACCGCAACGAAGACCCAACGCAGCCAAAACTAAATAGAATAAAGATAAATTAAAAAAAAAAAAGGGTGGGTTCAATTTGTCAACTCTAGGTCACTCTGGCCACTCCCCATTCCCTGCCCCCCACAGTCAAATTAATGGAGGACTCACCCTTGCCCCAACCCGTAGCAATGGTTCAAACACTTCACAGAGGCTTTGTGCAGATGAAATGAGATAATCCAGGTAAAGGGCTTAGCACAGTGCCTGCCTGACACAAGGTGAGCACTGAAGAAATGTTAGCTATTATTATTTTTATTCTAGCATTAAACCTACCCTATAAAATCCAAGCTCCTCAGTCTGGCATGTGAGACCTTTTGTGACCTAGCCCCGCCTGGTTCTCTCACCTGGGTTGCTGCTTCCCACATGCCTCCTTCTTTTTCTTTTATGGTCAAAATTTTAATGTCAAAAACTTATAAATGTTTGGTATTAGTCCACATACAATTCAGTTTTTGGTGTAGAGTTCTTTGGCCTCACGAAAAAACACTTGGTTTACTTCACTAATAGGAATCTCTCTTAATGCTGAGATGGCCTCTTCTTGGTATTTCTTCTGCTGTCGATTTCTGGCCTAGTTATCTGTGATTGCGTGAATGGAGTTGAGTGGAGAGGTACTCATCATGTTCATCCCAAATAAGAGCACATGTAGTAATCACATGATTACTATAGTAATGAGGAGGTACACAGGCAATACAACTGCTCGATATTTTTGAGGCCAACAGGATAAGCCTGAGGAGTTTAGCCTAAGGAGCTTCTCTGCACGTGCTGTTCCCTCGCCTGGAGTGGCTTCCCACCCACCAGCTTGGCTGTTTCCTTCTCATCTCTCAGTGAGGCTGCCCTCGCCCCTCCAACCCATATGGCCCTTCCCAGGGTTCCCTTAGGAATCAACCCTTATATTGAATAGTAACTGCTTTTTTTTCTCCCTGACTGCTGAGAATGTGCCTTATTATCCTAGTGTCCTTAGTACCTAGCCCAGACCCCCGCAAAGTACGTATTGCATGAATGGAATAGTAAGCATTTGTTTACAGACATGAGCAATACTTCATGACACTTTAGTGCACAGTGGAGTCACTGGCAGATGGTATAAAATGTACACTCCCAGGCCCACGTCCAGAGATTCTGATGCAGCAGTACTGGGCGGGCCCAGGAACCTGCATTTTAATAACTCTCCAGGCAATTCTGAAATAACTGGTCCTCCCTTTGGGAAGCTAAAGAGAACCTGATAAAGGACCCACAAACTGGTAGGGCCAGGATGACTGCCTGATAGATAAGCCTGGGAAAGCTGACTTGTTCTATGGAGAAAAATGGAAATAGAAAAGACCCGATCTTAACACCCATGCAAGGATGGACTCCAGATGGACTAAAACATGTCGTGAAAGGCAAAACTGTAACTTTAATGAAAGAAGGTGTAGGAGAATATCTTTGTGAATTAAGAGTGGGGAAGGACTTGTTAACTAAAGCTCCCAAAGCATAAAAAATAAGGTGAATTTCAATACATCAGAATTAATGATTTCTGTTAAAGAAAGGACATGTGGATAAGGTCAATGGACAGAGGACAAGGTGGAAGAGTTGTCATATCTAAACCCAGGCAAGTATCTGGAATCTATAAGGAACTCCTAAGGAGCCACAAGGAAAAGCAACAAAGGCCACTGGAAAAGAGAGCAGAAGATAAGAGCAAGCAGTTTCTAGATAAGGAAACCCAAAGGCTCATATACGAAAAGATGCTCATAGATACTAGTAAAGTAAACGTTATTTTAAATATTTAATAATCAAATAATTTATCGTAATCAATTATTTATATTAATTTCAATTCTAGAAATTGTAATGCCTTCTATTAATATATAAATTAATGAAATAATTTATAAATAAGAATAAAGTAAATATTTAAAATAAGGAGGTATTGTTTTACCAGAGCAGCAAAATTTAGAAAGTGGATGTTACCCTGGATGAGGCCTCATCACACCACAGCCAGACCCCACTGGGAGAAGCTCTGACAGCTGACCTTGACCTTCCTGCCTCCTCCCCCAGCTGTCGGGTTGGCAGAGACATCTGGACACCCAGGCTGGCACGAGGCAGGACCCTTTGTCTGGGCCAGTCCTGGCGACACCCTTCCCTGCAGCAGCCACTGCTTGTCCCAGGCCAGCATCGCGGGCTGGGCCTGCAGGGAGCAGTGCCTCTGGCCCACAACTCTTGCCAAGGCTGCGAAGCCCAGAGAAGCCCCTTGCTCCCGGCCTCTGCCGTTGATAACTCCAGACTGTTCTGAGCACTGCTGCCTGAGTCATCTCCCTGAAAGCTGGCTGACCGCATCGCCGCACTCTGCTTACAAACCTCTGTTGGCTGCCACTGTCTGCGGGACAGCAACCAAGCACTTCAGCCTGGCACTCAAGACACTTCGCAAACTGGCGCCGGCTCCTGACAATTCCTCTGCATACCCCGCGCTCCCATCACACTGGATTTATCATTATTCCCAGAGCACGCCAGGCTTGTTCATTGCTCTGCCCTCTGCAGAAATGGTTCCGTTTCCCCGAAATACCCTCTGCTCCCTCCTTTCCTTCACCGTGTGTGTAAGGGAAGGTGTTGGAAGCAAACCATGTTTTGGGGCCAGGGTGACTTTGATTCTGTTTCCAGCTCTGCCACGGCTCTAGGTGTGAGGTCTCTGGGTGGTTCAATTCACCTCTCTGAGCCTCAGTTTGCTGAACTGTAAAATGGGGATAAGGATTTGTGCTGCATGGGGTTGGGATGATGAGCTTCATAACTAAAGGGCTTAGGACGGTGCTGCCATATGAGAAGTGCTCATTAAACGGTAGTTGTTATTATTCTGTCCCCACTCAAACACCCCTTTGGGAAACCTTCCCACATTCCTCCATACAGAACCAGTGGTTCCTCATCCCACAGTGCCAACGTTCACACCTCACTCATTGCAGTAACCCTAGAGCTCACACAGCGCCCAGGCCAGAACCAGCAACGTGAGCCCCAAGAACAGCAGTGGCATCCTCTAGGTGAAGGATCCCAGCTCGGTTACGGATCTTACAGCACTGCTTCGAAAGCGCTGCACCCTATTCTCTGTAGTTCGTAAAAAAGTATGTGGAGTGTTTCGTATGTGGTATAAATGCCGCATATTAAAGGGCCTTTCTTGGAAGCATCTTTGTCCAGCGGCCCCATGCAGAGCTTCCCAGGGAAGCTTAAAGCCTTGCAGGCATTTCCCAGCAAGGGCAATCCTGCTCCCAAGTCTGCCTGGAATCCCAGTTGGTGTCCTCACGGGTCACCCTCTTTATCCAATAGGAAAGAAGCTCCTTGTCACTCAGGATTTGGGGACCTGGTTTTTCGTCTTCATCTCCAGCCATGTCCCCAGACCCCTCACACTCTTGGCTCCAGTCACAGTTCCTTGGAGCGTTGGTGAATGTTGCTGCCTTTCAGATTCCTATTCCTCCATCTGGTCTCAGCGACCTCAGCCTCAGCGCAGGGTCTGCTTCCTCCTAGGTCCAGGTTAGAGCCCTGGTCTTGGTTCCTGCGGCCCCCGTATTCCCCACACTCTGCAGCTGTGTCACTGGGTGCTGTGACTGCCTGGATCCTCTTCCACCCCAACACTACCTGTGCGGTCCTGTGCCCCTCCCAGGGGCAAAGGTGGCTCACCTTACCTTGGCATTCCTGTGTGGCCCCCGAGGTGGCCAGCGTGTAGCCAGGGTAGCAGAAGCAGGAGTAGGAGCCCACGTGGTTGACACAGCGCCCCCTTCCCTTGCAGGGGTCCCTCAGACACTCATCGTCATCTGAGTGGAGGGAGGTGAGAAGGACAGTCAGGGAGGCCTTCCTTTGGGCACCTGCCAGCTACCTGCCATGCTAAGGACTGGACAGGGAATGGTGCTGTGGGGCTAGGAGGGGATGAGGGAGCAGAGGAGGCTGGGAGTTGAAAAATCTCTAAGGCTGAGGGCGATGAAGTGGGTTCATTGGGCCGATTCAAGAACCAAGGGCCTGGGGCAGTGGCCCCGCACCTCCCCCCTGCCCCGTGTCCCCCTCCCCCAGTGGCCCGGTGATAACTTCCTTTCTCCTTCAAGGCACAGTGGATGTGTCTCCCTTGTATAAGAATACTGGGGGAGTGGATGAGGCCCACACTGGATGATTTATGTGTTATGCCTCCAAACCTCTGCCCCAGGGATCGCCGTGGCTTCAGTCTGCTATGCAGACAGCAAGATGGCCAGTTTGAGGGGTGGGCTGATCTCAGAGCTGAAGGCTCCAAGTACCAGTCAGGGGACCCTGGGGTGGCCTCCCATCCTCCTGAAGTCCTGGGGACTCATCAGATGGTGCTCCCAGAGACCGCTGTCCCCGAGGTTAAGGTTAGCTTTGTCCATAGGGATTGCTCTCCTCAGTCCATCCACCACACAGCACTGCTCGGACTTCCGGCTGCCTGGACTCTGGACTGTCCTCCAGCCCTGCCTCCACCCACCCCAGCCACTGAGTGAGCCCAGGCTGCCCACGTGGATACCTGCGCAGTAGGCCTGGCTGGGGTGCAGCCGGTAGCCGGGGCTGCAGATACATCTGTATCCATCAGGGAGGTTCACACAGGTTCCCGGGCCACAGATGTTGGTGGCTCCAGCAGCACATCTGTCAATACCTGTGGGTGATGGAGCAAAGCAGAGGTTATGGTGGGGTGCGGATGGGTGAAAGCAGTGGAATGGGGTGGGGGCAGGGCACACGGGCCTCAGAGGACCACAGAAGCCTCACCCCAGCCTTAGCTGGGCCCTCCCACATCCACGTATAGCGTGGCCTGTGTAAGAACCCACGGCACCTCCTCCCATGCATCCCTCTGACCGAGACCCAGGGGGTTCCAGTAACCTGTGTCCCGCGTCCCAGCAAAGGGGCTCCCCTGCTGAGGCCTCCAGCCTGACCTCACCCTGAATACGGGGACAGCTTTCAGCCACAGCGAGTGCTTCCCTTCCCTGGCAATTCCTGACCAGTTTTTCTTAGGCAGACAGACAGATCTGGTGAGGGGGGTCTTGGGACAACTGCCAGGGGAAGAGGGGAGAGGTGGGTGCAGGCTAACTGAGCAGGGTCTTGAGTGCCATGTTGAGACAGGCCTGTAAGCAAGGGGGTCATGGGAGGTGGGGTGTGATCAGAACTGTCTCAGAAAGACCACGCATCTTGCATGTCACCTTGTTCAGAAAGGCAGCAAGATGGCAGATGGACTGGGGTGGGAGGGGAGGCACAGAGGGCCCCTAGAAACCTGTTGAAATGAATTAAACAAGGACTGCCTTGGGTGGTGGTAATGGGTAAAAATGGGAGATGGAAACTGAATTCAGAAACAGTTTGGAGACTCGCCAGGACTCAGGGCTGAGGCTGCATAGAAAGCAAGAGATTATAGGTCTTTTGAACGGTGTCCATAATACCAGAAAAGTACCTGGCACTTAAAACATGCTGAATGAACAAATGACTGAATGAATGAGCGATGCCCTCACTCCAGGTCTCAGCCGGAAGCCCACACACCCACGCTCCCAGCCCTGCCCCACAGCACTGAGGGAACCCCAGAGACCCAAGGAAATGGGTCAGGATGTGGCCTGTGGTGGTGCACAGCCGGGCTTCACAGCGTTTGCTAGATTGGACTGAACTGAACGTGCACGCCGGCCTGTTTGTCGGGCTACCCTGTCCCTGGCCTGGCTCCAAGTTTGTGTCAGCCTGGGGGCTCAGGAGGACCTCCAGCCAGGTTCTAAATGTCCTCCCAGAGGGGTGGGGTTGGGGGATGGCAAGGCAGAAGGGGGATCAGGCGAAAGTCTATAGATCATGGGAGGGATTCTGTCCCCACATAGCTGAATCCCCAGCTGAGCCCCTTAACCCAGCTCATCTTGCCTGCCGAGTGGAGGGGGGCCGAGGACACTCATTGGAGCAGCGCACTGAGCCCAGAGAAGAGGGGTCCTGGGGGAGGGCAGCAGGGACGCCCTGGTTCAGGCCTAGGAAGGCCAAGCTCCCAGCCCCGCCCACACTCTCTGGACTGTTCCACCAACCTGCAGGGTCTCTCCCTCTGCTGGAGGAGATCTGGAAATACCCCTCACCCCAAAGTGACCTCAGTCTATGAGGTTACAAACAGCAAGGCCCTGATGAGGACGCTCGTGGGAACACACGCACGAACACACACACGTGAGCATGCACGTGAGCAGGGAACAGCTGCAGCAACACCGGCCCTGCTTCTCTTGAACCAAGTCCCCACACAACGAGCCTTTGAGGAGGGTGCATTCCAGAGCAAGGTGGATGTGCCGGGGATCTCCCCACACCACCCCACAACCACTGCAGCGGCCAGAGCCTGGGGAACGCAGCCTCCAGGGCAGCTAAACAACTGTGAGAAATAGAACCATTTTCCTTCCCTGAAGTCGGCCCTCCCTGTGGGCAGGAGACTGCCCACCGCCAGGGTACTCAGCTGACCCAGGGTCAACAGCCTGGAAGAGCCAGGCTCCCGGAGGCCCCATGTGCTCGCCTTCCTTGAGAAGGCCCCGTGGATTCTCCTGGAAGGCACCCCTTCTCTTTCTCCTGCCTGGCTTGACCGGTGCTCCAGACGGGACTCCCCCGATCACTAGGGGCACCCTGTGCTCTCTGCGGAATGCGGCCGGGGCCGCTGACCCCGGCGGGAGTTCACTGGACACTGTGCATCCGGTGGGAGAGCCCTGGAGTTGGCTCTGGCCGCCCACACCTCATGGGGCTGTTGCAGGTACCTGACGGGGCCGGGGTCACCAGCACATCGGTGGGGGCGGTCACTTGCTCTTCTGCCCGGGCCTCCGGGATCCCCTGTCCAGGCAGTGGCAGCGTTGGTCTTCCTGTGGCGTCTCCTGCGGAGGGGAGAGGGGCGGGGGGAGCGAGTGGGCCTCAGCCCCTTGACTGCCCACTTTCCCACCCCCTGGACAACATCCCCTGCAGAGGTGCAGTGCCCTGTCCTCCTCCCTGCCCTCCAGTCCATCGGGCTCCGAGAACAAGGGGTGGAACCTAGGGCGGGTCATCCCCCCTGCCTCTTAGTCTCCTGAAACTTAACCTGGCCCCAAACAGAGTCAGAGACTCTGAGAGCCCTGACGGGGCTCAGAGCACATCTGGTCTCCCGGCTCCACTCCGCAGGGAAGGAGGTGGAGGCTCGTGGGAATGGCCACTTGTCCAAGGCCGCTAGCTTGTTGGGGATGGAGCCGTAGCCCGGGTCTCCTGACTCCTACTTCAGCACTCTCCTTCTGTCTGCAGAGTTCTTTACAGTTTACAGAGCTCTGCCTGGACCACCAGTGTCTCATCTGCCTTAAGAGGCAGGCATTCGTGTCCACATCATAGTAGAGAAAGCTGAAGCTGACTTCTGAACAGTGCCCTGTCTGCAGCCCCAGGGACCGGCAAGCTGGGCTCTGCGGAGCTCTAACCATTTCCTGTGGGAAGACAGGCTGGGGGCAGGGCTCTGGGTACCTGACCCGCCCCTGCTTCAGCCAGCCCTTCCTCTTTGGTCTTGTTTATTTGCTGACCAGCACCATGAAGGGCAGAAAGAGTGCTGTGGCTGCGGAGGTATTTGTAAGGCATCGCGGTGCCTTTCGCTGACCTATAACACCTTCCGCAGACAGAGCTCCCAGGAAAACTGATCACACGTCTCATCACCCTCAAGCTCAGCTGATTTGAGCCTGTGCACCAGCTCCCAGGTACTATCTCCACTCCCAGATTAAGGTCTCTCCTTCCCTCCCTTTGTTTGCTGGGCACCACTAGGAGGAGGCACTCACCTGGGACCCAGGCAGATAGCTGGGTAACACTGGTTGTGACCTGCACAGAAACGGGAGGAGGTCACTCTTGGCTTCCCTGTCACCCCCATGATGTGCTTCCTTCCTCCACACTCACCCCTGCCTCCAGGCTCCCCGTCCAACTAACTCCCTCTTTCAGTCTTTCATTCATTCCAGGTGTTGATGAGTTCTTACTACATCCTGGCATTCTACCAGGCACTTTATGTCTACTGTCTTAATGAATTTTCTCAGCTATCCTCTGGTAGAAGGCTGTGATGATCAAATGAGCCGATGTACGGAATGGGCCAGCTCAGCGTTACAGCAACAAGTATCGTATCAGTGCTATGATCTCCACATCCCAGACAGCAACAGAAGCTTTAGACGCTAACCAGTCTACCGAGGGTCACAGGGCCAGTGTGGTGAAGCTGGGACCCCAGGCCACACCTGGTGTCTCTCACCATAGCCCAGGGACAGAGGTAGATGAGCTGTGGGGAGCAGGGGAAAGAAAAATGGGCAGGGGATGGCAGAGGGCTGGGAGCATGGATGGGGCTGGGAGGACACAGAACTTTGGTCTGGGAGACAATGCATGCTTCTCCAGGGAGCGAAGAAGCTCCCTGGGGAAACAATATTTGCGGAGAGTCAGGGATGCAGGTTGGAGGGGCCAAGGCATAGGGTAGGGATTGGCAGACTGATGAGGGAAGAAGCAGCTTCACTCTTCTGGAATGTTTTTCTAGGAGGACACTCAGTTCTTTGCAGGGAAATCCTGGGCTCAGGAGAGGGGGTGGGCTCCCCCTTTCTCAATGAAGTGGTTTGAGGCTATTCACAGCTCTGCTTCTATTCCCCACGAGCCACTCACAGAGGAGACCTGAGACCTTAAGCAAGTCAGGCTCAGAAAGTGCTGAATCCGGAATTAATCTGGAACCAGTTCTAGACCTCAACTGCTGTGATGAAAGCCTGAGTGACAGCCAGGACTAACAGGACACGTTCCTGCTTCCTTTCTGAAGGGGGCCCCAGAGCTTCCCGAATGAGAGTACTTGCACAGCAGCTGCTGGAAAAACAGGAGCTGTTGTTATTACTTCCTTTAGGGTAAAACTGGGTCTTTGGATCAACTCTCCCACCACGGCTTCTCTGCAAGTAAAATCCTACGTACGCTCCATCTTTCTCCCCTCCCTCCCTCACGGGACGCTGCCCTGCAGCCTCAGTGCTACCACGTCCTGCTCTCTGCCACCCTTGCGCGACTTGCTGGTGGGAGGACTCGCTTACCTGGCCAGCCTGAGAGTCACCTGGGAAGGAAAGGTGAGAGCGTGAGCTCAGGGAGGAGGGTCTGGCTGCCTTCTCCCTCCCACCCACGGCCAGGGCTGGTTCAGTCCATGACCTCCTGACTTCGTCCCCCGCAGGCTCAGTGGTAGAGAGAGCCCAGGCTCTTCTTACCTGCCTCTGCCCCTGCCACCCTTCTGGCACTGGCCAGCCCAGATCCCAGAATCCCAGGTCTGGAAGGCCTACAAAGTGCTCAGTTGGTGAGAGGAAACCTCCGGGGCTCCTTTGATGCCCCCAGTGACAGGAGTCCCACCCGCTCCGGGCCAGTCCACCCCATGGGTGGACTGCCACCCCATCCTCGCTGTAACCCTCCTTGCACTGCCACCTCCTCCCTCCCGACCACCACGTCGGGTCACTCCGCCCCTGCCCCAGGCTACAGGCCAGGGCAACAGTTCTAGGAAGGGGAGGAGTTGCTCCTGGCCTGGCCAGTGTCTGGTTACCATGATGACTGGGGCTCTGCCTGACTTCCGCGTCTGTCTGTTCCCAATTCCTGGAGCACTTTGGCCATCACTTAGTTCTCCTGGTCCTCATATGTCCTTGGCCTCCTGCACCCTGTGCTACCAGTAACCCGGGCTTGCCTTCTGCGTGGTTTCCCAGGGCACCTGCCAGGGGTGCCTCGAGCCCAGTCTCTTTCCAGCCCCACGCCTCCTGGGCCCAAGGCGATTGAGCTGGAGCCAGTGCTCTGACTCTAAGGCCATGGGAGGGGATCTAAAGCCCCCAGATTCCCCAGGATCCACCTGCCGACCCTTCAGGCTTGGCAGCGAGCACCAGCCCCAGAAGCTGCGTGGCCGGGGGCAAGGGATGGAAAGGCCTGGTCAGCTGGAGTGGAGGATGCGGCGGGCCTCTCCCACCCCCAGCAGCAGCTCCCTGGGACATGGGTACCTCTTGACCCTATATAGGAGAAAGAGGAGGTGAGGCCATGTCATCAGGCCAGGCCATGAGAGCACGTTCCCAGGGCTGTGCTGCTGCTCTGAACTCCTTTTTCTAATGCCCCAGAGATGGAATGCCATGGGTCCAGTGGCTCTTTGAGGTGCTGTAACCCGAGGGGAGGGGGAACCTCTCAGGCATCTTCCCCAACCCAGATACCTTTGTCAGGGATGGTCCCGGCCTCCAGCCAGGTGCCGGTGGCCTCCCGGAGTGGTTGCCTCTCTGCTGGTCTTGGCAGGGTCCTATTGTTCTTCTGCCCCTGTTGCCTCGAGGGCCTGGTCAGTTCCTCCTCCTCGGCTTTCCTCATGGACAGACGGATGTCTGAGCTTGAGTAGGTGTAGCCGTGGCCAGCAGGGCAGATCTCCTTGAAGGCCTCTGCAAGTTCAACAGTCAGAGGACAAGCTGAGGGGTGCTGTTCCCGCAGGAACCCAGGGCCCTCCTTTTCCTGCCTTTTGAGGGACAGGGCAATTTTGGCAGCAAGGAGGGAGGGGCCCCAGGTTGGGTTAAGGAGTTGAACAGGAAGGAAAATTAAGAGTCTTCTGGCCTGAAATTAGGTCAGGTAGGGGAAACTGGCCGCTGGCTTGGAGGAAGCCCTTCGGCGGCCGGGGCTGAGATGAGGACAGAGGGTTACCTGTGCCAGGCAGGGGGCATTCCTCACACTTGCTGCCCCAGGCTTTGCCCACTCGGCTGCAGCAGCATATCTGCTTGGTGATCTGCTGGGCCAAAGGCAGGGTGCAGGTGCCGGGCCCCAGCAACCGGTAGCACAGCCCCTGCTGCATGGAGATGGCCTTGTCCGCTGCAACAGACACGGCAGGTGGGGATGGGCAGGTGGCCAGCGGGAGGGGAAAGGCAGTGGGTGGAGGAGTGACCGGCCACGTGCGTTCAGATTGGCTTGGCCTGCATCTCAGTGTAGACGTTGGGGCCCTGAAAATGCTCACAGAACATTTGGAAGAGGAGCTGCAGGAATGCTTTTAGCACCTCCTCATTTATCTGTTTGAGGCGACCCTTGACTCTCACCCTCATGTGGGGAAGCTAAGAGCAGGAAATGTGGATGTCTCTGCTTGTCTCCAGATTCTGAGTCTATACGTGTTTACAAAAGCCCATCCTGGGGAGCACGAGGGAGGAGCAGTGTGCTCTGAGGGCCACAGTCTCCCTGGGGAGATGAGACGAGGTGAGAGCCACAGGCCTGATGGGGAGCTTTGAGGCAGGCCCTGTCTTGGTGGTCTTTGCAGCCCAGACACCCTGGGCAATGTCTGGCGCATGTAGATACTCAGTAAATGCTCGCTAGATTGACGGCTGCCTGGCTGGAGCCATGAATCAAAATCCCATGGACTGCAGTGAGTGTAAGCCATGCTGGGTTTAGAAAATAACACCAAGGGCCAACTCTGCCTCCCTGCATGAAGGGTCTCTATCCAGAACTAATAAACAAGTCACCATGAACTCTTCCTGAGAGTGGCCAGATGAGTTCTCCCCATTCTGGGTCCCCTCATTCTCTGCTGTCCCTTTAAGGCTCTTACTACCTAAGGCTCTTACTACCTCCTTGCCCTGGGGATGCTGGGTCCAGTCTTTCCCTCACATGGGTGCTCCCTCTGGGTGGTGCTGGAGTCTGTTCATCTTGTGGCCTCCCCAGACCCAGTACCTGGTGGTTCACAAACTGAGGGCTTGGCCGGCCACAGGGAACTCTGCTGAGCCTTGGGTGGCCCACCTGACCTTGGTGGCTACTTTGCAGAGGCCAGTCGGGACTGGTTTTATTCAGTACTGGTCAGGCCTCCCTGGTCTGGCTGTGCCGTCAGCTCTGCCATGGGGAGTGGTGGGTGGAGGGGGGCACTGCCAGCCTGGGCCTCTCCCAGCTGGAAACCACAGAGGTCACTGGAAACAGCTGCCTGGGTGTTCACACATGCACACACATGGACACGATGCTGATATGACTAGTGACATGTACGCCCTCACGGACACACGGGGACCGCAGGATTACAGAAAGGCCCCGGGGCCGGCAGCAGTGCTGCTCCTGCTATGGGCAGGCTCCTTAAGAAAGGTCTGCAGTGAAAGGACCAGGCTGCTAAGCTCAGGCACTGGAAGAGGCAGCCACAGCTCAGCCAGACGTCACAGCAGGGACAACACACATCCTCCCAAAGCAGATGAGGCAACAGATGGGACAGTAATGATGAGAGAAAAAACAGAGGAGGTAGAAAATCCCAAACTGCAAAGCCCTCAAAGAAATACATAAAGAAAACAGAGAAGCAGTGACTGTCTCCATCCCAGCAGGATGAAGGATCAGGTTTGGTACTTGGGGCCCAGTTCCAGGTGGAGGAGCAGCCCCTGGACCCTGCGATAGGGTCTAGGGGCACTTCTGCTCTCAGTCTGGCCTGTGGACCTTGAGGGTCCCATCTCGCCTCTCAGCGTCCCCACCCTGGGTCCCACCTGCACTCACACACACAGCGACTCCTGGATGGATCCAGCAGGAGGCCGGGTCTGCAGGTGCACAGGTAGCTGCCCCTGGTGTTCACGCAATCCGAGTCCTCGCACAGGCCCAGCGTCAGGCACTCGTTGATATCTGCAGGGTTGGCGGAGATGACCAAGCGCCCCCCAACCCAGGCCTGATGGAGGGGAGGGGTCGGGGCAGAGTTCTCCTATGATTCTCCAAATAGAAAGACAGCAATAAGAGAGCTGCCGTTTACTAAGTGTGATCCCTCGCTCTGGGCCTCAGTTTCTTATTTGTAAAGTGGGGATAATAATAGTAACGATGATGTAGTCCTGTTAGGGGGATAAAATGAGATAAAAATTGCAAATCGCTGGGTCCAGGAACTGGTAATAATGGTCATAATATTAAGAGCTAATGTTTATTGAGTGCCTCATGCCAGGTAGTATGCCAGGTGGATTGCATATGATACCTTATTTAATTCTCACAGTTTTATCAGGTAGGTCCACACAGCCTCATTTTATAAGTGAGGAAACTGAGGCTCCAGGAGTAACTTGCCCAAAGTCACTCAACTAGTAAGCGGCATCCTGGGACGTAACAGGGGGAGTAGATGAGGGCAGAGTTTGAGTTGGAGGGTGGAGAACAGGCTGCCCAGTCCCTCCTATTCAGTCTTCCTTGAGAGATCCTGAAGCATCTCTGCGGGACCCAAGATCCAGGGACCATGTCCACAGTGAGAAGCTGCAGGATGGAGGGGCCCCGGCAAGGACGAGGAGGCGGGAGGATGGAGGCAGGTGCTGGGAGGTGGAGCAGAGGTTTAAGAGGACAGGGGAAATCACAGTGCTCACACTCTGAGCTCCAAGAAGTCAGGGGCCCTCTTAGCGATGGCACCTTTGCTGCTGATGGTGAGCATGGGAGATCTGTGATGGCCGCCCACCTCCAATGCCAGGAGATAACACATGGCAGCCCAGTGTCATCAGGGCCGCCTGCTCATTCACAGGCTTTGGGGAAATTGGCCCTGAGTACAGGAGTAAAGGGGCTGAAGGATGACTCAGCTTGGGCACCAAGGGGAACCACTGCTTAGCAGGATGTTCTATTGGGAGGGAGAGCTGGGACGGGGAACTGATCCGTTTGCCTCCAGTCTATGGCCAGAGTGATGTCTAAACTCAAATCTGACTTGCCTCCTGTCTGCTTGAGAAACTTCTGGGCTCCCCCTCACCTCCTAGAGGGAGCTTCTAAACCCTCACCTGGTATCCAATGCCCTCCACCATTTTCCAAAAACTTGTGTGTGGGCCGGTGGCTCTGATGAGACCCTGGGATGCACTTGTTATCTCCTGTGGGTGCACTGGCTGTACTCCAGCCGGCCCAAACTGCTCCTTTGCTCATACTCGTCCCTCGGCCTGGAATGCCCGCATCCCCTTCTAGCTGGCCAACTCCATTCATTTTTTAAGTCTAGGTCAGGTATCACCTGAAACCTTCCCTGATCCTCCAGTCTGGGAAGGGGCCCCACCATAGGATCCCATAGCACCCAGTGCCTCTTTCTCTCGAGAGCACTTCTCTCATAGCGTGTAATTGTTAAGGCATCTGTCTTCACCTGGGGCAGCAGCTGTGTCTCATCCATCACTGTGAACTAACACCTAGCACAGTGTATGCAGATCATAGCAATACCCCAAAATTAGCCTGTGGAAGTAGGAGAGAAGGATGGAGAGAGGAGGGATGGTGCCTGCAGGTGCAGAGATGAGCGGGTCCCATCCCAGACAGGGAGACCACAGCCACAGACATGGGAAGGGGGAGGTTTCAGGGGCAGGGCCTCCTGGGGAGGGCACCTTGGCATCCTGAATCCTGTGGGCTTGGTGGAGGAAGGACAGAGAGCACATTCGAGATCCTGGGAATAACTTTAACACTGCAGACTAGGAAACATGCCAGGTGGAGAGGCCACTGAGGACAGTTTAGATATGAGCAGCCCCATCGCACTCTCTAAGGGCAAAAATACCAACTTCTCCCCACACCCACTGTCCGTGAGGTCCTTGCCTCATTGCCCTAGAGGGAGGCTAAGCCTGGGCTCGGCTGGGTCAGAGGTCTTCCCTTTTGCTGGGTCCAAGCACCTGTTCTTATCCATGGGCCAGAAATCCCCACAGGCAGATAGCTCAGCCGCCCCAGACTCCTCTCTCCTGAAGCCTCCATGGGGAGGGGACCTAGGAGACCATCTGGGTCAATCCCGTCTCTAACCTAGCTTCAAGCAAAGTGAACTGCACAGACAGCGATTTGTCCAGTTCCCAAAGCTCTCCAAAGGGGCAGCTGCCTCAACCCCAGGAGCCTCCCACTGGCTGGAAGGCCCAGCTCATATCTCACCTATTGCCAGGTCCACAGCCAACAAGGGCTCCCTGCTCAGAGCCATGGCTGAGCTCCCCCCTGCCCACTCTTCTGTCCTGAGGTGTCCCTGGGCCTTGCCCCTCTGGGGGCCTCTAATGCAGAGCACCTGGGCCTCAGCTGGCCTTACAGAGTCTACCAGCCAGGCCAGCAAGGCCAAGGACTGTGCTTTATGGTCCCCCTCCCCCACTCCCCCTCCATCTCCTTCACCTGTGCCCTCCCGGCTCCCGGCTTCGGGAAGGAGGCCTGAGCAGCTGAGGTGCTTTGCTGGGAAGAGTCCATAGTGGTCCCCACCAACTCAGGCTGACTTGATCTCCTACCCTGGAGTTAAAAGTCTTCCCATTCCAGGGAGAGCAGCCCAGGAGGTGAGTGGATGTGCGGGGACCGTGGAGCACCTTGAGATACAGCACAACACAGCCCTACAGAGTCACACACCCAGATCTGGGTGGGGGTGGGTAGAGATGGGGAGGAGGGGAGGGCTTGGCTCCCAGGCGCTTTCTCAGCTGCACCATCACTATCCTCTGACTTCCTTGGGCCCCTGGAAGCAGCAGCCCCCATAGCTCCCCCAAGCTGGGGCTTAGAGGTGCCCAGTGGAGACCACTCAGACAGTGGCAGCTGCTCTTTCTATCTGGGGATGTGGGTGTCTCCCCGCATCATCAAGCCTCTGTTATTTCTGCTCCCCAAGCCCAGCCCTGTCCCTGGTTATTCTTACCTTGGCAGTGAGTGAGGTTCAGTCTCTTGTACCCCTGGGGACACTCCAACTGGCCATTTTCAATCACTGGGAAGGCTAAGGATTGAAGATACAGACAGGTTTCACTGGAGGGCCCTTGGGCTCCTCTGTCACCCATGCTGGGAAGTGGGGTGCAGTCTGGATGTCCAGCCCACTCTGCAGCTGTGAGGCCCCATCCCCCCAAGCCATTGCCCTGGGTAGCTGCACCTCCTTAGCTGAACTCCCTTCCCCGGCTCTCACCAGGCTACTCTCAGCCCACTTGCTATTACTAAAAATGATACCTAGTGACTAGATATCTTCTATATATAGTTATAATAATATAGTTATTAGATACAGTATATATTATATGATATCAATGTTATACAATATAACATGTGATTGAACAAATTTGTGGGTTTTTTTTTTTACTTTTTGTTTTTGAAGTAATTATGGATTTGCAGGAAGTTGCAAAAAATAGTACAGTGAGGTCCTGTGCGTCCATCACCCACTTTCTCCCGATGTGCATCTTACACAACTCTAGTGCTTTTGTTAGTTTTTAAACATCTGAATATGGCGATTCACAGTCTGGCTCTAAGTTCAGTTTATTCCGATACTTGGTTTGAGTGCTACCCTAGCTGACAAAGCCCCCGATCCCGGAAGAAGCTCACCGTCGATTGCACTTATAAATCCATGGTATCCATTCACTCACATTCACCAACCATGGGATGTTGTTGTTGAAATTTGGTTAGTAATTTTCACGTTCCCTGAGGTCAGTTAGTTGTTTTTACAAAGTCAAAAAGAGTTAGAATATCCCAGTTCTTGAGTTTTTCAAGTATGCAAGTGGAGAGGATTTATAGCAGCAAATTACAGGATGATGGAATTTTTTCCAAACATTCATTTTCAAAAGGCTCTGTCCCACCACAACTTCCTTGAAAAGCAGCCCCGCTTAAAGTTTATAACAAAACTGGGCAGTGGTCTGAGTCCAGACGGGCCAATAAGGCAATAACTGTCAGTATTTTGGTGCTGATACATGTCCTATCTTGATTTCACACCATTCCTCTTACTTTAAAGAGAGAGAGAGAGAGAGAGAAAGTATGCTTAAAAACAAAAACAAACAAAGAAACAAAAACAACTGACATTCAGTAAAAACAGGGAAAACATCTCCACTACCTTGGAGGGTCAGACTCGCATGTCAACCTCCAAAGAAGTGCTTTGAAGGTGTTTTTTTTTTGAAGATGTTTTTTCTTGAAAAGGGCTAGCAGGTATATACTATTGACAGCTGCCTGTGATCACAGAAAAAGGCAGGAAATGTGGAACACCCATCTTTTTGTTTAAAAAAAATGAAGAAGGACTGCTTTTTCAGTTTGATGATTCCTTTGCCAAGACATAGCCAGTAATTCTCAAGGGGCACAGGCATTTCCACAGACACTATTCCAATATGAAGCTCCGTAAAGATACCTTTATACTTTAAAGATCTTGTTTTATGAAGTTAACCGCATGATGACTTCCTGTGACAGCTTGTCTTCTCCCAGCTTTGACTTCTTTGTGGCAATACCCTGCCTATGAAGGGTACAGGGAGGGGACTTTCCAGTTAGCATTCCCCAGCTCCATTGCCTTGCTGGTCCTAACATCAGCCGCTGTACTTATAGAGTTATTGGGTAAACCTTATTTTTATTCAAGAAGTCATTTACTGTGGAGAATATAGGTCTTCTATCTTCTAAACAGGTTCAACCTTTAGTGGCTTACACAATAGATAGTTCTTCATATATTTTATTGCTGAAATAGATTCTTGCAAATACCAAGAGACATGTTAATAATACCTATACCTTCATCCAGTTATACAGCAAAATGTGAGTGTCTCAGTGCTTTAAAATGTTTTCTTTTTTTTTTTTGAACATTTATCTGTTTATTTATTTGGCTGCATCGGGTCTTAGTTGGGGCACATGGGATCTTTGTTGCCACGTGCGAGATATTCGTTGTGGCATGCAGGATCTTTAGTTGTGGCATTCATGCGGGATCCAGTTCCCTGACCAGGGATCGAACCTGGGCCCCTTGCATTGGAAGCGGAGTCTTAGCCACCAGACTGCCAGGGAAGTTTCTAAAATGTTTTTCAAATCAAGATAGCTTTTACTCTATCATTAGCTGTTATCTCTGGGCACATTATACACTGAAGGCAGTCTGGTATTAACGATAGTAGATATAAGCTGTATTTTTTTTTAAGCTGTATTTTATATAGACTTCTTGATCATTTGACCCCTGGGGTCCATTTTGGGTCCCATCTGAGAGGTCATCATTATTTTTACCTTGGAATATGGCCGATTACATGTCAGAGAAGTGTCAGCATTGCATTTTTAAAGGATCGCTTAGGATTATTCATATTATTTTATTTTATTTACTTATTTTTTAAAAGAGGATTTTAAAATAATTAATTAATTAATTTTTGGCTGCGTTGGGTCTTCGTTGCTGCGTGCGGGCCTTCTTTAGTTGTGGCGAGCAGGGGTGACTCTTTGTTGCAGTGTGCGGGCTTCTCACTGCGGCGGCTTCTCTTGTTGTGGAGCACAGGTTCCAGGTGCGCAGCCTCAGTAGTTGTGGCTTGCTGGCTCTAGAACGCAGGCTCAGGAGTTGTGGCGCACGGGCTTAGTTGCTCCGCGGCATGTGGGATCTTCCTGGACCAGGGCTCGAACTTATGTCCCCTGCATTGGCAGGCGGATTCTTAACCACTGAGCCACCAGGGAAGCCCCTCATATTATTTTAAATCCTGTTTCTCTGCAAGAATTTTTTAGAGTCATTTCTCCGCTTGGTGAGGGCTGCTTTATTTAAAACTAGACAACCTAACTGAAGAACCCCACAAACAGCATTGTCGTGCATCACATGTTGTGATACCAAAGACAAACATGAGGAGGTGCCGTGTTTCCCTGGAAGCCCCACACTTCCCTGAGGACACTTGCAACAGTCTGACATAGAGATCAAGTGAGGACATAAATTAGTAAAGCTTAATTTTTTTTTTAAGATTAAAGAACTGTAAATTGAAGTTGTAATTTTTTCTTTTTTGCCACAGATGGTATTCCCCAGGGTTTGCATGTTCTTCCACATGGGAACTAGGCTTCAGCCTAAAAGGCCGCTGTGTGGCGATAAGTGAGTATTCTGAAAATGCTGACATTGAGAAAAAGGATGGGGTGAGGCCGGGAAATGTGAGCGCCTGGCCCGGGGCCTGGTGGCATGAACTGAAGACGGGGAGGAAGAAAGAAAGAGGGGAAGTTGTTTGGAGAAACTCAGAAAGCAAGCTGATTAGATGCAGGCGCGGAAGGTGGGAAGGAATATCTTGAGGCTGATGCCAGGGGCTGGGAGAACTGAGACAAGGGGACATCTGGACAGGGCTTCGGAGGCCTGAGGCCTTTGGTGCGTATTGTCCTGTCTGTTTCTCCTGTCTGTTTCACAGGTTAGGAAGGAAGGTGAAGCTCAGAGGGGGCCTAGTCGGGGTTGCAACCAAGCTTCTGGCTGCCAAGGGCACATCCCTCCTACAGCCAGAGAGGAAGGGAGGGGGGAGCCAGGAGGCCAGGGCAGCAAGGTGGTGTAGGCAGAAGGACCTTGCTTCTTTACGGAGCAGGAGAGGGGTGGCAGAGAGCTGGGATCACAGTAAGGCTGGGCACCAGCTGTGGCACCTGCAGGGTACCCCGAGAAGCTGAGCAATGCGTGAACTAAGAGGAGTGGGGCTCATCCGTTAGTCTGGAAACATGCGCTTTTTCTAGAAAGTGATTTCCTCCTGAGAGGACTCTGCCTTCTCACTGGCCTGAAGAGAAACTGTCGGCTGGACAGCCCATGGTGAGGGCAGACTTCTAGAGAGAAAGAAGTGTCAAAACCAGCGTTCCTCGTGAGACACCCATTTTTGCCAGCACCCTGCACCCCACCCACCCCGAACCAGGGCCCTCAGCCCCCTTCCTCAAACCCACAGAGGCCTCCTATAGGGGGCTGGATCCCAGCTTCTGTAAGACCAAGTGCAGCAGCCAATCCAGAAAAATCTGCTTATATCTCTTTGGGGGAAAGAAAGTCGAAGTTGAGATGAGCACATGGAAGGGAGAAACCTTGGCTTGGGGTGAGAATTCAGCACTCACCCACGGCTCTGAGCGAGATTTCGGCAGTGATGGGGGAGGGCGGGTATCACCAGGCGCACCTCCCAAGTGCTCCCAGCACACGTAGGCCTTCCCTTGCTGTAATGCTTAATGGACTGTGCTGTGGCTGCCTGTTTGCTTGTCCATCTCCCCTGCTAGTGCATAAGCTCTGTGAGGACAGGGACCTTGCCTTCTTTGTCATTGCTATGTCTCTGGAGTCAAACACAGCACACGGAATAGTATAGGCAATCAAAATGGAATGAGTAATAATAGCAGACACTAAAATAGCTCATACTATGGGCTAGGTCCTATTATAAAGGCTTTACAGGTAATAACTTATCTAATCCTCATAACAGGCCTTGGAGATACTAATATTATCCCCATTTTACAGATGAGCAAACTGAGGTACAGAGAGGTTAGGAAACATGCCCAAGGTCACCCAGCTGATGGATTGAGCTGGGATTATGCATCTGCTTCCAGAGGATAAATTCTGAACTATTCCCCTCTACTGCCTACAAATAAATAAATGAACGAACGAATTCATGACGAGCCTTAGGAGTTGTCTAGGCCAAGAATCTTAGGGTCCAGAGGCCACAGGGAGATGCCTGCCCAGCAGGAAGCATATGACCCTTCCTGGGAACTCCTCCTCTCCCTTTTATAAAACAAGGGATCAGGAGAGTGAGTGGGGAAAAAAAGGCAGGGACACCCAGGAGGAGGTCAGAAGAAGTAATCAGATGCTGGGCAGATGCTCCGTAATGTGTACAACCAAAGCGTCATGTAGAATCGGTAAAGGAAATAGTGAAGAACATGTACTCCTCCCATGGCCCCTCAGCCAGATCAAGGATAAGTCAAGGGTCAGAGAGCAGAGGACTTGTGGATCTGGAAGAAGAGAGTGGCTGATCTGGGATTCCTGTGGGCGCTTCAGAGAGGCTCTTTCGGGAAGTGGTCTTGCAGCTTTTGGACTTTGACCTGAGAAGCCAAAACAGCTGCTGAGGGGTCAGCTGGACTCAACCTCAACTCCAAGGAGTCTGAACATCACCAAGTGCCTGTGAAGCACATAGGGCAGACATGCATGACTTTCCTGGTCAGGAAACCTGGGCCATGCGGGCCTGGAACTCAGGTCTTCTGGCCCCGGCCCCCAGCCCTGTCCACTCACTGCTGCACCTTGGTTGCTCACGGATGGGGAAGGAAGCAGAGGGTTCCCTGGCTGCAGACTGCCCCCACCCTGCGGATTCTCACCCTTGGCTGCTGGAATTCCCAAGGAGGCCTCAACGAGAGCAAACTGATTGCTGGAGACAGTTTTGGCCCTGACTCCGAGACAGAGCTCTGGGAGGAGACGGTGGAGACATATGTCTGGCCACAGGGCTGTTTACAAGCCATGCTGATCTCAATCTGTGATGACAGATGGCTGCAGCAGGGAGATGTGGAGGGTCCCTTGCCACACACCCTTCAGCCCAGAGAACAGATACACACACACACACACACACACACACACACTGGACGAGGCTAAGTTTGATGCACAGGGCCACGTGAGCAGGCTGGAGCTGAACCCCTGATCTGTAAGCTTCAGGTGGGTAAGCTGGATAGAAACTTTGACTCCCCGGGAGCAGTGGAAAGAGTGTGGGTGCTGGGGCAGCCAGACTAGCGCCTAATTCCTGGCTCCACTCTGACTAGCCGTGTGACCTGGGCACATTTCTTAACCTCCCTCGGTCTTAAATTTTTCACCTGTAGAAGTGGGGACAGAAACTCAGTTCGTGGGTTGTTGTGAGGATTAACTGGTTGTTTACTGAGACAACCAATGTCAGACTGAAACTAGCATAATGATAATGCCTGGCACAGTACCTGTAGGTATTCCTCAAGCCTCCCTCCCTCCCTTCCTTCCTTTCTCCCTCCCTCCCTCCCTCCTTATCTCCCTCCCTCCCTCCCTTCCTTCCTTCCTTTCTCCCTCCCTCCCTCCCTCCTTATCTCCCTCCCTCCCTCCCTTCCTTCCTTTCTCCCTCCCTCCCTCCCTCCCTCCTTATCTCCCTCCCTCCTTCCCTTCCTTCCTTCCTTTCTCTCTCCCTCCCTCCCTCCCCCCTCCCTCCCTCCTTCCTTCCTTCCTTCCTTCCTTCCTTCCTTCCTTCCTTCCAGAAACACAGTTTCGAGGAAAGCAAGGTGGCCTGCTGCCCCTCACTGGCTGGAGACACTTGGGCAGGTTACTCTCTGAGCCTTGGCTTTCTTATCAGCAAATGGGGATGACCTTTCCTTTCTCAGAGGGTTATTGTGAACACTAAACAGGCGTGCAAAACCCGGAGCATGATGCTTGTCACGTATTGGTAATTATAATAATGTCCGTTACTCCAGATTTTCCTCCTTGGTGAAGTCCTAATGGATCCTGCAATGATTGTGGAAATGCCACCCAAAGACAGGCTCTGACTGCTTCCTCGGGAGGCTCCGGAGCCAGAGTGGGTGTCTTGGTCACCATGACCAGTGAGGTGGAGAGGGGTCCGGTCAGAGCCCTGGCTCAGACAGGCGCCGCTTCCGCCACCCTAACCCTATCCCTCCCAGGGCTCTCCAGGCCAGAGATGCCACGTGTCAGTGACACCCCTGCTAGGGTAGGGAGGGTGCTAACTGGAGCTGAGTCACAATTCCCAGGAGGCTTCGAGCCAAAGAATCACGGCTTTAATCAGCCCAACAACTGGAATTCTGAAAATCTCATTTCTTTAGGGCAGGAGACTGGGTGTCTGACCTAGAGTTACAGAGAACAGGAGCCCCACCCCGGCACAGCTGTTCCCCCAGCCGGGGTCCTCTAGCTCATTGAATGCGTAAGCCAAGAAGCAGAGGAAGGGGATTACAGAGCGATTAGAAGCAGGGCTCTGGGGTCACATAGACCTGGAGTTTCAGGCCCAATTTCTTCATCTGCAAAATGAAGATAGTAACACCCACCTAGAGATGTTGTTAAGAGGCAAGGAAATGAGAACGCACTTAGCGTGGGCCTTGGCGCGTATTACATCCTCTGAGTAAAGGGCTGCTGATGAGGACGTGATGAGAGTGATGCTGCCATGACTCGCCCTAGGGTTCTCTGCTCCAGCCTCCTCAGACATCACCTTCACATGCCCACTCTCCTCGGGGGCTGGCATCACAAACCTACACCTGGAACACTCCTTGTGGGCAAGGGCCATGGCAAAACCCAGCCAAACCAAGGCTTTCCTTCTATTGAGAGTTTCAAATAAATGTTCAGATGTATATATAAACCTATATTCCCTCAAAAATCAATTTCCTTTTCACACACCTGTTCTTGGTAGGCATACTCCTCGTGGCAGGGAGTTCAGTACTTCTGGAAACATCCCGTTATATTGCTGGGCAGCTGCAGTTTTTAATAACCAGTTGAGTTCTGCCTACTAGAAACATCCACACATTGGCTTTTGCCCACGCCCTGAAACCACATGGAACAAGTCTGCCCACTCCCCCCCAACCCCCGGATGTTTCTTTCAACGCATCTCTGTTAATTCAGGCCTGCACTGCAGGTTGCTACCCTGCCTGTCTGTTCAATCCAATCTTCTGGCAGGATGTTGTCCTTCATGAATACGTGGAATACAGTCCTGGGATGCACCCTCTTGACTGTAAAATCCTGGTCTAGCATCCTGATTTGTATTGTCTTCAGGTTGCCCCAACGCCCCCCTCCCCAGAATGATTAGGGAGATCCTTGTCCCCTAAGAATCAGTCACACTGTGATTTGAATCCTAGCTCCCCTATCCTAGCTGTGTGACCTTGGACGAGTTCCTCAGCCCTCTCTGAGCTACATTTTTCTCCTCCGTCAAATGGGGATAAAGATCCTTAGCTTGCCGCTGGTTGTGACAATGAAATGAGATCACGTAGGTGCAAAGCACGGCATAGCGTAAAACTTCAGTACCTGGCAGCTCTTATTGTTTTTAAGAGAGAAAGACGCAGAATTCCTTGAAGGGGACGAGCAAGAGAATCAGCTCTCCCTGGAGACACAGGGAGGGGCCTGGATTCTGCGGTGAACTCATCCTACGCCAGGCAGACGGAGAGATGGTCTCGTGGCAAACAGCCGGGGCCCACCACTGCGGGCCGCGCGCCGTGTGCCAGCCCAGCCTGCCCCAGCAAAGGGGCCTTGGGGTTGACACAGCCGGTGCCAAGCCAGATGGGGCAGCAGCCAACTTTCCAGTCAACCCAGATGTCTGTCTTTCTCAGATGAAAACTCAAAAATGTGGTCTCAGTCAAAGTGGCTTTTGAGAGCTGTGTGCTCTCCAGACCCTGCAGAAGCTCTGAGCTGCGACTTTTGATAACTCCCCAGGGGTCAGGAGGATGTGGCTCAGGCCGGGTTCTGGCAGGTCAGCTGCATCTGTCACTCAGAGTGAAGGGAGAAAGGTGGGGGGGGACCAGAGGCTGACCTAGATTGACTCTCTGAGCCGTTTCCCTAAGAAGGCACTGAGGAATTTTTCTGGAAGAAACGGGATTTGTCTGTGCCATGTAACTGAGACTTCAAGGCAGTCCTTTCCCATGTCAGAAAGAGCAGCACTGCAGGGACCTTCTTCAACCGTCCTGTACAGCCTCAGAAGCCAAAGCTGATTTAGCGGAAGCCATGAAGTCACGTGGTTCCCCCCGCTGTTGGCTCCATCACTCCCCTCACCCCCTGATTCTACTAGACTACCTTGTTGGGGATGACAAAGCCCTTCCCTGAGGGGCACAGCCTTATTTTATCAGAAGAGAAATAGAGGTTCAGAGGGGCAGAGCCATCAGGGCTGAGAATGTTCCAGAACTCAGGAGTATGCCTGTCTTGCCAACCATTCCCAAACCTACCCCAGCAGCTCGCCTTTTTTTCTAGAGTCTTGCACAGTAACTTGCCTGTCTTGCCTACGTAAAGAAACATTCCCCACCCCGGCCCCAGGCCTGGGACTGGAGCTAGGTGTCTGGCACCCTGTCAACACAAACAAGGTTCCCCAGCATCTTGCCCCTTCTCTCTACAATGCCCAGCTGCACTTTAATGCATTTTAAATGTTTACATTGCCCTTTGCAATTTCTTGCTCAGTGTGGGGAATGCCTAACATTCCAGGGTCTGCACCCTTGTGCCCAGCTTGCTGAGGTGTGCTGAACACAGTGAGGGGTGGTGCGAGCAGGGGACAGGGAGGGGGTGGGTGCTCAGCCTTGGGTGTGCTATGCTCCAGGAAATGTTCTCACTCTCTTGATCTCACCTGCCTGTGCAATTTCCTTGGGTTGTTAAGCTCTTTCCCATCTCTTTGGCCCCCTCTAATAATTCTATTTTTAAAAAATAAATAATTTATTTATTTAATTTTTGGCTGCATTGGGTCTTTGTAGCCGCGCGGGCTTTCTTTAGTTGTAGTGAGCAGGGCCTTCTCATTGCAGTGGCTTCCGTTGTTGTGGAGCACGGGCTCTAGGCGCGCAGGCTCAGTAGTTGTGCCTCGTGGCTCTAGAGTGCAGGCTCAGTAGTTGTGGCGCATGGGCTTAGTTGCTCCGCGGCATGTGGGATCTTCCCGGACCGGGGCTTGAACCCATGTCCCCTGCATTGGCAGGTGGATTCTTAACCACTGCGCCACCAGGGAAGCCCTACTCTAATAATTCTTCAGACCTCATCCTGGATGTCACCTCTACAAGAAGCTTTCCCTGATCCACAAGTTTGGGAATGGATCTCCTACCCCACGGTGTACAGATGTACAGGTTGTGCACTGCACAAAAGCTCCACATCTAACAGAATCATTGGCATCCTGGATTTGTCCAATTATAAAGACTATTTTGAACACATGGAAGGGGCACCTTTCTCTAATTTGCACAAAGGTGGTCCCGGTTCTGCTGTCTGCGCCCCCCTCCCCCACCAGCCTGTAAGCTTGGAGAGGGGAGGCACTGTTTCTACCTCATTCTCCACTGTTAAGGCCTACACACTATGGGTACTTCAAATGGGTACTTCATCAATGAAAATATTTGCTGGCTGAGTGGAGTGTGGGATATGGAAGTCTCAAGGGTGGGTCTGACCAGGAGGAATAAAAGTGGTAAAACATCTTTGGCCTGCAGGGGGTGATGCTGAGCAGCTCCACACACTCCTCCCCATGGGGCAGTGGGTCCAGTCCCTCTTCCTTTCTTGGAGGGATACTTCTAACAGTAATTATAACAGCTACCACTTACTGACCTAATGCTAAGTACAGGTGCCATCTCATTTACTCTCCACAGCGGCCTTATGAGGCTGGCCCTATTACTGTCTCCATTTCACAGATGGGAGATGGGGCAGAGAGAGGTCAGCAGGCAGAGCTGGGACTGGTACCTGCCATGTATTGGATGCTCAAGCCTGAAAGCGTAATACTACCCTTCGGTGCTTCACCAAAAATTCTATCACACTGTGAAACTGTCCACATTTATTTTTAGTTTGGAGAATATGGTCACTGCTCCACAGCCGAGTCTGAAGTTAGGAACAGCCCTGCCATTCCCCCCTTCGGGCTGTGGGCCAGGCCCCCCACAAAGCTGACTCACTGAGTTGACTTTTTTTTTTTTTTTTTTTTTGCGGTACGCGGGCCGCTCACTGTTGTGGCCTCTCCCGTTGCGGAGCACAGGCTCTGGACGCGCAGGCTCAGCGGCCATGGCTCACGGGCCCAGCCGCTCCGTGGCATGTGGGATCTTCCCGGACCGGGGCACGAACCCGTGTCCCCTGCATTGGCAGGCAGACTCTCAACCACTGCACCACCAGGAAAGCCCCCGAATTGACTTTTGACAGGCAAAAGAAATACATGCCAGGCCTGGACCCAAGCCCAGGAGTGAGGCCTGCAAGAGGAAGACAGGCTAAGCGGGCAGGAGCCACACTCAGGCATAGGTACCTCGTCACCTGTCTCCCAACTTTAAGATCAGTGCCTATGAGAGTGGCATTTTGCTCACTCCTGAATTCTCAGTGCTCAGTATAGGCAAGGCACCTGGTGAGTATTTGCTGAATGAATAAATGAATATGTTAGGTTTTCCCACCACAAAAAAGAGGGCTGGGAGCTGAGTTTCCCATACCCCAAGGCCGAGGACATTCGGGGACAGATGCCCAACACTGATTCAAAGGCTGAGAGACAGGAAACAGCTGAGGAGGGGGCCTAGGGGTCCCTCCAGGGAGAGAGTGAGAGAAACACTGAGTCACTAAACCAAGACCTCTGGGCCCCTGGTGTCTGGGCAGGGGGTGTGTGGAAGGGGGCTGAGGGGTAGAAGAGGGCCCAGCATGGGATGTAATTCCTAAAATCTGAGGAAGAACAACTGGCAAAAGAGAGTAACCCATTCCAGGCCATCAGACCGAGCAGGCAGGCCACGCTGCACCTGGCAACGGGTCTGTGCCGTCAGGAGCCTCTGCCACCAGCCAAAAGCACACTCCAGGTCGATTTGGAAAGCTTTCCTAGTTTACCAGCCTGTTCTACCTGCCTGGCCTCTGAGGCCCTGGTGGGAAATGCGGGGGCTGGTGCCTGCAGCAGAGGCCAGGCCCTGGGAGAGCTTTGCTGACAACCCTGGACCCTGGCACCCAGCACTCACCTGGTCTGGGTGGACACGGGGCACAGGAGGTCACTCCCCAGAAGGCTCCCACACTGCCACAGCAGTCCTCTTGGGCAGTCAGCTCCAGCAGGGGGTTGGCACACTGGAAAAAAGCCCATGGACACTCATCACCTGCTTCCCTCCCCTTCTGTGCACAGAGATGTCGCAGGAAAGCCTGAGACATGAGCTCACCACTCACATCCTGCAGAGAATGCCCCCACCCAAAGGGAGGGGAGGAGAGGGGAGGAGTTGTCCCGGAAGGAAGCAGTGAAACCCAGAGTCCACTCTGCCAGACCCTAAACTTGGGAGGGGAGTGGCAGGAACACATCCAGATAAGATCTTGTCTGTGAAGTCTGCAAGCTGCCCCCATCCATGTTCCCAGCCCACAGAGGCTGGGCTTTCCTCCATCAAACTCCAGGGTATGCCAGGGCCACCTCCGTGAGCAGGGTCCATGCTCAGCGACACCACAGCTGACAGGTGGGTAGGAGCTGCGGACTCGGAGCCCCTATCCCTTGGCTACTCACTACCTCCCCCAGTTCCGAGGAGGGGTTTCTGGGAACGCCAAACTGCAATCCTAGGGAAAACCATCCTGGGTCTGGCTTAGCCTCTATCCTTAGGTGCCTGGACTCAGAAAAGCTTACATGATTTCCCATCACCGACTGAGGATGCCACCGGGGGTAGTGGGGGTGGAGTGTCTTATCTTTGCACCGCCAAGGCTTTGGGGTTTAACCTGCATTTGCTAATTTCACATCTCTGTGACTCCACCCTTAACTAAAGACCAAACTCCTTCTCGCCAGATCTAATAGCCCCACTACCCACGCACCGGGAGTCCTACACTCAGCTCCAGGAGAGCCCAGGATTTGCTAGGACACAAGGATGCTTGTTCCCCTCCAGAGGGGGCCTCTCTTGGGTCCTCTTCTGTGTGCCTGGCACTGACAGGTACCCAGCGGCGACCAAGTAGGAGGCTTAACCTCTCTACACTCGGGCAATTTTATGCCCTGAGTTTTCCCATGTGGGGAATGGGAGACCCTGTAGGTTCACATTCCTCAAGAACATGGAGGAGAGAGAGAAGGAGGAGGGGCACTGCAGGAAGCAGTCGTGGTCCCAGAAGACCCCGGGGCTGGGGCAGGAGCTGCCTTCTCACCTGTCCATTCACAGCACTCAGGTAGCACCGGCCCAGCAGTGCCGGAGGCCTGGGCACCACCGGGGGTGGCGGCCGAGGAACCACTCCAGACCGAGCCGGGATGCTGTTGCTGTCCCAGTGACCATGGCCGGGGCTGGCGGGGAGCCAGGGCGAGGGTCTGGTCTCCACGCTGTTCTCCTCTGGGGCCTCCTCGACCTCGCCCCGTACCCGAGCCACCTGGTGGACCTGCACGGAGGCCTCAGGCGGGTGGTGGATGTGCACCTTCACCAAGGAGGGGTTCACAGAGGCTGGGCACAGGGGCTGGGGTCAGAGGTGGGGAAACAGGGCCCCACCCTCTGAGGAGTGCAGCAGCCCTGGGCCAGGCAAGCCACTGGCTGTGTCTCCCCAAAACTCACCTCCATTTCTTCACTCTCTACTCAAAACCCAGAACAATACCCCAGGGAGGACAGGACCAAGCACAGGCTCCTTCCCTCCACACCTTAGCACAGGCTCCGGACGCGCAGGCTCAGCGGCCATGGCTCACGGGCCTAGCCGCTCTGTGGCATGTGGGATCTTCCCGGACCGGGGCACGAACCCGTGTCCCCTGCATCGGCAGGCAGACTCTCAACCACTGTGCCACCAGGGAAGCCCCATACCTTTTCTTGAAAAACCTTCATTACCAACTTCCAAACTACCTTCCTGATTCCACCTCCCCCCATGATCCTGCACAACCTTCGAGCTCCAGCCCAACAGACCCTGCATCGTCCCCACTATATGCCTTTGTTCACACCAGTCCCTCTGCCCAGGAAGCCCTCCACTCCCCTCTGCTTAACCAAAGCCTGTGCATTGTTTAAGGCCTAACTGAAATCCACCTCCCCCATGCAGCCTTCCCTGAATTCCCCAGGCTTGGGGCTCTCTATCCCCTGATCTCCTACAAAATTCTGTATTTTTTGTACCCTTTATTTGGCACCTAATAACGGAAGGCAGAGGAAAGGAAATGTTTTATGATGCTATTCTTTCTCATGCATCCTCTCTCTATTGTTTAGAACCATGGGTTCCTTGAAATCAGGACCCTACCCTTATACTCTTTTGTTTCCCCCATCGCACCCAGTAGGGGATAAGAGCAAAAAAAAAAAAAAAAATTGATGAACTCAGATGGAAGGGCAGAGAAAAACTTAGGGAATGAAACTGAGGGCTAAGGGTAGAGGAGAAGGAAGGGCTGGACACAGCTTCCCGTCCCCTCCATGAAGATGCCAGCACCCACCCTACGCGTTACCCAGATCGCCTCCCAGCCCCACACTCACCCATCTGGTTGGAGAGAGGCAGCGTGAAGGTGGACTGCTTCAAGGGGCCCTGTGGCGAGGCCCTGTGGTGGACCCCCCTCTCTGGAGGCTCCCTGTCCAGATTGGGAGCAGGCAGGTGGCAGAACTTCCCAGTGGAGTTGGTGGGGCACCAGCATTCGTCCCTACCAATGCAGCGGCCTCCATTCAGGCAGGGGATCTGGCAGAAATCTACAACATCGACCTCAAGGTGACGCGGTGGAAGAACACAGCAGCACCTACTATGTGGCCGCTGGGTGACAACAGGGAAGCAGGGGGAGCAAGACCCCCAAATCTGGACGGCTTTGGGAACCGGGCACCCCCTGAAATGCAGGGACTTTCCAGGAGGCCTGGGAGGGTGAAGGAGGATGGATAATAACAGGCCTTGCCTTTCCTCCACCCTGCAGTAACCTGGGGGATGGGACGGGAGTGGGGGGCTTGGGGGGAATGGCACTGTTAACGCCTTCACTTTTCTGTGGAGGAAACTTGGATTCAGCGAGGTTGTGAGACTTGCTCAGAGTCACATGTGACAGAGCTGGGTGAGGACTCAGCACTGTGTGGTTGGAGACCATTCACAGGAGCCACGGTACGAGGGCACCCGGCCTCCTTCCTGCAGAAGAGCTGGGATCCAGCCCAAGGCAGGCCTGTCCTTCTGGCTACCCCTGCACCCAGCCCCAGGGCCAGCCAGGAACCATGTGAACGGGGAATGGACTCACAGATTCGGAAACCAGACTTGGGGTCATGCCCGTGGCCGCTCTGGCTGTACAGGGTGGTGGTGTCGCCACGCTCGCAGCTGCTGGCACAGCGCCCATGGGCACAGGTCTGCTTGCAGACGGTGGGAGTGAAGACGATCTTGATCTTCTTGATTTTCTCCGTGAGATTCAGCCCTGCAGAGAGAGGGCTTGGGTCCAGGGGGCAAGGCTGAGAGGCACAGCTGTGACCTCCAGAGGCTGGTTAGAAAGGCCCACGGGACTGGGTTGAATCCATCCCAAGGGCATTTGCTAAGTACCTCCTGGATGCGAGGTTCCATAGCGGGGGCCGAGTAACAGCTCACAGGCCAACATCTACTGAGGGATGCCGACAGGCCAGCAACTGAGTTCACGCCTTATGCACAATAACTCTCAACCCTGTTGAGTATTATTTTAGGTTGAGCCACTAGAAATTGCCATTTTTGTAGGTTAAAATGGTTGAATATTGGCAACGTTCTTATATCTAACCTAATATTTCCATCTGACAGTTAAGGAAACTGAGGTTCAGAGAAGGATGGGTTGCATCCCAAGTCACACAGCTAGCAAGGGCTGCATCTGGGCTTTGCACCAAAGGGCAGAGAACAGAATGCAGCTCAGACTTGCCAGAGAAGAGAGTTTTCCAAGAGAACACCTGAAAGAATGATTTAGAGTCGGGTGTTGGAGGCCCTAATGGCCAGAACAAGGATAGGGAACTTTATTCAGTTGGTGGTGGGAAATCATTGAAAATTTTCAGTGAGAGATCAAAGACGAAGTGGGGGGAGGGTAATGCCATCTGAGCTGGGGTGTGCAGGTGGATGGAGAGACAGGGTGACTGGTTGGGAGGTCTTTGTAGCAGTGTGAGCTGAGGTCGCTTCATTTAACACAAGTGGAAATACAAAGGAGGGGTATTCATTCTGTATAGGGGGCCCAGCGGGGAAGCCAGGAGGCGGAGGGGTTGAGAAGGGAAGTATAAAAGGTCTATGGAGACTTGACTGTGAAGGAAGGAGAGATAGAAAGGAAGGCAGAGGGAAGTGGAGAAATAGCCATGCGTGTGTGTGTGTGTGTGTGTGTGTGTGTGTGTGAATGGGAGAGCTGTAAGTAACTGTATATGCTCTAGGGAAAGGGCTGAGTTGGGGATAGGTTGAAGGGGGAGGAGAACCGGGGTGGGGGGAGGGCAAGTGACAGCCTAGGGTTCCAGAAGAGTCAAGAAACAGTGGGATGTGCCTTAGACAAGAAGAGGGGCACTTCCTTCTCAAGATGGCAAGAAAGGTCATCAGCTATAAAAAGGACACTGATGCATGCTGTCCACAGCATGGATAAACCTCAAAAACATTACACTAAGTGAAAGAGCCAGACACAAAAGGCCACGTATTGCATGATTCCGTTTATATGAAATGTCCAGGATACGCAAATCTATAAGGACAGGGAGTAGATTAGCGGGACCAGGGGCCGAGGCGAGGGTGGGAGTGGGGAAGGGAGTGACTGCTTAATGGGCACGGGGCTTCTTCTGGCAGCGATGGCAATGTTCTGTAATTAGATGGTGGATGCACAAAATTGTGGATATGCTAAACATCACTGATGTGTACACTTTAAAATGGGCAGGAAGGTGAGGACTCTTGGGAGTAGAAAGCATGGCCATGGGATGGGCCTGGGGAAGGTGGGGGCAGCTTGGAGTAGCTGCTCTGAGGAATGAGAGAAAGTGTCCAGGCACACCGGGAAGGATGGCTGGGCAACGAGCAAGAATGTGTGGAGGCTTGAATCCTTAGGGATGCTCAGCTCTCTCCTCTGGGAAGCAGAGGCCCCGCTGTAGGTAACAAGGGGTTTACAGGAAGGATGAGGTGGAAGGACTGGCGCCAGGGAGGTGAGGTTCACAACTGGATATGAGGGAAGCAAAGGCAGAACAGGTGACAGATGGGGCAGAAATGGAGCAAGCAAGGTCTAGGTGTCTCAAAGGGGCAAAGCCTCCAACAGCTGGTTTAGGACCCCCGGAGCCCGACACAAAGCAGATGCTTGACAACTGTTTTGTTCATTGGCTGAAAAGATAAGAGACAGGGTGACAACACAGCCCTTCTGAGAGGGTGAAGGGGGAAGCAAAGGTGGGGAGAAGGAGGTCCAAGATTTAGATGCCCTGCTCTTTGAGGACCTGGAGCCAGGGTGTCCTTACCCCAGGAGGATGACGGGTGGCCCAGATATGCTGCCTGCTGGGCACCATCCTTCCGTTCAGGGCCTGGCCCCATGGGCAGGGCATTGGAGGTCAGCTGGCCATTGGCCGCAGTGGCCAGATAAAGTCGGACGGTCTGGGACAGCCCCACGTGCTGCTGGGTGGCGTGTGTCTGGCTGAGCCCACTCAGGGTCCTGTGGAGACAACCGGGGCATGGGGTTTGCATCCCAGGAACAGTGTCTCTGTGCCCTTCCTGTTCAGGACGTCCACCCCCGCCTCTGCAGTAGAAGAATGTTCTCTGGCTGCCTTCTTGCCAACTCCAGGAAAACGGAGGTGCCCTGAGACAGGGGAACAGGGCTAAGGCCAGCTGGCTAGTTCGGTGGGAGTGCCTACCCCTATGTAGAACTGCCAGGCTTTGGCTGGGTATTCTGGGCAAGTCACTGAGCCTCCCTGGGCCTCAGGGCCCTTGACTGCGAAATAAAGGTGTTAGATTGGTCCCATGTAGCTCTGACATTTGAAGAGTTTGAGACTCTGATGGACCAGCCCTTGCCCTAAAACTGAATCCTGTGCCTGCTTCTTGCCACTTCTTAATACAACCTTTCATACAAATTGCTTGTGGAACATGTGCCCAGCAAATACACGTTAACAGATTGATTTAGGGGCAGAGCCCTGAATATCCCTCTGATTAATGTTATTGTAAAAATAATATAACAACAATGTTCAAGGAGAAAAAAAATGAATTCATCCTCCTCCTACCCCAACACGGCAAATACTTTGGCATATTTCCTTTCAACCTTTGCTCAAGTATATGTTCTTACACTATTGTCATCACTTGCAGATACCATTTAAGTTCTGATTTTTCACTTAACATTAGATCGTACTTTATACAATTCCACAATTTTCATATTGATCATCTTAATGGCTACAAGGTAGTCTATCTGAAGATGAATCACAATTTATTCAGACATTCTCCTGTTATATACTTAGATTGTTTTTTTAATTTTTAACTGTGGACATCCTGACTCATATGGATTTTTTTCTTCGGTTAAAATATTCCTTTAGTATGGGGGATCCATTAAACTGTTTTTATTCTGTATATTTGAAAAATATTTATAAGAAACATTTTGAAAAGGCTTATTATTTTAGGATTAATTCTGTGGACTAGAATGATCATATCAGAGGTTACATTTATGGCTCTAGGTATACACTGGAGGACTGCTCTCCAAAAGGTTGTATAAATGTCCCATTCAGAGTGCAGCCTCGCCAGCATTATTATATTATACACAGCCTCGCCAGTGTATTATTAATTTTTCATCATCATCATCATAAATGATACTTCAATGTTGCTTTAGCTACCTTTTTAAATCATTTCTGAGGTTGAATTTTTTTTTTTTTTTTTTTTTTTTTTTTTTTTTTTTTGCAGTATGCGGGCCTCTCACTGTTGTGGCCTCTCCCATTGCGGAGCACAGGCTCCGGACACGCAGGCTCAGCAGCCATGGCTCACGGGCCCAGCCGCTCCGCGGCATGTGGGATCTTCCCGGACCGGGGCACGAACCCGCGTCCCCTGCATCGGAAGGCGGACTCTCAACAACTGCGCCACCAGGGAAGCCCTGAGGTTGAATTTTTTTCATACATCTATTTACCACTTGTGAAAATTTTCTGCTCATGTCCTTTGATATCTTAACTATTTGAGTTGTTTGCTCATAAACTTGAACGGTTCTTTATGTGTTTATTATAAGGCAGGTCATTCTACAAGGCAGCCTTGTTGTAAATACTCTGTCACTGTCAAAATGTATGTGAACCACTGTATACATGACAGGGTCTGGACTATGGTGGGTGTGAGCACATTGTAGACACTGAAGCTGAGAGAGTAATTACTTGCCCAAGGTTATACAACAGGTAAATCAGGCCCCAGGACTCCAATCCAGCAGAGCTTGACTCTTGTGCCACCCAACAGAGCAGCCCAGACCATGACAGAAACTCAGCCTAGAAGCCTCTGCTCAGGCCTGGGGTGGTGCTCTTTCCTCCCGTAGGTTCCACCCCTAGCCTCTCCACTGGATTCTTTGCCCAAGTGGGTCCTGGGACCCTCTCCCTCCATCGTCCCTACTCCTGTTGGCCCCGGGTGTCCAGGCCATGAGCAATCTCCCTCTCATTCCTTCCTGGCAGAAGCCAGAGCAGCACAGGTGTCAGAGTTGGGCACCTTCCAGCCCTTCCCCAGCCCTGTTGGCCTGGGACTTGGCTCCCGTGAGCTTCACCACTGCGCTTCTTCCAGTGCGACCAGCAGCAAATACTCAACCTGACAGCCCCACACATGCCCCAGCCTGCTCCCCGAGTTTGAGGGCTGGAGTGAGAGAGAGGGCCCGTTAGCCACCCCAGAAGCTCTGGGAGCTGTAATGAACCAGATTTGGGGACTCCACCCTCAGGCACCTGCTCCTAACTCCGAGGAGAAGGTCAACACAGCCAGCTGCAGCAGAAAACACAATCCTTCCAATGGCTTCCAAGAGTTCACCAAAGAGTGAGAGGTAAGTGAGCTGGTGGGTCGGTAGAAGTCTCCTCCTGGTGCTACCAAGCCAGTGCCATGGCTCAGCTTAGTGTCAGCATCACAGAGCACCCAGGGAGCTAAAGGGAGTAGTTCAGGTTCTGCCCGGACCACCTGGGACATTTCTGAACTTGATGCTGACAAAGAGCTCTCCAGTCTGGTCAAGGTGGAAACTCAAAGGGTTCTTTCTTGGTCGTTTGCTGTCACTGTTGTTACTGTTGCCATCACTTGTTTCTCTAGTTGGAACTCAATGCTAATGGCCCCAAGATTCCTGAGTTCAAATCCCTTAAGGGCCAAAGGTTTAACTTTGCAGAGAAGAAAAAAATGTCTTCCCTAGTTGTAGAAAGGACCTGTCTGTACAGAGAAGAGAGGACAGGAGTTGGGCCAGGCAGATGTCAGTTCTGCCTCCTACTTGACCAGTCACTGAGATCCCCTGAAACTCAGATTCCTAATCAGTAAAACAGGAATAGTGACACCCACTTCACCGGGCTGTGGTGAGGACCAAGGGGAACAGTGACACCATGTGATTATTTTGAAAATATAAATAAGTGGTCACAAGTTGAAAACTATACCAGAATTTTAAAATCACATGAACAAAGAAAAGGAAGTGCTAGCTATAGTTCAGACAAAATACCCCTCCCCAAGCCACTAAAAATTCTTCTTCATCTAAGAGGAATAAAAGACACCTCAAATATCTTGTTATACTGCCCAAGCATCCTTACATATAAAAGGCCAAGGGACTAATCTTGTGTCAATACATTTTTAACAACCACAGCCTTCTGAGCTCAATCCATTGTCATCTACTGCTGTGATGGGGATTTCGGGTTAAACAATACAAATCAAGAAGTCCTACCTTCTGAGAGGCTCACAGCCAAGTAAAGAAGGAAGTCTTGATTCTTTGATAGGTCCTATGTCTTACACTGAAAACACCCCTCTAAAGAGTCAGCTATCTCCCTTCATAAAGCCCAGACCAGTCCTTGGAGGTGGACAGGGAGGGAGGGCCCCCCACCCCATGTGTGAAGGGCTTCAGGTCCTCAGCTCAGCTCTGGCTCCTAGAGAGTGGTAGCAACAGAGGCAAGTGAGAGCTGCACTGGGAAGGTGACTTCCTTTGACTAAAGTCCCCGGAGCGGGGCTCTGTCCACTCTCAGCTTTGGAAAAACTGCTTTGATTTCGTTAAAGGATAGCATAAATGTTCTCAGATTCGCCTGGCCCAAGATTATCTCTCTGGGATTGTTCCAAGGAGGTCCTGGCAGAGCTGCCACAATTGACTGGAACATCCATCTCTCTAGACTTCAGGATTTCATGGATCAGTAAAATTTTGAAACAAATGTAGGGGACCAAAGTTGCCAACTTTTTATTTAGGTAAGACATTAAAACACACACACACACACACACACACACACACACACACACACACACACCTCCCAATTATTACCACCATAATTTTATGAAAGAAAAGACATTTCAATGCCAATAAGAACTATTTGAATAAGCTTAACTTCGTGGAAATCTCACCTCATTGGCTTTATTTTTTTCATTTCTTCATGGACCAACGAAAACTCTCATCACAGACCGTCATGGAGCCAAGGAGGAGCCACTGGGTATGATCCACCAAGATGTGCTCTGGTCTGAGGACTCTCTGGCTCTTTCAACTAACTTGGGAAAAAACCTTCCATCCCAGCTGGCTGGGATCTTCAGACCTGAGTGGAAACTCCCTGGACAGTGCATACCCATGATAATGCCACTCAGCTGAACATGTTGCCCCCATATTCTGCGCAACTCACTAAGGTTCTCAAACAGTGATGGGGAGACGAGTGGGTGAGGGGCTCCGTGCCCTCCTTCCCACCCACTTTCACCTTAGCCTGGTGGCTCCACTCTATCTAATTGATAACTGGGTTTTCCACATACTATTTCATTTGCTAAGTGTTCTGCTGCCAAAAGAAAGTTTAAAAACATCACTGCAAGGTGCATAGAATAATTACAGCTCCCATGGACAGAGCACTGAAGGATGTACTTTAAATGCATCATCTTTTTTTTTTTAAATGCATCATCTTATTCATGTTATTTTATTGAATGAAAAAAGTAAGTTGCAGAATAATATGGACAGTAATACTTCCAGGTTTTTGTTTGAAGAAAAACCTCTCTCTCTTCCCTACAGATATTTATATAGGCATAGGAAAGGTCTGGAAGGATCTGTAAACAGTGGCTGCCCCTTGGGGATGAGAATGCCTATGTATGTGTTACTACTGTTTTAAACTTTATGTTTTCATATTTTTAGATTTTTTTCAGTAAAAAAATTTTTTTTACAGTTTTACAGTAAACACGCATTATGTTGTAATAAAAATAAATCTCTATTTTCCCCAGCAACTCCAATTTATAGGTAAGGAAATTGAGGCTCAGGAAAAGCATGATAAATGTGTGTATATTACTAGGATCCAAGGTGGACTCTGATGGCTAACAGAGGTACAGGAGTTCAGATGTAAGCAGGACCATGACATTTGAGCTGGGGCTTAAGAGAAGGGTAGGAATTTCACAGTCCAAAATGAGGGGGAAGACATTCCAGATAAGAAAAGTAACATAAGAAAACACGTGAAGGTGGGAAACATGGGCCATATTTAAGGAAGGATAATGAGCACAGTTGGATAAAGCATAGAATGGAAGGGAAGGGAGGGAAGGAAAATAACATCCATTCAGTGCCTACCAAGTAGTGGACATCATTCTAGGTGTTTTACATAACATATCATTTACTTGTCCAAACAACCAACCCTATGATCAAAAACCTCTGCTTGGCCAAAATGACTTTAAACAAAGTAAAAAGACAAAAGACAAAATGGGAAAAATATGTGCAATTCATATCACGATAAAGAACCAATCTCCATAATATTTAAAGAGCTCCTAGAAACAGAAAAGACAGACCAAACCAATATCCCTAGAAGAAAAGTCAGCAAAGGAATAAGAACTGTTCACAGAAAAAAAAACCCAAATGTTTCTTTTTTTTGCAAGATCAAGATTTTTAAAAATTAATATTTCATTGCTTCATCAAGTACCTTCTCAAGTATAATTTTTTTTGTTTACTATAAATATATGGTGACAAAGAGCACAGTTTGAAGGAACTGCACTGACTTTTCCTAAGGCACCAGCCGTTTTCCCCACCACGGCTTATGAACCATAGTGCAATTGTCAACACAATGAAAAAGGAACTTAGTATTATTATTAAAATAGTTCTAACCCTTAAAGGGTCTTGGGCTAACAGATAGCACTTTGAGAACTACTGTTTTACTAGAACAAAAATATATTTCTCATTTTTGTTATGTTGACTTTGGGTTGGTTACAGGTATCTTCATTCTGGAATCCTGGCAAAAGAAAAAGCCTTTATCTGGCACCTGTTTTTCCTGTGGCAGAGGAAAATGAGCAAAATAAATTCATGCATTGGCTTCCAAAGCTTCTTCTTAGACATGACCTATATCACTTCTCATCTTCCATTGACTTTGGTCAAGTCCCATGGCCAAGCTTGATGTCAATGGAAAGAAGGAAGTACTCCTCCCATAGGTAGGGACCCTGGAAACCGTGGCCTCCGACGCCGCTCCCCCGTCCCGGGAAAGGAGACACAATTCCCCTCCTCGCCTCCGCCGCCACCTGCAACCACCCCCAAAATAACCCCAACGGGTGGTGAGAGGCAATTATAACCCGGGCGAGCGGAGGGCGGGGGAATGGGCGTCGGGCGGGCGGGGTCGGGGAGCGCGGCGCGGGTCCCCAGGTGGCGAGCGGATGTGCTCCCACCGCCCCAAATGTTTCTTAAACACATGAAAGTAGGCTCAACTTTTCTCATTCTAAGGGATGTGCAAATGAAAACTACTTTGAGATAGCATTTTTCAGTCCATCAGATTAGCAAAAAATCCAAAAGTTTAATAATAGACTAATTTGGTGAGATTGTGCAGAAACAGATACTCAGATGTTGCTGGTAGGAATGTAAGTCGACACAGCCCATTTGGAGAGCAATTTGGCAATGTCCATCCACACCGCAATGCATCAATGCTTTGCCCCTTCAGGTCCACCTCCGAGGCTGTGCTGCAGATACACCTGCTGTGGTAGGCACTGCTGCCGCCCTGCCCAGTCCCCTTTGCGGCCGGTGCACCCCACACTGGCTTCCCCTGAGCTGTGCTCCGGACAGAAGACAACCACCTGACAAGCTCCTCCCACCATCATGACCACGAAGCCAATGACTGACTGAACCGGAAGTTTAAAAGCCCCGCCTCCTTGCTTCAAGGTGGGACAGCTGTCCAAGCTCCGCCCTCTGTTAGGCTTTGGCTTGATTTTCCCGGGACCAATCCTTGCTTGGCTCTTTCCGCCTTTCCATTCTGCCTTCCTCCCGCCCTTAGCCCTCCCCGAGTAAATCACACACACATCTGAATTCACGTCCCAGCTCCGCCTCTAGGGGGAACTGACCTAAGACACTTGTAAACGTCCACAATGATGGATGAACAATATTATTCATAGTAGCACTGTTTTGTAATAGCAAAATATTTTGTAAAGAATAGAAACAATTTAAGTGTCCCTTAGTAGGGGATTGGTTAAACAAACTAAGAGACATCCACGGGATGGAGTCCTATGCCCTCAAAACAGAAAGATGCAGCCCTTTTACATCCACAGAAAAGCTCTCCAAGATATATAGAAAAGTGAAAAAACAGCCCAAATCTGGCCCACCGACTGTTTTTGTACAGACTGTGACCTAACAATGGTTTTTTATACTTTTTAATGGTTGGAAAAAATCAAACGAAGAATAATATTTCATGACATGAGAAAGCGATATGAAATTCAAATTTGTTTCCATAAATACAGTTTAACTGGAACACAGTCACACTCATTGTCTAAAACTGCTTTTGCTCTACAGTGGCAGAGCTGAGTAGTTGCAGACACCATATGTTGTACAAAGCCTAAAATATTTACTATCTGGCTTTTTGTGGAAGAAGTTTGCTGACTCCTGGTGTGGGGCATGTAAACTTTTGTGTAAAAATAGAGAAAATAAGCATGAATTTATTTGCATATTCATAAAGCAACCTTGGAAGGATACCCTGAGAATTAATAAGTGGTTTCCTGTGTGTGTGTGTGTGTGTGTGTGTGTGTGTGTGTGTGTTGGGGGGGGAGTGGGAAGTGGATGCATGGGGAAGAAACTGGTGCTACAATTTAATGAATGCTTGTGCTGTGCCGGGCTGCATGCCAACAATGCATGTCACATGCATTATCTCATGAAATCCTCTCCATAACCCTAAGAGTTAGATACTCATTATCCCCCATTTCACAGTCAAGAAAACAGAGGGTAGGGAGGTTCTATACCTTGCTGAAGGTCGCAGAACTCCTAAGTGCAGAAGCCAGGTTACCAAACCAGGTAAGTTCATCCTCAAGCCACCCTACCATTTGTCATTTCTCTATCGCCATTTCACTGAGGCTGCGAGGGATTAAAGAAGAATAGGTTCGGGTCCATATCGTGGAGGGCTTGAAATATCAGGGAGGTGTCTGGGCTGTACTGAATGGGTAAGGGGGAATCCCTAGAGATTTTGGAGAAGCCCACCCTCTTTCATGCATTCAAGAAGCACTTACTGAATGCCTGCCACGTGCCAGGTATCCAGGTCCAAGGGTGGCAAAGACTCTCTTGCCCTCTCTGCTCCAGTGGAGACTGAGCAAAGGAACCAGCATCCCAGCACATGTGTGGAGGTACAGCGGGAGCCATACATTAGCCTTGAGGTGCAGGTGGTCTTCAAGCAGGTCTAGGACATGATGGGATGGGCCTTTTCAAATGTTTATTACTTTGATGAAAGATTACCTGGTGGTGGATAGACCAGAGAGGGGAGGGCTGGAGGCCAGCTGGAAGGCTTTGGCTGGGCTCTAGGCTAGCAGGGACCAAGGATGGGACCAAGAAGAGGATCGGGATTCAGGGGATATTTAACACATAGAGAGTTCCCAGCTGTGGCTTAGACAAATGGGTGGAGGACATTCCAAGATCTCAAGGAGTGATCCAAGAAGTGACTCAGTTTGGGACATGGTGAGTGCGGGTGCCTCAGGATGGATCTCAGAAGCAGATGGAAATACCCAGGAGGCAGCACTCAGGAGAGAGGCTGCAGACACAGACTGCAGACACAGTCAAGGGAGTCCTGGTGGAGAGGTGGGGCTGCAGGGACCATATTACTCGGGGAGAGTATTCATAACAAACCACGACTCAGAGTTCCACTGCTGGACTCTGCTTACACTTGCCTGTTTCAAAAAGGGAAATGTGTTAATGAAGAGACTGGTCCCCGTGTTGGGCTTTGCTCCCATAAATTTGTCTCCAACCTTTGGTGCCTGCTACCGCTTGCCTGCTAGCATGCGATAAAGCAACTGACAAGCCAAAAAGGAATACTGACGGGAAAACGTGGCAACAGCCCATCACACTTCACTCGACAGCTTGCTGTCTACATGGCTATGTGCGTGTGCCTATAGCGGGTTTTTATTTTGCACACACAGATGATCATCATAGTTTCTGCTAGTAAAACTGTTCCCAGTTCTAATTATGGAATTAATTACATTGATAGCTCATGGTATCCCTTATGACTGCCAGATGCTCTGACATGGAAACACTTTGAGAAATACAGGAGCAAAGAGAGAATAAATAAGGGCAGAGGAGGGGGTCTGGGGAGCAGCAAGGCTTGAGGGGCAGACCAAGAAAGAGGTTGTGGAGATGTCAGAGAGGTAGGAGGGGACAGGGAGAGAGCACCAAGACAGGAGGGCGCTCCTTGAACTCTATCCCTGCTCCGGGCCTTCCTGTAACTGCAGGCCCAGCTCGTTACAATTGAACACACCTTGGCGCCTCCCAAGTGGCTCAGTCTCCCCTGAGAATCTGGGTCCTGGAGAGGCAGGGGGAAGCCCTCGCAGAGCTCTGCTCCTTCTCTCCTCCTCGCTGTCCAGGCCTCAAGCCCACAGTCAGGTGGCCCTTGTGCCTAATCCCCAGGGACCCAAGGTAGTGTTTCCAGACATCACGCTCTAGCCCCCGCTGCAAACCTGCCCTGCCCCGGCAGGGAACAAGGGGGCACCCAGCCTTGGTGGGTGAAGAGGAGGGGACACCATGGCCTTGGCACAAAGCAAGGAGCCTGCTGATTCTACGTGATGCATAGTTTGGGGGCCTGAGCAGGTATGGCCCAGGCTGAGCTAAGACAGCAGCCATCACTCCCCAGCCTCTGGGTATCAGAGGTGCCAGGTTGGTGGGTTCCCAGGTGTCACTGTAAGGAGGGGAAGACTTGAACTCTGCCCCTCTTGTCCTAGACAGTAATAATGAACATTTATTGAGCACTAACTCTGTGCTGTGTATTAATTGTTCTATTTGCATATGTTATCTAATCTTCACAACCACCTTAAGGGGCTAGGTACTGTTATTAACCCCAGTTTTTCAGAAAATGAAACTGAGGCACAGAGAGGTTAAGGACTTGTCCAAGGTCATTCGTCTAGAATTGCACTGTCCAGTAGAACTTCCTGTGGTGATGGAAATGCTCTATAGTCTGTGCCATCCAATATGCTAGCTACTAGCCACTGTGGCTTTGAAGCACTTGGAAATGCAGCTGGTGTGACTGAGTTTTACATTAAATTAAATTTAAATAGTCCCTTTGTGGCTGATGGCTACTGCATTGGACAGCACAGCATAGAAAATGGAGGAGTCTGGATTTGAACCCGGAAAGTCTATCTTGGCTATGTGGTTAAAAGTTTCCCTGGCTACCCTCACTGCATTCTTTGTCCCCAGGCACTTGGGTTCCCTGACTGTCCTGGCCTAGGGGAATCAGCACCCTTTTAATCCTTGCTGTCCTGAGGATGTGGCAGGAAAGAGACTGGATTTCCGGAAGACATGGACCCAGGCCCAGGTCACAGGGGAGCAGGGTTCAGCATGACCTGAGGAAGGATGTCTAAAAAGCCAGGGTTGCCTGGCGACATGGTGGTCCCTGGAGAGGCCTGAGCACCTTGTCCTTGGGATCGAGGACCTGGGTCCTCGCCTCTAACCCCCCACCCCCCGACCCCATACCAGAAAGGAAGCAGCAGCCATTCCTGCTCAGGGCGGGGCTCTGGGCCCGTGACATCTGAGAGACAAGTAGGGTGGCATGCTCAGTGGGGCAGTCCTGGGGGACCCAGCCCCTTCCCACTGCCTGGCACACAGTTCCGGCATCCCCAACACTGGGACCCTCATACCCTGCTGCCCTCCCGGAAGGGCCGAGAGCTGGCGTCCCCTACAGGTCTCAAGACCTCTCCTGCTGCCGGTCCTGCTGTGCCCACTTGCCCGACCCCTTAGGCCTCACCGGTCTGCCTGAGGTCCCCCCCCACCCCGGCCACCTGTGAGTCATATCCCCCTGCTCTGAGGTCTGCACCTTTAGCTTTTTTCCGTGGCCACAGCCAGGTCTGAGAGGTCCGGAGCTCGGGCTCACAGACCCCAGGGGATGCCCCTGCCAGGCTGAGGGTGGGGAGGGGGCAGAACCCAGGGAGCCTCGCCTGCTCAGAACTGCACCCTGCTCCGCTCGCCCAGTAGCTGGGGAGAGAACACAGCACCCTGCTTCCTTGCAGGCGGATAAGAGGCGGAGGCTGGTGGAGCTGTGCACGTCTGGGGCATCGTCTGTGGGACACCGAGCCCGGGCCTGAGGTCTGGCTCCCACCTCTAGAGCAGCATTACGTAGGTGCTGCCTCAGTGTCCCAGGTGTCCAGAGACCCCTCTGAGCCACCTCACGCCCCTCCACCCTCAGACCCCTCATGCCTTGGTCAGCTGCGAACGCTTCGCCACTGAGCGGCCTGCCTCACGGGCCGCCAAGCCCTTGCTCCTTGACACTCTGCATTGCCTTTTTTCTCTCCTGGATGGGCCAGGGTGCTGGGCAGGAAGCTGGAGTGGGCTGCCCAGGCCCTGGGATCACACCTAGGGCACCTCAGGGGGCAGAGAGGGGAGGAGGAGGTGCCCTGAAGGGCTGCCCAGGGCCCCAGGAAATGCCCCTCATTTTCTACGTAAGTTTCATTTTGTCCAAGTGTCAAACTGCCGAGCAATCGCCCTCTCCCTCCAGCCAGGAAGGAGGTAAAGGAAGGGCCCCTCCAGGAGCTCCTCTGCCTCCTTCTGGGCCCAGCAAGACCACCCAAAGGGCTGCAGCATGGCCAGGGATACCGACCCCGAGAGGGGAAAGGAGGGGACTGGATCTTACCCTCTTTTTTTTTTTTTTTTTTTTTGCGGTACGCGGGCCTCTCACTGCTGTGGCCTCTCGCGTTGCGGAGCACAGGCTCCGGACGCGCAGGCTCAGCGGCCATGGCTCACGGGCCCAGACACTCCGCGGCATGTGGAATCTTCCCGGACCGGGGCACGAACCCATGTCTTGTGCATCGGCAGGCGGACTCTCAACCACTGCGCCACCAGGGAAGCCCCTTACCCTCTTTATATCCTTCATGGAGTCATCACAGCGCTGGGCAGACAGCTGCCGCCCCCCAGATAGTCATCACATTGAACATTGAACTCTGTGGCTCCCAGCACCGTGGCCTCACTGGAGCCATCTCCCCAGCCCAGGCCAGGTCCCACTCCACAGCCATCCAGGGCCAATGAACTTGGGCCTTTGGCTCCAAGTTCCCCCAGGAAGATGTGTCAGCTTGTGGGGAACCTGGATGTCATGAATTCATCATCTAACCACTTCCAAGGTCCACTTGTGAGCACCTCAGATGGTACGTGGTCCCACATGGGCACTGAGGGAAAAGCATCTGGCCCACCGAGGGCTTACAATCCAGGCAGGGAAGCAGGAGGCAGGGGAGGGCTGGCACACCTGGTTCCTTTGTGTGGATTAGAAAAGGGGCCCTGGGCAGCCAGTTTACAGAGGCTGCCCTGCTTCCTTCAGGCTGATGTAGCATGGTGCCAGGGCTGGGCAAGCAGAACGTAGGCTAGAGTTTAGCCCCATTCATCTCCTGACCTTTGTGTAGAGTGCAATGCGCCCCCCGCCCCACACCATGCACAGTGGTCCTGGGAGAAGACCCTGCACATGAGTGTTTCCTACAATCGAAGAGTGGAAAAGCAGCAGGTAGTCAGGTGAGCTGCCTGGCCAAGATGCTCCAGGCCTCCCTACGCAGGTGTAGCCCTGGGTCTGGATGCCTGGGGAAGACTTTCTAGAAGTTGTGTGATGTTAGCTGGAGGAAGGCATGGGGAGGACAGAGTCCACCCAAGGGCGAGAGAACCACGAGTGCAAAGGGACACATCGAAGAATGTGCTGGTGATGGTGCTCAGGGGGTAAGGAGGTGTGTCTGGTTAAAGGGAAAAAAGGAAGGGCCAAGGATGACAACAAATAACAGCAAATAGCTACATTTATTTGCCAGGTACTGTTCTAAGCACTTTATGTATATCAACTAATTTAATCATCATTATATGAGGAAGTAGGTATTATGATTATCCCCATTTTACAGGTGAGGCACAGAGTTGCTAGGTAACTTGCCTAAGGTCACAGAGCCAATGACTAACAGAGCTGGGAATCTGACACAGGAGGCCGGCATCTGCATCTCGTTCCCGAGCCTGTACTCTAAACCTCTACACTATATCGTGGCTTGAGAGCTATGCTTTGGGTCTGAGCTTTAGAGCCTTATCCTTTGGGTCTCATGTATAAAAGGGAAGCCTTGAAGGAAGGTGTTTTTACCAGGAAGGAACAAGGTTAAAAATGGTCTCTTAGGAAGGCGATCATGGACAACTCCTCCCTGGAGCTCCCACCCACACTGACCACCCAGCTGCCTGGCCAAGAGTGCTCTCCTCCCCCACCCCTGCCCCCCAGACGTTTTCTCAGGGCACCTGTGGTCCCCAGGGTGAGGCAGAGGTGAGGCAGTGAAGTCTGTGGAGCCACAGTACTCCACACACACCCACTGGTTCAAGTAACTGCTCTGTTTACGGAAACTCAGGCACAGAACAAACATCACTTTAGAAAGGTCCCCAGTGCCCTGCAAGGCGGCTCCCACGATCCCCACAGCACCTGTGAAGCACCTGCGGTGCAGAGACAGTAAGTCTCTGGCCCTAGCTCACGTGTCTCATGAATGGCAAAACCCAGGATTCAAACCAGGTCTATCACACTCCTCCCAGCACTGCACCCTCACTCTCACCACAAGCTGCTGCTGCATGAGTGACAGAGAAGCAAGTGAAAAAAGGAAGTGGTTGGAGAGGTGAAGAGGTGATGGGAAAGAAAACACAGAGGCAGGGCGTATGGGCACCTGGAAAGTGCTACCGATCAGAGGAGAGAACTTGAGGCTGAGGGGATTGAGTTTGGACCACTTCCCAAAGCCATGATGAACTTGGTACGTCTCGCCACCACCAAATGGGCCATGAGACGCACACCTCTTGAACCCCGGGTTCCCAGCCTGTGGTCTTTGGGACCCATCTTCCTTCCATGTATGTTCCCCCAACCCCTGGCGGGCACGTGTGCCCAGGCGCGCCCACACACACATACACACACACACACACACACACACACAGAGCTTAGCTGGCCTGCCTTATAGGACAGCAAACACAGGCCTGTGACTTCAGATGAGTTTACCCCACCCGGACAGGCCCATTGTAGACAAAGGCAGCTGGTGCCTGGGTCAAGGATATACTTCTCAGGGGCTGGTCAAAGTCTTGGCAGCCTTCAGCCAGCCTGCTCTTCCAGGGCCTGGAACTCTTCCCCAGGACCATAAACAAAAGGAGATTTCTAAAAGACCTGGGCGCCCAATCTGAGAAGCCTTCGCTCATCCCAAACCTACCAACCAATTATGTACCATATACCTGCTACAGACACTTCATTTTAAAATTTTTACTAGGCTCTTTACGCTTGAGAGTGTGATTTTTCTACGCTTTATTTGATTAGTGCAAACCTATGCTATAAAAACTATCATTCCCCATTTTACAGAAGAGAAAACTGAGGCACAGAGAAGCTGTTTACTTGCCCACTATCACCACCAGGCAGGGAGGTGCTGGGATGGGGTCTCAAGGCCTGAGCTCTGTACCTCTGGTGGATGACATTCCCCAGCATGCTGCTCACCCTTGGCTAAGATAGGAAACCTCACCAGAGCCAGAAACACCTTCAAGTGGTCTGGGGAAACTCTCAGAGTTTCCAGTTGCTGCTGTCGCTATAAACAAAGGGCTCAGGTAATCCCAGAGTCTAGGGACAAATAAGAGTTGGTGCCATTCATAGGACACCTAAAAGGTGCGTATATGCATTTACATATGTTAGTAAATCTTCCCGACAATTCTATTAGTGGCAGGCATCCCCATCTTACAGATGAGAAAACTGAGGCTCGTGAGGTTAAATCACTTGCTCCGGGCAGCATAACTATTAAGTGGCAGAGCTGAGATTCAAACCCAGACGTATCTAACAATAAGACATCAATTATGCCACAGTTGCTCCCTCACACACTATTGCCTGCTGTAGGGGCTCTGACCTTGACCCAAGAACCTCCAAAAAAAAGAAAGAAATGTGGAATCAGTTTGTTCCTCAAGGGTGTGGCTTGGCTGGCGTCTCAAGAGGATACCCCCGCCTCTTGGAGTACCAGATTCCCTCCAGAGGCCTCTGATGCAACCCTTACCCACCCCCACCCCCCCCACCTCCCCACCCCCGCTGGCTGGGTGCACCCTTGGGTGGACACATTAGGTAGCAGTGAGGAGCCCAGGCTCTGGGAGGAAACCAAGCGTGGGCGACTGGCTGGAAGCAGAAATATGGTATCTCCAGAGGTTTTGATTTGCGATCTTCATTTTGCAAGGAATGGGGATTTTTTTTCTTTTCAAAAAGCAGTGGATTTCCTTGAATTTTAGACCTTTCACAAATATTTTTTTAGGAGAAAAAAGAAGGAAAAAATCCCCCACAAAATGCCTGTCACAGCTACTCACTTCCACATTGAATCACGGACACAAAACCACAGCTATGTGGCTAACAAAGGAACTATGTGTTTTCATATCTTGTTATTGGAAATCATTTAGCAATCTTCACTATGTCATCTGCAGACAGACAGACAAATAGACGCGCAGACACACGCCTCTGGGTCCTAAGCCGCCAATCTTACAAACTCGGTCATCAGATAACTTTGCATTTCACCCATTTTCCCTTTCTAATCCTTTTCTGGGAAATTACACAGCAAGGCTTAAATCTTCCTCCTTAGCCCCTCTCCAGAGGTGGGGTGTGTGTGCACATGTGTGCCTGCCAGTGATTGGAGGAGGAATGCTGAGACATTGATTCAGTTAATTCCACAAGTGGAAACAAGTATACATTTCACAGTCCCTTTTTTATTAATATTATCATAATAGCACTTTATTTTGGTAAAGTGATTTTCACCTGGGAAGCTTACAGTGCCTTTTCTGACAGTGGCAAATTAATTAACTGATGGCAGATTTACAGATTGCATAACTGGAAAAACTACTGGACCCATAAATCAGAAACTTCCTCTGCATCCCAGACAAGGGGTGAAACCTGATGTATATTTGAAAACCTTGAGCTCAAAAGGAGAATTCACAGGGCCTGAAAAATCTCCATTATGATTATGATTTTTGAGGCATGTTATCTCTGCACATCTTTCCTCTCTCTCTCTCTCCACACACACACACCCCACCCCAGAGGGCTACATTCACTGAGCAGCCAGTTCCGTACAAAGCAACCGGATGGGATGGGCATCCCCCTGGGGCATCTGAAAAAGAGCATTGAGTGTCTTTCTGTTACCTTGTGGCTTCATCTCTCCCTAACCTTTCCTTTCAAACAAAAATCCTAGAGGACTTAGGTCAGTACAGCCACAAGCTCAAAATATTCATCGTTACTACTTTTTTTTGTGGGATGCTGGAAACTGTATACATTAACGTTTTAATGCCCCAACAACTCCTCCAGGCTCTCGCCAGCTTTCTGGAGTTTCCTGAAAAGACACAAGATGCGTTGCCTGACCCAGTCCTCGGCAGCTCCCACGCCAAGCTTGCTGCTCTGCACTGGCCTGAGCTCACCTGCTCTCGGGGCTACTTAGCCAAATGGCTACGAGCACGGGTTCCAGAGTCCTGAGTGGAGCTGGGCTAGAATGGCCCCTCCTGTCAGTTTCCTCCTGGTGGAGTATCCTCCTCATAGGATCCTTGTGAGGAATGGTTAAGGTGCTGGAGATCTTCCACTTGTCTCTGTGGACCTTTCTCTGTCCCATTCTGGGCCCTAGGAGGCTCCTTCACCCTCTGTCTTCCAGTCCTGTTCAGCCCACATGGGACCCCAGCAAGAGGGCAGAGGGCAGCAGACGGAGTGGAGGTATTGATCCTCCAGTTCCCTCCTGACGGGTCACTGTGGGTAGTGGTGGCTCTATTCCTCTGCCAGAGGTCACAGCCCTGTTGTGGTCCTCTCCTGTGGCTGGGGCTACTCTGGGTTCCAGTAACCGCTGACCCCTTGTCTCTTAGACCTGCAGGGCTAAGGGCTTCCCTATACTCTGCTTCCCTTTGACCCTGTCCACACCTTTGCAAATAGACCCTTTATCAAATTGTCCTCACTGAGTGTACCATCTGTTTCCTGCTGGAACCCTGACGGATATAGAAAAGAAAGGGTCTCAGCTATCAAGTACTGAGCCCTCAGCTATGTGACTCGGCACTTTATCCACTTTGACTCATGGAAGTGAAGAGATTCACACAACGTCAAGCAGCTGGGCAGCAACAGAATCAGATGAAGCCGAGGTCTGACTCATGACCGCTATGCTGTATGGTCCCCGGTATCAAGTGAGGTGGTGCCTGTAAAGTGCTTTGCACAGTAGGGCCGGCTGACTCAATAAAGCCCCACCAATGGTAGCTTAAAATAACAGCTATACTGCACTCAGAAAACCCACAGTCCTAAACTCCACTCCAGCGCAACGCGAGCCCTGCCCTAGCCACAGTCCTAAGGTGGAACCCTCGTTCTAATACCACACTAAAGTTACGCTCCAGTCTAACCGAACCACCACCCTATTGTGAAATAGAAAGTCACCTCAACCACAATCTTCATCCCACCCTTCGTAACCCAAACATTCCTCACCATAACCACCAGGGGAGGCTAAGATCAGGGCTGTGGAGAGAATGGGGAGCCTCTCTGCCCTCCGCACCGGGGAGCTTGCCCCCTCCCAGCGGCAGGAACATCCCACATCCCACTCCATCTGTCCTCCCCTCGTTGGACTCAACACAACTGGCCAGAGGCATTTGTGCAACATCCACTTGACTCATGTAACTGACTGGTGACTTTGGTGTGGGGAGAACCAGGAGGGCAGAGCACCTACACGAGGCCTGGGACAGAGCAGAGGCGCCAATAAATCCTGTTGGTGGTGATGATGAGAAAGGAGAATTAGAAGACGAAGTGCTCCTAGCTTCTGCATCACTTGGCTGCCGGCTCTGGGCAAACAGGAGGTGAACAGCTCTCATCTCAGAGATCTGTAGAGGGCTGGGGCCAGGCCTGGGCTGGGAGGGAGGCCCTTTCTGGAAGCCACCCTAGGGAGGGTCTTGATAACCCTCAGCTCTGGGATTATCCTAGAAAAGGGAGTCAGGCAGCCTCCATCAGAGACTTCGGGGCCACCTCGGGCCAGATGTCCACTTTCAAGCTTCAATACGACAGGCAGGAAGAGAAGAGAAGTATGCAGGAAGCGGACACCATTTCCCTGGAATCTGCCCACTTCACTGCGTGGGGAGCGGAGAGGTGTTAGAAGGCCCTGGGCCCCTTTCTCCCTTGAGCATAAAGAGGCCTGAGCTTGGCCTCTTCATCGACCCAGAAGTGTCTGCCCTGGGCCAAGCATGGCGGAAGGAAGAGGATTTGCAGGCTCCACTGCTTGGAGAGAAGGCACACCGGCCCCTCCCTCCTCACGGCCTCTGTCGGGCTCTCTCGGCCTAGAGCGAAAGCGAAAGCATTGCAAGACTGCGTCCATCCAGAGCCTGTGTCCTTTTGTTTCTACACTCAAGTACCCTAAGGCCAGCTGTGGCCCTGAGCTCCGTGGGCCTCGGGTATTTGTGTGGGTTAGAGAGGTGCATGTTAATACCCTACAAAGTCCAGGGGTCCACCTCCCTTTCGGAGAAACCTAGGAGGGGCCTCAGCAGCCAAACCCAGCTGGAGAGGACTGCCTTGAAGCAACATGCTTTGTGGGGGAAATGGGAGACATTTCCCTCTTGGGAAGAAGCCAGGTCCAGGGTCACCACATACAGCTGCACAGGCTGTGCACTGCACAATTCTTGGAGTACCTGTCATAGAGACTATGAATGTGACAGACATCTCCTGGTGTGTGTCCAGGGACTGAAAGGTCCAGCACACACAGCCTGCCTCCTTCTCCTCCTGGGTGGAAATGGAATGCTTCAGACCCACCCCGCTACTCCAAGCAGTCTCTGCTGGGCAGGGATGGGTGGGGCTGGCAGGGGTTAAGTGCCAAGGAACCTTACACAAACCTTAAAGTGGCAGTGTTTCCAGAACCCTCTGCAAACAGCAGGGAGGGGGACAGGGTGGTGAAGGAAGCGCTCAGCTGAGACACAGTTCTCTTCTACTGTCTTCAGAAAGCAGCAGCAGGGCTTCTGTGATTTCAGATTTGGGAAAACAAAAGCCTTTCCATTTGTTCTGGCTGGAGGCCCATGAGTGAGCATCTCCCTCTGACTACTCCCCTTTGAGCCCTCCCTCTTCCAAACCCGCAGCCCCAGGGAAGAGCAGGCATGGGACTCTTCTAAGGCCCAAGAGATAGAAGAAACTGGGAGGAGACCCCTTTACAGCTGTTGCAGCCCCTGACAGACTCCTGGAACTCCTAAGGGTTTGCTAAGCCCTGCTCTGGCTGTGCTCCAGTCACCCTTAGGAGAGAAGCATTGCTCTCTGCCTGCCTGGCTCCAGACCCCTGAGACCAAGGGGCACAGGGCAAGCAGGTACCCACCTGCTGGGAGGATTGGGAGAGCCCCCTTCCTGATCAACAACATGCCAGGGGATGGGCTGAGTGTCAGCTCAGAAGGGAAGGGACCTGAGACCAACTTTCTTTGCTCCAGGCAGCAACAGAGGATACGTGGTGACAGGGATGCTCATTCAGTAGATAGTTGTTTATTTATTTATTGAGTGCTTACCATTATTTATTGAGTACTATTCTAGGAGCTGGGGATATGTCAGTGAACAAAACAGCTCACACTGTACTTGGGGAAAAACAGACAGTACACAATAAGCATAATAATTAAATTATATGTTATGTTAGGAAGCGGAAAATAGAAAGCACTGTGGAAATTAAAAGGTGAACCAGATGAGGGCATCCTCAAGTTGGGGGTTTATAATATTAAACGATAGGAAAATAGGAGACATCTCCCTCCTGGGAAAGAGCCAGTTTCAGGGTCACCACATACAGTGGCACAGGTTGTGCACTGCACAACTGCGCCGTACCCGTCCCAGAGACTATGATGTGAAGCACATCCCCTAGTGTTGTGTCCAGTGGCTTAGGCTAATTCTAAGGTTAAAACCTTACAAAGGTGGTCAGGGAGGGCCTCAGTGAGGAGCTGCTCCTGAAACTGAGCCAGGCATGTACAGAAGGCATAAGTAAGTATCCCAGCCCACTGTCAGGAGGTCCTGAAAGCTTGACTTAGTCAGGATTGTAGGGTTGAGTCAACCCAGCACAGAGGCACCACTTGGTGGCCCTGAGGAAGCAGGTGACGCAGGATGAAAGATGTAGGCTGATTAACCCCACTGCAGCCTTGCCGAGGACTTGAGGCTTACCGTCAGGGAGAGCTAAGGTCTGCCCTGGTGAAAGGCATCACGTGTCCTTGTAACGACCTTGGAAGCGGGTAAAGGGGGAGTAAGCACATTTCACCATCGGGGATGGAAAATGGCCAGGCTGGAGGCCAGAGACTGAGACCATTAACTCTCGACCTCAGAGAAGATCCACTTGTTGCTTCTGATTTACAAATACAGAAACTGAGGCCCAGGGAGGACAAGGGACTTTTCCAAGATTTCCTAGCATGAGTTGGTCTCTCATCAGGTCCCAGGTGTATCGGAGAATAGCCTTGGGTCCGAGGGACTGGAATAAGGAGGAGGGAGGACCTACAGGGGATTATGTGGCCCAGAGGCGTGAGCAAAGTCGTGTGGCAGCATGCTGGAGCCCAGAGCGGAGGAAGGGAGTGGGAGGGAGGCGGCCGCAGCTGGAGCAAGGCTCAGAGGACCCTGGCAAGCCTTCAGACTGGCCCAGAGTCAGGATCTCCTGGGTTCCCAGGGCAGGCCCACCATCTAGCTGCCAACCTTCGTCCTGCCTCAGTTTCCCCATCTATAAGCCCAGATTGTGGGTTGGAGAAGAAAACCCCTTCTGGCGAGCGGGGCATCTCACTGATTTGCCATGGGCATGGGGGAGTACGCAGGCATGGTAAGACGTTTCACGTTTTTCAGACACCCTACTGACCTCTCTATGTGCGTTATTTCAGTGAATTCTCGAAACCACCCTCTGAGATGAGCATCTGTTTTCCCACTTCAGAGAACCTGAGTTTCAGTGAGGCGAAGCGACTTGCACGACTAGTTTGTAAGGACACTAGGGTTTAAATACTGCCTGACTGCAAAGCCCAGCTCTTCCCCGGCACATACGCCGGGGTTGCCTCCTTGCACCTGCTGCCCTCTCCCCAGGTACCTCATTTGATTCTGGGTCATCCATCTCCTAGGCAAATGCCTTGCCCTTCTGTCAGGAAGGATGCCTGGGTCCCCCCTGCGGCGGGTCTCGGTGCAGACTGGCAGAGACCACCCCTTGGGGCAGAGTCCCCGCACCCCCTGCAGGAGGCCTGGCAAGGCCTGGGGGTGAGGGGAGGCCGCACTCCCGCAGGAAACCTGTGGCCTCACCCTCCACCACAGCAGGTTAAAGGTCACACATTGGGAAGCCCACGAGGGCCCGAGTGGCGACGACGTGGGGCTGAACAATGCCGGGTCCTGTTGGGGAGGCGAGTCCTATGCCACCCACCCGTACCCAGTGGCCCGGTGCCCACCCCCGAGGCCAGGCCTGCGGCAGGAGCTGCACTAGTGCCCCTGCCCTTCTTCCCTCTCCCCACTGACAAAGGCCCCCCCGAGAGGCCGGCCACCCCCACCTCGGAGCCTTGTCAGCAGAACGGGGACATTGGGAACCCACTGCAGGGCTTGTGAGAGCGAAGGAGAGACCCCGGGGAGACAGCCAAGCTGCCTCAGCCAGGTTGACTCCACTCTACTCTGGACCCGTCGTGTTCGAGGTGCTGGAGATACACTGGCAAAGAAAACATAACAGCCCTGTCCTCCTGGGCCTGACGTTTTACTGAGGTAAGAAATAAATACATAAGTAAAATACACAAGACGTTAGTGCTTGGATAGGAGTCGGGAGTGTTTACGGGTGTGCGGTGCAAAATCAGGTGAGCATAGGTGGGGTTCCCACTGAGAAGAGCAGACCTGGAAGGGGGAAGGAACCAAGCCATGGGTGTATCTGGGAAGAGGGTTTAATGTCGGTTGAATTGGGTCCCCGACCCCCCAAAAGATTTCTTGAAGTCCTAACGGCCAACCTATGAATATGAACTTATTTGGACGTAGGGTCTTTGCAGATGTAACTAGTTAGGGTTAGAGGAGCTTATACTGGATTACAGTGGGCCCTAAATCCAATGACTGGTGTCCTTATAGAAAGAATACCCCCCAACACACACACACACACACACACACACACAACATGTGACGACAGAGGCAGACATTAGGGTGAGGCAGCCACAAGCCAGGGGACACCAAGGACTGCAGGAAGCCATCAAATGCCAGGGCAGACGCATAGGACAGATTCTCCCTTGGAGTTTCCCAAAGGAACAATCCTACCAACAGTTTAATTTTGGGCTCTGCCCTCCTGAACTGAGAGAATACATTTCTGTTGTTTTAAGCCGTCCTGTTTGTGGTCATTCACTATGGCAGCCCTAGGAAAGGAACACAGGGCTCCAGGGAGGGGGGACAGCAAGTACAAAGGCCCTGAGATGGGAGCATCTCTAGCATATCTGAGGAAAAACCAGTTGGCCAGTGTGGCAGAAGCAGAGTGAATGAGGGGAGCGAGTGGTGAGAGCTGATGCTGGAGATGTCAGAAAGGTTTTGGGGGCCAGATCATTCATGTAGGGCTGTCCTTGTGGCGAGCCCTTGATAAAAGGAGCTATTACACTGCAGATGGACGGTCCCAACTGGCGTGGGCTGCAGTGTGTCGGTGACCCCCGTGATCTTTGTTCCCTGGTATTATGCCTTTGAATATGTATATAAATGGCAAAAGGAAATCAAGGCTGCAGGTGGAATTACAGCTGCTAATTAGCTGACCTTAAAATAGGGGAGAGTGTCCTGGGTTATCAGGGGGCCCTTAAAAGTGGAAGGAGGCAGAAGAGTCAGTGAGAGATTCCGCTGAAGACGGAGACACAGGGCAGAGTTAAAACATGAAGAGTTCACCCTCTGTTGCTGGCTTTGAAGAGAGGAAGATGGCCACAAGCCAAGGAATGTGGGTGGCTTCTAGATGTGATGGCCCTCAAGTGACAGCCAGCAAGGAAGTGAGGCCCTCAGTCCTACAACTGCAAGGAAGTGAATTCTGCCAACAAACAACCTGAATGATCAAGAAAACAGATTCTCCCAAGAGCCTCCGGGAACTCAGCCCTGCTGATAGCCTGACTTTAGCCTGGTGAGCCCCGTGTCAGATGTTTGACCTACAGAACTGTGGGATAATGCATGTGCATTGTTTTAAGCAGCTAAATTTGTGGGGTGTGCAGGGAGGAGGAGATGGAGAAGGAGAGGGAGAGACCGACAGGGACAGTAAAAGGAAGGCTGACCCCAGCTGCCTTCTCAGGGAACAGCCCGCTAAGAGCCACGATCACGGGGCCCACAGCTTCCCAGCATCTCCCTGCCAGCCCCGCTTGTCCACCTCAACACTGTCCTCCAGGCCCCTTGCTGTCCAAGTGCTGATCAAGCCCGCTGAGGATGTCCCCAGGGCTCCACCTCTAGGTCCTCCGGTCAGACTAAGGAGTAAACCCAGTGGAGGTCCCTCCCATTCGGAGAATTGTTGTGACACCTCCCTCCCCCCCTCCCCCATAGGGCTGGTGAGACGGCCTTGGTGGAATACACAAGCCAGCCAAAAGCCACTATTGGTGCTACTGCTGGATCACACCACCCCTGAGACTGGGCCTGGGCTCTAACTTCTCCCCAGAGCAGGTCTGCGCGCACACACACACACACACACACACACACACACACGCACCCCAGTTTTCTGTCTGCTTTTTGCCACACAAGTCCTCATGGCAAAGAGAACCAGCCTGCTGATGGCTAACATGTACTGACTACTAACCCGTATCAGGCACCGTACTAGGTGTTCTACTCAAATGGTCTCATTTCACCCGCTCTGCAATCCTACCAGGTGGAGACTATCGACTCAGAGCTGTTAGGCTATTTTGCCTGATGTCACACAGCCGGTAAGTCCAGAATTGGACTCCAGGATTCCCTGAATCCGAAGCCCAGGCTCAGAACCTCACTCCTCCAGGGGTGGTCCGTGGGCCAGCAGCATCAGCATCACCGGAGACCACGTTAGAGATGCTCACCCCAGACAGGCCGCGTCAGAAGCTGCATGTTAACACGTTCCCAGGTGATTCGCATGCCTGTTTCAGTCTGAGAAGCACGGTGTGGAGCGCTGTTTTCCAAGGCCTGCTGGTCCTCGACTGTTGTAACCACCTCCTCCCCCAATCTCTCAAGGCCCTTCCCAGCTGCCTAGGTCTTGCTCCACAGGTGGGGTAGGCTCTCTGCCCAGCCTGGGGAAGAAGCCTGAGCCCCGGGCTCGGAGGGAGTCTGCAGGCCCCCCGCGGCCAGTCCAGGCTGCAGCTGGACAACATCAATCCGCGTCTGGCTCTCTGCAGGGCGTGCTGCCTGCTGCCCGAGACTCTCCTGACCCCTCCCTCTCGTCTTCTTTCTGAGACACAAGTCTCTTGGCCTCTGTCTAGTGCTCTCCTGAACGTGGCCTCTGGCCATCACCAGTCCCTGCAGTGTCTCTCCTCCCTGGACATTTTGCACCGTCCCCCACCCCCCACCAAGAATGCCCTCTGCGTTTATGTCACTCCCTTATCTGGACACCAAGGGCCTGTCCAAGTTGCCATCAGGAGAGAGTCCAGCGGCTGCTTGGGAAAGCTGGCCAAGTTCACAGGAAATGTCTGACACCACCAGGCAAGTGGGATTTGGCCTCCCAAAGCAAAACACAGCTGGGCCAACAGTGGGCCGCTCGGACTTTCCCAGATTTCATGGCATTGACACGCCAAGGCAGAGAGAGAGAGAGAGGGAGAGACATGGAGAGAGAGAGAGAGAGAGAGAGACATGGAGAGAGACAGAGAGAGAGAGACCGGGCTGGCCTGGAGGCTGCAGCTCATTAAAAACATCACAGTAGCCCCTGGCCAGGGAGCCTGTGAAGCTCAAAAGGGACAGCCCTGCTGTGGGCTGGAGACCTCAGCCCAGGCCCTCACCCTCCCCTGCCTCTCGCACACCTTCGCGGGGGGACCGAAGCCTCACAGAGCTGGTCCTCCTTCCTTCCCAGCCTCCTCCCCGCCCAGCATCGAGCCTCGTCCATTTCTTCATTCAACTTGTGTTGACTGAGCACCTACAGGGTACCAGGTGTGGTATTAGGTGCCAGGGACATGTTCATGAAAGAGGAGGACACAGTAGTCTCTGCTCTCACGGAGCTCCTGGTCCAGCGAGCAAATGCACAGACTGTCCCGAGGCAGAGTGAAAAGCGTGACCCTGGGGAAGCATGGAGCCGCCCGTCCTCCCGCACTCTGAACACCACTGCGGGTGGTGCCCTTGGTTCCAGGGCAGGGTGAGGGTTCGGGGCCAAATGGGCCCTTGGTTAGGTAAGTCTTCGGTTGGGAGCGAGCGACAGAAAGCAATGCAGATTGAGCACTTCCTGCAAGCTGGGACTGCAGGAGGCACTGTGGGGAAATCCAGTGTGAGACGCAGGCGCTGCCTTCCAGGGCGCAGGCCACGCCGTCTGATTGCAGGCTCAGGGTGCAGACTCACAGCGATGTGTGTGCCACGTGTGCGCTGCAGGGGGTCAGAGCCTGGTGGATATGAGGGAGTAGGTGCTTTTTGGAGGAAGTGGGACTGGGCCTTGAAAACTAGAAGCGGGATAGGCTGGGAAGATGGGGCAGGGGATGTCAAAAGCCTTCTGACTCAAGGGTACAAGGAACAGAATGACCTGCCAAGCAACCACCCCCAGCACTCACTTGTGCACGCACACAGGGGATAAATGCATTATAAAATGAATGAACCCCACAAGCCAAAAAAGAGCTTGCAGGGGGAAAGCCAGGCTGGAAGGACTCTGCTCCCACCCTGCCCCGGGGCTGGCCCTGGAGCTGCCACCTCTGGGGCTCCTCCAAGTGCCTTCACACCAGGCCCACCCACCTTGGACCCAGAGCTGGGACCAATGAGAACAAGGCTCAGGCCCTGCCCAACTGGTCACAGCCAATCCCAGGCAGTTCACCCTGCCCCCTGCATTGTCCACCTGGCCCTTAGCTCTGCCCCCCATCTCTGCCCCAGCATCCTAAGGCCTTGGTGAAAGAGTTTGGCTCTTCTGGTTTTAACTTTGGGGCTCCCTAGGCCTTGACCCAAGTTCATCCTTCTGTTGTTTCTGCTCCTGGCTGCTCTCGGAAACCACCTGCTTGTTTGGGTGGCCAGGGCCCTGGAAACCCCCTTACTGAGACCCTGGTCTGGCCTGGCCCCCATTGCCCCTCCCCCTTCAGAGTTGCTGGACAACCTTGAGCTCCTTTCCTTTCTCTCCTGAGCTTTCCCCGCTGGGGACCTGGCCTCGAGGTCAGCCTCTTCTCCCTGATTCTCCCAGCTTCCTCTGGGAGGGCAAATCCTTTTTTCGCTGAGCTCAGCAAGACAAGGTTCAAACATTTCAGAAAAGTTCCTAAGTAGGAAGCGAATGGAAAAAGTAACCTGAAAAACCACAAGGAAAACACAGCCCCCAGAAATGGACCAGTTTACAAAGTTCAGATTTCCTGAGCTGAGCTAGGAAATGTCTAGCCAGGTTGGCTGGCACGCAGGCCAGGGAATCCTGCCCGTGAACACACCCCTTCCCACTTTTTCATCTTCTCGCTTCCCCTACGTGCTCCAGCTGCCCCTCCGAGGAGACAGGTTAGCACTGGTGGTGACTGAACTGAAGGGGCTTTTTCTGGCAGAGGAGTCCTTCGTGCATCACAGGGACCACAGGCAGAGAAAGGGGAGGCGGAGACAAATATTTATAGAGTTTACTGTGTGCCAGGCACTGTTCTAAGCATTTTCCTCATAGTCACTCACTTAACCCTTACAATACCATGACTATGATTGTCATCATTTTCCCCAACTTACTGATGAGGAATCAGAGAGATAAGTAACTTGCCCAAGGTCACCCACCTAGGAAGTGGCAACACCAGGATTCGAAACAAGAGAGCCTGGTCCCAGGGATGTGCCCTCCTCAGCTCTCTCCCCGGGGCCTGGAGAGTAAAGACTTCCCCTCCCACCTCCCCTGGGCACCCTGCCAGAGCCTATGCCACCCCCGTACCTGCTGCCCTGCTCGCCGCCCCTCTGGTGGAGCAGAAGGGAAAGGAGGACTCTCCGGCCTTCTCCACCAGGGTCTTCACCAAACGGGCCGAAGGAAGAAGCCCCTCCAGAGAGGCTGCGCCCCCAGACCGGAGGCCCCACTGAGGAGGGGACTCACCTGGCCAGCGGCGGCTGTGGTGCTGGCGGCCGCGCTCTGGCCGTGGTGCTTTCTCTGGCCGTGGTGCTTTCTCTGGCCGCACTGCTCCTGCGCAGGTTGGGAGACCCCTGGGCTGAGCGTCGGGGTGCCAGCCTGGAGTTCTGGGGGTCGAATTCCTCCTCAGGAATGACCTCTTCACAGCGGGCTCCGCGGAAGCCGGAGCGGCACACGCAGAGCTGGGGCCGGCTGCAGGAGCCCCTGTTCTGGCAGGGCGGCTGGCACACGGCTGGAGAGACAGGGAGAGGGTGAGGGTCGCCTGTCAGCGTCGGACAACCCATCAAAGACTGGGTGACCCGTCACACCAGCACCCCCGGCAGAACACCCAACATTGGGTTGTACATATACTTAAGTGCTCCCTTTTTGTTGTCTGTCCATCTGGGGACCTGGCCTGCTGGTGTGGTTTCCTCTTCTCTCTGCCTTTGTGTGTGCTGCTTCCCCTCCCTGGAGCTGTTTCCCTTTCCTCTCCACTTACCTAAGTGCTACTGTTCCCTCCAGGCCCCCTCCCCATCCCTGATGACCTGCCTCCAGCAACTGCTCCCTCCTCCGAACAGCTAGGACGAGTGTTCTCCTTGCACAGCACTCAGGCCCTATAGGCCACCATCAGTGTGATGGGTTTGTTATGTATGTGTCTCAACTCCCTAACTAATATGGTCAGCACCTTCAAGTGCAGCGACTGTTCCCTACACCTCTTTGCCTCCTTAACTCCTAGCATATGCCTAACAATGACACAATCAATATTATTTTTATTACGGCAGCTACTATCTGTTCAGTGCTACAACATGCGAGGAACTGTGCTCTGCACACACTGTCTCATTTAAGCTTAAAACAATCCTATACAGCAAGTGGGATTATGATCCTCATTTTACAAATGATGACTCTGAAGCTTGGAGAGGTTAAAAGATGTGCCTGAGGTCACCCAGCTAGGCAATGGTGGATCGAGGATCCAGTCCAGGTCTGTTTGATGGAAAAGCCCAAGCTCTTTCCACCCCACTGCCTCCCAGCAGGGCTGAACCATCTCTAAACCTTGGCCTGGAGGTGATGATGAAACAAAAGGGATCTGTTGGCTTCAAGTCAGCCACCGAATGCACCCTTGGCCTGGGAAGCTGCACGTCCCAGGTTGGCTCTGGTGGTGGAGACCACAGACCCTCAAACCCATCTCTCTCCAAAGCCCATACAGTCAATCTTAGATTGAGGGAGGATGTTTACCAGCTCCTGCATTCATTCAGTGAACATTAACCGAGCACTCACTAGGTGTGAGACTTGTGGTAAAGGGGATCCCTCTCTCAAAGAGTGTCCTGTTTCACATGGAAGCCAGGACACAGGTCATGTGATAAGTGTCGGCCAGAGCCTCTAACCCAGGCTGAGGCAAGAAAGGGAAAATCAGGGAAGGCTTCCTGGAGGTGGTGATGCTGACCAGAGACAGCAAGGATGAGTAGATTGGGCATCGTGTCAAACAAAGGCAGCCTGCCTACTCAGGGGAGAGTGGGGAAATCATAGGTCTCGCTGCAGGATTCCAACCATGAGCTAGATCCTGAGGCTAGAGCATTTTCCTCAGTGCTTGGGCATCCCTTCCTGGCAGCCCCAGGCCTCCAGGTAAGCAGACTGTATGAGAGAATTGTAAACCTGAGCATTTCCCCAAACACAAACTGCCACCTTGGCAGGATTTTGGCCTATCACCTGGCTGCCACTCCACCTGCCCAAGCAGAGTCAGCCCCCACCTGACCACACGCCAGGCCACTGTCACCACCACCACCAGAGACACGGTCTGCTGGGGCCAGCCCTGTAGCCAAACCAGGGCCAGCGAACACTGGGGAAGCAGGTTTGCCCAGGACAGGTGTCAGCCCTGGTTTATTTTAGGGAGGGAGTAGAAAGGGAGGGCCTGAGTGGTTTCCCATGTGGACCACAGATGCTACATCACTCCTAGCCCCTCAGATCCACACGCCTCTGCCAGCAAAGCCTGGCGTGGGTGAAGGGAAGGTCGCACAGCCCCTCCCAGTCTCCGTGTCTCTTCTACCTCTGTGTGGGTGGTCCCTGCCCTTAAGACAGCCTTCAAAACTAATTTAGCTTCTGTCCTTCCCCTCCTGGGCCCCAAGGATGGCCCATCCTTGACTCCAACAGTAAGATCTTTCTCTGTCTAGAAACCCAAGGCCCCAAATCTTGCAAGCCGAGCCCATGTCTTCCTGAGACTAGCTTACTTCTGGTTCTGCCTTATTCGCCAATACATCCGCAAACATTTAGTGAGCATCCTCTCTCGGTCAGACTGGGTGTCGGGGGGTACAAAGACAACAAGGCTGGTCCCTGGGTGGAGGAGGCTCTGCCAGGTGGGAGGGTTCTCAGAATCATGGAAGCCCCTTGCCCCCAGGCACTTAGGTCCTCAATGAGGACAAGGGTTGGCAGACTTTGGTTGGTACGATGAACAGCTCACAGAAAGTGGGTGTTTGGGGGGAAACTATAAAATTGGCATTTACATATGCATGTAATATTGTGGTTGATAAAAGTTCTAAAAGGCTTCCAAACCAGCCAGACTTGTTGGCAGAAATAAACCCGTTTGGGAAGATAACCTTTCTGGACCAATCGTTTATGAAACTGCACAGAGGCCAGATCTGCTAAGAAAGGTCCTCCAAGTGCTACGTTTTCAGAGCCAGCTCTTACCAACTTCATTTGTATCTTCCTCTGAGTTGTCTCCATAAATCTCAGCAGGAAGTGATTTCCTCACTACAGTGTTCAAGCGTTTTTGTTCTGAGCCAAGCATCTGCATTATGGGATTGGAGCATAAACTCCTCTCCTCTCTCTCCACTCCCCCAAAAGCCACCCCGCCAATGGCCCCAAATGGTGGCTCCAAGTGCCTGTCTATGAAAGGTGGCATTCTTAGGACAGTGTTCACTGGTCTGCCGTGAAACAAGAAAAATAAAAACAGTTTTCTGTGTTTCTTGTGATGCTATTTTTTCCCACTTAAAATGTGTTTTTTATTTTGAGATTATTATTGTATTACTTTTTTGGTGTTAAAATGTTCTTTTAAAATTAAAGGTGATGGCAAATGGTAGTTTGTTTTTCTAATATCCTCACTTAGCAAAAGGAAAAGCTGGCTATTGTACTTTGGTACCTAAGATGTTTGGGGATATTTACTGGTGCGTGAAATCCAAAAGTTTGGAACCCTTGGGGAAGGAGGGGGGCGATAGCGGTCATGTGCCTTTCATTTAAAGGAAACTGAAGCAAAATATTCCTAAGTCAAACGAGCACAGATTTCAAAACTGAAGTGTCAGAAAGGGGATCAGCCATCGCAGAATCGCCGCATGGTAGGGGCTGTTCCATGAAGCAAGGACGGAAATGCCGAGGCACCCCGGAGATGCAATTTCGTGCAGTGCTGTGGGAATTTTAAGAGAGAAAATTCCCAACCATGGCAGGCTGGGCAGTCTTCATGCTTTGCTCTTGGAGACTCATTCCTCCCATTTTCCCACAAGGGCAGAGGTCATGCCTTATGATTGAGAAATCAGCACAGGATGGGGTATATGGCTTTAGTGAGTCTTCGGTGATTGATGATTGATGAGAGGTTATCAAGCACGATACCACGAGGTCCGTGTTTAGCCATCGAGGACACACCCAGCCCCTCCCTGTCAGGGGCTGGCATCCTCAGAGCCCGAAGGTGATGCTGCTTCCAGCCTCCCTGTGCCCGCTCACCAATGCCAGCCTTTAGCCATTCATAATTTGGGCTCCACCTGAACTCTGGCTTCTCCACACTCCCCTGGCACTCTCTTTCTCACTGAGGATTGGATATGTGGAAAGTTTCAGCTTTGGGAGTTCAGCTCTGTGGAGGTAGCCGTATGCCAAAAGACAAGGGAATAAAAAAGAAAACTCCCGAAATTACTTTGAAACAAGAAATAGAAGGCTTCGTTCTCCCCAACACCCCCCTCCTGGCTGTGCCCCTTCTACCTTCACGCTGCTCCAGAACAGTCAAGCAGAGGTTCGCTCACATTTTCCAAACAAAACCCCTGCCTTTGGGAGGAGACCAAATGCAGAATGGGCAGGCCTGGGGGAGAGTCTGGAAACAGCTCCCACCGTGTAGGCTGCTCCCACCATCCACTCAGAGCCCTTGCGACCAGAGACTTGGTAGCAAAAAGAACATGGGGTCGGGAGTCAGAAAGATTTGGTTTGACCCCCGCCCCGCTCAGCCACATCCCAGCTGCGTGACCTTGGGCGCGTCTCATCTCACTGAGACGCCTCAACCAGTGCCTCAGCTGTCTCATCATAAAATGGGTCTGACAATTCCTGCCTCCAAGAATTGTGTGAGTCTCAACAGAGATCACGGAAGTACTTTGTACTCTCTAAAGCTGTGCTGTCCAATGCTGTAGCCATGAGCTCTATATGGCTGTTGAAATGGAAATTGATTAAATAAAATTTAAAATTCAGTTCCTCAGTTGCACTAGACACATTTCAAGGGCTCAGTAGCCACATGTGGCTCACGGCTACCATGTTGGATGGCAAGATATAGAACATTTCCACAGAAAGTTTCCACAGAAAGTTGTATTGGGCATCAATGCTAAGTTAAAAAACAAAAAATGCACACACCTAGTGGCAGAAGCAAGAGGGCTTCTGAACTTCTCTGCCATGACCTTTTCCCCAGGAAAAGGCAATGACAAGGCAGGCCCTGGTTAGAGAGATGCCCCAAACACTGTGGTGCAGAGGCAGGGCTGCTCTTCAGGTGTTAAATACAGCCCGTCCCCTCTCTACCTCCTTCCACCCCAGCCAGGTAGGGCTTCTGTCATCAGCTCTCTCTCCTGGGATCTAGAGATGCCTTCTCCCTCCGTCAATTCCATTAGGTGAGGCACCGACTTTAGGGTGGGCCCCTTGAGCCTGTGCCCTCCTCCGAGGCCTCCAGTACCAGGCCCTCCTGTCTGGGAGATGAACCTACCTTCCAGATTAGACTCTGGGCCCAGCACCCCCATACCTGAGGCTCAGCTGCTCCTCAGATTAAAGCTCCATCTTTCCTAAACTCTGTGTCAGTGGGACACTAAGGACCTCCCCACTGAGTACCTGATCCCTCCCTCAGGATGGGGCCCTGTCCCTTCCACACCCAGAAGCGTTTCTAGGCAGGACGGTCACCCACCACCTTCAGTGCTGCCCTTCCCTGGGCCCGCCCCTCACCTTAGACCCCTACCTGGAGGCCTCAGTTTGCCCTTGGAATTCACGTAACTGGGGGTCTACCTGTGACCCTGAGCTGTTTCTTCTCCACAGCCTTGACCTTTGGTTTCCACAGAAAGGGGACCCTGATGTCAGAGCTCCCCGAGGCCAGGAAATCCCTCACTGGCCTTCACACACCCTCAGAATCCACCGAGGACTCATCCTCTCCACACCCAAGCTCTGCCCACGGGCTGTGTCCCCCAAGCCCCGACCTCAGCCCCAAGCCCCCAGGCTGTGGGAGAAGTCAGGTCCTCAAGGATTCGGCCCATTCCCACCACAGCTGTGCTGGGATCACAGCTCAGGATGGCTGGAAACAGCACTGGGGCTCAGGGGCCAGCCAAGCGCCCTGCTCCAAAATTGCAGTTGTGTTCACATAAAAGCCTTTAATGAGAGAAAGATGCCGTTCTTGGCCCCTTGCGCACGCTCTGCAGACGCTGTCTGGCAGGCCGAGAGGGCCTCTACCGTTTGGCGGCCGGAGGGGAGGAAGGAGGGTTGTGAGTCAGACCTTGGCCCCGGCCCATCAGCATGGACCGCCCTGCTAATTGCTTTAACAAACACCGAGATACTGGGCCAGTTGGGGGCCAGGGGCTGGGGCAGAGAGCAGCCCCAATTCCCACTGGCTCCAGCAGGCATGAGGAGGGGACCACTGGGCAGGGCTCGTGGCCCAGGGCAGAGGCCTGGGTTTGCCTCTAGCTCCTGCCCTAGAGCAGATGAGTCACCTGTCCTTCCCCATCACAGCCCTGAGGGCTTTGTCTGGGAGGAGGCAGGGATTTAAAGGCCTCAGTGCCAGAGAGGCCAGGGAGATGAGAGAAGATGGGGTCCTGGAGCAGCCCCCATCAGGGACAAGCCCGGGGACCCAGCCTTTTCCAGGGGAGCAGCCCCAGGGCGTGCAAGACAGTTCTGTGGCTAACACGGAGCCATCCAAGCCCTTCTGCAGCCACACCAGCTCCGTGCCCAGGACCCATGAAGGTTGAGAGGGAAGGAATACACCATTGCCATTTACAACTCAATGAAGGTGGGGGCAGAAGTGTGGAGGAGAGAGCAGCCTTATAGTCAAAGAGACCTGCATTTGAATTCCAACCCCACGACCTCAGGCAAGTTCCTTCACCTCTGCAAGTCTCAGCATCTAGAAAGTGGTCGTGCGTCCAACATTTACTGTTTGCTTAGGATAGTAAGCAAGACAAACAGTGTCTTTTTCTTCATGGAGCCTCCAACTTAGAGAAATTCATAAAACAAGCAAAAAAACAAGCAGAGGAAGAGAAATTGGGATATGAATGGTGGAAGAAGCAATACAGGGGCTGGGATCCAGAGTAACAAGGCTGCTGGGGGCAGCTCTAGACAGAGCGGTTAGGGGGAGCTGGAAACGAAGACAGGGAGCAGCCACATAAAGAGACAGGAAAAGCAAACAGAGAGAGCAGCATGTGCAACAGCCCGGGGGCAGCACATTCCAGGAACCCAGGCTGGATCTGGTGAGTGAGGGGCTGACAGACAAGGCTGGACACACCGCCACAGGAAGGTTTCAATAGGGATGTGTTATGATCTAATTTACAGAGAAAGAACTGGAGAGTAAGGGGGACAGTGGGAGCAGTCAGCCAGCTGCAGCAGTCACCCAGGAGAGCGTGCTGGTGCCCGGGACTAGAGAAGCAGCCGGGGGTGGGGGTGTGGGGGGCGGGAAGCAAACAGACTCTCAAGAGATTTAGGAAGTAAAGCAAACAGGGCTCAGGGATGAACTGGATAGAAGCCTGAGCAAGAGGAGGTGTCCTGAATGGTCTGGCTTAAGCATTCATATAGATGGAGATGCCTCTGACAGGATGGGTAAGACCTGGGCAGGGATATGGGCTCAGAGGGAGGGAAACGATGCGCTCGCTTGAGACAAGTTGGGGTGGGGGTGGCTGGGAGGCATCAAGAGCAGATGTTGAGGAGGCGGCGGGACGAAAGGAGCCTGGAGGTTGGAGCAGAGGACTGGCTGAAGATGTATATAAATCTGAGTGTCATCAGCCCCGAGATGATGTTTACATCCATGGGAATGCATTAGATCATTCCAGGAGCAGTGCAGTGAGAAAGAAAAGGAGAGGACCCAGAACTCGGCCCTGGGACACCCAGTGTTTAGTAGCAGGTAGAGGAGAAGCAGTAGCCAGGGACACAGGAGGGGCCAGGACAGAGCGTGATGTGATGGCCACTCACAGGGGGAAGGGAGGTGAAGGGTTTAGCGTGGTCCCTGGCACAGAGTGAGCACGGCCGCTCTTACTGTTGCGTGTTAATTGTCTGGCACAGCGTCTACTGGTACTCAGTAATGCTCTGCTTGCTTCATATGGCCCCCTCTTTGTGGGGGGGATTTAGAAGATCTGGGGAAAGTCCTGAGGCAGCCCAACATCAAGATGTTAGGTAGAGGGCTTCCCTGGTGGTGCAGTGGTTGAGAATCTGCCTGCCAAAGCAGGGGACACGGGTTCGAGCCCTGGTCTGGGAAGATCCCACATGCCGCAGAGCAACTAGGCCCGTGAGCCACAGCTACTGAGCCTGCGCGTCTGGAGCTTGTGCTCCACAGCAAGAGAGGCCGCGACAGTGAGAGGCCCGCGTGCCGCGATGAAGAGTGGCCCCCGCTCGCCGCAACTAGAGAAAGCCCACGCACAGAAACAAAGACCCAACACAGCCAAAAATAAATAAATAAATAAAATTTAAATAAAATTAAAAAAAAAAAAAAAGAACTTGGCTTTAAAAAAAAAAGATGTTAGGTAGAAAAGGAGAAGCCAACCAAGGAGGTGAGAAGAGGCAGCTGAGAATGGCAGAAGAAAACCTCCAGGTCACCTGTGAAATCATTCACCCACTCAGTCCTTTAACAAACATGTATCAAATAGGCACTCTGCTGGTATCAACAGGATACAGCCCCTGGCTTCAGGACCCCCTGGATAAAAGCATCTCCTAAATACTCCTTTAAGCAAAAAGCCTTGGGGGCATACACCTGCTTACCAAAAAGATCTAAGGTACCTCTACATGGTCAGGGGAGAGATGGGCAGTGTCTCTTGCTAGGTCTGTACCCTTCATGTTAGTTGGGTCTCCACTGAAGTCATGTGATTATTCCCCTTAACACCTTCCACTTTCCTCTCCACCACTCCCACCAGCTACTGAGTTTCATCGGATGGTTCATCCAGAGACGAGCCATATGTAGACTCAAGCCTCTGGCTCCTGGCAGCTCCTAACCAGTCAGTAAAGAACCTGCAAATCCCACCCCTGCCCTGACCCTTTTCCCCAACATTTGTTCAGCACTTACCATTATGAGGTCGATTTCTTTGCATACATCTCCTCTGTAGATTCTTATAACTACTACAGGTGCTATTCTGATCCTCATTTGACATACGGAGAAACTGAGGCTTAGAGCAGTCCAGCAATGTGCCTGAGATCACCATGCTAGTAAATGATGGAGCAAGGGTTTGAACTCGGGGATTCTGGCTCCAAAGTTGGGGGGCTATAGTCTTGCCCTTTGGGATGGGGTCATTTACAGGGCTGGGATGGGTGGGCCAGGGGAACTCCCTCAGGGAGGCCCAGGAGAAGCCCAGATCAGTAGGGATGAGGGTCTTCACAGCACTGAGATGTGGCCCAGAAGGCATGTGGTTCTAATGGCCCCATGCGCACACAGGCTTGGGACTAAAAGGCAAGCACAAATGCCTAGGCCATTCCAGGGTCTCCTGAGCACCGTGGGGAGTTTTCCAAAAGGGCCGATGAATCCGGGGCAGCAGAAGGGGACTTCTCTGCACAGGCCTGGGAAAGGCCCTGTGTCATTCAGTACATGTTTGTTGAGCCTTTACCTTGTATCCGGTGAACACTTGCCACTGTGCTGCATGGTGTGGGCTGGTAGACACAGTCCCTGCTCGCAACATCAAGGCCAGACATGTACAGAACACACAGAACGTGCCAGGCCTTGAACTAAACACTTGCCCTAAGTTATCTCATTTGTTCCTCAGAATTCTCTGAGGCAGGGATTAATATTAGTCCTATTTCACAGGAAAAGAAACTGAGGCACAGAGAGCTTGAGCAACTTGCCCAGGGTCCTGTAGCTAAGTGATGGAGTCGGCCTTGAAACCCAGGCAGGCAGCACAGCCTCCTGGATCTAGGTTAAAATAACAACTAAACTTACCATGTTGCAGGCTCTCTACACACACGTGCTCGTTTCCCAGGAGCACGGTGTTAAGCCCTCTCCTCTGGAGCAGGCTACCTGGATTCACACCCAGGCTCTACTGATTGCCAGCTGCGTGACTTGGACAAATAGTTAACCTCATCTGTACATGGGGATAAAGATCAACTCTAGTTTACAGGGTTGTTGTGAGGATGAAAAATTAATAAAGTTCTGACGCACAGAACACACCGTAAGAGCTACAGTGTGTTATTATTCTTAATTCTCAAAAACAGCTCTATAATGATTGTTATACCCACTTAACAGGTGAGGCACTGTGGCTGGAAGAGGGCCAGGCACTTGCCTGAGGACATGGAGCTGGGATTCAAACCCATGACGCCTTGAATCGGGCACCAGAATCTAAAGCACATGCTCTTAACTTGGAGCCTTCCTGCTGGGGGGGAGGGGAAGATGGTAATCCACCTAGCCCGCTCCTCAATAGACTTCTCCCCAGAACAGCCCCAGCCCCCGTGCATCTAAGCCGAGATAAAACAAGACGCCGAAGAATTCTTCCAATCCCCTTCCCCAGTGCGAGCCTTCAGAAGCCTCCCAAAGGCTGTGTGTGCACTGGGGCGAGCCAGTCTGGGAAGACGGGACAGTCTTCCAAAGGCCCTAACTGTAAACAGGACCCTGGCACCCCACACCCTACATTGCTTCCCCTCAGCTGAGCGGGCTGGCAGGCCCCACTCAGCTGCCTCCACAAATACGTAAACACACAAATTGTGTGGCGAGCTGGCAAAGCCACAGAAGGAAAGGCAGATACCAAGACCAGAGGAGGAGATGGGGGCACAGCTCCAGACCCCTCCAGGGCGCAGAGAGCAGCTGGGCTTCTAGCAGTGGACACCTGCAGACACAGTGGGTCCCCAAGGTCCAGTGACTGCACAGGGATGAAGAAAGGGGCCTGCCAAGGAGATGGCTGGTATGTTACAGCAACCTAGGAGTCTGTGAGAGGGGGCAAGTGGGAGTCGGGGGTGGGCCAGGGGACAAAGGCCATCACTTGCTATGCAGTGGCAGTGGGTTGGACCTACAGATATCTGGGAGAGACCAGGGGATGGATTGAGTCCCCACACTGTTCTGGGACTAGACTTTATTCTTGGCAGTTGGGGGGATGTCACACACCCCTCCCTGTCACCACCCCCGCCGTGGCCAGGCCAGGAGAGGCACCCCACATGTGGGAAACCACTAGGCCAGAGTCATGAGCATTCCCCGGCGTTGGCAGCCTCTGCTCCAGCCAGAAGGGCAGCTGTGGGGAGGGGATAGGGAGACGCAAACCACGGGGGAAGCAGGAGAGCCAGCTGACAGGGCGTGGGACCAAGAGCCCCATATTTGACAGAGCTCCGGACCTAGCCATCCAGGGCCAACACCCCACTGCCCACGTGGTTCTCATCAAGCTCATTAGCAGCAAAACAGCAACAAGCAAACAGCGCTGGGCCCAGCTAATTAGCACACAGGCCTTCAGTGGGGAGCCAGCTTCGTGTGGGAAAGGCTAACGCCCAGTGGCAATTCCTCCAGGAGCGCTGCCAGCCCGTGTGCCAGGGCCACAGGTATGACCAGGGGAGCAGCGGAGGGCCGGGGAGAGAAACAATGGGGCTGAGGCCCCCCGGGGTGGAGTGGATACTGACGGCAGGCTGGAGCGGCACCCCCGGATCAGGGCACGAGGGTGCGCACACACACGTCAGTTCTGACAGTCTGCGGACTCACCCAACCTCGAGTTTCCAGTGTTGAAACTCCAGATTGGCAGAGAAGGACGCTGGAAAGTCATGAGAAAGTTAGGAAACTGAGAACCTTCAGGGCTGAAGGGCCAGAGCGAGGCCCATGCCCACCCGCCCTGAAGCCACCCGCCCCAACTTCAACTCAAACCTCAGCAACACTCTCTGCTAAGCTCAATAGAACTTAGGGGCTCTCCTCTTCATCTCCAGCCCCACATCCCACCCCAGGCCTCAGCTCCAGGACTCGGAGTACTGCTGTCTCCTCGGGCACATTTCCTAACCAAACTGAGCCTCAGTTTCCTCGACTATAAGTAGGATAGATGATCAGTAAATACTCATGTTATAGGATTGGGAGACAACTAAGATGATGTATGTGAAGAGCTTAGCACAGTGTTGGGCATATAGTAAATCCTCGGCTGTTAGCTAGTGGAAGTAGTAGTCATTGTTATAATAGTAATGGTGGTAGTAGCGGCAGCAGCAGCAGCTGTAGCAGTAGTGATGGTAGTAGAGGTAACAGTAGCAGTAGTAATGGTAGAGGTGATGGTGGTAGTAGTAATAGGAGGTAGAGGAGGAGTAAAAAAGGAAACAGTAGTACACGGCCATCCCCAGTTCACAGATGCAGAAAGTGAGGTCCAGGAAGATGAGGTAAGATATCTGGCAGCAGAGTGTGGAGATTAAGAAGAGGGACCCTTGGGCTTCCCTGGTGGCGCAGTGGTTGAGAGTCCGCCTGCCAATGCAGGGGACACGGGTTCGTGCCCCGGTCCGGGAAGATCCCACATGCCGCGGAGCGGCTGGGCCCGTGGGCCATGGCCGCTGAGCCTGTGCGTCTGGAGCCTGTGCTCCGCAACAGGAGAGGCCACAACAGTGAGAAGCCCATGTACTGCAAAAAAAAAAAAAAAAAAAGAAGAGGGACCCTAGAGTCAGGTTACCTGAGTTCATATCCTGCCATTTCTAGGCCATGTGACCTTGAGCACGTGACTTGTCTGTGCCCCAGTTTCCTCACCTGCCAAAAGGTGAGTGGCTCTCCCCGCCCCACAGGACGTGTGAAGTGAGTCTTGCACAGAGCGAGTGCTGCATAGCTACTGGCTCTCGTGTTGCTGTCACCTCCTCCGAGGGTACCATCAGTGGAGGCTAGGGCACAGAGCCCGGCTCTTCCTACCTCACTCCTTGGTCTCCACATAACTAAGATGACTACCCTCTTTTTTCTCATCTGGGCCAACCTGCCAGGCTTTGGAGTGGTTGAAAGGAAGACTGCTCCAGACACAGGATCAAAGCCTCATCTGACCGTCCTGGTAGGATGCCCGCCAGGGCCCAGGGGCCAGAGCAGAAGTGGACTCCCCTAGCACAGCGTTGGGAGTGGTCCCCCCAGGAATGTGCGATGCAGAGGCTCTGGGGCCAGGTGTGTTCCGCAGACCACAGGGGTATGTGAGCACCACAGGGCAAGTTGGGGAGGAGCCCCAACACAGTGGAGCAGCAGGTGGGGAATACAGAAAACTTTACAAACAAGAGAGGGGATTTTATTTGAAAAGTCATCTTCAGTTGGAGCCTTTTTTTTTTTTCGCCATGCCATGCAGCTTGTGGGATCTTAGTTCCCCAACCAGGGATGGAACCCAGGCCCTTGGCAATGAAAGCGCCAGTCCTAACCACCAGACCACCAGGGAATGCCCTGGAGGCATTTTTCAATCTCCTCTCTTCCACTGCCTCCCCCCTGGAAAGGGGCTACCTGCTCAGGAGACAGATTGGGGAAGACACTTGTGCTCCCCGCACAGATTCTGGAGTCCCCATGCCCCGCCCAGCTCAAGGAAGAGATAGGGAGAGGGTGGATGCAGTGGAGGCACTCACGTTTGATACAGTGGTTGGTACTGTTTGCTGTTGTCCATCCTGGGCAGCACTGTCCCCCGCAGACATTCCTCCTGCGGGGTCAGCAAAACAGGGTCAGCGTAGGGTGCTCAGAGCGCGACTATTCACAGAGCCCTACTGACGGTCCCACCCTCTACAGGCAGGGCCTGGGGGAACTCTGCCAGGCCGGGCACTGTCCCCCTTCTCTAGGGAGGCCTCATGGCCCATGGGCGGGCGCTTTGGGACCCTTCACATCTAAGATTGAATCCTGACTCTGCCATTCTCTGCATGAGCTCGGGAAGCCTCATTCTTTTCATCTGTACAATGGAGATAATAATACCTGCTTAACGTTGTTGTGAGGATTAAATGAGATAGGATATATAGCCCCCAACACACTGGCACAGGGATCACGAAGATGATCAAAAAGCCAGTTCAGAGTGTCTCAGTCACTTTCCAAGACTAAACAATAAGTAAATGTCAGAGCCAGATTCAAACCTCAGTTGACCCAACTCTAAGTCACGCTCCAGCTCCGCATGGCCTCTCACCAAAAAATTATCACCATGGCCCTTGCCAACAAACGCTGATAATCCAAGGGAAGCTGGAAAACGTACCCAAAACAGCCTTAAGGACATACATGTGCAGCACCTGCCAACACATGCACACTGGGAGGAGCCTCAGCCCTCTGGCAGGCTGGTGCACGGTCAGACGGAGCACTGGCTGGGACGGAAGGAGCCGGAGCTCCAGAATTTCTCTTTAAGAGGAGCTGAGGAAGTGGCAAGCTGGTAGGAAGATGGGGCTGGGGACTCGGGGTAAGCTGTACTGCACGGTGAGCGCGCTTTTTACTGGGGCAGGCTGATGGAACTTACTCGGTGGGAGATAGCCCTTCCCCCAGCTACTCCTTAGGGCTGGCACCCAGACACCTGCAGGAGACACTGACCAGCAGTTGCCACCAGGGCCACTCACCTAACTCACCCGAACTCTGCCCTCAGGTGTGGAGTGAGGCCCCTGCAGCACCAGTATCCTTCACCCACCCTGACTGTCGATCTAAAACCCAAATGCCCGGACGGAGGTGACTTCCCGAGAAGGGCTCTATCTGGAGAAGACCTCTGGGGCCCTGACTTCTCAGCTCAGGCTGGGCCTGGCTCTGCTTCACAGACCCCATCATTACCATCAGAAATTCTCTACTCAGCGCTCGCTGAAGCTCAGGGTGAGCGGGGCAGCAGAGGTACGGAGCCCAAGAGTGGGGTGAAGGACACACCGGGGGGCCCTTCCTGTGGCCTTCGTGGCCGGCGTGGTGAGCATCTGGTCCCACTTAGGAGTTGGTTTGACATTTGTGTGGCCCCCAAGGCTCGTGTGGTTTTTGAAACCTTACGAAACATTCAAAATAAATTCCTCCAGCTTGAAAAAGCTGAGGCCCATTCCTGGCCCTTTGGCCCAAAGCTGTGGGGAGCTGCCTCCCAGGGAGGCCCCAGAATGCCCTCCCACCCAAGGGCTGTGCCGTTTCAGCCACCTCGAAGCCCCTCTGCACCGCTGCCTATTCCCCATCAGGGCCCAAGTCACTAGGTTCTGGGGAAGGGGCTGGTCCTCACAGCCAGGGCTTCTGAGTGTGTGCCCTGGTGGGAGGGGGGACTACCCACCCACTGCTGAGTCATTACCCCCTCTGGTGGTGGCAAGGCCTCTTAGAGGCCTGAGAGGTCTTTGAGAAGGAAGCAGACAGCAGGAGTTTTCTAAAAACTAGGGTCTGTGGGAGTCCAGAGAGCACGGACTGAGGGGCCCACCTGGCTGAGAGGTCATGGCGTGGAGCCCAGCTCAAGGAGGCCCCCCTGAGCCTGCTGGTACCCTAGATGCCTTCAGAATGGCTACGGAGCTGACTGTAGGAAGGCAGCAGCTCGGCATGCCCGGCCTGACCACGGTAGAGCCCTCAAGGCCGTTAGGGCCACAGTGAGAACTGGTCAGAATCAGAGATGCCAAGCAGGGGGGCAGGGCTTGGCAAAGCGGGCACTCAAGAGGGATACAGGAGCCCAGCCAGAGTCTTGGGTACAGGCTCAGGGAGGTGCCCGGTGGGAGATGACCGTTCCGTGAGCTCTGGCTATCTGGAGAGAGCAAATGAGCCTGACTAGCTGGGGCCAAAGACTCAGTGGCTCTGAGTCTCTGGAAGATACGACTCAGAGATTATGTAAGCCCAGCCTTCCAGGCCACACCACTCAGCAAACATTAGCCCAGTATCCAACATCATTGCCCAACCCATCTGGCTAACAGCCTAGGACAGCTGCTGTTCCACCTGGAACAAATCTGGTCATACTGGTCCTTTGTTATAGACGCCTCAAGGCTCTCCACTGGCCTCTACAAAGCCAACCGGACCCCTCCTGCCTGTGGAGTCTAATTGCCCCCCTTCCCCCCTTATCTCCATGGCCACCTACAACCAAAACTATGATCCTCCAGATATACGAAGTTTGTTGTCCCCCAGCTGCACTGTGTGTGGGCACGTTTTGATGCCCTTGCTTAAGCTGCTCTCTCTGCCTAGACTGCCTTCCCTCTCCTTTGCCGACTGAGATCCGTGGCTCGCTCCAAGACTTCCAGATCAAACGTCACCTCCTTTGTGTGAAACCTCCCCTGCCATCTACCCAGCCTTCCCCATTCTCCAGCCGCCACACCATTTAGCACTGATTACCTCAGGCTGTTGGTGTATGTCTCTGTCTTGAGTACCTTGAGGGCTCTTTCTTATTCCTCTTTGTGCCCCTAGAGTCTAACACAGTGGCTGACATGTGGTGTACTTTTAATACCTCTTTGTTTCACTTAATCCAATGTTTCCCAACACCCTTCTGGTAGGAAAGGAAGTATGACATTTCCATAATCACAACATGCAGCAATGCTGAATCACACAGCGAGAAAGTGATTCCCTTTTTAGTGATCGTTCTAGTGTGATTAGACCAGTGGGAAAAAATCTCTGTCGGAGGTTGGGTCTTCACGCCAGGTTCTCTCTCCAGCCCTTGCCAATTGCCATTTCCAGTAGGGAGAACTATGGGGCTGAACTTCCTATGATAATTGTATTTGACTAGACTTTGAGAACATTTTGTTTTCATTTCAGTTTTCCTACAGTTTCCTCTTTATGACAAGTGGTACTATTTTCAGCTTATGATAGTGATACAAAGTGTCCTTGAAAATGGATTTATTTATGTAGAAAAATGCCAAGCACTGTTTGTAATACCAAAATATGTAACTCATCTAAGTGTCCCAAAACAGAAGGATGGATAAATAAACTGTGGTATATTCAGACAATGACATAATGACCAACAATTAAAATGAATAAACTTGAGCTGATTATATTAATGTAGTTAAATTTCAAACATCTAATGAGGATTGGAAAAGCAAATTTTAGAGGGATAAGGCAGCATAGCACCACTTATCTAAGTTTAAAATATGCAAAACAATATTGTATATGTTATGGTTGCATGCATCTATAAAAACTTAGATTGGAATCATGGGTAAATTCAAGGTGGTGGTTAACTCTGGGGAGAGAGGGAGACAAATTTATAGACGATATTTCGACTAAAAAAATCAGAAGCAAAATAGGCCCAAATATATTAAGGTTTGAAAAAGCTGGATTGTTAAGTTGTATTATTTCCAATACTTTTTGTAGGTTTGTATAAAACTTCATAATATAAAATACTTAAAAATAAATGAAACACAAAATCCTGTTATTTTAAAAGTTTCTAAATTTAAGAAAATAATAGAACAAGGAGGAAAAGATAGAGGAAAATATTATTAAGATGGTATGCTGTGAGGCTAAGCTTAAGAAACACTGAATGCTGGGGAACAATGGCTTAAAAAGTCCCCTGTGGACTGTGAATTTCAATAGTGCAAGAATTTTCTGCTCTGGTTACACTGTGTCCCAAACACCTAGCACTGTGCCTGGCGCACACTTAAAATCTTCATTATGTGCAATAAAACCCCACTACATTGCAAGTTCCACGGAGACAGAGGCTGTCTTGGCCACTGCTGTATCCCCATGGTCCAGCAAAGTGCCGGGCATATAGGAGACCTTCCAAACGTTTGTTGAATGAAGAATCCCCAGTAGTGGTGATGCAATTCCAAGCTTTACCAGCAGGTGGCACTTAGTCCTTGGCCCTGAGCAATTCACAAGGCAACGGCCAGAGAGGCCAGCCTGGCCAGAAGCCAGGAGCTAGAATGGACTTGGGGAGAGGAAGCCAATGGACAAGATTGCCACTCAGCCCCTCCCCAGATGACTTGGAGTGGCTAGCTGCAGTGCCAGAGGAACCCACCCTTTATCAAAGCTGCAGAAAATAATCTGGGGGAGGAGCCACCCCAGCATGTGATGTGACGTGTGCACCTGTATATGGCAAGTGATTGTGGGTGGCACCCAGCCCAGGTCCTTACACACCTGTGTACATCTACCAGCCTTATCATGGTGACAATCTGCTTTGCTCGTCACCACCTCATTTCACAACTGCGAAGAGTGCACCCTCCCACCCCCACTCCACTATCCCATCTCCCCCCAACTCCCACCCGAACGCCGACAGTATAAGCTCCTCCGTGATCCGGCTCAACCTATGCCTCCAGCCTCAGCCCTGTGGCTCCCCTACACCAGGGTGCAGTCCTGCCCCGAGGCCAGTGCCAACAGTGGAAAGCCCTTGTCTTTGGGCAGTGCTACAACTCGGGACCTCACTCCTGCCACTTCCCCTCTGCTTCCCCACATGCTGCCCATCGAACCCCAGGGCCTCCTTCTCCTCCAGGCTCGTCAGCCACAGCCGTCCATTCCTTTATGCTTAACATGAAGCTTCTGCTACTAGAAAGCATGTTCACCAGTGCCTATCTGTCCATTTCTCCAATTCGATTTGAAGTAATTGAGTTGCCCTCCTGGCAGGAACAATGTCTTTGTCTCGGGGCCCAATCCCGTATCCCAGGCCCTGCACACTTGCTCTTAAGAAGTATGTATTCACTTGCACAGGCCATTACCACCCTCTGACTGATCCTCTGTGTAAGCGACTTGGCAGTGCTCGGGTCTACTCTGTCTGCCTTAAGCTGGGCCTTCCAAGGGCAGCGGGGAATTCATTCACTCACTCAACAGATACTTAACAAGCAGCAACTATATACGAGCACTGTTCTAGGCACCGGTGACACAGCAATGCACAAAACAAAGCCTCTCTTTTTATAGAGCTTACATTAGCGTGGGCTGGGAGACCAGACCATAAACGCAGAAACAGAAACATAATATGTCCAATGGGAATAAGTGCTATGAAGAAACGTAGAGCAGGGTGAAGGAAGAGAGAGGGTGGGGCAGGAGTAGTCAGGAAGGTCTCTCTAAGCAGAGAAATACAGGAGAAGAGTGCTGCAGCCTAGGAAAATAGTGAGTGGAGAGGCAGTAAGAACATCCTCGGGAGTAGAACAGGGGTTGCAGTGTCCTTCACGCTATGAGCCAGGGGACTGAACCCAACTGGCAAATAGGGCCCAAGCCGAGAAGGGCTGCCAGCTTCCTTCCCAGCCTCCCCGATGGCGTCCCCACGCATCCCCACACTGCCCGGGCCTCCAGTGCCCTCCATTCTGGAGACACCTGTCCTACTCAGGCAAGACTGAGCCTCCCGCAGCCATGAGGATCTTCAGCGGGGCCGGGGGTTACTGGGGAACCTCCCCCACGCTGCGAGGGAGCCCCCGGCAAGCAGCTGGTCGTCTCAGGGTAGGGGGGAGACTTAGCCCTGCAAAGTGCGCGAGTCGCGCTGACACCTAGCTGCATAGGGGCACACACAGACCCACTCCCCCACGGACCCACAGTGCCACAGCCACATCGCGAGCAGGCTTCCTGCCCAAAGTGCCCCCGATCCCATGCCCACTTCCACGTCCAGCCATCCGCGGGCCCAGGCCGACCTCTGCCGCAACCCACAGACTCGTTCCCCCGCGCAGGCTTTGCTGCCAACCTCCTTCCTGGAGATGCATCTGCCCTCGCGCTCTGGAGCCCCCGACGTCCTCCACCTACCCGCGCTCTAAGCCCGCTCAGCTTCCCCTGGGCCTCAAGCGCGTGGAACGCCCACCCCGCTGCCCTCTCCCCGATCCCTTTCAGATCCCCGCACCGCTACGGGCGTCAGCAGGCACCGGTTGGAGGCGGGAGGGAGGAGAGCGGGCGAATGCCCTGGCGCCTTGGGAAAGGATTAACGTCGGGTCTGGGCGAGCTGGTACGAAAGGGTGTGGATGATGTTTCTCTTTCCTCTCAACTCTTTGAGAGTGGGTCAGATGGAGCCCCAGCTCTGGGACCTCGGTCTGTTCCTCCGCAGTACTGAGGACAGAGGGACGAAAGACAGAGCCCGGCGCCCTGTCCTCTAGCCAGCACATCCCTCCACGAACGAGCGTACGGGAGACCGGCCCTCGCTCCCCCAGCCCCCATGCTTCCCTTTCCAGTGCTCACCCCGTTAGCCGCCCTCGCGCAGCCCGTGGCCGCTGCGCGGTCCCGAGGCGCGGGAGAGCCGGGGGGGCCTGCGCCCGGGGTGCGGACTGCTGCTGGCTCAGGGGCCGGCTTCTCCAGGTCTGCGCAGGTGGCTGGACTCGCCGCGGCTGCTGCGCGCGGGGCGACCTCCTGGCCTCCGCCTCGGCGGGCCTGCTGGGGCTCCCCCAGCCAGGTTGGGTCCGCTCCGCGGGCGGCAAACCCGGAACGGGCACGTTCTGCTCCCGGAACAGACTGTACACCTTGGCTGTATCCGCTGCGGGGTGGCTGCCCCCGGGGCGCCGCAGCCGACTCGCGTCCCTTCCAGCCGGCTCGTATCTGCCCAACGGGTCCCTCTGAGCATGACCCATGCCCACGAAGAGAGCCAGGGTGAGAGGCAAGAAGCTCCTCCAGGGGTTCCGAAGGACGCGCCCGGGGCAGCGGGTGGTGGTTGGGAGCCTCATGGCGCCGGGGCGCCCGGAAAGCGGCGCGCGCGGGTAACTGCCCCGGGGCTCGCAGTCTGTGCGCCCGGCCGCCCTCTGGCTGAGCTCCGGTCCCCTCTCGGTGGCCCGCCTCTCCCCGTCTAGGGGGCCCCGAATCAGACTGCGGGCCAGGCTCTCCGTGGAGCGAGAGCCAGGCTGCGGGAGCGGCCCGGGGCTGCGTGCAATGAGCCCGGCGGCCGCGCTCCGTCTCTAGCTGGGTGGGCACCGCTGTCGCACCGCCGCGCCTTCTCCCCGTCACTGTAGCCTTCTGAATGGGAACCGGAGGGTTTTATTTTTGGAAACCTCCCCCCGATTTTTCGTCTCTTTTATCCACACCGTGCCCCCTCCTCGGAGGGACAGCTCAGCCCCCTCATTACGGGAGAGGGAGAGAGGAATTCCAGCAACACCCACTTTGGCACTGGGAAGCGAGCGGGCGGCGAGGGGTGTTAACCCGTGAGGAGCTGGGGGCGACGCAGGGCCGGCCCGAGGGCTAGTAGGCGAGATGACGCCTGCCGGGACAGGGGCACCCAAGCCACCTTTCTCTTGTCCTGGGCAAACTGAACTGCTGACCTGTCCAGAGTTTATCTCCCGCCCCTAACCTCAGGGACAAACTCCCTGTTCGATGACCAAGGCTGCAGCCTCGAAGGTCTGAAGGAGGTCAGGAGAGGTACGAAGAACGGCATGACAGAGACAGGACCCAAAGGCCGGGCCCCGGACCCTTCGCTTCCCGCCCGAGCCACTGGGGGCGTCGGCCGGGGTTGCGGCTAGAGCTGGGACAGCACGGGGCAGCTCGCCTGCCTCCGCCGCCGTGGGACGCGGGAGCGCCGGAAGGTCCCCTGGGGGCGCGCGCCCTCTAGTGGACTAGGCCGCGTCCTTGGCTATCCTGCGGCCGGCAGAGACCTGTCGCTGCTAGCCGCCTTAGCTCCTTGATCTTAATCCCCTTCCTGCTGCGTCAGGATCGAGCCTAGGCCTGAGGCGTTGATGGCGGCGGATCCTACAAGAGGTGTCTTCTCTTCCACAGGGGAACAAACATGGAGGATCTGGAATAAGGTCACTCAAGGAGACAGCGTGTGTCCAAGAAGTGAATGAAATCCAGTCCTCCAGCCTGCGGCTCAGATCCATTTCCTAGATTCCCATCCAGCTCCTCACTCCCTCGGGATTCGATGAGCTTCTGATTGATGCAGTGAGTGTGCTCACATCTTCTCGTGTTGGCAGGGAGAGGGCAGGGGTGCTAGAATGCCAAAGGCCACCCATCTTAGTACCCCCAACTATCAGCTCATCACTCACACCATGGTCCCCTGCCCTAAAGTCTAAAGGCCTGGCAACCATGGCTGCCTCCCCCAAGCACCCCACCCCGCCCCTGCATTTCTGCAGCCTACTGCTTCCTGGAGAGGCAGAGGGACCGAGCAGGCAGGAAGGCACCAGTTTATAAGGACCCACACCACACAAAGGACAGACCCAGTCTAATGTTGAAAACAGCCTCAACTCCTGACCTTGGCCTCCAAAGCCCTGCTCCAAAGCCCCCCCTCTGATCTATCTCACCTCTTGCTGGGGCACTCACCACACCGCAGCTGCACTGGCCTCCTCTCTACTCCTTGAACAGGCTAAGTTCATGCCCACTTCCCTCTCCCCGAAACACTCATCTCCAGGATGTTTTACAGGACACTCTCATCGCTTCACCTCTCAGCTCAAACATCACCCCCTGGAGAGGCCATCCCTGACCCCCCAACCTAGAGCAGTCTTCCCACTCCCAAGTCATCACTTTCTAATACAACACCCTGTTTCACCTTCATTGCTCTAGAGTAGTTGAAATGGTTTGTTTACCTGTATAACTGATTTATTGAATGGGCTGAACCTGAAGAGGAACAATCAGGAAACAGCTCTATTTTTCTCCTCTCACTGCCTTCAACCATATTATTATGGTGAATTTCTCTTCTCCACCCTTAATGGCATCTCAAGCAGAGTCCTTGGCTTGCCCATCGCCGTTAGTCACAAGAACAGTTTCGTTTCTATAATTAAGACCAATTTCCAGGCACTAAAAAGTCTGGTTCTGTCCAAATCAAAACCTCATCCAATTTAATCAATCTCGTATCCAATTTAATACCCCTCCTCTCCCTCCACAGGCCTGTCCCCTGGCGCAAGATCATGTACTAGGGAGAGTGGGTGTGGTCTGATTTTCTGACCTTCCTTTTCTGCTGTGGCTCCTCCACATCAGGGTTGGGGGAGAGGTGTTAGGGGGACAATGGTGAAGTCCTGTGTGACAGGTGCCCTTGGCTGACAGGTGCCAAGCTCTGGCTCTTTCATGGGCACATTTGTGGGTTCTTGGGGAGCTCTCTGCATGATCTCCACCCTGTACTACCATAGCAAGGCACTCGTTGGGCAATTTCCCTGTGTCCCCTACTCCCCATGGGACTTTCCTGTCCATGCCAGCAAACCAGTGGTGAGCTGGCTGCATCTCTTCCTGTTATAAGGGCCACTCCAGCCAGTCTCCATGGTCAGATTTCTCCAGACAGAAAATGCACACAAGCCTCTTCATTTATGTACATCCCCAATTCCTAAAGACATAGGTTGGGTTCTCCCAGGAACTTCCTTGCTGTGCTTTGGTGCACTGGGGTGCTTGCAGCTTCTAGCACCTCAGCTAGCATCAGTGGAGACAGAGTTATGGGGAGTCATGCTAGTTTCCTCTTCTTTGGAGGCCCCCAGTCTCTATGACTGGTTTTCTTAGGGCCCTGTTCACTTGGTTTGCTTGGGGAGTACCCTCAGGGGAAATCTCAGCCCTGCTTACTAATGCAACTGTTCTCTGACTCAATGACTTTCTTCAATCCCTTTGTATTCGTAGGCTGGAAGCCAGGGATGTATCTTGGTAGTTGTTGAACTGGTTCTGCCTTTAGTAAGATGCCTAGTACCTCTCTTTGGCATGTGAGAATATATAGTCCTTATTGTTCTAGCCTTTGCATCTTCAGCAGAAATTCAAAGCCCACAGGAAAAATTCTGTTCAACAACCTGTAAAATTATTGTCTGACTTCCCAAGCCACAGTGATAGCTCTAAATGAGCAGGTATCTTGCCTGCCTGGATAACCCCGGTTTCCCCAAAACCTAGAACAGTGCTTGCCTCTAATAGACAGCCAAGAAATATGTGTTCAGGGACTTCCCTGGTGGTCCGGTGGCTAAGACTCCACGCTCCACATGCAGGGGGCCCGGGTTCCATTCCTGGTCAGGAAACTAGATCCCACATGCCGCAACTAAGAGTTTGCATGCTGCAACTAAGAGTTCTCATGCCACAACTAAAGATTCCACATGCTGCAACTAAAAAGAAAAAAAAGAAAAATCCCGCATGCTGCAACGAAGATCCCGAGTGCAGCAAAAAAGATCCCGAGTGCCACAACTAAGACCTGGCACAGCCAATAAATAAATAAATATTAAAAAAGAAAGAAAGAAAGAAAAGAAATACGTGTTCAATGGATGGCTAACTGAATGAAAGACAGGGTAATCCCAACAAGTAGGGAGGGCTGGTATCATTAGACCCATTTTCAAAGAGAAAAACTGAGTTCCTGGTCCAAGTTCATGTGCTTGCTGCCTTTAAGGCTGGTCCTAAGGATCTCCTTGAATTCTGCACCTTGCATTTTGGGATGAATGCCATCTCAGTTCCCAGGATGCTCAGCTCTCTCCCTGAGACACTGCTCCTTCACAGCTGTGGGAAAGCCTCAGCTCCACACTTCCCTCCCCTTGCCTCATTATCTACCCAGTTCTGTAGTTCCGGGCTCCCTTCCTCACCCCACTACCTCCCCAGTTCCTTTAGGATCTCTCCTCGTCATCCCTCAACGCTCACCTCAGATCCCCATGAGCCTCCCAAGGCCAGAAACCTTGGCATCATCTTCGTCCCTGACCTATTTTTTCCTCCCGCGTGTCCAAGTCATTATTACTGCTCTGTCTCCTCCGTCTGCACTTCTGGAAGTCTGTTGCCCATTCAGCCTCTCACTGCTCCAGCCCAGCCAAAACCCTCATGCAGACACACTTCCCTCACCTCTAGACGCCCCTCCCACTCTCTGGTGAGTACAAGCGGTCCCTGGAAATCCCCACCTTGTTCTCCTGGGGGCCCACAGCCAGGCTAATCTACTTTGAAGACTGGCATCTCCTACTCCCCCATCCCAGCACCATCCTCCTGTCCTGCCTCCCACTTACTGCCCATCACTCCCTTTCCCTGTCATCGCTGGGATCTGCTGATGCAGCTCTTCAGAATCTCCAATCCCATAAACAGTGGCGTTTTTTGTTTGTTTTTCCTTTTTGAAGCTGCGAACACTTATGGAGTCTACTGTGATCCAAGCGCCGTGCTAAGCATGCTACGTGAATTGGCTCCTTTAACCAAAGAAAGGAGGTGTTGTGATTTCCATGTACACAAAGGAGGAAACTGAGGCTGGGAATAGTTACTGGCTTGCCCACGATCACACAGCTGATAAGCAGCTGAGGAAGTGTTCCAACCTTGGTCGTCTGCCACCTGAGCCCAGGCTTCTAAGACTGCACCACGTTGCCTTCACTCTGGGCTTGAGCCACGGCAGCCCTCCTGACAATTGAGTGGTACCTTTTCCAGCCATCTCTGCAGCTGTCCCCACCCAAGACTCTCCACCGCACGTTCCCCAGCCTCTTCCCTGACGGCTAGCCCACCACTCAATTCCCAGGGGATGGGTATCAGAACTTTCTGTTCCCCTCTCCCTTCCCTGCTCAGGAAAAGAAGAGGAGCTAACCGTTTCCAGCAAGGCCCCTGACTCACCACGTGTCACTTCCCTACCCCTGATTCCCGCTTCCCCCCTAAAGAGGCACAAAATGTTGCTAAGCCAACTAACCCACCCCTCGGGTCTGGGGAGGGAAATCATCTCTGGAAACCCTGCAGAGAGAGTCCCAAGGGGCTGCTAAAAAGATTCCAGTGGGGAAAGGTTTGCCGGGACACGTGCACCATGAGAGGGGATGGCAGTCTGCTAGACACTCGAGGCAACCTCATTGCTTACCCATGTCTTGTAATAACGCCGGCAACCAGAGAGCTACCAGAACCTGAACTAACTTGGTCAATAAGGACCAAAAACAAGGACCGCATTTCTGCTCCCTTTGCTGAGACCCAGACTCTGGACAGAATTCCAGGGATTTTTCTTCCTTGGAAGTGACTGGACCTCCAGTCCTGAATTCCTCTCCCCAGGAGAGCTTGTTACCCTGCTTAGAACAAATAACACATTTCCTGGTTAATCAGTGGGCGGAAGAGCTGAAGGAAGGTTGATTGGGCCCCCAGCCTTCCAGATGGGAGCAGCTCACGGGCTCAGACATCCTTGTCCAGAGACTGGGCAGCTGGGACCCTGCACCGTGCAGCCTCAGCCTCCAGTCTGGAAGGTAGAGGCTGTATGAAAAGGCGCCAGTTCCCTCCTGCTCAAGGCCTCCAAGGCCCACAGGGGCTGCCAAGACCACGCCACCTCAGACGCCGTGGCCTGGCAACCCCCCAGTACTCACAGCCACCCTGCTCTGGTCTGCCAGTACTGTCCCCTCCGGGTGCAGTGAATGTTTCTGTCTTCGGTGAGCTCAGCTCTCAGCTATGCTTGGCTTCTATTTTCCCATCTGAAAATAGAGATAATGATGCTTTTCTTGCCACCCCACCTTCAGGGCAAATAGATAACCAGCCCTATCTACCCTGTGATGGGAGGGGTTCAATGACTGCTACTTTCATTTGCCAGTTGATATTTCTGGAGCTTTTGAAAGGTACCAGGCACTGTGCTAAGTGTTTTACAGTCATTCTCCTTTAATCCTCATAATAACCTTCTGAAGAAAGTACTATTATTTCATCATGTAGCAGAAGAGGGAATGAAAGCTCAGAGAGGTAAAATGACTTACCCACAATCACAAAGCTAGTACTTGGTTACACTAGGATTCACTCCTGGTTTTTCTGGTTCCAGACACTATACACAGGCCAGCTTCCAGAGGAGCATTTCTCAGGAATCGCACCTCTGGCTGCTGATGTCTGGGAACCAGAAGCATTCACAGCCTTTTGTGGTGTGGTGTGAGGTGTTTGGTGCTGATGGACACATGAAATGGCTGTCACGAGCTGGCCCCCATCAAGCACATCCCACTCTTCTCAGGCCTATTTACAGCTAGGGGTCTATTTTAGGTCAAGGGCAGGCAAAAGTCATCATGGGGAGTTTCACTGAATCTGATTCCCTCTCACCAAGGGGAAGGAAGGAAATAAGCTTACCCTACATCAAGTCGTTCTCCATTTCTGAGTAAGGCCCATCTCAACCCTCAGCTTCTCTCTTTAGAGCACAGACAGAGCATCTACGTGGCCCTGTGAGGTAGGCATCGTAATTTCCACTTCACAGACTCAGAGGGGTGAAGTCTCTTGCTCAAGGTCATACAGCCAGGAGTCGAGCCAGGATTCAACTAAAAGGTCTGACTGGCTCCAAAGTCCGTGCTGTTTCCACTACAGCACACTGCACTCACTCCAGGATGTCCTGCAATGATGTGGAATGGCAGCTCTTCAAAATAACTGATTTCATTCCGTTTCCCTTCATTTCCAATCCTTGATACAAAGGTGGGCTGACCTGAAAGCTCTGTGCATTTAGCTAAAGCTCAGACCACATTTCCTATTTACCTGCATAAATCCCTTCAGCTTCTGGCTGGAGTGGAATCCTCTAGAACTCCTGGGGACTGAAGCATAACTTCTCCCCGAGCTGAGTCTCTGAAGACCTGAGCAGGAAAACGACGTGAACAGCCTGGAAGGTCTCCTTCTTTTAATTCCCCCCGTAAGACCACAGGGGTTTCAGGTGCTCTCCTGGCGATGAGGGAGTTATTCAGATAGGGACAGATTACACACTGTATTATCCTTTCCAAATGCCCAGGGAGAAAGCCCTGTGGGCTGAAGGACGATGCAGCCCTATCCTGGATTCTGGAACGGCTGGGCAGGGATTTGAGGACAAGTTGAGCAGGAAACAATTTTCCTCAGCTGTTGCTGAGGTCTCCCAGCCTGTCTCCATCTGGCTTCCTGCTGGGACACGGCAGCATCCCTCACAGCCCAAGGGATAGGGGTTTGGGGGGACAGAGCACAGGGGCTGCCGTAGGGTCTTTCCCAGAATAAGCCCATAAGCAGCTCACTCTTGATCAAGACAAAGAAAGAGGGGTGACACCTTCTGCCACCACCTTCTGATGTCCATTTTCCCCTAATTATACGCTGAGAATCGGGATACTCAGTGAGGTTTTCCCTGGTGCCCTGCATCCCCTCTCTCTAGGACCCCAAGCCCTTAGGGACAGGCCCAAACCCCCAGACTCCCCAGGACAGGGTACAGACACCAGGCTTCGGTGGGGTGGGGGGCGGGTAGGAGGAGGTGCAGATCCCAGTGGGCCCCAGCCAGTCTACATGACTCATTCCTTGTTTCCGTCCACTCTGGTCTGAGTGCTTTGGCCCAGGGGCCTCGGGGAGGTTGTAACACAGGCTGGCCCCTCGCCCATCGGGACTCAGCAGACAAAAATTAAAGATCTCACTCCTCAGGAACTCACACAGACAGCAGAGGCATGCTCTGTGCTCTGCCTCACCAGACCAGACCTCAGGCCGGAGGGGGCTGATGGCCAAGGGAGGGAGGAAAGGCATCTCTGGCCCCTCCCCTCCTCCTCACCCTCCACCTCCAGTCCTGAAGCCCTGGCCACCACGCACTTTCTTCTCACTCCTGCTGAGGCCCTGGCGTGAAGATGCTGGTGCCACCAGCACCTCCTAGGCAGCACTCCAACCCCCCCCCCACCTCTGCCCGAAGACAGCAGTGAGGGAGAAACAGACTTGTAAACAACGAATCATACATTTTTCTGGTTGCACAGGTTTGATGAGACCAAAGCCTGCTCAACAGTCTTCAATGGCTCCCCACTACCTCACAAATCAAGCCCAGACTTCTTACTGGCCCCGCACCCAAGCGGGTCTCATACCCTTCCCCTCCTGTTTGCAGATACTCAACACAGTCCCACTCACCCAGAATTCCCCCCAGTTTCCCCACCCACGTCCCCTTACCCAGATTCCTCGGCTCACACCATTTTCGTCACCTGGGATGTTCTTCCCACCCCTGCCTGCCTGTCCTTTATTTCCCATCTGAAAACTCCCACTTCTTCCAAGAAGACTTCCTAGAACCCCACCGCCAAGTCCAGAAAGCTCGCTCCCTCCACTGAACTCCTGTACCGCCCTCTGCCCCGCATGACTAGTCCACCACTGCAGGTCCCGGAGAAGTGGGAAATCCACGGGGCTTTGGAGTGCCACTCGGCACCATCATTCACCAGCTGTGTGTCTTTGGCTAAAGTGACTTAACCTCTTTGAGCCAGTTTCCTCACCAGCAAGAGCCTGTCATAGTAGTCCTTTAAAGCACAGTGCCTAGATACAACTGTATTTACCAGCACAACACTCCGGACCACAGCCGACTGGACCAGGGATGAACACATGATCCGGGGCAGCCTTTACGTTGGCTGGTCAGTGAGCTAAGACTTCTGTACCTAAGACTTCTGTGGTCTGATTTGAATGCATACGTCATTGGTTACTAGCCAAATAAGATCCTCTCTTGAAAATTTGAACTAAGCCACTTGATTTTGAAAGCCAAGCCCTGGGATTAAAACAACAGGTAAGTCCTCATTCCCGAGAGCTCACAGTCGAAGGGGGTCCATATAACCAGAGAACAATAAAGCCGAAGAGGTATAATGACTTGCCTGGGGTCACTACGCAGCTGGACAGTAACACAGAGAGGGCTGAAGCTCAGGTCTCTGGACCTGAATTTGGTCCAGGGTAGTGGGCTTCTCTGACGGGCTCAAAAGGCAGTGGCCCTGAGCTGATTGCCTGAAGAAGACCAAGGCTCCACCGGGCCCTGCATCAACCTGTTCTGGGCAGCTTGGGAACAAGGCAGTCCTTCAAGGACAAGGTCAGATCACAGCAGCGGGCACAGACCCTGGTTCTGGTCCTGCATATGCCCCCAGTGTCTCCCTGTTGTGCCCCTGGCCCTCCCCGGACTTCAGTTTCCTCATGTATAAAAGAGAGGGTTTTACTGGATGAACTCAAATTCCCTGTCAACACTAAGATTTTGATCTGAGGAGCAGACAGACAAGGGATGGGCGTGGATCCCACAGAATGTGAACCCTGGAGAGGACCCCCCTGAGAGGGCAGCCAGCCCATTCCTTCAATTCACGGTTGAGGAAACTGAGGCCCGAAGCTGGAGAGATGCTTGTCCAAGGTCACATGACTGGCTACTGGCAGCCCCAGCACTTGAACCAGGGTCTCCTGACTCCCAGGCCTCTCAACTCTTTCTCTTTCAACTCCCTCAAGAAGCTGGGAGCTATTTGGCTGTCTGGGCCAGGGAAGCCAAGAGTGGCTGTGCATGTCAGCAGTGGGTCCTCAGAGCCTGAGAACATCTCTGACAGTGTAGGTGCAAGTGGCAAAGCCGCTGGTGGGGAGGGAGCGGGCTGGGAGCCAGGGAGGGTGTACTGGAGATAAGCTGTCAGCATCTCCCTTCTTCCAGATGGCAAGAAGAAACATAGAAGGGTCCATGATGATTGAGGGGAAACAGTCCCCTTTTCTGATTGAGCCATTGCTCCACAGAGGACTGGCCTCCCTCTCTGCCCCCTCTCCTCTTTCTCTCTCTCTTTCTCTCTTTCACACACACACACACACACACACACACACACACACACTCTATTTAGCTGCTGTGTTCTGCCACCTGCAGTTTCAGTCTCAAGATGTGTACTGACATTCTCAGGTGTACTATTTGGTGGGGCTTGGAGTTCCTTTCGCTGCCTGAGCTGCCTCTGAGCTCCTGCCTACCTTCTAATGCTTAGCCTGCTTGGCTGGCATCAGGAGACCTTCCCATTCCACAAACAGTTTTTGAGCACCTGGTTTGTGCCAAACACTGTGTTAGGCACTGGGGGTGGGTAGGACATCGTCACTGCCTGTGGGATGGGAATTAACCATCTGGTGGGCTCACTGAAGAAAAACCACTAACCATGCAAGTGGGGTTGGATAGGGAGCATTTCTCAGAGAGCCCTGACTTTGACTTGAATCTTGAAGGCTAAGGGAGAGTTCACCATGTAGGAGGAGGGACATGCCAAGGAGAAGCAGTGCATAGGGAAAGGCAGGGATGTAAGATGAAGCCTGGGCTGTTAGGGGGAATGAGAAGTAACTTATGTGGTTGGAGTTTGGATAGGAATGGGGTTATGGAAGGAGATGAGGCTGGAGGGGTAGGCTGGGGTCAATTAATGGTGTGCTTAGCTCTAGTCAGCTCCTTTTCTCAGGAAGAAGGACCCGTTCCCCACATCTAAGCCACCAGCTGGCCCTGGAGGGGACAGACTATTTATCTGGAATTCTGAGACTGATGTCCTCTGGTCAATTGCAAGGAGTCATTTGTGTGAGGAGGAAGTGGCATGCTCTTAATCTCCATCAACCCACCCAAAGTCATTCCAAATGAACACCAATCGACACGAAGCCAGTGAATTTGCCATGCTTAGAAACAATCCCCTCCAACCAGTCTGTCCCCCAACATGGCTCCTCTATTATAGAAATTGTGGAACTGCTAATAGAGCAAGTCTTGCCCGGCCCCTGTCCTGATGCCATGACCCACCAACCCAACTATATCCCTTCTTCGCCAACCCTTTCCCCAGGTACCTCTATTGTCTGAATTCCCCCCTCTCTCTGGACCCCTGGAGACTCAGCCCCCCAGTCAGGCTCCTGTCCCCCAGTCTCACTCGTCCTGGGCCTCAGGTCCCTCTGTAATCCCACAAGCTCATGTTGCTGAAGTTACATCATGCCTGAGTATCATAATATACATATCCAAGCCCACGCACTCTGCAGCCTCCCTCATAGCTCTGCCCCATAGAGAGGTAAGCCATATGGGCTTGATGTCAAACAGATATTCTGGGGAGTGCCCTGTGCATTTCAGCCATCGTTCACTGAACATCTTTTTGTCAGGCATCAGCATTGCCAGGAAGAATAAGGCTTATTCCCTGCCCTCAAGGAGTGTCCAGTGTAGTAGGAAAGGCAGCAACACCTATCATGGTAAGTGCTGTGACTGAGATAATCTCAGGGAGCAATGTGAATACAAGGGCAGAGCACTCCAGGCTGGGAATATGGGACAGTTGGTCAGGGAAGATCCTAGAGAGGATTCTATCTGAGTGGGGTCTGGAAGGCAGGGCAAGTCTCAGCTCAGAGAAGGTGGAAAAGATGGTGAGGAAGAGGCACAGTGATGACTACTAGAGCCAAGTTTGCAAAAATTAAATCACACCAGGGTCTACCCCATTTCCTTTTTTGGATGGGGTCCCTGATCAGAGAAATTTTGTCAGATTTTTGAACGATAGTTGAATGAAATTCAAGTGATATTTAATGTGGATATGCTGGGGAAAATACAGAGCCTACAGTAAGGCAATTATGTGGGGTAACAATTATTCCCCACATTGAATGGTGGATGGAGGTCACTGAGATCTATAGTAGCACATGAGACAGGGCTGGGGCCTGTGCAAGACTTCTCACAATTTGGATGAAGTCAGAAAAAGCATTTTTATCAAATTATCACATGACATAGAACTGGAGGGATAAATGAGAAACTGGAGGATAGAAGCAAGATTTATACTGATACAGATAAACTGAGATTTAATAGAGATAAGGGGAAAAGTCTTGCATCTTAGTCCAAAAAAGGCAATAATTAAAGAATGAGAGACACTTGCTTCCATAGCAGTTCAGTGAAATGACTGTATTTTGGGGGTGGGGGTGGGGGTGGGAAGAGACTGTTGAAAAGGAAGATCCTAGTTAACCATTGGTTTGAAATAAACCAACAATGTAAACTTCTAAAAGGTCTAGTGCCATCTTGGGTAGAATTCAGGGCTCAGTACAGGGAGGGTAACAGTGTACTCCAAGCTGTTATAACACAATAACAGTTTTGTGCTTAATTCTGCTGCCATGTCTTAAACGGCTTATCACAACCCTGAAGTATGTCTAGGAGAAGGTCACCTGAATGAAGATAAAAAATAACCCAGGAGGAATAGTTGAGATACTGGGGGAGAGAAATCCTGTTAGAGGAGAGTCTGCAATCTTCAACCATTGCAGGATTATCAGGTAAGAGAGGGATTGAGTTGTCCTATGTTTGCATTAGTCATAACAGGTTAACTGCAGTATCAAATAATCCCAAAAAAGTAAGTTTATTTTTGTTCACGTCAAGTGGAGCTCTGATCCACATGGTCATGCAGGGCCCTAGGATCCTTCCATCATGGAGTGCCAATATAGAGATTCTTCCTCCTTGCCATTCAGCCAATAAATGAAGGGAGAGAAAAAAATGTGGAGAATAACACAGGTTTTCTAAGGGCAATGTCTGGAAGAGACAAACATCACCCTGCCCACATTTCATTGACTAGAACTCAGTCATGTGGTCATACCTTACAACAAGGAAGGCTGGAAAATGTATTCTAACTGTGGGCCCAGGAGGAAAAAGGCTGTGGGTGTGGGCTTTAGAATTGTGGATTTGGAAGAGACTGCCTTAGGAGTAAGAAGAGTTAAGGGTTAGAGTATATCTATGTAAAGACTTACACACGAATAATACAGACTTAACAGCATTATTCATAAAAACCAAAGGTTAGCTATTGTCTAAACGCCCATAGACTGGTGAATGGACAGACGAAATCTGGTATATCCACACAAAGAAATACTATTCAGCAATAAAAAGGAGTAAATTACCAGTATATGGATGAACTTCAACCACATTATGCTCAGCGAAAGAAGCCAGTCATAACACCGTATATTGTATGATGGCGTTTATATGAAATATCCAAAAAGGGCAAGGCTATGGAGACAGAAAATAGATCCAAGGGACAGGGGTGGGAGTAGGGGGAGGGGTATTAACAGTCAATGAGCACAAGAGGTCTTATTGGGGTGATAAAAATATTCTAAACCTGATTTCTAGTAATGGTTGCACAACTTGGTAAATTTACTAAAAAAATAATTGAATTGTAAATTTGAACATGGTGCATTACATGATTACAAAATATGCGTCAATGGGCTTCCCTGGTGGCGCAGTGGTTGAGAGTCCGCCTGCAGATGCAGGGGACACGGGTTCGTGCCCCGGTCCGGGAAGATCCCACATGCCGTGGAGCGGCTGGGCCCGTGAGCCATGGCCGCTGAGCCTGCGCATCCAGAGCCTGTGCTCCGCAACGGGAGAGGCCACAACAGTGAGAGGCCCGCGTACCGCAAAAAAAAAAAAAAAAAAAAAAAAAATGTATATATATGCGTCAATAATGTTATTTTTCAAGAGTTAAGGGTTTCGTATTTTGAGGTTGGGGGAAAGAGAATAATCCTACAAGGGATATAGTAAAGGATGATTCCAAGTGGAAGGAGGAAGTGGCAGAGAATCCAAGGAAAGAGAAGATGTAAAGAAGGAAAGCATGGCCGGCTGCAGTCAAAGCTACCGACATGTCACGTAAAATGGAAGGCTAATTTCCTCGCCTCTGTCACAGTAGGGTTCACAGTGCGGTTCCAGATCCAGAGTCAGGAACAAGAAGAAACCTGTGAACACAGATTCCCACTTAGAGTAAATGCAACTTTAGAGCCGGCCAACAACAGGACAGATTCCACTGCTGAGCGATGCACTCTCTGAAGTGCTCGGAGAGAGGCTGGATGGGCATTTAGAAAGGATTTCTACACGGGAGGAAGACCTCTAAGGAGCCTCTCAGTATATGAAAGGCCCAGGGTTTTCCTAAGATTTCATTACCTCTCTTTGCCCAAGGCCTCCTCTCCACTCTTGGCCTTGGGCTCCTCATCTCAGACATTGAGAGTTGACCTTTGGGAAGGCAGAGTGGCTCTGCCTCCTGAACCCCCAGGGACCCCACTGCTGTGGTCCAGGAGTCCTTCAGCCACTGAGAGTTCCCTTGAGCCATGAGCTAGCTTCGGGTCAGTGGTCAGACAACAGCAGGTTTCACCAAAGTCAGTGCAGAGAACTGAGTAATCCTGGGGGACCGGAGGAAGTAGGCTGAACTGCCCGAGAGATGCTATGAGAGGACCAGTGCTGCCTTTGTGTCTCTGACGCACACTCATCCAACACCCCCCAGAGGTAAGATATGCGAGGGAGAGGATGCAAGATGAAGTTCATGGTAAACGCGTGGAGGGTTCCTGAGGGAGGAAGGAGAGGAGGAGATGAAACACAAATGTATCTGCACATCTCCTGAGGGGCAAAAGGGAGATGGGGACCCATCATGTGAGTGAGTTCAAGAAGAATTGAATGCAGATTTCTTAATAGGGGCTTCGTTTATTTGATGCCCTGTCTTTGTGACCCACCAGGAATGGCCACCATGGTGTAGAAATAAAAACCAGCATCTAGAAGTTGGAAGAGCCTTATTTTCAAGGACTTGGAAAGCTGTGTGGAGCTTCTGCATGGCCCCGGTCGCCTATGGTCATGACTGTAGCTGCTGGCATTGCTCCAGCATGAACTCTGATTCCATTGTGAAGGGGAAGGGCTCCTTCTTAACAGCCCCTTCAGTGGATCTGACAAGCTGTGGTGCTGTCTGTTCACCAAAACAGACACTTACAATTCATTCGTCCAGAAAATATTTGTGGGGCATCTTGTACGTGCCAGGCCCCCTCATAGAGCCCGCAGTCTGTTCATTTTGAGGTACAAGGAGAACTGCCCCAAAGTGCCAAGGAAGCAGGATGGTTTTAACGTTTTTTCCAGAAGACAGGGAAAGGGCTAGATGGCTTGAGGCGGTCCCATCCAGCGCTAGGAGTCATGACCTCTTAAGTTCACCCCACAAAACCTGCCCGTGGACTTTTGCACTGGTTCCATACTGGCTGAGGAAGGCTGGGCTAGATCCGTAGGATCCCCAAGCAGAAAGGCTTCCCCATTTCCAGACGCTGGAAAGAGAGCCAGGCCAGGGAAAACCAGAGAGAGAGAGAGAGAGAGAGGACCTGTGGGGGTGGGGGAGGGGAGGAGGGTGGCACACCACGTGCCAAGCGCTCCAGACTGGGTGGGAAACGCAGGGTACAGGGACAGGGAAGCAGGGAGGGGCCGTCCAGGAAGGAGCAGGGCTGTGAGCTCAGTGTTAGGCAGGAGACAGGTCTGGCTCCCAGCGTACCTGCGCTAATGAGCTAGAAGCAGGCGGAAATGGCCCAGCATGTGAAGGCCAGCAAAGGGAAGGGCCTCCCCATGCCAGCTGGACAGGAGAGGACCAAACGGGTGGGAACAGGGCCCATCCCCTCTCCACACCCTGAATTCTCAAGCTGGAGGCTGGAACTTCCAAGAGAGGGGACTTGGGAGGTAAGGGCAGATCGGCTAAGGCTGAAATGAGACCTCCTAGGGGAAAGGGGATTAGAAAGATGCCAAGCGTCGGTGGCATAGGGGGAGAGAGAGCCAAGGGGCTGCTGAGGCACCCTGCCAACGCTGGGGAGGGAAAAGGCCCCAGGGCAGTCGTCAGCTGTAGCCAAAAAGAGGCAAATCTGACGGTTGACTGACTTAATAAGGGCAGGCAGGATGGATGAGTCCTCCCAGCCCTGCCGGGGCGGCAGAAATGGCCACAAGCATTCACAGACTGTAAACACCAAGAGGGACGGGCCTTGTCTGGGTCTGCAGGGACCTGGCGAGGCTGAGCAGGGAGGGGCAGGACCAAGACAGAGGCCTGAGCCTGGCATTCTCTGCAGTGGACCGTCCCCAGGCCCTGGACGAAGGGTCGCTTTGGGAGCCCCAAGGCCAGCTCAGAAAGCCCCCCCAGAGTCAGGGTCTGGACACAGCCCCAGACACAGTCACTCCTGCAGGGGCCCAGGATCTGGGGACTCGGTGCTGGCGTGTCTGTTTGGATCCTGGGCATGGCACTAGAAGTGGGGGTGGGGGGAGCCCACTTTGCCCTCCAGCACCAGGGTGGGACCAGGGCAGCTGGACACATGTTTATGGAGCACCCACATTGACCTTTCCCGTGCAGGGTCCTAGGACCCCCTCCCAATGGTGTCTACAGGGACCCTCACCCCTACTCCATCGCTGGCGTGGAAAATTTCTACCAGAGGCAGAAGCCTGTGTGTCCAGCCTGACTTTCTGTGTGCTCCTCGTTCAGCACTGGCTGCCCGTTAGAACCGAGGCTGTGACAAGTCACCTCCTGTCTCTAGTTTATCCACCTGCAACATGAGCAGACTGAGTCTGCTCTATACAACATGATTTTCATTGCTTACAGCCTTTTGCTCAGCTGTGGTTGCCGTGGGTACAGCCCAAGTCAAAGGTGGATCCAGCAGACAGGGGTATCATCCTCCAGCCTGTGACTAAGGAGAGCTTTGGCATTTCATCTGCCCAGCATTCCTCCTCTCTCTTATTCTGCTATCAACATTCCTTTTCATTTAAATGGTAACTGTGCTTCCATTTTCTAGATCATTCTGATGGGGCAGCCAATTACAATACCTGCCAGGGGGCACATGACCCAAACTGGCCAATCAGATTTTCTCTCATGATTTGACCCAGAGACACACGGTTTATAATTGGAATACCCAATGGCAGCTCCCAAAACAGACATACTCCAAGGAGTTTCTGGGCCTGAAAACCCCGTCCCTGCCTAGATTCCTGGACCTTCTTGATGCTTATCTGTTCAGTTCTTAGATCTATTCTGTTTGCTCCTAAAATCCTTCTGGTAACCCCATTCTTCTTTTTTTTTTTTTAATGTACAAATTAGAGTGCTTTTTGTTGCTTGCAAGCGAAGAATCCTAATTTATACACAAACCAAGAGAGAAGCCGCGTGGCTTAGATGGTGGGCCCCTCCTCTCTACCGTCCTCCCTCCTTTGTGGTCCCAGGGCCATTAGCTCAGCTCTCCAACAACATTCCACTCATGTAGGAGACATGGTGGGGTGGAGTCTGTTTGATCAACAAGACTACCATCAACAACTAAGCACATTTGTATCCTGGATACAAATGGTTGAGGGTCTTGCACACCTTAGGTGCTCATTTGCACTGAATCAAGATCTTACCGCTTGAAGCAGGTAACTCCAGTGGGGGCAAAACTTAACATGATACTTGTGGAGGGCAGATATAAGCAGTTACTGGAGAAGGCAGTTCCCACTGCCTGCAAGTGATGAGTGCCAGCGAGAAGTGGTCAGGACCCATTTCAGGGTGTTTGGGGGAAGGCTCACTCTGTCCCCCAAATATCTCTTCCACCTCTTCATGAATACCTCTCATTCCCGAAACAAGAGACAAAGGCACTCAGCGAACACTTACACACAGGGCTGGAAATCCATCTTCTCTTAGAAGAGCAAGACAAAGTTTTCATTCACTCTGAAGTGTAATGATGGGTGTGGACCATTTCCTGAGAGCAGACCTGGATAGGAGAAAATGGTTGGGGGCATCAGGTTTTTCAGGGTGTGGAAAGTGAAAACGGGTCTGCAGGTGGGTTGAGAGGAAGGGGAGGGGCTAGAAAAGCAGGGAGGTACAAGAATATGGGCTACACATCAGCTTTGACTGCAAGTTCTAGAAGCCGACTCTAGTAAACTTAACTGGGGAAAACGAATTTATTGGAAAGATACAGGGTCCTGAAGGAGGTGAACAACAGCCAGGCCTGGGAAGCCAGAGACCAGGGCAGCTATGGGAGCCCGTGTGGCAGGAACCCATGGGCTGGAGGGCTTTGGATGATTCTAAGCCAACTGCCTTCTGTAATCAGTAGCGACTCCATCCCAGATTCAAATTCCCTAGGAGAGAGTTTGATGGACGTACCTGGGGTCCTGTGCCCACCCTTTGGGGTGGATGGGTGGGAGGGTCCTCATGGCTGACAGCCCCACCAGGAATGCCCGGAATTGGCAAGGCAGAGTTCCCCAAAGGAATGTTGAGTTTCCGTTATCTAAGGAAGGAGAAGGAGTGCTGGGCATATGCACGCAACAGATGTTCACTACACACGGCATGTCTATTTACAGAGGAGGGAGATGAAAGGGGTGGGTATAGGAAATTGCAGGACACTCCAGAATCTGCCATGGGGACCAAGGCTCTTGCTCCAGCCCTAGATTCCATCTTCCTCTCTCCCTATAAAAGCAAGCTCAGAGAAAGAATGCTGTTTTTCTGTTCTTCAGAGCTCGGCAGAATTGTCTACTTAGCTTCCAGTCACGCTAGGCTCCTGCTAGAATAATTACCACCCACCTGTTCTCCATGCAAGAATTCACAGCCAGTGGACACACATCTGGCTTGCAAAAGACATGCTTGGAAGTCTCCCCAGCTGCTTGGAACAGGCTGGGGACAGCATGGGGTCAGCCACTGATTCAAAGGCAAGCAAACAGCTGGCCTGAGAGCTGTGGTCACTGTGGCCTGAGGGGCTGCCCACCCCTCCCCCACAAGGCAGCTTGATGCATATGGGACAGGTGTGCCCTGGGACTCAATCCTGGGTCCTGCGCATGGCTGTCCTCCCCACCCCAACCTGCTTCTCCAGTGTTGGCGCGGGGAGGGGCTCTTGCCCTGCCTTTCTTGGGATTCCTTTATTTTTCTTTCTGTTACAGTCCACATCACTCCCTTCTGGGCACCCTGGAAGTTAAGAAAAGGCCAGATAAGGTTTTAATGGGGGGGGACCCATTAAATATTTTGGTGGTGAAAGTCACTGCATCCAAGTTTTCAAAATGTAAATGCAAAACTGGACAAGGCTAAGGAGACTGTAGGTCAGCGCTTCCCAAACTTTTTCAAAGATTGCAAGAACATTTGTGCAGTATTTCAGCATTCAACAACTATTTACTGAGTGGCTACTGTGTACCAGGCGCTGCGCTAGGGGGCACGGCAGCAGCAGCACAGACCTGATTCCTGGCCTCGTGAGTTTACAGTCTGGTGGGAGAGGCAGACGTTGAACAAATAATTGTAACTCAATAATGAGCTACAATTGGAGTAGAGCTATGAAAAAGATGTATGCAGCTAGGGGGCCTAACATAGCCTTGAGAGACGTTGGGGAAGGCATCCCCAAAGAAGTGACTTTTGAGTTGAGATCTGAAGGGTGCATAGGAAATAAGCAAAGAGGTAGAGGAAAGGTGGTCCAGACAAGACATATTACAAGAGAAATTCCAGAGGCAAGAAAGCCCTTGTATTGGAGGAAACTGCAGATGGCTGTGGTGAAGCCAGGCAGGCAGGGTAGCTCGGATGAAGACAGAGGGATGCAGGGACCAGACCACAGGGCCTCATGGGCCGGCTCAAGGATGAAAATGAAACTGGGGAGCTGCTCTGGCTGAAAAGGGGCCCAGCCCTGCCTCCTCACCCCGCAACACACACTCATGCCCTTGACTTGTGGCCTCTGAGGCATCTCAGACGAACCACACAGCTTATCAGAACATGGCTTGGAAACCGCTAATCCAGCCCTACTTGCCATTTTCAGATGCTAAGAGTGAGACTTGATGGTCATCCACCCCCAGGGTCCTCTCTGTTAACTCTGGGCACCTATCCCAGCCTCCCTGGAGAGAAGACTGGCCGGGTGTGATCTAGGGACAGGCTCCAAGAACACTGCACATCTTAATGTTTCAAGAAGGAGCCTCAAGAGCCAGTCCAGCGTCTGGCATGGGGGATGGGCCCCAAGGATGGGATTTTGTCCCTTGCCTGCCCCTGGGGCTCTCAAACTATCCCCCCGTGCTGCCAGAGTCCCTGACCCCCTGGGCCCTTCCCCATCACTCAACCCGAGGCAGGGAACGGCCGCCTGCCAGGACAGCACATCCCACTCAAGCTCCGGCCTCAACATTCCTCTCCACCCGGGGGTCAGGGTCAGATGTGGGGTATTTTCCCACGCCCTGGAGAACAGAGGCGCCTCCTGACATGCACAGCTACTGCCCCGGCCTAGAAGGGCATCTACCAGGGAAGACAGGCTGGATAGGGGAGCATTCAGCTGGCTCTTGCTGCAGAGCTGCACCAAGAGGGGTTCGGGGAGGGCTTCGGGGAGGAGGGGCCTGAAAGGAAGTAGAAGTAGAAGCTGGTGATGGGAAAAGGGGCGCATGGCAGGGATCTGAGCTGAGGTGGGGATTTTCCTGCCCCAAGCCAGCCAGTTCTCATCTAATTAACCCCGGAGTCTGGCCTCTCTGGTGACCCTTGCTGGCCTCCGCAGCTCCTGGGGCAGAAGCCAAAGGCGGCCGCCAGTCTGGAGACGGCAGCTGGACCAAGAGCCCCCCCAGCAGGACCAGGCAGCACAGGCATGGCCGAGCCCTCTGCAGCCCTGCAAGGGCCCAAAGCCCAAGCAAGTCAGGCCTGTGAGAAGGCTGCGTAGATGGAGGAAGAGGCAGAGGCAGTCACACCCAGGCCAGACAAGGAGGCGCCGTAGGGCAAGAAGTCCCTTGGGGCCTGAAGGCGGTTACATCAGCCAAGGCTGGCCTGAGGCAGAGCTGTGCCACATCAGCCTCCTTCCTTCCCACTTTTCCCTCCTGCTCTGTGAGCGTCGGGCACCTGCCATCCTCCTCCAGAGGAAGGCAGGTACAGGGGAGCGAGGGTGCAGGGGTCAGAGGCCTGACTTCAAGCCCTAGCTGCTCCCCGCTTTAGCTGTGTGCTCTTCAGTGAAGATCACAACTTACTTCTCTGAGACTCCACTTCCTCTTCTGTAAAAATGGGATGAATACTTCTAGACTATGACATGCTAAGGGGACATCCAAGAGGTGGTGTCCAGTAGGCAGAGTTTAAAATAATAATAATAATAATAATAAGACCTACCTCGTAGAACCATAGAAAGGATTGAATGATGAAACGAAAGAATGATCTTAGTTAGCTATCATTTAGTTAGCCATGGTTTTTTTTTTTTTTTTTTTTGCAGTACGCGGGCCTCTCACTGTTGTGGCCTCTCCCGTTGCGGAGCACAGGCTCCGGATGCACAGGCTCAGCGGCCGTGGCTCACGGGCCCAGCCGCTCCGCGGCATGTGGGATCTTCCCGGACCGGGGCACGAACCCGTGTCCCCTGCATCGGCAGGCGGACTCTCAACCATTGCGCCACCAGGGAAGCCCCAGCCATGGTTTTAAACCCCATTTCCAAGCTAGAGGCTGGGCTGGAGAGGGGGTGGTGAGGGCCTGAGGTTAGGGAAAGTTATTCTGTTTTAAAAAGAAAACAGAAAGAGGGAAGTCAGACCTCACGACACACCTCAGCCAAGAGCCCAGGCAGACAGCGTCTCCTCTGGAGGAAGGGCTGGTGTTCTACGCTCCATTGCCCTCTGGCAGGCACTCAGCTTCTGTTTTCCTCGTTAAGTATGGCTGTAACCTGGCTCCCTTTAACACTGCTGACACAAGGTCCAGAAACAATTCAGAGTCCTCAAACAGAGAGCGTCACCTGCTTTCAACATCGTTTCCCAATTGGATCAACAAGGTGGGACTGAACTTAGGGCAGACAGCACCGACCCCTGGGAGTGGAAGCCAGGACTCAGGGACCTCGCTGTATGCCCAGCACTGCTCAGCATCACCACGCCGTAAAAGAGGAAAAGTGAATATTTTTGAGCACACTCTATTTGCCAGGCTCTAAGCACTTATGTGTATTATCTCATTTAATCCCCATAACAACCCTACGTAGTTGACATCATTATTATTCCTATTTTACAGATGGAGAAACTGAGGCACGGGGTAAGTAAGAATTTTAACCAAGGGGCTTATCATCTGTTGGGGAGGCAAGACTACAGGTTCATATCCCCATGAGAGAAGAGAACAGAATCTGAAATGTTCCCTGCCATCCCAAGTAGCCCACTTCTTAGTTTCCCATCACCACCTGCCTCAGTTTCCACAGGTTTCCAGCTGCCACCATGGTGACCGCTCAAAGGGCAGCCCTCACGGTTCTAGGGGTAGACGTGTTCATTTTCCCAAAGGCCAGTCAAGGCATGGTCAGAATTTTTCAAAAGGAGCTTATCTAGAAAACTTAGAAGAAAACAGAACAAAATTAAAATATAAAAAGCCAAGAATCTGGGAAGAGAGGAGTTTATAAAGCAGTTTTCATGTTCTAAGATAAGGAAAGTAAGGATAGCTTTTGGTTATGCCAAGTATCAGACACTATACTCTTGATATATGGTATTTCGTTTTATCCTCAAGGGTAACCGATGAGACAAATATTATTAACCTCATTTCACAAATAAGGAAACAGATGCTCAGAGAGGTTAAGCAACTTGTCCATGTCACACAGCTTATAAACAGTGGAGCTGGGAGCCAAAGTAGCCTTTTCTTTTAACCACCTAATCGTAGAGAATGTGCATGGTAAGCACAACTCTCCCAGCAGACGGGCCTCTGTCTTCCGGGCCTCATTTAGGTCTGATGGAGGGATTTGATGAAGCTACCCAGAATCTACACTGAAGGGTTTCAGGTTGGCCCCTCTGCACCATCTGATAGATTTGCAGCTCTTCCTCAGGAAAGAATCATAACACTTTTCCTCCTGGAGAAGGATGGAAAAACTTTGGCAAATCCGTACCTTTCAGTTCTCTGTTCCAACTTATGCTGACCAAAACAACACAAAGCGGAACAAAAACAAGCCAAAACATTAAAACCTTTGTATTTGCACTTGTCCTTTATTTCAAATTACGCTCATGACACGTTATGTTTTCCACAGTATTTCACTGGTTAATCATTGGAACAATGGTTCCTGAGGTTGGGAGATAATGTGAGTGAAGCTTTATTTTTTTTAATTAATTAATTTATTTATTTATTTATGGCTGTGTTGGGTCTTTTTTGCTGCACGCAGGCTTTCTCTAGTTGCAGGAGTGGGGCTACTCTTCATTGCGGTGCGCGGGCTTCTCATTGTGGTGGCTCCTCTTGTTGCAGAGCGTGGGCTCTAGGCGTACAGGCTTCAGTAGTTGTGGTATGTGGGCTCAGTAGTTGTGGCTTGTGGGCTCTACAGCGCAGGCTCAGTAGTTGTGGTGCACGGGCTTAGCTGCGCTGTGGCATGTGGGATGTTCCTGGACCAGGGCTCGAACCCGTGTCCCCTGCATTGGCAGGTGGATTCTTAACCACTGTGCCTCCAGGGAAGTCCAGTGATTACTATTATTAAGAGAACTCTTCTTGTGATCACATCACCAAGTTACCCCTGATTTCCTTGATACAAAACAATATAAAATTAGGTACTGATTGAATAGTTGATACCAATAGCTATTAATGAGTAATATTTACTGAGCAGTTACTGCATGCCAGGTTTTAGTCTGAGTAGCTTACATACATTACCTCTTTTAATCTTCATAACAATTCGATGAGATAGGAATTGTTTTTGTTTCCCTTTTACAGATGATGAAACCAAGGCCTGGAAATACTAAGTAACAAGGTCACACAACTCCCAAATGGCAGGGCTGAGATCTGAACCCAGACAGCTCAATCCAAAACCTGCCCTAGAACGCTCTACACTCTACACCTCTGATGATGCATCTGACAATACAATTACATTACAGGGGACAGAAGGAAGATGTTGTGTGCTGGGGTAGTCAAAACAAGCTTTCTGGAGGCCGTGGGCCCTACAGGATCCTGAAGGAAGGACCAAATGGGTAAAGCAAAAGAGAGACATGTTTTAGAAAACAAACTTATGGTTACCAAAGGGGAAAGGGGTGGGGGATAAATTAGGAGTTTGGGATTAGCAGATACACACTACTACATGTAAAATAGATAAACAACAGGTCCTACTCTATAGCACAGGGAACTATATTCAATATCCTGTGATAAACTATAATAGAAAATAGTATGAAAAAGAATATATTTATATATTATATATACATATAACTGAATCACTTTGCTGTACACCAGAAACTAACACAACATTGTTAATTAACTATACTTCAATTTTAAAAAAAGAGAAAGATGTTTTAAGCTGAATGATGATCCCTGAAGTCTCATAGGACTCAAAAATGCAACCTCAGGATGTCCCCCATCCTTAGAACACAAGGGATTGCTTCCCCTCTGATGTAGTGTCATTTGGCCAACTTGGCTGTCCAAGAAAGGATTCAGAGCATGAACCAGAACTTGTGAGGTCTGCTTAGAGAGTCCAGCATCTGAATGGAGAGAAATGATGGCAGCAGACCCCTTGGGAGGCCCTGGCAGAGGGTTGGCCAGAGTCAGATTGACCAACCCCTGCTCCGTCATCTCCACACTGACCACCGGTTTGCTTTGAGGAAGCTCTTTTGTTTTGCTATGACTGTGGTAGGGTTGCCCCAGCAAGTATGAATGCAGAAGGACCTGTGTGTCTGCAAGTCTGTAGGAGTTCACAGAAATTTTAGGGAGAAGCTCGAACTTCACTTAAGCTATAAAAATGATGGGGCTGGGGTGGAGTTTAATCCAATGTGTCACACAGCACTTCCTTGCCTAGGGGCTGACCAGAGGGACAGCTCCTGGGAAAGGGACGCTGGTGCTGGCTAGCAGATGAACTGGGAACGTGTGTGCAACCGCAGGCCCAGGCCCGGCTCTCATGGCGTTGACGGAATTTCTGAGTGCGTCAGTAGCTCTGCACCTGTCCCTTCTCACTTAGCTCCAGCCTGGCCTGGCCCAGAAAGGCTGCAGCCAGAGGCAGCCTGGAAAGAAGTGGCCAATACTTCTGAGAAGCAGGCTGAGGTCAGAAGGAGCGAATAGCCTGGAGGATCCTTCTCTGTGCAGGAACCCATGTGAGAAGCCTGTGGCTCTTGTCCCACGTGCCCTCCAGCCATCATCACACAGCGTACTCTCCAGCTTTCATCGTGGCCATGTGTGTGCACGTTTTGCTCTCCTATTATACTTCAAGTCATTGTCACTCAGAGTGTGGTCCATGGAACAGCGGCAACAGCATCACCTGAGAGCTCGTTAGAAATGTAGCATCTCATCACAGACACATCGGATCAGAATCTGTTTATTAACAAGATCCCCAGGGATTTGAATGCACACTGAAGTTTGAGAAACACTGCTACGTGGAAGCAGGAGTTGTCCCCCGCAGAGTTATCTTTGTACAAGTAAGCTTTTGTATCCCAGGTGCTTGGCAGTAAGTAGGTGCTTGATAAATATATGTTTTAGCTTTTTACTTTGAAACGATTTTAGACTTAGAGAAAAGTTGCAAAGATAGTACAGTGTTCACACATACCCTCACCAGCTTCCCCTAATGGTCACAGTTTATGTAGCCATAGCACAACGACCAAATTAACATGGGTAAACTAACCGAGTTATGAGACTATTAACGGAACCACAGACCCTTTTCGAATTCATCTGTTTGTCCCCTAATGTCCTTCTTCTGTTCCAGAACCCTTTGTGGCATTTAGTTGTTGAGTCTCTTCAGTCTCCTCTAATCTGTGACAGTTTTTTAGTCTGTTCTTGTTTTTCATGAAATTAACTCTTTTATTTTATTTATTTAATTAATTTATTTTTGGCTGCATTGGGTCTTCATTGCTGCACACGGGCTTTCTCTAGTTGCGGCGAGCGGGGGCCACTCTGTTGCAGTGTGCGGGCTTCTCATTGCGTTGGCTTCTCTTGTGGATCATGGGCTCTAGGCACATGGGCTTTAGTAGTTGTGGCACGTGGGCTCAGTAGTTGTGGCTTGCGGGCTCTAGAGCGCAGGCTCAGTAGTTGTGACACACAGGCTTCTCTTGTTGCGGACCATGGGTTCTAGGTGTGTGGGCTTCAGTAGTTGTGGCACACGGGCTCAGTAGCTGTGGCTTGCAGGCTCTAGAGCGCAGGCTCAGTAGTTGTGGCACATGGGCTTAGTTGCTCCGTGGTGTGTGGGATCTTCCCGGACCAGGGCTTGAACCCGTGTTCCCTGCATTGTCAGGTGGATTCTTAATCACTGTGCCACCAGGGAAGTCCCAACCTTAACTCTTCTAATGAGTGCTCCTCAGTTATTTTTTAAGTCTGTCTCTCAGCTTGAGTATATCTGATGTTTTCTTGTGATTATATTGAGGTTATTCATTTTGGGTAAGAATACCACGGAAGTGATGCTGGACCCTCCTCATCAGGACATGAGGACATGTCTATTACTGATGATGTTAAACTTGATCACTTGGTTAAGCTTGTGTCTGCCGGGTTTCTCAACTCTTTCTCTACTGTAAAAATCACTACTCTCCTTCCCTTTGTAATTAGTAATTATCTCGGTAGGGGGAGATTTTTTGAAGCTATGCAAATATCCTGATTCTCCTCAAACATTTCCCCACTGATTTTAGCACCCATCACTGGCGAATCTTGCCTATGATTTTTACTATTGTGTTTGCCTAATGGTGATTTTGTATTTCCCTCATTACTTCTATATTTATTAATTGGAATTCTTCTATAAAGAAGAGCTGTTCCTTCTTCCTCATTTTTTTTCAATATTTTTTTTAACTTCAGTAGGGATTCATGGCTATTTATTTTATTCTATGGGTTATAATCCAGTCTTACTATTATTTTATTGTGTTGTTCAAATTGCTCCGCCCACTGGAAACTCCCACAAGTTGGTTTCTTGTCCTTCTGCCATGCCCCATCCTTTTCCAAACACTTCCTTATTTTCTAGCACCACAAGATGTTCCAGTCTCATTTGATTCAGTAAATCTTTTTGAATGACTGAATGATAGAATGAAAAAGAAGGTGCATGTATAGAAACTCAGCCCCTCTGTGATTCCCCAACTAGGAAGCTGTATCCAACTCAATTTTCAGCTGGGAGGAGGAACAGGTACTGTTCCCAAGTCCCACTGACTCACTCACTTCCACTGCCCTATGAGGGTCAAGGAAAGCTGAAGGAACTTTTAACCTGAAGAGAAAAGAAACAGTATCTGTAGAAATTATAGTCTGGGAGATTTGTCTGCCCTAAAAATCCAACTCGTGGACTTGCCACATCTACTGAGCAGATGAGGTAGTGCTTACGAACACATGTGCTGGAACCATATGCCTGGGTCTGAAGTCTAGGTCTGCCACTTGCTGCATAACTTCCCTGTGCCTCTATTTCCCCATCAGTAACATGCAGGTGATAATAACAGTACTTGTCATGGAATTGTGTAATAGCTAAATAAGTTTAAATGTTTAAACTGCTTAGAACAGTCTATGGTACACTAAACATTGAATAATCACTAGCCAGGAGTCGGGTGTTTACAGCAATTAACTCAGCCTTGTGAATTCATTCAGCAGTTATTTATTGAGCATTGTAGCATGCACTGTTGTGCTGGGTTTCCAACACTGAACAAAAGTGACAAAGTCTGTTCTTATGGAGCTTACATTCTCCTGGAATAAAAATAATCCAACACTACAAGAGACTGCAATACTTTTTTAAGACAGTAGTGAGGGGATGGGGACAATTGTGTTTCAAAACCATTCACACTTTTCTGGTGCAAGTAATTTCCCCCAAGGTATCATGGGATGGAGGTCTTAACCAATCAAAGCATTGTATTGCCTTAGCCACAGGGATTGGTTGAGGCAAGGACACACCCAGTCAGCACCAGAGAGATTTTTGCACTGGGGCTGCTAACGGTTAGAACCTGTGAGCAAAGAGCCGGCGGGCAGGGGACTTGGCCTGAGAATAAGCCACTGCCATAGGGTGGAGCCAAGAGTGGAGGGAAACCAAGTCCTGATGATGTCGAGAATGGGCTTGAAGTCTGTCCTAATCTGCACTTTTCAGGTACACAGCAAATACATTCCCTTTTTTTTTTTGCGGTACGTGGGCCTCTCACTGTTGTGGCCTCTCCCGTTGCGGAGCAACAGGCTCCGGACGCGCAGGCTCAGCGGCCATGGCTCACAGGCCCAGCCGCTCCGCGGCATGTGGGATCTTCCCGGACCGGGGCACGAACCCGTGTCCCCTGCATCGGCAGGCGGACTCTCAACCACTGCGCCACCAGGGAAGCCCAATACGTTCTCTTTTACTACTCATTCCTGAGGAAGTCCTGAGCTTACTTCAATCCCCAAGAAAGCTGATGCCTAAGCAGGAAGCTGGGCGCTGTTCTGAGCTCCTTCTCCCAATCCGAGCACTTCTTCATCTCCTGCCTTGTCCCCAAGTGTAAACCACCACCCCCTACCCCCCCCCCACACACACACATCTCCACTCCATCCCGCTTCCCACCCCTGGCCCACCCACCCCTGCTTCCTCCCCAGGAAAGCCCTGCCCCAGGACAGTAATCAGCCTCCCCTCCCCCATCCTCCAGAGCTGGAGTCTCTCCCCACTGCTCACCTAGACCCTCCCACCCCCCAAACTCTTCTGCCCAAGCCGCTCCTTAGAGGCAAGTCTGGCTGAATTCCCAGCCTTTAGTCTTGCTTCTTGTGGCCCTGCCCCGCCTCTCCGGCAGGACTGAGGGAGCGCTGCGCAGTCCCCGATGGTCAGCGGGAGAGTGCCGCGGGCAACCGCAGGAGTCACACTGAGACTCACACCTTAGGAGGCCCCACTTCATTACCTAATCTGTCCCTGGGGTCTTCCTGTAACTCTAGGCCTGGGCAGCTTCAGGGCTGACTTGAGGATGTTGGAGCTCTCCCCCTCCATGTCCTGGTAGAAGCCATATCCTAAGGGAGATAAGGGGAACCGAAATTTCCACTTCCTTGGACAAAATTTTCATCTCCCTTCTCCAAATTCTAGAGAACTTGCTGTCTAAACTACTTCATCATCATACCTTGACTTATGACATTTCTTGTGCTGTCCTCTAACCCCTCTCCTCTTAACTTTCACTCAGTATATGATTTGCCTCTTTGACTGACTGGTGTCTTGGTCAGCTCGGGCTGCCATAACAAAATACCACGGACTGGCTGGCTCAAACGATGGAAATTGATTTCTCACAGTCTGGAGGTTGGGAAGTCCAAGATCAAAGAGCCAGCAGGTTCAGGGTCTGGTGAGAGCCCTCTTCCTGGTTTGCAGATGGCCATCTTCTTGCTGTGTCCTCACACGGCAGAGAGAGAGGGTGAGTCAGCTCTGGTCTCTTCTTCTTCTTATAAGGATACTAATTCCATCATGGGACCTCTACTTTTGTGACCTTTTCTAAACCTAACTACCTCTCAAACCGACCTCCAAGTACCATCACACTGGGCATTAGGGCTCCAACATATGAATTCTTGAGGGACACAAACATTCAAGCCACAGCAACGGGACTATAAGCCTAGGGCAGTGCTCAGGGAACACTGAATGAAGAAATCAGTGGTTGAATATGTGAATTATTGAATGAATGGTTGACATGAGTGAGTGAATGACTAAATGAATGGACTAATGAGGAGAGGCAGTAGTAGGACTGGAGTGACATGATAGAAGGATCAAAAAGCCCTAGAGGGGGTGGGCCCAGAGAAGGGAGGAGCAGAGAAAGGAGACAGGAGAGGATAGGTAGCTACCATGGCAGAATGACATGAAGGAGACAGATGCTGGGGCTTGGGCCCGGGCTCCTTTACAGAGCCCATTTATTAGCTTTTAAAACCTTTTTTTTTTGTGTGTTTTGTTTTTTTTTGCGGTACGCAGGCCTCTCACTGTTGTGGCCTCTCCCGTTGCGGAGCACAGGTGCCGGATGCGCAGACTCAGCGGCCATGGCTTACGGGCCCAACCGCTCCGCGGCATGTGGGATCTTCCCGGACCGGGGCACGAACCCGTGTCACCTGCATCGGCAGGCGGACTCTCAACCACTGCGCCACCAGGGAAGCCCTAACACTTTTTTTTTTTAATATAAGTGTCATTCATCAAGAACTTTGTGCGTCTTGCTTTGACGTGGCCAGTCTTGATGTCTGAGGGCTCTGCTCTGGTGTATCTCTCCCCTAGATGTGGAAAGGACAGCTGGCCATGTCACCAGCACAGCAGGTACAGCCTCTGGGGAGGGGCCTGGGAGGTCTGGTGGTCTTGGGCGCCTCCCAAAAGCCTTTCAGCATGGACTCCAAGTCCTCTCCAGGTCAGAGCCAGGGGGCCAGTATCTCTCTCTCTTCCACTCCTCCAGCCTTTCCTCCCCTTCCCTGGTTGTGCACTGGCACTGCCAGAGCCTGCGGGGCCCCCTACAACTCAAGAGAGCCACAGACTCCTGCATGGATTTGCAGCTACAAATGAAAAGCCGAGGTTTGTTTTGAATGGATCGTGGCTCTGGAGAAAAAGCCTGGGGATGCAAATCCACCATGAGTGGGATGCAGATGGGAAGCAGATGTGGGGATGTGGGAAGTCCCCGCTCCATCCACTAAGGCCCACCTTGGAGAACTCATTCCTGTCCCTGCGGAAGGCTGATGGGCAAGGCTGCGCTCAGATGTGGGAGCCCCAGCTCAGGGCCCAGTTAGTCTGCTCAGCTGTTGCCCCCTCTTTTCTTCTTCATTTGCATTTCTCTTTCTCTGGCAGTCCTATGCGATATGTCTATTTCCCCACCTCTCCTCTGCCCCTCTCTGCTTCTGTCTCTCTTTCTGTCTTGCAGTCTCTCTCTGTTTCTCTCACTCCATCTCTTTGTCTTCATGTCACTGCCTGTCTTACCCTGTCTCTTGTCTCAGTCTCTGACCCCGTGTCTGTGCTTGGTCTCTGGATCTCACTCCCTCACTCTTCCTGGCTGCTTCCCAAGAGCAGTGCCCCTACCCTCCATGCTTGGATAAGTCTGCCAATCAGCTTGAGCCCGCAGAGTGAGGAATAGGAAGAACAGGCCAAGGGCAGACGGCAGCCCCTGTTCCATGAAGGAAAGCGATTTTAAGCCAGGGAGGCCCGGGCAGGCCGAGGCCAAGAATTTCTCACTTACCCACAGGGCTGGATATTTAGTCTGAGTTGGGGAGGGCAGGTGGCAACCAGCCTGGAGCTCCCGAGCCTGCAAGAGCAGCTCGGCTGCAGCCCCTCCCCAGCTTGAGGTTCCCTTCAGTGTAACAGTTCTCTCTCCCTCCTGGCCCAGACCCTACCCACTCCAGCAGCAGGAAGAGGCAGCACAGCCGGGCACCATGGTCACTGCAAGCAGGACAGAATGGGGTATTTTATATTCCTCACTGCTCTTCCCTTTCAACCCCTGCAGGGCCTCAGACAGCCTCCAAAGGCAAATGTGCTTTTTCGTTGGCTTGTGTACAGTCTAAATACTTTATCCAGTTGATATGGGCTCCACCTCCAGTTGCCTTATTTTCCCTTATGAGGCTGTCCACAGCCCTCTGAGCTCTCAGGCAGGATCTTGGGACCACTTGTGGCACGTTCCAGAGACCACTAATGGTCCCACACGCTAACGTTAAACTCATGTACAGGCTGAGAATGTGACACAACTTTCTGGGGAAACTCGAGGGACACACTGAAAACCATCCCCAAATAGGCTGCTGTCGTTCCCAGGAGACTGGAATCGTTTAGAGGGCAATTTCACAAATGCTGCTGCAGATGCGAATGAGGGTGCTATCAGAATACAGCTGGGGCTCGTCAGCCTGGCACTCTCCAAGCCTGTGCTCAGGGCTGCCGTTGCCCTGAGGCATTTGCTCCAGGCCCCAGGGGCACCCTGTAGTCCCTGGCACAGGGCTGGCACCAAGGGGGCATCACCACAGTGCTGCATCATGAGACATGGTCCCCGGCTGAGCCCTTTGTTCTGGAATCCTTTATGCATTGAGCACCTATTTTGTGCCGATGCTACACTAGGCAGTGTGTGGGAGTGGTGCACAAACCAGACAGGGTGCCTTAGCTCCTGAAGGAAGCAAACGGGGTGGTAAGACCTGGGCTGGTAGCCAGGAAGGGCCTGGAGCAGGTCACAGCTGCTGTCTCTGACTTCAGTTGCTTCACCCATGAAGTGGGGGCGATAATGGGGCTGTGCTGAGGAGTCACTGAGATCAATGTATGGTAACTGGTAGTGGTAACAAACCACAGGTAAGGACCAGGCAGCTAAAGTGGTTAGTAGCAGCAGACAGGGCATGGGCATAGCATATGCTGTCGGTGCTCTGCCCACGTGTCCTCAGGTCCCCGTATCACTTCAGGACCCGCCCCACCCCCATCCCCCGCTGCCAGCACCTGTCCGCAGCTGCTGGAACCTGCTTTGGCTGCCTGCATGGAGGTCAGGGAAGTGCGTGGGAAGTTGCTTCCCTCGGGCCCCAGGCAGCCCTTACCCAACAACGGCTCTGAGTGAGGGGTATAAACACCTCCACCTCCCAAGCTCCCTGCACACTGAACCACTCCCCCCCCCCCACCCCCGTGACCTCTTGCTTGACATCACATCCTCGCTTGGCCTCTCTCTCTTCTCAGTCTCCCTCCCCCACTCCTGGGAAGACTCCTAAGAATTTCACTTTCACACAAATCCTTGTTGCAGGGTCTGCTTTTGAGGGACACGATTTAAGACACAGGGAAGTGCCCAGTAAACATTAGGAGTTGTCCCCTAAGCTGTGTGACCCAGTCTTCCTGCAGAGCCACCCTCTGGCCTAGGCAGGTCCTCCCAAGTTCCTAAGGAATCAGTCACAGTAGGCTTCTAACTCGGAGGAAATCTCTGCTCCCTGCATCTGAACATGGCAAAGGCCAGTGATGTGGGAAGCTGGCCTGTAACTCTCAGCCCTCAATTCAGGAAACTGTCTGAGCCACTGGCTTCAGGAGTGTTTGTGTCCTCCCTCCAGGGGCCTGCACAGGGTGCCAAAAGATGGCATAAAATTCATATGTAATTATTGCCACCTTTCTCCGTTCCTGGGAACCCTAAATGGGTAAGCTGCACTTGTCTTTTTTGTCCCTCTGCCCACATCCCATCAGAGGAGAAATGGCAGATCTACACACAGCACTGGCAGGGGCAGATCCAGACGCTGGTCTGGATTATTTTTCTGGACTTCGTGATGTTTGTGGTATTTACTAGCTTTTTAAAATTTTGTAACTTGTGATTCTTTTTCTTATTCTAAGTAAATATTCTCATTCATACCTAATTTTGTATTTTTTCTTAAAGCAGGCTCCCCAAATTTTATAAGCTTCAGGCAACAGAAAACCTCAATATGCTTTGACCATCTGAGGAGTGGAAGAATTTCTCACAGACTGGCTTCTGCTCCATCCATCTCAACCCTTGTTTCTCTTCTCTCGCCTGCAGACTTCTGGTGCCAGATGTGATAAGGCTCTGGCTCTGCACCTGTCACAGCATCAGGTAAGAATACCCCCAGAATGGGCGGTGGGAATATTCCAGAAAGCCATTTCTAACCAGGTTGGCTAGCAGTAAATATATTACAAGACATAAATGTATCACACATGACCCAAATGGATGTTTTCCCAAAATAACCAATGAATATATGACAGTAAACCCAACTGAATATATTGCCAACTCAAATTCCCTTAGTCACACCTCCGAATGCCACAGCCACCTCCCCTCACTGACACAAAGGGAGGCGTGACAGAGGAGAAACTGGGGTGGAGACAGTGTTCTAAACCTACTACAGTTAAAAAATCTTAACTTTAGCAAGTATTATAAAATCTATGACCTTGAAAAAATACATGAACTTGGAAAGGGCTTGTGTACCTCGTTAGCTTCTCAGGACATCTGCCTTCGGTGGCCAGACTCACTTGAGGCTCAGACACATAACATTGTAAGGTCTGTGTGTTTTATCCCCACCGTGTGTGTGTGTGTGTGTGTGTGTGTGTGTGTGTGTGTGTGTGTGTGTGTGTGTGTGTGTGTGTGTGTGTGTGTGTGTGTGTGTGTAGCGTGGTTCGCTGTTGTTCTGGGCTCTCTTTCCCTTTGGTGCTTTTCAACCCCAAATCCACCAGGCAAGGCTGAGGCCTGTGGTCAGGGCTCACAATGAATTTGGCCCCTGAGGTTGGACTTCATAGCAGGAGACATCAGTATTTGTAAGTCCATTTGCTCCTCTTCTTTTGCATTTTCTTGGTTTCATTTACCTTCTAAATTAAAACAAAAATTTATTTATTTATTTATTTATTTTTGGTTGTGTTGGGTCTTCGTTGCTGCGTGCGGGCTTTCTCTAGTTGCGGCAAGCGGGGGCTACTCTTCATTGCGGTGCGTGGGCTTCTCATTGCAGTGGTTTCTCTTGTTGCGGAGCACGGGCTCTAGGCACACGGGCTCAGTAGTTGTGGCTCGCGGGCTCTAGAGCGCAGGCTCAGTAGTTGTGGCGCACAGGCTTAGTTGCTCCGCGGCATGTGGGATCTTCCCGGGCTAGGGCTCGAACCTGTGTCCCCTGCATTGGCAGGCGGATTCTTAACCACTGCACCACCAGGGAAGTCCCTACCTCCTTAATTTTGAAACCAAAGTTTCTTCTGAAAAAATTCCACATTTGTTTTTGTTGGCTAGAAGGACAAATGGATTTAGCCACCCACAGGCTAGGCCAGTAGCAGGGATGAGATCATCCCAAGGGACAGGCATGGTGCGGGCAGGAGGTTCACAAGCGCCAGAGGTCCCTGTGAGCCAGTGGAGGTAAGAAAGGCAATGCCAGCATTTGCAGCAGGTTCTGTGATTTACAAAATATTGTTCACATCTTTTATCTTATCTGAGCTTCCTACTCCCTCTGTGGGGTACACTGTGTGGGTGTTAGAATCCATCTTTTCTAGTTAAGAGAGATTGAGCAATTTATCCAAAGAGTATTCAACCAAGAAGTGGCAAGGTCAGGATTTGAACCCAGATCTTCCAACTTCAAATCCACAATAAAGCCAAAGATAGCTATGGATATCGGTTTACCATTGTTAATGATGATGATGATACATCTCTGTTTTTTCTTAAGGCTTGATATGTGTCAGGCTCTGCTAGCGCTTTCACGCATTTTCATGAATCCTCACATTCTCTGACACGAGCTAGGTTTGAAGGACGGGGACACTGGATGGAATGAGAAGGGCAGCAGTCCTCAAGGAGCCACAATATAAGCAAAGGCTGGAAGGCAGGATGAGCTGGGCCTGGTCAGACCACATTCACCATGACTGCAGAACCGCTGTCCTCGGGCCCCCGGCCAGTCAGGTGGGCCTCCTAGGACCAGCGCACTCTTCCCTCTTGGTGGAAAGGGGCTGCAACCACATAAAGTGGAAAGTGGGCTCTGGCATAGTCCTGGCAGCAGCAGCTGGAAGAGGCCTGCAGCCTGTCACTATACAAGACAGAGGCCTGCCAGGGTGAGCTGGATGTCAGTGAGGCCAAATGATGGGCTTGGCTCCTACCCCACAGCTTTGAAGTTTAATGGGACTCCTGGTCTGCAGACCTTGGCCAGCTCCTGCACTTTAGCGCCTCTTCCACTCCCCGCTAGGGGCCAGGAGCCCAGGCAACTTCCTGAGGAACCTCCTCCAGCTGATTTCGGTCTGGAGATGGAGGGGTGCCACTTGCCCTGCAGGCGGAGGTAGAAAGCAAAGGCTCAAAGGGCAGCAGAAGGCTGAGGAGGCACAGAACAGTGGGACTGGATGGAGGAGTGCCTGCCAGACGGGCTCCCTGTGGTCCCAGAAATCAGAGCCCACACAATCTGTCTCTGGTTTGGAGGACGAACACACTCTGGATTTGACTGTCCTGCCCCCAAACTCCACTTCCTTTGACCTTGTGTGATACAAGGCGTTAGGGCCCGCTTGACACCTAGACACATCACTGGACATGTAACCTTGGCGAGCTGCTTCTCTGTGCCTCATTTTCCTCTTCTGTAAAATGGGAATAGTAATTGTCTTTACCTTGTAGACCAGTGTGAAGATGAAATGAGTTAATATAGGTGGTGCTTAGAACAGGGCAAGGCACAGTGTCAGATGCTGGCTATTGTTATTTTTATTAATTTTTTTTTTTTTGCGGTACGTGGGCCTCTCACTGTTGTGGCCTCTCCCGTTGCGGAGCACAGGCTCCGGATGCGCAGGCTCAGCGGCCATGGCTCACGGGCCCAGCCGCTCCGCGGCATGTGGGATCTTCCCGGACCGGGGCACGAACCCGTGTCCCCTGCATCGGCAGGTGGACTCTCAACCACTGCGCCACCAGGGAAGCCCTGGCTATCGTTATTTTTACAAGAATTTTGAGATTACTCCCTTAGATGTCCCAGCGTTCTCTCTTGGGGTGTCCCTGTCACTTAAAATGGATTGGGATTTCAGGGCAAGTACCAGAGAAACTTAGATCCCTTCTAGTGAGACTTCTGAGGCTTCTGTGACTGACGGCTAGCACTGGCTTGTTTCTTCTCTCCTGCCGCCTCCAGTCCTAGGCTAGTTCTGCTGCTCTGGCTCACAGGCTGTCATCGCAGCTGCTCGCCAGAGAAGAGGTGTTTAATAGCTCGTTAGCACCTCCCCACCACTCGACTGCTCATGGTGGGAACTAATCTATTGCTCCCTCTGCAGTGACCCTGAGCTGCCTTTGAAAAGCAGGCCATGTGATGCCCGGAGATTTCCCCAGCTGGTCCCAATTCCCTCCCTTGGTTGCTCCCTCTACCCCGAGAGGGAAACAACTTACTGGTAAGATTCTGGTGATATATAGGCACATTAAAAAAAAAGGTCAGACCCTTCTGCAGCACCTGAAACAGAACCTTTCTGTTTCAGAAGCTTTTCCCAGAGTTTTCCTCCTCTTCTTCCTTGTCCCACACCTGCAGACCCCTCACCCTTGCCACCCGTGGTTTGGTACAGGAATCGGGGAGAAGGAAAGGGCCCAAATCTGAAGCAGATGTTTGGGATGAGGACTGAGGCTGGGGTGGAGACAACAGGAAGGATGTGGACCCTGCTAGAACTGCTTGTTGCCCTGACTTACTGCCAAGGCTGAGAAAAACAGCAACTGTTCCTGGTTAAATACCCAGCGTTTACTCATGCCAGGCTTTCCTGGGCCTCAGTCCTCAGAGTCTCTGGCTCTGCTTCCGAAGTTCTCCATATCCTTGTGCCAACCACTGTCTTGGCCCCCTTTCCCCACCATGCCAAGCCCCTAAGCCCAGCCTGACCCCCAAAAGTCAGGACTGGAGTTTTGCTTTATTTTTTTAATCCTCCCATAGTTAATCCCCAATGATATTTTTGGAGCCAAAACTCAAGATATGATCTGACAAAAGAGTTTCGTGCTGCTTCCGAGTATGAGAGGCTGTCTGGAATACACAGCTTGGATGCCAAAACAATAGAAGTTTCAAGGTGTAGCGGGATCTCAGTCAGAATTGTTGAAACCAGACCCTTAAGGAGCAGGCAGAAGCATCGCTCTGGTACCCACACCCACCTCCAGACCTCTCCAGAGCGCCACACGTGAGCCTGCCAGGATCCGACAACACGTCTGTCTACCCCTACTGGGATAGCAAATGTCAGATTATGGGAGAACACCCAAGTGTAATTCCGCTGCTCTGACTTGTTGAGGAGATGCAGCCTGGCATGACCATGACAAGGTATCAGAGAAATCACTCTGGGAAAAGAAGCCTGAAAGTTATCCTCAAGGCAATGGCCCATCCAGCTGCGAGCCAGCCCAGAAGCTAGGGGGATCACCTTTAAGATCTGCCCAAACCACAGAGGACTAAGCATCAGCTGCAGCACACTACAAAGACATGACCAAGGACTCCAATTTCCTGGGTCTGAGAAACTTCAGGGGAAACTGGAGCGAAGCTGTGTTTCCACCTATAGTGGCCACAACCAACTGCATGGCTACTCATGAAATTGATTTGCCTCTTCATGCCTCTTGGTTCCTGGGAAATAACATTGTCTTTCCTCTGCCACCCCCTAGTTATTCTGACCATAGTAGGAACCCTTTGATTGCTGTTAGTGTTGGAGATACGTCCCTCTCCCCATTCACTCAAGATTTTACTTTCATTCACTGATCTGCAGGCTACTAGCCAGTCCCCTGCTGCCGAAGTCAACACCTCAGGTCTGCTTTGTCTGGGAGAGAAGGTTAAAGGGGGAGTGGGGTCCTAAGATGACCGACTTCCCTTTTCTGGGAACGGCTCAGGCGTGGTGGCACTTATGCCACAGTTAGGGGCTTGCTCCTTTGGGTCTTGGTTTGGAATCCATCCTTGCAAGGGTTCTTGCTTCTCTGAAGATCAACAGGGAGACTAACTTCTCTCCCTTTGTATATGTGTAAGGAGCTCAACAAATCTCACTTGCAGCTGTTACTCTATCCTTTGGAAAATCTCTAAATGCATATACAGAAATGCCCCTCCCCCACCAGATTAAACAGGAATGAGAGAAACTATGGGGGTAGGTGGTGATGGCTTTGGGTGCTCAAGCCTTGGGGGAAGGAAACTCTAAGGAAAATGCATTGTTTATGTGTCTGTCTCCCCCCATAAGACTGTGAGCTGTTCAGAAGCAGGGATCACATTCTATCTTGTGTCCCCAGCTCCCTGCATAGTGCCTGATCCACAGATATTTGCTGAAATGCAGAGATGCAAAGAACTAAAGGGAAAAGGGAGGCCATCAACCTAGTGATGGAACAGAAACATCAGATTTCTTTTTTGGTAGTGGGGGCAAGGGGTACACTTATAGGAAATGAAATGACAACTTGAGAGTAGGATTAGACCCAGGATTTATGAGAACTAGCACAAAATGATGACACACACATAATCTTCCTCTTACATAATAACACAACATTTTGTTTTCAACATAACATAAACACCATCAAAGGCTCTCCAGCTGGCTTGCAAATACTGATATCCCTGACTCTGCTAATGGGCAAACAGAAGACTGTCTTGGCAACTCCTTCGAGTGGGAGTTCTGCGTAGAGAGGGAACACTGTTGGCCCATCAAAAGATGGGAAGATTCAGAAAGACTCCTCCATGTGCAAATCCATAGAAACAGTGACCTCACCCTAGAGAGGCACAGGACCCCTCACCCTGCAGAAGACACTATGTTTATAGTTCCAATAGAGTCAGTCTTGTTTGAGGTGTGTGTCTCCCTTTAACTCTGGCATTCTTGAAAATGTTTACTTCCTCAGCAAGATAACCACCAGGGATTTGGCCTATGCCAAACGGTGCTGCGTTTCATGTCAGGAGAGTTTAGAGACAAAAGATTTATTTAAATGAGGCTTTTTCTGCAGACTTAGTTACCAGAGATAAACATCAGGGTATTGGGTAGCATGTCGGACCTCATTCTAGTATTTCATTTGCTTGCAACTTATGGATTTTCCACCAAAGTTGGGATATTAAAATTTCAGGATATTCTTCCTCAGTTATATCCTCAACGGTGTCTTGTACACTTTATGCAGGATTCATTTAAACTTGGAAGTCACTTCACTCAAGTCATTAGCTGGTTTTCTTTGGAACTTTCTACACAAAAAAATTTTAGAGCTACTGCCAATAGCTCTATCTCTTAGAAGCTCTCTGTGCTGAATCAATAGGGCCCTCTCCTCATAAGTCCCAAAGCCTCAAATGACTGACAGGTAAACAAAGGTAAAGTATTCATCTGTCACACAGTGTCACCAAGTGAATGTGAGACAGGGTCAGTGAACACAGGTGGCCCAGTGCCTGGGTTGTTTCTTAGTCTAAGCTAACCTGCTAGAGACAAACCAGCAATGTGGAAAGAGTTTGGGCTTTGACATAAAACAGACCCATGTTCAAAGAATGCTCTGCCACTTACTAGAAGGAACCTTGGAGCTACTTATCCTTTCTGAGTCTCAACTGTGTCATGTAGAATGGAGAAAACAAGACTTACCTTGCAGGGTCATTGTCAACATGAGACAATATATATTAAAGCTCCTAGCATAAGGGAAGAGCTCAAAAATCGGTAGCTATTATTATGATTCAGTAATCAGGTGAGTTAAGGCAAGTCAAGGGTATTAGGTTGCCTACCACATGACATGGCTTGAGATGCAGTCCCTTCAAATCCTTCCTCTGGCCTTTGGAGGGTCACATGAAGAAGAGAGAGGTGGTCTCTTCTGACCCGGGCTCTTCTTCACAGGTGTTTGGACTAGGTGTCCTGAATACCCATTCTCTCTGGCCTGCCTGGACATGGCAAGGTGGAGCCAGAGCCCCACCGCATACCAGTCATCCACTCTAGCATCCCCTACTGCCCCCAGACCCATACAGTCTCCTGCTGTGGAAGTTACCAGGGCCCTAAGCCATAATCAATATGGTGTCACACATATTATATACAGGAAAACTTTTCCAAGGGCTCCAAGTTATTAGTCAATTTTCTTTAGTTAACAACATCATTTTGCAGGTCAGAAAACTAATACTAAAAGATTGTCTTGCCCAAGGTTGAACCGTGGGATTAATATGAAAGTTCAAGCTCATCAATTCATGGCTCTCTACCCTTTGAGGGTTCCATTCTGCACACTGGATGCAAAAGCATTCAGGAGCATCTTCTTTTAGAAAAGGCCAAATGACAGGAGATGACCGTCCCGCAGGGGAGGCTGGAGGCCCAGGGCCTCTGGAGTCAGAAACACAGGATACAGGTAGGTTCCTGTCATCAGGAGGAGCCACCTGGTCTAGGACACAATGAAGTTTGTAAAAGAAATTTATATCCTCACCTAGCTTGACTGACTTCTTCCTAGAGTCACCCCTAAGAGATGAAGTCCTTAAGACCTTGCTCACGCGGAAAGTTGCCTGGCTGGCCGGCCAAGCATGGTTTAAGGCATTCATGGCCATCAAAGACTACAAAGGCCCTGCTGGCCTGCTAACTGGGGACTGCAAGGAAGTAGCAACCATATCCACAGGCTTCATCCTGGATAAATTATCCATCATCTCCCTGAAGGAAGACCACAGGGGGAGTCTCTTACTGTTCTTACAAGGTGACTAGATGCTCTGGTTCTGTGCTAGTGTGTTTGATCCCTGCCCCTAGACGTATCAACATTATTTCCACCTTGTGTTTAAGAAGCTGTGGCTGCTGGCTGGTATTAACAAGCCAGGACCCTACTGACAACCTGGACAACTTTGCTAAAGCCACCTCTAATGCCATATCAAAAGAACTATAGCAGGCTTCCCTGGCAGCGCAGTGGTTGAGAGTCCGCCTGCCAATGCAGGGGACACGGGTTCGTGCCCCAGTCCGGGAAGTTCCCACATGCCGCGGAGCGGTTGGGCCCATGAGCCATGGCCGCTGAGCCTGCGCGTCCGGAGCCCGTGCTCCGCAACGGGAGAGGCCACAACAGTGAGAGGACCACGTACCGAAAAAAAAAAAAGAACTATAGCTAACACTCCTCTAACTTCTCGAAAGAGACTGTGTCCTCTACATCTCCTCACCAGGAATTCACTGAGCATCTTGTAGAGACCACACCTGAGTTCACCACAGCGAACCAGGTCCCTGCTGTGGCTACCACAAAGTATTCATATACAAGCAACGTTAAAGTGAACTGATCTGGTAAGGAAGGTATTTGTAGCAAGGCATATCCCAACTAGCAGCACCCCTCTATCACATACAGACCAAGATCATCACCATAGCCTCTGCAGATTTCTAAATCCCCTCCCTTTGTACTCCAAGCAAAAGCCTAAGCTCTCCAAGCACTTTGGGATGGCTTTCTGTTAGAAGGTGCACAGATTCAGTACTCTGAATCAGAAATACTAGCCCATCCCACAATTTGGGGGACAATTTAGTACCAAGTCATTTTCAATACTACTACACTCAAGAACCTGCTGCTGACCACCAAAGAGAATCATGATCACATTAGATCAATCCATAAAACCTCTTCAGGGTATAAAAGCAAAGGAGTATCCAATTTAGGATATCTGGGGAAAAACCTCTGCAGAGAGACTTGGTGGTCTTTGAATATGATTCCTCAGATTCAGCATCAGGAACGGGAACTAGATTCTCACAGGGCAACAATGGTTTCAGAAGACTTTTAAAACTAATTGTGAGGTATAGGAATTACTATGGAGAAATTGACTTTGGTTAGCATCTTATCAAGAGATCACATGGGAGCACTTCCCTGGTGGTGCAGTGGATAAGAATCCGCCTGCCAATGCAGGTGACACGGGTTTGAGCCCTGGTCCGGGAAGATCCCACATGCCGCAGAGCAACTAAGCCCGTGCGCCACAACTACTGAGCCTGCATACCACAACTACTGAAGCCCACACACCTAGAGCCTGTGCTCTGCAACAAGAGAAGCCACTGCAATGAGAAGCCCGCACACTGCAACAGTAGCCCCTGCTCACCGCAACTAGAGAAAGCCTGTGCACAGCAACGAAGACCCAACACGGCCATAAATAAATAAATAAATAAAAGATCACATGGGCTCTTTTTTCCCCCTCCCCACTGTGATTTTTTAGGGCAGGCTGTTTGAACAGGGAACTGGTAAAACAATTATTCTAAAAGTCAGGAAAAGTTACCTCTAGAAGGGTGGGAGGAGACTTGCTCTGCAGTGCTGTAATGTTTTCTTTCTTTCCTGGATAGTGGTTACATGTGCTCTTCCCTTATAATTATTTGTTAAAATGTACATGCTTGTATGCCTTTTTTTTTTTAACATGTTCATCTCAAAATAAAAGAAAAAAGGAATTATTCATTTTTAAAAGAAAGAATAACAGGATACCTGGAGCTGGTCTATTATGCTTGAGGGCCTAAGCGAAGCCAAAGCAGAGGTAAGGAGCCCGCTGGTCAAGCCACCTGCTGGAGAACCTCTACTGTGTCCTAAGAGAAGTGTAGCTGCGCAGAGGTCTCAGCGCTTGAGCTGCAGTGGCTGGAAGGTAACAGTGCATGAGAAGCTGAAGGCAGTATTTTACTGTGTTAATTTAAGAACAATTCTACCAGCCTCTTGAGTCTTATGAATAACTGCATGATGGGATGAAATCACTCAGTGACAAATGTTCATAGTGACCCGTTCAAAGCCACAAGAGCAGCATGTGTAAATGATGTAGGACTGTTAAATAACCTATAAGTGTAAAGTTGGAGGGATAGAATTTTGTTTTGTGTGTTTAAGACATCTCATACCATTCAAGGGGGCTTGATGAGGTGGGAGTACCTTGAATGCACTCTAAAGGAGTAATTTTCAAGTTAAGATTCCAATCCACTGGGTCTGGGAGGTGGGGGTGGGGAGAAAAAATAATCTGTATTTTAAAAACTATTACAGAGAAATTCCCTGACGGTCCAGTGGTTAAGACTCGGCGCTTTCACTGCCAGGCCAGGGTTCAATCCCTGCTCGGGGAACTAAGATCCCGCAAGGCATATACCATGGCCAAACAAAACAAACAAAAACTAACAAAAAATGACAAAAAACAAAACAAAAAGAAAAACAATTATAAAGGGGATTTTGTTTTGATTTTCCAGAATGGGAACCAATGCACAAAGACACCATGATTACCTCCCCAAGAAAGTCAGGGTCCCTAACACTTTTCCTACAAGGCTCAAATCAGAGGTCTGATCTTGTCTTTCTGCCAAGCTTATCTGTGGTTAGAAAAGAATTGGTCCCGCCTGCCACCCAAAAACTTTTGTGGAACAGGGTTTTTGTTTGCCATATGCAAACTTTTGTGGGAGGGTCAAGGGCACATTGAGAAATACATGTGTGATTATATGCAAATAAGAAGGCCATCCCCAAAGTGTTATTCCCTCTGGATGGCAAGTAACTTTTTTTCTTGTACTTTTTTTTAATTTCCAAATTTTCTACACTGAGTTTCTTATGTTGTAAAACAACAACTAATTAATGTTTAAAAGACTGATGAGAACAGACATCCTCTACTTTTGCCAAACTGGTTTCTCCTTCTGGAGCTGAGCACAAGCACTTGCTTGTCCCAGCCATTGGCTCTCTGTGCAAGCAAGCACTGTGGCCCTGCCTGGCACCATGGACAGCAATCAGGGAAGGGTGAAAGGGCAAGAAAGTCTGGGCCAGGCCAGGGCTCCGGGAGTACATTCAACCCCAAGCTGACTGCTTCTGGAGGCATTACTGGGGAAATGCAAAAACATTTCTAAATTTTTCTGTTCCTTGCCCACCTCCAATTTAAGCCCTGAATCATCACGTAAAGCAGTCACTTGCTCCTTAGTCCTTTTAAACATTCATTTATTTACTGTACAAAATATTTACACTATTGCTGCAACTGTCTGGCCCTTTTGTCTGGCCTGACAAATTTGCAGCAGCAGGGCTTGGTTTCTGCTGAAGTTCTAGAAACATGCCGACATCTTCCTTGGTGTTCACTTGGTGCCTGGTCTCCTTTGAAGAGACTAAAGGCCAGGAGGTTAGCTGGCTCCCCAAGCATCTGGGTCACAAGGGCATAAATAAAACAAGCTGGCCAAAATAAGAAACGTGAATAGAAAACTGCTCAAGAAGTAACAGACACTCTTCCTTCTCTCCGACATGGTGTACCTCTCCCCACACTGGCTAGTTCCAAAGCAGGATTAGAAAAAAAGGTCAAAGGAAAGGCCTAAAGAGCAAAGATACTTTTGAATAGTTAGGAGAGAGAGGGTAAACGGGAAGAACAGAAAACCACAACAGTACCAAAGGGTTTTGTTAAACAAAGACCTTGGGGCTAAGGACCACTGCAGGATGCAGCTGGGCTGCAATGGTACCCAGGATGCTCTGAAAAGTGCTATGACTAGAGCTTAAAAGGACAGATCTAACCAAGAAAATCAACTTGAGCTCCAGCATGAGTCTCTGGAGAGGAGAATGCAGAATCCAGAAGAGAAACAACAGCCAAACAACAGCAGAACCAACCCACGTGCCCCCCAGCTGGAAACCCTCTCCGGGCCCGAGGGGCAGCATCAGGTTTCCCGGGGGATGATGAAACTTGCCTGTACATATCCCATAGGAAAACACCGGGGCAGGCAGCAGCACCTTGTCCTGGTCCCTGAGGACAGCAGTGACCGTGTGGCATGGAGGACCCTGGGGTACAGAGGCCCTGATGCTTGATCCTAGACCCCAAGGATGAGTGAGGTCAGCACCCATGCCAAGAAGGACAAATGACAACTGCGAAGGAGTGAGGTCAGGCAGGAATTGTAGCAGCTCAGGAAGGCTTGTTCCTCGTGATCTCTGGGAACAGGAGGGCTCAGGCGTGCTTCCAGGAGGCCAAGGCATTGCTGCAAGTCCCGCCTCATCTCTGGACTCTTTGTACTTGCTGGTTTTGGCAATAAAGATGGCTTGTAAATATTTTCAGAGTCGAACGCCCCACTGGGAATGGTAGCTTGCAGCAAAGCCTTCTTAGAAACAGAAATTTGGGAATTCAATGAGATTTTGAGTCTTGAAAACGTCTTCATTCAAATCGTAATGAAAAAGGTGGTTGTCATCTTCCAAGAAACAGCTGCAGGTTCTCTTCAATCATCACATAACAGTGAACCTAATTTATCTTCCTCCCTCTTTAGCTGCCCTTGTTGGTAACTGATGGAGTGACAGGAAGTAACTGGGACAGCTAGGTGTTTATTTATCATCTGATGTATCTCCTCTATGTGTGTTCCCTGTGTCCTGACCCTAAGGACCTGTGAGGAGCAATTAAATTACTGATTCCTTTTCCCTTGCCTTAGTGCTGCCAGGGAACACCAAGCAAAGAGAGAACCAGGGATCGGTGGCACGCTATCATACTGTCCCAATCTCTTGCTCCAAAAGTTTCTTCAATAGAAATCTAAAGAACCCCCGGCTCTTAGCAGACCGCATGAGCTGGAGGTGAGTGGCCGAGCCCAGCCACACCTCAGTGTAAAGAACAAACTCAGGGACAAGCATCAGTAGTCTTCAAGCCAGCCACGTGCCTAGACATGCCCCATAACCCTAAAGGAGAATCACATTCAGCACTGGAGGCAACAGCCCAGCTATCTTTCACATTCTTAGGTCTGTCTATCTCACATGCTTATACTCAAGAAAAAGCTTATTAGGGAGTTCTTCTTTGTGGATTAATGATCATTTCCAGAAACGCTTGCAAGGAAAGCTCCTTTTCCAGTTCTGACACCACAGAAAAGATCCTTTTGTGCTATCAGTCACCATGAGAGGTAGTCCAGTGCCACTCCGGCTACTGAGAGCTTTCTAAGAACCAAGTGCAAGCATAGCAGCATGGCCCTCCTCACGTGACTGAGTGAGTTGCTCAGATTATGTACCTGCCAAAGTGGCTTGCGGGGGGGGGATGGGAAAGGAGGGGCGAGGGAAGGACAAGGCTTGCAGGTGACTGAATACTCCAGACACGGAGAGCACGCAGCAGCTTCTGGCTGATGGTTTTGTGTACGTTAGGGTCAGTGGTTGTGTCTGTTATGTGCACCCGGATGCTCCAGAAAGCACGGGAGCCAAGTGGATGGCAAGAGAGTGGTCAGAGCATGCCGAAGCCCTCGCAGCCCTCACTGATGGCCAGCTGCAGCATCCTGTGCACCTCTTCATATGAGTCATACGTAGGGAGGCACAGCTGGTTGAAACTGGAAGGCCAAGGGGAGAGAAGTGATTAACTCACACCACCAGAAACACTAGCAAGGGCTGGAAAGATAATCCCCCGTGACAGCACGCACCAGGCAGTCAGATACCCACCACGTGTGTGCAGTTGGTAGCGTGCTATGGGTCGGAGTGGCAATAATCTGGAATGAGGGACAGAGGGCGGCAAAGCCTCCAGGTGGTAGCTGGGACGAGCCTGTTGTGAACTGAAGCAGCCGAGCCAACTCCTCCTGCGTCAAACTGGAAACCACGGTCCAAAACCACCTCATGACCTGGCAGGGAGAGCACAGGGCTGGGGTCATACCTATGTGTAGCTTAGGATTTGACCCCTGGGGAAGGAACAGGATATCCTGAAGTGGGGGTGGGCCCCAGTTACTGCATGCAGGTAGGAACGGCTAGAGTCAACAACCTCTTTAAAAGGAATTGATATTGTTACACGGTCAGGAGGGTAGTCGCTGATTACTTGGTTCTATTTCTCTGCCTTTCCAACGTACTGCCTCTGTGGCAGCAGCGTGACAGCCCTTAGGGACCAGGGTTCCCGTCTGCCTGGATGACCACCTGCCTTTCCCACATATATCACTTTCCCACATATATCCCAGTTGATATGTCTGCTTCTCCGACTACTCGACTTTTTCCTTCTGAAACTATTTCCTTACAAGACAGCACAAATTCGACTAAAAGAAATTTGGCCCACTTACCTTTTCTCTGAAATGCCATGAGCCACCAACGACCACCGCATGGGCTTTGAAGTCGGACACACTGATGTCCCCAGTCCCACACATCAGCAGCTGCAGAATAGTCAGGTGTTACTAGGATAGTCAGAGGGGCAAAGTCCCACCATAAGGTCAAAGTATGTTAACATGCAAAATGTGGAATACGGAAAACACCAAGAAAGAGACATAAGGTGAGGTCAGAATGCCAGAATGCTTCAGGAAAATCCATTATAATAGGCCAATGGTTCCTAACCAGTGTGGTAAAAATCACACAGCTTAAAAAAAAAAAAAAAAAGATAGATAGACAGATGCCTATGGCCTTACCCCAGACCTACTGAATCAGAATCTCTAGGGACAGGTTACAAACTTGTGTATTTTGAAAAAGTTTCCCAAGGGCTTCTGATGCACACCCCTAATTAAGAACTGCTGCTATATATTATTTTGTATTGAAACGGAGGACAGAAAGGGAACCAAGTGTTTACTGCCTGTCCGCTCTGCAGGTGGCCTGGGAATACCAGGGGAAAAAGCAGGCCCTTCCTTTCATGAAGACCCCCAGCCGCATTTATGAATTTGTTAGATGGCCTTTCCTTTTTCCCAGGATCCATCCTTCTTTTCTGGATTGAACTTCTACTACCGTCCCTTCAGCCCTGCCTCTACTTGGTCAGATAAATGAAAAAGAATGCCAAAAAATGAGAACATTAATGACATCAGAACCCTAAACATCTTGTTGATGTTCTAATTTGGTTCAAGATCCAGCAAGTTACTTAGCAGACTCTAAGTATTCATCCAATAGCTATAAAGAATGAAACAACCTAATCAAAGAAAAGCAAAGCCCAAATTAAGCCTGAGAAGCTTGGCTCCTTCAAAAAGAACTTGCTAAGCTAATGAGTAACTAAGAGCAGGATGGGCAACAACCATTAAGAGACTGTGTCCTCCCTCCTATGCACTTTATGAATTGTTACAAATGCTTTGCTTCAGGATAAAACAAATTACACCAGAAGTTGTTCCTCAGCCCAGAAAATGACAGCAAGAGGGGACAGGTCTGTCAGAAACTTCAGGCTGAGAGATGGAGAGTTCATTATTCAGATTTCATATCTAAAGGTACAAAACATGTTGAAAATTGCATGAGACTTTGATTCTTGTTTTGAAGCCAATTCAATTAATAAGGATAAAAACTGTGCAAGACTACTTGAAACTACTTTTTGTTTCCCCATTTTTAAAGAAGAACTTCCTCCCTACAGGAAATAGTTTACAGAAACATGCCCCTCATAAAGGCTACGGGAAGTTAGCGCTAAAGCTAGTAACATGCATTGTGTGTATCATCTGTGAGCAGCAGGTAAAAGCAAACTGGTTTTATTTTTTGTCTATAGCTGAAGTTCATGGAACTTCAATTTTGCTAATTATAGCAAGGTATTTACCATCTTATAGCCACATTTTGGGTGTTACAGGATCTAAAATAAGAATATATTAACTATATAGTGTTGTAACACAAAGCTGTGAAATGCATCACGTCTTTTGGTTTGTTTCCTTCACTAGAATGTAGCTCTATGAGGACAGGGACTTGGTCTTATTCATTCCTAGCTCCCCAGTTCTTCAAAAGCACATGGCATATAGAAGACATTCAATAAACAGTCTGAACAAATAAATTCTATTATTCCCTTAAATCAACTTTAAAGGTCACAGAATTTACAAAGACTGTACAGGATACCAACATTCTTTGCTACTTGACCAGTATCAATAATATTTGATGAATAAATATTAACTATTACTATTCATAATTAGTAATTTGCTGATTCCTAATTTTCACATTCAAATTTTTTTAAAGCTGGAGAAAGGGTCCATGCACGGAAGAGTGACAAAAGTAAAACCAACACTTAAAGGGCTTTCCTACTGCATCTCATAACAGAAGGTGCAGTAATCCAGTTCCTGTGGGCATAATAAAAGCAAGCCAAGAATAGGGGGTGTCAATTGTAAGCACTTACCTCAAGCTCATTCTCATCAAAAATAGCCAAAAGGTTCTCAGGGACCAGCTCATTCAGGCCTGAAACAAAGTAGCCAAGTTAAAGCCATATCCACACCATGGATACAAGTATTTTCACCTCAAAGCCAAGAGTAGACAGGATCCCACCTTTTAGGAAATGTTCCACTTCCTCTTTCACTTGACTGGCCAGCCGATACTGGGCCAGCAAATTTAAATAGAAGATTTTATTCGCGTTGGTGACTGGGGTTTGAGCTCCACCTGTCATAAGTTCTATGACCTGAAAGAAGAGGCAAAAGACAGGGAGAGGATGTAGATTGGAGTTTATAAGATGACATCTGCCCAGTATGTCCCACAAACACAGCATTATTGAACTCCACCATGGTCACAAGTTCCTACTGTGCGTTCAGGTTTTCAACGCACTTGGTTTTATTTAGTTACTAAGCTTAAGGTTTCCTACCGCTATTGCTATATATTCTCCTCGCTACTGTTTCTGAAGTGGGTCTCTCAGTAAGTCTCCTCTGACCTGGTCAAACAGTGGTGATGCAACAGGAAGATATTATGGTTCCTTGTTAGCAACACTTTAACATTTCTATGATCCAAAATTGAACCATTATTGACCTCTTCTCTTAAACCCCTGAGCCAATTGAGAATAAATAAAACTATGTAAGTAGTGAAGAAGTCTTCTCAGGTCTCAAAAATTCTAAGATGGGCATAGATGTTCCCTACATTCTTCTACTTCCAACGTGAGTCAATGGAAAAAGCCATGGCTTGATACTTGGAGACTAACTTGCTACAGGATTTCAGTCACTTAGATATTTGGGCTCCCGATTTTTCTATCTGCAAAGAAAAAGCTGAACTGCATGATTCTCAAATAGAATTGGCACACTCCTTCCAATAAATAACTCCTAAGGGAGCTTTGAGGAAGCCCTGAAGCACAGTTTAATGCCACAACCCCAGAAAAACCTGTGTACAATGACCATGGTTGTCTTCATAGGTGAGCAGTAAAGGCCTCCATTTAGTTACAAGATCAGATTTTAAGGTCCTGACGACAGCACGGTAGGGACGGAACTTTGCTCCAGAGCAAGGATTCTCAATGGATCTAAAAGTGTAAGACTTTTTTTCTGTTACTGTGCACAATTCTGGATATTTTTATTTTATGTGTGTAAGCATTTCTAACTAGTAGCCTAAGTAGTAAATTACTAAGATTTAGTATTCATATTAAATCCATTTAAAATCAGTACTCCCCTGGGCCTGTGGACCCTAATTCAGTACTCCAATGACTCTAGACATCTTGCAGTGCTGGGTCAGGAAGACAGGCTCCGCCCACACACGTGCAAAGGCCATCAGCTGGGATCCCCACAATGCTCCCAAAGGTATCTGATTATCAGTTCAGTGCTACCAGTGATCACAAATTTTCAGTCATCGCTATTTTGCTTTCAATTATTTATAACTGCAACTTTAGCTTCATCGTTACCATTTGATATTATTTAACCCCAGGAGGTAAACAAAACCACACTTGCATCACAAATACTTTTGGCCATTAATTTTCTAGTAAAAAGTTTAAAAATATATACGCACAGTGTTAAAATAAGAGTCATCTAAAAAAAAAAAAAAAAAAAGGAGTCATCTACCTCCCTGCCCCTAATGTTAAGAAAGACACTGTCATCCCTTCCAAAGCTGCTTGTGCAGTGACACTTCACTATCACTTAGTTCTTTATCTACTGGAAAGTAGGAATGGGTGGGATGGATGGGTATACGTGCCTTTGGCTCCACTTAAATAGGCCAAGACCATAGTGTGGGATGCAGTGCCTCAAAGCTATGCTCTCCAATATGGTTGTCACTAGTCACATGTGGTTATTTAGAAATTCAGTTATTTGGTCATACCAGCCACATTCTGGGTGCTCAAAAGCACAAACAGAGAACACTTCCATCATTGCAGAAAGTTATACTAGAGAGCCCTGCTCTACAGAAGGGTGGGAAATGGGACCCACAGGCTTCAGTTCTCTCTCACCTTATCCAGTTGACCTGATTTGTTATATTTCTCTTCTGCAAAGACCAGCTCCATCTCACTCATGTCATTGTTGAGGATGAAACAAACTTTAGATTTGTAGAATTCTGGGTCATCTGTTTCAAAGTACTGAGGAGACAGAAAGACACAGAACAGAACATGACTACTCTTACCCAGAAACGAAATTTGTAACTGCCTGGAACCACTTACCCATTCAAACTTAAGAATAATAAGCTGAGGGTGGAGAGATTCCAGAGTTAATGGCCAGGGGCCTTAGTAGAAAATGCACACCTAAGAGTTACCTTGTAATGCATACGCAGTCCTATGATTTGGGCCAAGAAAGAACGGGTGAAGCGAGCTCGGACCAACTGCTTGTAGGCTCCTCCTAGAGAGGACTCATAGAGACACTTGCCCACCAGGCGCCCTGCAAACTCATACATCTTTAGGCGCAGATGAGCGGGGCGATTAGGGTTGGGATGCACCTGTCAAAGAGAAAGATTAAAAGGCCCTGGGCCATTTTTCTTCAAGCCTAGTTCTGTGAAGATCCTCCCTCCCCAACTCTATCCCAAGGGAGCAAAATTTTCAGTGTTAAGATCAAAGAGCCCATCCAAATGGCATTAGTTGTTTGGTAGCCACCATTGAGTAATTCAAAGTGATTGGATGGGGCTTCCCTGGTGGCACAGTGGTTGGGAATCCGCCTGCCAATGCAGGGGACACGGGTTCGAGCCCTAGTCTGGGAAGATCCCACATGCCGCGGAGCATCTGAGCCCGTGCGTCACAACTACTGAGTCTGCACTCTAGAGCCTGCGAGCCACAACTACTGAGCATGTGTGCCACAACTACTGAAGCCCGCATGCCTAGAGCCCATGCTCCACAAAAAGAGAAGCCACTGCAATGAGAAGCTTGTGCACCGCAACGAAGAGTAGCCCCCACTCACCGCAACTAGAGAAAGCCCGCGCGCAGCAATGAAGACCCAGCACAGCCAAAAATAAATAAATAAATAAATTTATTTTTTTAAAAAAAGTGATTGGAGGATAAAGGGCAAAGATAGACTTACGTTAAATTGAAGAATCTTATATTTATTTCATGGTGCCTGGCTGCAAACGGAAGTTAATCACTGGATGATATAATGCCTTTTCCCTAAACCAGAAATTCTTTCAGCCAAAGTCTACTTCTCTACTCCACCTAGTCAAAGATCTCATACAGGGGCTTCCCTGGTGGCACAGTGGTTAAGAATCCACCTGCCAATGCAGGAGACATGGCTCAAGGCCTGGTCCAGGAAGATCCCACATGCCGTGAAGCAACTAAGCCCATGAACCACAACGATTGTAGAGGCTGTGAGCCACAACTACTGAAGCCGGCACTCCTAGAGCCCGTGTTCCGCAACAAGAGAAGCCACCGCAATGAGAAGCCCGTGCACCGCAACGAAGAGTAGCCCCTGCTCTCCACAACTACAGAAAAGCCCGTGCACAGCAACGAAGACCCAACACAGCCAAAAATAAATAAATAAATAAATTTTAAAAAGAGAGAGAGATCTTGTACAGAGTTCAATTGCTTCAGGTATGTTTTTTTTTTGGTTTTTTTTTTTGTGGTACGTGGGCCTCTCACTGTTGTGGCCTCTCCCGTTGCGGAGCACAGGCTCCAGACGCGCAGGCTCAGCGGCCATGGCTCACAGGCCCAGCCACTCCACGGCATGTGGGATCTTCCCAGACCGGGGCATGAACCCGTGTCCCCTGCATCAGCAGGCGGACTCTCAACCACTGCATCACCAGGGAAGCCCTCAGGTATGTTTTGAGAAAAGTGGCTTAATTATTAAAACACTAAGGAGTAGAATAGCCACTGTATTATAATGCTTTTAAGTTATATATTCATCTGTCTGCATTTTCTCTTATTTTTCAGATGAAATAATGAAGGCAAAGAGGAGGGAGGCAATCTGATTAGTTCAAACTCTTATTAGTCTCTTCATTATAACACAATCCACATTTTCCTCCCACCCACGTGGAAGTCACAGACTCACTAATGCTTGGTTGGTGTCACTGAATCGGGTGAAGAGCTGATTGGTGGTGTCAAATAGTGCTTTGCAGATTAGCTCAAACCATTCCCGGCGAGGCCCTCCCCAGTCCAGAGCTGAAAGTATAATAAAAATAAAAAGTGACTCTGGCCTACCACCTCTTATCACTTTTGTTCATTTATTCATCATTTTATACTCTCCGATCCTTACTTCCTGCATTCCACCACCCTGGTGTCCCCCATTCCATCCCACCTCAGCTATGGACTTTTATTGAAATCCCCTCTTTCTGTAGGATTAAAGGTATTCTGATCACTAAGCTAATGCCTCCTAGTGTGGGGATACAGATCAGAGAGCCTAGGAAACTGACATTTCTCTACAAAGGTTACTTTACCCTTCTGCTTCAAACTCTCCCTCCAAGTCCCTGTATGTATGTGCTTTACAAGGTCTACCACGCTATTAGCCATTAAACGCCACCCTTTTTGTCTTGACTCATGATTTCTTTTTCCCAGGGAAAAAGAAGCTGGGGCAGGGGTGGCGAGTATGTGTAGGGGGGTTGTTTTTGTTTTTGTGGATGCGGGGTAAGGAGACAAGGAGGAGTGGGAAGGAGAGTTAAAAAAAGATGAATATGAAATTTCAAAACTGACCTTCTTCATCCTGAAAAACCACTTCAAAGTTCTTGCTCCAATCTGAGATGGAGAAATTCCGAGTGGCTTTCAGAGACTGAAAAGCAGTGAAAGAAAAAGAAAGGAAACTGTCAGAACACTGGCCAGTCTCTCTTGGGTGTTAAAGACAAAAACACAAGAACATTGCCATTGTCCATGTAATAACCACAAGTACCTGGAGGCAATATATTACTCATAAATAAGCTTTAATACTACCATCTTATATTTATTTTTTTATTTTTTATTTTTTGCAGTACGTGGGCCTCTCACAGTTGTGGCCTCTCCCGTTGCAGAGCACAGGCTCCGGATGCGCAGGCTCAGCGGCCATGGCTCATGGACCCAGCCGCTCCGCGGCATGTGGGATCTTCCCGGACTGGGGCACGAACCCATGTCCCCTGCATCGGCAGGCAGACTCTTGACCACTGCGCCACCAGGGAAGCCCACCATCTTATATTTAAAATGTAAATATCTCCAGAAGAAATCTAAAATTAAAAAAATAATCTAAATCATATTTATACCATTGCCTTACTGGAAAGTTGAAACTTCTTTTTTTAAATAATCCTCATTTTATTAATGAGAAAACTCTTAAATAAAGAAGTAACAATGGCTCAGATCAGTAAGCTGTCAGCAACAGAACCAAGGAGTCTTGGTTTTCAGTAAAGTACAGTCTATCCACTAGACATTTTTAGCCACAAGGCTAGGTTCAGAACAGGAAGCCATGCCACAAGGAGAGTGTGGCTGAGAAAAGGGGTTTCCAGCAGCACCTACCAGAGCTAAATATCACAAACACTTTCTGGACAGGGACCAAGGCCTTCTCATTCTCAAGGAACGTAAGAACTATGCCAGTGTCTATGTAGTGGAGTCAGACACACATCAGGCGTTCCTTTTCCATCAGGCCAGAGTGACAACAAAAATCATTTCCTTTTAATCCCACAAGAGCTCTTCTATTCCTGGGATTCAATAACAGGAACTTTCTTCTATAACAACAACTTAACACCTGCCCTTAGTGCTTTTAGGTTAAATAGTCATCTGTCTGCATCTTTTCTTATTTTACAGATGACATAATGAAGGCAAAGAGGAGGGAAGCAATCTGATTAGTTCAGACTAGTAAGAGTTCCATGAAATTGTTCAGGAGCTAGTTCAGTCTGATCTTAAAGCCAATGTGTCAACTAGTCTCTCCTTTCGATAACATACCTCCAACAAATCTGCCCCAAATGCAGTATAATCAAATGCATAGAACACCATCTTTAATACGTTTAAAGAAGAGAGAGATGTGGGTTTCATAAAAAAGATAACCTGCAGAATATAACCAAATATCACAGAGGTTTCTAGTTGGAAACTTTTGACAGGGATGAAACTTTACGCACCGATTCCAACAAGGCATGTCTGCTGACCTTCAGGGTGACTTTGGAATGTGGTCTTTTCATATGTACCTGCCGAAGCTCTCTCTGGAAAAAGTTCACCTTGTCCTGAAAGGTCTCAGAGCCTCCTAAGGAGCAGCAAGATCCATCATGATTAAGCCTCATTATAAGACACCTGTGCAGCCACCCAGATATCTGGGGTCAATGCCTACCCCAGCAGAACCCCTGTCCAAACTCACCTAGGTTTTTATGGAGTGAGCGGATGAACGTGGCCGCTAGGATGTTCCTCTCCTTACAGCTGAGCTCCACAGGAGGCTGAATGCCGTCATCCACCACCAGTGTGAGCAGCTTATGGACAGGGTCAGGGCCGAGGTATGAAAACTAACAAAGGAAAACAAAAAAAAGAAAAGGAGTTCATCTATAAAGCCCTCAAATCCAGCAAAAAACCTTCACATCCCTACCCTTCTCACCAACCAACAGAAACAAGTTAAGCCTGTTTTCCCCAAGTAAGTACCTACCAGGAGTACATCTCCTTGTTTTTCACCTCAGGGCTCTATGATTCAGATTTTATTTTAAATTACTCGAGTCACAGAGACCACCTTTAGTAAGGATCACAGGCAACACTACAGACTTTCCAACATAAAATATAAGAAGGGTAAAAGCAGGAAGGATATATGAAATAGCAAATGAGCACCTGAATAGGTTGGGCAAACTGGCTGGAGGAAAATGATTTGCCTTTAGATTCCAAAAGCTCAGAAGAGTTTAAAAAAAAAAAAACACACTTTTTAAATTTTTAAAAAAATTTTTTAATAGATGAGACTACTGGTGCTAAAAGAGCTACCTCTGGCACGCTGGGAAGCCAAACTCAGGTCAGAGTTACCCACACCCTTTCCATTAACTTAGTCTTAGGGACAAAAAGATAACTGTTGAAGTATTCTGACTTGCTACCAATTGCTGTTTCTATAGGCACGTGTCCTCCTAGAACTACATCCTTCACGAGGAGGTAACAACTCTTTCTTTATTTGGCAATAAATCCTGTGTGCACAATGAGAACTTCCAGAAACAACAAAAGTCCTTCAAGGAAAAAAGAAAAGGTTGAGATGTTGGAGGCTGAAGCCTGCTCTACATGAACCGGATGTAAGGTTCAACTTACTTTTGTTCCTGGGCACACTCGGAAGGTATAAAGGCGCCAGGGAATGATTTTCAGGTAGAACTCCTTCACTGAGAATTGCTGGAGGACCAACATATAGAAAATGAAGTGAATGATAAATAAAGAGGTTCTATTTGAGTATAGTAATTCAAATATCAGTCCCCATCTACATTTCTCACGATAACCCTTTTCCTCTCTGAACAAAGAAGATAATTTAGGACTGAAATCAAATAGAAAACATCAACTCTATCTTAAAACAGGCAAATTTAAAGTATGACGCTCACCATGCAATTTCACACAGATATTTCATAATCTTAATACTCAAGTCTTACTACCATTTCCAAATATCTGAGATCAGGTTTTCACTTTATAAGTAGATAACACTTCACGTAGAAACAATCAAAATCTCCTTCTGCTTAGCCAGATGCTGCTCAGAGAGACTTCTTCCAAGTCAGTGGACAGGGAACACCAGTGGCCCACGCCCACTGCTTTATCTCTATTTGAATGGCACCAAGGATTTGCTGGGGAAGAGGGGGTTGGGGATGGGAGGAGTCTCATACAAAAAAGTTCATAAAAATCCTTTATGTCAGAATAAAAAGAGGTCTGTTGCCATTTACAATAAAAGAAAAGACAATGCAATAACTTTTTAATCTTAAAAAAACCCCTGGGCTTCCGTAGTGGCACAGTGGTTGAGAGTCCGCCTGCCGACGCAGGGGACGCGGGTTCAAGCCCTGGTCCGGGAAGATTCCACATGCTGCGGAGCAACTAAGCCCGTGTGCCACAACTACTGAGCCTGTGCTATAGAGCCTGCAAGCCACAACTACTAAGCCCGCGTGCCACACTACTGAAGCCTGTACACAGCCTAGAGCCTGTGCTCCGCAACAAAGAGAGTAGCCCCCGCTCGCCACAACTAGAGAAAGCCCCTGTGCGGCAACGAAGACCCAAAACAGCCAAAAATAAATAAATAAAATAAATATTGAAAAATAAATAAATAAAAATTTTAAAACCCTGTTATCTGAACATGTAGTAGGTCAGATTTTTTTTCTTGATTTTTAAAGAACTCTTCATTAAAGAAAATTTCAAACACATACTAAAGAAGAGAAAACAGTACAATGAAGTCATCACCAGCTTCAACAATTATCAGGTCACAGCCAATCTTGTTTTATCTCTACCTGACCATTTCCCTCTTTGCCATTCCCCCAGGCCAAATTAAGGCTAGATTTTTAAATGATGAATAGTGCATAGCAAAGTGTTCTAAAGTAGAACAGAATTAGAACTCAGGTTTGGTTATGCAATTAAAGGAATGTAATGGGATGTTTCAAGAGTCTCATTTTTCTGAGGTCTGTATGAATAAGCAAAATACAAACACTAAAAAAGAAAACCCCTAAGACAAAGCGCCTCTTAGCTCAGGGGCCTTGGGAAGTTCACCTCCTTGACTCTGCCAAAATTTCTCTATTCCAATCCTGTACATGGATCATGACATCTGTTGTGGTTTCACAAATCACTGAATGAAAGATCAAATTATTCTGAAATAGTACAAGGGTCCAACAGTAATTTTTACACTAGTGAGAAATTGTTAATGGTTAAAAGTAGCTTTCTTTAAAACTCTGAGAGCCATGCCTTGAAAAGTCTTCCCAGAAGCAATCAAACAGCAGAAAGTTACAGGTGCTCTAAAGTCCCAAGGCACAGACTCTCTAGACAGAGACGTAATCCAGCCAAACCAGACATGGGCAACAGAAGAGGAGGCACGGCCTTCTGCTCAACTTGAAGCAGCCTCCTCAGTATCCCTGAACCCTAACACGGCAATGATCTCGCTCTGATTCTCAGACTGTTGCTTTGTGGATTTTGTAACCAAATACCAATTACAAGCAGGCTCGGTGGGGTGGGGGGCAAGAATGAGAGTTCCAACCTTTGGTGACACGTAGCAGTACACCTTCTTAGGTTTCTTCACCTTCTCAGGGGTGTGACACTCAGAGGGTGAGTCTTCATCTTCCTCCTCCAGAGCCGTGGAGGGCCGGCGCTGGGCAGAGCTTGTGTGCATGGGCGGGAGGTGCCACGGCGTGCTGGTGCAGTTGGCAGCATTATACAGATAAGCTTCAAAGTAAATGCTCACTCCTGAGGTGGACACATTGCGTTCGACAATATTCCTCTCATTCTCTGAAGTATAACAAGGAATAAGGTTTAAAGTGCAAGACAGGGGAGAAAGTTACCTATCACTAGACCTTTAGTCCACAGAGCTCTAAACCAAGTTTGGCTCAAATATCTAATATTTGTGGGGTTGGTCAGAAGAATGCAGACGTGCAAAGAACAAGTGGCCTGAGAAGAGGACTAAATCACAGCTCTTCTCTCAACTCACCACTTAGGACAATAATGTCAAATTCGCCATTATTGATTGGCTGGTTTTGGTATGAAATGCAGGCATGGAAGCAGCCTCGAGAATGCAGGGTGAGCCGCAAGAACACCTGGCAGGTCTGCCGGTTGGATGTCACTGACTTCTCAAATGAGACACCAGTGCTCTCTTCTTCCGGAGGACCGAGCTACAGGAGGAAAACAAAGCAACATGAACCATACATAATTTTCCCTGTTTGCACAGTAATTTACTCCTACAAAGAATTTTCCTATCTACGAGCTAATCGAAGTCTCACGGTTACTAACGAGATAGGTATTGTCAGATGAAGGAAGGCAGGCACAACAGTCAGGGAGAAGGAGATGGATGGAAGTGAACTAGAGAGGGTGAGAGTGACAGGTGGGAGCACGCAGGGCAAGATGGGAGCCTCTTACCTCATGAATGGACAGACTGTAATTGTGCTCATCTCTCAAGGACGTGGAATTGTTGGTAGGGTTGTCATACTCATCTCGGGGCACTATTTGAAGAGTGTGTGGCTGCCCACAGGTCAACACGAGAGTAGAAAAATGGCACACAATTTTGGTCTTGGAAGGAACCACCATTCCTGGAACAAAGACAATGGAACATAACGTCAGAGAGGTGATTTTTAGGGCACAAAGATCTACTCAGTCAGTGAGTCCTGGAAAGCTGGGTGCCAGCCCAGTTCCTAGGGATAAACAATACCATTATGAGGCAGAGAAAGAGAAAGAAAACAGAGATTAATTCAAATGAACTTCTGGGAACTCATTTTTACAATTCCTAACCACTGCAAGCACTAAACAAAATGACAGAAAAACTTAGAGAAAACAGAACTGAGAGTTATAGATATAGTACCAAGAACCCCCCTGGGAACCTACAAGTGAAGCAGGCCTTAAAAATAAGTGAATAATTGCAAAATAAACAAACAAACTCGAAATATTTAGGTGCAAATCTAGCAAAACACGTATAAGATTTGTATGTTGAAAACTACAAAACGCTGATTAAAGAAATAAATTCAGGACTTCCCTGGTGGCGCAGTGGTTAAGAACTCGCCTGCCAATGCAGGGAATATGGGGTCAAGCCCTGGTCCGGGAAGATTCCACATGCCGTGGAGCAACTAAGTCTGTTCGCCACAACTACTAAGCCCACGTGCCACAACTACTGAAGCTCGCATGCCTAGAGCCCGTGCTCCACAACAAGAGAAGCCACCTCACTGAGAAGCCCACGCACTGCAATGAAGAGTAGCCCTCGCTCGCCACAGCTTGAGAAAGCCCATGTGCGGCAACGAAGACCCTATGCAGCCAAAAATAAATAAATAAAATTAATTAATTAAAAAAAAAAAGAAATTCAGAGGCATACCATGTTTATGAATTCGAAGACTCAACATAGCAAAGATGTCAATTCTTCCCTAATGATATATAATTTTAACACAATTCTTATCAAAATCTCAGCAAGATTTTTTGGTAGATTTAGACAGTATTATTCTAAAATTTATATGGAAAGGCAAAGGATCTAGAATAGCTAAAACAATTATAAAAAAGAAGAGTAAAGTGGAAAGAGTCAGTTTATTCAATTTCAAGACTTATTACATAGCTGTGTAATTAAGATTCCGGTATTGGTGGAGGGACAGACACACAGATCAATGGTATAGAACAAAGAACCCACAAATAGATCCCCACAAATATGCCCAACTGATCCCTGACAAAGGTGCAGAAGCAACGTAATAGGGGAAAGCTAGCCTTTTCAACAAAAGATGCTGGAGCAACTGGACATCTATAAGAAAAAAAAAAATCTTGGCCTAATATACAAAAGTTAACTAAAAATGGATCATGACCTTAAATATTAAATGTAAAACTAGGAAACTTTTAGGAAAAAAAACATAGGAGAATATCCTTGGAATCTAGGACTAGTCAAAGAGTTCTCAGATACCAAAAGCATGATCCATAAAAGGAAAACAATAAATTGACTTCAGCAAAATTAAAAAGTCTTGCTCTGTGATAGACCCGGTTAAGGGGATGAAAAGGAAAGCTAAAGCTTGAGAGAAAATATTTGCAAACCACATTTCTAACAAAGGACTTAAAGAACTCTCAAACCTCAATAGTAAAAAACAAAAAATACATTTAGAAAATGGATGAAATACATGAAAAGACATTTCATCAAAAAAGGGCACACAGAAGGCAAATAAGCATATAAAAAGATGTTCAACATTGTTAACCACTAGGGATATGCAAATTAAAACCACCATTTATAATGGCCCCAAACTGAAAACAACCCAGATGTTCTTCAACTGGTGAATGGTTAAGCAAAGTATGGTATATTCACACCAAGCAATACTACCCAGCTATAAAAAGGAACCAACTACCGATACACTCAACCTGGATGAATCTCCAGAGAAATATGCTGAGGGCAAAAAAGGTACATTAACCAAAAGGTTACATACTGTTATGATCCCATTTATATAATATTCTTGAAATGGCAAAATTACAGAAGTGGAGAACAGATTAGTGGGCTGCCAGGAGTTAAAAAACAGGTGGGTGAGGGAGGGAAAATGGGTGTGGCTGTCAAAAGGCAACATGAAGGATCTCTGTGGTGATGGAAATGTTCTGTGTCTTGACTGTATCCATGTCAATAACCTGGCTGTGATACTGTACTTTAGTTCTGTAAGATGTCACCACTGGGAAAAGTGGGTCAAGGTACAGAGCATCTCTCTGTATTATCTCTTACAACTGTAGGAAAATCTAAAATCATGTCAAAATAAATAGTTCGGTTTTAGTTTAAAAAGAAAAGGGCTGGTACACATTATAAGGATATGAACTATTCTCCACTGGCGGCAAGGTGAGGCAACTCCTTTTCGTGTGGAAAGGAGTCTGTGAGTGAGTCACTGAAGCAAAGGAGGAAATACCTGGAGAGGGAGAAGGCTTGGGAGCCACCTTGTCCAGAGGCTTCCTCTGTTATAAGGGAAAGAAAACTGAGGACCTTTCATGCAAACATATGCAAATCTTCTCAAGACCCCTCTTGTTATGGTTTGACTCCCAAAGTGGACACCAACCTGGCTAGTATCTAATGACACCAACAAAAGGAAGCCAAGGCAGGGCAAACAGGGCAGCCAGGGTCTCAGCACACTAAACGGTATGTTGCAGAACCAGGAGTTAGAGATTATACTTTTAGGCTTTAAAGCACATGAACATCTATTATCTGGCACAAAGGACACAAGGGGGTAAAAAAAGTTGAGATAGAGGCCTCAATTCTTAAGATGCTAGAAGCTTGGGCGGACACTCTTCAGTAAGAAGTAAAACACATACTGGCAGCAAGGGCAGGATTAGGGTGATTTTACTTGAAAAGGTTTCAAAAATCAGAAGACTTTACCTTTGGTCTATTCTGGCACCCTCACCCCTTAAGAACTTACCCGGCTGATGACACAGCAATTCCACTCCTAGAGAAATGAAAAGATATGTGCACACAAAAACTGTACACAAATGTTCACATCAGCATTATTCATGGTAGTCAAAAGCGAAAACGACCCAAATGTCCATCAACTGATGAATGGATAAATAAAATGTGGTATATCCATATAATGTAATATTATTTAGCAATGAAAGAAAGAGGTACTGATTCATGCTCTAGCATGGACAAACCTCAAAAGCATTACGCTAAGTGCAACAAGCCAGTCACAAACGGCCACATGTTATGACCACGCTTTTATGCAATGTAAATGGCAGAGTAGTACCCAGAGTACGCAAACCCACAGAGGCAGGTCAGCGGTTACCTAGGGCTAAGGGATTTGGGGCAAATATGGAGTGACCTGCGTACAGGGTGAAGGGGTGATGAAAATGCTCCAAAATTGACTGTGGTGATGGTTATACAAGTCTACAAAGTTTTAAAACCACTAAATTGTGTATTTTAAATGTATGAATTATATAGCATGTGAATTAAATCTCAACAAAGGCACTGTTTAAGAAAAGAAGAAGAAGAAAGGAAAAGAAAAAGGAAGGAAGGAAGGAATGGAGGGAGAGAAAGAAAGAAAAAACAACCTACCAGGCTGAAAAATCTTGTAGTAGGGACTATAGGCCACGTTTAATCCACCAAGCTTCACTGAGATTTCGTACCGCCCAGCCCTGCGCACAGTGAAGGCCACCTTGACCACGTTGGAACTGGGCTCCTGGAGGACTTCCTGGGTCACTGGAATTTCCACTGCTAGCTCAACATGAGAGATGTGAACTCTTAGTCCTACAGGCCGATGTGCAGGAAAGGGCTGCCCGTTCTTATAGAATAACTGCAGTGGGGAGAAGAGGGACACCCATTATTGAGCAGGGGGAGAAAATCATTTCCTGTGTTACTTGAGAGAGTGTGAGGAGGGAGGAGGTGACTGGTAAATCTCTGTATCCACCCACTCCTACAGTCCTGCTCACACATGAGGGAACAAATTCTCTCAATGCTTCAAAGAAAACCATTAAGTCACGAACAAATTCTTAATGTATTCTGAGGAGAGGGGAAAATACACCATTGAGTCCATTTCAGCTTGACACTTCTGAACCACAGATGCTGCCTACCCTGTCTTACTTGCCCTTTTTTCTTATATTATCACTGCTAACCCAAACGTAAAGGTAAGTCAGTGGGTACCACTGGCACTGAGTGAACAAAAGCACTAGGCAGGGCTAGTGGGGTTCAGACTATGGAGCTAAGCACAAGGCTTCAGTGGAGAAGTCATTGCAGGGGGCAGCAAACTTTCTGCAGAGGGCCAGAGAGTAATGCTGTTGGTTTGCGGGTCATACACAGTTAGTTACTCAACTGTGGTGAACTCCTCAAACGTGAAAGCATACATAGGCAGTACAGGAAGATGAATGGGTGTGGCTGTATTTATAGAAGTCTGTATTTATAGAAGCAGGAAGTGGGCCTGATTTGGCCCTTGGGCCATGGTTTGCCAACCCCTAATCTGTAGCACCTACTCTTTTCAGTAATATTTTTCTCACTTTGAAAATGTAACATTAAGCTTTATACTTCTTCCAAGCTAAGCACCTATTAAACCAAAATGATAGAGAAATGTATGACTCTTCAGATGTCAACAATTCCCAAGTTCCTGGGGGGTGGGGGTGGGGAGGTGTTGGAGAACATGAACGTTTCAGGCCAGCACCACCAACAGACTGAACTGGATTCTGGAAGGCAACTGACTCAGAAACCCCAGTGGGTACGGAGACAGAAACATTCCCTTACATGCACTCGGAAGGCCATGCTGTGGCCCACCTCATAGGGGTCCTTCCAATCCCAGGAGACTTTGCATGACCGGGGATCCAGGTAATTTCCCCGCACGTAGTCATATATAGTCCGGTCCCCTCGGCGTTCTCGGTCCTCATTCTGGAGGAAGCTGACTACACGTGCGGCAAGCTCGAAGAGGAACTTAATTGTGAAGAAGAATGCAACCACAGACACTGTGATGCCACCTATGTAAAAGAGAGAACACACACACCACCCGCCAGTTACACATTACAGCTTCTCACTGTGGAGCAAGCAAGAATTCCAAAGACACCCTCCACTGGGTCACTACCTCTGTGGGTGAAGAGAAGAACTTCCATACCAGGGTCCTCGCACCAAATCCCACCCATTGCCTGTTTTTGTAAATAAAATTCTACTGAAACACAGCCCCACCCACTTATTTACTGTTGTCTAGGGCTGCCTTTGCCCTAAAGCCGCAGAGTTCAGTAGTTGTGACACAGACTGTATGGCCTGGGAAGCTGAAAATATTTACTCTTTGGCCCTTTACAGAAAAAGATTACCAACCCTTGTTCTACACCATGGTCCACATACGATGCCTACCCCCAACCTCCCGTCATGTACTGGGTCCTAACATAGTAAAAAGAATGTGCACTCTACTCTATCCATTTGGAAGCCTTCCCCTTCCTTGGTCACTTGGCAAAAGCCCTCCCCAGTCCCTGCCACAGTTAGGGGTTCCTTCTTCTGGGCTCCCTCAAACTCCCGTGCATGCATTCATCTATTATAACTTTTCTCCCCCTTCATGTTATGAACTCCATGGAGGCAGATTTTTGCCTTATTCGACTTTGACTCAACAGGAAACAGCATCTGGCACTGGCCATAATTACTCAATAAATATTTCCCAAATGAATGAATAACACTGCCAACTCTGTGAAGGTACATTCTGGCATGCCTGGAAATATTTCTAAGTCTATTTTCAAGGAGAAAGGGGGAGGTAAGGAGGCAAAAAATGATATAAGCAACCCTAACAAAGAAATAATAGAGAGCTCTTTCTATAACGTACCAATGACGTAAAACATCAGGTCCCTTCAATGCCAACAGAGAGCCGAGGATCACAGCTGCAGCTGCAGAAGAAAACTTGTTTAGTTTTTCCTCTAACTCTTCCTTACAGCTGTCTCAGAGAGAGACAAAGCAGAGCATGTGGCTTGAGCCTACCATCTCCAGCCTTACTATCCCTGCTCTCTCCCTAGCTTGACAGGTGCCCTACAACATTTCAGAGAAAGAGAGACCATCATTCCCCCTCCTAAAGACTTCCAATCTACCGACCACCCTAGGAATACCACGAACAGCCACTTCTAGTTACAAAATGTAATAGCATGGCTTTCATCTTCTTGGATCCAGGGCCCCAGGACAGTTTACCTCCCCCATGCAAAGTGGTACTAATTAACACAGGCAAGGAAGATAATGGAGTCACTTTCCCCTTATGTTTGCCTTCTGGAAGTAATTCATCTAAGTAGAAATAGCTATATAAAATGTTTAAAAGGATTATTATCATCATGTTGGTATTATGTAATTAAAATGAACTCTGGGTCATCCCAATAATAAGCAATGGGCATGTAAGAGAAACCATTTTCTTTTGCTGTTACCAATCAGACAAACTAACAGGCCCTGTGGAAGATGAGCTCAGCAGAGAGGCCAAGGAGAGGAAGGAAGCAAAGGAGGAGACTGTACTTCTCATCCTAAGTGATGCCTGCCAAAGTCAGAACAATTCAAATAGGGGCCAGAGTCTGAGGGGAAACTTACACTGTTTTTAGACTTATCTCCAGAATAAGACTTCAATCTTATTACTCATTTGAACCACCCACGGTACTGCCAAGGAAAAATGCAATGCCCACTGACATTCCTATCTTATCACTGAGTTTTGACCTTAGCATAGACTGTACATGCTCTCCAATCTACAATGCACTAAATTCATTCTTTCTTTTCAAGTCAATATATATTAAGGTTATCAATGTTATCTCAACCCAGCACCTTTTATCAGCACTAATATATAACTTAGAGACAAGACAGCTGAAAATTTCTATGCTCAGATTTGGGAGGGACCAAAACAACTTTTTTTTTTTTTCCCCCCAACCAAGTGTGCTTTTATGTCTGATTATGCTGGGAAAATTTAAGAGAAAGAGTGACCAAAAATGGCCATTAGATCCTTTGATAACAATATATCCAATGGAATCCATAGGGAGTAGGTAATTTGAGGAATGACCATGTCAAGTTTCATAGAAATCCCTATTTAGACTGGTGTCCAAAGTCCTACCAGAAAAGAAAGCCACACAGGGAACATTAGCACTGTCAATACACATGAATTAAGTTGCTCTCCAGAGGACAATATACTAACTCAATATTTGAGATCACAACTAGTGAGCCTCCTTCCCAAACAAGAATCTCATCTCCTGGGACCTTATGCTGAAAAGCTGCTATCATCTCTCAAAAAGCAACTCTCTGTGCCTTATAGGATATACTAGGTGACTTGGTGGAACCAAAACCAGCAGTTTAATTGTCTTAAATACTCCCTCAGCTGGACGTCATTCAATCTGATCCTGGACATGAACATTTAGCCCTCAGTAAAGTTACAGCACTCAGTAGAAAATGAAGTATATGTAGGTGATGTTACAGACTTGTGGTCTTAAGTCTCTTACTCCTTAGAGGGATAGAGCAATGCTAAATTTATGGCACACATCATGAGGGCTGGGAAAATTCCTATGTACTGTCTCTGACAACCACAACAACCTTTTCTGTGAGAGGCAGCTGACAAGCAGTAAGTCAGAGCCTGGAGACCAGTTCCAGGGCTGCAACTGTGTGACCTGTCTAAGCTTCAGAATTCTCATTGCCGTAAAAAGAGATGAAGTTTAATAATTTCTATGACACCATCTCCTTTAGTGTGACAGGACTTCACTATAACTCTCCACAGCCATCAAGACTGTCAAATCAAACAGTAGAGCAAAGAGAATAATATAGAGGATGAGGGCATGACTAGACTACAGCTAGACCACCTGGGTTCAAATCCGTTCTCTGCCACTCACAGGGTAACCACGGACAACTTATTTAATCTCTCTATAATCTGCCAGTTTCCCTATCCATCAAATGGGGCTAATATCTGTGTGTACCTCACTGGGGTGTTGCGAGGATGAAAAGAGTTAACACATGTAAACAGCCTAGAATGGTGCCTGGCACACAGTGAGTTCTCAGTTTTAATTATTATTATAATTATTATCAATAGTAGTAGCAGCATCACTACTCTTTTGTTTCAGAGCCAGTAAGAAACTGAGGGAACCTCTCTATTGGTCCACACTTCATTCAATGAGAAATGCATCAGAACTACAAAAGGCAAGGCTTCTCTTACCATACTTAAAATCTCTGCCTATGTGGGAGTTCTTTAAACTTTTCTAATTTTATGTCTGAAAATTTTTATAATGAAGATTTTAAAAATTAATACTAAAATAACTCATCCAACAAATACTGAGTACCTACTTAATATGCCAGATACTGGGGGAATGGTGTGGAACAGCCATAGTCTTTCTTGGTCCTCGTGGCTGATAATAATAAACTTGACCTTGTTAAGTCCTTGTCCATTTTTTCCCCATTCACTTGTCACTCAACCAAATCATCACCACTGATCTAGATCACCCAGACCTTTTCCAAAAGGTCAATTCTACATTTCTACTCCAATTCCCTTTATTATTTAAAACTCAGCATACCAATTATTACTTTTTTCCAAACTCTCCTCTCTTCTCTGTGAAGCCTCCTTGTGATCAGGGAGTTAGCTCTGTCAATTCATCACTCATTGATGTGATCTTTATAAACTGTCCCACTTCTCTACAATACCTCTCAAAAAAACTCCCCAACAATACTTACCCATCTCTCAATTTTACCCATGGTCACATTCTAAACTTGCCTTCCTTCTGCATTTTCCTCCTTTCTGGATGCTATCACAAAGCTTCCATGCCTTTGTCTTTGAGTACAGGGTTTCCTTTTAGGGTGACCCCTCAAATCACTTTTATTCCAGATTCACCTCTTCTGTAGGCATTTTCTGTCCTCTTACTGTACCTGTCGTGCCCTCTCTGCCCTGTCTCTGCTCCCACCCCACCATAACTTACAACCCCCTTATTGAGCCACCTACCACAGGCCAAACAATGTACTAGGTGTTTTACATGTTAGCCCAAGTAATTGTCACCAATACAACTTGGTAAATAAGCATTATTATTCTTATTTTAGAGACTTGAAAAAAAAAAAACCCTAGGCTTAGAAAAGTTGACTTGCTGAACATCTTCCAGCAGGTTAAGTGACTCAAGCCTGTCTAACTCTGAAGCCCAGTGTTCTTAACCTCATATAACTGAATCATGAAAAAGAGTGGAGTCATAGGGATAGTGAAGTATTTGGGAAGAGAAAAGATTTAAGAAACTGGTAAAAGAAAGTGTGAAAAGCATTACCCAATCTTACCGAGGATAAAATTAGAAAGACAAATGCTTACAGCCCCTTTTTAAATCTTTTGAAATAAAAATAAAACGTTACAAAGGAAAATGGAATGCAGTACCAATTATCTAATGCAAAAATATCACTTGCTTACTAAAAGATCCTGGGCAGGTTGCTCAATACTACAGAACTTTGGCTCACAATTACCTACAAAAAAGGGAAAGGGGAAATGTCTCAAGGGAATGTTAGAAAGTTGATTGATATACATATTCTAAAACTCTTTGCTTTTTTTTTTTAGTAAAAGATTTATAATTACAATATCAAATAAATTTTAGCCCTAACATTGAAGATTGGTTGTGAAAAAGTCTATTCCCAGAAATGGAGAATTGATTTCTTCATACTCAAATTTGCTCTGCTGGGAGCAAAGTCAATTCCAACTGCAGCTGTGCACATCAATGCTATCCCCTGCTGAGAGGGCTTAGAAACTGGACACTGAGTCCATGTTCTACATCCCAATAATAAGTAAATCTTAACTAGTCTGTCACCTTACCTTTAAACGAGGGCCCATGTTCTGAGAACCAAGGGGAGCACACCTATCCACCAAAGCAGGTAACTTTTGGCCACTTGCACCTTGTCTTCCAACTTCCACATGAAAGAAAACAGCTGCAAGGTCAAGAGAAAGTGTCTGTCCATCAGACCTTCAGCGAGGGTGTGTCACAGAAGCAGAGGGTCAATGTTTCTGGAATGAACTGCATGAATTCCACGGTGGAGAAATATAATCCCAAAATATAACATCCCTGGACTTCTCTCTAGTGCAGGGTGCAATTGGCTGCCAAAGGGTGCATCTGTTCTGCTGTCTCGGGATCCTACGCTACAAAGAAAAAAAGAGTCAGTGGAATAGATTTTTATCTCTCAAAGAGAACCCCCAGAAAACAACAAAGAGGTATAGAATAGACAATGGAAACCCTGTGGCACTAAAAATAACCAAGGGCAGGTAATCTTTGACCAAGTTTTCCCAATTAAAAGTCCGCAAGAAAAGCCAAGTGGCGATCTCACGGGCTTAGCTGCGTCACTCCCCAGAAGAGAGCTCCAGCACTTCAGTGGATTCCAACCCTTCAGCAGATGCAGAGTAGAGCACAGATTTAGAGTGAGCCTCGTCACAACCACACACCCAGTTTCACTTTAATGGGGCTGGGAACAAGGTGAAGAGAAATGAAAGGAGAGCACAGGCAGGGCTTGGCTGCAGAGGGCCTTGTATGCCCTGATAAGGAATCAGGTAATACTCAGCTGGAAAGAGGAAACCACCAAAGAGCTTTAAAACCCAATCAGTCAGCCTATGCAGTCTGCTCCCTTTGTACCCATGTATGCATTTCCAAGACACGGTTAAACAATACTGACTTTATCTTTAAAACAGTAAAATTTGCTACTGTGAGTAAGGGGAAAATTTTTGTGAACATTCAAGATAAAGTCACTGAGTAACAAAGTTCAGTAAAGTCAGTCTGTAACTCAAAGATATTCATGAACTAAATGTAGCAGAAAGGGGTTTCTGGCAAGAATAGCCGCCATAGAACACATGAGAAGAAACTACTGATCAGTAAATGAAAAGAGACAGTCCCTTTCCACGTGGCAGGAACTGTTCTCAGTGCTTCATGTGTATTAACTCACAACCCTAAGACACAGATACAATTATCCCTATTCTACAGATGAGGAAACTGAGGCATTTTCTCAAGGTACTTTCTCAAGATTACACACAGTACATAGTAGAGTTGAGTCAAACCCAGACAACCTGGACTCAGACTCCATGCTTCTGATGACCACTCTACTGCTTCTCTATCATGGGAGACCAAAAAAGAAAACACAAAATGCTAACAAGACCAGAAGAACAGAATGGGTGAAAGCCACCAGATCAAACAAGTTGTCAAACTTTTATAATTAAAAATAAATAAGTATGTGTAATTATTTTAAAATATGGTGATAGACTTGCCAAGTACATCAGCCAAAACCTGGGTCAACTAGCAATTGGAACCAGTTTAAAGGAGCCAGAAACAAGAGAAGAACTGCATAAACTATAAGAGATCCATTAGAATGCTATATAAGCATTAAAAAAATTTACACTTTAAAGGAATATCACAGCGAATCACTCACAAATAAAATGTTAAATGAAAAAGCAAGCACAAACTTCTTTACATATCATGAGCCCAATTTTTAAAATATTATATTACATACAGAAGACTGGAAGGAGCAACATAAAAATGTGGTCATCTCTAGGTGTTCTGAATTATAGACGTTTTTATTTTCTACCTGTACCTTTTAGTATTTTCCAAATTCTTTTTTCTGGCTGTGCCACACGGCATACAGGATGGATCAAACCTGTGCCCCCTGCAGTGGAAGCACAGAGTCTTTTTTTTTAATTAATCTATTTATTTATTTATTTTTGGCTGTGTTGGGTCTTTGTTGCTGTGCACATGGGCTTTCTCTAGTTGCAGAGAGCGGGGGCTACTCTTCGTTGCGGTGCACAGGCTTCTCATTGCGGTGGCTTCGCGGAGCACAAGCTCTAGGCGCGCAGGCTCAGTAGCTGTGGCGGATGGGCTTAGTTGCTCCACAGCACGTGGGATCTTCCTGGACCAGGGCTCGAACCTGTGTCTCCTGCATTGGCAGGCGGATTCTTAACCACTGTGCCACCAGGGAAGCCTGAAGCACAGAGTCTTAACCACTGGACGGCCAGGGAAGTCCCCCAAATTCTTAATGATGCGGGAACACATAAAAAGTTTCTAAATACTCTTTTTTTTCTCCCTAAAAAGGCAAGTTACCCTTTTTTTCAAATAAGGAAACAATATTTTTGTTTGTTTGTTTATTTATTTACTTAGGCTGCGCTGGGTCTTCGTTGCTGCGCGCGGGCTTTCTCTAGTTGAGGCGAGCGGGGGCTACTCTTCGTTGCGGTGCGCAGGCTTCTCATTGTGGAGGCTTCTCTTGCTGCAGAGCACAGGCCCAGGCGCGAGGGCTTCAGTAGTTGTGTCACACGGGCTCAGTAGTTGTGGCTCTCGGCTCTAGAGTGCAGGCTCAGTAGTTGTGGCGCACGGGCTTAGTTGCTCTGTGGCATGTGGGCTCTTCCAGACCAGGGATTGAACCCATGTCCCTGCATTGGCAGGCGGATTCTTAACCACTGCGCCACCAGGGAAGTCCTCAGAGTCCATACTTTTACAAGCTCCCCAGGTGATTCCTATGCATGTTAAAGTTCAGGAAACATGGTCTAGACTCTAGAGCAGTCAGCTGAGAAGGGACCCAATATTCTGCATCTCTAACAGGTTCATAGGTAATGTTGATGCTGCTGGTCTGCAGACCATGCTTTCAGGAGCAAGGGTCTATTGCAGGAGGAGTTGGCAAACTACAGCCTGCAGGCCAAATCCAGACAGCTACTGGTTTTTGTTTAAAAAAAAAAAGTTTTGTAAAAGAAGAATAAACACAGCCAAGTTTATTCGTTTACATTTTGCCTTTGACTGCCTTTGAACTACAACACAGAGTTGAGCAGTTGCAGCAGAGATGTACGGCCTACAAAGCTTTCCTATCTGACCGTCTACAAAAAAACGTTTACCAATCTCTGGTATAGATGACTTAGTCTTAAAAGTACATAAATGTGTTGTATAAATGAACTCATTTTTATATATCAAAAAAGCATAAAAATCACTTTCTTCCAGTTCTACTACCCCTTCTTAGGAAAAGGGCTATAAAACTGGCAACATTATGCAAATGTTTCTCCTGGCTAATTTCAACTGTTATTTAAAAGTTTTATGCCTTCCATACTCCAAATAGGAATTTCATACAATCATTTCCCAAGTACGTGTTTCATATAATCATGCTTGGATTTCATCAAGGCTATAATTTCCTGAAACCAACCAGTACCTCAGGGACCAAATACTGTATCTGGGTTTCTAAAATTACTACAATACATACTGAGTTTCTACTTTTACAGTGCTATTCTAAAAAACTGTGACCTACTGTATAGCACAGGGAACTCTACTCAGTACTCTGTAATGACCTATATGGGAAAAGAATCTCAAAAAGAGTGGATATATGTATATGTATGACTGATTCACTTTGCTGTACAGTAGAAACTAACAACATTGTAAATCAACTATACTCCAATAAAAAATTAATTAAAAAAAGAAAACTATGTGAAAGTCCACTTCAGAATTCTGGTGCATAAAGAGATAGTGGTAGCACATAGGAGTTCCAAATATCAACCACTGAGTCCCACAAAACAAGACAGGACAAAAGAAAGACGTTCGCTTTGTTAAGATGTAGTCTCCAGCGTTCTCTACACAGAGAAGCACCAGCCGCAAGTCCATGGAAGTCAAACTAAAAAAAACAAATCATTCAATCAAAAAAAGGCCCACAAGTTAGAGTGGTCCAACTAAGGAGGTTCCAAGAAACAAAGTGTACCAACAGACACTTTAGATTATTAGTTTATATTTTCCTTTGCTTAATTTCACCCTTGGTTTATTCTCCCCACCCCAAAATCCCACCATAAAAGATTGCCTTCCCCCATCAAGTTTATACTCTTGAGATATTTATACAGTTGTGTATTCCTGCTACCTTGGTTCAGCCAAGTTATGCAATTTTCATTTCTATCCGTTCCTCATCCGTCAGCCCCTCCAGTCTCTTAATCATTCCTGTGGGTCTTCTGTGAACTCTCTCCAGCTGGTCCCCAGCGATCTGGTAATGAGGTGCCTCCAACTGACTGCAGCCTTCCAGGAACAGCCTCGTTAGTCAGAACAAGATGAGCTCACCCTCCTCGGTTCCGTGACATAATACTCCTGACTAGACTATCCCCCAAAACAGAAAGCTAGAATGCTGCTGTATTAGACTATAACCCCATTCCATGCTCCCCAGATGTGGGCATTGGGGCATGCCAGAATGTGCTAGAAGACAGAGGATAAATGGACACATTCCCACTGCGTCTAGTTATTAGAGGATGAGGTAGTGGGGAGAAAAAATATTCTCATGTTAAAACAAACTCATAGATAATAAAATAGAATGCAAAATATGCAAGAATTCCTAAAGATAAAACATGGGTAGGTTCAAAACGTTCATATATATTTTGTAGTTGAGGCAGAAAGGCTCCTTGGGGCTCTGTTCCCAGCCCCCAAAGGGTTACATGCCCGCTATCCTCTACCATTAGAGGTACCTGAGCCGAAAATTTGGAAAAGCACTGCAACCCCCCCTCAATTGTTGATATACTACCCCGTTACCACCCATTTCATATACTCACATTTTATTTTTTCTGCTATGTTCTTCTATCCCTAGATATCTATATATTCTCTTAGCTTAAAATTATTTGCTGGGCTTCCCTGGTGGCGCAGTGGTTGAGAGTCTGCCTGCCGGTGCAAGGGGCACGGGTTTGAGCCCTGGTCTGGGAAGATCCCACATGCCGCGGAGCAACCGGGCCCGTGAGCCACAACTACTGAGCCTGCGCGTCTGGAGCCTGTGCTCCGCAACAAGAGAGGCCGCGATAGTGAAAGGCCCGCGCACCGCGATGAAGAGTGGCCCCCGCTCGCTGCAACTGGAGAAAGCCCTCGCACAGAAACGAAGACCCAACACAGCCAATCAATCAGTCAATAGAAATGCTGTAGAATTATTAAAAAAAAAAAAAAAACCCTCAGGGGTTAGTTCTGTGAAACACTGCATACAATTATAAAAAAAAAATTATTTGCTAAAACTTCGTGTTTTAGCAAATTCACTATAATTCACCACCAACATCTTTAGGTTCTTCTGTATCATTCATTCTTCATTCATTTCATACTTGTTGAGCATCTGTGGCATGCCAGACTGTGTGCTAAAAGCTAAGGTCACAAGAATAAATAAGATAAATAAATAAATAAATTAACCTCCACGAACCCTGTCCAATGTGGGAGTTGGACAATACAACGTAGCAAGTACCACAAAAGAGGAAAAAACAATATGTGGAGGGCAAAGGAAGGAGAGGAGTAACTTTGCCTGAATGGGGAAGTGTTCACATGAGTGGCAAAGGGGCTATTACTTAAGAATGAGTAAGCATGTGCCAGGCAGAAAGAAAAAAAAAAGTACCACTATCCTAGGTAGAAGCAGCAGCATAAGTAAAAGTACTGAGTCGAGAGAGAGTGATAAAAAGTTAAGCATTACAAAAGCAAAGTGTTTAGAAAACCACCTGGGCCATACAGGGTGACTGATTCTAAGTACAGTACAGTGCAGTGGTCAAGAGCATGAATCTCACAACGAAGCAATCCTGGACAAGCTACTTAGCTTATCTTCAGTTGCCTCAGATATAAAATGGAGATGCACTGAGAAAAGAAAGGAATTCAGCTGCGCTTGGGAAGCAAGACTTGGAATATAAGGGAAGGGAGGACCAGCTGAGACTGGCAACTAGACCCAGGTGACTTGGGACCACACGAGAGCCCTGGGGGATACGGCTTTATGTGCAAACCAAGCTGTGGGGTTGCCAGGTTATGATGGTGATTTATGCCCAAGCAGCCCAACCCAAATAAATGAGGAAGATGGCACAGAGTGTACCTGAGGGAACTTGGTTCAGCCAAGTTATACAGTTTTCATTTATATTCATTCCTCATCAGGAAAGATGAGAGATCCAGAGAAATCTCATTTGGAAACAACCACAGCAACAATCCAAAATAATAAGCTTTCTGAATTTCTTTTTCAAGTATAATGATAAAAAGAAGAATCCACCTGCACTGAGAACTTACTATATGCCAGCACTGTTTGAAGTGTTTCATATATTATCTCATTTAACTCTCACAGCAACCATATAAGGTAACCATATTATTATGCATATTTTAGAGATTAGGAAACAGAGGTACAGAGAGCTCAAATAACTTGTCTGTAGTCACTAAGCTGACAACTGAAGGAACCAGGCAGTGTGATTCCAGAGCCTACCCTCTTACCCAGGAATACTGATGCATCAAGAAGAACCTCCAAAAAGGGGCGGGAGGGAAAGACATTCTTGGGATAGGAAGAATGAGAGCTCAGAAATATTTAATTTGTAATTTTAAAGGAATATGACTTCACTTTATTAGACTCTAAGCAACAATGACAACAAAACCACAAGAGATGTTTTTTTTTGTTTTTTTTTTTTGCGGTACGCGGGCCTCTCACTGTTGTGGCCTCTCCCCTTGCGGGGCACAGGCTCCGGACGCGCAGGCTCAGCGGCCATGGCTCACGGGCCCAGCCTCTCCGCGGCATGTGGGATCTTCCCGGACCGGGGCACGAACCCGTGTCCCCTGCATCGGCAGGCAGACTCTCAACCACTGCGCCACCAGGGAAGCCCCAAGAGATGTTTTTTAACTAAGGGAGTAAGAGGATCACACATTTAAAAAGAAGTAACTCTGGGGGCAATGTGAAAGAGACTCTGAAGAGAAAGACAGATCAATGGCTGAGAGACAAGAGGATACTGGTCCAAGGGAGCTACTAGGCACCGGCTGTGATGTAGAGAGGGAAGACTAGCATATGCTTTATTTCTGTTAGAAGCAACAGATTGGTGATCTGCAAGGCTGAAAAGATCAAGGAGAGCAAGAAGTCAAGAACAAATCAGGATTTTCTATGCTTGGGAGCCTGGATGAATAATGGTAGAGAATTAAGGAGGCAGAGCAAATATGTAAGGAAAGTAATGAGTGCAGAACTGAACATGTTAAGTTTAAAGTGTCTATAGGATATCCAGTTGAGTATATCCACAAGATGAGTGGAAATCAGCATCTGAAGCTATAGATACCAGGATCCTGAGGGCAGTTAAAAGACATGGAGAATGGGAAAAGACTGCCAGAGAAAGGAGGCAGACCAAGAAAAAGACTAATCATAGAAGCCTGAGGGGATCAACGTTAAATATACCCTGCCCTTGCCCCCCAAAAAGAGCTAGCAAATCAAAATGAGAAGAAACTCAGAGGAGAAAAATTGTATTGGGTTGTCCAAAAGGTTCATTTGTTTTTTTCCGTAAGATGGCTCTAGTAGCACTTAGCTGTCTTTAACTTCATTTGAAACAATTTTGTTAGATTGTATGTGACAGCTGTCATATCAGTGTGCATTTAAAAAAAGACTTATCAAAATTGGTGATTTTTTTGTGTAGCCATTTTAACATTGAAGACAGAAGGAAAAAAGCAACATTTTCGGCATATTACGCTTTATTATTTCAAGAAAGATAAAAATGCAACTGAAATGCACAAAAAGATTTGTGCAGTGTATGGAGAAGGTGCTGTGACTAATCAAATGTGTCAAAAGTAGTTTGCAAAGTTTCGTGCTGGAGATTTATTGCTGGACAATGCTCCACTGTTGGGTAGACCAATTTAAGTTGATAGCAATCAAATTGAAACAATAATTGAGAACAATCAACGTTATATCACGCGGGAGATAACCGACATACTCAAAATATCCAAATCAAGAATTGAAAATCATTTGCACCAGTTTGGTTATGTGAATCACTTTGATGTTTGGGTTCCACGTAAGTTAAGAGAAAAAAAGCTTCTTGATCATATTTCTGCATGCAATTCTCTACTGAAACGTAACGAAAACGTTCCGTTTTTAAAACGAATTGTGATAGGCGATGAAAAGTGGATACTGTACAACGAAGTGGAATGGAAGAGATGGTGGGGCAAGCGAAATGAACCACCACCAACCATACGAAAGGCCAGTTCATCCAAAGAAAGTGATGTTGTGTACATGGTGGGACTCGAAGGGAGTCCTCTATTATAAGCTCCTTCCGGAAAACCAAATGATTAATTCCAACAAGTACTGCTCGCAACTAGACCAATTGAAAGTAGCACTCGACAAAAAGCATACAGAATTAGTCAACAGAAAATGCATAATCTTCCATCAGGATAACGCAAGACCGCATGTCTCTTTGATGACCAGGCAAAAACTGTTAGAGCTTGGCTGGGAAGTTCTGATTCATCCACTGTATTCACCAGACATTGCACCTTCCGATTTCCATTTATTTCGGTCTTTACAAAATTCTCTTAATGGAAAAAATTTCAATTCCCTGAAAGACTGTAAAAGGCACCTGGAACAGTTCTTTGCTCAAAAAAGATAAAAAGTTTTGGGAAGATGGAATTATGAAATGGCCTGAAAAATGGCAGAAGGTAGTGGAACAAAAGGGTGAAAATGTTGTTCAATAAAGTTCGTGGTGAAAATGAAAACTGTGTCTTTTATTTCTACTTAAAAAACTGAAGGTACTTTTTGGTCCACCCAATAAAAGTAATTTATTGGAGGCAAAAGGAAGTGACTATTTCTAGAAATTGATGGTCAACTATATTAGACCGAGTAAAGATTTAGGCCAGAGGGGGAATTCAAAATCAGCCCTCAAGTTTTTTTTTCCTTAGTTATTTAGAACTCTCATTCTCTGATCTAGCAACTTCTTCAAATAAAATTTGTATTTTATTTCCATCTGTTTTCATTAATAATATTAACCTCAACTTGACCCAACACTGATAACTAGTAAGCTCTTTGCAACTCAGTTCAGTGATATCATTATTTCAAAATTATTTTAATGCCTATAACAAATTCAGATCCAAACTAATTTAAATCCATTCTCTAACTCTATATAAATGACTGGTTAAAAAAAAATCTCTTGTCAAATCTCTTGTCAAAATCAGTTTCACTGAAGTATAATTTATATCTAGTAAGTCACCAATTTAGAGCATACAATTAAGAGTTTTGACAACTGTATAAGGTTATGATATAAAATACAATCATGATACAGAACACTTCATCATCCCCAAAAGTTCCTTCATGATCCTTTGCAGTCAGCCCCCTCCTACACCCTCCTGCACAACCATTGATGCACTTTCTTTTGCTATAATTTTGCCTTTTACAGAATGCCATAGAAATGACATCACATAGAAAATGTAGTCTTTTGTTCCCCTTTACTGCTGGTAGTAGTCGTCCATTATGTGGATGTACAACAATTTGTTTATCCATTCACCAGTACAGGACATTCTATCCAGGCTGGGGCTATTATGGGTATACATTCAAGTACAAGTGTAATGTGGACACACGTTTTCATTTCTCTTGGGTAAACAGCTAAGGGTGGGATTGCCAGGTCGTGTGGTTAGTATATATTTAATCTACAAGAAACCGCCAAACTGTTTTCCAAAGCGGCTGTACCACCTTGCACTTCCACCAGCAATGTATGGGAGGTCCCGTTACTATACCCACTTATGCTTGGTATTATCAATCTTTTAAATTTCACCCATTCTAATAGGTGTGAAGTGTATCTCACTGTGGTTTTAATTTCCCTAAGGACTAACAATATTGAATATCTTTTCATGGGCCTGTTGGCTATTTATAAAGCTTCTTTGGTATCCAAATCTTCTGCCATTTTAAAAAACTGAGCTGTCTTCTTACTACTGAGTTGTAAGAGTTCTTTATAAATTCTGAATACAAGTCCTTTATTAGATATACATTCGGCAAATATTTTCTGTGGCTTGCTTTTTCATTTTCTTAACAGTGTTGTTTAAAGAGTAACAGTTTCTAATTTTCCTAACTTGATGAAATCCAACTTATTAATCTTTTTCTTCCTTTTATAGTTTGTGCTTTTTCATGTCTTATTTCTTTAAAAAAATCTTTGCCTAACTCAACGTCACAAAGATTTTCTTCTATAAGTTTTACCTAAAAGTTTTGCATAAGAAAATCTCTTGTCAAAGTTTTCTTTAAATTTTTATTTATTTATTTGTTTGTTTGTTTGTTTATTTATGGCTGCATTGGGTCTTTGTTGCTGCACGCAGGTTTTCTCTAGCTGGGGCAAGCGGGGGCTACTCTTTGTTGCGGAGCACAGGCTCTAGGCGCGCGGGCTTCAGTAGTTGCGGCACGCGGGCTCTAGAGCGCAGGCTCAGTAGTTGTGGCACACGGGCTTAGGTGCTCCGCGACATGTGGGATCTTCCCAGACCAGGGCTCGAGCCCGTGTCCCCTGGATTGGCAGGCGGATTCTTAACCACTGTGCCACCAGGGAAATCCACTGTCAAAGTTTTTAGCAAGATTTTTTAAGAAACACCTGCATTCCATTTATCTCATCATTAGTCACACAGTTTTATTATCCCTTTGTTTCTTTCAAAATCAACTTCCCACATTAAGAACCACTATTTAAGTTATAGTCTGTTTCAGAATTGGAAAGATTTTTATCTTTTAACAGATGTTCCACTTCTTCAATCTAATAAACGGCATTTCTAAATGTAGGCAAGATCTTAGTCCCTCAGTTCTCCTCAAATGACATAAAATTTCTGGGCTCCTGATGCTTGTTTTTAAAAGTAATTCTACATTTCTTAATTCAATGTGGATTCCATTACATCAGTCTCTTTCAAATAATCCAGAGTTCTTCAGACTCAAAATTAAATGAATAGTATATATAAAACTATTCTATGCCCCCTGGAATAGAGAATAGTTCAAAGAAAGTAGGAGAAAGGTATATAAAGCTAATGTTAGTAAAACAGGGAGAAATGAAACAAGAAATTATCATTGCTCATTTTGTAACTTCATGGGATGCCTGGAGAAAAACAAAGTAGAAGACTGGCTCGTCTCTGTCCCTATCACAGTCTTTACTCTAAATCAAGAAAATAGCAGCATTATTTACAACTCCCTCCGACCCTGATGTTTTTTCTATTTACCAAGCTGACTCTACTGTGCCCAATCCACAGATTTAGAACAGGCCCCGGTGTTCCCATACCATGGCAGCTTTTATGCTTAGGTGACCCTGGGCCACCGAATCTTGGCTGTAACGGGAAAAATTTTAAACTAATTCTCTGAATCTGACAAGCCGTCTCCCTCAATAAGTCTAGGAAGTTTTTATTTCATTAACTGTGCATGAAGTGGCAGGCAAACAGCCAGATCTACAGCCCAGTGGGGTGAAACTGGAATTGTCACACAGATACTCAAAAGCTAACACAATTTCTAACTCTACTACCATCTATTACTTTCAGTTCTACTCTTATTTTTTAAGGAAAATAAATTATTTATATAATCAGAAGAAAGAGGAACCTTAAATGAATACTTTATAGTTCCTTGTTTAAGATTCTGGGAAGAAAAACTCAACTAGCCACAGAAATGACAACTTAAGATGGCTCAAACTGAAGGAGAAACTCAACACTTATGGTATTCAAAACAAAACTTCTGTTGACCTAATAATCAATGTTACCAAACAAGCGTTTATTAATTTCTTCAAATGTGTATTAAGAACCTATTACACGGGGCCTCCCTGGTGGCACAGTGGTTAAGAATCCCCCTGCCAAAAAAAAAAAAAAAAAAAAAAAGAATCCCCCTGCCAATGCAGGGGATACGGGTTCGAGCCCTGGTGCGGGAAGACCCCACATGCCACGGAGCAACTAAGCCCATGCGCTACAACTACTGACTGAGCCTGCAATCTAGAGCCCGTGAGCCACAACCACTGAAGCCCATGCGCCTAGAGCCCATGCTCTGCAACAAGAGAAACCACAGCAATGAGAAGCCCATGCACCGCAACGAAGAGTAGCCCCCGCTCACCGCGAGTAGAGAAAGCCCGCACACAGCAACGAAGACCCAACACAGCCAAAAATAAATAAATTTTTAAAAAAAGAACCTATTACATGCCAAGCAATATGTTGGATGCTTAGGATTCCAAAATAAGATAGTCCCTGACCCCTTAGAAACAAAATAGTAAAGAAGACAGACAAGTAAATAATTGGTGATAGTTCCATATAGTAAAATCTATGAGGTGGGGCTTCCCTGGTGGCGCAGTGGTTGAGAGTCTGCCTGACAATGCAAGGGACACGGGTTCGAGCCCTGGTCTGGGAGGATCCCACATGCCGCGGAGCAACTGGGCCTGTGAGCCACAACTACTGAGCCTGTGCGTCTGGAGCCTGTGCTCCGCAACAAGAGAGGCCGCGATAGTGAGGCCCGTGCACCGCGATGAAGAGTGGCCCCCTCTTGCCACAACTAGAGAAAGCCCTCGCACAGAAATGAAGACCCAACACAGCCATAAATAAATAAATAAAGCAAACTGTCAACAAGTAAAAATAAATAAACACTATTAAAAAAAAATCTATGCGGTGAACACACAGTGTTAGTGGAGGCTGGGAAGGGACCCTCAATCAGGATCAGCTCTTAAGCTTCTCAGGAAACTTCACACCACTCTCCTGGGAGCAAAGCCAACTCTCCCACTGAATTAACAGTGCTCTGGGAATCAAAGGCTACAAAACACTACCTATGTGGTATTGTTTATTCTCATGGTCAATGACTTTCTCTCCTCAGCACTGGTCAGAGGGGATTATTGGACCACATACATGGCACAGAAAAAGCTCACTGGAAACCCTAATTTATCAAAATTACACATGATCTAAATGCAGTGTGGTATCCTGGAACAGAAAAGGGTATTAGTGGAAAATTTTATGAAATCTAAATAAAGTCTGTAGTCTAATGTCATACCAATGTTAATTTCTTAGATGTGACAAAATGTACCGCGATTATGTAAGACGTTAACATCAGGGAGAGATCTGAGTGAAAGGTATACAGGAACTTGCTGTACTATTTTGCATCTTTTCTATGAACTTAAAATTTTTCCAATGTAAAATCTGGTTTTAAAAAAAGTACATATGGTTCCACACTTTACATTCTCACTCCCCCTTAGGATTCTGATCATGCCTCCCTAGTCACTGCCCCAGTTTAGGTAATGCTTGGTTAAAACGTTGTTTCAAAACATTTTCGATCCTTTTCTATGGATATAAACCATTTATGCAGCCCAGTTGGGTTTCCTTCTTCACCAAGATATGAAAAACTAGATCACACTTGGGAGGTTTTAACTGTTTTCCTAACAGTTTCACCACATACACCAAGGAGTATCCTTGGAGTTAAACTTCCCTAAGTGGACAAGACAGGGGTTTAAAATAACCTGGGCTGGATCTATGGATAAAAACAAAGGGACACAACAGAAATGTATTTTGTATATTCTTAGAATATCTTTACCTGATCTCTGATCAAAAAGAATAATGAATAGAAAATACAGTGAAAGCATAGGAAGGACTTTTCCAGAAGCCTACAGCAAACTTAATCTCTCACGTCATTGACCAAGATTGAATTACATTTTCTTTCCTAAATTAGAGACTGGTAAAGACGGATGGAATTATTCTTAGCCAACCAGCCCCATCCTTTGGCGTTAAGAGGTGGTTGGCTTTCCCTGAAGCACGTGGCTGCAAGGGAGGAAAGAGAATACACGGAAAAAAGTCTGTTAGGAGGAAGGAGGAAATGGATGCTAGGGGTAGGAAGGTGTGGAGATCAACCAAAAGAATCCTCTGCACTTTTATATCCACAGTATGCCAGCATTTAAGGAACTTTAAAATGTAAAAGCAACTTTTACTATGCAATTACTTTTACTAGCACTTGTGTTTTCTCTTGCTTTGTCAAAGTTCTTGGGGTGGACATGGGAGCTTATACAAGTGCCAAAAAAAGACAGAGAAGTAAGTATGGCTAGTAGGTTTCTATGAGTAGTGGGCTTAGTGTCTGTTGGGTGGGTTATGTGGGGGTACCAAATTCATGTTCCTTGTATGGTTCTAGTGGAATCAGATGGCCTTGCAGACATACAGAAGCATAAAGACAGGTCATCTACTTAAGCCAATCCCAATTTTTCAAAACAGAAATGTATTTTAAAGGCTTTTTAAAGTGTTTTATTTCACTTTGTCTTTAAGGCTAGTCCAAAAGGAACTAGCATTTGTTAAAGGATAAAAATAGATTGATATGGGCTTCCCTGGTGGTGCAGTGGTTGAGAGTCTGCCTGCCAATGCAGGGGACACGGGTTCGTGCCCCGGTCCGGGAAGATCCCACATGCCGTGGAGCAGCTGGGCCTGTGAGCCATGGCCGCTGAGCCTGCGCATCCGGAGCCTGTGCTCCGCAACGGGAGAGGCCACAACAGTGGGAGGCCCGCGTACCGCAAAAAAAAAAAAAAAAAAAAAAAGAGGGATATGCCTTGGGAAGAGAAAGTAGAAACTACACAGGGATATTGTATAAGATCTTAGAGTACCTAAGCAGGAAGGGATCTCAAAATCATTACTAAACCATTCAATCTTTTAATAAAATTTATTGTGGGACTTCCCTGGTAGTCCAGTGGCTAAGACTCCATGCTCCCAATGTGGGGACCCGGGTTAGATCCCTGGTCAGGGAACTAGATCCCACATGCCGCAACTGAGTTCGCATGCCACAATCAAAAGATCCCGTGTGCCGCAACTAAAGACCCAGCACAGCCAAATAAATAAATAAATAAACAAATAATTTTAAAAAATTTATTGTGTTAGTATTTTTAAAAATACAATGAACAGGACTTCCCTGGTGGCACAGTGGTTAAGAATTCACCTGCCAATGCAGAGGACACAGGTTCAAGCCCTGGTGCGGGAAGATCCCACATGCCGCGGAGCAACTAAGCCCATGTGCCACAACTACTGAGCCTGTGCTTTACAGCCTGTGAGCCACAACTACTGAGTCCACGTGCCACAACTACTGAAGCCCGCATGCCTACAGCCCATGCTCCGCAACAAGAGAAGCCACCGCAATGAGAAGCCTGCGCACCGCAATGAAGAGCAGCCCCCACTCGCGGCAACTAGAGAAAGTCCACGCGCAGCAACGAAGACCCAACGCAGCCAAAAATAAATTAATTAATTTTTAAAAATACAATGAACAGATGTTAATAATTAGCATCTCAACACCAACAGGCAAACTGCACTGAAATGAATGCTTCAGGTAAAAGCTCTGAGAAACATGATAACCAATTCCTCAACTATTCAAAGTAACAAAAATTCATATTAAAATCATATGGTGCTGTTTCCAATTCAGGCTAAATGAAAAGACATATAGCTACCATAACTGTTTGGTTTCTAATATCTAAATGATATCACCTCTTTCTATTAAACCATAATTTGTAGTACAGACATCAAGAGTCCCTTCAGGAAAATGTCATGGTGACATAACACCATATCAAGTCTCAGGCATGCTCACACATACCCACACACTGCAATAAGGTTAAACAACCTCAAAACTTTGGAAACTGCTATACAAAAGAATATTAGTGAAGGCTAAGCATTCATAAACCCTTCAAAAGGCAAAGAAACCAAAGAAAGATAACTAAAATCTACACTTAAGCTATTTAATGACTAAAGTCATTTAAAAGGTAAACTGATCCATTAAGGTCATAAAATTTGATCTGTTATATGGTATGTTACAGTGTTAAATAAATATCACACAACACTACCCTGACCTGAACCACTACCAGAAAGATGAACAAGTAGAATAATTCCTCTAAAATATTTCAATTTGCATATCTGTTCAACCACCTACCATAATTTATCTGTACACAAGTCTTTCTCCAATACAGGCCTGAACTTTTTAAGAGTAACCAGCACATTGCCTGGAGCAGAATGGGCCCCCAATAAATGCCTTCTGAATGAATGAACATGCAGCGGTAATGTACTTCTGAGGTATCCTTACGAACCAATTCAATATCGATACCTTAGGAGTAGGGAATGCTATACACATATGCTACCATATTTAGAGGCAGTCAAGCTAACTGAAAAATAACTAACAGCAACTAACATTTGTTGGGAGAAAAACTCATATCACATGAGACATAAAAATAAGTGTAAAAACTGTAACTTGAAAAGGAAGAAAATATCTGTGAATTTTTTTTTCTCTTAATGGCCACAAAAGTGAATCTACCTCTAACTTTCTAACATTGAAATACAAGATGTTGGAATCCTTCATCATCCAAAATTTTATATAGAAATTTGTTAACAACTTAACATTAGTAAGTTAGACCAATTAGTGAATGGAATGAAGTCCAAGCCCAATTATGTGTTCAAACTGTGGGTCGACTGCCTTGAACAATTCTTTCTCTTCAAGACTGCAGAAAAGTACAAAACAACCTCTTGACTGCTGAGAAGGACTAAAATTATTTCTTTTTCTCACAAGTATGTAATCAAAAGCAATTACTTTCTGCTCCCACCCAACACAAAACACCATCTCCCCCTCCCATCACCGTCAAAATATGCTATAGAATATCCGAGTATTTTAATCTTAGACCATAAGAATCTCAGATTGCAACAAGATTACAATGCAACAAAACATATTTTTCTAAGTATGGTCTCATCCCCCATGGTGTTCCTACATTAATTTAGCTCCCTATCAAGTTTTAACAATCAAGGAAATCAGAAAAGTCTCAGAATAGATATTACAAACTGCTTTTTTTTTTAATGTATTATTGTTCGTGGATTCCAAAATTCAGGGTACACATTACCAAGGGAGTGTTTTTCTGTCAATGCCTGAATTTAAATGCAAATGACTATTTAATTATATGCAATTTTCCCTCTGAACCTATATATAACACTAATCAGTCTCCAAATGTTTAAAACAAACACACCAATCATGTTTACTTAAGAAGCTAATTGCCTAATCACCAAGAGGTTCTAATGCATCGAAAAAGTGGTGGCTATCATATCACCATGACAGCTTGGCAGAAAGGCTGTTCCCGAAAGATTAGGAACTTCTAGTAACCACAAATGGGGTAAAGCAAGAGGCACATACAGTATCTGTAGATGCTCCCATAATAAAATTATTTCCATAACAAAAATTCAGAGCCTACAAAGTCAGATATGTGCCCTACAAAGCTATCTAAATGCACGCATGCCTAAAAGGGGAAGCAGAAGTAGGAAGAAAACTGTCTACTCAAATCAACACAAGAAATCACCCTGCAATTGAGCTTTTCAAGAACTGAAAACGTAATAAAGTTTTTGAGGTTATCAACACATTCAAGTTCCAAATTGAGCAACTATATTAAAATACACAACTGGCATACTCTGACAGAAGACACACAACAATAACAGAAAACACTTTAATAGGGTTTAGTCGTGCTAGGAACTTCATACTTCAACTAATTTAGTCTTGATTACATCCCTGTAAGACAGATACTATTCATTTTACAGGTAAAGAATCTGAAGCACAGATAAAATCACCCAATTACAAACAACTAGTAAGAGGCAGAACAGGGATTTTTAGTTCCACCAGTTAGGCTCCAAATTTCATGTTAATATACTATATTTCATAGTAAGGCTTATGCTGCAATGGTCAGCTTTTTTTTTTTTTTAACCTCATAACCTTTTTGGATTTCAAACACTAGGACAGCTTTGTGCAGTAAGTTAAGTACAGACTTTGGAATCAAACAGACCCAAACAAACCCCTGAACAAAGTCTGAGCCTCAGCTTCCCCATATGTAAAAAGAGGGTACTGAAGTTATTGTGAAGGTCAAAGAAGGTAATATAATTAAAGTGCCAAATACAGTATGTAAGATCGAGGTTCTTAACTTAAAGCGCAGACACCTAGAGGGTTCACGGATGGGCTTCAGAGTCCAAGAGTCTCATAATTGTATGACAAATGTTGTATGTGTACCCATTTGTTAAAGAATAGTCCGTGGATCTCCTAAAGGTTAAGAACCACCAGAGTACCTAGGAGGTACTCAAAAAATGGAAGCTATCTTTCCCTTTTTGTTCTCAAAAACTCTACCTTTTCCATTAGAGATGACACATCAAGCCTTCACAATACATGTTAATTATTTCCCAACATTTTCCTGGCTTGGTAACTAGTAACGTATGCAAGCTTATGCCTCAATTTTCTAGAGACAATCTAAAGAAGGCCCTCAAACGCTGCTCCATTCCTCGCTTCACCGAGATGAATACACGGTAATCACTCGGGGGAGAATCATGAGGATCGTCCACCTGGCTACACCAGGCACAATGCCGGCTGGGAGAACCAAGTAGGAACCAGAGCCTCCGAGTAGCACGATAAACACCTGATGCCCCAGCGCTGAAGGATGAGGAGAATGTGTTTCCCCAAGCTACTGGGCAACCCAGAATTTCGTCCCCCCTACCCTTGCGCTACCTCTCTCTGGAACTCTAGTGCAGGCAGGTCCTCTGGGCTCTGCCCCGTGCTGGAGAGATGCAATAGAGAAACATTACCCAAGCAGGGGATGCAGCACGGCGAAGTCCCAGCTCTGCTACCCTGGGAGGCGGCTGCAGCACCAGCAGAAAACCGTCCCTGGACCCTCCCCAAGAAAACCCAGCACAGAACACTGCCAGGGTCGGGAACCGGCTTGGGCTTTTCCGTTGCCCAAAACGGCTTCCGCTTCCGGGCTAGCCTTTGCCGGAAGCGCTATACGGCTGACGCAAAAGTGTCGCGCTGCTGGTGATTCCGGAAGAAACAACAGTGCGGCGTGAACATGGTGAGAGACGGGGGTTCGAGAAGGGGCATTGTCAGACCACGTTTGGGACAGAGATTGAGGGAGTAGCCATTGGCCAAATTTCCACAATATTCCCCTTGCTTATTTTCATTCTGATCTTAGCTTTTAAGCTGCTTGGAGTGGTGCCTGTTATGCTCTAGCGAGTGGGGAGAGCGCTGGGTTGAGGCAGCTAGAATAAGAAGAGTTGGGTATTTGAGGGAAGAGGGGTGTGGACAAAAGAAAAGGAACTCAAGAAGATGCAACGTACTTTCAACTCTTTTAACTCTAAAATTTTTGTTTTAAGGGGAAACAAAAGAAAACACGGAAGTATGCGACCATGAAGCGAATGCTTAGTCTCAGAGATCAGAGGCTGTGAGTGTCTGGAATCAACTGGGTTCATAGACTGCCCGGAGATATAGAAGTCACGAGGGGATAAGTAGTAAAAGTTTTTGTTGTTGTTTTGTGTTTAGTTTTGATATTATTGTGTCTTGGATTTATATAGCATAGGGTAATAAAGTATAACAGTCACTTAGCTAATGAGCAAGTACACTGGTGAATGGGATGGGAATTCATCATCGCTTAAGTGTTCAATTTGTACCACCGTTTTTATATACTGTATCTGCCATATCACATTTAAGCCTCCTAACAGTTCTGTGAGGTAGGTAGGATTATCTCTGTGTTCTTGCCATTACACTGCACATTCCCCGGGAAAAAAAGGTTTGTTATAATTTTTGAAAGGCAGTGAGGTCAGAGACCATGGCTGTACCAGCACCTGACAACTCAAATATTTTTGAAAGAAAAAATGGGAAAATACATAGATGTCTCCACTTTATAAATCTTATAAAAAGATTTATGACTGTGGAAGAAGAGAGTAGAATGATATTCCCTATTATAAGGAGGAACTAAACAGCTTGCCTGCTTCAGTGAACAATGGACTGAGTTATTAAATAAGGACTAGACTTCACTGTTTCTGAGCCTTAGAACAAAGGAGTGAGTGGTTGTTAGAGCCTTCATTTGTTATTAAATTGTATTCTTGGCCTTTAGTATGTATTTATTATGTAATTTTAAGGAAATTTGCCCCACTAATAATATTCTGTTTCTAGTTAAAGTCAAATTTTGTATATATATTGTCACATTTTAGCGCTTTTTAAGAGACATGTAGGGGAACCCTTTTCCTCCTGCTGTTGAAGCATCTCAGTCTTTAGAAGATAAATGTCAGCCTGTTTACCCACTGCTTGGAAGTGGATTTTGATCCTTGATATGAGAGCTTCTGACTAAGAACAAAATAATAATCTAACCAACATTTATTTATCCATTAACAATTTTTATGGATTATTAGCTAATGGTTTTAAAATTTAATTATGTTTTACTGATTAATTCCAGGCTATTTCCCACATAGTTATTCGTGCTCAAAAAGTGTATGCTGATATTAATATAATGAAGTCACAAAGTAGAATTTCCTTTGTAGACAAAAAAAAAGAAGAAACTTTTAATTTTCACGAGGTTCTAACTGCTATGGTTTTTTCTTCTCCCCTACATTGAATTTACTTGTTTTTTTTCCTAGTAAAGAAAAGGATAGATTAAAACCGAAAAAGAAAGAAAAGAAAGATCCCAGTGTACTCAAGGAAAGAGAAGTGTGAGTAATCAAAATTTTCAAGTTTTCCTTTAAAACTAGAAGAAAGATTCTAAAACTGTAGACCTCATAGAAATTCAGGCTTTCCCTGAACTGATTTGCTCAGTCATTTGTCAGTCTGGCACAACTATACAAATGAAGCTATGCAAATGAAAGTGTTATTGATGAGTATATACCAATTCTAATGGTTTGAATGTTTTTGGACTTCATAGAGCAGTAAAATTTTCCCTAAAATCCTGGGGATTAAATCTAGGATCATTTGTTTTTCTTTGCCAAGCATCTTTCAAAAGAAATAAATGCCATTGTTTTAACATACCAGCATTTCATAAAAGAGAGAATGTGTCACCAAAAAGTAGTAAGGGCATATTTTCAGGATAAAGGTCATTCCTTTTAAATAAATACACTTAACTTTATGAAACCTCATCACATTTTTCTTATTTTTCTTATTTGCTCTAGATTGGTGATGGATATATCATCACAGGGTTTATTAGGATTTATTTCCAAAGAAAGGAAAAAGGAACAAACTGTTCCAAGCAGAGACTTCTTTTTTTTGTTTTTACCAAATATCAGTGTAGACATTACTTTGTGTTTTGTTTCTTTTTCCTTCAGCCCCCAACACCCTTCCTGCTTATTCTTCCAATATAACACACAGCTGGGCCCACCTTACCACATCCTGGTCGATACCAACTTTATCAACTTTTCCATTAAAGCCAAACTGGACTTAGTGCAGTCAATGATGGACTGTCTGTATGCCAAGTGTGAGTATCAGACCTTTCCATTTCTGTGACATTTGTACAGAATAATCATACTTATCCAAATACATGAAAAGAGGGGAATGGGGTTCTAGTTTAACTGAATTGCTGGCTGTTTAATTTGCTCACCATAGCAATGACCATTTTCAGTGAATTGAAATATAATGCAGGGACTTCCCTGGTGGTCCAGTGGTTAAGACTCTGCGCCCTCCCAATGCAGGGGGCCTAGGTTCGATCCCTGGTCAGGAAACTAGTTCTCGCATGCTGCAACTAAGAGCCTGTGTGCCGCAACTAAAGAGTCCACATGCCGCAACTAAAAGATACCACATGCCTCAACTAAAGATCCCACAGGCCACAACAAAGACCCCACGTGCTGTAACTAAGACCCAACGCAGCCAAATAAATAAATAAATTTTAAGAAAAAAAGGACTGAAAAGAAATATGCCAAAAAATGTTAAAAAAAAAAAAAAAGACATTTATGAAAAAACAGAAATATACGGGCTTCCCTAGCGGTGCAGTGGTTGAGCGTCCGCCTGCCGATGCAGGGGACATGGGTTCGTGCCCCAGTCTGGGAAGATCCCACGTGCCGCGGAGCGGCTGGGCCCATGAGCCATGGCCGCTGAGCCTGCACGGCCACAGCAGTGAGAGGTCTGCATACCGCAAAAACAAACAAAAAAACCCACAGAAATATGATGCAAACTTGACTGGGAATAATTAAAGTTTCACAATTCATAAAACACTTAGCATGCTTTGACCATCATTATAGACATCAATTTAGAAAAAAAATAGGTGGGGAATTTTCTGTTTTAGGATTTTAAAACAGATTTTAAAATTTTGGATAAATGAAAATTTATTTCACTTCTCACTATTTATTTATTTATTTATTTATTTACATTAAGTAGGAAACATCCTCCATTCCACTCCAATGTGGAAAAGCTAAATAAGACATTTTGCCATTTACAATCAGAGAACCAGAAATGATGATGGTCAACTATTCTTAAGTTTATTCAGTGTGATGTTTATTTGTACCACAAAGGATCTAAGGTAGTTTATTTACACGTAGGTATGCAACTTACCATTAATAGATTTCCCTTGTGTGTTTGGGTGTCTCTTCCTTCAAATGATCTTCTCTTCCTACCATGAGAAGGAAAAAAAAAAATTTAGGCCAAGGACAAGGGAATAACTTCCTAATAGATCTGTTGCGTATTGTGGTGGCTTTATATTCATATATTTTCCAGTCATCTAGTTGAAGGTACAAATGAAAATTAGACTTTAACTTGGCTGTAAAGAATAAATTATTGGAATCAAAGGAAAAAATGCGCACCTCCGTCTTTAATATTTAAAAGATACTAGGGGCTTCCCTGGTGGCGCAGTGGTTGAGAGTCCACCTGCCGATGCAGGGAACACGGGTTCGTGCCCCAGTTCTGGAAGATCCCACATGCCGCGGAGAGACTGTGCCCGTGAGCCATGGCCACTGAGCCTGCGTGTCCGGAGCCTATGCTCCGCAACGGGAGAGGCCACAACAGTGAGAGACCCGCATACCACAAAAAAAAAAAAAAGAAAAAAGAAAATAAAAGATACTATATAATGAACATTTACAGAATGAAAGTAATGTGAATGTTGTTTATTGATTTATTAAAATTAGCAAGGTCGGGGGACCTTCCTTGGTGGTGCAGTGGCTGAGAATCCGCCTGCCAATGCAGGGGACATGGGTTTGAGCCCTGGTCCGGAAAGATCCCACATGCCGCAGAGCAACTAAGCCCATGTGCCACAACTACTGAGCCTGCACTCTAGAGCCCGCAAGCCACAACTACTGAGCCTGAGTGCCACAGATACTGAAGCCTATGCGCCTAGAGCCAGCGCTCCACAGCAAGAGAAGCCACCACAATGAGAAACCTGCGCACTGCAACGGAGAGTAGCCCCCGCTCGCCACAACTAGAGAAAGCCCGGGTGCAGCAACAAAGACCCAATGCAGCCATTAATAAATAAATATTTAAATATTTTAAAAATTAAAAAAAATAAAATTGGGAAGATGGGATAAGGCATGTGTGATGAGTAAGAGAGGTAAATAATTTAAATGCCTAAAATTAATAAATATAAAAAGTAACTGCACACTGTAAAACTCTTAGAGGAAAACATAGGCAGAACACACTACGACATAAATCACAGCAAGATCCTTTTTGACCCACCTCCTAGAGAAATGGAAATAAAAATAAACAAATGGGACCTAATGAAACTTAAAAGCTTTTGCACAGCAAAGGAAAACATAAACAAGACGAAAAGACAGCCCTCAGAATGGGAGAAAATATTTGCAAATGAAGCAACTGACAAAAGATTAATCTCCAAAATATACAAGCAGCTCATGCAGCTCAATATCAAAAAAACAAACAACCCAGTCCAAAAATGGGCAGTAGACCTAAGTAGACATTTCTCCAAAGAAGATATACAGATTGCCAACAAACACATGAAAGGATGCTCAACATCACTAATCACTAGAGAAATGCAAATCAAAACTACAATGAGGTATCACCTCACACCAGTCAGAATGGCCATCATCAAAAAATCTAGAAACAATAAACACTGGAGAGGGTGTGGAGAAAAGGGAACCCTCTTGCACTGTTGGTGGGAATGTAAATTGATACAGCCACTATGGAGAACAGTATGGAGGTTCCTTATAAAACTAAAAATAGAACTACCATATGACCCAGCAATCCCACTACTGGGCATATACCCTGAGAAAACCATAATTCAAAAAGAGTCATGTACCACAGTGTTCATTGCAGCACTATTTACAATAGCCAGGACATGGAAGCAACCTAAGTGTCCATCAACAGATGAATGGATAAAGAAGATGTGGCACAGATATACAATGGAATATTACTCAGCCATAAAAAGAAATGAAACTGAGTTATTCGTAGTGGGGTGGATGGACCTAGAGTCTGTCATACAGAGTGAAGTAAGTCAGAAAGAGAAAAACAAATACCATATGCTAACACATATATATGGAATCAAAAAAATTAAATGGTTCTGAAGAACCTAGGGGCAGGACAGGAATAAAGACGCAGATGTAGAGAATGGACTTGAGGACACGGGGAGGGGGAAGGGTAAACTGGGATTAAGTGAGAGAGTGGCTTGGACATATGTACGCTGCCAAATGTAAAATAGATAGCTAGTGGGAAGCAGCCACATAGCACAGGGAGATCAGCTCGGTGCTCTGTGTCCACCTAGAGGGGTGGGATAGGGAGGGTGGGAGGGAGACGCAAGAGGGAGGAGATATGGGGATATGTGTATATGTATAACTGATTCACTTTGTTATAAAGCAGAAACTAGCACACCATTGTAGAGCAATTATACTCCAATAAAGATGTTAAAAAAAAAAGATGCTAGTTACGCGTATAAGTTTTAAGGTTTTTTTAGAATTTTTGTTGGGGTGTGGTTGGTTTATAGTGTTGTGTTGGTTTCAGGTGTACAGCAGAGTGAATCAGTTATACATGTACATATATCCACTCTTATTTAGATTCTTTTCCCATATAGGCCATTATGGAGTATTGAGTTCCCTGTGCTACACGGTAGGTCCTTATTATCTATTTTATATACAGTAGATTGTATATGTCAATCCCAATCTCCCAATTTATCCCTCCCCCCCAAGTTTTAAGTTTAAATAAAATATTTAAGGGACTTCCCTGGTGGCACAGTGGTTAAGAATCTGCCTGCCAATGCAGGGACACAGGTTCGAGCCCTGGTCCGGGAAGATCCCACATGCCGCGGAGCAGCTAAGCCCATGCGTCACAACTACTGAACCTGCGCTCTAGAGCCCGCGAGCTACAACTACTGAAGCCTGTGCTCCTAGAGCCCATGCTCCACAGCAAGAGAAGCCGTAATAAGAGAAGCCACTGCACTGAGAAGCCCGTGCACCAAAATGAATAGTAGCCCCCGCTCACCGCAACTAGAGAAAGTCCATGCACAGCAACGAAGACCCAACACAGCCAAAAATAAATAAATAAGTAAATAATGCTAAAACAAAACAAACAAAAACAAAACAAAAAAAATAAGGCATCTATGTATCTTATTTAAATGATTCACACTTTGACTTCTTGAAATACTGGACACAGAGTTACACACTGATGAGGGACAAAGTTGGTTTAACTGTAAAGTACTGAGCAGACACACAAACCAAACGAGAAGCCATGCTCAGAAAAATAATTTTTAGGCCTCCGAAGATAAAATAACAATCTGACTTTATTGTTCTAGGGTAATGTACTGTACCAGGGACTCCAGTTGTTTCAGTGGCACTGTGCCGTGCCACCCAGATCATATCTGTCAGGTGGGATTAAGTGGGAACAGAAACTGATCCAATCAAGCTGCCAGTAAATTGACTGAAACTTGAAGGCTGTAATGTAGCAGTGATTTTGGACAGGAACAATGTGAGGAACTAAACATAACAAGACTTGGTCACTCCTGCTATGTCTTTGCAGTAGAGCATTCTATTTTTATGACAGTATGTAAAATCCTATTACATCAAAATTCTGGAACACATGGAGCTTCTATAGAAGCATGATGTGTTATCATCTGCCAACAAGATATTAAACCAAATTCGTCTGGTGTTTTCTGTAAATAATTCCCTACTATTGTCTGGCATCTAGTAAGTATTGACTACGTTTGTGAAAATAGAATTCTAGGAATGACCTATCCTATTTTCTGTGATTTCACTGAAGAAAGAACATATTGTTTTATTTGTATATTTCATCTCAGTAATGTTTTACTATTATAATTCCATGTTAATATGTTATTCTTGGTACCATGAAGTAATAGTATTTTCCAAACTAAGTGATTTGTTATTTCTTTGAAAGTTAGTGGTATATTTCTTTCATAATCTTCATTGTCACCATTAACAATAAATATGAAGTGGCTCTACTACACAGAGTTTAAAGAATGGTGCTAGAATATATGGTGTGCTGTTCCTGTCATCCAGGATTTGACCATCTAGATGGAGAGAGGAGATGTCAGTAGATGAAAAAAAGATAATCATAATGCCAGCTGTTTGGAACTATGAATTACTATGTTCTGGTGTTGTGTTAAGTGCTTTTCATAATTATCATAATCCTCACAATAACCTAATATGATGAGTAGTATGTCCCCATTTTACAAATGAGAAAACTAAACAGAAACTTGAAGATTCATTTCTTCATTCGATAATGATCACTTCTTGAGTATCAGATATTATATAATATAGGAATTCAAGAGAGGGTGAGTGCTACTTGATCTGAGCTTCATAGCTTGGTTGGATTTTAGTGAATAGAGAGAGAGAGAGAGAGAGAGCATTCCAGGCAAAGGAAAGGACACTCCCAAAGGTTGAAAACATGAGAGCAAATTTGGTGAGAATAGTTGGGGTCAAGTGAGTATAAGTGGGAGAGTGAAGGTGAAACTCAATTCTATCCACAAACATTTCTTAAAGATTGGCAGAAGTGGTTTGGAGACAAATTGTTGAGTGCTTTAAGTAAAAAGCTAAGGAGTTTAGACTTTGTTTTACAGGAAGTGGGTGAGTCAAAAATCATTTAACATGTGTTTAAATTATGTAAATTATAATAGTAACATGTACATTAAAACTAAACAATACAGGGACTTCCCTGGTGGCACAGTGGTTAAGACCCCATGCTCACAATGCAGGGGGCCTGGGTTTGATCCCTGGTCAGGGAACTAGATCCAACATGCATGCCACAACTAAGAGTTTGCATGCTCAACTAAGGATCCCATGTGCCACAACTAAGGAGCCTGCCTGCAGCAACTAAGAAGCCCACGTGACACAATTAAGGAGCCAGTGAGCTGCAACTAAGGAGCCCGCCTATTGCAACTAAGACAATGCAACTAGATAAATAAATAAATACATATTTAAAAAACAAAAAAGCGAAAAACTAAGCAATACAGAACATAAAAAGAATAGGCAAAAGTTCTCCCCCTCATCAGGCCGTGATTTTACTTCCCAGAAATAATCACTGTTAATAGTTTGGGTATTACCTTCCAACCTTTTACAATTAATAAAAATATAGATTTAAACATAATTGGAATTATACTATGCATGCTTTTTGGCCACCTGTTTTTTTTTCACTGAGTAATGTATCATGAACACCTTTCCATGTTAATACATGCTACGAAGACCTTTGTACAGCTTCAGGCATTTCAAAACTTGGATGCACTAAGATGAAAAAAATCTAGAAAATATATTAACATAACCAATGTTGCAATAAATATCTTTGATTATCTTCCTAAAAAAAAAGTAACTGCATAAGTTTATTATTAACCAAGTTATAAAGGTAACCACCAAGTGAGAAAAACAGCCAATGAATTAAAATAGTCATCTCTGTGGATCAGAGTTGGTGGGGTGGGAAAAGATCAGGGGATGGTTACTTTTTCATATAGTCCTTTTCGTATTTTTTTTAAGCTATGTACATCTAATACTTTATTTTATTTTATTTATTTATTTTTTTAACCGTACGCGGGCCTCTCACTGTTGTGGCCTCTCCCATTGCAGAGCACAGGCTCCGGACGCACGGGCTCAGTGGCCATGGCTCACAGGCCCAGCCGCTCCGCGGCATGTGGGATCTTCCCGGACCGGGGCATGAACCCGTGTCCCCTGCATCGGCAGGCGGACTCTCAACCACTGCGCCACCAGGGAAGCCCACATCTAATACTTTAATTTTTTAAAAAGCCTCTTAGAAATCATAAAGAGTAGTCTGAAGTTGACGCACTACCATGCCTGTAAAAGTGTACTAGGGTGGCCTGTATGAGGGAAGACACTAATCTTGGTAGACTTCTTGTATTCCTATGGCGTTCCTGCTCCTCCAGGAATGCTGTGACCTATTTATAAATGAAATAGATGGAGGATTCAAGCATGGCCCCTTGGAGGTGAATTGCTTCCCTGACTATATAGCTCTGCCACTATTATCTAAATGGTTATTGTTTAGGGGAATTCTCTGGCTGTCCAATGGTTAGGACTCGGCACTTTCACTCTACTGCTGAGGGCGCAGGTTCAGTCCTTGGTCAGGGAACCAAGATCCCACAAGTGCGTAGTGTGGCCAAAAAAAAAAAAAAATACAGATGATTGTTTAGGATAGCTTTAGTCCTATAGTTAGGTTTTTCTGCAGATATGGATACCATAGAGTATAGCTATAATGCATACAGCTAAATGTTCTCATGGTGCCTTTTCCAAAAACAAGCTTATTAAGGAAAATACCACTTTCTGTGTAACATAATACCTCAAAGTAAAGTCTGAAGAAACATTCTACTACAGTACAAATTCAGTTACGTAGGAGATTCCTTAACTGTTTTAAGCTCTGCTTATTTAATTTTTCTTCACTTGCCTTTATTTATAAAAGAATGCCTTTATCTTCCTCTTGCCTTGGAGAGGCCCCTTTGACCTTTTCATAGCTCCTGGTCCCTTGCATTTGATATTCTAACAAAGGAGCATGGTTAGCTACCCATGAGCTTTCTTTTCTGCCCATGAGTCCTCTTTGTAGTGATCTTCCTGAGCCTGCTTCCCTGCTCCTGATGCAAGCCCTTGCTTCAGTGCTACATGGCTCTGAAATTGATCCTTTTAAGACGTGTATTGCCCTCTGATTCCATGACTGTCTGCTCTTCCTGACTTCTTCTTTCCTCCATTTTACAACTGCTTTTTCTTCTGGGCATTGTATTTTAGTTTAAGATTTTTTAACTTTGTTTGCTTTCAAGAGTGTTAATGTATTTGTAAAAAGAAAATCTAGCATAAAGAAAATGAAAGTTCCCTATAAAGCTTTTCCTCAGAAAGGGGCAGCTTTTAAAAATTCATATACAATTTCTGTGGGGTAGAGGTTACTTTTGTTTATTAATGAGAATAGATCATGCATTATTTACTTTTTTATCTTCATGCTTTTTTTTAAAAAAAACAGCTTTAAGATCTAGTTCACATACCATATAAGTCACTCATTTAAGATATATGAGTTAGGGAATTCCCTGGTGGTCCAGTGGTTAGGGCTCTGCACTCTCACTGCCGAGGGCCCAGGTTCAATCCCTGGTCGGGGAACTAAAATCCCACAAAAAAATAAATAAATAAAATATATGATTCAGTGGCTTTTAGTGTATTCATAGTCAATTTTAGAACATTTTCATTATGTGAAAAGAAACTGAGCTCCTTAGCCATCATCCCCCAACCCCCCCTATTCCCCCCAACCCCCCGCCCCACCCTGCCGCACATAGGCAACCATTAATTTGCTTTCTCTATATATAGATTTGCCTATTTTGGACATTTCGTTAAAATGGGGTCACATATTTTTGGTCCTCTTTCATTTTAGTGTAATGTTCTCAAGGGTCATTCATGTTAAAGCATGTATCAGTATATCGTTTCTTTTTGCTACCAAATAATATTCCATTGTATGGCATTGTATGGATAGATCACGTCTTAGTTATCTATTTCTCCTTGCTTTTTACATTGAACAAATACATCTTGAACATTTTTCTGTGCCAATATATATAGATGGGCCTTATTCTTTTTTTCACTTATAGTATTCTTTATTTTTTTTTGTTGAAGTATAGTTGATTTACAACGTTGTGTTGATTTCTGCTGTACAGCAGAGTGACTCAGTTGTACACATATATACATTCTTTTTTATATTCTTTTCCATTATGGTTTATCCCAGGATATTGAATATAGTTCCCTGTGCTATACAGTAGGACCTTGTTGTTTATCCATTCTCTATGTAATAGTTTGCATCTACTAACCCCAAACTCCCAGTCCATTCCTCCCCCACCCCACTACAAGTATTCTGTTGTTTAAATATGTCGTTTTTAAAGACTAGACATTTGGATTATTTCCAGTTTTTACCCTATTATAAACAAAGCTGTAGTGAATATCTTTGTGAATGTGTCTCTGTGTTAGGGTGGAATATTTCTTTTGAATACATTTTCTAGAAGCCATATTGCAATATTAAGGGAGTATATATTTTTTAATTTTAATAGGTATTGCAAAATTGCCCTCAAATAGTTATACAAATTTATACACCTACTTACAATGTGAGGATACCTATTTCTTCAAATATTGGGTGTTTTCATCTGTTTAATTTTTGCCATCCTAATAGGTAGAAAGTATAATCTTGTCTCAATGTATATCTCTTTAACTAGGAGTGAAATTGAGCATTTTTATGTTGATTGACCATTTGTATGTCTTCTGCTATGAACTGAAATGTAGCCTGGTGGTTAAGAACCCACTCTGAAGCCTGACAGTCTCAGTTCAAACCTTGGCTTCACCTTTTGCTGTCTAGTTACTTCATTGTATTCAGGTTCCTCATCTATAAAATGGGAATAATAATAACAATGCTACCTGATAGGAATTGTTCTTAAGATTAAACGAGATAATCCTTGTGCTTAGCACAGTGTCTGGCAAATAACACATAATTCCAAGCTATTATTTTTTTAACATCTTTATTGGAATGTAATTGCTTTAAAATGTTGTGATAGTTTCTGCTGTATAACAAGGTGAATCAGCTATACATATACATACATCCCCATATCTCCTCCCTCTTAGATCTACCTCCCACCTTCCTTTTTTTTTTTTCAACATCTTTATTGGAGTATAATTGCTTTACAATGGTGTGTTAGTTTCTGCTTTATAACAAAGTTAATCAGTTATACATATACATATGTTCCCATATCTCTTCCCACTTGCATCTCCCTCCCTCCCACCCTCCATATCCCACCCCTCTGAAGTCAGGCAGCCTGATTCATCCAGCTCCATTTTTCGTTCTCAACATTGCTTTGGCTATTCGGAGTCTTTTGTGTTTCCATACAAATTGTGACATTTTTTGTTCTAGTTCTGTGAAAAATGCCAGTGGTAGTTTGATAGGGATTGCATTGAATCTGTAGATTGCTTTGGGTAGTAGAGTCATTTTCACAATGTTGATTCTTCCAATTCAAGGACATGGTATATCTCTCCATCTATTTGTATCATCTTTAATTTCTTTCATCAGTGTCTAATAGGTTTCTGCATACAGGTCTTTTGTCTCTTAGGTTTATTCCTAGGTATTTTATTCTTTTTGCTGCAATGGTAAATGGGAGTGTTTCCTTAATTTCTCTTTCAGATTTTTCATCATTAGTGTATAGGAATGCCAGAGATTTCTGTGCGTTAATTTTGTATCCTGCTACTTCACCAAATTCATTGATTAGCTCTAGTAGTTTTCTGGTAGCATCTTTAGGATTCTCTATGTATAGTGTCATGTCATCTGCAAACAATGACAGTTTTACTTCTTCTTTTCCAATTTGGACTCCTTTTATTTTGTTTTCTTCTTTGATTGCTGTGGCTAAAACTTCCAAAACTATGTTGAATAATAGTGGTGAGAGTGGGCAACCTTGTCTTGTTCCTGATCTTAGAGGAAATGGTTTCAGTTTTTCACCATTGAGAACGATGTTGGCTGTGGGTTTGTCATAATATGGCCTTTATTATGTTGAGGAAGGTTCCCTCTATGCCTACTTTCTGGAGAGATTTTATCATAAATGGGTGTTGAATTTTGTTGAAAGCTTTTTCTGCATCTAATGAGCTTATCGTATGGTTTTTATTCTTCAATTTGTTAATATGGTGTATCGCATTGATTGATTTACATATATTGAAGAGTCCTTGCATTCCTGGGATAAACCCCACTTGATCGTAGTATATGATCCTTTTAATGTGCTGTTGGATTCTGTTTGCTAGTATCTTGTTGAGGATTTTTGCATCTATGTTCATCAGTGATACTGGCCTGTAGTTTTCTTTTTTTGTGACACCTTTGTCTGGTTTTGGTGTCAGGGTGATGGTGGCCTCGTAGAATGAGTTTGAGAGCATTCCTCCCTCTGCTATATTTTGGAAGAGTTTGAGAAGGATAAGTGTTAGCTCTTTTCTAAATGTTTGATAGAATTCGCCTGTGAAGCCATCTGGTCCTGGGCTTTTATTCGTTGGAAGATTTTTTAATCACAGCTTTAATTTCAGTGCTTCCAAGCTATTATTATAAAGCTCTTTGTATATTAAGAAAATTTACCCTTTGACAAATGTGTAAAAATGTTTTTTCCAGTTTATTTTTATTTTACTTCAGTATGAATTTTTGTTTGATAGTTGTCAAACAGAAGTTTTATATTTTTATGTGATCAAATTCATATTCTCTGGTTAATTTCACGGTTTCTTTTGGTTCACATTTAAATATTTTGATTCACATTTAAATTTTTTTCCATCTAGAATTTATTTTAATATATAAACAATGACAAGGATCCAGCTCAGTTTTTTTCCCCAGTTATGTTTATGACAGATACTTTATGGAATGTGATGTGGGGTTGGAACAGTTCCCTAGTTTCTTTATAGATAAGGATTTTATTCTTCTCTAGTTCTTATTGTTCACTGTACTGTGCTTATTTTGCTGTCATTTCAAAGATTCTTAACAGGGGAATTCCCTGGTGGTCCAATGGTTAGGACTCTGCGCTTCCACTGTTGGGGGCCTCGGTTTGATCCCTGGTCAGGGAACTAAGATCCCTCAAGCCGTGTGGCACGGCAAACAGTAAATACATATACATACATACATACATACATGCGTGCATACTCTCAACCGGATATAATTCAGAGAGAGTTAAATCAGTTCCTTTACAAGTTCTGTTACTAATTTTTTTTTCCTAACAGGTATCCCTTGTATAACTGACTGCGTAATGGCTGAAATTGAGAAATTGGGGCAGAAGTATCGAGTGGCTCTAAGGTAGGAAGGACCTGGTCCAGATTTGTTCTAGCTTGGTGTAATGAAGATTGTTTTGACCCTCCTTCAACTGTTTGCTATCCGAAGATTTCTTGTCTGATTAGTTTAAATAAAAATCATACAAAATTAGTTAACTATTTATAATGAAGAAAGCAAACATTGGAAGGTTAGAGGTTTTCAAGCTGAAGCTTTTTGAACTAAGTTACTTAGTCATATTGGTTTCATGGGCCTCCATTTAAGTTCCTCTAGATTTTCAATTAGAAAGTGTTTTTCTGTTAGTTTGTTATCTAGTTATCTTCTTCAGAATTTCACATGTAAAGCATTTTGAGTTTACCTAAAGAAGTTTTGAGTTTATCTGGAAAGTGCCCTTGAGTTTACAGCAGTGGTTCCCAAAGTGTGGCTCATGGAACCCTCCCCCACCCCAGGGGTCCTAGAGACTGTTGCAGGGAGTTTGCAAAACTGTTTTCATAGTAATTCCAAGATGTTGCCTTTGTCACTGTGCTGACATTTGCACTGAATGCAAAAAATGCCAGTGCCTTAGTACAAATCAAGGCAGTGGGCCCAAATAATGCTAGTAGTTTCTGTATTCTTCACTACCACCCACTGGCAGTTGAAAAAAAATGCCAGTCGCTTAAGAATATGCTCAACAGAGCAGTAAAATTCATTAACTTCGTTAAATCTCAACCCTGCAGTACACATCAGTATTCTGTGTGGTGAAATGTGAAGTACACATAAAGCATTTCTCCTGATGGATGCTCAGTAACCTTTCTGTGGTAATCATTTCATGATGTATGTAAGTTAAATCATAATGCTGTATACCTTTAAACTTACACAGTGCTGTATGTCAATTATATCTCAATAAAACTGGAAGAAGAAAAACATACCAAAGGATGAACGTTGTCTCTATGAAAAGCATTTTTGTGCTTCAGTTGTGAGCTGAACCAGCTTCTTTTTCATGAAATATCATTTTTATGTGAAGAACAACTGGCAAACACTGATTTTTCAGACTTTGGTATTTAGGAGGTATTTTCTCAAAAATCAATGCAATGAACCTGTCACTTCAAGGAAAACAACTTACTCTGTTAGTTACCAATGATAAAAATTGAGCTTTCAAGTGAAAAACTAGAGTTTTGGAAAATCATAAGCTTATCACATTCCCCATACTAAAGACCTTTCTGTTGAGACCAGTGAAGGCATTAATGAATATGATTTTTTTTTTTTGTCCTTCCACATTGGTACATACAACTCTACCTCATTTTTTAAAATAGGATAGGGGTACCAAAATGTATTTAACTTTTACCTTGCTGGTGGATAATCAGATTATCTCCAATTTTCCACTCTTCTAAACTGTGTAGTAGTGACATCCTTGTGCCTATATTCTTGTACATGTGTGTAAGACAACTTTCTAAAAGTAAAATGGTTAGGTTAAAATTGATTTGGTTTTGAATCCTGGCTTTTCCCAGCTGTGTAGCTTTGAACAAATTAATCAATCTCTCTGAATCTGCTTCTTTATCTGTAAAATGGAAATATAATAATTCAGTTTTGTGACAAGTACATGATGTAAGGCACAGCAGCTGTCAGTCAGTAATTCCCTTCTCTCTAAATTGTCTTTCAATTAGAAGATAAGCTTCAGGAGGAGAGGGGTGTCTTAAAAGCTCCAGATAGATCACATTACTCTTATTTCACTGATTGAGAGTCATAAAGTTATTCAATTGCTTGAATGTTTTCATTAATCCACTTTTATAACCATATAGGATTGCCAAGGATCCAAGATTTGAACGATTACCATGCACACACAAAGGAACCTATGCAGATGACTGCTTAGTACAAAGAGTAACTCAGGTATCATCATTTTTAATATGTACTTTGTGCTATTTAAAAAAAAAAAAGATAAACTTATTTCCTGAATGTTCATGTAAAGTATCTAGGAATATAAATGATAAAAAAAAATTATATAGAATCCCTTCATGTGAAGTGTAGGTGTCCTCATTTACTTGAGAAAATGGATTGGAAGTATATACTATAACCATAATGGAAAGATCACTGGCTGAGGGAGGATTTCAAATCTTAGCACTTGCATTTATTGGGTGTGTAATTTGGAGCATTTACTGATTCTTTATTCCACAAATCTTCTCTGTAAGATGGTTTAAGTGAGTGAGTATACACATAATAATGTATCAGATTCCACCTCCCTGTGAATCTAAAGTGAGGTTCCATTTACTCCCTGTGTAGGAATTTTGTTATGTCTAAGTCTCCCAGGATGCTGTTTCACACATACCCTAGAATAAGTAGGTTTTTGATTCTTGTGTTCTGGCTTCCTTGTCAAATACTACAAGAACTTTTGCTACTGATTGCACTTAAAGAGCCTCTCTCTGCTGAGGATAATCATCTTCATCTGGTGACCACACTGCCGTCCTTTTAGCCACTTCATCCCATGGGTGGGGCCAGCATTTCCCTTAATTTCCCACAGCATGGCTGACACCAATCTGCAACTCTTTATAAAACTCAGTGAGAGATTTGGGTAGGATGGAAGTAAAGTACAATACAAATTAGTTCCAAACTGTAGCTAAATGTTAGTGCTTTTAGAGCTGTTTCATTCAGACTTGTCCTGGAGATCATCCTATTCTGGCTTTAGGGCCAAGGAGGCAGCCTACCCCCACTGCTAGGAGGCCTCAGAGTAAGTCAGCCCTGGAGATGCCACAGACCGCAAAAGTTGTGCCCTCGGATCTAAGGCACTTATTCTACCTTTGTGTAAAATCTCTAAGGGCGTTTTCCCAAAACCAAGGAATTGTCTGTCACAGATACGAAAATCCTCTCCACTTATAAGACAAAAACCAATTTGCAGCTTTTAAATAGTTTTTCTATCTTCTCCCCCTCAAGATTCTTAGAACTACATTCAGCCCAGGCAGCTTATAAATTTGAGCTCCTAGATCATAGTAGCTACTCAACAAATTGGTTTAGCCTTTCCTTTCCTATTTACTGTGAAAATGAATAGTTCTTCAGACTAGCCAGTGGTTGTATCCAGTATCACTGAATGAGCTCTATGTGAACACCCAATGGGTCTCTTCCAGCACAAGTGTTACATTGTGGCCACAGTTGACCGGGACCTTAAACGAAGAATCCGGAAGATCCCTGGAGTTCCCATCATGTACATTTCTAACCATAGGTGAGAACTTTCTCTTAGGGAAGTGATTAAAAGTATATAATTGATATCAATTAAAAATGAGGTCAAGTTATAGAAGGATTTGAAAGAGATTGATGTATCAAATGTTTACATAGTTCTATTTGAAGAAATGAGGCAAAGTAACAAGAACAAAGGCAAAAGATAGAGCTAGGATTTAGGAATGAGGCAGACATTCACATTGTTACAGTAAGATCACTAGAAGAAATAGGGAGATGTGTGGCCTTAAATACAAAGCGGTAATTAAAATCAAGCTAATCTTTTTGGCTAGAAATATTTTTTTGAAACCTAGTGCATGTGATTAGCACCTCATCTGGGAAACTAAAAGTTTATTAAAAAAACAAAAGCTGTGGACACCCAGTGCCAGCTGGGCCCCCAGCTGTTGGCAGGTCTGTGAGTCCAGGGAGGCCAGCAACAAAACCACCTAATCAGCCCTCACAGTTGTACTAAATAATAAATAAATGACCACTATTTTAAGCCAAAACAAACAAACAAACAAAAGCTGCTTTTTATCCTTCTTGGATATTCCTATGTCAGTCCTCAGATATTATTGGCCAGCTTTTATCCTGGGACAAACACAACAGAATGGGAAGAATATGGGTGAGGGCCTTGGACTTACCTGGACTCAGAGCCTGGCTCCCCAACTTAACATTCTCACTTTGAAGAATAAAGATAATATAGTCAGCATTTTGCTGTAAATCATTCATTATGATAGGCCTTTAAAATTTAGTTCCCACTGACAAAAAGGATTCACAACAGGAGGTGAGAGTGATGTAATCAGTAAAGGATGGGTTTTTAAGGTGGGTTCTGGACCCACATTTCTTACCAGTGTTAATTTTTTGTTCTGATCAGGTACAACATTGAGCGGATGCCAGATGATTATGGAGCCCCTCGGTTCTAATTCTTAAAAGACAAATTTCTTCTGCCTTCCTTCAACCAACTTTCTCTTTTGCCAGTTCATTAAACATGCTATAGCATGAATTATTATTCCACTCACCCATTTGCTCTGTAATGAGCTCAGTATGGTTAAATACACTCACTTTTTAATATTTTTGTTGTTGTTGTTGGGTTTTTTTTGTTTTGTTTTGTTTTGTTTTTGCGGTACGCGGGCCTCTCACTGTTGTGGCCTCTCCCGTTGTGGAGCACAGGCTCCGGACGCACAGGCTCAGTGGCCACGGCTCACGGGCCCAGCTGCTCCGCGGCATGTGGGATCTTCCCGGACTGGGGCACGAACCCGTGTCCCCTGCATCGGCAGGCGGACTCTCAACCACTGTGCCACCAGGGAAGCCCCTTTAATGTTGTTTTGAAAATTATATTTTGTGTCATTTTAAAATTTGTTGCATCTTTTTATAAATCAGATAATTGCTCACATAATTTGATGGTCATTTTATATTGATTTACTCAACAAATATTTATTAAGGTGATACTAGGTATTTAATAAGATATGGTATTATCCTCAAGATACTCATTTATGATGGAAAAGAGAAACATGTAGATGAATAAATACGGTAAAATAATGATGCTAAGATAAAAGTATGAGGGAGTAGACATACAGGTGGAAAGAATGATTTCTTTCTGCTTGGTTGGAATGGGGAGGGGAGAAAGACCAGAAGCAGTTATGTTTGAGTTAATCTTTAAAAAGAACTAGAAAGGGAAGGTGTCTGTACCCACATCTGAGACTCCAGAGGTAGGAGGTGGGAGGGAGGGGGCTTTATATGACATGCTAAAGGGTTTGGACTTAATCCTAAGGTCAATGGGGAGTTATTAAAACTTTAATTAGGGTGGATAACATAATCAGATTAGATGTTTTACATGATCACAACATAGCTAAGAATGGACAAATAGATCATTGAAACAGACTAGAAAGTCCATAAGTAGACCTATATATTTATGGCAATTTGGTATGTTATAAAGCTGGTATTTCAAATCTATATGAAAAGGAAATTACATTAAAAGCCAAATATTGTGGAGTCATTCCATTAGGGTTAGAATCCTGATTTCACCAGTTAATATCTGTATGAATTGGGCAAACCACATAGCCATTTGATGCCTTCTTTGCTTCCCTTCTTAAATGTTTTGTTTAATCCTCAAAACAACCCCAATAAGATGGGGTTGAATTGAACAGTACCTGTTACAAGTAAGTGTTGTTCAATAAATGTTAGTGATTATTGTATTATAATGACAAGTTGGCTATCCATTTGAAAAAAAAATTAGATTTCTACCTCATATCCTTCACGAGAAAATGTTTCAACTGGATCAAAGTCTAAATATTTTTTAAGCTATGAAAGTATTAGGAAAAAAACAAGAAAAATGTGTATAGGCTCTGAGTAGAATTCTTAAAAGAAGATGAAGAACATAAAAGCCATAAAAGAAAAGATTGCTAAGTGTGGATACATTAAAATTAGATTTCTCTGCAAAACAGCTTCCCCCAAAATTAAGACAAATAACTGACCAGAAGATTTTCCAATATATATAACAAGGGTATGAGGAAATGGATAGTCATGTAGTGCTGACAAGAATGCAGATAAGTATAACCATTTCAGACAGCAGTTGGGCAGGATCCACTAAAATAAAAATTGCAGATATCGTGTGAGCCCAATTCTGTTTTTTGGTTATTTACAGGTATCATATAGGTGATTTCCTTTAAAATGATCAGTGCATTTGCATCACATGATCAGTGTGATGTAAATGCATGATAAATGTGTAAAAAAAATTCACACATGTGTACAAGGAAGTCTATATAGAAGGATGTTTACTGCACCACTATTTATAATAGAGAAAAATTGAAAAGAATGTAAATATCCATCAGAAAGTTTTAACTATGTTATGCCTATACTATGGAATGTCATGAGCATTTAAAAACAATGAGGTAGACTTAAAAATAGGCAAAGGACTTGAACAGACAGTTTTCTGAAGAAGACATATAGATGGCCAAAAAGCCCATGAAAAGATGTTCAACATCACTAATCATTAGGGAAATTGAATCATTGTGCAAATTGAAATCACAATGAGATACCACCTTATACCTATTAGGATGGCTGCTGTTAAGGATAAATAAACAACAAGTGTTGACGAGGATGTGGAGAAGTTGGGACTGCTGTGTACTGCTGGTGGAAATGTAAAATGGTACAGCTGCTATGGAAAATAGTATGACGGTTCCTCAAAAATTTTTAAATAGAACTACTATATGATCCAGCAATTCCACTTCTGGGAATATATACAAAAGAATTGAAAGCAGGATCTTGAAGAGATATTTGTACACCCATGTTCATTAGCATCACTATTCACAATAGCCAAGAGGTAGGAGCAACACAAGTGTGTCCAAACAGATGAATGAATAACCAAAATGTGGTATATACATGCAGTGGAATAGTATGTGTTTATACTATTCTGACACATACTACAATATGGATGAACCTTGACGTCATTATGCTAAGTGAAATAAGCCAGTCACGAAAAGACAAATACTGTAATTCCACTTATATGAGGTACCTCGAGTCAAACTGGACCAATTAGAACCTCCTTATTCCCTTTGCCATTGTGATTATTTCAAACATGGGTGATCAGGGTCAAGCCAAATAGTCTTAATCAGAGCTCTTACTGGAGAGTTGTTCTTCTTCTGCGGGAGAACTGTTAGATAGTGTTGGCTTTGGAATTGAGTGACCAGGTGTGCCAATACATTAGAAAAGGCTACCTGGGTTTTACTTTAATTGTATAGCCAAACCTAATCCTAACTAATGTAAGTTGTACGTCTCCTAAACCAACAGAAATAAAGTGGAAAAGGGAAGCTCAATTAACAAAAAAATTAAAAATAAAAAAGCAGAATACACCACTGGAGATCCGTATACTTCACTATATGTAAATTCTAAAAGAAAAGAGGAAAAAGAAATGCAGAAGAGGGGAGGGAAGAAGAAATAATGGAAAATAGAAAACTAAGTTGGGTAGGGAGAAGTCCAAACACAGTAGTCAGGATGAATGAATGTGACTAGGTTAAGTTCCCTTATTAAAAGACAAATGCTCAGATTGGCTATTTTTAAAATCTTGTGGCTATATGGTATTTACAAGATGTGCCTAAATCAGGATGACACAAAGCTGTTGGAAATAATGGGAAAATACACTTTCCACACAACCCAGTAACTCCACTCCTAGGAAATCTAACCAAGAGAAATGAAAACATGTCTACACAGAGACTTGTACATCAATGTTCATGTTATCTTTATTCATAATAGATAGGAACTGGAAACAACCGAAGTATCCATCAACAAGTAAATGGATAAACAAACTGTGCATTCATACAATGGAATACTATTTGGCAATAAAAAGAATGAACTACTGGGCTTCCCTGGTGGCGCAGTGGTTGAGAGTCCGCCTGCCGATGCAGGGGACGCGGGTTCGTGACCAGGCCGGGAAGATCCCACATGCGGCGGAGCGGCTGCTCCTGTGAGCCATGGCCGCTGAGCCTGCGCGTCCGGAGCCTGTGCTCCGCAACGGGAGAGGCCACAACAGTGAGAGGCCCGCGTACCGCAAAAAAAAAAAAAAAAAAAAGAATGAACTACTAATACAATAACATAGATGAATCTTAATCTTAAAACTGTTAAGCTGAGCAAAAGAAGCCAGACACAAAAGAATGTATACTGTATGATTCCGTACATATGAAACTCTAGGAAGCACAAACCCAATCTATAGTGATGGGAAGTAAATTGATTGCCTGATGTGGAGAGAGAAGATTGGCTCTTGTAGAGGTACAAGGGAGTTTGGGGGGATGATGGAAATTTTCTGTATTTTGATTGCTGTGATGGCTACTTGGATATATTGATTTGTCAAAAAGCATTGGAATGTGCACAAGATGGGTACATTTTATTATTTGTAAATTACACCTCAGTAAGTTAAAAGATGGGAAAAGGCATGCAGAAATAATATGCTGTTTGAATATGCAATATGGAAAATATTGAGGTTTTCTTTGTAGCCTAACATGGTCAATTTCATGAAAGTTCCATGTACACCTGAAAAGGAGGTACATTCTGTATTATCTGGTATTATCAGGATAAAAGGTTTGATATTTATGCGTAAGATCTACCTGATTGTTTAGGTATTCTGTATCCTTACATTTATTTTTGACTCTTTGATCTGTCTCACACTGAGAGAAATAGAGTTTTCTAATCTTAGTATACTTTGTCTATTTCTCCTTGCATTTCTTAGAGTTTCCACTTGACGAAAGTTGCTACTGTGTTGTTTTGTGCATGGATACTCATAACTGATATTTTTTTTTGTGAACTGTAGCCTTTAGCATTATAGTGTATTCTTTTTGTCTCATTTAATGCTCTTTAGCCTGAATTCTACTTTTTCTTATATTAAGAACAGGATCTTTGCTTTCTTTTTCTTTTCTGTAATGCATTTGCCTTATCTACTCTTGCCTGTCCTTTTATTTTTAGCTTTTCTGAATTCCTTACCCCCAAAGTAAGGTGCCCTTGCACAGTTCATCTTGTAGACAGAATTGCTAGAGACTAGTCACTTCTATGTGTTTTGTTTTGTTTCCTTTTCTGAATAGGAGTGTTCACTGTAGTTGTCCTGTTCCTATTCCACCAATTGTATATTTGGTGTTATAAGGGCAGATAATTTGCCCTCTTGGTGCATAGGTCTCTAGATCAAAAAAAGCCACACCTCCTGATACTGATACTACTACATATACCCCTTGCTGTAGAGACAGCTGTGCTCCACCTAGATCTCTTGGACTTTGAGCATGATGTCATGATTGGACAGGACTTGGAGAATGTCTGTGTGGAGGAGGGGGTTGTGTGTGTATACGTGGCCTGTGGTAGAGAAAGTGAAATCAGCGTTTGGTAACTAGAAGGGTAGAGTGTAGCAGTTGTTGGTGCTGTTTACCAAATATTTCTGGCTCTCTTGTTTATGGACCCAGGGTAGGATGGCTCTTTTCCACCACCTTTGAAGTGAGGTGTGGCAATGTGAGTGAAGATGATATATATCATTTCTAGGCAGAAGTTTTAAAAGTCATTATGTGATGAACTATGCTCCCTTTGGCCTGCCTTTCAAATCATGAAAACATAGAGATGGAACCTTGCTTTGCCTGGATCCCACAGAACATCCCAACACTAGGGTAAATGAAAAATAGACATTTGTTGTTTTAGCCACTGAGATTTGGGTTGGTTTTTTTGTTTGTTTGTTTGTTTTTTACAAGAGCATAACTTAGCCTATACCGACTGATAAAGCACATGTTGAAAAGTCTGGGTTAGAGCAGTTGGACAAGAAAAAGAAAAGGTATCCAAATTGGAAAAGAAGAAGTAAAATTATCTCTGTTCACACATGACATGATCTTACGTAGAAAATCCTAAAGAATCCATTTGTAAAATCTGTTACAACTAATTAATGATTTCAGCAAAGTTTCAGGATACAAAATCAACATGGAAAAATCAGTTGCATTTCAGTACGCTAACAGTGACCAAAAAAGAAACTAAGGAAACAATCCAATTTGCTATAGCATCAAAAAGAATAAAGTACCTAGGAGTAAACCTAACTAAGGAGGTGAAAGACTTGTACACTAAATTACAAAATGTTGCTAAAAGTAATCAGAGAAGATACAAGAGAATGGGAAGACATTCTGTGCTCGTGGATTGGAAGACTCAATAGCAATAAAATGTCCATACTACCCAAAGTGATCTATGGATTCAATACAGTCTCTAATCAAAATACCAATAACGTTTGTAGAAATGGAAAGGAAAAAAAGCCAATACTGGTATGGAATCTCAAGGGATCCCGAATAGCCAAAGCAATCTTGGAAAGGAAGAACAAAGTTGGAGGCCTCATGCTTCCTGATTTCAAAACATACTACAAAGCAGAGTAGTAATCAAGACAGTGTTGTACTGACATAAAGACAGATATATAGACCAAATGCAACGATAGAGAGCCCAGAAATAAACCCATACACATACAGCCGTTCCTTTATATTAGCAGGGGCTTGGTTCCAGGACCCTCACAGATGCCAAAATCTGTGGATGCTCAAGTCCCTTATATAAAATGGTGAAGTATTTGCGTATAACCTATGCACATCCTCCCATATACTTTAAACCATCTCTAGATTACTTATAATACCTAATGCAATGTAAATAGTTACCAGTGTACAGCAAATTCAAATTTTGCTTTTTGGAATTTTCTGGAACTTTTTCCCCCAAATATTTTCTATCCCCAGCTGCTTGAATCCACTGGTGCAATACCTTCGGATATGTTGGGCTGACCGTATTGCCAAATGATTCTCTACAAGGGTACAAGACCACACATAGGAAAAGGACAGTCTCTTCAACAAATGGTTCTCAGAAAACTGGATATCCACATGCAAAAGAATGAAGTTAGACTCTTACACCATATACAAAAGTTAACTCAAGGTGGGTTAAAGACCTACACACATGACCTAAACTATAAAACTAGGAGGAAACTTTAGGACTTTGGATTTCACAATGATTTATTGGGTGTGACACCAAAAGCGTTGACAGCAAAAGCAAAACTAGACAAATGGGACTACATGAAACTTAAAACCTTTTGTGTATCAAAAGAAACAATCAAGAGAGTGGAAGGCAATCTATGGAATTGGAGAAAATATTTGGAAATCATATATCTGATTAGGGATTAATATCCAGAATTTATAAGGAACTTCAACTCAACAAAAATGTCTGATTTTAAAAACGGGCAAAAGACTTGAACAGACAGTTCTCTGAAGAAGATGTACAGATAGCCAACAAGCACATGAAAAAGCTCGGCATCACTAATATGAGAAAGGCAAATCAAAACCACAATGAGGTATTACATCTCTCCCGTTAGGGTAGCCACTGTCAAAAGAACAGTAAATGAACAAGGGTTGGTGAGGATGTGACCAACATCCTATTAATTGGAACACTTGTGCACTATAGGTAGGAATGTAAAATGGTACAGCTGATATGGAAAATAGTAGTTTTTGAAGTGGTTCCTCAAAAAAATTATAGAATTACCATATGATCTGGCAATCTTACTTCTGGTTATATATACAATAGAATCCAAAGCAGAGTCTGAAAGAGATATGTGCACACCCATGTTCATTGCAGCGTTATTCACAATAACCAAGAGGTGGAAGAAACCCAAATATCCACTTAAAAATGATAAAGATGGCAAGTGTAATGTGATGTGTGTTTTACTACAATTAAAAAAACATATTACAAGATCCAAGTGATGGCACAGTGAGAAATGAAAGTTTAATGATCAAAGGAAGTCACAGACCCATTAAGAATTGCTCCTCTGTTTGCTGTAGTCCTGTGGGACTCATGGACACAAGCCCTGTTGTGTTTTAGGGACCCATCCCTGATGTAAGAACCTTAAAAGTTGGGGCACAAGATGTGGGTCCAAACCTTTCACTCCTCAGAGAGAAGGTGGGAATTGGGGGTTCCCCGCCCAATTGTATGGCCCTGTACTGAGGGTGAGGTTCATGGTGAGAGTGTGTCTCAGCCTTTCCTACCCATTTTGAGGTGAGTATTTTCTCATCTACTCGATGTGTAGAAGTCGCTAAGCTAGTTTCTGGATTTCTCCCAGAGGAATTGCTCTGTACGTGGCTGTACATTCTGTGTGTCCATGGGAGGAAGGAAGTTCATGAGCCTTCTATGTCACCATCTTGGTCCCTCTTCATAATAAGGAAATTTTTTACTTATAGAAAAATGCAAGGAAGTGCTCAAAAATTGATGGGGACTTGCCAAAAGAAACAGGAACCAGCTTGAAAAGTCTCATGTTGGTCAAATTTGAGACAATTTAAGGATCAAAATTAGTAATGACAGTAGTGGATTATCACATGATTATTTTTAATTTTTATTGATATATATTTGATGTATAACATTGTATAAATGTAAGGTGTACAACATGTTCATTTTTAATAAAGAATCCATGTGTCCATAAGATATTAAGAGTAAACAAAGAAAATGGGAGAGATGGGGGAGCTTTTTTGTATAGGAATATTACAACTAATAAATGTAGAAGGAAGGATAGAAATATAAAATCATTTACAATCACCATTGTAATAACTGATTTGGGCAAGAATCATCAGTGGATGTCAGAACCATTGGTAAAAAGCTGTAGGGAACAAGATACTTTCAGAACCTCAAAGTATTATCCCATAGATTACTATACATACCTTTACAATAGAGAAATTTGGCAAACACTGCCTTGCCCAAATGATCAAACTTGATGTCACTACTGATGGGACAAACTGACATAATGTACATCATGGTGTGGGGTATATAAGGATACATTAATTATGTAGTATTTTTGTCCCCCCAAATTAAAAAAAAACAATTAAATCTAATTATGAGGAAACTGAAATCCAAAGATTAGGGACATTCTGCAAAACAGTCTGTTTGGAGTCTTAAAAAATGTCAGTCATGAAAGAAAAAAAAAGGCTACAGACCTGTTTTTATATTAAAGGAGACTAGGCATGAAAACTAAATGTAATGTGTGATCCTTGATTGTACCCTGAATTAAAAAAATAAGAAACTGTAGAGTTCTCAGAGCTCCTGGTACGAGCGTCTTCCCTTGGGTGGATTCTTGGCTTTTCTCCCAGCATGGCCCCCAAACACCAGTCTTCACTTCCACCCCAAGCAAAGAAGCCAAAGAAACCGAGACTGACTTCTGCCTCCAGGCCAGAGGAAACGTCTGCTTCTCCGAACTTGACCAACGAAGAAAAAGAACAGCAAGAAGCAATTGAACATATTGATGAAGTACAAAATGAAACAGACAGACTTAATGAACAAGCCAGTGAGGAGATTTTGAAAGTAGAACAGAAATATAACAAACTCCGCCAACCATTTTTTCAGAAGAGGTCGGAATTGATGGCCAAAATCCCAAATTTTGGGGTAACATTTGTTAACCATCCACAAGTGTCTGCACTGCTTGGGGAGGAGGATGAAGAGGCACTGCATTATTTGACAAGAGTGAAGTGACAGAATTTGAAGATACTAACTCAGGTTACAGAATAGATTTTTATTTTGATGAAAACCCTGACTTAGAAAATAAAGTTCTCTCCAAAGAACTTCATCTGAATGAGAGTGGTGATCCATCTTCAAAGTCCACTCAAATGGAAATCCAGAAAGGATTTGACAAAACGTTCAAATCAAACGCAGAATAAAGCCAGCAGGAAGAGACAGCATGAGGAACCAGAAAGCTGCTTCACCTGGTTTACTGATCATTCTGATGCAGGTGCAGATGAGTTAGGAGAGGTCATCAAAGATGATATTTGGCCAAATCCATTACAGTACTACTTGGTTCTGGACGTGGATGATGAGGAAGGGGAAGGAGAAGAAGATGATGATGAAGAGGAAGAAGGATTGGAAGATACTGATGAAGAAGGGGATGCGGATGAAGGTGAAGAAGATGAAGATGATGATGAGGGGGAGGGAGGAGAGAAAGATGAAGGAGAAGATGACTAATGGAACACTGATGGATTCCAACCTTCCTTTTTTAATTTTCTCCAGTCTCTGGGAGCAAGTTGCAGTCTTTTTCTTTTCTCCTCCTCTTGCGTTCAGGCGCCCTGTTTTTGAGGTCTCTTTTCTCCTTTATACCATGGCTCACAACTTATTTTGGGGGAAAATACCTTGAGCAGAATTCAGTGGGAAAAGAATCTCTACCCCTTTCTGTTCCAAATTCATTTTTATCCTTTCCTGTCTCAACAAAAACTTTATGTAATCAACACCACCATTCTCTGTGGGGAAAAAAGAAAAACCTTCTGCTCCCTTAGCTCTGCTGGAAGCTGGAGGGTGCTAGGCCCCTGTGTAGTAATACATAGAATTCTAGCTTTTTTCCTCCCTTCTCTGTATATTGGGCTCAGAGATTACACTGTGTCTCTATGTGAGTATGGACAGTTAGCGTTTACCAACATGTATCTGTCTACTTTCTCTTGTTTAAAAAAAGAAAAAAAAACTTTAAAAAATGGGGTTATAGAAGGTCAGCAAAGGGTGGGTTTGAGATGTTTGGGTGGGTTAAGTGGGCATTTTGACAACATGGCTTCTCCTCTGGCATGTTTAATTGCGATGTTTAATGGACATCTTTGCAATTTAAGATGACACTTTTTTTTTTTTTTTTGCGGTACATGGGCCTCTCACTGTTGTGGCCTCTCCCCTTGCGGAGCACAGGCTCCGGACGCGCAGGCTCAGCGGCCATGGCTCACGGGCCCAGCCGCTCCGCGGCATGTGGGATCCTCCCGGACCGGGGCACGAACCCGCGTCCCCTGCATCGGCAGGCGGACTCCCAACCACTGCGCCACCAGGGAAGCCCTAAGTTGACACTTTTAAAATAAAATTCTCTCCTAATGATGACTTGAGCCCTACCACTCGATGGGAGAATCTGCAGAACCTGTAGGATCTTATTTGCAATTGACATTCTCTATTGTAATTTTGTTCCTGTTTATTTTTAAATTTTTCTTTTTGTTTCACTGTAAAGGAAAGATGATGTTCAGTTTTAAACATTAAAAGTGTACAAGTTACTTTGTTACAATAAAACTAATGTGTACACACACACCAAAAAAAAGAAACTGTAAAGGATATTATTGGGACAATTGAGGAAATTTAAATAATGGGCCGATTGTAATTGTATTTATGTTAAGTTTCCTTAGAGTGAATAGTATATAGTAGTTGCATGTAAGGATAGCTTTGTTCCTAGGAAATACCCGCTGAATGTTTAGGTGTGAAGGGTCACAATAGCTTCAAGTAACTGTTTAATGGATTGGGGAAAAACAGATAGATAGATAGATAGATAGATAGATAGATAGAAGAGGGAGGGAGAGAGAGAATGTAGCAAAACATCAACAAATGATATGCCTAAATGAAGTGTATAGGGTGTTTATTTACTTATTTTTCTTTTGGCTGCATCCTGCAACTTGCAGTTTCCCTGACCAGGGATTGAACCCGTGCACTCTGCATTGGCAGGCGGCTTTTTTTTTTTTTTTCCCGATATCAATGACCAAACTTTAATGAAATAACATTTACGCTTCACCAGCATTATTTCTAGATCAATTCAGTGGTGATTCAACAAAATGAACAGCTCATTTAAAAGGATGCATAGTATTACTATAGAGGAAAGAAGTACGTAATATTGAAGAACATTCACTTTTTAATCACATGAATACAAACCTTACCACGTGTGAGTTTGGTAATGTCCACTATGTCCCTACTCTCTCTGATAGAAATCTCTCAAATATAAAATGTGAAGAGTCCCTACTTCCCTGTGTCATTATAAAGACAAAATAAGATCACATCTGCAAAGCCCTTGACAAAATTGGACATGTTATGAAAACTCAATAAATGGAAACTCTTAATTATTGTAGACTCTTCTATTTCTTCTATTGTTAGATTTTAGATTATTTCCTATTTTTTCTAGAAATAACAGTGAACTATACATCTATTTTCGTGTTTGTTTATATTTTACAGTATATTTACAGGCTCAAGTTCCTGAAGTCACAATACATATTTTTAAAACTCAGACATAGGTTAGTAAGTTGCATTCTAGATAAATTATATTAATTTATACTTTTACCACCAGGGTGTGAGAAGGCCTATCTCAATAATCCTTTGCAAGTGGATTTTTCTTTTTTACATCTTTATTGGAGTATAATTGCTTTAGAATGGTGTGTTAGTTTCTGCTTTATAACAAAGTGAATCAGTTATACATATACACTTACGTATACATATACATATACATGTTCCCATATCTCTTCACTCTTGCGTCTCCCTCCCCCCCACCCTCCCTATCCCACCCCTCTAGGTGGTCACAAAGCACCGAGCTGATCTCCCTGTGCTATGCGGCTGCTTCCCACTAGCTAGCTATTTTACGTTTGGTAGTGTATATATGTCCATGCCACTCTCTCGCTTTGTCACAGCTTACCCTTCCCCCTCCCCACATCCTCAAGTCCATTCTCTAGTAGGTCTGTGTCTTTATTCCTGTCTTACCCCTAGGTTCTTCATGACATTTTTTCTTAAATTCCATATATATGTGTTAGCATACGGTATTTGTCTTTCTCTTTCTGACTTACTTCACTCTGTATGACAGACTCTGGGTCCATCCACCTTATTACAAATAGCTCAATTTCGTTTCTTTTTATGGCTGAGTAATATTCCATTGTATATATGTGCCACATCTTCTTTATCCATTCATCCAATGATGGACACTTAGGTTGTTTCCATCTCCGGGCTATTGTAAATAGAGCTGCAATGAACATTTTGGTACATGACTCTTTTTGAATTATGGTTTGCTCAGGGTATATGCCCAGTAGTGGGATTGCTGGGTCATATGGTAGTTCTATTTTTAGTTTTTTAAGGAACCTCCATACTGTTCTCCATAGTGGCTGTACCAATTCACATTCCCACCAGCAGTGCAAGAGTGTTCCCTTTTCTCCACACCCTCTCCAGCATTTATTGTTTCTAGATTTTTTGATGGTGGCCATTCTGACCGGTGTGAGATATCTCATTGTAGTTTTGATTTTCATTTCTCTAATGATTAATGATGTTGAGCATTCTTTCATGTGTTTGTTGGCAGTCTGTATATCTTCTTTGGAGAAATGTCTATTTAGGTCTTCTGCCCAATTTTGGATTGGGTTGTTTGTTATTGAGCTGCATGAGATGCTTATAAATTTTGGAGATTAATCCTTTGTCAGTTGCTTCATTTGCAAATATTTTCTCCCATTCTGAGGGTTGTCTTTTGGTCTTGTTTATGGTTTCCTTTGCTGTTCAAAAGCTTTGAAGTTTCATTAGGCCCCATTTGTTTATTTTTGTTTTTATTTCCATTTCTCTAGGAGGTGGGTCAAAAAGGATCCTGCTGTGATTTATGTCATAGAGTGTTCTGGCAGGCGGATCCTTAACCACTGTACCACCAGGGAAGTCCCTCGACTACTGTTAATTGAGTCAAGGGTAGGGCATCTTACCCACAAACATCTTATCTATAGATTGGCAGGGGTTTCATGAGATGGACTGTCTTAAGGAAATCGATCCTCTCTTTGGGGAATTTAGATCTCAAGACATGAAGAGTTGAACAGCTATAGCAAGATTAGAAATCATACATACGGGCTTCCCTGGTGGCTCAGTGGTTGAGAGTCCGCCTGCCGATGCAGAGGACACGGGTTCGTGCCCCGGTCCGGGAAGATCCCACATGCCGCGGAGCGGCTGGGCCCGTGAGCCACGGCTGCTGAGCCTGCGCGTCCGGAGCCTGTGCTCCGCAACGGGAGAGGCCACAACAGTGAGAGGCCCGTGTACCGCAAAAAAAAAAAAAAGAAATCATACATAAAGAAAAGCAGGGGTGCACCTGAAACAAGAGTACCAAGATGGCAGAGTCCTGGGATAAGAACTGATCAAAAACTTACTAATGCTGAGGGAGTGACAGCCAGGTCTACACTGGGTCCTAAGGGCCACCCAGTTTCTGAGCTACGTTCCACTCTCTGTGAGACCTACATATTCAGCCCTTCTTGTAGTGACGAGTAGGGTTCCTGAACTTCCATGGGGCCCAACTGTGTGTCTGAGGTTCCTGTTTCTCTATGTATCCTTAAAATGTACCTCCAGGTTTCAGTTAGGGTGGTTCCAGTTCAAGTAGCGGGAATCCTAACTCAGTCTACCTTAAACAGTAAGGAAATACATCTCAAATAACAGGAGTTTCAAAGGTAGTGAGCTCTATAAACAGCACTATCAGGGCTGAAGCTCCCTATCTCTCAGTTCTGACCTTCCCCCCCAGTTGGCTGTAAACAGCAGTTGGAACAACATGTTCCTTGTTCATATACAGGTTAGGGTACGACAACAGGTTAGGGTTAGGGTACGTGTTAGGGTACAGGTTAGTGTTAGTGTACGGGTTAGGATTAGGGTACGGGTTAGTGTAAGGGTTAGGTTTCGGGTCAGGGTTAGGGAACCGGTACGGTTTAGGGTACAGGTTAGGGTATGACAACAGGTTAGGATTAGGTTACGTGTTAGGGTACGGGTTAGTGTTAGTGTACGGGTTAGGTTTAGGGTACGGGTTAGGGTAAGGTTTGGGGTTAGGGTTAGGGTACGGGTTAGTGTTAGTGTACGGGTTAGGGTTAGGGTACGCGTTAGGGTTAGGGTTAGGGAACGGGTACGATTTAGGGTACAGGTTAGGTTACGACAACGGGTTAGGGTTAGGGTACGTGTTAGGGTATGGGTTAGTGTTAGTGTACGGGTTAGAAAGAAATACGGTCTCTTCCCCAAACCATGTAATAAAAATCCTGCTCGTCAGCATGATTGTGCCAACTTTGGACAGATGCCAGTGTTTGAATGGCCTAAGAAATGCCACATGCAAGGAATTCCCTGGCGGTCCAGTGGTTAGGACTCTGCACTCTCATAGCTGAGGGCCCAGGGTTCAATCCCTGGTCGGGGAACTAAAATCCCACAAGCTGCGCAGCAGGGCCAAAAAACCAAGCCAAAATAAAACAAAATAAAAAAGAAATGCCACAGGCTGATTAGGTTAAGCCAGAATCTCTGAACCAATAAAAGGCAAGGGGATGATATGGGCATGACTGACTTTAACTGCAGCGACCTACTCTTGGAGCTGAAGATAGTCATCTTTTTCTCAGTGACATGGGATATGTAAGGGGAGATGTGGACTCCTGAACAAAACTAGGATTTTATCAAGAAGGAAGAAAGAAGGAAATGGATGTCCTGAAGGCAGACAATAGTATTCACTACACCTCATTCTCAAACAAACCTGTTGTTTGAGGTGGAACTATACAAGTTGGAACTGTTTCAGCCTAGAGAGAGTTTCTGAACATTAGTTTTTCGAAGTTTTCCTCAAGTAACCCACTTTAATGTTTCTTAATTCTCCTTTAATTTTCCCACGTAAAAATATGTAATACTTCATACATTCAAAAGCATACATTTATATTAAGTATATATGATATGTGTATTTAAATGTATACCTTTGTATGAAATACTGCATAACATATATAGATACTATAAAATATTACATACATAGAGTATATTTAAGGGATAAAGAATATTACTAAAATGAACACCCTTGTATATATAACCTAATTTAAGAAAAAGAATATTACCCATAACTTTGACACTTTCTATATAATCCTCTCTGATTACGTTCCCTCCTTCTCTCACCTCCACGCCACCTCTTAGGTAACCACTCTCCTGGATTTTGTAATTGTCATCCTTTTGGTTTACTTTATAGTTTTACCCATTACTTGTATACCTTAACAATATGTTTGTAATGTGTATGCTTTTGAGTTGCCTATAAATGAAAACATGCTGTATATAGTAATTTTTGTGGTAGAATATACATAACATATAATTCACCATGCTAACCATTTTCAAGTGTACAGTTCAGTGGCATTAAGTACATTCACACTGTTGTGCAACCATCACCACCGTCCAACTCCAAATTTTTTTGTTTTCTAAAACTGAAACTCTGTACCCATTAAACAAAAACTTCCAATTCTTCCCTTCCCCCAACCCCTATCAATCCTGATTCTATTTTTTGTCTTCATGAATTCGACTACTCTGGTTACCTCATATAATTGGAATCATATAGTATTTGTCCTTTTGTGACTGGCTTATTTCACTTAGCATAATGTTCAAGATTCATTCATGTTGTAACATGTATCAGAATTTCCTTCCTTTTAAGGTTGAATAATATTCCATTGTATGTATAAGCCACATTTTGTTTATCCATTCATCTGTGGATGGGGCACTTGGGTTGCTTCCACCTTTTGGCCATTGTGACTAATACTGCTATGAATATGGGTGTACAAATACCTGTTCAAGTTTCTGCTTTCAATTCTTTGGAGTATATATCCAGTATATAGTTTTTGGCAACTTTCTCTTTTTTTCTGAGTTATGCGTGTGAGATTCATCCATGTTAGTTTTAGCTTTAGTTCACTCACCTTAATTGCCATAGGATATTTCACTGTGTGAATATTAAACAATTTGTTTATTCATGCTCGTATAGATGATCATTTAAGTTTTTGCAGTTTTTAATATTAGAAACAGAGCTTTATTCTTTTACATGCCTCCTTGTATATATGTAAAAAAGTATTTGTAATCCAAGATAATATACTTAGAAGTGAAATTGTGTCATAAGGCATTGTATGTCTTCAAATTATTGAAGATAATATATTCTCAAATTATTCTTTAAGTACTGTACACATTCGTACTCCCATAAACAGTGTGGGAGTTTCTATTGCTCCACAGCCATATTAGAACTTGTCATTGTCAGTGTAACAGATATTGCCAGTTGTCCCAGCATTCACTCTTCCCTTCTTCCTTTAATAATAGGTCTTATGAGTTTTATTTGGGTTGCCCAAGTAGAAATTTTATTTCCCAGCCTTCCTTGCAGTTAGGCATGGCCTACCATTTAAGTTGTAGACAACAGGGTGTAACTGAAAATGATAAGTATCTCTTCTGGGTTATGACCTTAAAAGGCATGCTCCTTGGGACTTCCCTGGCCTTCCAGTGGTTAAGACTCCGTGCTTGCACTGCAGGGGGCCTTCGACCCCTGGACAGGGAACTAAGATCGCACATGCTGGGGGGCAACTAAGTCCGCATGCCACAACTGCTGAGCACGCACACCACAACTACAGAGACTGTGCACCATAACGAAGATCCTGTGCGTCGCAACTAAGACCTGACATGGCCAAAAATAAATTAATTAATTAATTAAAAAAAATTTTTTTTAAAGGTATGCTCCCCTAACCCATTCTACCTCCCTACTGACTAGATGCAGATTTGATGGCAGGAGCCAGAGCAGCCACCTTGAACCCAGAGATGGAAGCTTTAGGTTGAAGATGACAACTTTGGACTGCTTACCTCTGAATTGTTCTATGAGTGAAAATGAACTTTTGTTTTGCTTAATCCACTGTACTTCAGTGTCTCATTGCTATAGCAGCTTGGACTACTTCCTAATTAATACATTTATTCTTTGATTTTAAAATCATTCCCAATTTTTCCTTGCTCAGAAAGCCTCTGTTTATTCTCTCTCAAAATCTTCGTGGTGGTATTCTTTTTGCATTTGATTGATAATGCTAATCTCCTTTTTATGCCCAGGTCTTTGAATACATTTGCCTGAAAATGGAGGCCCTTCCCCCAGGGGAGTGGGTATTTGTTGCTTTTGTTTGCTCACATCCTCTCCTCCTTTCTAACCGTACCCAGACTTTTTTCTTGGCATGTTACACTCAAATTATATGCAGTTGTATTAGGATTTAGATCAGAGTGCCCAGCCTTTTCACTATAGATGTTGAAGGGGAGAACTGGAGAATCCTTCCTCTTGTTAGGGGAAACACTGACTGAAACTGCCAGCCCTGGCCAGGCAACATAGTAACCACTTGCATGAGTTATCTTAAACAGGAGGTCCTGGTAAGCAACCACCAACCGGAAGAATTCAGGAAAGGTCAAAAGGAGAGAGGAGATGCCAATCCATATGTCCTTCCAACCTCCCAGAATCCTTGCTGGAACCCATTTTGGCCTGGCACTGCGAGAGCCACCAGGAGGGAGCCTGAGTCAGAAAGATTGGCCAGAGACAACCCGAAAACTAACCCCATTCCCATAAAACCCAAGACTGCAAGCCACGTGGCAGAGAGTCCTCCCAGGTTCCCTTACCCTCCTGCTCTCCACCTGAGTGCCGCTTCCCAATAAAGTCTTGTTTTGTCAGCACGTGTGTCTCCTCAGACAATTCATTTCCGAGTGTTAGACAAGAGCCCACTCTTAGCCCTGGAACAGGTTCCCCTTCCTGCAACACTCTCACCACCCCCTATATCTGAGAAGGCATTGAGTGGCTAAAGGAAAAAAAAAAAAAAGAGTTTAACTTTGTTTCATACAGCATCCAGAGCTTTGATAGTAGAATAGCTCCTGGATTGGCTTTTTCCTGCTCCTAGACCTAGTTATATGGCCTTCTTGTCTGTTATGTGACTTCCATAATATCTTTCCAAATATATTTCTTTTAAAGTTTTAGCTGCTGCTATGGATAACATCCAAAGAACTGTAAGGGATCAACTACTCTCAAGTTACAGGCTGTCCTAAACTGTGCAGATCCACTGGGAATGAAGGACTGACCACATGCAATTGAGATTACTTATTAACACCTATGGAGTTTATTTTTAGGATAAAATGAAAGCGTAACTCCATGGTGATAAGAAGGGAAAGAAGTACTCACACTGCCAAGGTTATATATGACCAGGTTACCCTGAGCCTAGACACTATCCATCCCAAATCTTAAGGGGTCCAATAGCAGATAATCTGCCTCTAGATCCTGTTGTTTAGAATGGTACAAACTGCAAGAGGTAGCAGGGATTTTATTCCACAAAATAATACGCAAGCCACCAGCCAATCAGAATATGGCTTCAAACCACTAACCAATCAAATGTCACCCCCTTGTCCCCGCACTCACCCAAGTCTCCCTAGTAACAGCAAGAATGAAACATAAGGAAAGAAGGGCAGCTAGATTTTTTTTTTTTAATATTTATATATTTATTTGGCTGCACCGGGTCTTAGTTGCAGTATGCGAACCCTTTAAGTTGTGGTATGTGGAACCTAGTTCCCTGACTATGGGTCGAACCCTGCCCCCCCCCCCCCCCCACCCCTGCACTGGGAGCACAGAGTCTTATCCACTGGACCACCAGGAAAGTCCCGGGCAGCTGGATTATAAACCTAACCCAGAGAAGGCTCATGCTGAGTTGATTTTGACAGCATTGACAATTAACAGCTGACCCCCCCAGAGTTTCCCACACAAAACCTTCCATGTGATTTAATTCATCCCTTATTTCATTTTGAATAACAGCACTTTACGTTTTCATTGTAACTTTACTTTTTACATTCTAGATTAGTAAAATTAGTCTCTAAAAAATGGGCTTGGGGTTGATCATATAACTTGAAATTAATGTTACTAAAATGTCATGAGGAGAGTATTACACAAACAATGAGTTTTCTTTTAAATAATTTTCTGGAGATGGGTTCTGTATAACGAAGATGGCTGTGACTTTTGAAAATTAATTGTGCAGGCTACAAAATTTGAATGGCCAACTATATGTTAGTTCCTTAAGTGTAAGAATG